>NC_136059.1:178489361-179718111 GCF_964261635.1 Lissotriton helveticus | reverse complement strand
GGGGTTTTTGGACAGCCCCTGTGGTTGTTAACGAAGAATTTTAGATGACCAGTGGGCATTTAAATTTATGTAGACCAAGACACATGATGGGATGGGAACCAATCTGCAATTAGAGAAAGTGGAGTTGAGTCTGAGGTGCCGGTCCCGAAGTAGTACATACTTGCTGATGCAGAAGCAGATCTGGCCCTAAGATATATACCTGTCCTAGATTTTTTTTAAAACCTACAAAATGGAGGTGGGATGCCCTGTAGCTAAAGTATTCCTTGCTCCGTACAGTAAGGAACGTAAAGAAAGAGTAATATTTTTGGCAAGCACGCAAAGTCAGTGGACGAGCAATCTAATGAACTTATTGGTAATTGCATTAAGTTAATTGTACTTCCTGACCCATGAGAGTGAATGAAATCGAGGTCCCTGCAAGGGAGTATCTCTGTGTGGCACCTGTTTACTAGAGTGCCAGGGGGATCTTGCAGGAAGTTGCTTCCAAGAGCACTGTCAGAGATATGGGCAATTTGCTTACCTCAATGTAATGAGCATTAAGCAGCTTACATTGTCTGGCCCGACACAGCAGGCCTGTTAGCTTTGGGCTTATGTTGTTTTCACCCACAGAGCAACCTAAAATCCACCCAGCAGGTGAAAGTAACAAAATGAGCCTGCACAGCTGAATTGCAAGGCCCTTGGCAAGGGGAGAGGCAATCTCTGCTCATTATTTCGGACTTGCCCTGTTTAAAGTTCATGCATTAACTCCAAGTTATATGTTTGAACTTAAGACACATTAAGTTAAAAACCAACAGGTGCTTGTCTCTACGCAGAGCCATTATGATATACCCCAGGAGACTTTTGCTGGTAATTTCCAGGTGAAACTCTGCTTGGAAATAAGAAATTACCAGAATTGGGACAAGAAAGATTGATTCCCTCATCTTCAATTCGATGGTTAGTTCAAGGTTCACACTCTGTATCTCTGCTCCCTCGAGTTACCACTGCCCTTTAGTAGCATTAAGTGTGGAAGGAGGTGTTTTCTGGCAGATTGCTATGCTAGCCTTGTGAGGCCCTTGTTGCCTATGGGTCAGAGCTGTGTTTGTGATGTGAACGAGGGATTTGCTTTTGTCCGTTGGTAGACTCATATTGTCCCATCTCTGAGTCCTAATGGTAATATTGTGAGCCTAGGTTTTAGGACGTCCTTTTAGTTTACTTTGCATTGAGGTCCTATTTCACGTCTCTCTCAATTTCAATAGTTCAATTCAGGATAAAGTACGTGCATTGTTGCTCATGCTCTTGAAGCTGTTCAAAGATGTGAAACTCGCCTACCCTCCCCAGTACACCCACCCACAGCATCAAGAACTTTGGGAAATGTTTGGTTTTTATTTTTATTTAATAATCATATGAGAATCCTATATGAACAGGTAAAAAATAAATATGAAGAAACCGTCTGGTAACTGGAGGCTTGTATGAGAAAGACTCTGAAAAAAACATTTAGAAGGTGATATTCCATTGCCAAAATAATTTCATGAAGACATCCTTGTGAGGAAATTCTTTGCAAGAACAGCTTGGTCAAAGTTGGAGAACTCGGCACACTTTACAAACTGTACAAAGTGCGAGTAGGCTAACTAGAGGGAGGAGATTGCATCTCTAGAAACCCGTCTTTAGTGATGGCATTTTAAGCGACATTGCATCACCTTTGACGGACATGATCAACTTTGGACTTTTTTGATCTTTATTTGAAACTCAGATGTGGTACATTAACATGAAGGACTGATAACAGACAGAAATACACCACGTGTATTGCTATGTGGAATAGAAGTGTGCTGTTTTGAATTGTCTTACACTGTTGAATTTTAAGCTATGTCATCTTACCCTGGAAGAGACAATGAGACTTTTCCAGGTGAAAGGCACGTTGAATGTCCATGCGGAGAGTCAAAATAGCACGGGAGAGAGAGGAGGAAGGATGTGGTGGTTAGTGACAGAAGGAGCACTCCTGTTGCATCTTGCATGGTGTTATGCCTGTTAGCTTTGGAGAAGAACTCCGTGCATTCCAATGTTGACTCTTGAGTGTGGGATTTCTATATCTGGGTAGTTGGGTCAGGGTTGTGACCTGACCTCTGGTCGACCCCCACGCCGCACGGCTCATCGTGGGTGCCTGTGACTTGATCCAGCGCTCTCACCAAAATATTTCACAAATGACACTATCTACTACCACAAAACTTACACTACAACACTAGGCCCATAACAACAATAGAGCGCTTGAATCATGAGGCGATAAGATCTAAATATAGTTGTTTAAACCATCTGCAATAATCAAGACCAGCTTGTCATTTTAGAAAGTTTATTTTAACACATCTAGAAAAACTTAGGTTTTGGTATTTTATTAAACAAGCATTAGAAAATGTCATAAAGAAAGATTTATTCAGTATTAATAAAAAGAGCATAAATCAAGAATAATTATTCATTAGCAGGAATAAGTAAAATTAAGCATTTTCCAAAATCCTAACTATATCTCTGTCTCTACCCTCATCACCTAGTAATAAAGTAATTAATAAAAACTCCTGTCCTCACATGTGAAGTCCATCAGCATAACATCGTCCTCCAGAATTCTCGAGCGTAAGCCAACTATGTGATCTCTGAACCTATTCTTATACCCTAATTTTAGCTGAGCTAACTATTTTTCACATTCCAGCAGACGAATTCTAGTTCTCCATTGGCTGAGCCACCTCGTACCACAGTAAACTGTGACACCTCCTTCTTACATGCCCGGGCAAATTCACTAGTCCATTGTTCATGTAGAAGTCTTGGCAGTTCTTCCTTAGGCTGCTACATTTTGTAGCGACAGCTTCCTTTTAACCTTGAGCCAGTCAGCTCTGAACTCCCGTGGCACGTTAGCAAACGTTAGCAAATTTCTCCAAAAAGTCATCTTTTTAGCAGTTCATTCCAAAACCTTTCAAAACAAAAGCTCAGAGGCCTTTTCCATCCTTCTCGGAATTATTTTCACTTGAGCCATTTTCATCATTAGGCCTCTTTTCAAAGAGCGTCAATTTTCTGCGCCACTGTCCCTGCGCCACTTTTAAAAGGGTACTATTTTCCTGCAGCCATCTCTAAGCTTCATTTGTAAAACTATTATATAAACAAACACAAAGAATAATTAATGCAAGAAATACAGTTTGTTCTGTTGCCTCCCATCATTGCTAATAACTAACCCATTAATCTAAATTACCTAGCAGTAAAGCACAAATAAAGCAGCATTTTATATCTACCAGTCTTCATTTAATCCATAAAACCTTATGTGCACCTAGAATAGTAGAAATGACATCACATAGACAAGGGAAGCAAAATAAGCACATGCCTTTATTTTAAAAACAGCTGCTATTAGTTATGACATGACAATAGACAAGATTAATTTATTATTTTCCACATACATAAGAATTCAACATAATGCACATTTATGAGCACACATGTTAGTTTCCCACGTGTTCTGTAATGTAATGTATCTTTAAACTAGGTTGAATTAGCACACACAGCACAAATTGTTAGCATTATTAATTTATTTATGGAAGTGTGACTTCACGGGTTTAAACAAATTTTTGTTTTCTATCCCGCTCCATCAACTCCCTCATCTGGTGATTAACAAATCACCACACCACCACCCAAAAATTTAGCAAAAATTTTATCTAAGATGAACATGATTCAATTTCACCTGTGTTAGTATTTCTAAAGACTTATCTCATCAGTTTATCTACAATTCTCATATTGAGTTTTAAGAAACCCCTCTAGTTCTATTTCTTTCTCTTGTGTAACATACAACTAAGCTTCAATAGAAGTGTTGCAAAAACTATAACTAATAAAATGTCAGTATCTTGCTTGTCATATTGACCTTAAACTTCTCCTTGTTAATTTCTAAAAGAACAATAACCTAAATTAACCAAAGCAGAATTATATTTTCATTAAGCTTGCAAAGAAAAATAAAACAAAAATTTTAAAAATTTTTCCTAAATTTTCTAAAAATTTCTAACACCCCCCTTTTTCAATTTTTTTTTATTTTTTTTTTTATACTCTTTAAACCTTCTAACAGTTTTTCTTCGACCTAATGTCACAAATTAATTTTTCAGCTAACAATATTTCTTCGACCTTGTGTCATCTAACAAGATTTCTTCAGCCTTATGCCAAAAACAGAAACCCTAAAATTTAACAGGTATGTACTTCAATCATTGTCACTATTCTCTTCAATCTTTTCCTGACTGCAATCCATTACAGGTATCACTTCCATTTTCTTTCCTGCCTCACTTTTCTTTACAGAATCTTTTTGACTTGATTTTTCATCAATCTGTTTCTTTGATCTGTATCTCAATTTAAATTTTAGGCCTTCATTTTCTTCTGGCCAGTTATCACTTTTTCTTGATAATTTCTTCTTTTGCTTGGTCACATTACATTCTGTTCTCCAAGCTCCTTTTCTGAATTTTCTTATTTCAGAATCTTCATCGCTCTCATCAGTTTCAGTGTCAGAAATTTCAACTTCAGACTCAGGTACTTCTTTACTCAGCAACTTCACTCCGTTAGGAACGTCATCTTTGTAGCTGGTACTTGGCAATTCATCTTCTTCTTTTATTACCTTCAACTTCCCAGTTTCAGAATTCTTGTTCCTGCTTTCAGAGCTACTTTTCTGCTTTTCAATACTCTCCTGGTCTTGAATCATAATCTGATCACATTCTTCTTCTGCTTCTTTTTCTGGCAGAATTCCATCATTTTCTGAGTCTTCAGTCACAACTTTCAAGTCTTCTTCATTCAAGGCTTGTTTTCTATTCATGTTCTCCAGATGTCGACCAACTTGTCGATCTTCAAGATCTGGATTCTCTTCAGGCTCTTCTTCAGAATCTGAATCAGCAGTTGTGACACTATCCTCATCAGGATTTTCAGGTGTAGATACACGAAAAGTATGGCCAGTGTCAATCCACCTCTTCAGTCTTTTGCACTTCTCTGCATTTGTTGTGACAAGACTGACTGACCTCCTTTTCTGCCACCTTGGCACTAGAGAATTTCTTTTTAGACGAACCTTTTTCCTTATTCTTTTACCTGGTAACAAATCAAGTGCTTGCTCTTTTTCTCTTGTTTGCACTTCAGTTTCATCTTCATCAAACACAGAGATCATTTCATCTGATAAATTTCTGCAGTTCTCCAAATTGATGTCATCATTGATAGTCATCATTCTTTTCTCTGGTATAAATGTCTGTCTCATGACCTTGTCCATCGTAATCTCACGTGGACTTAAATCTGTCTTTTTATCAGTAGTGTTTCTCAGAAACATCAAAACAAGTGGAAGAATATCTGTCCACTTAGTACCTGCAGCTAGGCACATTTTTGCATTTCTGTCTTTTATAGTACCGTTCTCTTGCTCCTCAACATCTGAAATTTCTGTTCTATCTGTACATTGGAGCAGTCTGTTTTCAATATGTCTTTTGCCATCTGATAACTTTGCAACAGTAATTTTATCATGACGCATCTGAAAAGTTTCAACCCATTTTGTAATCAAACAGTAAATCACAAAAATGTAGCACAGTTTGTCATTCAGTGCCATCCCAATGAAATCCATTTGTAATTTGGTCAATGAACTACTCTCTTGTAATTCTGTTCCCAATCTCACAACTGTTCTCTTAATTGTGTTCACTTGCAGATAAGTCAGATATCTCTGGTAAAGAAATTCTACAAATCTATGGTACATTCTGTCCATGTCAGTAATTATGCTATTTAACAAAACTACTCTGTCATCTTTGTTTATCCAAATCTCATCCTCATCTCGCTGTCTAAAATCTGTTCTCAACCATGTGTTTCTCAACCATGTGTTATTCTCCTCATGAGATGCATCATCTTGTAAGTCTTTGACTACCTGCCATGTTTCAACTACTGTTAGTATTAGTGAACTCAAAGCATGTTCATCATTTATTTTGTGTGCTGCACATATCACGACAGCAAACCTTTCTGCCAATTGAATATCATTAATCAATCTTTTAATTAAATTTGCATTTCTGAAAAGTGAACCTGCAGAAGTCAATGTTTCAATCTGTTGATCAATTGCATCCTTTACTTTGATGTCTTCACTCAAAAGAACATCATTTTTATTCCAACATTCTGGAAGTGCATTTAATCTTTTTGGACTGTTTTCTTGTTCTTTATTTAATCCTGTATCTGTTTTCTCTGTCTGTTCATTAACAAAAATGTGTAATGGCAATGAAGCCATGTCATTCTCTTGAGTCATTACCTGTCGCTGTATTTGTAGCTGTTCATTCAGCTCATTTATTTCAAACTCCTTTTCCTTTGAGCATAATCTTGACTCGTCTGACTGTGTCAATTCAATTAGGTCAATGTCAGACTTCTCACTTACCAGAACTGAAGTCATCTCTGTTTCTTGCTGAGTTGCAATCCCTACTAGTTCAATCTCAAGTACGATAGAATAAACCTTTTCAATTAATGGGACCTTTAAAATTGCGCAATTAATTTCATCTTTTCCCAGTACAGGGACTATCTCTGTTTCCATAATTTTCATGGACTCCTTTAAATCATTTGATGAATTTATATGATCAGGAATACTAATTTCAGAAGTACTAAGCATTTCATCATGCTTTTCTGTCGCATCAATTTTAGTAGAAGTCTGAGCTGGCACTTTATCAGTTTGATCTGACACTTTTGGCGTTGCATTAATCTGTTCTGGGGGTCTTCTTGAATTTCTGTTCTGATCCATATTTACAACATCGATTTTACACTGATCTCTATTTTCTACTCTGACACCTTTATTATTTATTTTCGCTAATTTGGGAATCTTTAATTTACTCTCGCATTTGGCAACAACCTTTTTCATTTTCTTGTATAAGGAAGACATTTTCTTTAATTAATTCGATAAAAGTACTCTCTAAATTTGCCTTGCAGCGCTTGCTGATCAATTAATTAATTAATTTAACAAGGTCAGGTGAAGTAACTCCTAACTCCTAATTTACCGGTATCACTAATTTTAATTTACCTGTAAAGAAAAACATCAATTTGCAAAAACAATAGCAACGCAAAATTTTTATTTATAACAATAATACCAACATATAATCACATGTGTTTTAAATGTACTTATTTTTCACTTACACACCTTCTGCAACGTATACCTGTAAAAAAGAAAACCTAATCTGTTTTGCCTTAATTTACATATAATTTCTAGTTGCCACCTTGAACACAGCGCATTTTTCTTAATTACACCAGTAATTACAGTAACTAGCAAAATGCTTGGAAATATTTATTTATTTAATTTTTGCTGTATTATTTTTATTTAGAAATTACAAATCACCAATTTTATTTATAATAAAATGTTTGTCTGCCAGTACAACACACATCAACTCAATGCTGTAATCCCTATTCTAATACACACTGCCACTACAGTCTCTCCTTCTCCTTTTTGCTCAGCCCTTCCCTAGTATAAGACACAGGGTGTAATATTTAGCGTGTCAATATCTCTTCCCTATGACACACTCAGTTTTAAAATTAAAGCTTCGGGTATGTCAGACCATTTAAAATCCGACACTCGAAGCACAACAAATGTTTGAACCAATCAGTGTAGTCACCTCAACGCTCAGCCAACCACAGCAGTCCTAATAATGCTCTAGCCAATCTAAGCACCGCTCCTGCAATGCTCAACTAGCTACAGCACAGCTTCTACCATGATATGTACTGCTACTACTGCAGTCTTTCACTTTCTTCCACACTCACCATAACAACTTGGCTAGGAATGAAATCCAAAGCGGGTGCTTCCACACTCTATAATCTACTCAGCAATTACTTTAAAACAACAGCGCGCCCCAGCCAACCAAAACGTTGCCAGCAATAATCTCAACCAATCAGAGCGCCTCCCCGCTCTCAGCGAACCAGAGCGCGACCCTTATCCATGACATACTGTTCAGCGTGGCGACTCTAACACCCGTTTGCCATTCACTCCACATGCGACAATCCTCGTCTCCAAATCATTAGCGCAAACCTACGATAAAATCAAAAAAAATGGGGACACTTTAAAATTAAAATTGATAAATTTATGTATAGTGGTAACGTGCATCAGCTACGACCACTTATATTTCCTCGGCAGGCACAAAGCCCACACTCGAGCCTCAACCAATCCGGTCGTGGCTCCTACTAACAGTCACGAAGCCTTGTCCAATCAGAGGACGGCTCCTGCTATGACGCGACGGCGTTTCAACTAATGGGAGCGCGGCGGCTGACGTAGACAGCCGCTGCAGCTGACAGCTCTCTCACTCGTTCCAGCCCCCCCTCCTTCACAAAATGCTCGCGCAACACAGTTAGCTTTAATTCAAAGCATTAGCACATATCTAGCAACCAAATTAAAACGGGGAATATAGAGATGTTGTAAGATGTAAATAAAATTTAAGCAATAACGCCTTTCCTTGTCCTAATGCTCTAAACTTCTTCAATTTAATTTTAGCGAGGTTCTACAATGACGCGCCAAATTTTACAATCAATTAGAGCGCGGCTGTCTACATAATCATTGCAGCTCTCAGCTCCTCGCTGCTACTCTTAGCACTTCGCGCCTTGCCTCCCCTTTCTACCATTAAGATATACAATAATGCTTTAAGGAAAGGAACCAAAACGGGCATTTAACTTTATTTTTGGAGTATGTTCGTGAAAAAATTTTGAGAACACTAGATAATTGTTAACATTTTTCGACAGGCTTCCATTCTATATACTGAAGCTCTGTTAACAAATCACAGCGCAATTCCACTGTGACACTCTAACCAATCAGGGAACAGCCCTGTTATGATGCTACGGCCTCTTAACCAATGGGAACACAGCTTTTGGCTATGACGCGACGGCGTCTTAACGAATGGGAGCGCGGCGACTTTTACACACTCGGCGCTGCTTCTACAGGTCTCTCCTTTCGCGCGCTCACTCGCAAACAGCCCCTCCCTTATGAAATATGATTTTAGCGCATTGCGCTATGTTTTTCACATGCATCAGCTTTAATACTCCTCTTTTTAACAACAAGGTTATTATAGCGAGGGAAACCCTTCCACCACAGTCTGTCTCCTCACGCTCATGTGACACACTTCGTTTTTATCAAAATCCCAATCCAAAGAGGAAATTAAATCGGGGACAATAATTTTATAAACAATTTGAACATTTGTGGTGACATATATCAACTATTAACGTGTAGTTACTTTTAATAATTTGAAACTATCTTCACTGAATTATAGCTCGACGCTCTAGCCCAATCAGAGCGCGGCTTTGTTCAGACACTCCTGACGTCTTTAGCCAATCAGGGCGTCTTCTCCCTATGACGAGCCTTAGGCCTCAACGAATCAGAGCGCGGTTGTTTTGACGTAAGCAGCTGCTGCAGCTTCTGTCTCTCCTCACACGGTCTCACTCCTAAAACCAGCCCCTCCCTTACAATTTTCGATCGGGGCACATTTTAATGGTTTTAAACTACGGAGAACAGTTTATTACTATATTTAAAGCGAGGAATGTTTATAAAATAATTCTGATCGCTTTTTACTTATTTAAAAATGTTTAACAACGTGGAATACCTTAATTATAGCCTAATTAACACAGAACATTCTAAAATGCTCCTGAATGTTTTAAAATAGCACAGTTCGCCTTTTTATACTTTTCAACTATGCTGAACACTTTTGAATTGAATTTTATTAACGTGCAGAGCTTTTAAATGTATTTAAACACTGCACAACATCATAAAAAGTCTTAGAATGGTACAGACTTTATCCTGAACTTTCCTAAGTACCTTAAAATTACTTTTGGTACATTTTAGTGAATACATAAAACGAAACTCATCTGTCTGCTTCTCTAATTAGGATAGTTTACATACATTCAAGTATCCACACTTCGGAATAGTCGGCGCTATTCACACTAAGGATAATTTCCATTTGTCAGTAGAGCAACTCTTACCCTACCCTTCTAACACGTAAGAATATGAACTCATTTTCCTCTGAACGCACCGCGAAGTGACAGTATCTAAGAGTTCCACTTGAACATACCTTACAAAACAATCACGCACTTTCACACTGAAAATTCCCTAACTTCAGTCACACATGAAATCCGTACAGGACTCTCACCTGTTTATAGAAATCATGCACCGTTAGCAAAATAACACCGTTATCCGTACAGGACTCTCACCTGTTTATAGATATAAAACATGTACCCGTACAGGACTCTCACCTGTTTATAGATAATCATGCACCGACATTACCCTACCCTTCACTCAAGCTCGAATATAACTAATACTCTTATCACAGTGAGTTTTATGGAAGGCGCTTTGTCCCTATTCTCATGCTGCTCTAATTTCTTAGAAAACCCTCACTATACAAGATTCACACCTAGCCCTAACACTGTGTTGCACGGCGACAACACTGTATTGCACGGCGACAATACCTCTGGTACACGGCGATACCAACAGTGATACTCGGCGATATCACAGAAACAGATCAGATATTCTGCATGACTACCTTCTCATCACACAGTTTTTGTACCGGTACACACATAGCACAAAATAAACAAACTCAACATGTGTTAAAACTTAATCCTATGATTTTACCAACATATAAGTATCATGCATGTAACATGTATGTCAAAAACAACATATATAAACCATCCTCTGCTACCAGAAATTGATCCAGCGCTCTCACCAAAATATTTCACAAATGACACTATCTCCTACCACAAAACTTACACTACTACACTAGGCCCATAACAACAATAGAGCGCTTGAATCATGAGGCGATAAGATCTAAATATAGTTGTTTAAACCATCTGCAATAATCAAGACCAGCTTGTCATTTTAGAAAGTTTATTTTAACACATCTAGAAAAACTTAGGTTTTGGTATTTTATTAAACAAGCATTAGAAAATGTCATAAAGAAAGATTTATTCAGTATTAATAAAAAGAGCATAAATCAAGAATAATTATTCATTAGCAGGAATAAGTAAAATTAAGCATTTTCCAAAATCCTAACTATATCTCTGTCTCTACCCTCATCACCTAGTAATAAAGTAATTAATAAAAACTCCTGTCCTCACGTGTGAAGTCCATCAGCATAACATCGTCCTCCAGAATTCTCGAGCGTAAGCCAACTATGTGATCTCTGAACCTATTCTTATACCCTAATTTTAGCTGAGCTAACTATTTTTCACATTCCAGCAGACGAATTCTAGTTCTCCATTGGCTGAGCCACCTCGTACCACAGTAAACTGTGACACCTCCTTCTTACATGCCCGGGCAAATTCACTAGTCCATTGTTCATGTAGAAGTCTTGGCAGTTCTTCCTTAGGCTGCTACATTTTGTAGCGACAGCTTCCTTTTAACCTTGAGCCAGTCAGCTCTGAACTCCCGTGGCACGTTAGCAAACGTTAGCAAATTTCTCCAAAAAGTCATCTTTTTAGCAGTTCATTCCAAAACCTTTCAAAACAAAAGCTCAGAGGCCTTTTCCATCCTTCTCGGAATTATTTTCACTTGAGCCATTTTCATCATTAGGCCTCTTTTCAAAGAGCGTCAATTTTCTGCGCCACTGTCCCTGCGCCACTTTTAAAAGGGTACTATTTTCCTGCAGCCATCTCTAAGCTTCATTTGTAAAACTATTATATAAACAAACACAAAGAATAATTAATGCAAGAAATACAGTTTGTTCTGTTGCCTCCCATCATTGCTAATAACTAACCCATTAATCTAAATTACCTAGCAGTAAAGCACAAATAAAGCAGCATTTTATATCTACCAGTCTTCATTTAATCCATAAAACCTTATGTGCACCTAGAATAGTAGAAATGACATCACATAGACAAGGGAAGCAAAATAAGCACATGCCTTTATTTTAAAAACAGCTGCTATTAGTTATGACATGACAATAGACAAGATTAATTTATTATTTTCCACATACATAAGAATGCAACATAATGCACATTTATGAGCACACATGTTAGTTTCCCACGTGTTCTGTAATGTAATGTATCTTTAAACTAGGTTGAATTAGCACACACAGCACAAATTGTTAGCATTATTAATTTATTTATGGAAGTGTGACTTCACGGGTTTAAACAAATTTTTGTTTTCTATCCCGCTCCATCAGACTCTCTCCTCTGCTACCTCCGCTGAGAGTTCGCCGCTGGTGTGCCCCTGGTGACTGTCACAGCCCTGCCCTTGCTAAGTTGTCTTTATCCTCGCTTTTTTGATTTACTGTATTGTTCTCTGTATTTGTATTTTTTTGTTATTCTGTTGGCATTCCCTTTGCCCCTTGCCCTCTGTGCTCCCCCGCTCCTCGCTTCCCGCCGCTGCTCCCCTGCGGCCCACCCCCTTTTGCCTTCTGTGTCCCTTCCCCTCGCCCATTGGCTGCCCCGCTCCCGCCTCCCAGCTGCTCCTCCCTCCCACTTGGCCTCTTATGGAGGACGCCGCACGGCAGTGGTTGTGACCTTACCTCTGGTCGCCCCCCACGCTGCACGGCTCCTCCTGTGCGCCCGTGACTCTCCCCTCTACTACCTCAGCTGAGAGTCCGCCGTTGGTGTGCCCCTGGTGACTGTCACGGTGCTCCCCTTGCTAAGTTGTCTTTCTCCTCGCTTTTTTGATTTACTGTATTGTTCTCTGTATTTGGATTCTGTTTGTTATTCTGTTGGCATTCCCTTTGCCCCTTGCCCTCTGTGCCCCCCGCTCCTCGCTTCCTGCCACTGCTCACCTGTGGCCTTCTGTGTCCCTTCCCCTCGCCTATTGGCCGCCCCGCTCCCGCCTCCCAGTTGCTCCTCCCTCCCACTTCGCCTCTTATGGAGGACGCCGCCCGGAAGAGCGCAGCGGGCGTGCCGCTGGCGCGCCACTGGCGCTCCAAAGGCAAGCCCATCTGTGCCCGTCTGTGCCTGGACCGCGCCCAGCACCAGAACCCCTGCACCCCGTGCCCCCCGCAATGCCAGACTGCACTACGAATCCAGCACCCTCCACGCACTCAACACCAGACGAGACCACCCCTGCTACCAGGCCACCCCGAAGCACACCCATGGGCCCTTCACCTGCCGGAACGGCAGATTCACCAGCATCCAGCCCACCAAACCTCCTACCAAAGAACCCAACCACCTCCGCTGCATCCTCCTCAACACCCGCTCCGCCCGCAAGCACGCTATCGAACTCTGGGACCTCCTAGACTCTACCGCCCCAACGTCGCCTTCCTGACGGAGACCTGGCTGAACGCCATCTCAGCACCCGACATCGCCATAAACATCCCTGAGGGCTACAAACTCTCCCGCAGAGACCGCGCCAACGGAGTTGGAGGGGGAATCCCCATCATCCACAAGGACACCCTCAGAGTCTCGACCAACACCGACGACACCCTCAACACTGCCGAGCACATGCACTTCCATATCCACACCGACCCCAACACGACCCTCAGAGGAACTCTCATCTACAGACCACCCGGAGCACGACCACAGTTCAGCGACACCATCGCCGACCTAGTCAGCACCCACACCCTCGCCTCCACAGACTGCATCCTCCTTGGGGACCTGAACTTCCACCTCGAGAACAACAACGACGCCAACTCCACCGCCCTGATCGACAATCTCTCCAACCTCGGACTCAAACAGCTTGTGATGACACCCACCCACGCTGCTGGACGTACGCTGGACCCCATCTTCTCCACAAGCACTCACATCTCCTTCAACCACACCACCGAACCCCACTGGACAGACCAAAGATGCGTCCACTTCACCTTCAGAAAACCTACCACACACCACCGCACCCAACAGCTGCCACACCGCTGCTGGAGCAAGGTCACCATGGACCAACTGACTACCACCCTTGCCCTGAGACCACCCGCCGACCCCATCGACCCCGACACCACCGCCACCAACCTCAAACAGTGGATCAACGACTATGCCAACACCCTCGCCCCTCTCAAGATCCCCACTACCAACCACACCAACAAAAAAGCCGCCTGGTTCACCGAAGACCTCGGACCTCCAAGAGCACGTGCCGTAAACTGGAGAAGAAATGGCTCCTCGACCACACACCAGACAGCCACACAGTCCACAAGAACACCACACGCAGACACCACCCGCCAAGAGGACCGCCTAGACAACAACGCACAAAACACCAAATAGCTCTTCAGCATCGTCAAAGAACTCTCCAACCCCTGCTCCATCACCAACGACATTCCACCATCACAGGACCTGTGCGACTCCCTGGCCACCTTCTTTCATCGCAAGATCACCGACATCCACGACAGCTTCAACTCCGACACCCCCGCACCCACCACCGAGACCACCACCCCTGCGACCTCCACCCGCACCAATCGCCTGACCGCCTGGTCCAACGTCAGCGATGAAGACACCATCAATACCATGAACTCCATCCACTCCGGATCCCCTTCCGACCCCTGCCCCCACCACATTTTCAACATAGCCAGCACTACCATCGCACCTCACCTATGGACAACAATCAGCATCTCCTTCGAGACAGCAACCTTCCCGGAAAGCTGGAAGCACGCCGAGATCAAAGCCTTACTTAAGAAACCCAAGGCGGACCCCAAGGATCTCAAGAACTTCTGGCCCATCACCCTGCTCCCGTTCCCGGCAAAAGTGACAAAGAAGATTGTCAACAAACAGCTAACCCACTACCTCGAAGACAACAACATCCTGGACCCCTCCCAATCCGGCTTCCGCAGTAACCACAGCACTGAGACCGCCCTCATCGCCGCCACCGATGACACCAGGATCCTGATGGACAAAGGAGAAACAGCCGCCCTCATCCTCCTGGACCTATCAGCAGCCTTCGACACGGTCTGCCACCGCACTCTATCAGCACGCCTCCATGACGCTGGAATCCAAGAGAAGGCCCTGGCCTGGACCACATCCTTCCTCTCAGGCAGAACCCAGAGCGTCCACCTCACTTCCTTCCGGTGGAAATCCACCGAGATCATCTGCGGCGTCCCGCAGGGATCCTCCCTCAGCCCGACGCTGTTCATCATCTACATGGCACCTCTCTCCCACGTCGCACGACGACATAACCTCAACATCATCTCCTATGCTGACAACACCCTTGAGACCCGCACGGGTATGTAGCGCGCTTTAGAAATGCATTGATTGATGGATTGATTGATTGATTGATTGTAGTTATTGTCTGGGCTGGCAGAGAATGATCAATAACATTTCATAACGCCAGTTGCTGCTGTCTTTCGAGTTCTTACTAGATAGCACGACTAGTCCAAGAGATGCTCATGTTGTTCCGATAATGGAGCCAAACTCGCACAACAACGTCCCCCACCTATATGTTCCTTTAGGACACTAGGGATAAAACTCCTTCTGACTCTTCCGATATATGCATGCCAACATTTGAGGGCGGGTCTAAAGGACTGATAGCTCTGCGCCTCCCAACCCACCATCCCTGTCAACAGGAGATACCAATCAATCAACCTCATCCAGTGTGTAAAGAGGGTCAAAGAAGTTGTGTACTGGAACAGCATAACTCTGCTGTGATAGGCCTAAAATGTTTCCTACCTAGGGGGACTACACATATTCCCCTGCTTCTAACAGGGCAATGACTAGTCATATCCAATATATTTCTGTTTTTGCAAGTTACTGAGTCATTTCTGGGTTCCAACTTATTAAGCAGAGAATGTTCACACATTTGAGGTCATTTTAAGGCGTTTTATTGCAGCATGTTGTTATACTGTGGATGCTTATATATTTCTATTCTGTGCTTTTCATTAGTCACGGTCAAGTGACCTTGCATGTGGCTGTGACCTTGTGCTGTGCAGGGTAAGCTTTCATAGTCTTAGAGGTCTCTGCTGACATGCTTACAGGGACATCTTAAGGATTTGGGGGGCCTTGGGCCATGCCTATTTTGAGGTCTCCTGTACAGAACAGTTTTTAATTGATGATCAAGCTTCAGCTCTTTCAGGCCCTCTTTGGCCAGGTCACTGACAGTGCACAGGCACATTCTTCCAAATTCCATATGTGTTTACATCTAATATTCAGGGATTGTGGCATGTGCTTTCAATATTGTAACACAGCAGCAGCTCACTAACATTACTGCAAATAATCCCTGTGACACCCTCTCAATTCTGAAATGTGAGGACCTGCTTTTATCTAAAAGAAACATTTTTTATGGATATTTCATGAAACATAAACAACATTGCTCTGAAAAATGTCTGTAATGGACTCTCACACATTAAAAAGAAATTAAAGCAAATCGGTATGTAAAACAATCCGTTTAAGAATTATTCAAGGTCATCAGGGCAAGACTCCTTGCAGAACAGAGCCTTCTCTATCCGGGGGCCCTCTGAAAGGCTGGGGCCCTGGGCCAGAGTCCTTCCGTGCCTTAAAAACGTCTATGTATGCAGACATTGGAACTCAGAGGCCAGAGCAGCTGGTGTTGTTTGTATGCAACTCTACTCTCTTTTTCTTCCAAATAAATTTAACTTTAATTGCAGAGCCTATTGGGAATGTAGGAACTACACTACAAGTTGGCTCCGATAGGTTTCATTCCTGTTGCCTTCATATTACAAAATGATCAACTTTCAAGACATTAGGGAAAAAAATGAAAAAATCCACCCCTTTTGACATAGCTGCTGACATTTTTTTATTCTGGTGACGTTATTGTGTGAGTAGAAAGAGCCATGCCCACACATACATGTTGAAACTCAATTAAGCTAATTAAGGAGTTGGGGTGCAAAATCGGGACTGTCTGAGAATTCATGAGTCTTCGTAAGAGACAGTCCAAGGATAATAAACAAACATGTGCGAAACAAAATTCAAGGTTACAATCTCATGGATTTATTCAAAAATATAATTATTACAGAAAGCAAAAAATAGTCAATTAGAAATTTTAATTCAAAATAATCATAGTATAATTCTGCAAGAGAATTAGATAAGGACTGCTTTTTAAAAATATATATCTTTATTCAGATTTGTATACACCAATGTTTCACCTCCCCCCTCCACCCACCGGTCAGACAAGAATGCTTGTAAATACACTTACATTTATATAAATTATCTCATAACAAATACATTTCAATTAATAACTGCTGTTGAAAATGTGCAATGTTATTAGTACCATCTTCGATTTAGAATCAAAGTGCAATTATTCAATTTCTGCCTTGCAGCTTGCACCACTCTAATAAGGGAGACCAAATTTCTAGCCCTCTTTTGCGTCGCCTTCTACCCTTTCGTTTGTAAATGGCAGTTTCCATATTAGAGATGGCAAGGAATCTTGCTAACCATTGATGATAAGAGGGAGCAGCAGAGTCTAACCATGCAGAGGCTATATATAGCCTAAAAACAGCCATAGCTATAAATATAAGTTCATGTCCCACTAGAGTATTGTTAGGATTGGCTGCCCCCAGTTGGATAATGTCACTGGTTAAAACTATCGGGCTTTGTAATACTTTGGATAGAAACTTCTCAATTTCTAGCTTGGTAGATCTTAACTCTTCACAGGTAGAAAAGATGTGCACTGAATCAGTGCTGTACAACCTGCACCTGGGACAGAATGTGCTTTTTCTACTTCCCCACTTAGCTATTTTATCAGGGGTATAATATAGAAAGAAACAAGTTTTAAAGAACTGTGCCTGTAGTTTGGTTGATAGAAGAGTCGTTTGTGACATTGAAAAAGCATAGCTGAATTCTTCATCAGCTACTCCCACTTTCTCTTGCCACTTCTTTGACATTTTTACCAAATCATCCGGGAATTGCGCATTAATAAGTGAGTAAATGCCCCCAATAGTGCTTTTTTATCGTGAATTAAGGTCTCCACTAGTTTGTTTTTGTTAATGCCCCCACGCCCCCCAACGTTGCGTAACAAGAAGTCCCTAATTTGCAAGTATTTGAAGAAGTCTTGCCAAACCAGCCCAAAATTGTTTTTCAGTTCTTCAAAGGACAGTAACCCCTCCGGTGAGATTAAACATCCTATTTGTACCACCCCCGCCTCAAACCATTTATGCATGTAGCTATCATTAAACATTTCTAGGAGAAGTGGATTGTTTTCTAAGGGAGAGAGTTTCCTTACGGTCTTCCACACCTTGAATCCACTGAGTAGTGTTTTGAATTTTTCTTTCTTGTGATAGCTACCATGTAAGTGTCGCCAAAAATACCCTTTATTCTCTCGTCCTAGAAGTAGTTGAAATATAGAAGGTGTGTGCTTATCTCTAACCTCCCCCATTCCTTGGATGTTCTGTAGCAGTTTGTTACTATATAATAACACTGTTGCCCAATAGTATGCCCTTAAA
This sequence comes from Lissotriton helveticus, assembly GCF_964261635.1. Classification (NCBI taxonomy): domain Eukaryota; kingdom Metazoa; phylum Chordata; class Amphibia; order Caudata; family Salamandridae; genus Lissotriton; species Lissotriton helveticus. The sequence continues at coordinate 179,699,875 of NC_136059.1, read as the reverse complement.
TTAGGGAGGGATAGTCCTTAAGAAGAAGATCATTTTGATCACAATCACTCTTCCAATGATAGAAAGGTGCAAGTTGTCTAAGCGCTGAAGGTCTTTCTGTATGGAAGGTAGTATCGGTTTCAGGTTTATATCAACCAGTTTTTCCAGATAAGATGTAATACTAACACCCAGGTAGGTAGCTTGTTCCACCACCCGTTCATCCCGCATTTTACTATTGCTATTTAACAAAATCTGTGTTTTGCTTTTATTAAGTGCATATCCAGACACCAGGTCGAACTGATTCGCCTCTCCCTCAATAGCAGTCATGGCAGTATTTGGTTCAGCTGTCACTATTGCAATGTCATCCGCATATGCAAGTGTTTTGGTGGCATAGTCCTGTGAGATTATGGGCTTACCACATTCTCTTCTAGTTTAAGGATGATCGGGACTATATATATTGCGAAAAGCAATGGAGAGCAAGGGCAGCCCTGTTAAGTTCCTCGTGAAATCGTCAGTTAGGCCGCCATTTACCATGACTACCGCCCTAGGATTCACATATAGTTTTTGAATTGCCTGTATGTACCCTTCCCTTATGCCCAGTCTGCCCATGGCCACCCATAGAAAGGGCCAGGAGACCCTATTGAATGCTTTATCTGCATCAAGCAGATCCAGCGCCATATTTTCTCTTGTCACCTACATACCGTCAAACGGGGTAATCAGCCGTTGAATGTGGTTGATAGTAGATCTGCCTGGTATAAAGCCGTGTTGGCTTTGTGCTACCACTTTGTGGAGAATAGGCGGTAGTTTGTTTGTCAGAATTCTTGAGTATATTTTGGAGTCTGAATTAATAAGAGTGATGGGCCGATATGAACCAAGTTGTTCTGGGGGTTTGCCTTTTTTCGGAAAGATGGCTATTTTTGTCCGAGACCATGATTTCGGTGGTGATCCCCCTTTAAAGATGTGATGAATAAGATTTCATAAGATAGCTTTAATTTGATCTATAAAAAAAACAGCATAGAACTATGAGGGGATGCAATCCAACCCGGTTGCTTTCCCCTTTGGCAATTCTCTGATGGTGGTTAAAAGATCGTCTAGAGTTGGGGTTTCCTCTAGGGGATCTGCATCCTCATCCTGGAATTTTTTATACCTAACACTCTCTACATATTTCTCACAGTTTCCCTGGTTCGCCCTCCCATTTTCTGTATATAAAGCTTGATAAAACTGCCCAAAAGCCTGTCTTATATGTTCTGGGTCGGATACACGATTCCCATGGGAGTCAATAATCTCCCGAATCAGATTTGATGGTATCTGCTGTCTTGTGTGAACTGCCAGTTGATGCCCAATTCTTTCGTTCATCTCATATAGCTTCTTCTTTTGTGATAGCGCTTTCTTAACCGCTTTATCAGTAAAGACGTTCATAATTATAGCTTTATCAATAGCCACTTGGTTCTGCATTTTTTCAAGCGCTTCCTTCCCACCAGGTATGTTTCCCATTGTCACCCTGATTAGCCCCTCCTCTGCCTGCCTTGCATGTTCCTGCATCTTCTGCATAGCTTCCTTAGCTAGTTTATTGGCCTTTAAGGAGTATTGCAGTGTTTCCCCACAGATCTCGGCTTTCAACGTGTCCCACACTATTTCGAGTGAGGTACTCCCCACATTGTCTACTAAGAACTTTGGAATCCACTCCCTCATGTGCCTACAATAATTGTCATCTAAAAGCAAAGTTTTCTCAAATGTCCAAGCTGTTGGGGTGCTTTTTTCAAAATCTATTTCCATAGTGAATATTAGTGGATTATGATCCGAGAGGATTCTCGGGAGTTTTTTCAGATCCCCTTTAGTTAATATTGAGTTTGACATTAGTACATAATCCAATCTTGCGTGTTTAAGATGCGGGTTAGCAAAGAATGTAAACCCAGGGTCATTAGAGTTTATGGTCTGCCAACCATCCACTAAGCCATCCACACTACATAAACATTTCAAAGCTCTAAATACTTTGGGCTTGCGACCAGTATACTGCCAACTATCTTATAAAGACCAGTTAAAAGGGAGGTTGATATTAAAGTTCCTGCAAACTATAAGGGGTAATGGCCAGTGCATAAGTTCATTTGAAATCACATCTAACACTGAAGGATCATCATTGGTGCTACCATAGATGGTGTAGAGTGTCAGTTTTTGTCTTTTCCCATACTGGCATTCCGTGATCGCCCACCGACCAAATATGTCTGCCTTTGAGCGGCTAAAAACAAGCCTGCTTCCCTTAGCAAGAATAGCAACACCCCGGACTCTTGCACCCTGGGTAGAAGCACAGATCAATTTATACCCCAGTGATTTTAAGATGTGCATTTGTGCCCCTTCAACATGCGTTACTTGTAAACATACCACATTTGTCCCCCAGGCCTGTAATCCTGCAGCAACCATTTGTCTTTTTCTGCTATCATTCAGGCCGCATATGTTCTTTGATAAGACCCTTAGCAGACCCATTTCAATTTCTTCCTCAGACCGCACACATAACCGGACCTTGATACATATTGAGCCCTGGTATTATCGTCATACCATATTAAATTATTACACTCTACTGTGAGTTTTGTGAAATTTGAGGAACCCTGTCTGACCCAACCCACCCCACCTTTGTCTCCCCCCAACCCCACCCATCACCACCCTTCGAGGTTACCTGGCTGAGTCAGGAGTTTGACATCCAACGTGCAGAGCCCCGCAAGTCCGCTGAGCTCCTCCCCTCCCCAAAAGTCGAACCAAGTTACTATAAACAGTACTTTTTCCTCATCTCTAGTAGCGATGCTCTCTCCCCCCCATATATGCAGAGAAGGCCTAAGCGGGTTTCAATAGCTTGGTATAGCCTTTCGCTCCCCACACATTTATTATTCATTTAATTCATTTAAATCCCCAGTAACAAGCTTGTTTTTGAGCTTTCTCTCACTTGCTTTAGCCCCTTCCCTCCCCTCAAGAGGAACAATATCACCAATTTCACTTATGACTTATGACTAGATAGTTCCTCTAGGTATTTCTGAGCTTGTATTTCCGAAATAAAGCTGCATGTGGCCCCTTTGTATACCACCTTAAGCCTAGCCGGATTTTGTAGATAAACCTCAGTTCCTTGTCTTTGAAATGGCTCAAACAGTTGCTGGAGTTGCCACCTGCTCTCCACCGTGGCAAGTGTGAAATCGGGCCTGGTGAATAAAGTTATCCCCTCAAATGTTTGCTTATTAGTAGGTCTTGCCAAGTTTGTTTGGCGGAGTAGGAAGTTCCCAAAGAATACCAGCATAGCACGGGGGTGCTGTGATGTTGCTGTGCGTTTCCCGTGAAACAGAGGGAATCTGTGGGCTCACTGGATTTCTCTATCTAGATCCCAAGTATGTAGTTCTGGTAAAGCCCCCTTGAGCAGGGTTATCATGAATTTCCTAGGATCGTCTTTCTCAGCTCCCTCTGGAATCCCAAGTAAGGGAAGATTATTGCATCTCTGTCTGTTTTCGTTCTCCTCCATCTTCCACATTAGATCTTTTACCAACCCCTCATGCTCTTCATGTTGTGTCTGCACTGTTAACACGTTTTTTTCCAACTGCTCTGTCCTTTCCTCCACCATAGCCATTCATTCGGCAATATCAGAGCAAGTTCTTCCAACCTTTCTAACCGCCCCTTGCAGCTTTTTTGCGGCTAGACAAGATCTGCGACTGTCCGCCTTTACCTCTTCTTGAAACCCCTTGATGGTTTGTAAGATATCTGTCAGTGCTGGTTCTTTCGTTGAAAGGGCCCCCCCTTTGGTTTTTCCAGATTTTGTCTGATCATAACCAGGTTTTAGAGTGACTGGCTTGATATCTTTGACTAGGGTAAGGGGGGTATTATTATATTCCCACTTCAGTTGTGCTGCACCCTCTTTTTCCGACATGTCACTCTCCTTTGGGAGTTGGTCTCTACTGTTTTTCTTTTTAAGACGCTTTTTACTGCTTGGTTTATCTCTCTGTGCATCCGAGTTAGGGCTGCTATACCACTTCAGCCCTTCCTCCCCACTTGAGTGTGATATGCTGATGTCCGATATGTCTGATTTTTCCGTTAAAGAGAAGAATTTATCCTGATTATTGGGCGTCTTGGGGTTGTCATCGTATTGCTCACCCTCAGATACTAGCGGTGCTTGATGTATGCATTTTCCAGTGACTGGCGAAGGATTAGCACCCGTGCCCTAAGTGGAGGCATTTCACTGGGCACTGCTTGTGTGTTCAAATGCGCTACCTGCCATAGTTATATTACCGAAGCAAGGGCAGGCGCATTGTCGATCATCGAGGAGGGGGAGGGGGTGGGGGAAAGGGGAATGGTGGCTCCTGTTGCATTAGTTATCCCCTGATTATCGGTTTCCGGTGTGGAGTCTTTGCCTTCCCCCCCTTTTGCTGCCTTAAGGGGTTGCGAGGAGTCTATTTCTTTTATTCCTCGGGTAATGCTTTTTCATCGCAATTGCTGAATTACCCGAGTTTGAAGCGTCTTTTTCCTGAGTGCTTTTATTCAGGGGATCTGCTTTGTCACCACCATCACCTCTGCCCTTACTGTTTGAGGCCTCCACTCTCTTCTGGCAGGTAACAGCCAACGTACCTTGTGGTTGAGAGGCAACAATCACAGCTTTTCCCCTACCAGTCTTCGTTCCCCGGCCCGTCATCCTTACTTACTTGATGTTTCCAGGAACAGCAAGATTTCCTGCAACAGTGTCTCCAGCTTATACTGGCTCCCGCTCCTCCACCAAATCGGCGTTGATGCCTCTGATACGCGGAGAGAAGCTTTTCCTCCACGAAGATGCGGACGTGCCGAAGCTGGTGCACCCTTGCTCCTTTGCCGGTCATCCGCGTCTGCAGTGTCAGAAACGGATCGCGCAGGCCAGATCACATCCACGATTGCAGAGCGGTCAAGACGTCCTCACAGATGGAGCGCAGCTCTAGTAGAAAGAACGAGAACAAAACCTGACAGTTCGTAGCCGGGTATTTCAATCGCATTTTTTACCCGTATTTGCTGTATTTCTCTGTGATCTCCGTGAGACATGCAGGGGAGATTCACCGCCGTTTGAATCTCAGATTTGTCCGCTGTCAATAGCGGACACGGACATCAGGAATCATTAGGTGAGCAGAGACTCAGCGGAGCGTCCTCGCAGCTTTGTCAGTCGGTTGCCATCTTGCCTTCCCGATACATCATCAGGACTGCTTATTAAGGAAACGCTAAGGAAAGACTAAATACAAATCATACAGAGAGACTGCCATAGAGTTTTTCCAAAAGTAGGCAGAGAAAGAAATTGGCTCTTCTCCAAAATCCAGCATCTGTTATAAAGTTTTAGGGTATACAAGTAACAGGTATTTCATGATATGATATTACATAACGGGGTTGGGGTCTGGAGGCAAGTTGGCGGCCAGTCAACCGGTCGAGTAATCTGACGACGACTCTCTCCTGCTAGGACCCGCTCTGATAGCGATTCTGGACACCACATTTGATGAAGTAACCGTATTGATGGAATAGACAGTTCTTAAATATTACTTAACCCTTTTATCTCATGCTGGAACTATAAACGGATTATGTGGATGCTCTGGCCGTCATGGCCTTGGCTATGGGGGATCCCTATCCCCTGTCGATTGGCATCTCGAGTTTCCTTTCATCCAGCAGCTGCTCTGCCTTTCTCGCTTGAACTCGCAAAGGTAGTTTTAGCAATGCCGCCAAAAGTAGGCAGCAAGGGAGTCAGGGGGCGCGGCATGCAGACCGGATCAGACAACGCTGGGAGGTCAGCTCCTGTCTGCCCAGCGGATGGAGGGAGTGCTTGTTACAACCCAAACAGAATACCGACCTGCAGAATAATCGGATGGTCTGTGTGACCACCTTCTCCACGGAGAGCAACAGGGTTAAGAAAATCATTAATAAGCATTGGCCACTGATATCGGACGACATCGACTACACAGCCTTACCCATGCATGCTTTTAAAAGGGGTAAAAACATCAGGGATCATGTTGTCCGGTCCTTTCTCCCCCCGATGGAATCTAGAACTGTGTTATCGATTTGGAATCTCCCACCTGTGACAGGCCACCATAGATGTACTAAGTGCAAAGCGTGCCATAATTCGATCCAGACAAAGGTCTTTGAATACAAGGAACACACGATCCCTTTAAAATCACACACAAACTGTAACTCTTCCAATGTTATTTATGCCATCATTTGTAAATGTGACCTAATTTATATAGGTCAAACCCAGCAAAAAGCCAAAGTCAGGATCCTGCAACACACAAGTAGGATCAGGTGTGAGTTAGCTGGGGCTCCATTAGTGTACCATTTCAAATCTGAAAAACACCCACCAGATAATTTTAAATGGGTTGTCTTAGAGAAAGTCACACTGGGCCCTAGAGGTGGGAGTATCTCTAATATCCTTAACATCCGGGAAGCCAAATGGATGTTTCTGTTCAATTCTGTAAAATCAGGACTTAATGAAACAGAAAGTACTTTTGCGCAAATGGCAAATTTATAGTTAATACTACTGTATGTATCTAGGTCACCGGTTAACTGTACGGCCTTTACCATCGTGCCTGATAGGTACGCCGATTGCTGGTTACCTTGATTTCCCATTTGTACCTTGTACATCCAACTGACTAAGTGGAATGTGGTCACTATTAGCATCAAGGATTGAAATATTAAGTCTGACATTCAATGATTGTACGGCCTTTACCATCTTGCATGATAGGTACGCCGTTTGGTATTTGCTCTATCTTGGACATCTGACTGCTTACAATGGATCATGTGCATCAGTGATCGATATATTGATTTTCTATTTCTAAATTACACCGTCCTTGCTCCCATTAATGTGTACCAGTTGGGTTGTGACATCTCGTTGTTTATAATTGTAATATTTTTAGGTCGATCGAACTGTATGAGATTGATATCCTTATTGTCCTTACTGGCACACTTGTGTATAGAATGAGACTTACTATATCGTCCTTATTGGCACACTTGTGCAACAATTCACCCATTTTTAGGATGTCCTAGACGTGACCTCGAACTGTATGAGATTGATCCCCATAGTGCCCACACTGGCATACCTGTGTATCAAATTAAATTTTATGAAATTCAATCCTATATCGCCCTCATTGGCACACCCGTGTATAAATCTGGGCCTCAATAAATCACCCCTCCGAGTGCAATGACAATACTCAGTGAGTGGTATATGAATGTAATTAAATTATCTTTTTAGGATGTCCTATACGCAATTCATCCTGTTTTCGAATGAATCTGGTCCGATTACTTATGATGAAAATAATCGCGGGTAATCTGTTTTCTATTTCTTTGAGGCACTTGGTCACGTGATCGGCACTCCGATCCAGGAAGTCAATAATAATCTCATTTGCACCTTAATCCTCGACAAATTTGGATTGAACAGACCCCCGTTTAAGCCCTGGTACTACTTCTTCAGGTATGCACTGCTAGACTCTGTTATAAGCATCAATATCTTGCTGAATACAACGCGCGTATTTATCAGCGAGTCCTTTATATTTTCAGAAATTGGACCGACTTATGCGGCCGTTTTATACTCGTAGACTTTGATCTCCACGGAGCTACAAGACGCTTAACAGACCCCCGTGACAGCCCGATAACTCCCCCTATAAGGTACGCATTCTGTGACTTTGCGATAGAGTTAAAAGCAATTGGGCATATTATGTGTGTGAACATTTACTAGCAGTCGTTTTTACACTTTTAGAAATTGGACCTCTCTCTTTGGCTGCCATTACTCTGACCTCTACGTATCTGCATTTAACTAACCAGACCCCCTTAAAAGTCGCGGATTCTCCCAGTTTCAGGTATGCTGTGATTTTTTCTCAGTTGGCTATAATACAAATACAACTTGACCTGAACCCATCTAACTATGGCTGAGTTTGTAACTTTAATATTTTGTAGAACAAAGATCGACCAGTTAGGCAGATTTACCACTGGAGACATTAACTCTGCTAAATACCCCCCGCGGCCAGCGGCCCGACTTTTCACTACAGGTATGCTCTTTTTGATCTGCTGCCTGTCTTGATTAAGCTCTCTCTGTACAGTTGGTGACCTGTTTGCCAACCTACCCTTTACAGGATCCTGACCCATGTGGCGGATTCACTATCTATCAAACGATCGTGTTCTACTGAGGAGGTAACCTATTCAATGTGTCTCATGCCAGTATTTGCTGTTATTCGACATCAGGTTGTGTGTAATCTAACCTGGTCGTTTGTCTGACAGATGTATTGAACCGTAATGAACGGTATTCAATACCTCGAATTGCTGCTCAATCTGCAAGATCTCATTTCCAGTGAGTTCTATTATATTCTGTTTTTCCTAAACTATTGTTTCATTTCTGCAACAAAGTGTGGGGGTCCACTGTGTCGCTAGTCACTTTACTGTGAAGCTGGTGCATTCGTTGTAGTCTCTAATTGACATTATATGTATTGATGCGAAAAACCACAACATGACCTGTGTCGTTGTTTATTTATGACATGGGCATGATATCGCCCATATGTTATGTTTTTTGTTCAACCTGCCTTCTGGTGATAGTTGGTGATTTTCAATATGTATATATTCCTCCCATTGCCTTGGTTTCAACATATGTGTTTTCACGGCAGTGTTTCCCTCGCTGACCATTTATAACATTTTTATGACTAATATGGATCAATTCGTCCATAACTAATACTAAACTATTAATTTTTTGTGCAGATTTACTGCCTCTCATACGTCCTTGTCCTGATGAAGACCCTCTAGCAAGGCTCCACTGTACGCCTGCACCAATTTGGGTCGAAACGTCGACACTTTCTACCATCCTCAGTCTTTCTCCTGATTTATCATTTGTGGTTTTGTTTTGAGAGGCATGAGTTTAGCCTATGTTTATTGATTAGGAGTCATTTTTATTGAGGTCATAGTGACCACTGTTTCGTTATTTGTATAGTTCCTTCACCTTCCAACCACTACCTTTCCCTTTCCTTTCCATTAGGGGCACTAATCATGATCAAGTATTGATGTATTTTATGAACAGTGTTTTATTGAATATTATTGTACACGTTGTGATTAAAAACAATGTTGTCATATCCTTTTTGAATTTATTTGAGATATTATTGAATTTTGGCCTACTTGCTCTAGTACCTGGGACCACTTTTTTTGCATCACTAATTCACCCAGGTCCCAGTGACTTATTGGGTTAACCGGTGTTTTTACAGCACCCCGGATGGAGGAGGCTCTGCAACCGCAAGCCGCCAGTCCGGAACGGTTGTCTTGGGCTTAGGTGAAGAGCAGAAACTGGTCAAGAATGGAGTCAAGAACAGAGCCACCACACGCGGTAAGCAGTCTGTACCCGCAATGTTTAAGGCTCAGTCTGGGAGAGGTAAAGCGTCTGGCAATCCCTCTGGCAACATCAAGTCATCTCCCATGTGGAAAGTAAAAACCCTTGATCTTTCTGTGCAGGGGGAAACGGCTGTTCAGGCGATCTTACCTCAGGATGCCAGGGTGGACGAAGCGGGGTGGCAGCTGGAGGGGTCCCGATTCAGGAGAGGGCAGAGTCCGATGCAGAAGGTCTTCCCGAAGTTACCTCTGTGATCACTGCCACTCTACATACTGTTACAGATAATCTTGCTAAGATTGGTGTTATTGAGATGCCTCTCCCATTGCCAATAACAGTCTGCCCAATCCAAACAAAGCAATCCCAATGCATTGCGGGAAATGGAGTCCACCCATCTGAGGACCTGGACACTACAGCTGTGGATACAGCTCAGCACATCAAAATGGCTATCCAGAGAGACAGCAACAAATCTATCTGTAGGGAGGAGGATGCCACCGATAAGTTTCTCTCTCTATCAGATCATTCTAATTTTTATGAAGATGATTGCCAGAATAAAGACTGGGCAGGTGAAGGGAGTGATACGAGCAGCCTAAATCGGGAGAAAGAGAGTGACAGATCTTTGTTTAATCTCGAAACTGTTAAGAAACTTCCCATCCTCCCTACTCAAGCTAATAGGGCCGAGGGGGATCACCGGCAACATGATTTGGGATTACTTCTACTCGCCAAACCTGGGTGAGATAGCTGATGAGGGAAAGGGAGAGACATCGGCAGAGCCTGGTACCATGCCAGTTTGCACTGAAGAGATTACGCTCTCTATGATTTTTCAAGGGATTACAACTCATCGAGAGGAAACGAGGGCGGAGAGTTTCCGGACACAAGGCACCTGTAGAAAATTTCAAACCTCCATTCGTAGAACTGCTAAGACTTGTGCTGACTTTGCTATGAAAATCGGGGAGGCAGAAACCAGGATCTCCCAACTGGAAGATGAGCTAAGCTCGCAGAAGAAGAAAACCGAATCAATGCAAGCCCTAAGAGATGATACTTTTCTGAAATTGACGGATCTTGAAAATCGCGCTAGACGCAACAATTTGCGAATTTTGGGGCGTTCCGGAGGGAAAGGAAGGGTATGATATTTGTCAGTTTGTGATCGACCTTTATGGAGAGGCTTTCCCAGACTTACCTCAATGGGACTGGAAGACTCAGATTCAGCGGGCCCATGGCTTCCTTTTTAATCAGCAGAGAGCAGGAGGACAATCTGATAACCGCCCACGTGCTATTCTAATCTCTCTGAATAACTTTTTGGCGAGGGATTCTTTATATGACCTTGCCAGACGAGACTGGAAAAGGGCAGGGAAGGGGTGTGAGTTTTTTGGCCTGCCTGATTTTTGTCAAAAGACAGTAGAAAAGTGCTGGCTTCCTCGTCAACTAATTCTGGAATTCCAAGCAAAAGGGGCACAAGTCTTTCTCTTAAATCTTGCGAAACTGAAGGTGGTCTTTCAAGGGCGTACCCAATACATTCAATTGGAAATCCAGGCCAAAGAACTTCTATTGTCACTGAACTCGTCTTGAAACCTTTTGGCTAGAGCTTTTTTTTGGGGGGGGGGGCTAGATGGCATTGTTTTTCCTGAGCCTCGATTTGTAAGGACTCTACTAGTTAGGGTTCTTCCTCTTTCCTCTATATGGTCTATTCTAAAAGAAGGTTGTTCACAATTGCTTTTTTTTTGTATTCATGTAGATTATACAGATTATGGTTAAGGGTCTAGCAACTCGGAGGGGTGGGAGTGCTAGCTCAGCATCACCAGGGACAGTTGGCCCACAAGCCTTTTGTGGTGGGGGTAGGAGGGTGTGGGGTTGGAGGGGAGGACATCTTCAAGGGGGGGATCCAGGGTGGGGGGACATGGGGGTGTGGGTGGGGGGCACACAAGTATTCATTTTTTCTATAGTTATGATAAATATAGCAATTATGACAATAATGAACAGTTAGTTAAGTTTTTTCTTCCTGCAATTCTTTCAGTAAAGCTGATGGTAAAACCGTTATGTTATTTCGGGGTGACAGTAGGAGCCTGTAGGTATGGCGGATAGGAACAAATCTATTAGCGTCTGTTCATTAAACTGTTGCGGCCTGAATGACATGAAAAAGAGGGGGATATTTGCGAAACTTATTAGATATGTGCGGATCGATGTATAATGCCTTCTGGAAACTCACATCTGCTGGAATAATCGAAGGTGGTTAAAAGATCTGGGTCTTGATTTCTTGGCATGTACCAGCAAGCTAATAATACCCGAGGCGTAGCTATAATGGCAAGGCATGGTATTTTAACGTGTAATCGGGTTAAGGAAGACAAATTAAGTAGATGAGTAATTTTAGAAGCAGTGATAAGGGGGACATCATACACTGTATGTTCTCTCTATGGGTCTAACTTAGATGATCCTATTAGTTTTGACCTCTTAAATATCAAACTTGCTCTGTGGTCTTCCTTGATAGTTTTCTGCAGGGATTTTAATATTCTCTTAGACTCCAACTTCAATCTCCACAGTAATACTCCTTACTCTGATAGGAAGGTTAAGTCCTTCAAGGCCTTACAGGGGTTGAGTCAGGAACATGGCTGGTTAATATCTGGCAAAATCAGAGTCAAGCTGGGTTAGGATATACATACTTCTGTAGTAACAGTGAGGATTGTCAAAGAAAGATTGCAGTGTCAAGAACTAAGATACATCAATATTATGGGGAGGACTTAGCTATTAAATACCAGCAACATCGGGCTGATATTCGGAGAGCATATTGGCAGATTGCTAGCCAGGCATATACAGCAAAGAGCGGTTTTGAACAGAATCTGTTGAATAAAAGATCAAAGTGGACAGATTCAGGATCTCCCAGTTAAGGTCTTGGATGTTTTTCAGGAATTCTATCGGGGGCTTTATTCCACTGAGAAAGATCGCCCAGCAACATCAGGAAAGGATTTCCTCTGTGACTATGTAACTTCGCAGATAACTTTAGAACAGAGGGATATGCTGTCTGCCCCTATCTCATGAGAGGAAATCTAACTGGCCCTCACTTCCCTGGCGGCAGGCAAGGCTGCAGGCCCTGATGCAATACCCCTAGAATTTTTCCGCACATTTAGGCAGACTCTGTATTGCGAACTTGAATCTTTATTTTTAAGAGCGCAGAAGGGCCAGACTTCCGTATCATGGCATAAAACAACTTTTGGAGTGTTTATAAAATGGTCAAGCCAGAACTCAGTCCTTCATCTTATCGTCCTATCTCTTTAATCTGCGCAGGCAGTAAGATTTATTCAAAAATAGTTGCATTAAGGCTTGGAAAGGTTATTGCTTCCCTAGTGTCTATCAGTCAACACGGTTTCATCCCGGGTCGGGATACATCTGGCCACGTCAGACGGGCAATAGCCTTGTTTGATTGGGCTCAGGCCTCCAAGACACCTCCTTGGGAATGATCCTGTTGGATGCAGAGAAAGCATTCAACAGGGTCTCCTGGGGGTTTCTCTGGCTGATGCTGAAGATCAAAGGGCTTCCGCAGGATTTCATTACAGCTATACAGGCTCTGTACATCTCACCAGTGCTCGGATTTCTGGACAAGAATCCAGTTAATTGTCTATAAGTAGAGGAACCCGACAAGGGTGTCCTTGCTCGCCCTTATTATTTTCAATTTATATTGATCCTTCACTTTGGAAGCTAGATGCCAATCCACGGACCTTTACAACTAACATAAGTTCTGCGCTTCCGGCAGTGTATGACCTTGCGAAACAATTTGGCTCCGTTTCCGGTTACAAATTAAATCCAGATAAAACCCATGTCATACACTCAGACACTTTAAGACCGCAGGAGACCTCGACTGTATCAGCAACAACTTATTTAGGTATAAAAATTACAGCGGCGGTTGAGCAGATACCTGAGATGAATATTCAGCCGATTATAAGAAGTGTGGATCAGACACTTGCAAGATTAGATCACTTTCATTTCTCCTTGCACGGACGTTGTAACGTTATTAAAATGCCTATTTTCCCAAAATGTTTATATTTGTTCAGGACAATTCCCCTAGAATTTCCAGGTTCTTGTATTTCAAGAGCAGAATGAGTTTGTACTAGATTTTTATGGGGTTACCATAAAGCCAGAAGGGAGGCAAATTGGTTAATTCTTAAGAGATTAAGGGGGGGCTGGGGACTACCTTCCTTAAGGTTGTACCACTGGGTAACATTATTACAGCAAATGGGGTTATTGCTGGTCCGGAGCAAGGCGCTAGTTCCTGAACCGGTTAGACCTACTATTTATGAAGCTCTATTAGAGGAGGACGCGCAACATTGCTTAACTAGAGTAACCCACCTGGTTATTATAAGAAAACAAAGTTTAAAGTTATTCAATCTGCATTCTCTATTTGGAAAAAAATGCGGCGTCTTCTTGGGATCTCGAATATAAATTCTTATACCCCTCTGTTTTCCTTTGGGCTACTAGAGCTAATCTTTCAGGATCAGATAACCACAAATTGGGGGGCTCTTGAAATCAATTTTTTGGGAGATTTTTTTGTGAGGGTCAAATTATGTCGTTTTCTGAACAACATGATAAACACAATCTCCCTAGAAGACATTTCTTTAAGTTCTTACAGATTAGGAGCTTTTTGGTTAAAAAAATTGCACAGGGGAGGGTCAAATTTGGCAACATACTAAGCATGGGCGTAAAATCCGTTCCGCTCGTGGATTTTGCGGATTTTCGGCAAATTCGCATTCCGCGAACTCTCGCGAACTTGCCGAAAATTCGTAAATCCGTGCGCAGCGGATTTTTTGCTTGGTCGCACGTGCCAACTAGAATACTATACAATTTAGCGGGAGTAAACACTTGCGAACACGTAGATGCGGCGGGCAGCGACAATCTCACAATTGCGAGATTGCAAAATTTGCAATTTCGCACAAGAAATCCACCAGCAGGCAGCATAAACCTTGAAAATTATGATTTTTATCAGAATAACTCCTCAGGTTGACATTTGCCTGCACTTTTTGGGGGGCGGGGGGTGGGAGGAAGGAAGTGCCCCACAGTCTCCAACTTCCTGTTCCTGTCCAGCAGGCTCCTCCCAGTGCTTTCTTCATGTGCTGGTCACTTTGATTTGATCTTGACCTGGAAGGATTACTTTTTGTGGATGCTGCTGGATATTTGGATTTTTGCAAAACTGAAAGCACTCAGCAGGTGCAAAAGTTCAATCTTATCATTAGTAACCATTCCCTGTAGTGCCTGGAGGGATTACTTTTTGTGGATGCTGCTGGATATGTGGATTTTTGCAAAACTGAAAGCACTCAGCAGGTGCAAAAGTTCAATCTTATCATTAGTAACCATTCCCTGTAGTGCTTCCTGAGGGGCCCCTTCTGAGTTCAGTTGCCTACTTGCAACTATTCTATGACCCTGCTCTGACCCTCACAGCAGGCTCAGAGAATAGCTACAAGTATACAACAAAGGTCCTGTTAAAAAAATTACACTGCAACAGAATGCAATTACAGATAAGAAGCAGGTGCCAGCCTGGAAGTTCAAATTCAGTGACACATTAATCAGCCCCTAATTCATTCTTGTCAGTTGAGGCAGGGCAGGTGTGCTTTTACCCCATAATCTACAGTGATGAACTAGAGGGTGGCATGGGTGAGCCAGAGGGTGGCATGGGTGAGCCAGAGGGTGGCAGTGGTGAAACAGAGGGTGGCAGTGGTGAAACAGAGGGTGCTGTGATGAACCAAATGGCAGAAACACTTGCGAACACAAAAAAAAGGAATCCGCAAAATTCGCGAGAGTTCACAGATTTTGCGGATTGCGAATCCGTAAATACGCAATTTCGCGGATTGCCAATTCCCATGCTTACAACATACCTTGTGGGCATCATAGCAGCTAGGTCAAGAATAGGGATAATTTATCAAACCCTGCTGTCTATTCTTCCTGTTGATCTAGTCACTCAGATTGATAGTTGGGATAGGAAAATCGCACAGGAGGGCACGTACCCGGAGGCTTCCCTGGAATTGGCAAATCAGATCTTAATAACTGGCTGTTTGAAAGCGCAACATTACATGTATGTCTTCGATTTATATTACACTGTGGGTAAAATTGCTAAGTGGTCTGGGTCATGGGGGAGGTCATGAAGCAGGTGTGGGACTTTGGCCGCGGACAGGATTCATATGTTTTTTGGGTGCCTTCAAGCTTGCTAAATATTTGCAAGACATCGTGTCTTTCTTGGGCCAGACCTTGGGTAAGACTATCTCAATAACTCTCTATGGTCCTGGGGATAAATCAGTCTCAAGACATGGTGGGATGGACCAGATCAGAAATAGGATTAGTCTTCTTTGCAATGGCCATTTTAAGAGCCGATATTACAATGCAGAGGATTAGTCTGGATCCCCCCACGTTTTATTGGAGGGCTAGGTTACTTGCCATATATAGTATGGAGTTAGCAGTGTATAGGTTTAAAGGCCGTAGGAGACAGGATATGGGCAAGAAGCAGTGGGCCCCAGTAACTAATTGGATTGGGTGAATAATGCTGTTTTTTTTAATCATAATTTTTTGTGTTAGATAATAGATTATGCTTAGCTAATACAGAGTCTCTGCCTCGCTCATAGGTTTTTGTTTATTGTATCTAGTATTGGTTTTTAAGTGACGAGGCTGATGTATGTTATGTCAAAAAATACTGTCAAAAAGAAAAGAAAAATAACGGGTTTGGGCAAGCAATGCTACAAATACATGAATAAATTAATATTCTAGTAAACTAGACAATTCCAAAGACACCTACTTCCTAATTTATTACGTTGGTTATGCTATCTGTTGGACCTGACATCCTTGGCATGGTTTCCCCAACTTTTTGCTTTCAGTCCTACTGTTTTCGCTGGCTTAGTTTTTGCTGGATTTGGGATACTCAGCACTTTACAACTGATAACTTCTGTTAAAGTGAATGTGCTCTCTCCCTAAAGCATTGTTATATTGGCTTCCACCTAACTGGCACATTTAATTTACTTTTAAGTCCCTAGTAAAGGGGTACTGCCTGTACCCAGGGCCTGTATATTAAATGCTACTGGAGTGCCTGCAGCACTTATTGTGGCGCCTACTTAAGAAGCACTTTTACAACATGTCTCAGGCCTTCTTCTGCAGCCTATGTCTGCAGTTTAAACTGTTATTTCAACCTGGCAAAATGAAGCTTTTGCCAGGCCGAAACCTCCTTTTTTAATATATATCTGTCACCCCTAGGGTAGTCTCTAAACAGCCCATAGGGCAGGGTGCAGTACATTTAAAACGTTGAGTATTACATTTTAGTTTTACATGGCTTGGTGGTGAAAAACTCCCAAATGTGTGAGGTCTACCTCTCTGATAGAATAACATTGGATTAACTTATTACATTTAATAAGTGATAACTTTTAATTGGGAGCAGGTGGAATGACATGTTTGGCGGTATTTACAGAATTGTAACTTAAACCCTCTTTAATTGTAAAGTCAGATTTTAAGCCACAATTCTGGAAATGGCATTTTAGAAAGTTGGCAATTTCTTGTCCTAACCATTTGCTGCCTGCCACCCGTATCCTGGGCCACATGACTCAGGACACAGTTGGTGTTTGTGTATTCCTCCCAGACAGTGAGACAAAGTGGAAATAGGTGTTGTCAGGGTGGACCATCACTTCCAGGATGAGTGGGAGGAGCTGTCCCCTACCACACTTGCGCATCACAAAGACGCTACCTCAGCACACTCATAATGGGTTTCACACCAATCTTTTGTGCCCCAAGACAAGCTGGCGGGAGGGCAGGATAGAAGGAAATTCCAGACACCTTTTGGAAGTGGAAAACTCTAGATGCATCTCCCACTTCAAAGCTGGCATCAATAATTAATATTGGACCCACAGACCCAACTCTTAAGCTCATTGCTGGACCTGTAGTAGGGTAAGAAGAAGAACCGCTGCCCTGCTATGCTGCCAGAAGGACTGCTCTGCAACCCGGCTACACTGCTGCCCTGCTGCCTGACTAAGAAGCACCTACACCTTAAACACAGTGCTACCAGAGTGATTCCAAGGGCAAGTTGGCAGGCCTCTTGATCAGAGCCCAAGGGACAGAGAGAGCTCCAAACATTTTAAACCCTGCACCTGGACTCTGCCTGCTGTGAGCTCTATCCCCCTAAGTGATGCCCCTTCAATCCTGGACTCTTGGGATTGGGGCTAACAGTGCTCGGCCAGCCAAGCTGTGGTCTCACCAGAACTGACACAGTGTTACTGTTGTAAAGTCATCCTGTGTGCCCTGTGCACCCCATTCTATGATGACAGGTACGGGTTGTAATTGACTCTGACTGTCTGTCCCTGGGATCTGTCTAACTAGGCGCAGGGTTAGTGCTATGTTGTAAACACAGTGAAAACACACGTATACATGAGGGTATACTATATATTAGGGTACACTAATAATGGTATATAATAGCAGGGGTATTAAAACTACCTTTATGTCCCTAGTATATAATAGGGTATGGCATTCTAGAGGCCAGCAGCCCTTTTTGCACCTGCATGTGCTCACTGCTGAGAGAGCCTGAAGTCATTTAAAAGCATTTGTGTGTTGTAACACTGCTTTTAAAATTGTGCCAAAACTCAACTTCAGTGGTAGGGGCACTTAGCAAGTGATAATCTACAATAAAGTGGCATATTAGGTACCTCCAGGGTCTCCCCTTTGTTTCCCAGGGGTGGGGTGTCATGTAATTTTATGGAGGGTCCTTATAAAAGATGTTTCATATGCCCTGAGGATAGGGACATTACACATTTCACTTATCCCATTGTAGTGAAGTGCCCCCAAAATCGACTTAGGTGCTAGGAGTACTGGGGGTGAGAATCTACAATATTTTGGCATATTCAGGACCCCTAAAGTCTCCCCTACGTGTCCCAGGGGTGGTGAGGGGGTGGTCCTGTAATTATAAGCAAGGGCCTTCTAAAATATGTTTTATATGCCCTGATGATGGATAAATTGCACATTGCAGTTTCTCCATTGTAGATGCCTAGCCACATAGGATAACATTGCAATAGTTTATGAACTCATAACTGTCGCTAGGAATTAAATAAATTACCATTTAAGGACTTAGGAGAATGATACTGATAAATCCAACAATATGCTATTGTTGAATTTATGCTAAAGTATACAGGACAAAAGTTAAGACTTTATTGTCTGTAAGCTAAAATTCAGCCTTACTGTGGTCTCCCCTGATTGGTCAGAGTTAACAGAATTACCCTGACTGCTTAGATGAAGTGAAAAGTGGATCACCCAGAGAAAGTCTATATGTTGGAGAGAGTTCTGCTACACAGGAATTCCAGAGCATGGGGGAGAGGTCATAAAGCATGAGCTTCAGAGAAGGAATAGGACACGCAGCGAATCCCAGGTCCACCCGCCTCTCTGACCCAGCCATATGGCAGGCTTAAGTCAGGAATTTGCAGATGGTAGGGGGAGGAGAGCTTAGAGGATTTCAGCCATACTGAAGTTTGGAGGAATAGCGCTTTGTGGCGAAGGTTTATGCCACACTTTGGAGGGAGTGGTCATGCTCTGGGGTGTTGTCCTACCCCTCATTGGACAGGAGTGCTCTCCTGCTTGCCCCAGAGAACACTGAATAAATATTTGTGACGGTGCGAAAACTCTCAGATATGCTGCTTGAAACGAAGAAAAGAAGGAGGCTTGCAAGCTGGAAACTTGATTTGCAGCATCAGGCCCTGCATTCTGACTGACTGTGCCTTATCTGTGCCTTATCTGGAACTGCAGCCATTAGGATGTGTGTTGCTTCAAGAGGAATAAAGAGTGGATTCCCTGCAAGCTACAGTTTAGGAGAGCTCATCTGGACCATCACCCCCAAGAATCCCCTGCTTGGAGTGCGTCCAGCGGATTGGTAAGGGTTTGTCCAGGTGCATTGTGGGCATTGTGGTCCCAAATTTTCAAGGACCATCTTAGAGATTCGAGACCCCTGGATTGTGTTTTGGACATTTTGGACCCTCAAGACAAATTCCAGGAAAAAGTCCCAGAAGTTTGGAGCCACTTTGGAAAAAAGCTCCTATAAGGGGAAGGACTCAACCGCAAGAGCCAAGCCGGCCACTTTTAACCGCAAGCCGGCTTGCCCTGATGGTTAGTTCTGCCGAAAAGCTGCGAAAGACCGACTTCCAGTGTTTTGACTGGGAACTCCCTGGAGAACAAACTGGCGAACCCTCACTGAATCCGGACTGGTGAAGAGCATCAAGAGACCCCAGCAGAAAAAGCTCCAGAAACGTTTCTAAGTCTAAAGGTAAAATTTCGACCAAGGCCTACCGCATGGGGTTTCCGACCAGGGCTCCGTCACAGACAGCCTGAAACTTTGACTTTGTCTCAGTCAAGTGCGACTAGATTTACCAAGTTGGCCCTATAGGTCTCTTAGTGCTATATAGTGCTAAAACTTAAAAATTAATTCACATCTTCGGTTCCCTGCATTGGATGTTTGTTGTTTTGGCGTCATTTTAATAATACAAATATTTCCAAAATGTTATACATTGATGTGTGAATTTTATTGTGTGTTGTGTCAATTGGTGTTTTTAAATGCTTTACATACCTGTCTGCTAAATTAAACCTGTATGCGCGCAGGTAAGCTACCAAGGGTTGAACATGGGAATATTTTATTGTGACCTACACTGTCAGTGGGCTAATTGCTAGTGGTAGATGCATATTTATCAGTGCTAGTAACCCCCTTTCCAATAGTGACACAAACATGACGCAGCTCTTTGCAGTGCCTCACAGGAGAAGACGCAGTGTAACACAGCCTCAATGCAGGCCTGCATTACAGCTTGCCCAGCTCATTAGAACCACTCTTGCACAATGCATCCTCAATATGAACCTAGTAGGCTCTCATTGGAAATGATGCAGCACGACACGGCCTCTACTCAAACCTGTATCGCAGCTCTTGCAACTCATTGAAATCACGACTGAATGATGCATCTTCGACACAGACCTCACATCACTTCTCGGGACTGCCACTGAATGGCAAAGCACTTCACATGTAGGATTTAAGGTAATTTCTCAGTGGGACTAACTTGGCATCTGTATCTGGCCTGTACGCCATCACAGTCAGCCTGATTATTTGAAACAACAGTGGTCCAATGCAAAATACTTTTTCAACAAACAATGAATATAGACACAATGGATCTATATTAATTTGACATGTCCAGCTGGACAGAGGTCTCGGTCTTTACTTAATCAGGAATGAAAAACAAGAATTCCTTCAACAATTCAACGTAGTGGGGCACAAGCCTGCACCCAAGCACATACAGATTTGTACAGTGAGGAAACAAGGAACAGAACAGGGCTATTAGGCAAAAGCTGCGAATTTCTGTAGTATACAATGAGACAGAAAATTCAAAGCTGCACCTTTACATATACATGACACATAGTATACGTTCTGTATAGGGTGCACATAAAGGTCGACGGTGTTTCGATCCCACTAAGTAATCATGGGGATCATCATCAGGACATTGAATACAGCCTAATAATTGTAAGCCTCTATTGCCTAGGGGAGGAACCCTGGCGTACTCGTGGGTATGAGCAGGGAAGGGATGTGGTGAGTCGGGCAGCCCAGATATGGGAGCCTGGAGGGGACACGTCAATTTAGATAAGATCGCGTTGCGGTCGTTAAGGACCCGGATCAGTCGGGTGGTATTCCTTCCTGTCGATGCAGTCAAATCACAGTCAGCCTGAACATATGTCTTTGTCACAATTCAGCATGACCAGATAACCACAGTTGGTGCTTTGTGTTTTTAAGCACTATTCTTACCTAAATCTCCAGTCCTACTGATTGACTTTTGTCATTTTGGCATCAAATCATTTATTAAATTCTACTCTCTTTTTCTAAATTGGTGTGGGATTTTTCTTGTGTTGGGTTTTCACTTCATTACTGTCTAGTGCTGAATAAATACTTTATACATTGCTTCTATGTAAAGCCTGGCTGCCTTTGTGCCAGGCTACCACAGGGTTAAACACAGGTTAACTTGAGGTTTGATTGTGTTTCACCTTGACAAGAATTGTGGTGGCTCTTTGAGTAGGGTTGCACTACCCTCAACTAGTAACCCAATTTTCTACACTTAACTAATTAAGGAAACAATTGACTTCATATTTAACACAGCAGTATAATGGCTTGTTTGGCAAATGAATGCCAAAAGGTAGGAAACATCCTCAGCATGGCTTCCACAAGAGAGAGCACAAATAATATGTTGTGGGCATCTCAGTTAAGGCTTTTATTTCAACCATTTTCTTGTAAAATAAAAGCACATAATCACAGAGAAAGAGAGTATGAGAGAGAGAGAGAGAGAGAGAGAGAGAGAGAGAGAGAGAGAGAGAGAGAGAGAGAGCGCGCGAAAGGCTCACTCTCATAAAATAAACATGTGGTATTACTACTACTGCAAATACGGACAGCTGGCAATGCCAGCTGACTATAACATAATCATGGTAGCTGAAACACATTTAAATTAGGCATCATTTTTAATTAGTACAGAATTGAACAATAATTTTATTAAAACAGGTATCACACTACAGTATTAAACCATTTCCTCCATCATTCTTGATTTTTTCAATTCCTTCTGTAAAACCTCTAGTCTCTCACTCATCTGATTGAGCACAATTTCCTCCTTATTCCTTCATATTGTTGAATTATTCTTCTTTCTGCAATTGCAACTTAAACCTCTAATACAAATGGCTTCTAAAACCTTTAAAATTAGTACGCAACTCATTATGGTTTTTATTGTTATTATTATTATTATTTTCTTTAATAAGCCAGCACCAGTCTTACTGAACCAAGCAGCAGTCTTCTCATACACACACTAGGTTCTCACAATAGAATGAATCTCATTCACAATATATTTATTAATTCTTCCTTTTTTAGCATGATCATAGGTGTAGTAACATTGCTGAATTTTAATCATACAACATAGGCAGCTTTCTTTTGCTATAAGCAAGGCTTTGTATCACCATTGAGCGAATGGCAAACATATCTTCATGAATTTTAGTGTGTGCACCAACAGGGTTATCAGCCAAGTGTTCTACTGAAGTAGACAGTTTTCTAATCCTAGCCTCACTCAAAGCCACACCGATAGAGAGAATCAATACACTAAACACATCTAATAACTGATGACCACATTTTCTCTCTTCACTCACTTCACGCTAACTATTCACATGACAACTTTTTGGAAAAAAATAATGCTACTTTTTTTTTAATCTATTCAACCTTGCAGCAGTGTACAATAAGAGGTCCTATTGCAGACATTACAGGTAGATCTAAAAATAATTGTAATCATACACAGCATGTAAAACCTGTCTATAAAAAACTATGCGATACAAAAGGGGATGATGGACGAAGCGTTTGAGCAAATCAAACACTCACCCCCAGTCAACTGATCTCGGTTTAATCCATCACCATTCTTTAGCTCACTCTGCCACCCCAGTTCAGACAAGGCAATATGCAAATCAGTCTGACCTAGTGCCTCATGGGAACAGTCCAGCCCGAACTGCAAAGCCATGTCTTCCCTGGAACGGAAACAAGCATCCTGGGACCGGTTTCGGGTTCATAACCCTCATCAGCCAGGCTATCGTGAATCCAGTGGCAAAGTGAGCAAGGGACTCACGTCTGAGCATACCCTGCCAACTTAGGGGGAACAAAGCGGTACAAAAGGGGGTGGCAATGGACGGATCATCCGAACCAATCAAACACTCACACCCAGTCAACAGATCTGGGTTTAATCCATCACCGTTCTTTAGCCCACTCTGCCACCCCAGTTCAGACATGGCCACATGCAAATCAGTCTGAGCCTGTGCCCCATGGGAACAGTCCAGCCCGAACTGCAAAGCCATGCCTTCCCTGGACCGGAAACAAGCTTCCTAGTACCGGTTTCTGGCATTTCAGCTGTCTTCTGCCAGGCTTGCTTGAATCCAGTGGCAAAGTGAGCAAGGGACTCACGTCTGAGCATACCCTGCCAACTTATGGCGAACAATTTGCAATTACCATATTCGTAATCGCAAATTGTGAATGCAATTACTAGGGTGAAGGGGGCCAAAAGGCCACCCTGATGCACCGTCAAATAAGGTAAGTGTGCACATGTGGCGCACATACATGCCCTAAGGGCATGTGTGTGTGCGACATGGCACTTAGAAAAATGCAAAAATTTGCATTTTTTTTACGAATTTGCAAATTACCACCAACATGAAGTTGGTGGTAATTTGCGATTCCTTAAAGCAAGGTCACCATTTTTACCTGCTTCCTGCATTGCATTTAGGGAATCGCAAATTGTGATTCTCAAATGTGTTTGCACAATAGCTAATTGCAAAAATTGCGATTCCCTACTTTGTGAATGCCTTTTGGGATGATACATCCCAAAAGGATTTTTCAGTTCGCAAACGGGCCGATTCTGCGAATCAGCTTGTTTGCGACCGGTAAAAGGCTTGATACATCTGGCCCTCAATCTCATTCATGTCACACACAGATTTCCTTCTTTCTCTTTCCAAATTCTAGGTCTACGATGTATGTTAATTCATGATCACTGTTTCTTCTCTTAAATTTGATCTAATTTCTTCAGCTCAAATCATTCCTTTGATCTCTTTCAATTATATTTTGATTACATTCTCTAATGCATTCATGCTCAACACACTTTGCATCATTAGCTCTACTGTACTATAAAATTATATCATGACTCTACAAAGATCAATTTTCCTCAGTTTCTTTTAGCTCAGGTAAAATCATAATCTATGTTTGTTTCTAAATTATCCTGATGATTTATAACAGAATATATCACAGAACAAGACAAACCATATGTAAAAGGCAACAACATGAGTCACACTTTCAGGAGCTGAGGTGGGTAAGTGTATACAAACATAACAATCAGAAATGTATAATCTCTCTATAATATTTTAGTAGGTTTATATAGGAATTTTCTAAAATTCTTCACTATAACTATAACCATAATCATGATTTAACCTATAACCCTTTGTATTGGTATCATATGTTGTACTATCAATCACTCAATCAATCAAGACACTTATAAAGCACACTACATACCCGTTAGGGTCTCAAGGCGCTGGGGGGAGGGGTGCTGCTACTGA
This sequence comes from Lissotriton helveticus, assembly GCF_964261635.1. Lineage (NCBI taxonomy): Eukaryota > Metazoa > Chordata > Amphibia > Caudata > Salamandridae > Lissotriton > Lissotriton helveticus. The sequence goes on along the minus strand of NC_136059.1, from coordinate 179,675,478 downwards.
TCGAAGAGCCAGGTCTTGAGGAGTCTTCTGAAGGCCAGTAGGTCTTGGGTCTGCCGTAGTTTTGTGGAGAGGGTGTTCCAGACCTTGGCGGCGAGGTGGAAGAAGGATCTGCCACCGCCGGTCGTTTTTCGGATGCAAGGGACTGTGGCGAGGCCTGCGGAGCGGAGCTGGCGGGTGGGGCTGTAGAAGCTGAGTCGTCTGTTGAGGTATGCTGGGCCGGTGTTGTGGAGAGCTTTGTGCAAGTGGAGGAGGAGCTTGAAGGTGACCCTCTTGATGACGGGGAGCCAGTGCAGGTCTCTCAGGCGGGGGATGATGTGGCTGCAGTGGGGCAAATGGAGGATCAGGCATGCTGAGGTGTTCTGGATGCGTTGCAGCTGTCTCAGGGGCTTGACCAACGTTCCTGCGTAGAGGGCGTTTCCGTAGTCCAGCCTGCTGGTGACGAGGGCCTGGGTGACTGTTTTTCTCGTGCGTGGTCGGTGGGTGTCGGTGCTCTTGGGGTGGAGCCGAGGATGAGGACCTCTGTCTTGTCTGAGTTCAGCTTCAGTCGGCTGTTCTTCATCCATTCAGCGATGTCCTTCATTCCTTCGTGGAGGTTGGTTTTGGTGGTTTGAGGGTCTTTAGTGAGGGAGATGATCAGCTGGGTGTTGTCGGCGTAGGAGATGATGTTGAGGTCATGCTGTCGGGTGATGTGGGCGAGGGGTGCCATGTAGATGTTGCACAGCGTCAGGCTGAGGGAAGAGCCCTGGGGTACGCCGCAGATGATCTCAGTGGCTTTGGAGCAGAAGGGGGGGGAGGCAGATGCTCGGAGTTCTGCCGGAGAGGAATGATGTGGTCCAGTCCAGGGCCTTCTCTTGGATTCCGGCATTGTGTAAGCGTGTTTGTAGTGTGTTGTGGCAGACCGTGTCGAGGATGAGGGCCGCTGTTCCTCCATTGTCAAGCAGGGTCCTGATGTCATCAGTGGCAGCGATGAGAGTGGTTTCGGTGTTGTGGTTGCTGCAGAAATCGGACTGGGATGGGTCCAAGATGTTGTTCTCCTCGAGGGAGCGGGTAAGTTGTTTGTTGACGATTTTCTCGGTGACCTTCGCCGGGAATGGAAGCAGGGAGATGGGTCAGAAGTTCTTGAGGTCCTTGGGGTCCGCCTTGGGTTTCTTGAGTAAGGCGTTGATCTCGACATGCTTCCAGCACTCCGGGAATGTTGCTGTCTCGAAGGAGATGTTGATTATTCTCTGGAGATGGGGTGTGATGGCTGTGCTGGCTTTGGTGAATATGTGGTGAGGGCATGGGTCTAATGGTGATCCGGAGTGAATGGTGTTCATGATTTTGCTGGTGTCCTCGTCGTTGACGCTGGTCCAGGATCGCAGGCGGTTGGTGTGGGTGATGGTCGTGGGGGTGGTGGTTGTCAGGGTGATCGTGGCGCTGAAGCGGTCGTAGATGTCGCCGATCTTGCGGTGGCAGAAGATGGCTAGTGAGTCGCACAGGTCTTGCAAAGGTGGGATGTCGTTGGTGTTGGAGCTGGGATTGGAGAGTTCCTTCACGATGGTGAAGAACTCTTTGCTGTTGTGTGCGTTTTTAACTAGGCCCTCTTGGCGGCTCTGATGAGTTAATGGTGTCTGCAGGTGGCATTCGTGTGGGCTGTGGAGCTGGAGCCAGTTCTTCTGCAATTTTCGGCATGTTCGTTTGGAGGCCTGGAGGTCTTCGGTGAACCAGGTGGCTTTCTTGCTGGTGCGGTTGTTGGAAGGTGACTTGAGCGGAGCAAGGGTGTTGGCGCAGTCGTCGATTCATTGTCAGAGGTTGCGGGCGGCGGTGTTGGGATCGGTGGAGTCGGCAGGTGGGTTCTGGGTGAGGGTAGCGGTTAGCTGGTCTTTGGTGACTTTGCTCCAGCAGCGCTGAGGCCTCTGTTGAATGCGGTGGTGCATGGTGGGCTTACTGAAGGTGAAGTGGATGCAGTGGTGGTCTGTCCAATGGGGTTCAGTGGTGTGGTTGAAGGAGACGTGGGGGCTTGCGGTGAAAATGGGATCGAGCATGTGGCCGGAGGCGTGGGTGGGTGTTGTCACGAGCTGTCTGAGTCCGAGGTTGGCGAGGTTGTCGATCAGGGTGGTGGAGTTGGCGTAGTTGCTGTTCTCAAGGTGGAAGTTCAGGTCTCCTAGGAGGATGTAGTCGGTGGAGGCGAGGGCGTGCGTGCTGATAAAGTCACGAATGGAGTCGCTGAACTGCTGTCGGGGTCCAGGAGGTCTGTAGATGAGGGTTCTTCTGAGGGTGGTGTTGGGGTCGGTGTGGATCTGGAAGTGCACGGTTCAGCGGTGCAGAGAGTGTTGTTGATGTTGGTCGAGACTCCGAGAGTGTTCCTGTGGACGATGGCGATTCCTCCTCCTACTCCATTGGAACGGTCTCTGCGGGTGATCTCGTAGCCTTCCGGAATGGCTATGGCGATGTCGGGTGCTGAGGCGGGGTTCAGCCAGGTCTCTGTCAGGAAGGTGACATCCGGGGTAGTGGAGTTGAGAAGGTCCCAGAGTTCGACGTCGTGTTTGCGTTAGGAGCGGGTGTTGAGGAGGATGCAGTTGAGGTAGTTGGGTATCTTGGTTGGCGGTTTGGCTGGCCGGATGCTGGTGAAGCTGCAGCTCCGGCAGGTGAAGGGTCCTTGGGTGCGCTTCGGGTGGCCCGGTAGCAGGTGTGTTCATGCCGGTGTTGAGTGCGTGGAGGGTGCTGGCATCGTAGCTCAGTCGGGTGTTGTTGCATCCGCGGAGGCCAGGGGTTCTAGTGCTGGTCACGGTTCAGGGGCGGTCCAGGCTTCAAACCATACTATGATTATGGATTGAAGAATATCCAATAGGGCAATATGGATGTAACTAAGCTTGGGCAGAGTTTGTGGAGTTTTACTCCGCTGAATTCCACAAAGTGCTAGACAAAGTCAGCCGCGCTCTGTGGAGTTCTGCCAGCAGCGGAGTCTGTTAAGTTGCACTGCTTGCAATGATTTTTAGCACCAGGAGTTTGTCTCGCACTGTAAAATTAGTGCGTACAGCCCTAAGTGTCGAGACAATGTGCGTTGCTGCTTTCTGCCACTCGAGCAGACATTCTACTCGAGTGGCAGCTTCCTCAACGCGAATGACAGATTTCTCAATGCGAGCTGTCACGACCAGCTGCGACCCCCCTCGATGAGAAATTTTGCCAGGAGAAGTTACTCATGGTGGTCCTGAAGAAAGTGGACTATCAATATATTTTTCACCTAGACGTATGTAGACGAGAGCAACAATATCCCAATCAACAACACAGCAATAGTTGGAAAATGGAGTTCATTTTTTGTTATGCTTGGACAGTGATTGTTTTTTCAGGTTGGGAAAGGTGTAAATGAGTGTGTATGAGAAGTGAGTTGAGTAGAAAGCATGGGGGTATGAAATCAATAAGATGTATTGAAGTGGTGCATTTTTTGTGTTATAATATTAACTGCCTTGAGTTTTTGAGGTGCACATATTTGCATGATTGTTTCCAAACAGGAAATGATAAAATGAACTAAAATGTCTTATCATCATATTGGATCAAACTGTACAGGTGTACATATGTATTGTATGTATTTAAGGTACATGTTTTTTATGGAATAATCAAAGGATACATTGTATAGCATCGTACATATTGTATGTATTTCACTCATTGTTTTAGGTATTATTAAATTGTGAAAAGCAAAATACATAAAAAGATTATAAGTTAAAGAAATGAATATCTCAACAAAAACAAAAAAGAAATAAACTAAGAACAACATGAGATCTATACAAGGTGGACTTTAATCATAATTGACCAGTCGTGAGCTAGTTGTAGCCCCGGTAGAAGTAATACAGGTCTGGTAGGACAACTCATGAAAATTTCCTGCACCTGATTGGAACAGTCCAGCACGAAATGCCAAGCCGGGTCCTCCCTGGACTGGAAACAAGCATCCTGGAACCGGTTTCGGGGTTTCACCCCTCATCATCAAGGCTAGCTTGAATCCAGTGGCACAGGGAGCAAGGGACCCTTGTCAGGGCATACCCATCCCACTTAGGGTAAAAACTGTTGCAGCTACAAACGATGGACAGAATGCTGAATAAATCAAACATTCACCCCCAGTCAAGAGATCCGAGTTAAACCCATCATTCTTTTGCTCACTACACCACCCCAGTTTGGATCCAGCCATTTTTTTAAAGAAATGTTGCCATTTTCTTGCCTTAGCTATTTGGTGCCTGCAGCCTACCTCTGGGTCACATGAGTGGGTGTAGTTGACAGTTGGGCTTTGTATATTCCTCCTAGACAGTCACACACAATGGGGAGCCAAGATGTGACTGGATTGGGCATCACTGTTAGAATGGGAGGTAGGCGCTGGCACAGAGTTGCAAACCCTCTGTAGTTAGTTTGGAGCTGGGGCCACGAAGGCATGCCTCTAAAAGGTTCTTCCGACTTCAAAGGCAAAACTGGGTATAAATACTAAACCTCAGGGACCAACCCTTCAGTACACTTCTGGGCCTGTGGATACTCTGCCAGGAAGAAGGAACTGCTGTGCTCCCTAAAGAACTGCCACTCTGCTTGATTGTCGCTCCGAAGGACTGATGCCAGTTTTGTGTTGCTAATAATAATGGCGCTGTTTGATGAATCTCCACATAACTTTCCAAAAAAGTGCTGCTGTTTAGCTATTTTACACATGAAATGTTTTGGGGTGATCCATAAAGTGGGGGCCCAGCAAAATGGGGGGATCCAAAATGCGTTTTCCCCATTCATTTTTCCAAAAGAATTTTAGACACAGCTACAGCCCAAACCGCTGAATGGGTTTACACCAAAAGAATGCTTTTAGTAATTTTATTTGAATCAGTTCAGTAGTTTCTGAGCAATTAATGCTTACATTTTTTTTATATCTAGGGATGCAGAGCCACCGCAGTTCTCAAAGATCTCTTGTTGAGATCTGATGGGGGCCACCACATCAACAAGGAAGTGGTGTCAGCCATATTAGGACCCGGAACTCAGTCCCAAGTCCTCAAAGAATGCAATAAAAAGGATACGGGGCAGGGTAGAGGCACCCTGATCCTTTAAGCCTGGTGAAAGGGTCCCAAAGGTACAACGCCTGGGGCCAAACATATTTTTACTTTTTTTTCAGAGAATTCTCGAACACACAGCAATAAATAAAAAACAAGCATGGTATATGCCCTTGTTTGAAAAATCCTCCCTGGGAGTGGGCCAGGGCCGGGAGGGAGCAACAAATGCATTTATTTCAGAGAGGATGGAGTGTGGCCCCTGTCCCTGGGACTCTGAAAGGCCCCGGAGACCCCTGAGAGGCCCCAGGGACCCCATTCTCCGGGGTAAAGGAAAAAAGGTTGAGGGTGCATGGCCCCCCTCCAGGAGCCTAATTATGCGCTTGGAACTCCATTACCGTATGTTGAAATGCATTAAAAAGGGGAGGGCTTCTGTTCAGCTCCCCTCCCTGAGCCTAAAAAGGTCCAGGGATCCCAACTCCCATTGCTGAGAAGAGTGGGAAGTGCAGCCCTCCTTCCTGATCCTAATTAGGCCCCAGGGACTCCATCCCCTGGGTCTGAAAAGTAAATGAAAGGGGATGGGGCTGTGACACTAATTAGAATGGAGGTGGGCCTTGTGGCCTCCCCGCATGAGCCATTAAAGGGCCCGGTGACCCTATCCCCCAGTGCCTGTTCAAATAATGTTTTCTGGGGAGCTGGTGCGGGCAGCGAAACATATGTGTGCTCCAGCCTGGCGGGATTCTTTTATTCTCTCACCAAACAGGAGCAAGCATGCAAATCTGCTCCCACCCAGCAGGATGTTTAAACAAGTGGCCCCTGGGGCCCCAGGGGATTTGGTACTGAGAGCCAATTCAGGCTTGGCCTTCCCCTGTTTAATTGTATATGGCCTCAGGGGAAGGGTCTCCTTGGCTTTTAAAGGCTCAGGGAGGGGGCCACGCATCCCTGTTTACTTTTGATTGGAATTTGGCCCCTAGGAATTGAGTCCACTGGGCCAATTAAGGCCAGGGAAGAGGGGCTTACATTCTTATCCCATTAATATATGTTTTTGCCCAGGGGATGGGGACTCCGGGGCTTGATAGCCAACCCTACGTCAACCCCTGTGCATGGTGGGGGGTTGGCAGCCTGCTGGGAGGTTGGCCAAACCATGCTTAAAAAGTCCCTGGGGACCCTATTGCTGAGGGCCATGCGAAGCATGAGGTTGGCTGCCTGCTGAGAGTTGGACAGAGGACCTGGATGCAAGCCAGGCCCTGCAATCTACCCCACGCCACACATGACCAAAGGCTGTGTGAGCTTGAGGTTTGCTATCCAAAATCAAATAGGACAGGACACTTGTAACTAGGAAGGATACAAACAATAGTGCCTAGACCTCCTTGCCGACACAAAGTTCTACAACAGAATTATTTCTGACCCCACCCCAAGACTACAAAACTCCATAGCCATGATGGTCTACGAAGCGGAGGCGAATGCTTGGATAACAAGAAAAGAAGCAGACTATCTTATTACAAAGGACCCAAAGACTCCTTGTTTTTACTCGTTACCAAAAACGCACAAAAATAGACCCCCCCCCCTGGACCCCCTATAGTCTCAGGGATAGGGTCTATACTAGAACCCTTGTCTCAGTTTGCAGACCAATTTTTAAAACCTTTGGTTCAAAGAACACCAACATATCTAAAAGACACACGCGACCTTTTGAACCAAATATCAGAGATGCCTTTTGATCAAGAAACAATGTTACTTGTAGGTTTAGATGTGGAGTCACTCTACACGAGCTTACCACAAAAAGAGACACTACAAATGCTAGAGGATGTACTGTTCATGGAAGAATGGAACTATCGAACACCGCGACACTTCATTCTTGAATGTTGTCGATTAGCTTTGACCGAAAATATTTTCGAATTTGAAGGAAGCCTATTTTTGCAAAACCATGGCACTTCCATGGGGAGTGCCTTGCCCCCTCAGTAGCAGGTCTCTATGTGAGTAACTTCGAAACCAACAATGTACTTACTGACACTAACCCTTATGTTTCCAGTATATTATACTGGAAACGTTACATAGATGACATCCTCATGATATGGAAGAATGACAACGATGTACAACTATTTATTGATTGGTTGAACACACGTGACCAATGGTTGAAATTCACCTTCACTATGGACAACAGAAGTATAGACTTCCTGGACCTCACGATCTTCATAAAAAATGGACAGGTTGAAACGAAAACGTTCCACAAACCAACGTCAAAAAATAGTCTCTTGTCTTACAAGAGTTTTCACCCCAAACCACTCGGGGATAATCTGCCCTATAGCCAGTTCTTGAGGCTCAAAAGAAACTGTAGGCAGGAGTGTGATTACAAAAAACAAGCGCAAGAGTTGTGCATAAAACTTGAAAAGAGAGATTACAAGAAGTCTACAATATCCAAATGCCGGAAGAGGGCTAAGAATCAACTAAGACAGTGCCTTTTGGATACAATCATAAAAGAACCAATAACAGACTTAGTGACATGTGTTTCAACTTACAGTCCAGCAACCTATAAAGTCCAAAAGTTGATAAATAAGAACTGGCGAATTTTGGCGACTGGTAATTTTAACTGGCCTAAACCAAGATTCGCAAACCGACGAACAAGAAATCTAAAAGACATGCTGGTGCATACACGCCCTAAGAAATTTAAGCTATTTGGGCAAACAAGAGACATTAAATGTCCCCGGTGTCAGGACATTACCCGTGTGGTACTTGCTCAGTGTGCAAATCAACAACCGTGACAAAAACCATACAGTTAACAGAATCATTAAACTGGACCGAAAGACTACATACGAACTGCAACTCCACACATGTTATCTATATGATAACATGTCCCTGTGAGAAAAAATATATAGGAATGACTTGCAGGAAAGTTAAAGTAAGAATTGGGGAACATAAGAGCAACATCAGGTTAAAGAATAACACAACGAAACTCTGCACGCATTTTGTTGATGTAGGTCATAATGCTGAGGAACTTAAATGGACAGTATTGGAGATGCTGAAAGATAAAACCAACAATGCAGAGAAGATCCTATATGAAAAGGAACAAAGGTGGGTGGACAGGCTCAAAACCAACCTAGTGGGACTCAACGATGATATTCAGTGGCACCATTTCTCACAATAACGATAGTGAGTAGTTTTGGTGCCTGTCTCACACAAGTACATTAACTTATTCATACAATCTCTGAACTACATTTGCTAATTGTCATGGTGGCAGTCTCCCTTGAAAACCATCACAATATGGCCGCCCGCATAACAAGGATACTGAGAACAACCCCCCCGACTATGAACCCATCGAGCGTATTATTGCCATTTATTTGTATACTTCGTCACGTTAATAACCCATGTTCTTTTGGTTTGATAACCTCATATTTGTTAATCCCCACTTTTACCAACTGTAAATTGGGTTATTAGAGCGATTTTGCGAATGTCTTCATAACATTGTTTCAAAAACATTTATATCTTGCCAACGAGTTCGAAATTACAAAGACAATTGGTCCTCTGGTATATTTAACAAAATAGATAGGCTATGTAGAAGACTGTCCTCTTTCTATTTCCTATCCGTCATCGATGTAAAAGTCGAACACAGATGACGACTCCGCGTCCAGGGGCAGAGCCAGCACTAGACGCGGAAGTCGCCTTCCTTGCGGTTAAGTATGGCGTTCTGAAAAAGCGCGACCTGCTCGGCGTTCGAATGACAACATTCAATATCTTACTTCTCTCTTCCTACAGCCTGGGACCAAGTGTCCAATTTCCCCTGTAGACGGGAACAGTTTTCAACTAAAAGGTACTATTTCGAACAACTCAACAGTACTGCATGATACATGTTTATTTTTAAAAAAATGTTCACATGTCATCGCGAAAAATAACCCTAGTTTCCAGTTACTGTGAGAAACCCGATTCATATTTAAAACTGCATTACGGCGATTTGCACACCCATGTCGCGCTACAAGCGTCTAATGTCATGAACCTGTTTGTTTGTTTCAAGTATGACTTACCGTGTATGTACACATTAACAACATAAAACCAGAGAGCACATTCTTTCGACTGTGGTCACAATACATGACCTCACCATTTTGTTACTAAGTGCCACCACACGTTCACTAACTTTCATAATTCTCCATCTTAATTCTCCTTCTTTAGACTCGCCACGTTGTTTGGTAGAGTGTATTACAATGTAATAATTGTACAACTAACTCAGTAGTCATTCACAGATTAGAAATAGCAAGAATATGCTATAGTATACCCCCTGATATGAGTAATGCTTTGTACCAATCTTTCACATTATAGGTGAATTGAACCTTACGAAAACTGTGGGTAACTAAATTTGTCCACTGAACACTGCACAAGTTGTGTGAGTAATTTTAATTGTTTTTTTGTTCTGTTTTGTCCTGACGAATGCTCCATAGACCCGGCTGGGCACAGAGGAGCTGAAACATGTTGACGGTAAAGTGATATGCATAGATCCAGTAACTTGATCTTACGGCATACCCATCTTCCTTTTAATTACAAACCACATCCCTTGTTAATTAAAATAATCCTTAGGATGCCGATTTGGTTTTTACCTTAACCTTCATTTTCGGGGGTATCTGTGCACATCTCTGGACACTACTACGCAGCACCAGAGATTGCCTCAGGTTTGAGGCTGGCATACAGCACATTCGGACAACCCGATTATAAATGCCACAATGTGGGGCGGAAAAACGACATAAACCGCAACGTTAACAACATAGCATTTATGAGGGTTGTCTGAATAAACCCTGTGTAACGTAGTTACAAGTGTCCTGTCCTATTTGATTTTGGATATCTGATTAGGGGAATTGACTGGACACTATATTCCTCCTCCCCATTTTTGATTAAGAGTGCATGAGGTTTGCTACCTTTGGGTGGATGACTGTGGGGAGTTGGACTCTAGCTTGGCTGCAAGCCAGGCCCTGTGGCCAACCACATGCCATGCACTATGAAAGTTCATACACAGTGTATGGTTGACTGCTTGCAATGTTGGTCCAAGGGCCATCCCCCACTGTGCATGGCAGAAGGCTAAAGGCTGTGGGCAGTGTGGAGTAGGCTGCCTGCGGGGATTTGGCCAGAGGGCCAGAGGACCAGAGGCCAAGCCCCGCCACTCATGGCAGAAGGCCAAAGGTCGTGAGCAGCAGGTGGTTAGCTTTACATATGGTAAATATTATTTTACGTTACATAAATCATAGAAATTCACTAAATCACAAAAAGTGTGTTTTCTAAACCAATATCTAGTTTTATTGCCACATGTGGTGTAATTCCTCCAGTTCGCTGTTTAATTTACCTATGAAATTACATGGGGAAAATGCATCTAGGGACCCCTGTTTTTTCTTGGCCCCCGCTTGATGGAAAGCGACAAAACTTTATATATATATATATATATATATATATATATATATATATATATATATATATATATATATATATATGTATATATATCCAACGAAAATCACTCCTTCTGGATCCCTCCGACCCTAGGAAGGTGGCGTGCACGCCGGCGGAGTAGGTCCGGCTGTTTTAATGTTGTCCAAACAATTCAAAATCAGCGCGCTCTCAGGAAAAAAGAGGAGTCACGTGATCAAGCCATCTGTTTGGTGAAACGCGTTGTGATTAAACAGCACTTTATATCAGACCGGCATACTCCTCTTTTTTCTTGAGAGCGCGCTGATTTTGAATTGTTTGGACAACATATGTATATATATATATATATATATATATATATATATATATATATATATATATATATATATATATAATGTATATATATTGCCACTGAAAAAAAACAACGGTTAAAGTAACGTTCTAGTTAGGAAAAATGTTCAGCAACAATGTAACATTTTTAAACTTTTAAAAGCCACTGAAATTCACCAGTTATACTATTTATCTCAGACAACTATACCTCATGATGCTAAGGTAACTATGACTCACCTCCTCACCATTCACTGCTAATTACCACACATATTACACAACTCATGACATTTTCCATGACATCATTTATAATATCACTACAACATTTGCAATTAAATTATTGATGAGAAAACTGTGCATGGGGGGGACATGGTGAAAGCACGAGTTATTGTTATCTTAGGGCACTAGTAATAGTTACTTGAGAAAACTATAACATTAATTGCTGAATTTCTGTGTTTTTTCAAGTTTAACACATTACGTTATTACTGAACATTTTACCTAAATAGAACGTTACTTTAAGCTTTGTTTTATTCAGTGACTAGCAGCCCGTCCCGACGTTGTACGGGTATGAAATAGAATGTGTGTAATGTGTGTATTTGGCAAGGGCAATTTATATTAAAATCTCGCGGTAGAATTTTTTTTTGTTTCATTAGAACAGGGACGGAGAAGGCCCAGCTGCAGCCCTGGTTGATGTTAGCAGGCGTGTGTAATTGGTGTAGTGATCCGCCGCCTGAGCCCGGCTATAGCCCTGATTGATGTTAGCAGGCGCGTGTAATGTCGATAAATGAGAGAGTTATCAGCCACGGGTAAATCCGTTTAATGAGAGAGTTGAGTGACAACGAGTAGGAGAGGCTGCAGTAATTGTCCCCGCAGACATGCTCATTTGCGCGTTCCCCTGCTTGAGGCCCAGATGCAGGCCTGTTTGATGGTAGCAGGGGCGTGTTTCCCCGCTTGAGGCCCAGCTGCAGCCCTGGTTGATGTTATCAGGCGCGTGTAATTAGTGTACTGATCCGCCGCCTGAGCCCGGCTAGAGCCCTGGTTGATGGTAGCAGGCGTGTGTAATTTCGTTGAATGAGAGAGTTTAGTAACAGCGCGCAAGAGAGGCTGCAGTAACGTTACTTACCAGGCCTCCAGGTGAACGCGTTTGTCATGCCCCCAGCACACGGCCACAGCAGACGATCTTCTGATTAATGTACGACCCACATGGCATGAAGGGCGGAACGTAGCCCACGCCCCCAGCGTGCCCCTTGATGCGGCCAATTGCGTTCACACCACATCAACAAAGATATGTCAGGATAAATTTTAGGACTCAGGGACTCAGTCCCATGACCTTAAAATAAGTTAAAAAAAAGATTAAGGTTGACAGGGTAGGAATCCCATCCCCAACTATGCCTGGTGAGATAGTGTTCTGAGAGGGACCGCCCCAAGGTCAAAATTCTATTATTTAAAATATGTTAACACACATTCACATAGGATCTGCAAACCTTCTGTATTTTTTATAAAGGCGTAGGCTCCTAACCTTTTTTTTCTCTAAATAATAGCCTCTGGGGTGGACCAATACCTGGGGGTCAGCATGTTGTTTTTGTATGGGAGGAGGGTGTGTGTTCCCCTTCCCCAAGCCCTTATTATAACCCAAGGATCCCATAAACTGGGGCAACATTACCTTTGAAGAGAGAGGGGGCATGCTACTCCACTCCCCAACACTTCTAGAGGCTCTAGGGATACCCATCCCCGGGGCCACATAACTGTAACTCACACCCTCGACATGCACTGCTAATTAACTTACATATGACATCTCTCATGATGTGTTCTATGGCATCATTAATATTATCACTACAACATCTGACATAACATCATGGTAGACAGCACTGTGCATGGCGGGGCATGAGTTATAGTTACCTTAGGGCATGAGTTATAGTTCCTTGAGAGAACTATAACTGGTGTATTTCAGTGTTTTTGTTCATTTAAAATGGAATGCTTTGAGTGACATTTTCACTGAACTATAATGTCCCTTTTACCTTTGTTTTTTTCAATGAAGATCTTTTTTTTATTTTTTATTTTTAATTTTTATTGCAGGAAATAGAAAACAACATTGGATTGCGTACAAATTTCAGAGGCAAAAATATCCAAAGATAAATTTAACCGTTAAATAAATACAGAGGGTAATAATGAACATTCCCAAAAATAGATCATTTTGATTGCTGCTGGTACTTATAAATCAAATGAAAGTACCCCAAATCTTTTGCCTCGCTTTCAAAGCCTTAGTACCCCTTAACTTGGCCAACGATAGTTCCATCATGTGTATTTCATTAATAAGATTCCACCACTCCATATTATTGGGTGGTTCCTTAGAGATCCAAGTCCGTGCAATAACCAACCTGGCACAAGCAAAAGCAATAGAAATCAAGTCTTTTTGTTTGTGGTTAGTATCTTGTATATCTAGCAGTACTAAATGTGCAGAAAGTGTAGGAAATATAATTTGTCTGCTGTTTAGAGCCGCGGTTAATCCTTTCCAGAATGCTGAGAGTTCCAGGCATTGATATAGCATGTGCTCTATACCGGCGGCTTCTAGATTGCATTTGGGACATTTAGTTCGCTCGCTAAAACCATTTCCCGTGGTCCAACTAGCAATTCTTTGAGGTGTATAATATATTTGAGTCACCGTTCTATATAATTGAAGCCTTAAGCTTGATGATTGGACCACCAGGTTTATTTGTCTAAGCGAGCCAGCAATCTGGCTAGGGTTGATGTTCACACCTAATCGGTTGGTCCATTTTGCCGCCATGTTTTCACAGTCTCCTTGCTTGTGGCTACTTAAGTAGGCATAGCTCTTACTAATAAGTGATTTAGTATGTTCGAGTGGAGATATTTTAAGGTATCTGAGTTTTCTATTTTTTCGATTTTCATTTTATTAACAAAAAAATCTTTCATCTGAATGTATTTAAAATACATTGTATCTCTAATTTTGTAAATTAATTTTAGTGCATTAAAGCTCAAAAAACCATCCGAACCAAATAAGTCACCTAGAGTGCTTATACCATGCTCCAGCCAAAAAGCTGCCGCGCCATCGGAAAAGAAGCCTGGTAGCCCTGGATTCCCCCAGATCTGCAACTCCGCATTAAAGAAAGTAATCTTACCAAAAATCGTTATTTGATCCCAGATTCTTTTAATGTGTCTCGCGGTCTTAAACTTGACTCTCCTAAAGTAGTTGGGGTCATGCACGCGGTACAAAAACTGATTACTATCTGATCCCAGCATAAATTGATGGAAAAATAAGGAAGTGTCGTTGGTTATTAGGCTACGTATGCGTTGAAAAAAAATAAATTTTAAAATCCTGGAAATTTAAACCCCCTTTTTCGATTGGGAGTTTCAAACAAGCCATTGATCTACGAACTTTTTTATAGCTCCAGATATAGCTGCTACATATACTCTCTATTTTTTTAATATATAGGTTGTTAAGTTGTAGGGGGATAGATCTTAATAAGTAGAGCAATTTTGGTACGATCTTCATCTTTATTAAATGTATTCGTCCTACCAGGCTCAAAGGTATCTTATGCCAGTTTTTTAAAGATGTAGTTATTTCCTTGAGTAAGGGGTCATAGTTCAATGCGACAATTTTCTCTGTTTCTGCTGCAAGCTTAAATCCCAAATAGGTAGCATGGGTACAGAGTCCTAATATCGGTTGAGCAGGTTTGTAGTTGGCAATTACTTGAGTTTTGCTAACGTTTAGTTCATACCCAGATATCTCTCCAAATTTACTAGCTTCTTTGATTATCTCTGGGAGTGCCAAAACTAAATCTGTTGTAAATATCGCTATATCATCAGCAAAAGCGGTTATTTTCAAACTCTTGCCACCATGGTGTATTGGTATTATATTATCTTGAACAGACAATGCATTTAAAAATGGCTCCAAGGCTAGAGCGAAAAGCAGGGGTGATAAAGGACACCCCTGCCTACTCCCCCTTTTAACTGCGAAGTTAGCTGAATTGGCTCCAGCATAGCTAACTATTGCCATTGGTAGTTCGTACAAAGATCGAACCCATCCGAGGAATTGTCCCAGTATACCGAATGCGCTCAACACCGCCCACAAATACTCCCACCCCACTCGGTCGAACGCTTTCTCCGCGTCCAGCATAACTAATCCGAGTGGGGTGAGGGCAGTCGAGGCTACGTCAAATGCAGTCACAGCAGTGTGAGTAGTGGTGTCTCTCCCCACCACAAACCCATGCTGTTGGCAGTTCACTAAATCAGGCATAATAGGGGCAAGGAGGTTAGCGAGAGTTTTGGCAAAGACCTTGGCATCGGTATTTATTAATGAGATGGGCCTGTATGACCCTCGGTCTTCTGGTGGTTTACCTTTTTTCAGGAAAAATATTATTTTTGCAGTTCTCCAAGATATAGGAGCACTTCCTGTTTGACCTACAGAATCTATCACCAAATGAAGAAGCGGTATAAGTTCTTTCTCGCATATTTTATATAGTTCTATAGCAAACCGTCTTCTCCCGCAGCCTTGCCTGAAGGTAGTGCTTGAATAGCAGTCTTTATTTCAGTAGTGGTAATCTTAGCACCAAGTTTCTTAATTGTTTCAGTGATAAATCGGTTGGGCAAATATTTATCTAAATACTTTATAATTTCTTCCTGGGAGGGTAAATGGTCTAGGGTATATAAATGGCTGTAGTATTTAGCAAATTGCTCTAAGATTTGCTCAGATTTTTTATATTCGATTGAGTCTGACCCTTTTATTAATTTTATAATAGATTTAGCTTTTTTATCAGCTACCTTATAGGCCAAAATCTTGCCAATTCTATCGGCCCCTTCATATTGGGCTAGTTTGTATTTATGTATTTTGGAACTAAATTTCTCTCTGAGAGTCTTTTTTAATGCCGACCTCAATGACACCAATCCTAGTCTCAGTTCTTCAATATTTGTCCTCCCTTCTGTAACAGCATGTATCAATTGTTGTTCAGCTAATAAAATACTAGATAGAGTTAGCTTGTCTGCCCTCCGTCTTTCGGCATTTTTGCTTAAAATGTATTGTTGCACATAGCCTCTAATGCTGCATTTACAAGCATCCCACACGAAATTGACCGTGGTTGAGTGAATGTTAAGTGTTATAAATTCATTTATATGCGCTTTGATACCCAAGACAAATTCAGCATCTGTACATAGATACCTAGGGAATGTAAACTGTCGGGGGATTGCTCTTTGTTGAGGGTTTTAAATTCGAACAATATGGGATTGTGATTGGATGTGACTCTCGGGCAGAGTTCTATATTGCAATTATCCAAAATTCTATCTGTTGCCCATACCATATCGATTCTAGAACAAACTCTATGGGGGGCCGAATAATATGTATATCCAGCTATAGTAGGGTGCTTAGTGTGCCAGACATCTTTCAAATTATGTAGCCTACCCAATTCCACTATAGCTGCTCTAACTCTACGCATCCTGATTGTGTTGATTTTACTTGTGGAATCCTTCTTATAATTCATAACGCAGTTGAAATCTCCCATTATAAATAGCTCACCCTCCCACTCGAGTAATTTGATGTTTAATTTCTCATAAAGTTTGGGTTCGTCAACATTAGGACCATAAACCAAGCAAAATACATAATATTTTTCAGCAATTTTCACCTGAGCAATTACCCACCTTCCCCTGTCATCAGCTGCAGTTTTAATGATAGCCATTCTTGTATGTTTCTGTTGCAAAATAGCTACTCCCCGGATTGATGCCCCTAGTGTTGAGCAAGCAACAAGATCGTAGCCCCTTTGAGATAAAGGTTTACGATCTTGAAACCCAATATGGGTTTCAGAGATAAGTGCCATATGGGGTCTGTACATATTCATTTCTTCTTGTACCAATCTCCTTTTATCTTTACTATTGAGACCAGCAACATTCCACGCCAAACATCTAAAAAAAAACATTAATTGTAACTAAGTTTTTCATACTCCTCTGTATTAAATATCGTTTAGTGTGTAAAAACACAAAAGCTTTGTCTCTATATCTGCTCATCTTTTTTTCCTGCAATACAGTTTTTCCCCTTTTAGCCCCTCCCCAAAAACCGCAAACCCATTCCACCCAACCCATCCCAGAAATCCCCCTCCCTGCACTCCAACCCATAACGCCTCCCCCTAGTATCTACCCAGAGGCCTACCTCTATCTTCTGCTGCCGCTCGAAGGGCAGTCTATCAGAGAGGTCTCCCCGAGATCCCCCACACTCCGTATTATTATCATACGAAAAAGATTCAAAATATATGTCCAAGTGCCCTGTTAAATAACACTAGGCAGTTATGGTTAAGCGTAAGTCTCATTTCCCACCTCTTTCAACCTCCCCTCGCCCCCTTCTCTCTTTCTTATATATTTTTTCCCTTTCATTCCCCTCTCTTTACTAAGTATTTGAAGTCATTTTTGCAAGAAGTTGCTCAGCGTCCTTTACTTCAGTGAAAAAATAGGTTTGACCGGCTTTCATAACCTTATGGCGGGCCGGTTCTTGAAGATAAACTATAGCCCCCAGGGACTTGAAAGGATCTATCAATTTGCGTAGTCCCCATCTTTTATCCATAGTGGACTTGCTAAGGTCAGATTTAACAAAGAAAGTTACATTGTCTAATGTCACTGGAGTATTTGGTCTAGCTTTAATTGAGACCGCTTGTCTTAGCAAGTAGTTACCGAAGTAGACCATAATAGGTCATGGATATTTGCTCTCTTTGTTCTTTAAAGTTATAGGCAGTCTATGTACCCGTTGTAGCTGGGAGTCCCAATCCCAATCAGAGAGATCTAGAAATGCTCTTTGGAAAAGATTGACCAAGTAGGCCCTGGCGTCCGAGCCCTCTGACCCTTCGGGTATTCCAAAAAGTCTCAGGTTTTGTCGGCGCTGTCTATTTCCAACTCTTCGATTTTACTGTGTAGTAGCCCTATGTCTTCTTTATGTTGGCTAGTTTGAGCTGAAGTAGTAGCCAGCGACTCCTCTGCTTCAACTACCCTTTGTTGTAATCCTTCGTTGTCTTTTGTGACCCCATTTAATTTGTTAGTAACTTCCTGAAGACAGTTATGTACCTTATGTTAGAAACGGGATCTCTGGCTGGCCAAGGCTTGCGCCAACGTCAGTCAGAGACCACCACTTCCTCGTCAGGGCAAGGGAGTCACACACCAAGATAACCCCTGCTCACCCTCTAGGTAACGTGACGCGAGCAGCCAGGCTAAACTTGGAGGCTATGTAGGTTAAGTATTTGCGCACGCACCCTAGCAACAACACCCAAAGGCCCACCACAAAGGAAACTCCACACAAGGTTATATAAAAATAGCCTTTGTATTACACCAAAACACATTAGATAAAACACACTTTACAATGTGCCAGAGGCACAGGCAGAATTTACAAGGGATTATTTACAAGACAGGGCCACCTGGACCACTGTCAGTAATCAGAAGTAACACTTTCAGAAATAGCACTTTGAATGTCAAACATAGAATGTAAAATCACTTTTAGCACACAACCAGTAACTACTGGTAACCAGGATCTCACTAGCACCACCTGTACTAGGGAGAAAACAACCACCTACATATCACTATACCTGTAGGGGTATAAGCATAGGAACATTACACATGATGCATTAACATTCAGCGGTGTAGGGAAAGAAAACACATGATGTATCAAAACACATTCAGAGGTGCAAGCACAAGTAATTGCGCCAAAACTCACATGAGCCACAACCTGTGGCAGTCCCTAGGCCAACTGGCCTCGTTGGGGCTAGGGCGCCCTGTGTCCCAATGTCAGGGCCTAAACGTAGCAGCTGCCCACGAAGTGCTGGGCAGCTGAATCATCCCTGATGGGCCAATGCAGATGGGGGAGCCTCGCTGGGCTCTCCACCCAGATAACTGCCCCTGAGCCTCTCTGGGGCTCTACAACCACAATGGGGCCCTGGAGCCTCGCTTAGACTCGACTTATGAAATGCCCCCTAGAGCCTCTCAGGCTAGTAAATCACTTAGGGCGGGAGCCTCTCGGGGCTCAAAGACAATGTGGGCTGGGGCGGGGGCCTTCTCTCAGGCTCTAATGAAGAATGCCCCGGCACGAGGTTGGAGCCTCTCAGGGCTCGAAATATTAAATGCCCCCACGTTGGAGCCTCGACTGCCTCTGAATGTAAAAAATGCCCTTTGCCTCACTGGGGCGATAGTTGGAGCGGCCCACTGACCAGATGGGGCCGCTCGACACACCCGGCGCACCCTGCGCCTTCTCCTATCACGAGGGCTAGGCCCGGAGCTCTCCCCCAGCCAGACAACACTCACCGGCTTCCTCCTGGCGGGCGGGGCTCAGCACTTCTCCGGCGGTCGCTCTGGGGCCGCGGGCGGGGCTCCTCTCGCTCTCCGGGGCTCTCCTGCCCTGGGGAACCTCGCGCCCAGCCTTACTCTTCTCGCTGCACGTCGGAGGGAGGCGGGGTGAGCTCCCGTCCTCCTTCCTGCTTTCCGGGGGCAGCCAATCACCGCGCAGGTCGCCCGGCGAGCCTCCCGCAGCCTGAACCAATGGCTGCGCGGCTCCCGGGTGACGTCAGCGGTGGTTCCCTCGGCTTCTCCTCGGCTTCTCTGCGGCCCCCGGGGCTGCGGCGGTGATGTTCACGGGCAGAACACCATTTTTAAATATAAAGCGAGGTAGGCACTCGCTCGGGCAATAAAAAAACGGCCACAGATGCAGCGTGGGCAGCCGCGAACAAGCAGCAACACGCAGGGTGGGCACCTGCTTTCTTCCACGCTAAATGCGGGGTAAATATCCGCTTTCAAACACTAGAAGACAGCGCTCCCAGGCGCTATAAGCAGGAATCCAGCTCTCCCAGCGCTAAAGGCAATCACCAGCTCTCCCAGGCGCTGGGAACACAAGCACAGCACTCCCAGGTGCCCTCAGCAGAGCAGAGTTCCAGCAAAGTCCTTAGGGAGGCAGGGCATCAGCAGTCCAGGGGCTGGGCAGGGCCCAGGGAGGCAAGCCTTCCCCTGGGCCCAAGCAGCAGCACGCCCCTGGCAGATTCAAGTGTCAGAAACAAGAACATTTTCCAAGAGGTCACAGCCTCTTTTTATACAGACAAATCCTTTGTCTAAGGGTGCAGGGTGGGGGAGAAACCAGTCGCAGCTGGTTCTGGAGCACTCTTGATGGCCCAACCACCCATTTCATTCACTGGGGAGGCTAGGGTCATTAGACACACCACAGGGGGCGGAGCCAGCATTGTGTGGGGAAAACCCAGCCCATCCAGGACACAGGTACACTCCTCCCACACATCACTCATGCTAATCTCACACTCACCACCGGGCAGACCCATCCAGACTTCCTGGAGCCTGGCATGCCAGCCAGCTCCAGCCAATCACGCTCCAGTACCCTCTCTGCACACACACCTCAATGTCCAGAAGTAGCACTTCCCTTCTAGACACATACATGCCGCATACACCATCTCGCAGCATTCACTCACACGAGTTCACACATACTAAACTCGAGCCTGCACTCCCCACGCATCAGGAACTACCAGGGACACACACATTCCCCATGCATTCCTATGGGAGGGCAGGCCAGCCATACTACATGCACGCACTTTACTCTGGGACACAGGGAAAAAGTGCGCAGAGACCCAAAAATCACTAACACAGGTTACAGAAACAGGCTAGGCAAAAGCAAAAAGTTGCGGGGTGAACCTGCCAAAAGGGCCAGGTCCAACACAACCCCCTTCCAGCCAAAACGCAGGGTAGACCAATCACTCCACTGATGGGCTTCCCTGCTTTGGGCGACAAAAACACGGACACGGGCCCGCACGGCAGGGACACCCTCCGTTTTTTCGCCACTCTGTACCTACATGGATTTCTCTCAACAAGAACTCTCTGTCCCAACTAGGATACCCCACTGGCACCCTCTAGTGGTCCACAGTCAGGACCAGGCCCTAGGCCATCCAAATGTCACAGGTCCTGACCACTTCACAGAGTGGGGGGCAGTAACCCCTGGCACACAGTAGCCATTCTCCACTCTCCCTCTCAGTGTAGTCCCAAACTACCACTGATCCTTCAACCTAGGGTCCGCACCCTCAGGCTGACCAGAGGTCACGGGCAAGAATCCCCCACCCTACCTCTATTTCTGGGGTTCCGGACCCTCCCAGGGAGGCACCCACCAGAACACAACTCTCCCACCAGATCAGGACCTCACTCCATCAACTGGTCTACCAACTGGGATCTACCTTCCGGCTACATCGGGGTCAGAGGCGAGGACTCCCTCCCTCTGCACCCCCTTCCAGTTCCATGATCACAGGGTGAGTCCCAGTATGTCTCAGGCTAGACAGAGCACACGCCAGCGGCGTATCAGCGACACACTCTCCTCCAGTACTCCCTATCACAGGGTGACTCTCAGTATGTTCCAGGCTAGACAGAGCACACGCCAGCGGCGTATCAGCAACACACTTTCCTCCAGTACTCCCTATCACAGTGGGATTCTCAGTATGTCTCAGGCTAGACAGAGCACACGCCAGCAGCGTATCAGCAACCCACTTTCCTCCCAACTGTTCAGGACCCTTATCAAAGACGCTCTTACCTCCAGGTCAGGCTACCTGAACCTGGCTTCCCCCCTCCTCGGGGAACGACCTCCAGAGGCCCCACAAATGGTCAAGCACTCTAGACGGCCAAATGCCCAGCGAACCAGGACTTCACGGGGAGCACGCATGCCCCACTACGAGGGTGACACATAACTACTGTGTCTTGTGACAGTCTGCCTGGCTCTAATCTCGCGACCTCCTGCCCACCTGGCAGGGCGCAGAGATCCCCCAGGACAGAAGTGGCATCACCATGGTCACTCACTGGTGGCCCAGCCCTTCTGGCTGGCCCCTGACCCACTGGTTCCTCCACTGGGGACTCTTTCCCCCTCTCACTCCTCAACCAGGACTTCTGCACCCTCCACTTAGGAGCGGTACTGCCCAATACTAGGACCGCCGGAGTTCTGGTTACAGAAACTCCCCATCCTCTAGACACAGGAAGATCCTCCTCAAATGACCTGTAAGTACAGCCTAGGCCCCTGACCTGGCGCTCCCGTAGGGAACCCTCCAGGCCCTGAGACAGGGTTTCGGGCCAACGTGAGATACACCGTCCCACACTCACTCCGCCTCCACTGAGACAGGACGTGAGCCCCTACACCCCTACCATCCTAATGGGACCCAGCTGGGCTACACATGAACCCCTTCACCTACACAGGATCATCAGATACACAAGCCACTACTTTTAGAATCACTCCCTAATGCCTCTGCAAGACATCTAGCACACCGCCAGACATCCACCTTCTTGTCCAGTGCCTCTGCAGGACCTCCTGCACACCACCAGAGGTACACCTCCTATGCAAGCTCCTTAAAAAAAACTCACGCCAACTCCTCTAGTTCAACACACCACTCATCCACACACTCCCCCTCCAGACTGGTGAGACAGTTCCTCACTGCCCCTGACTCTCAACCTGTACCCCTCTTACTGAGCACCAGGCACCATACTCTGGGAACTGGGAATGGGACTTCACGCACTGGACATATTTTAGCTGCCACCACTGGATCCTACCATACTGGGGAATCCAGACACACACATACTACACTCAGGGGATACCCACCCTCCTGAGCTAGCCATTTCTCCTCCACACCCCCTCTCTCTCCTCTATCCACCCCTCTGGGGACAGGAACGGGGATTGGACACTGGACCCAGGAAGGAACTCCCTATCTACTGGCGTCCCGCCCTGTCATTTTCTCTCTTCTGCCACTAAACATAAAGTGCAGGAACACCATTTGAAAATGACACTTGAGGAAAACAAAATCATAACAATAATCCCCTACATGTAATTATCTAACATGCAGAGTTTTGTGGGGGTGGCCTGTTGCCACTGCGGTACAACGCAAACACAAATCCGGATCCTCACCGCCTGCCACCAATGTTAGAAACGGGATCTCTGGCTGGCCAAGGCTTGCGCCAACGTCAGTCAGAGACCACCACTTCCTCGTCAGGGCAAGGGAGTCACACACCAAGATAACCCCTGCTCACCCTCTAGGTAACGTGACGCGAGCAGCCATGCTAAACTTGGAGGCTATGTAGGTTAAGTATTTGCGCACGCACCCTAGCAACAACACCCAAAGGCCCACCACAAAGGAAACTCCACACAAGGTTATATAAAAATAGCCTTTGTATTACACCAAAACACATTAGATAAAACACACTTTACAATGTGCCAGAGGCACAGGCAGAATTTACAAGGGATTATTTACAAGACAGGGCCACCTGGACCACTGTCAGTAATCAGAAGTAACACTTTCAGAAATAGCACTTTGAATGTCAAACATAGAATGTAAAATCACTTTTAGCACACAACCAGTAACTACTGGTAACCAGGATCTCACTAGCACCACCTGTACTAGGGAGAAAACAACCACCTACATATCACTATACCTGTAGGGGTATAAGCATAGGAACATTACACATGATGCATTAACATTCAGCGGTGTAGGGAAAGAAAACACATGATGTATCAAAACACATTCAGAGGTGCAAGCACAAGTAATTGCGCCAAAACTCACATGAGCCACAACCTGTGGCAGTCCCTAGGCCAACTGGCCTCGTTGGGGCTAGGGCGCCCTGTGTCCCAATGTCAGGGCCTAAACGTAGCAGCTGCCCACGAAGTGCTGGGCAGCTGAATCATCCCTGATGGGCCAATGCAGATGGGGGAGCCTCGCTGGGCTCTCCACCCAGATAACTGCCCCTGAGCCTCTCTGGGGCTCTACAACCACAATGGGGCCCTGGAGCCTCGCTTAGACTCGACTTATGAAATGCCCCCTAGAGCCTCTCAGGCTCGTAAATCACTTAGGGCGGGAGCCTCTCGGGGCTCAAAGACAATGTGGGCTGGGGCGGGGGCCTTCTCTCAGGCTCTAATGAAGAATGCCCCGGCACGAGGTTGGAGCCTCTCAGGGCTCGAAACAATAAATGCCCCCACGTTGGAGCCTCGACTGCCTCTGAATGTAAAAAATGCCCTTTGCCTCACTGGGGCGATAGTTGGAGCGGCCCACTGACCAGATGGGGCCGCTCGACACACCCGGCGCACCCTGCGCCTTCTCCTATCACGAGGGCTAGGCCCGGAGCTCTCCCCCAGCCAGACAACACTCACCGGCTTCCTCCTGGCGGGCGGGGCTCAGCACTTCTCCGGCGGTCGCTCTGGGGCCGCGGGCGGGGCTCCTCTCGCTCTCCGGGGCTCTTCTGCCCTGGGGAACCTCGCGCCCAGCCTTACTCTTCTCGCTGCACGTCGGAGGGAGGCGGGGTGAGCTCCCGTCCTCCTTCCTGCTTTCCGGGGGCAGCCAATCACCGCGCAGGTCGCCCGGCGAGCCTCCCGCAGCCTGAACCAATGGCTGCGCGGCTCCCGGGTGACGTCAGCGGTGGTTCCCTCGGCTTTTCCTCGGCTTCTCTGCGGCCCCCGGGGCTGCGGCGGTGATGTTCACGGGCAGAACACCATTTTTAAATATAAAGCGAGGTAGGCACTCGCTCGGGCAATAAAAAAACGGCCACAGATGCAGCGTGGGCAGCCGCGAACAAGCAGCAACACGCAGGGTGGGCACCTGCTTTCTTCCACGCTAAATGCGGGGTAAATATCCGCTTTCAAACACTAGAAGACAGCGCTCCCAGGCGCTATAAGCAGGAATCCAGCTCTCCCAGCGCTAAAGGCAATCACCAGCTCTCCCAGGCGCTGGGAACACAAGCACAGCACTCCCAGGTGCCCTCAGCAGAGCAGAGTTCCAGCAAAGTCCTTAGGGAGGCAGGGCATCAGCAGTCCAGGGGCTGGGCAGGGCCCAGGGAGGCAAGCCTTCCCCTGGGCCCAAGCAGCAGCACGCCCCTGGCAGATTCAAGTGTCAGAAACAAGAACATTTTCCAAGAGGTCACAGCCTCTTTTTATACAGACAAATCCTTTGTCTAAGGGTGCAGGGTGGGGGAGAAACCAGTCGCAGCTGGTTCTGGAGCACTCTTGATGGCCCAACCACCTATTTCATTCACTGGGGAGGCTAGGGTCATTAGACACACCACAGGGGGCGGAGCCAGCATTGTGTGGGGAAAACCCAGCCCATCCAGGACACAGGTACACTCCTCCCACACATCACTCATGCTAATCTCACACTCACCACCGGGCAGACCCATCCAGACTTCCTGGAGCCTGGCATGCCAGCCAGCTCCAGCCAATCACGCTCCAGTACCCTCTCTGCACACACACCTCAATGTCCAGAAGTAGCACTTCCCTTCTAGACACATACATGCCGCATACACCATCTCGCAGCATTCACTCACACGAGTTCACACATACTAAACTCGAGCCTGCACTCCCCACGCATCAGGAACTACCAGGGACACACACATTCCCCATGCATTCCTATGGGAGGGCAGGCCAGCCATACTACATGCACGCACTTTACTCTGGGACACAGGGAAAAAGTGCGCAGAGACCCAAAAATCACTAACACAGGTTACAGAAACAGGCTAGGCAAAAGCAAAAAGTTGCGGGGTGAACCTGCCAAAAGGGCCAGGTCCAACACCTTAATATTATCTTCTCTTAGTTGGAGGAAGTTCTGTTGTGTTTCTTGACGGTGTATCATCAAAGTTTTTAAAATAAGGTCCAAGGAGGAAACTTCAGAGGACGTCTTGGAAGAGTTAGGGGTTAGTGGGGATGGTATATTTAGTGGTACAGGTAAAGACTCAGTACCTAGACTAACACCTACGTGGAATGTATCTTTGTTTTTAGCTTTAGAGTTCGGTTGAGTTAATCCAATAGGTAGAGAGTTAGGTGGTAAAGTCTCAGCAGTGTCAACAGAGGTTTGGTTCGGAGGTGACCCCAGCGACCCTAAGTCTGCATCTTGGTCTAGCAAATCCACATCAGCGGTGGAAAGTTGCAATTTTTTGGAGGCATTAACTTCTGCAAAAGAGCCTGAGCCACACAAGGGCATATTCTTAAACCGCCCTCTTGGTTGCATCCGTTTGAGCAGGGGGGTTTGATCTTTTGTCAAATTCCCTCGAGCGGTTTCTGAATCTAAAATGGTAGTTAGCACAGCAGGTTTCAATTTCTTCCCACCTTTCTTTACATTGTCTCTTAACTTTCCCCATTTCTTGGGGTTCGAGGAATTGTTAGCTTCTATTTGTAGTTTGGAATGGTTTTTCTTTTCAAACATTCCCCCTTCCTCAAAAGACTCCTCGTACTCATCATTAGAGTCATATTCTTGATTTTGTAAATTCTCTACTAGCTCTACGCCATCACTGTTAGTTCTCTGTTCTCGCAGAGTTAAGTCTGGTGTTTGTATTTTCGCTGCAGTTGATGCTTTCATTAGTATCTGAGAAGTTGATGTTTGAGGAATAGATGTTATTACAATTCCACTTGTATCCTCTGCACCTGTGTCCATAATAGCTTTTGTTGTTTCTTCCATATCCGTGGCAATAGCCGTAGCACTAGTCGTAGCCACCATGGTAGTTCCTTTAGTAGGACCAGTAGGGCCAGCATTTGTAGTAGTAATATTGCCAGTAATACTAACAGGTTGAGTGGTTTCAAAGGGCTCATTGTATGGAGGAGCGCTATTTATTGGAGATAGATCGAGCGCGCCTGACGCATCGGTATCCCCTTGCTCAATGATTAGCGCTCTGTGTGTCCTTTCTAGTTCTAGTTCATCCAGCTTCTCTGTGGACACATCAAAGCCCTGCAAGCCGACAGTTAAGTTATCACTGGGTGTAACAGCTTCATTTAGTATAGCAGCTTCCATGGCAGAATCAGTGTCGATGTCAATGTCAATAGCTGCGGAAGTCAGAGATAATGATGAAAGGCGCCCTGCACATCTAGTTCTAATGCTTTCTTCTTTTCATTTTCATTGAATTTTAAGTTTTTCATCAGTGATTTATCCTTAGAGAGTACGTGAGGGCTAGTAAGAGGTAACGAAGGTGGGTCAGTAAACTGTAGCTTACCGGTCTGTTTCTCTGCGGCGGCCGATTTCTCAGGAGTTTTTAAAGTGGAGCGGGGCATCCTCGCTACTATTGCTGGCGATATTGGCTTAATAGTTTTGAAGACCAAGGCTGTTTCTTCTGCATTCCCCCCTGAAGGAGCTGAAAGAGCATCTTTCGTCGCTCTGTTTTGATGCAGGGGGTTCTTTCGTGTCATCTGGGCAGTCGGTTTGCCCGCACCAGATATGTTGCTGATTTTCTTCTCCGTGAGAGCAGGTAAGCCTCTCTCCTTCACCGATGGCCGACGACCAGCCCTCACCGGCCGAGCGCTGTCGGCTCGATTGATTGCCTCAGCACGGCACGCCCCTGAGCACACAGAGCCTCCACTGCCCGAGCAGAGTGCAGGCGGGCGGGCGGTGAGGTGAAGCAGGCGTGGTGGCAAAAAAAAAAACAGCAGAAGAGAGCAGCCTGGGCAACGCAGTAATCCCAGCAAACGCAGCACAGCAGTAGTTCAGCGGCTCAGCTGCTCGGCGAGCCCTCGCCGGGGCACGCCGGGATTATAAACTCGGTAAGTTTGAACCAGAGAAATGTTCCGCTAGTTTGTCTCATAGAGAGCCTGGTCCCCCGCCAGGTCTAAGACACTTTCCCCTCCGCAGTTTCATAAATCGTAGGGCAGTTAGCAACGAGTCACATCGGCGAATAAAACGCCAGTATCCTTTCAGAGTGCGGGTGCCTGCGGGAGCGACCTCTCGGCGGCGTCTTCAGTCCGCCATCTTGCCTCCTACCATCTTTCAATGAAGTTCTAATGTTTTTTTTAATGTAGGCTAACATATTATTACAATTCCTAACGATAACATCACTTTGACCGTTATTTTTTTAAGTGAATAGGAAAATGCGAACAGCATCCCTCATTCGTAACAAAAACATTTTACCCAACACACACTCAATCCTACGAAGCCATGCACACCAAGCAAATGTATGCCCCCTAGCATCCCATTCATAATCAAACCTACATCAATCCTATCGTGAATCCTAAAAACACCCAAATATATATTACACTGGTGGCAAAAGCACCAGTGTAGTTATTGTTAAGTCAGAGGTGCAACAGGAAAGGCAATTTTAGTTTAAAAAAAGATAAATTTGGGGCCATTCAAAGAATCAGCATGGAGCTTTCTAAAAAAATTTCACGCACTTTTTGACCTTCATGGTTAGTTTTGTGCAGATCCATCAAGCAGGTGCCAGGAAAAATAATACCAAAATTGTGATTTCCAATTTTAATTCCCTTATGGTTCTTTGGTACTCAATACAGAAATAAATCTGAACGGAATTACACCAAACCTGCCACAATGTTAAAACAATAGCCAAGGATTGAGCTTTTGCTGGTTTGGTGTAAATCTTTTCAGTAACTTTCAAGTTCTATTTAAAAAGGGACTCTGACTGGAAATGAAGAGGCTACATGTTATAGAGAGTGTAGTGCAGGTTTGTGTGGAATGTTGGTGTATAGAGATTCCACATTGAATCTAACAGTTGTAAAGCTGTATTTTTAACTTGCATATAATTCAGTAAGTTTACCGAATCTGTATTTACCGATTCGGTAATTGACATTGAATCCTATGGGCCTCAAGGCCAATAGAAATCAATGGCAATTACCGAATCGGTAAATACCGATTCAGTAATTAAAAAATTACCAAATTTTTTCCTACATCTGATTTACCGAATCTAGAATATCGAATCGGTAAAATTCGGTATTCTAGAGTCGGTAAATCAGATTATCCTACATCGGGCCCCAAATCTTCTTTGGGTACGGCAGATTTGTATAGATCCTTCATGGGAGAGTGGAGTTTTAAAGGGCGGCAAAAACAATTCAATGTGCTTATAACTTTGATGCTTTGTCATGAATCTGAATAAAACTTGGGGGCATATTTACAAGTCACAATTGCCACCACAAACGTCACTTTCAGTGATGTTTTTATAGTGATTGGGGCCTCACCTTATTTACAAGGTAGCGTTATGCCACTTAATGTGGCTTAACACTGCCTTGTAAATAAGACGCCCTTTCATGCT
The DNA here is from genome assembly GCF_964261635.1 of Lissotriton helveticus. NCBI lineage: Eukaryota > Metazoa > Chordata > Amphibia > Caudata > Salamandridae > Lissotriton > Lissotriton helveticus. The sequence goes on along the minus strand of NC_136059.1, from coordinate 179,646,760 downwards.
GTATTTAGCTTGAAAGGGGAGGGCAATGGGTTTTGTGGTGGGTGTTCTACCGCAAAACCCATTGATTATGATGCTGACCCTTATTTACAGTTGCAGCGTAAATAGGAGGCAGCACCAAAAATATGACGAGGTAAAACTTGGTCTTAAACATGCGAAAAAACGAGGTGAAATGCTTTATTTCTCCTCATTTTTGCTGTTTCCACATTGAAAAAGTATATTGCCTATGATTGTTTATATGCAGAAAGATCCCGCTTCCTGCACATAAACAATTATTTAAAAAAAATGCTGTTTTGCAACTTCTATGTGTGCTGCATTAAGCAGCACGCATAGAAGTTATAAAATGGGAATTAGAGATTGTTTATGTGCAGGAAGGGAGACCTTCCTACACTTAAACAATCTTCTCCCCAATCCAGACAAACTTGCACTATGGTACCAGGGTGCCTGTGTTGGCGCTAGACAGCTGAACTCAGCACCAGCGCTAGTGGAAATGCAGGGGTGCGCCGAATTCTTGGGCATTCGGCACATCCCTGAGTTTTCAGACTGGAGAAGTATGGTGTTAGCAATGTTTGCTTAACACTACGCTTCTCCATACTGCTTGGTCTCTTAGCACATTTAGCCCAATACAGGAATCTCAGGTTCAGCAGATCTGATAATGGGAGCAAAGTTAAATGGGGGTCCAAAGCTTCATTGATTTGCGAATAACTTTTGCACAGCTTTGCAGATCTACTTACCACTTTACAGACACCCTGGTTGGTATTTTGCTTCATGCAAACCCATCTAGAGGTGGGAGCACTTAAGGGGTGGCCAAAAATGCAGCACTCCATTTCTGAAAAGGGGGACATCGTAGTAATGTCAGGAAGGAAGTAAAACTTTACTCAAGGACGTGTTGTTGCTTGGTTTGGAATAAATCTGTTCACTATGGGCCATATGTATCAACCTACCCTTTTGCGATTTCTTAATAGCGATTTTTAAGGAATCACTATCGCTATTTAGAAATCGCAAAATGGTATGTATGGAGAAATTCGCTATTTTTTACCGATTTCTTAAAATTCCTTAATTGCGATTATTAGGAATAATTTCCCATTCATTTCTATGGGCCAGGCGGCCCACAGGAATGAATGTGAAATTATTCAGAATTTGCGATTCGCAATTTGCTAATCGCAAATTTAGAATAATTTCACGGGTGCAGGGGTGTCCAAAGGACACCCTGTTGCACCCCTGAAATAAGCATGGGTGCACATGTGGTGCACATACATGCCCTATGGCACTTTGAAAAATCCAAAAATTTGCATTTTTCAAGAAAATCACAAATTACCACCATCCTGAAGTTGGTGGTAATTTGCGATTCCTTAGGGACGATTAGCAATTTTTTTGCATCATACATTGCCTTTAAGGAATCGCAAATTTTGCGATTCCTTAAATGCAATTGCAAAATAAGGAATCGCAAATTTTACGATTCCTTATTTTGAACCACATTTTGCTTAATACATTCCATTTAGCAAATTCGCATTCGCAAAGGCTGAAATTCTGCAAATTTCGGCCTTTGCGAATGCGAATTTGCTTGATACATATGGCCCCTGATTTCCAGAATTTAGCATTTCGGTGATGCATTCGTTGGCAAGGCAGCTCTAAAACGCAGGGGGCAGATTTACGACTTCTGGCGCATCTCTGCTAATCAGTAGAGATGCGCTAGAAGAGTTGCGATGCATCTTCCAACCCGTGCGCCACTACTGAGGCACCGCATTTACAATGCAGCGCACCATGGCGCTAGGATAGGCAGATGCGTGACGCATCTCCGGCGGAAATCGGCACATTGCTGGAGTTGCGTCGCTAGCGCGACGCAGCTCCAGCAAGGCTCGGGGGTGCCCTATCTGTAACGTGCTGCTTCAATCCTTACGCCTGCTTCAAGCAGGTGCAGGGTTTTGACGCAGTATGGCCCTAAAAGTGACTGAGTGAAATCTTGTAGATTTCACTCAGCCACTTTTAGGAGACGTGCACCGGAAGGCCCCCCCCCCCCGCGCCACAACGCCTACATGTGGCGCAGGGCTTTACAATGTGACGCATCTCCCAGATGCATCAGATTGTAAATACCCCACAGCATGGCGCTGGCTTTGCACCGCCGCAGCATCACAAAAGTGGCGCAACAGCGGCGTAAAAAAGGCGCAAGGGGCTTGTGAATCTGCCTCCAGGTTTGCAGAGTTTCCATGGATCTGCATTTAAAAATAAAAAGCTCTATTCGACAAACAAGCTTTTAGCTCGTGTTGCCGATGTGGAGTCTGTGGTACCAAGGTGTTTTCTGTGACCCCGAATAAAACAGTCCCCCTGTAGCACTATTTCACTTGCTTATAAATTGCGTCACTCTTTAGAAGTGCAGGTACTCTCCATCTCAGAATAAAAAAAGTGTCAGTACTCAGTACCGGACAGCACCGGTCCAAATAAAGCACTGCGTTAGAACCATTTGAGCCATGACTTTGGTTCTGAGCGCACGGTCACTGCTGTCGCATTCGTGTTATCGCAGAGCTCGCCAAGGTGGCGGGGGTGACGCAATGGTAAGAGAGGCTGCAATGCGAAACTTCTCTTGCTCAGCTTGCCTCAGGATGCAATAATGCGCAATGCCCCGGTGCCAAAGTGAAATCAAAAAAGGCTTACGTGGGAAGGCATTAAGAGAATAAAAGCAAATTGTCTTGTCTGCATCCCACATCTCCACACGAAAAAGAGCGAATAGGAACAGATGTAGCGAGGAGCGCTGATTGAATTATGACGCTCTTCCGATCCATCAGAATACAAATGGGCTCTGACACTGCCTCTGCTCCACCGAGAGGCAATAATAAAATTAGTCAAAGTGAACCTGCGGCTTAACTTTAGAGTAATGTACCAAAGTTTGTCATTTACGTTCAACTTCTGATACATTTTCGCACAAAGTGGAGGAGTGGAGGAGATTAAACGAAGCAGGTAAAGATGGGACTCAGAGTAGATGAGTAATAGAAAAATAGATCACAGGTAGTTGAGGAACCGTATTTTACCGAATGGCCTTGCTGTCTACTAAACTAGTTAAAAGGGAATGCAAAATGCTGTATTTTGTTATTTTCTGCATACATTGCTATTTTTTCGTGTCTTTATTGCAGCAAGCACCACTCCAGTGACACTAAACTAGAAGGTTCACTTGAACAGCTAGAATATGTAGGGTAAGCCTGACACTTAGATTAGTAAACATGCAAGCACCACTGGAATTAGACTGCTCTGGAATCTCTAAAAAAATACACTTTAACAGCATATCACATTTACCCGGGCCCATAGCAGCCAGGGGATGTTAAGAAACTATTTTAACAGTTGAGGGTGTTTACCATTGCTGTTCTGGGCCAGAAGCACTGTCACTTCACCATTCAAAGAGTAAGGGCCCAATAATTACGGCTTTGGCGGTGTGGGAGCGGGAGCACCACACTGCCGCCTCACTCCCACGCCGCCAAAGCCACGTGAGCACCGTCCGCCAGACTATGAGTTTTCTCGTGTCTGGCGGGTGTTTCTTTGGCGGTCCCACAGCGGTGCCTCTGAAAAAGGGCACCACAATTCGAGCGTCAAAGGCTGTTCCTGCACAGCATGGGCTCTGCAGTTCATGCCGTGCAGGAACTGGGATGCATGCACACAAGGGGGCACAACGTGTACCCCCTGCATGCACACCATATTCCTAAGGCAACAGGTTGCCTTGTGGGGCGCCCTGTGTTTCCTCTCCATCACAGATTTCATGGCATGATCACCACTATGAAAACCCTGGTGGAGAGGAAAATCGTAGTATGCTTGGCGTTGCTGCAGCAGCACCGTCACGCATATTGTGTCTTCAAGACGGCCGCAACACTGCCTGGGATCGCTGTTCTTTAGCGTATGTGGCGGTCCCATGGCGGTCCAACCGCTCACCTTGTAAAAGGGTGCTAAGACCGCCAGTGTCCAGACTGCCACCTTAATCGGCCCTAAGTGTGCAAAAAATGGGCCAATGCAGTCTAATAAATTACTCAAAGAGAGGCTGTGAGGTTATGCACTCAGAATTCAAACTACATAGTACCAAAAGTGATAAAGTCAGAGTTAAGTCAGTACTGAAATCCTCAAGGGAAATACACTGCACGTACAACAAAGATAAACAGTGCAAACTAATCCTCTCTAGCACATTCTTAGAAAAGTGATCCCTGATCATTTTCTAGGGTTTACACAGTAAGCACAAGAAAAGCAGTGAACATGAGGGATCGATGGTCAATGTCAGTGTATGGGTGTGCTCACAAAGTGCCTTCTCTGTCTGCTGATTCAGACGTAGCCACTCTGTACCAGGAAGCAGAACCCAAGGTAGGCAACATTTTCAAATGTTGCCCTTGTCTCTGTATCCAGACCAAATGCCACAGCGCCATCTCCTCCAGTGCTATGTTGATGTTACCAAGTGGAGCTGTAGACACTGAAGGTAGCATTCCTAAAATACGTTAACTACGTTCAGTAGAAATCTAAAGTAAATGCCTCGTTATGCTATAGGTGAAGAATCTTTAGGCATCGACTGGCACAAGGGACCTAGGGGCATATTATCAAGGGGGTTTATCTCCGCTTTTTTGGCTTTAAAAGCCAAGAAAGCGGAGATAAAATTATCTCCCTATTACCTAGCTGTCGCTAACACCAGTTAGCGACAGCTAGTAGGAGATAGCGACCATCTTGGGCCCCACTTTGCATGTCAGTGATATTTATCACTAATGATATGCAAAGTGGGCGTGCCAAGATGTTAGCGACTGGAAACAGTCGCTAACATCGCTATCTCCTATTACCAACTTTTGGAGATATTCGCGCTAAGCGCGAATATCTCCAAAAGCTAACACCTGCCCTGAGCAGTTCTTAGCCATGTTATCCAATGGGAGGTGAATAACATGGCTAGAGCATTAGCTTGGTAATGCATGAATATCGCGGACTTTTCAGCGATATTCATGCATTGCGGCCGTTTTTTATCGCATTTGCGATAAACCTTGGTAATACCAAAGTTTATCTGCGATAAAAATCCCCGCAGCTCAGCGGTAAAATTTTGTCTCTAACCAAGCAATAGCGATAATTATCGCTATTGCTTGGTAATATGCCCCCTAGTGGCTTTTCCCAATTAAGCCACTAGGTGACAATGTTATCACTTCCTTCAACACTTATAAAGCAAAATTATGGTGTAGTTCATCAGCTAACAGCGATACAAATGTCTTTCATGGCATTATGTGCTTGATTCCCAAAATGTATGTGAGAAGCAAAATTAGGTCCTACAACCAGTAGCAAAGAGAATAATATGGAACACCCACCAAGACCTGGACCACTATGTTTCGGGTCGGGGCTTTGAGTTGAAAGTCAAACCTAAGAAAAATGATGCTATTTGGATAACTAAAATACATGCAATCAAACATAGCATGAAGAGAGATTATGACATGTATGTGATTTCATGTTAGATTATGGTTTTCCAAAATGGAGACATAGTGTGACCTGACTTTAAACACTGTGATCATTCACATAGTGTCAGTCAGTCAGTCGTCTCCAATGTATATATAAATATGTAAGGCACCAATTAGATTATGATTTTTTTTTATTTTCATTCTTTTACTATCACTAAGAAATATATTTTAGAAGGTTACATAGTTATTCAAGTAAACTACTTCTCGATTCCTTCCTTATCTAAGATTACAATAAGTGTGTCTTAATGTTTAACATTCACATATATGTGACAGGAAACATGGCTGCTTATGGCTACCTATGTAATCCTTTGTTATTGTTTATTGTTATCCATCCAGCCACCATTTTAGTGAGTATATACATTGTGGTTACTTTTCATATGTTCATGCTTGTTTAATAATCTACTGCAGCTGATACTACATTTAGTTCACATGGCGAATGCCACAAGATATGTTTTCACTATCTGTGTTGCCACCTGAAAATAAGTGTTGATATAAACCTTGGTATTTATTTTTAAGCTATTTTACAATTTTTTCGTACTCTGTATGTACCCAGTTTGCATGGATGATTCACAGGCAATTCATATTCTTAGAAATCATCATAAAACATTGAATTACTAATTGAATAATTATCATGAATTGACATTATTTCAAACTGCTGTGATTTTAAAGGTTGGGTTGCTGAAGGAAATTATGATTTATATTGTTCATTTAATATACAGGATTGAAAAAGCTTAAACCAAGAAGGAAAACATGCATGAATGCATGCATGAAAGTTCAAAGATAAAGCAAACAAGTGCCAGCCAAAGAAGAATTTATTAACTATGAGAAAAATATGTCTATTGAAAGATGAAATATTCTAAAATGTAAAGATAAAATAAAATTCTTGACGCACAAAACAGTAAGAATCACTCAAGTAAAGGATTGTCTCTTCAGTGGAGGGAGTCTCTTCCAATCTTGTATTTAGTGTGGTTGCCTGCCCACAGGACATCTCCTCTGCAGCAGCATGCACAGCAGGCTCCTCCGGGAACCTGCTATTGATTGAGATGAGGCTGAGGCTGGGATAAAAGATGCAGTCCTTAGAGGCTGAGTGTTCTGCTCAATAGGTGCCTCTTGCAATCTCTGCCTCTGCTCTTGAAACTGTTTGCTCTATTACACAACTCTCCAGTGTATTTATGTAGAATATAAATATGTCTCCCTGTGACCCAGCAATGTCTGATGGCTGAAACGTAGCCACGTTGTGCTTGGGGCAAGGTCAAGGAAGCACGCTAAGATGGATTCTGCATCTCCACTCTTTGCCACATCCCTGTAGCCCAGTAAAAAGCGACTCTTTAGCATCTGCTGTGCTGTGTTTGTGTTGGAAAAACTTTTGCAGACTAAATCCATTTCTGACAAGTCTGTCTTCAGAAAATTGATTGCCACAGTACATTAGGTAGCATGGTGAGTGTCCTCTTGAAATGGTATTAAGACATATGCCTAATTGGTATTCATAAGCTGCCACTGAGTCTGGTTGAATAGTGCCTCCTTCAAATGATCTTTATTGGCTGCTGGTGTAGTTTCAAAAAAATATTTTATTTGGATTCTTTTGCACGCCCATTTTATATTCATAAAGTGCAAGCTATTACCTGAATGTGTCCAGGCGCTACCAACTGAAGATCAGAAGATACTGTAAGATCTATAAATATGAAAAGGCAGGACCTGAGTTTAAGAACCGGTAGTTCTTACAGAGTGAAGAGCCAACTTTTAAGAGCCTTTCTAAAAGAAAGCAAATTAGATGACTTCTTTAAATGTGGAGGAAGAGCATTACAAAGCCGGCAGGGAAAGAGACAAAGCTCCTGCCACCCCTCCTGGACAGGCGAAAACTTGAGACCTTAACCAGGTTGGCATTGAAAGAGAGAAGGTTTCTTTGTGGAATGTACGAGCAGAACCCATGCTTGAGATAATCAGGGCTGATCTTGTGTAGGGCCCTAAATGCAATGGATAATGCCTTGAAATCACCTCTCTTCTTCAAGGGGAGTCAATGAAGAGAGGGTAGGGCATTTTTAACAGACTGCTGTCTGTGAATTTTTAGCAAGATATGGGCAGAAGCGTTCTGCCGCTGTTGTGAACAAATAACAATGTTGGAGTAGTTCCTTTTGGTTCTTCATAGGTGAGAAGGTGAACCAGCATGGGTGGGGACTTCTTGAGGTTGAGGACTGACATCTTCAGCCAGTGGAGTTGCACACTGGAGCTCCCCCGCAATACATGCAATGCTTTCCACGCACTGTATGACAGAAAAGCAAGCATCTCGCTTGCTGGATCTCATTCATTCAGAAAATGTCATAACATTGTGAGGGCCATTTTAAAAGAAACTCATTATACTCATAAAAATTGTGATTACAATTGCTATATCACAATTTAGAAATGAGTGGGTTCTATTTGTAATTGTATATCAGGTGACACTGCTCACAGCAGAAGCAACGCATGACCTGGTGATGAACACCCATACCCCCTTCGACCTGGAATGAAACAGGAGCCCAGCGACAGTGCCATTGCGAAACAGTTATTACTGGCCTCATTACTAGGCCTGGGTGGTGAACTTCGCTCCGTTTGCAGAGTTGTCAGAGTTTTCTGCACTCCGCACTCCGCTGAGCTTGTGGAGTGCAGAAAACTGCTTTACGATGTGCAGCAGAGTTTTTTCCCCACTCGCGAACGGTACGTTCACGATCACGAACGGTAAGTTTGCGAGTGCAAGCTGGTGCTCGGGTAGAATTTCTACCCGAGCAGCAGAAATACCAGCACAAACTGCAGTTCGCACTGCATTCCGCCACTCGCGGAACTTCGTGGACTTTTTATGTAACTTCGCGGAGTTCCGCGTAGCAAAACTCCACAAACTACGCCCAGGTCTATCATTACAATGCTGGTCGGAAAGGCTCCGACTGGCATTCAGATTTTCCTAACCCTGGTCAGAACCCATGTTTCCGACCAACTCGGAAACATTTCCGACCGACCTATCACGATGGAAGGTAACCGTTCTAACCGGCATTCGGAGAGTCTGAGGGGCATATTACCAAGGACCCTCATCGCTATAATTTGATCGCCCTATTACCAAGCTGTCGCTAACACCAGTTAGCGACAGCTAATAGGCGATAGCGGGCATTTAGGGGCCCACTTTGCATGTCAGCGATAATTAGCGCTAATGACATGCAAAGTGGGTGTGCCAAGATGTTAGCGACTGAAAACAGTCGCTAACATCGCTATCTCCTATTACCTACAAAGGCGTAGTTTTGGAAATATTCGCGCTAAGCGCGAATATCTCCAAAAGCTAACACCTGCCCAGAGCAGTTCTTAGCCATGTTATCCAAGGGGAGGTGGATAACATGGCTAAGAGCATTGTCACGATAATGTGTGACTATCGCTGTATTTCCAGCGATATTCATGCATTTCAAATGATTTTTATAGTTTCTGAGATAAACCTTGTGGATAGCAAGGTATCTCAGCGATAAAAATCGTCGTAGCGCGGCGATAAAATTATTCCCGCTACCCCTGCTTAGCGATAAATATCGCTATTGCTAGGTAATATGCCCCTGAGGAGCTGATTTTTACAGCTCAATGGGCAGCGTTTCTGAACGATCGATTACGATGTTGGATTCTGACAGCCTTTCTGAGTCGGTCTGTCCCACATGAAAAGGCTGACAGATACTGACTTTGGGGGCCACTAGCCGGCCCACCTCCCCCTGAGGGCTGCAGTAGGGGCCCGTGGGGGAACCCAAGGGACCCCCCTTTAATACCCTGCAAAGTGTGGCAGGCACCAAGGGTGCCTGTGACAGGGTGCAAGGTTTTCAGCAACCACCCCTTTTTTCAATGGGAGCCTGTGTTGTCAGTTGGGAAACACTCTTCCATTGAAGTCAATGGGAGAGTTTCTGAACGGTGTTAGGAACCATCGTAATCGGTTGGTCGGACTCTCCAAACATAAGCCAGTCGGAAACTATGCTGACAAGGGGTCAGTCGGAATGCTTTCGACCGACATCGTAATGAGGCTCTTAGTTGTAAAAAATGTGTGGCAAATGCTGTACAATGCAAATACTTCGTAGTAAAGGCTGTTTCCGCTTGAAGATCAGCTGTTGCCTTAATGAGGTTCATTACCAAGTGTTCATGGCTACAGAGATGTGGTCACAGCTATTCATGTCAAAGATGAGGTGGGCTGTGTGGTTTTGCCCTATCTATAGTTTTTTAATCTGCAAGCTTGGAATGTATTTGTAGAACATGTTCACGCAGTTGACGTAGTATATGCTGCCCACCTTCTACAGAGACTTCAGACCATACAGAACGCCTCATCCAGATTCATTCTTGGCCTTCACAAACCGAATCACTTCACACCTCACCTCAGGAAACTTCCTGTACAGAAGAAATACCAATTCAATCTGTTGACCAACGCACACAAGGCTCTCCCACAACCACTTCCACCAACCATCGAGAAGACTACGCTCCGCCTGTGTCTCACTTGTCCATACTTCCCACATCTACCAAAGCAGAAGTGGAGGATGCTCCTTCTCCCAGATTGCAGAAAAGACCTAGACCAGCCTTCCCTTGCACCTTTGGACCACCTCACTTCCAGAATTCTGAATGGCCCTCAAGACCTGGCTGTTTGAATAAGCCTCAGGGGCCTGCAAACGCCTGGATACCCTACAGGGTGATTAGCTGCACTTTATAAATCCTGATTGATTGATAAAAAGCGCTAGCACCACACCATTGCCTGCACCCATTACAGGAGATATACAAAACTATGGGTTCAATACCCCGGCATCTTGTGGTTATTGCTGGGGATGTCGTGAATTCAGAGAAGTGGTAGAAATTCCAATTGTTTCTGGTCCCACTTCATCGCTGCCGTCTATGCCACACTGTAATCCCACTGTGCATTTGTATTCCAACCTTTGGAATGCAATTTGCAATTTTCAAAGGTAGTATTACACAATGGCCAAGTTGTAAACAACTGATTTGTACTTTGGGACTTTCCCCTTTTCTAGCTGCTGAACTGTGCAGTCTGGAGAGTTTCTCCATCCCAGAGAGGATTTAGCTGGCAGCTCACGTTTAATGCCTCCTGATTTATCATCCCATCTACATAAATTCAATTGTTTTCCCAGTGTAATGCCTTCCTGGGACGCTCTGCCTTTCAATACTCAAGAGTGGTTTTGTTTTCCTGCTTTGATTTAATGTGTGTCTTCTCCCTTCCCCTCCCTCCTCAGTTTTCTCCACTTGGACATTTTTCAACACGAGCACAATTCGCCTCTGCTGGTTTGACAGCTCGGAATACATTACACCAGGCACTGAGCTCGATGCCCGCAGGATATTAAACATTTTAATAACGAGGAAAGGGAATTTGTGACCATTAAAACATTAGTTTTATTTCTATTTAAAACGCCGATTGTTTTTTCTTGTTATTTGCTCACCCTTCATTCATTCCTTCTTTCTTCTTTTGCTCACTGTCAGTTCATCAGTCACTCTTATTTACTCACTTGCTACTTTTTCCTTTCATAGTGTCACTTGAATTCCATGCAGTGCTGTTGACATAAGGGATATTTCCGAGATGCGTGTAAGTCGGGCTTGCGAGGGAGGGTTCAATTGCAAGTGTCATAAATTATGGTATATTTCATGAATTATGGTCTATTTCTGCTGTTTCGCCCCAGGCTCAACCTACGTGTTTTTTCCCTTTACACTATCAGTGAAATGTGTTCTCTCCTGAAATTGTAAAGGAAAGATTTTACCCTGCTATGGACCTTTACTAGTATTGCTGTGCCTGGGGTTAGGAGGCTGATGTGTTATGCATGATGGGAACAACGTAGGTGGTGTCAGCACAATTAAGCATCAGAGGTGTTCTCCACTGATGCAATTAGGCCACACAGAGAGCACACACACACGTCCCCGCGGAGGCTGATAGTCAGGGTGAGTTCGAAGCCAGGAACTCCTGATGCCGGGGCTGAATCTGAGAGACCTATTTCAGAAAAGACTGAGGGCAGAACAGCTCCTCTCTCAAAAGGTGATAGGACTCTGCTGCCATTCAGTTGCTCAGGGGCATATTATCAAGGGGGTTTATCTCCGCTTTTTTGGCTTTAAAAGCCAAGAAAGCAGAGATAAAATGATCTCCCTATTACCTAGCTGTCGCTAACACCAGTTAGCGACAGCTAGTAGGAGATAGCGACCATCTTGGGCCCCACTTTGCATGTCAGTGATATTTATCACTAATGACATGCAAAGTGGGCGTGCCAAGATGTTAGCGACTGGAAACAGTCGCTAACATCGCTATCACCTGCCCTGAGCAGTTCTTAGCCATGTTATCCAATGGATAACATGGCTAAGAGCATTAGCTCGGTAATGCATGAATATCGCGGACTTTTCAGCGATATTCATGCATTGCGGCCGTTTTTTATCGCATTTGCGATAAACCTTGGTAATACCAAGGTTTATCTGCGATAAAAATCGCCGCAGCTCTGCGGTAAAATTTTGCCTCTAACCAAGCAATAGCGATAATTATCGCTGTTGCTTGGTAATATGCTCCTTAGTTTTTTTATTTTTCAGTCACATATTTCATTAAAATGGAAACACATCAGTAAAAACGCATATATACACACCACCACCACAGTGTTTTTCATGAAATCTGTTCAGAATCAATCAGTGGTTTGTAGAGCATGGCTACGCACCCAAGAGTGTCTCAAGGCGCTGAGGAGTGGGGGCAGGGATTGGCTGTTGATCTGTCCGGGTGTGGAGGTTCAGTCGAAGAAGAATGAATTGCTCGTCCTGTTTATAACCAGGGTCTAGGGTTATTGCCATCTTTAAAAAACCTTCATTCACGTGAAAGCCGTGGGTGGGGTATATCTTGATTGTCCGCAGGGATTGCTACATGAAAAGCATCATCATCGGGTCTTTAGTTATGCTTTCCTCCACCAGGAGGAAGACCAACTGGTATTTACAGTAGTGATCAGGGATGGTGAGGTTGTGAGTGAAGTGAGATTGCCTCCATCTATTGAAGCTAGATTTTATTATGTTGATGATGGGGTAAAGGCTAAAAGAGAAAGGTGGTGCGTAAATAGAAGGGTCACTGTTCTATGGCACCAGCTTAGAAAGCATGAGTGGTCGACATGTTTCAGCTCGTGGGTGCCCAGGTGGGTCGTTGGGCTTTCTTCAGGTCCATGTGGATGCACTTTTACTGTTTTGTAATGTGCGCTGGTAAGTAGTGCGCTAACCCCCTCTTCTCACAAGTGCTTAATAGCACTGTAACTGGTTAAAGGTGTGTTGTACCTGTAACTTTTAAAATATTATCAGTAAACTCCGTCGGGGGTGGAGCGTGGGAAGATTTTCTCTTTGAGACGTCTTCCAGCGCCTTGTGCTTGCTCCATCTGCCGTACCCCGTTGCACGGCAGACGGAGCAAGCAGAAGGCAACACTTGTAAGAAGAAGATGAAGTGCCCTACTTACCTGTGCGCATTACGAAACAGTAAAAGTGCAACCACATGGTTCTGAAGAAAGCCCAACAACCCAACCGGGCACCTACGGCCTGAAACATGTTGACCACTCTCACTTTCATAGTTCTCTCCTAGCATCACTGTAGGACTGTGAGCACTTTCTCTACAAAGTTATTATAACAACCACCCAAAAGTATTCCAACCAACCGCTCTGTTATAGTCCCAGATGGGTTTTCATGCTTTGACCACAAAACGGGCCCTCCCTCATTCTTGTGTACTGACCTGAGACTGCTGGGTGGAAGGCCCTGGGTTAAGGCTGAGATGGATAACTTGAAAATACGTTTAATGGCTTGTTCAAGTGGAAATGGGTCTGGGTATCAGTACACCACTACAGTAGAGTTTGCATGCTGCATGAGAAGGGCAATCAGGCGGTTCCCAGCAGGCTGGCCTGACAGGTGATTGTGGGGGCAGTTTTCTTGGCTGATTGTAGACCAGGCATGTGGTCTTCACCAACTGTTTTCACTGTTGATTTCAGTGGCATTGAAAAAACATTGCCTGCAGCAAGCTCAAATCCATGCCATCTTGCAAACTTTCAAAAACACTTCTACAGCATGTATTTACAAGTTAAAAACCTCTATAACTTGCAGGCAAAGGCCACTATTTTAGGTATCAGATTAGCTAATGGAGGCCACTTTTATTTTGTGCCGGAGCCTATTTTCTGTCCCAGTCTGACATTACGCATGAGTTTAAAGTTGGACAGTGGTGTCAAGGGTCTCTTGTTGAGCCAATCAATCAATCAAGCATTTGTAGAGCACACTAATCACCTGTGAGGGTCTCACGGCGCAGAAGGGAGAGGGGGGCATCTACTGCTCTAACAGCCAGGTCTTGAGTCGTCTCCTGAAGGTCAGTAGGTCCTGAGACTGTCATAAGTGGGTGGGGAGGGTATTCCATGTCTTGGCGGCGAGGTAGGGGAATGATCTGCCGCCGTTGGTCATCCTGTGGGTGCATGGGACAGTGGCGAGGGTGCGGTCAGCGGAGGGAAGCTGGCGGTTCGGGTGTAGAAGATGAGTCGTTTGTTGAGGTATACTGGTCCGGTGTCGTGGAGTGCTTGTGAGCCTGGATGAGGAGCTTGAAGGTGATCCTGTTGTTGACTGGGAGCCAGTGTAGGTCTTTCAGGTGAGCCGCGATGTGGATGTGGCGGGGGATGTCGAGGCGCTCTGTATGTGTTGTAGTCTTTTCTGGACTTTGGCCGTGGTTCCTGCATAGAGGGCATTGCCGTAGTCCAGTCTACTGCTGACGAGGGCCTGGGTGACTGTGCTTCTGGTTTCAGTAGGGATCCATCTGTAGATCTTGCGAATCAAGAGGAGGGTATTGAAGCAGGAGGAGGAGACGTCGTTGACTTGCTGGGTCATTGAGAGTGATGAGTCCAGGATGAACCCCAGGTTGGGTGCGTGGTGGGTGCAGCTCCCAGTGCGGTTGGCCACCAAGAGTCGTCCCAGGCGGAGGGGGTGGAGCTGAGGATGAGGATCTCTGTCTTGTTCAAGTTCAGTTTCAGGTGGCTGTTCATCATCCATTCGGTGATGGCCTTCTTTCCTCGTGGAGGTTGATTTTGGTGGTGGTGGGGTCCCAGGTGAGGGAGAGGATCATCTGGGTGTTGTTGGCATAGGAGACGATGTTGAGATTGTGTGATTGGACGATTTTGGCGAGCGTGCCATGTAGACGTTGAAAAGGGATGGGCTGAGTGAAGATCCTTGGGATACGCCGTAGGTGATCTCCGTGGCTTCAGATCAGAATGGAGGGAGGCGGACCCTCTGGGTTCTGTTGGTGAGGAAGGAGGTGGCCCAGTCCAAGGCTTTGTCACATTCCTGCATCGTGGAGGCGTGTCAAAGGCGGCCGAGAGGTCCAGGAGGATAAGGGCAGTGGTTTCACTATTATCCAGCATGGTCATGATGTCGGTGGCAGCGATGAGGTCGGTTTCGGTGCTGTGGTTGCTGCGGATCCCAGATTGGGACAGGTCCAGGGTGTTGTTCTCCTCGAGGAAGTGGATCAGTTGCTTGTTGACAATCTTCTCAATGACTTTTGCCACGAACGGGAGCAGGGAGATAGGCCGGAAGTTCTTGAGGTCCTTTGGGTCCACCTTGGGTTTCTTGAGAAGGGTGTTGATCTCAGCGTGTTTCCAGATTTCCGGGAAGGTGGCGGTCTCGAAGGAGCTGTTGATGCGATGGGGTGCGAAGATGGAGCTCGCTTTGTTGAAGATGTGATGAAGGCAGGGGTCGGATGGTGAGCCGGAGTGGATGGTGTTCATGAATTTGACGGTGTCGTCGTCGTTGACGTGGGTCCAGGAGAGAAGGAGGTTGGTGTGGCTGGGGGAGGTGAGTGTGTGGTGTCGGTGGCTGTCGGGAGGGTCTGAGAGTTGAAGCTGTCATGGATGTCTGCGATCTAGCGGTGAAAGAACTGTTGAGTAGGAATAAACATATGTCATTCATTGCCAAGATACCCTTCTGGGTGAACATGCCCTACATAAATACAGGTTTTGTTTTATCACTGCATTGAGAAGCATTTATTAAAGGCCACAGTTTTTAAACATGAACTTAAAATTGTAGCAAGAGGTAAAGAATTGTCTCTAACAAGGGTTTGTTGAATGTCTTCAATGCAGCCGGGAAAATTAACTTTCTGTGTCACTCTGACGACCTGGTACCGAGTCACTGGTAATCCATGTTAATGGGGCAGGCAGCAGGGAACACGATCGGGCTAAGGGTAATGGCTTTTGGTAATTACCGGCGTGGGTTGAATTGGAGGCCTCTCTTTAACCCTGTGCTGAAGCGCTGGACCTTGAGGAAAAGAACATTCTGGAGCCAGGCCGTGAGGGTTCCTGGGAGCGCGCGCGGCGGGGCCTCTGCTGGTCCCGACCCCCCCAGAGCGCCAGCGCCGCCATTAGCAGCTCGAGGGCTCGCCGCGCCACATTTACAAATGCAATTTTAATCAGAGGAAATCTGCGCGAAAAGCACTTGAAGTGCACTGTTTCCCACTCACGGAAATGAGCCTTTTGATTAACAATGGAAAGAAGACAGTCGAGGCGCATGCATTCAGGACACGTGCACCCCTCAAGGAGTGCAAAGTACCAGGTCCTTAAACTCATGCTGATAATATGTCACACTGTTGTCTCTGCAAACTTCGAGTTGGTGACTGATCATTTCAAATCAACAATTTTTGATTTTCCAAGTTAAAACATTAAAGACTCTTAGGTGCTGTTCAGCTAGTGCCTTGATCGTTTTCAGACCCCTCCAGGGCACAAGTCCTAAAGTGGGGGGACTAACCTAGTTAATCAGTAAGCAGGTGGCATCACAGCACGACATCATGCTGCGTGACATTGCGGTGCGTGACGCGTGTGACATCACAGGAAGTGGCATCACAAGAAGTGACATTAGATCTTAACTTAAGCCCTCACAAACATTTTAGCAGGTGTATCATGAGTACATTTGAGCACATTTCGAGTATACTTGCAACCTCTCCTGATTGTATGCTACACATAAACCAATGGTGCATTTTTTCAGCGTAAAGCTTCCTCTACCCATAGTGCTTTAAAAGAAAAAATAGTGATATTTTAATTATTACAACACCTCCTCAGGGGTAGTAAGCACTATATAAATGCTATTTATTTTGTGCAAATACTGGAAAAGACCAACACATCCCACATTCTTACAGCACCTGCATATCTCCTAAACAGAGCCTGAACAAAGTTAAAAGCTGCCTCTCTTAAGTATGTGTGAAACCCTAACAAAGTGTGAGCCTTTGTTTCCCCTCTGCTCTATTTGCTTCTAGGTGTGAGGCTCCTGACTACTGCCAGCCAGGAGACTCGAACAAAAGGAGGCCTGACGACCCCTCAGACTCGGCCTTTGTTAAGAGCCAGCAGGGCCCCAGAAATAACAGAGCCCCGTCCCCGCCTGCACGTTGTTGCCAATCAAAAACAGACAACGTGCAGCCGCGCTACTGAATGCGTCCTGGTATTTGGAAATTACACTGGGACGAATTCAGCATCTTTATCAGTGGGGCCCAACTTCTTGGCCGGGTGGACGGCGTCTACCATGTGAAAAAAGTGGGTGGACACCGTCCACTCACGTGTGCCCCTGACTCATGCCCTGGGTCAGACTATAGCGCTTGCAGGGTCTGGGTCCATAGACGTTGGAATTTGGGGTAGCAGCAGCCCCAAAATACCCTTGCTGGTGTTTGGAAGATGAAAGTTAAAGCAGAGGTCAAACATTATGCTCTGCCATCTGGAAAATGGTTGCTCGTTATTTTTACATGGAGATTGATGTTTACTTTTCTTTCTCTGTTTGCAACTTAGAGGATTTTTTTAAGTAAACAATGTGTCAATTTTACCAGGGTACAGGAGTGTGAAAGGAAAGGCTGTAGGATATCATTTTATTTTCTAACACACCCCAATATTTGAATACCTGTAAAGAACTGTGCAAATATTTAAAAGTATATCAGCAGTTAAGGAAGCACGAATGAAGGACATTTTTTTCTAACTCTGTAGTATGAGAGAAAGATAGATTTTAATGAAAGGATCAAAACAAATCAAGACACTTGGGGCTAGATGTAGGTAATTCTAATTTACCGATTCATAAATACCGAATTTTACCGATTCGGTATTTATGAATCGGTAAATATGAAGGAGGGAGATGTAGGTAATTCTCAAATTTGAATTACCGAATCGGTAACATTCGGTATTTACCGATTCGGTAAATACCGAATCGGTATTGCCCATTGATTCCTATGGGCCTTGAAGCCCATAGGAATCAATGGGCAATACCGAGTCGGTAATTACCGAATCGGTAAATACCAAATCCTGCAAGGGTGCAGGGGGTGTCACTTTGACACCCTCTAGCACCCCAAATACAGGCATGTGTGCCATGTGACACACAGACATGCCCTTAGGGCATGTCTGTGTGCCACATGGCACAGGTGTGCATGCACATATGTGCATGCACACCTGAATTCGGTTTTTAACCACCTAATAGGATTGGGTGGTAAAATACCGACTCTTAAGGGCCTGTGGCACTCTTAGGAGTCACCTACATGTGGATTTACCGAATCGAAAAATTACCGATTCGGTATTTTACAAAATCGGTAAATTTACCGATTCGGTAAATTTACCGATTCTGTAAAATGATGGCCCCTACATGCCAAATCCTAAATACCGGTCGGTAACGGCCGAAATCGGCCGTTACCGACCCGTAATTGCTCTCCTACATCTGGCCCTTGGTGACGTGCAAAATATATATATTTGCTGAATCTCTAATATCCCTTGTTGTTTGTGCGACATATAATTTTATCGTAAAAGTGAATGATGAACTGCATTTTATGTCTATTTCAATGGCACATCTGCTATCTGTATTTGAATTTGAATTTGAATTTAAAAACATTTATTCAGCGCACTTTTACCCAGCGGTTTCATGGCGCTATGTGTAATGCAGTGGACGGCAGCAGCTGGAAGAGGTTAGGCAGTGTAAGCTTGCGCAAATAGGAAGGTTTTGAGATCCTTCCGAAATTGTAGGTAGGAAGGCGATGTGCGGAGGGCAGCAGGAAGGGAGTTCCAAAAGACTGGAGCAAGGACAGCGAACTGCGTTCCGCCAGCCCTCTGTTTTTTAAAACGGGGGGTAGCTAGAAGGGCCATATAGGTGGAGCGAAGTTCTCTGCCAGGAAGGTAGGGCTTGATAGCGGAGCATATGAAACTCGGGAGCAGTGCCCGACCTAGCCTGGAAAGTGAGGCAGCCAAGTTTAAAGAGGGCACGCTCTCTCACCGGAAGCCAATGTAGTGCTTTGAGCAGTGGTGTGGCCCGATGGTATTTAGGTAGGCCGTGAATCAGGCGGGCAGCCTTGTTCTGCACCAGCTGCAGGCGGTGGATCGCATAGGCAGGAGCCCCATTATAGATTATGTTGCCATAGTCAATACGAGATAGTACCATGGCCAACATGATGATTTTTAGAGCAGAGGGGGGAAAAAAACGGGAAACTTTCCTAATTATTCTGAGGGAGAAAAAACAGGAGGAGACCACTGAACCAACTTGTGAATGAACAGAAAGTTGTGAGTTTAAGAGGATCCCAAGAGTTTTAACTTTAGGTACGGGGAGTGGAGGGACACCAAGTGACGGGGGCCAAAAGGAGGGGGACCACGGACTGCAACCACCTCCGGTCAAGACCAGCTCGGTCTTGTCCGGGTTGAGTTTGAGGTGGTTGCAGTTCATCCAGTCCTGAATGAACGTCATGACTGTCTGGACATTCTGGGCGGATGAAGATGAATGGGAAAGGTTAAAGATTAGCTGGAGGTCGTCTGCGTAATTAAACACAGTGACCTCCAGCTGCTGTAACATAAAAATAAGAGGGTAGATGTATAAATTAAACAAAAGAGGGGAAAGTGATGAGCCCTGAGGGACCCCGCACTCTACCTTGCGGGAGGCCGCGGATGGACCGCTTGAGCTCTCCGAGTCAAGAAGGACTCGAGCCACGAGAAGGCCAAGCCCTCTATGCCCGCCGCCTTGACACGGTTAAGGAGGATGGAGTGGTCCACCGTGTCAAAAGCGGCGGACAAGTCCAGGAGTATCAGAGCTTGCGGAAGGTTGATGTCAATACCTTCACGCAACTTGTCCATTACTGAGATCACCACCTTCTCCGTAGAGTGTAGGGGACGGAAACCAGCTTGACAGGGGGAGAGGCAATGATTTGCCACTACATGAGTGCTCAGAGTGGTCGTGACATCTGTATATGACAGTGCACTGCCACACCATACTTAGTGGTATATTTGTGACAGCGGCTACTACCACGTTCTTACCAATCTCCTGCTGAGTATTTGCTATACTTGTTCTTTATGTCATGCTTGGATTTTTTAATTAATGGATGCATTAAGCTCTAAAACCCAGCGCCATATGGCAGTTTTGCATTGTGCATAAACAGCCATATTTTACTGAAGTTTTACACATCTACGCCAAAGAATATAATGCAAATTTTGCACACACCTATTTCAAGCGGCGGCTCCTCCATTAGTTGGGAGGAGCGTCACCTCACTTCTTTCTCACAGTGCCAGAAGCGGAAATATAAAATGGTAAAACTACTGTTTTGTGTTTCTGCTTTTTGCACTGCGAGAAGGCAGAAGGGTTTGGTTGGGGGCGGACGGGTTGGCGGGGGTGCTTGAGGGCTGGGGAGGAGTGGCTTGCCCAATGCTGCGGGCCCTGACTGTTTGGTCGGCCTTCTAGGGCCCACCAATCCAGTCATCCGCATTCTCCTTTTTTCTCCATGTAGGCTGCATGCAGCCTCCATGGAGAAAATGGAGAGGGATGCTGCTTGCTTCCTGTTTTGCTGGGGGCAGGAGAGCAGGAAAACGCGGGACCCGGCCGGTAGCTGAGACGGTGCGAGACTCGGGAAGGTAAGTTTGAGGATGAGATTCCTGGTTTCCTTCCAGCAACTGATTATTTTAAGATTAATAATGTTATATAGGTAGGCCCCTCTTTAATAATCCTGAACATTGGAGGTTTCATGTCTAACTGTCCTGTCCTTGCTTTCTTATCATAGCTAGGTTAAGCTACTTTTCAGTGCCTATCTGCAACAACCATGCTCCTCGGCCCCAGCGCCCCTCCTTAATCTTGATAAGCAAGGTACTGTCTCCCTATCTGCTGTTCAATATTAATAATGAATCTTCCTAATATCCTTTTTTCTTTTCGTTCTATCATGAAAGTTTTTTTGCATTAGGCTGGCTATCTATTACAATGTAATAATTACATCATTAAGAAAACAAATCAAAATTAGCCTTATGGTTATAGTGCTTCTCTTTCACCTTGGGATGCAGAGTTCAATTCCCTTTTTTGCTGAGCTTAACAAATAATACGTTCTTTTCTGTGTTTTTTCGCAGTTTTTTTTCTGGTGCGTTCAACAGTGTACTCATTGTGAGTGATCATGAAAGGTACCATGGAATAAAAACAGAAAGATACCGGCACATCGGTATCTACATCGGACAGTTGCATGATGGAACCAAGCATGTGTTTACCATGCATGCCTGTTCCACGCAGGCTGAACAACAAAATTCTTAACCACGAATATGCCTTTACCACGCATGCCTTACAACCATAAACCGTTGTTAAGGCATATATGGTAAACACATATCCGTTGTTAAGACTTTACAGGTAAGTCTTAACCCCCGACCCATGTGCCCGGCCTGAGTTCCTTAAACTACCTCACTCCTCCCAGCCCTAGTAACTTTTTTACCCGCACATCCCATATTCCTAAAAAATAGCCCCTAATCCCTAAAAACTACCCTGACCACTTAAGTCCTAAGAAGTATTACGATCCATGCTCCCCTCCCTGAGCCCTAAAATGGACCCCGAGCCCTGAAAACTACCCTGACCCCTCCCGGCCTTGAAAACTATATCTATATCTATAACTATATATGGAGAAGTGTGGCTCACTGGTTAGAAGCGGCAGACCCTGAAGCAGAGGTCGGCCTGGGACCAGGGTTCAATTCCCGTCGCGGCAGGGTCTTGGGTCAATGTCGGCGGACTCGATAATTCTCGCCTAGGTGCCTAAGCTTACCATGCGTCCCATTCTGAAACTCTGGGCAATAGCTTGCTTAATCTCCACAACGGCCCTATCAGCGCTGGGGATGCCTGGCTTCACGATGGGGGTGGCCAGGAGGGACCATCTCACAGGGAAAGCCAGGACGGGTTCCCCAGCGGTATACAGCGCCAGGACACTGCGTGATGGAGTAACAGTGCGCTTTACAAGTATACATTTACATTTACAAACCCTGCTGCCCTGAAAACTACCCCAAACTCTCCCCTCAGCCCTGAACACTTCCTCGACCCACCCTCGACCCACCTCCAGCCCCGAAAACTACCCCGACCCACCCTCAGCCCACAAAACAACCCTGACACCCCCATCCACAACCCCGCTTAAAAAAACTTAGACCCACCCCATAGCCCACAAAACATTCAGAACCCATAGCCCACAAAACAACCGCAGACCGCTCCAGCCCACAAAAGTACCCTGACCCAGCCTAACTTAAAATAACACCGACTCACGCTCAGTCCATAAAAAAAAAGAACCCCCCAGACCCACCTAAAATAACCTGACACCCCCCACCCCACTAACCTCACCGTGGTCTCTTCCTGCTTCCGTCCTCCTGCAAGCCCTTCCACGCATACCTCTTAACCACGCACATGTGTGGTTGAGGCAAATGCGCGGTAGGGCTTGCGCAGTTCAGCCTTTCTTGTAAATGCTGTTCGTTGTTCATCCTTCTTGGTAAAGGCTGTTTCCCACATCGCACACACCCATCCTCAGCCAGTCACCATGCCCATCGGCATACCTCTACCATGAGGATGTTGCACGGCAGGACGTCTCCTTCACCTAATCCAGCTCGGACTATCTGAGAGGTGTTGTCTGCGGACCGCATCTTCGATTGGGAGAGCGGTTCATCCTATTATTCGGGGGTTATTCCTTGTCCTTTTTACAGTGAGACTTGTGTGTTATAGAGTTGGCACATTTAGAAATCCCTCTGTGTCTTTCATTGTATCAAATATACTTTGCTGTCTTTTGAATAATATAACCAGTATACCTTATTTGTTCACACAACTTGCCACAGTGTTTTCCTTCTCTATTTCTTCCTGTTTTGTTTTAGTTTCTTTTACCTGGGGTATGCTTTTCTTTTTTTAACAAAATCTTGTACCACTAACATCATTAGAATATTGTTAATACTGCATAAATGTATTTTTTTTTAAATATTAAAATGCGGTTTGGCTGAATTAGATGATGCCACAAGATGCTGGCTGTTTTCTTGTAATAAACGTTTATCGATTACATCAAGACTAGAACATTTCTGTCATAAAATGTCAATTTAAATTATGATATAGATTAAGTCCACACAGAAAACTCTGTGTCATTATAATTCTGTTCTTCTAATGAGTTCCATATGAATACTTGTTCCAAGTTTACTTGATATCCATGTTCACATGCACATTAGGGTTGCTCTTGTTTATGTTGAATTGTTCTTTGGATGCAGTTCTCAAAAAGAATCACAGAGAGACTGGGAAACACACTTGCAACATGGTTTGCTTGTATCATCCTCCTCTTAGGCAGTCCACTTTCTCTAGATGTTCCTCATGATGGGAACATCCTAGGTTTCTCCTTCTGGACAGTCTCTCCTCCTGCAGGGCCGGGTAGCCTACTTCCCTCTCAGAGGAGGCAGGGGCTTCTGGGTACTAAGCAGACCCTCAGCTCCTCCAACAGAAAGTGCAGCTTTTAGTAGATGTCCCCTCACTCCTTTGAGTAATCTGCAGGGCATTTCCTTCCTTGGTCAGAAGGAACATGGAATGACAACAAAGTGGGGTGATTTGGATTCCACCTTTATAGGTTTAGGGATATGGATTTACTGGGTGGGGTCTGTTTTCAAGTGCCCTACTAAGACTGTTCGATAGGTACAGCCTTTGTGTAAAGTGATGCTTCTTACAGGCAGGTAGCACTGGGAATGTTTCCACGCAGGTTTGGCCATACATATTTAAGGTCTCTGCACCTAGATGTTTTCAGCCTTCCTGAGACAGCGATCATGGACAAGTAAATGAGCAAGACTGACCTAGAAAACGTCTAACCTTGAACAATCGAACCTGCAGGCCCGCTCTTTACCCCAAACATCAAGCAAGTGGCAGTGCTCAGTAATAATAATCGCCAGAGCCTTGCTAACAAAGCTTTCTTGGAATTTCTAAATTAGACCTGGAAACAATGCTCCCTACTTCAGTGTCTGGCTCTCCACCCTCTAGCCACAGGAATGCAGACAGTATACTTCCACTTTTTGTGAAAGCTGTCCTCATACTCCATTTTGTGACATGAAAACCAGGTGTATTCAAAATGGATCCGACAGGTTTCAGTACTCAAATTCATCCATACATAAAGTCTTACTGCCAGTCATTTACTACATCCGTACTATATGGGGAACATCCTTTCAACGCAAGTTTTACAACGAAGTACCTTTACGACGCAACCATTACAACGCAACTTTTACAACGACTTGCGCTGGGGGCGCTCTAGGATAGGGAATAGTTTTAATTTACTATCCAACACCTTCCCTACTATCCACGGGGACTGGAGTTGGAATAGTAAATTAAACTATTCACTATCCAGCGCCCCCAACGCAAGTCATTATAACGACTTGCGTTGTAAAACTTGCGTCGTAAAGGCATGCGTTGTAATAGCATGCGTTGAAACGTCATACATCCGTATTATATACACACACGTACTACACATTACACAAGATGTCAGTGCTAGGTTCTATGTTTCACATTACAACAGAACATTATAAAAGAGAGATCTGTAGGTCACATTCTCACTGACACAGATAAAATATGAAACTCAATTGTGGTAAAACAGAGCAAAGTGCTTTCATGAACAACATGTCTAGACTAATTTCCTGATTTCTTATAGCTCAGACTATGAGGAGTTGCTTGAAAAATAGGTGCTCTGCACTGAGGAGAAATCATGAGGCCTCAAATCAACACAGAGTTGTTTGCGTAAAAGTACTGCTTCTTATGCAACTAAATGTTGCGACTGTGGCAAAAGTCAAGGAAATGTTGTCAGAACTAACTTGCGTGCAAATCCCACACAATGACAAGAGACAAATAGTAAGCCACATTTAGTGTATAATTTTACATAAATTGCACACACTGCCTGTCAAAAATCATGCAATTTGTGTTTATCCCTTTTTGTGGCAAAGTGGAATTTACATTAGAAAGCACTGCTATTAGCAATTTCAGTTCCACACCATAGCTTAGCTGTGACGAGCCCCAGCACTAATTTATTGTAAAGTTTGGCCTCAAACTGCGCTCATTTTAGTGATTTAGCGCTATCCCTCCATTCCACATGCATTTAAGGTAACACAGAAAAGCCTCCATGCTCACCCTTTACCTCCAAAGATGTTCCACAGTTCTCCTGGCTGCCCCTGGAGTGAATCAGACGAATGGAGTGTGTCATGTAAATGTAAATGTAAATGTGTTGGACTTGTAAAGCGCACAGCTGCCCGTAAGCGTCCCGGCGCTGGAGACCGCTGGGGAACCCGTCCTGGCTTTCCCTGTGAGTTGGTCCCTTCTGGGTATCTCCAAAGTGAAACCAGGCATCCCCGGTGTCTGTGGGGGGCCGTTGTAGAGATGAGGCAAGCTTAATGCCCAGAGTTGCCGAGTGTGATCCCTGGTTAGAGTAGGCACCGAGGCGAGAATTGTCGAGTCCGCTGACCCTGGTCCACGTCCCTGCCGCGTCGGGAATTGAACCCTGGTCCCGGGCCGTTCCCTGCTTCCGGGTCTACTGCCTCTAACCAGTGAGCCACACCACTCCACTCTCCACTCCATGTCTTAGGTGAACTGCATGGTCGAGCTCTATCACAAGTACTAGCTCAAGTGTAAATGGTGTCTCGAAGCTGCTTTGGTGTCCCATGTGGACAACCTTCTACTACACTGTTCCACCTCAATGTGGAGGTCACCCATGAGCTGGTGCGGCTGCTCTGCTCTGAGAAGAAGCTAGACCTCCTACACGCTAATAGTGTAGTTCACTCAGAAGGGGAATTTGAAGCTGCACGGTTGGAGGGAGACTGTAACGTTTGAGGGACAGTGATCAGTGGCTTTTTTCCTTGACAAAAAATGTGAATATGGTCCTATCTAATATTTTTCTACTTGACCCCTCTCGATTCAGTGGAGACAAGACATTTTGAGGGCTTCAGCTGTGTTTTTCGTTTGATGACTGTCTTTCTACGGGGGAGCCTGTTTTAAGTTAGTGGGATTTTATTATGTCTAGAATGTACCAAGGAGTCACCAGGGAATTCCATACCTGCCCAAGGAGAGTTTTAAGCTTACCTAGCTATCACCTTTGGAATTTCATCAGAGTGAGAAAGGGGTGTAACACATTTGCTGGCCTTTACCGCGGTCTGGGTGGACACCAGACATGGTGTGTCATTGGCTTGAGTGCCAGTACAAACCTGTGTTGTATTGAAAGTGTTAATTAGAAGACAGAAACAAACCAAATGTATTCACAAGTGTGATCTATAGACCAGCAAGTGTGGTTAGAGTCAACATTCTTGTGTGCTGTAGGTTGCATATGTTTGAGCATGTTACAAGAACAGCTTAAGTCCTCAAGTTAGTTCCACAAAAAGTTTTCCTCAAAGCAGTGGTTAGAAAATGCCCCCAAGAACTCAAATCTATTAAAATAAAGTATAAGGGGCTGCCAGCTAAAATTGCAAATATCCACAGTCGTCTCGTTATTACACCAGATAAGTAGTATTGTGAGATATCAGTTGATTGAATTTGCACTGGCTCCTTCTTGCCACCTATTAACTCCATTAAAGCACCAATGCCACTAGTACCAAACAACCAAATGCTCCAAGGTTAGAGAATTCCAAATGTCACACACCACATCAGCAGAATAGCTAACTCTAATATTCATAGGAAGGGGTTTTCGTATGAAACACAGTAACCCACACTGAATTATTTTCTAGTGTATGTAGCTACAAGCACTCAGATAAATAAACAGCCATTTACATCCTCCTCTACAAATAACCTCACTGCTCTTAAAATATATCAAATATGTTACCCTTCAATACAATTGCATAGACATTCTTAAACAGCACCCTAAATATATATGAGTGCAACCTTAATGACTGTATTTTCCGGAGGCATCAACATAATCACTGCTTACGAACAGGTTCCTTTAAATCCAGAAGTCATATGTAATTGAATTACCAGAACAGTCCTTATGGTATGGGCGCAGGAAGCCTTTAAGATGTTATATGTTTTTAGAAGCCAATGCCCTATGAAAGCAATGGCTGAGATATCCTTGTACTATCTAATTTACTAGGGCAGGGGCTCTGTAACTATAACAAAACAAGGGATAGACACTGAAGTCCTCTCTTCATACTTTTCTGGAGTTTTTCAAGTAATGATAGACCACCGTTAAACCGTAACCTTGATTCACAAATGCAAAAAGTTGTAAAACACCAGGGCCCAGATTTTTTAAGGACTAGCGTTGTCCTTAAATGAGATTTACCAAGACATGCAAGGGACTGTTTGCGGCACCTTGTGTGAGTTTGTAAAGAAATAACCCAATGCAGTGGGTTGCGCTGCTTTGCTACCACAACATTTTGTTGTGGTAGGTGTACCATGAGTGGAGAATTGGTGTTCCCATGCATCCACCCATGGAATTTGACGCAATCCCAGATTTACTAAATGTAGTAAACCTAGAATTGTTCCAAAATGGTGTGCCTTGCAAAGAGAGGGGTAACGAGAAAAAATATGTTAATTTATCCTCATTTCTTCCTTTTTAAGTTGAGCCTAGCGGCAGCGCGCATGCCCTGCTTGCTCTGCGCAACTGCTGTAGTAGAGTATGGGAGAATAGCCTCACCCACTTTCCTCCCATATTTTTCATTAGCTTGTGTCATTGTCTTTCCTAAATGCTGCCTTCGGATTTGTTAATAGGCTTGTTAGTCCCTCCTTAGTACGGCCTTGTCTTCATTTGTACCCTCTCATGGCGACTAACCCCTTTACTATTGTTGTTTCAAGGGACCTGTTATTTAGTCGGTAAGCACTATTTACTTTATTGAGTTTCTCTTACTGCAGACCAGGCAAGCGCTGCTTAAGCTGAAACCGCTTTTGTTTTTTTAAGCAGCACAGCCTCATCGTAACATGGGCGCCTGCTTTCCATCACCACCCCCTTTTGTATCACTTTAACCCAGCATTATCTTGTGTCTGTTTCAACACGCCCCCAAGTAAAATAGATTAGAAATGATTAGCAAAATATGTCGTGTGAATTCCAGGTAGCACATAATCCTGTGCTAATGGGTTGAAGCTGACAAAAGCACATCTGTAATACATGTCATCTGCACTAAAGCCACCTGACCGGTTGTTTTCAAAAGCCTGTTTTATAACACCGCCACCGCCAGTACCACCACCAATACCATCATAACCATTACCACCATCACCAATACCACCGCCAATACCACCTTCACCGCCAATACCACTACAACAATTACCACCACCAATACAACCACCACCACGAGCACCACCAGTACCAACACCAATACCACTACCACCACCACCACAAACACCGCCACCAACACCACCAATTCCACCACTAATACCACTACCACCACCAACACCACCACAACCACCACCACCAATACCACCACCACACAAACCACCACCACCAATACCACCACCACCGATACCACCTCCTCCACCACCACCAATACCACCACCAGTAACACCACCATAACGACCACCACCACCAATACCAATATTACCACTAGCACCAATACCAACACGACCAATACCACCACCACAAATACCAATACCACGCCAATGCCAATACCACCACCACCCCCAAAACTACCATTACCAATACCACCATCACCACCACCACCACCTCCACCAATACCACCACCACCAATCCCACCACAACCACCACAATACCACCACCAACACCACCAGTACCACCACCAATACCACTACCACCACTAATACCACCAATACCACTACCATCACCACCAATATCACCACCACCACCAATACCACCATAAATACCACCACCACCACCAATACCACCACCACCATCAATACCACCACCACCACCTCCACCAATACTACCACCACCTCCACCAATACCACCAAAACCAACACCACCACTAATACCACCACCACCAATACCGATACCACTATAACCACCAATACAACCCCCAATTCCAACACAAAAAATACCACAACCAACACCACCAATATCAATACCAGACCAATGCCAATACTACCACCAACAATACCATCACCACCAGTAATACCACCACTACCAATACCATCACCAATACCACAAAAAACAATACCACCACCAATACCACAAATACCACCACCACCACCAATATCACCACCACTACCACAATACCACCACCACCAATACCACAACCATTACCACTGCCACAACCACCACCACCGATACAGCCACCACCAATACCACCACCAATGCCACCATCACCAAGAACACCACTATCACATCAATACAACCACCAATACCACCAAAACCAATACCACCACCACAGATACCACCACCAATACCACCACCACCAATACATCCTCCACCAATATCGGCACCAATACCAACAGCAACAATACCACCACCTGCACATATATCACCATCAATAACACCACCAATACCACCAATACCACCACCACAAATACCACCGCCAATTCATCCACCACCAATACCACCAGTACCACCACCAGCAACAATATCACTAGCAACACCACCACCACCAATACCACCAGTACAAATACCACCACCACAAATACCACCAAAACCACCACCACCAATACCACCATCAATACCACTACCACTACCACCACCACTATCATCACCACCCATACCCCCACCACCAATACCACTACCACCAAAACCACCACCACCAACATCACCAACACCAATAATACCACCACGAACAATACCACCACTATGAATACGACCACCACCGATACCACCACCAGTACCACCACCAAGATAGCCAGATCTTTTAGACGCTTCCTGAGGCACAGCCGGCAAAGCTAGGAGTGTGTCACAAATTTAAAAAAATTGACTGCTAATTTTTTAAAAGTGCTCGTTTTAATAATTGTATTATATTGTATTATTGTGTCATCCCTGTACTTGCCCCACGCGGTGTTTCTCTCTTCCGCACTGCTACTGCGAACCTAGGCACCATACTTGGACAAGTCTGGGGTGACGGTCTAGTTGTTTGGAGATACCCACCCCCAGGCACCGAGGCTATTCAATCGCGCTGAGATCTTGCGCGCTAGCCAGATCTTTTAGATGCTTCCTGAGGCACAGCCGGGAAAGCTAGGAGTGTGTCACAAATTAAAAAAAATTGACTGCTAATTTTTTAAAAGTGCTCGTTTTAATAATTGTATTATATTGTATTATTGTGTCATCCCTGTACTTGCCCCACGCGGTGCTTCTCTCTTCCGCACTGCTACCACGAACCTAGGCGCCATACTTGGACCAGTCTGGGGTGACGGTCTAGTTGTTTGGAGATACCCACCCCCTCTCTCCCCTATATATGACTACCATCAGTCGTCCGCGCAGCGGGCAGGTGCAGCGGGCACGCCGGCAGCGCGCTGAAGGCGTGCCAAAGGCAAGCCCGTCTGCGCCCGTCATCGCCACGACATCGCCTCTCGCCAGGACCCCTGGTCGAGTTCTACCACACTCCCCTGTCTACGAGCGAGAGGTACTTCTATCCTTGAACTTAGCGGGGGAGAGGTGTACGAGACTGCCAAAGCAACTGGGGGAAACTTGCTTGAACTGTACCACCTGCCAATTTACAGCCCCGGCACCTGGCCGAGTGAGACAAGACAGAAAATTAGAAAATCAGGCATTGATCACTGTCCTCCAGCTAAATGTTAGATCACTTGCCAAACACTACCTAGAAGTACAGACGCTCATTGCCGAGGAATCTCCTGATGTATTTTTCATATGTGAAACATGGTTACGAGATGATGATATGACAGGGATAATTAATCTCACTCTTCCGGCAGGATACTTAATGGAGACATTAAATAGGGACTCTAGAGGCGGTGGTATTGCGGTAATCTACAAAGCTCAATACCCCTGCTCCTTCATTAAGGAAGAGATATGTGGAGGTGAATGTGCACGTTTTAAGATTACTATCAGTGCACACTTCACACTCTCAGGATTATATATCTACCGCCCACCAGGACCTGCCTCAAAGTTCATCGAAGCTCTGTTAGATACAGCCAACTCGTTTGTGGTAGGATCTGCTAATTTCACAATTCTTGGGGACCTGAATCTGCATTTTGATCAGACCCAGGATCCTACTATCCATAGTCTACTGGCGGACCTAGCAGCCTTACAGTTAGACCCGCTGGTGAGAGGTGCTACACACCTTGCTGGTCATACCCTAGACCCAGTGTTTTCTAACATCCCAGAAATGACCTTAGTTATACCGAAACTTATGGGCTGGACTGACCACTCTCTGATAAGAGCCAGCCTGGAAATCTTGGCGCCTTTCGGGGTGGAGGAGGCGAACAGGGTCCTGAAAAGACCTTGGCATAAGCTCAAACTAAAGGACTTCCACGCTTTCCTTGGAGGGCTCTCCCTGGAAGACATGGTAGATCCGGACATGGCGTACACTGCCTTTTGTGAGTGGATTACAGAAGGCTTGGACGCTTGTGTGCCGATGAAATGGACAAAGGGGCGTAGGTCCACTTCCAATCCATGGTACGGCGACGCTCTGAGAGCATTGAGGAAGGAATGCAAGAGAGCTGAGCGGTCATGGAGGAGAGACTACAAAGAGGGGGATAAAGCTATTTACTTGGCTAAAATAAAGCTCTATCACAAAGCAATCTGCTCTGCTCTGGCTTCATTTTATGCGGAGGAAATACAAACTAGCTCTAACCCTACGAAATGTATCTTTAGAATTTTGCAAGAACTAAAGAACCCCAGAACTGGAGTATCTAAAATATCCTCGACATAGCAGTGTGAGGAATTAGCCACTTTCTTTATTGAAAAAGTGCAAAAGATCTATAAGACCTTTCCACAGCATCTACCAGGCCCTCAAGTCTCCGGAGAGGTTAGGGCGGATGGCCCCATCTTGGAAGTCATTGCAGAGATCTCTGATGATGAGCTAGTTAAACTGTGTAGGAAGGTGAAATCTGGCTCCCCAGCGGATCCTATGAGGCCGGCTCAATTTATGGAGTCCCTGGCGCACTTTCAACAGCCGCTTGGCGACATATTTAACCTATCCTTCTCCGCTGCTAAAGTACCAAGAGCTTGGAAACAGGCTTGGGTTTCCCTCATCATTAAGAAGCCCTCTCTAGATTCATCTAAGCCAGAACATTTTAGGCCCATTTCCCTTCTTCCATGGGAGGCCAAGATTGCGGAGGCCCATGTGAATGATGTGCTATCCCGTTATTTGAGCCATAATGACATCCTGGATCCGTCTCAGAACGGGTTCAGGCCGGGTCACAGCACTGAGTCCGCCCTACTTGCCACAGCTGAACATCGTAGGATGATTCTTGAAGCCGGTCGGAGTGCAGCACTGATTCTGCTAGATCTCAGTGCTGCCTTCGACACAGTATCTCATGGCATTCTCCTGTCTCAGCTGGAGGCCATAGGGATCACGAGATCCGCCCTAGAGTGGTTTTGATCATTCCTTGAGGACAGATCCTTTCGGGTCTCGGCACCACCGTATATCTCTAAGCCTCACCCTATCGGTCAGGGGGTCCCACAAGGCTCTGCACTTAGTCCATCTTTGTTCAATATTTACGTGCAACCTCTGTCCGATGTAGCAAAAAAGTGGGGCCTTACGCTGGTATCATATGCGGATGATACCCAGCTGGTCATCACCCTTTCTGAAGGGCCATCTGCTTCGGCTACTAGGTTTAGAGATGGAATGACAGCTGTTGCCCAGTGGATGACAGACAACTGTCTTCAGCTCAATACTAGCAAAACAGAGGTTTTGCTGGCAGGGAAGAACACCGCCCTCTGGACTGAGCATTGGTGGCCGGCATCGCTGAGCGAAATGCCAACACCAAAGGCCCTTGTTAAGAACCTCCTCACTAAACTTCCAGACCGACACCAAGAGAGTGGCTGCTACGTGTGTAGGCCTGATCAGAGGCTTTAAACCCATCCTGAAATATTTTGAACCAACGGTACGTCAGCTCATCATACAAGCCATGGTCACCTCATGTTTGGACTACGACAGCGTGTTGCTCCTGGGCGCTAATAAAGCTGAGATCCTGCGACTCCAAAGGGTTCAAAACATGGCTGCGAGAACCTTGATCGGTCTCCCTCACTGGTGCCCGGTCAGAGCAACAATGGAAAAACTACATTGGCTCCCGATTGCATCTCGGATTCAGTTCAAAGCTCTGGTTTCGGCGTTTACGATTCTTAAAACCGAGAGTCCGGCCTTATTACGCCCTTTGTTGACCAGGTATGTGCCGCGGCGCAGCTTGCGCTTGCTGGGCCAATATCTGGTGAACGTGCCATGTATCAAACTATGCCGCATGGGTGGTCGCTCTTTTCGGGTTTTGGCGGCCAAACTGTGGAACTCCCTGCCGATCCACATTCGTGGCATGGAGAACATGTTGGTAAAAATTTCTTATGATGAAGATTCGGGGGTGCACAGCAAAGGTAAGTAAGGTTTAGGAAACCAGTTATTGAATTTGAGGGTGCTCACGAAGGGTGGTGTTATCCGTCAAAACACCAGCTAGTAATACTCAGGTTGTGTATGCAGGAACTGCGAATACATCCCCTTCAGAATGGCACACCAAGCGTGATCACAGAAGTGATTCAATGTTCAATAGTTTTATTTTCATATATTCATTTTCAATTTTTTAGATGTCCTTAACTGATATTAACAGCATATCAGAAAACAGCGTAAGCCGGTAAATTTTGAAGAACTCATTCCCCAATGCATTTCGGGCGGTGAAGCCCTTGATCACGGAGAGCTGCGGAGGAAGATAAACAGGGCGGGGATCAATGGATGGTCAGTTAAAATCGTGTGGGGGAAAATTACCAGTGCTATGGGTGTTGGGATTTAGAGAGCGTGACTGCAAAAAGTGCTCGGTACTATTGTGAAGGTATGGGACGTGTGATACAAATTATTACCGCAAGTGTTAAAAAATTAATTAATTAAAGGGTTAGCAGCGAACAGCAAAAAGCACAGTTTGGCAAACTTACTTCAAGTTAACGCGTAGCGCAGGAAAAGCGTTGTCGGTCAGCTCACGGGTCTGTTGTTCGTGCACCGGCGTGCGCGATTAGTAAATGGACAAATGAGTAAAAAGCGGCATAGGACTCATGCATTAAGTGCCTAAGGTGAAGGGATCTCTATGGGGGCCATATTGGAATGGTTAAAAAGTGTAAGTGGCTTATGTGGGGTGGTGACATGAGATGGGGTGAGCTAAAATGAAATGCAATACAAGGTAAAGTGAAGAAACAAGGGTACAGGGAAACAGTTATGTACAATGAACGTGACGAACACATTACAGATGCATTACAGGTAACAGCTAAATTCAAGCCGATCATTGAGCCCATGGGGCTTCATGGTCTGTAATAAATAAATCCATTCTAGTTCTCTTTTTAACAACAATTTGTTGTTATCGATTCCTTCATTCTTAGGGATGACTTCCAAAACAATAAATTTCAACTGGGCAATGGTATGGCGTGCATCAGCAAAGTGCATGGCTACATTAGATTTTTCCATTTTTAATCGTATGTTGGACTTATGTTCGTTGAGGCGGGTTTTTATTTTACGCTCTGTTTTGCCAACATATAATTTGCCGCAAGGGCATTTCAAGGCGTAGATCAAATTGGTGGTGTCACAGGTGGCATCAACTGAGAGTTTGATATTGTGTCCTTTCATGGGGTGTTGTATACTGTTGCCTCTGATGACATTATTGCAATGATTGCAATTTAAGCAGGGTTGTGTTCCACGATGATGTTTGGGTGTCTCAGTTGGCCTGGTGAGTATCTCTTTGAGATTTCTGCTTCTTGTATGGGCAAATATTGGTGGTTTTTCAAATATGCCCTGAAAATCAGGTTCATTCTGCAGAATGGGCCAGTGTTTACGTATGATTTTTTTGTATGATGCGCTTGCTGTGGAATACTTAGACACAAGTACCATACGTTGTTCAGTGGCTTTGTGAGTTTTAACCAGGCTGTCTGATCTGGTGATGTGGGCAACCCGTGATTGGGCTTGGTGAAGTATATTCTCAGGGTACCCTCGATCACGAAACCTGTCGTGCATTTCCTTGATACGAATGTCAACGATAGCATCATCCGATACTATGCGCTTGACGCGCAGCATCTGAGAGAAAGGTAGATGCTCCTTCAAGGATCCTTGATGAAAACTTGTAAAATGAAGTGAGTTGTTGCGGTCTGTACTCTTCCTGTGTAGATCCGTGCTGAGGCCTTCAGGGGTGTTCTTTATGAGGACATCCAGGAAAACTCTTTCCTTTTCGCTAATTTGCCATGTAAGGTTGATACGAGGGTCTTTACTGTTGACTTCAGTCAATAACTTATGAAGGGATTCTTTGGTGTCAGACCACAAGATGAACAAATCATCTATGTACCGAGCGTACATTTTTGAATAATTCTGAAAACTTGAGTTGGTGTACATATGGTGTCTTTCCCACTGTTCCATGTATGTATTCGCGTATGACGGGGCAGCGCAGTTTCCCATTGCCATTCCGGAAAGTTGCAAAAACCATTGGTTATCAACTTTGAAGTAGCTGTGGTACAGAATGAATATTAACAATTCCATCAAGAGCGTTTGTATAGATGGATCAATGTCACTGTTTAGTAAGATGTGTTCAAAGGCTTCGATTCCCCCTTGGTGGGGTATTGAAGTATATAGCGAACTGACGTCAGCTGTGCAAAGAACAAATGGTTTGTTTTTGGGTGTTTGGATTCTGGATAACTTGGTTAGAAAATCCGTGGTGTCTTTGATGTAACTATCAGCTTTAATCACCAGGGGTTGCAAATACTTGTCGATGAATTTACCAGTGGCTTCATGAATCGATCGTTTGGTGGACACTATTGGTCTAAATGGCGGGTCCATAAGGTTTTTGTGTATCTTAGGACACATGTACATGGTCGGGCTTTTGGGATGGTCCAGTAGCAAATATTTCTTCGTGCGTTCTTCAATCACACCAGATTGATGTGCTTTATTAACAAGGTCTTTCAAGATGTTGTGGTATTCGTTAGTAGGATTATAATCCAAAGCCATGTAGGTCATATTGTCTTGTATGTGTTCACTAAGTTTTCGAGTATACATCTCAGCATCAAGAATAACTAAAGCGCCGCCTTTGTCTGCCTTTGTGATTTTGATGTGTGGATTGTTGGCCAATGATTTGAGAGTATCACGATCTTTATTGGTGAGGTTCTGAGACTTCCTGGGCGTTTTGAAATTGATCTTCGGTAGGTCTTTGCGGACCAGGGTCTCAAATAGGTCGATACACTTATGGCTAATCGGTGGTTGGTAAGTGCTAGGAGGTCGTAGGCCTTTAAGCTGGTCATCTTTGGTGGTAGTTACAATGGGTAATGTATTATCAAAATAATGACGTAGTCGCAATTTTCTGATGAATTTGAAAGTGCTCACTTCGAGTTCTAGCAAGTTGGTAGGTGTAGTAGGAATAAATGAGGTTCCTTTTTCTAACAAATCCATTTGATAATTAGAAATGTCTACGTTAGAGATGTTGATTACGAGACTGTTTTCTTTGGTTTTAGATCCTTCTTGGCAACCGTGCTCCGTGTGGCGGGTGGACTTATTTCTTTGTCTTTTTGCCTTGCTCCTCCTGAGTCTTCGAGTTGGTCTTGGCTGACCTCTAAAAAATGACGGCTAGATGTATTAGGTTCACTACCAGTGGTGGATGTACTGGCTTGTTCACTACTCGGTGGTTGTCTAGAGGTGGGTGGACGTCTAAATGTACGGTTGGTGGAATCTGTGTCAGATGATGAAGTGTCGGTATTGACGTTTGATGGTCTGTTGCGACGTCTTTGAGCATAGACGTCAGCCCAGGAATAAACTTCGTCGAGTTTATAGTCCAGCGTGTCCCACCGGAACTTTCTGACTTTTCGATCATTGATCTCTTTTTGATATTTGTCGAGCAAAATTTTGGTGTCATTAAGAGTGGTTGTTAGGTCATCAGGTGTCAGCAAGTTTCTAATCTCATCATCAACCTCTTTGATTTCCACTTCTAATTCTTTGAGTATGCTAGCCAATTTTTCAACGATCAGCAGTATTAAATCAAGGCTACATTTGTTTAAAATTCCATTCCATTTTTCTAAGAAAGTCTTGGAATTTTTGCAGAGAGACGGCTTTAGTGCAATTCGTAGTCCGCGAGGGATTCTGAGTGCCCGGTGATATCGCAATAAGGTGCTCGCGTGGAGCTTCTGGTTGATGTGTCGCTTAGACAGGTAAATTAACTGTTTCACACATTGCTCCTTGTTTCTGGATGTAGTGGAGGGGCTGATATCTTCCTCTATCAGCGCATAAATTCGTTCTTTTTCTGAGTCATCAAATGCTAACGTGTGGGCTCTGGCTTCTGTGCTTTTGCTAATTTCATCGAATTGCATGGTTGAGGCGTGCTACCCGCCGTGGGCGGAAATACAGATGAACAAATGATGAAGATTCGGGGGTGCACAGCAAAGGTAAGTAAGGTTTAGGAAACCAGTTATTGAATTTGAGGGTGCTCACGAAGGGTGGTGTTATCCGTCAAAACACCAGCTAGTAATACTCAGGTTGTGTATGCAGGAACTGCGAATACATCCCCTTCAGAATGGCACACCAAGCGTGATCACAGAAGTGATTCAATGTTCAATAGTTTTATTTTCATATATTCATTTTCCATTTTTTAGATGTCCTTAACTGATATTAACAGCATATCAGAAAACAGCGTAAGCCGGTAAATTTTGAAGAACTCATTCCCCAATGCATTTCGGGCGGTGAAGCCCTTGATCACGGAGAGCTGCGGAGGAAGATAAACAGGGCGGGGATCAATGGATGGTCAGTGAAAATCGTGTGGGGGAAAATTACCAGTGCTATGGGTGTTGGGATTTAGAGAGCGTGACTGCAAAAAGTGCTCGGTACTATTGTGAAGGTATGGCACGTGTGATACAAATTATTACCGCAAGTGTTAAAAAATTAATTAATTAAAGGGTTAGCAGCGAACAGCAAAAAGCACAGTTTGGCAAATTTACTTCAAGTTAACGCGTAGCGCAGGAAAAGCGCTGTCGGTCAGCTCACGGGTCTGTTGTTCGTGCACCGGCGTGCGCGATTAGTAAATGGACAAATGAGTAAAAAGCGGCATAGGACTCATGCATTAAGTGCCTAAGGTGAAGGGATCTCTATGGGGGCCATATTGGAATGGTTAAAAAGTGTAAGTGGCTTATGTGGGGTGGTGACATGAGATGGGGTGAGCTAAAATGAAATGCAATACAAGGTAAAGTGAAGAAACAAGGGTACAGGGAAACAGTTATGTACAATGAACGTGACGAACACATTACAGATGCATTACAGGTAACAGCTAAATTCAAGCCGATCATTGAGCCCATGGGGCTTCATGGTCTGTAATAAATAAATCCATTCTAGTTCTCTTTTTAACAACAATTTGTTGTTATCGATTCCTTCATTCTTAGGGATGACTTCCAAAACAATAAATTTCAACTGGGCAATGGTATGGCGTGCATCAGCAAAGTGCATGGCTACATTAGATTTTTCCATTTTTAATCGTATGTTGGACTTATGTTCGTTGAGGCGGGTTTTTATTTTACGCTCTGTTTTGCCAACATATAATTTGCCGCAAGGGCATTTCAAGGCGTAGATCAAATTGGTGGTGTCACAGGTGGCACACATACAAGACAATATGACCTACATGGCTTTGGATTATAATCCTACTAACGAATACCACAACATCTTGATAGACCTTGTTAATAAAGCACATCAATCTGGTGTGATTGAAGAACGCACGAAGAAATATTTGCTACTGGACCATCCCAAAAGCCCGACCATGTACATGTGTCCTAAGATACACAAAAACCTTATGGACCCGCCATTTAGACCAATAGTGTCCACCAAACGATCGATTCATGAAGCCACTGGTAAATTCATCGACAAGTATTTGCAACCCCTGGTGATTAAAGCTGATAGTTACATCAAAGACACCACGGATTTTCTAACCAAGTTATCCAGAATCCAAACACCCAAAAACGAACCATTTGTTCTTTGCACAGCTGACGTCAGTTCGCTATATACTTCAATACCCCACCAAGGGGGAATCGAAGCCTTTGAACACATCTTACTAAACAGTGACATTGATCCATCTATACAAACGCTCTTGATGGAATTGTTAATATTCATTCTGTACCACAGCTACTTCAAAGTTGATAACCAATGGTTTTTGCAACTTTCCGGAATGGCAATGGGAAACTGCGCTGCCCCGTCATACGCGAATACATACATGGAACAGTGGGAAAGACACCATATGTACACCAACTCAAGTTTTCAGAATTATTCAAAAATGTACGCTCGGTACATAGATGATTTGTTCATCTTGTGGTCTGACACCAAAGAATCCCTTCATAAGTTATTGACTGAAGTCAACAGTAAAGACCCTCGTATCAACCTTACATGGCAAATTAGCGAAAAGGAAATAGTTTTCCTGGATGTCCTCATAAAGAACACCCCTGAAGGCCTCAGCACGGATCTACACAGGAAGAGTACAGACCGCAACAACTCACTTCATTTTACAAGTTTTCATCAAGGATCCTTGAAGGAGCATCTACCTTTCTCTCAGATGCTGCGCGTCAAGCGCATAGTATCGGATGATGCTATCGTTGACATTCGTATCAAGGAAATGCACGACAGGTTTCGTGATCGAGGGTACCCTGAGAATATACTTCACCAAGCCCAATCACGGGTTGCCCACATCACCAGATCAGACAGCCTGGTTAAAACTCACAAAGCCACTGAACAACGTATGGTACTTGTGTCTAAGTATTCCACAGCAAGCGCATCATACAAAAAAATCATACGTAAACACTGGCCCATTCTGCAGAATGAACCTGATTTTCAGGGCATATTTGAAAAACCACCAATATTTGCCCATACAAGAAGCAGAAATCTCAAAGAGATACTCACCAGGCCAACTGAGACACCCAAACATCATCGTGGAACACAACCCTGCTTAAATTGCAATCATTGCAATAATGTCATCAGAGGCAACAGTATACAACACCCCATGAAAGGACACAATATCAAACTCTCAGTTGATGCCACCTGTGACACCACCAATTTGATCTACGCCTTGAAATGCCCTTGCGGCAAATTATATGTTGGCAAAACAGAGCGTAAAATAAAAACCCGCCTCAACGAACATAAGTCCAACATACGATTAAAAATGGAAAAATCTAATGTAGCCATGCACTTTGCTGATGCACGCCATACCATTGCCCAGTTGAAATTTATTGTTTTGGAAGTCATCCCTAAGAATGAAGGAATCGATAACAACAAATTGTTGTTAAAAAGAGAACTAGAATGGATTTATTTATTACAGACCATGAAGCCCCATGGGCTCAATGATCGGCTTGAATTTAGCTGTTACCTGTAATGCATCTGTAATGTGTTCGTCACGTTCATTGTACATAACTGTTTCCCTGTACCCTTGTTTCTTCACTTTACCTTGTATTGCATTTCATTTTAGCTCACCCCATCTCATGTCACCACCCCACATAAGCCACTTACACTTTTTAACCATTCCAATATGGCCCCCATTGAGATCCCTTCACCTTAGGCACTTAATGCATGAGTCCTATGCCGCTTTTTACTCATTTGTCCATTTACTAATCGCGCACTCCGGTGCACGAACAACAGACCCGTGAGCTGACCGACAGCGCTTTTCCTGCGCTACGCGTTAACTTGAAGTAAGTTTGCCAAACTGTGCTTTTTGCTGTTCGCTGCTAACCCTTTAATCAATTAATTTTTTAACACTTGCGGTAATAATTTGTATCACACGTCCCATACCTTCACAATAGTACCGAGCACTTTTTGCAGTCACGCTCTCTAAATCCCAACACCCATAGCACTGGTAATTTTCCCCCACACGATTTTCACTGACCATCCATTGATCCCCGCCCTGTTTATCTTCCTCCGCAGCTCTCCGTGATCAAGGGCTTCACCGCCCGAAATGCATTGGGGAATGAGTTCTTCAAAATTTACCGACTTACGCTGTTTTCTGATATGCTGTTAATATCAGTTAAGGACATCTAAAAAATTGAAAATGAATATATGAAAATAAAACTATTGAACATTGAATCACTTCTGTGATCACGCTTGGTGTGCCATTCTGAAGGGGATGTATTCGCAGTTCCTGCATACACAACCTGGGTAAAAATTTCTTGACATAACATAACAAGACCACCACAACCACCAATACCACCACCAATACCATCATTACCAATACCAAAACCACCAATACCACCACCACCAATATCACCACCAACAATGCCATAACCAATACCACCACCATCAATACCACCACCAATACCACCACAACCTCCACCAATACCACCACCATCAACACCACCACCAATACCATCACCAGTAATACCACCACAACACCACCACAACCACCACCACCAACACCACCACCACCAATACCAATACTACCACTACCACCAATACCAACACGACCAATACCACCACCACCACCAATACCAATACCATGCCAATGCCAATACCACCACCACCACTAACACCATCATTACAAATTCCACCATCACCACCACCACCTCCACCAATACCATCACCACCAATACCACCACAACCACCACAATACCACCACCACCAACACCACCAGTACCACCACCAATAACACTACCACCACCAATACCACCAATAACACTACCACCACCAATACCACCATCAATGCCACCACCACCATAAATACCACCACCACCATCAATACTACCACCTCCACCAATTCCACCACCATTACTACCACCACCTCCACCAACACCACCACCAATACCACCACCACCAATGCCACTATCACCACCAACACGACCACCAATTCCAACACGACCAATACCACCACCAATACCACCAATACCAATAGCAATACCAATACCATGCCAATGCCAATACTACCACGACCAATAACATCACCACCAATAACAATATCACCACCAATAACACCACCACCAGTCATACCACCACTACCAATCCCACCACCAATACCACAAAAACCAATACCACAAGCACCAATACGGCCACCACCAATACCACCACTATCACCAATATCACCACCACTACCACCAATACCACCACCACCAATACCACTGCCACCACCAATACCACCACCACCACCACCAATACCACCACCAACGCCACCATCACCAAGACCACCACCATTACCATCAACACAACAGCCAATACCACCACAACCAATACCACCACCACCAATACATCCACCACCAATACCAGCACCAATACCAACAGTACAAATACCACCACCAGCACCAATATCACCTTCAATACAACCAACAATACCACCATCACCAATACCACCATCACCACCAATACATCCACCACCAATACCACCAGTACTACCACCAGCACAATATCACCACCAATACCACCACTACCAATACCACCACCACCTATACCACCACCAATACCACCAATACCATTAATACCACCACTAATACCACTACCAATACCACCACCACCAACACTACCACCACCCCTACCACCACCACCCATAACCCCACCACCAATACCACTACCACCAAAACCACCACCACCAATATCACCATTACCACCACCACCATCAATACTACCACCACCGCCAATACCACCACCAGTACCACCACCAAGACCACCATAACCACCAATACCATTATTACGAATACCACCACTACTAATACCACCACCACCAATATCACCACCAACAATACCACCACCACCAATACCACAACCAATACCACCACCACCACCAACATCACCACCAATACCACCTCCAATACCATCACCACCAACACCACCACCACTACAAATACCACCACCTCCACCAATGACACCACCTCCACCAATACCACTGCCACCACCATTATCACCACCACCAATACCACCACCAATATCACCACCACCAATTCCACCACCACCAATACCACCATCTCCACCAATACCACCATCACCACCAATACCAACACCACCACAAATACCACCACCACCAACAATACTACCACGAATACCAATACCACCACCACCAATTCAGCCAATACCACCATAGATACGACCACTAATACCACTACCACCAATGCCACCCCAAAAACACAAATGCCACCACCATTACCACCACCACCAATAACAACACCAATACCACCACCACCGGTACTACCACCACCACCAATACCAATACACCAGCAATACCCATACCGCCCCCAATACCATCTACACCAATACCAGTACCACCACCAATCCCAGTACCACCAC
Organism: Lissotriton helveticus; assembly: GCF_964261635.1. Classification (NCBI taxonomy): domain Eukaryota; kingdom Metazoa; phylum Chordata; class Amphibia; order Caudata; family Salamandridae; genus Lissotriton; species Lissotriton helveticus. Next base: position 179,603,805 of record NC_136059.1, on the reverse strand, counting down.
CACCACCACCTCCAATACCAATACCACCACCACCACAAAAACCACCACCACCACCAATACCACTGCCACCATCACCACCAATATCAACACCACCAATACTACCATCACCAATACCACCACCACCAATATCACCACAACTAATACCCCAACCAATACTACCACCACCATCACCAATACCACCACCAATATCAACATCACCAATACCAACACTACCACCACCAATACCACCATCACCAATACCATCACAAATAGCACCACCAATACCACCACCACCAATATAGCCACCACCACCAATATAGCCACCAATACCACCACCACCATTACCACCATCACCAATACTGCCATCACCAATACCAACACCAATCCCACCACCACTACCTCCAATACCACCACCACCCATAACACTGCCACGACCACCACCAATACATCCACCACCAATACCAACACCAATACCACCACCAATACCACTACCAATACCACCACCACTATGACCAATACCACCACCAATACCAATTCCACGCCAATGCCAATACGATCACCACTAATACTACCACCACTACCACAAATACCACCACCACCACTACTGCCACCACCAATACCACCACCACCAACACCACCAACAGAACCACCACCAATAACACTACCACCACAAATACCACCACCAACACCACTAATACCACCACCAATATCACTACCACCACCAATACCACCACCAAGACCACCATCTATACCACCACCACCATCAATACCTCCACCTCCACCAATACCACCATCAATACCACCACCACCTCCACCAATACCACCAACATCAACACCACCACCAATACCACCACCACTACCACAAATACCACCATCACCACCAATACAAACATGACCAATACCACCACCAATACCAACAATACCAATACCACGCCATTGCCAATACTACCACCACCAATAACAATACCACCACCAATAACACCACCACCAGTAATACCACCACTACCAATACCACAAAAACCAATACCGCCACCTCCAATACCACCAATACTGCCACCACCAATACCACCACTAATACCACCAAAACCTCAAAAAATATCACCAATACCCCCACCGCTACCACCAATACCACCACCAATACCACTACCACCACCACCACCAATACCACCACCAATGCCACCACCACCAAGACCTCCACCATCACCATCAATACTGCCACAACTAATACCACCACCACAAACACCACCAATACCACCACTAATACCACCACCACCAATACATCCAGCACCAATACCGGCACCAATATCACCAGCAGCAATACCAATACCAGTACCAATATCACTCTCAATACCACCACCAATACCACCACAACAAATACCACCATCACAAATACCACCACCAATACCACCACCACCACCAATACATCCACCACCAATACCAGCACCAATACCACCAGCACCAGTACCAAAACTAGCACCAATATGACCACCAATACCACCACCACCAATACCAATACCACCAACAATACCACTACCAATACCACCATTACACCACCACCATGTTCAATACTACCACCACCACCAATACCACCACCACCACCAATACCACCACCACTAAAACCACCACCGGTACCACCCCCAATACCATCACAACCACCAATATCACCACCAATACCATCATTACCAATACCACTAATACCACCATTACCAATACCACAACCACTAATACCACCACCAATATCACCACAACCAATACCACCACCCCAATACCACCACCAATACCAACACTGCCACCACCCCCACCAATATCACCACCACCAATACCGCCACCACCAATACAACCACAAACACCACCAATACCAACACCACCTATACCACCACCACCAATACCACCATCACCACCAATACCACCAAACATACCACCACCAATACCACTGCCACCACCACCACCAATATCAATACCACCAATACCACCATCACCAATTCCACCACAAAAACCACCAATACCACCACCACCACCAATGCCACCACCAATACCACCACCACTAATAACATCACCACAAATTTCACCACCACCAATACCACCACCACCACCAATACCACCACCAATACCAACACCACCATTACCAACACCAGTAACACCACCACCAAAACCACCACCACAAATACTACCACTACCACCAATACCACCACCAATACCAACACCACCATTAAACACCAACACCAATACCACCACCACCAAAACCACCACCACAAATACCGCCATCTTCAATACCACTGCCACCACCACTAGTACCACCAATACCACCATCACCAATACCACCACAAATACCATCACCAATACCAACACCAGAAATGCCACCACCACCAATATCACCAATATCACTAATACCACCACCACAAAATACCAACACCACCAATACCTCCACCACCAATACCACCAACAATACTACCACCAATACCAATACCACCACCACCAATACAGCCAATACCACCATAGATATGACCACTAATACCACTTCTACCAATTCCACCCCCACAACCACAAATGCCACCCCCAGTATCACCACCACCAATATCACCACCACCAATACTTCCACCAATAACAACACCAATACCATCACTACCGATACTACCGGTACCACCAATACCAATACCACCAGCAATACCCATACCGCCCCCCAATACCACCTACACCAATACCAGTACCACCACCAATCCCAGTACCACCACCACCTCCAATACCAATACCACCACAATACCAATACCACCACCACCACCAATACCACCACCACCGATACCAATACCGCCACCCCAATACGTCCACCTCCAACAATACCACCACCACCAATACCACCAATGCCACCACTTCCACTAATACCACATCAACCATTACCAATACCACCAAAACCAGTATCACCAATACCACCACCACCAATACCACCACAAATACCACCAAAACCAATACCACCACCTCAGCTGCTCTCACTCACTAGTAATAGCAGGGGCACTGTACGAGGTCAGAGCTGCAGCAGATACCATCCTTCCCTCCCTCAATGCCTGCCATAAAGCACAGCCCTCCCTGAACCAGGAGGTGAAGCCAGGGCTCTACTACAGCTGAAGTGATTTTTATTAGGCCACAAATAGCAATCACTTTACGCAATGCCACACTGCACACTCAAATCACAGAGAGGACAGAAAAAAGCCCCCCCCCCTTCAGTTCTTCCTCCTGATGGGTGACAATGTATTTACAGAGCGAAAGGTGTTGCAGCGCTTTGTTAATGTTTATAGCTTGGATCATATGTAACTCTCACTTCACACTTTGTGTCTGTAATTTACAACACTTACACATCTTCTTCACTGCACTATTTATCACTACTTTGAAGACGTCGCATCCCCGTCTCTTCCTCTGATATTTACAATCTAACAAACGGTCGAGAGGGCCCTTTATTGCAATGCAATAGTTCTTGCATTTGCAAGAGTCTAAGCTATTAATATTGTAAATGACAATGCCTTATATTTATGTTTTGAAACCAAAAACATAAATGAAGAGCATTGTCATTTACCATGCCATTAGCTCAAACACGTGTGAAGGCGAGACCTATTGCATTGCAAATGCTTGTTCTATGGGTGATGCATGCTGCATCACCCATAGAAAGAGGAAATTGCCTCTTGGGATTGTTTTTGTGCAGGAAGGTGCCCTTTCCTGTACAAAAGCAATCCTGTCTGTAACACCGGCACTATTACAGCCTGGCACAAGGGACCTGTGAGAGCCGTAGGCAGCCTCATGTACAGCAGCGCAGGTAGAGAGGGGAGGAACTGCTTGCTGCCCTGAATTGGGTGAACCTTTAGTAAATATGCCCCTAGACGAATGAAATGTAATGCCAAACCAAATGCCTGCAGCATCTTCCTCAAATGCCTTTTCTGCATCCATGGTGAGAGGGACAGCAGAAATGCTGCTTTGTTCAGTATTAGTATCCGTATAGTCTTCACCTAGTACAAGTAATGTCTTACATTTATGTGAGGGTAGACTTCGCCATTTCAGTGCAGATAGGGAGGAGACCATCTAGATGCAGGACCAATATATTACTAAACAGACTGAGATCTGTATTCATGTGGGAATTTTCAGCATTTTATATTGTGCATGTACAAACCAATCTTGCTCTGTATCATTTTGTAACGGCTCATCGAATGCCAGCTTTTGCTAATAGCTCAAAAATAACTCCACCTCATCAGTAAAATTCATTAAGGGATTCATTTTTGTGTAAGGTGCTTTTTTGAGTATATTGTGCTCATAATTTCAGCACATAACTCACTTTATTCTTGGGATTGTTAGCAATTCAGCAGCATTAGGTGCATGTAGGCAAATTGCCTTAACTAGGTCCATTTCAATAATGCTTATTAACACATAATAATGTAAGATAAACTTTTATGGATATGAGAATTGGACGCCTTGTGTTGCATGCATAGGGCCTCTTTTACAAGCCCCTTGCGCCGCTGTTGTACCACTTCTACCACTTCTTTTTGAAGCAGCAGCAGCACAATCAGTGCTCCACACTGCTCCTTATCTACAAGCTGAGACATTGGGTCCAATGCATCAGTTTGTAGAGCCCTGCATCACGTTATACCTGCAACAGGTAAGTGGCGTAGTGAAATTTACAACATTTCACTGCGTCACTCTGTGACTTAACTGCATTGAAATCCTTACGCCTGCTCACATAAGGAGTAAGGATTGAAGCAGGGCTTTTGCAATGGATTTGCCTATGTGTTCTGATGCGTTGTAGATGTTTTACAACCTACGCCAGCAATACGTCACTCTGTGTCTATGGTGTTGGTGTGTGAGGTAAGATAGAATCTTGATGAGCAGCGGATTTCACCAATCAGCTGGAAGAGATCAGAAGAGCTGGGAATTAACTTAAAACTACACCTACTTGTGGTACTGAGGTTCCGTGAATTCTGAACCCATGTTTTACATGTCATGGTTCCGTTACGATTTTGGTAACAAGGAAACGTAACTGATGAGTTCGGCAAGTACGAGTGTTTTCGCCATGTTACACACGAGGACTCACAGTGTATTTGAAGATTCTGCTCCGAACCATAGTTATCATTCTGTATAAGGCAGCCATTTTGTCGTTGCCCTCACATAGGCCGATGACTGTGGCTGAATGAGTCTTTAAGACTCATGCCCTTTAGCTGGGGTTTGTGCTGACTTCTACATGACCCGAAGTGAACTGACCTCGTTGCCTGAAGCCGACCTTGCTGAGACAGTTCTTGCCCGCTAGCTGATCACGACTAAAATCAGAGCGCAGGGCATCATAAAGTTTTACTACATACAAATATGCCTTATCCTACTCTTACCTGTTTCTGTTTCTTTCTTTATGGTCTATTTATGATATGGGTTGTGGCCTCTTTTATTATGAGTTCGTTCGGCCTGTCTAGAGAAGAATGCTGGGTTTGTCCGGTGATCGATCATGGGCCGGACAACTGAAAAGTGGGTTTTACCGTCATGCGATACTTTTGGTGTGGATGCATGTGATTGGACAGTTCGTAAATATTAGGTATTTGTCTGGAATGTGATTTTTGGCATAAAAAGGAATGACTTGCTTTGTAAAAGTGAGCAGTCTCCTGAGAACTCATACCGTGATGATTTCTGTTACTGGCTGCAGTCAATAAATTCGATCTTTGACGTCACCAAGAAGAGTCCCGTGTCTCTGTATTCTAAGACAGGTGAACCCGAAGACTTTGGGCGTGCCCCTGGTGCCGCCGGGTCTTAAATTACCCGGTTCTTCAGTACTCCATTCATCTCAACATTGGCAACAAGTTGTTGGTGAAACTGAATCCCGAAGATGGCATACTAATGATACTCACATGTTTTAGATTATGAGTCATTACATCGGGTGAGATATATCAGGAGTCATTACATTGCAGGTAGGTTTTAGTAAAATGGGAAAATTCGTCCTGAAGTATTTTACTCACTCGAACTTTGTGCTTTTGGAGTCTCCTTGGCTTTGCTGGCGAGCTACGTGTGCTGCCAAGGACTTTTATGCATCTTGCAGTGTTGGTGTCTTTTAGGAACACAGCACCCAGCATTCCTTCTGTGTGAGTGGGGCCAATATCTGACATAGAGCTCTGTTGTCTTCCCCACTGCCTGGATTCTTCTTAGCTCTGCTGGCGGCAGTGCAGGTGCCACCAAGGACATTTATCCATTCTACGGTAATGATAGCATTTCAGACCATTGCACCCAGAATTTCTCCAGTGAAGGCCGGGCCACTATCATACATACAGCTCTGTTGTCTTCCCTGCTGTGCAGGACTCTATGGCACTGCTTGCAGCGATGTGGGTTCTTCCAAGAACTTTCATGCATCCTGCAGTACTGGAGGCGTTTCAGTCCACAGTGCACAGTATTCCTCCTGTGTAGGTGGGGCCACCATCGCGCATACTGCGCTCTTGTCTTATTCCCCAATGTGGGGCTCTTCATGGAATTGCTAGTGGTGGTGCAAGTGCCACCAAGGACTTTCATCCATCCTGCAGTGCTGGTGGCATTTCAGATCATCCGTTCCTTCTGTGTGTGCAAGGCAGCATACAGTACCTGCACAGGACATGCGCTGGGTGCGCCTGGGCATGGCTTCGATGATGATCAGGCTAAAAGTGGACCTGCCTGCATCTATCTGCATCTGGCTGGGTCCCATCTACTCATCCACAGATAAAAGAATCAAAGGAGCTGGTCAATCACGCTCTTTATGGCATTGTTCAATGCTTGAGTGAGCCCCCTTATTTCTCTCACCCCAGAGGCAACGTCTGTAAACGAAGCCCAAAATATGGCGGGCATAGAGTTTAGTCATAAATGGCATGTGAAATCTTGGACTCTAATTTGAACTCTTTACCAGACATTTCCACTCTGCCCAGTTCACTCCATCTAAAAGGAAGAGAAAAGACCATTGTGTAACACCAGTGGAGGATGAGAAAGAAAGTCAAATTCCTGGTGCTATAAAGGTGGACACTAGATGCAATCATAAGAAACAAGCTAGTAACCCTGGGAAATTAGGCTTGAAGGATTTAAAGGAGCAGATGGGACTGGAGACTATCTATAAGGATTTCTGCTCAAAAAGCTTTAACGCGCTGGAGAGCTTTATTATGGACCTCCGTACAGTAGTGCTAGAGAAGCTAAGAGGAATGGTCGACCAGTTAAATTGCCTGAAAGTTCCTTCCCATTTTAGTAATAACTGCCAAGCAGCTACTCTTGGCCAATCAACATGGAATACTAACCAGGCCTCACTTGAGTAGTCTCAACACAATAAGAATTACTCAGTCCTACAGGGGCCCCTAAGGGGGGGAAATCTGGCCACTGAAACCAGACCCTGTTCTAATGCAAACATCCCCCTGCTCATCCCCATGGGACAAACAGAGAGGAGAATTCCCATCTGAATCCAAGCACTGTATATAACTTCCCTCATATGGGCACCATACAGCACAGCCCTGAAGCATGTTCCAAGATTCAATCATCGAAGTGAGAGTACTATTACATGCTTAAGACAATCTTCTTGCTTAAACCAAACTCCAGAGGAGCCAAAGATCCATCAACCAAAATTATTTTAATTAGGAGAACCCCTTGGATTGGTATACACATAAAGAAATCTGCAGGAGACTGCCTGAATATTAATTTTAAGAACCCACACAATGTGACTTTCCTCCTTCAATGTCTCCGCTCCTTGGCCTTTTCACCAGGTACTATAAAAGCCTTACCACTGGGGTATTTCTCCAGACCGTGCACATCACGTCCAGTTCTTTTCCCATTTACTGTTGCTGCAATTAGACCAAATGCCCAACTTGCATGTAGTGTTGAAACAAGGAAGATTTTTGAAGCACTAGCAACCATGGACAAATCGGGTTGACTCACGTTGTTAATGATATCCTGAAGCTCCTGCAGTATAGGGATTTGTTAGGTGTTCCAGGCACGGGCCTACTCTACACATTTCACTCAGGGGCAGTATTTGCAAACATTCATGGACCAAGCCATTGTGTAAAAGTGCTTTCTTTGAATGTGGCAGAGACTTGATTTACGGTAAAGAACCATGGCTGGTTATCAACAATGCAAGATTATGACATAATCGTATGCCAAGAAACTTGGCTGTAGACAATTTTAACTCAAATATTATTTACGTCTTCTGTAGTTCAGCTAGTCCATCAAACAAGGGTAGAGTGAAAAAAGGCCAGGCCACCTTAATTTCAGCTACATTGACAAGAATAGTAGAAGATGAAACTCATTCTACTTCCTTTTACCAAATGTTGTTACCTATAGTTCCAAAAATGTCTATGTAAGAGTTTTGGTGTTAGCTCCACCTAGGTGATAAATGATCTTGGAAATGATATTACCATTATTTTAGATGGGCACAAAAAGGCTTTTATTCTTTGGTTAAAGACTTTATATTTGTTTATGTAACCTAAGCCACAATGTGGCTTGTAGATAGAGAAGTGTCAATGTTAACACATTTCAAGCATGTCCCATATGGCGATGCCTTGAATACAATATTAATTATAAGGAATTTGATATTCATCAGTGACTATAATCACTCTAATATTTCACCTCCTCCGACTTATATGGGCGGGGGAGTTGTAGTAACATTGAATTCATGATTATGCTCTCTGACCTAAAATCTTTGTTGCTGGAGAGTAATACTTTAGTTAGCTTTAAGTGACCACAACTCGCGTATTGCCTCCATTGGTCTAAATCTTACAGATACTAGCACAAGTGGAGAATCATGAGAAAATGAATCCGAAAAGAAAAGGAGTTAGGATCAAGTGGGCGAATTTTAACAAGGATCAATTTATGCATGAGCTTTTAAGTTACAATAGGTTTGCTATTTCTGTAATTACCACTTTTGATGAAGACCCAGTAATATTTTAAATGCCTTTAAATCTTTGTGTACTTCAATCACCGCGAAACTACTTGCATTTGCAGTGTTAAAACAAATTTCAACAGGGTTGGTTTAATCATGCAGGCCGAGCACTCCTAAAAGCAGCTCTCAGTAAAAACCTGTGCATAAAGGAAGAAATCTTGGCAACCAGGTGGGAGTATAAGGGTATATTAGAGAAAAGAAGAACAGAATTTTTGGAAAGTAATCAATAAACATTTTTTTGCCTACCACCAAAAACCCACAATAGAATCTCTTATTTCGGTTCAGGGATGGGTGGAATGTTTCTCAAAAATCTTTGTCCCATCTCAGTCAGATCTAAATATACCAGAAAGTAAAGAGTACAATTTCAAAAGGATGCCGCATTAGTTCCCAGTCAGTCTGGTGGCGTTACGAGCTTCTAGAGGGCTATCGCTTTGAGTCCTTCTGGTACTATTGTAGATTTCATATTCTGAAGCTTTGCAACATTTTGCTCTTCTAGTTTCCCGTCAGTCAATCAGAGTCCGATGCCCTCCTGGAAACAGGAAGACAATAGTCCACAGAGAGCGATGTTACATTTGCAACTAAATTATAACGATTATGTGCTCATGTGGATTTTGCCTCATTCAGGCCTACTTTCCCACATATTTACTACATTTTTAATCAAATATTAAGGTGCATATCAGCAAGGGACGGCGATAATTATCGCTCAGTGTGCCTAGCACGAGGATAATTATAGTCGGCTAATGCTGCATTTATCGCTGAGATAGTGATCTATCAGCAACGCATATCTCAAATGCGATAAAATTCCAGGCGCAAGCTGCCATATGTGCGATTATCGCTGGAAATCCAGCGATAATGGCACAAATTATGGCGATAGCTTGATGATAGGGCAGGGCATACTCAGCCATGATACCACCTTCCATTGTATATCATGGCTAAGTCAGACTGCAAGCAGGCATAAGGAAAGTAGTGGTTAGCGCTAGTTTTCTTATCGCTGTGCATGTTAGCTTACAACTTGATAATTGGAGAAATGTCTCATTAGAGATGCAAAGCTGGGCGTTGAGGGAAAGGGCGCTAAGGCAAGGATTTGTGCGATAGCATGACCTTGCTGATAGGGCGTTAAGATTATCACCGCTTTAGCGGCAAAAAGTGCCGCTAAAGCAGAGATAATGCCTTTGATGATATGCCCCCAAACCTTTACGCAATGTAGGAGGTCTATGTGGAAGTCTAAACGTCTGTGTTAACCCCTTCGATGCTGATGACGGAGCGGTTCCGTCATCAGCATCGGTTGGGCTCTGCTGATGACGGAACCGCTCCGTCATCATCACAGCCCTCAGGGGGGAGCGCTGGCGCTCCCCCCCCTGGGGCATCGTTTTTTTTGCCAGTAGTGGGGGTGGCAGCGGGAGACATTCTGCTGCCCCCCCGCCCCACCCCGCACTTCCTGGTGACGTCAGCACACTGTCGCGCGCGCCAACATCATCAGGAAGCGCTAGACGCGCTGGAAGCCATTTGCTTCCAGCGCGTCGAGCAAGTAGGTGTGTTTCCTGCTCTCCGGTGGGGTGGGGGGGTCGTTTCTCGGTGCCTTGAGGCATCAGGGGGGATGAAACACTGTTTCCCCTCCCCTGATGTCCCAATGCAGGGCATTCCTGGTTCAGGATCGCGCACAGCGTCGCGATCCTGCACCAGGAATGCCCCACTAGACACCACGAATGTTTTTTTTTAGAAAAGGAAGCGACCCCTTGGCCAAGGGTCGCTTCCAGGGGCCTCATTATTTGAAATAGACTTTTCTGCCCCCCCCCCCCGGGGGCAGATCGCCCGATTTTGCGCGTGATCTGGACCCGGGGGGGGGGCAGAAAAGCCCACTGGACACCAGGGATTATGTTTTGTAATGAAAGGAAGCGACCCCTTGGGTAAGGTCGCTTCCTGGGGCATGCAATTTTTGTTTAGACATTTCTGCCCTTCCTGGGGGAAGATCGCCCGTTTTTTAGGGGAATCTGGACCCGGGGGAGGGGGCAGAATAGCCCACTAGACACCAGGGATTGTGTTTATATTAGTAAAGGAAGCGACCCCTTGGGCAAGGGTCGCTTCCAGGGGCATAAAGATTCAGTATAGACTTTTCTGCCCCCCCTGAGGGCAGATCGCTCATGTTAGCGCGTGATCTGGACCCAGGGGGGGGGGCAGAAAAGCACACTGGTCACCAGGGAATATTTCTTTTGTTGATAGGAAGCGACCCCTTGGGTATGGGTCGCTTCCTGGGGCATATTATTTTAGTTTAGACTTTTTTCTGCCCCCCCTGGGGGCAGATTGCCCGTTTTTTAGGGGGATCTGGACCCAGGGGGGCCAGAAAAGCCCACTAGACACCAGGGATTGTGTTTATATTAGCAAAGGAAGCGACCCCTTGGGAAAGGGTCGCTTCCAGGGGCATACAAATGTAGTATAGACTTTTCTGCCCATCCTGGGGGCAGTTCGGCTGTTTTTTTTACCGTTTCTGGACCCAGGGGGGGATAGAAAAGCCCACTAGACTCCAGGGATTGTTTTTTTTATAGGGCGCGACCCCTTGGCCAAGGGTTGCTTCCTTGGGCCCATTTGTTTTCAAAAGTATGTTCTACCGTGTCTTTATTTGGCCTCTCTGCCCTCCGTAGGGTTGCTTCCAGGGGGCCCACGTTTATAATGATTTACATTCTGCCCCCCATGGGGACAGACACCCCATATGTGACATACCCTGTGACATAGCCTGTTGTAATGTGTGTTGTTTTTGTTTCTTCTAATGTGTATTGTTTTATTTTCTCTGTAGATTGTTGCAGTGTGCGGTTCCGTTACTGGTGGTTCTGTTGTTCTGCTGTTTCTGTAGTTGCATGTGTTTGGTAAGAGACCTTTTTTTGTTCAATTGTAATGTAATTGTTTATTTTGCAAAGTGTGTAGTAATACGAGTATGTTTGTTTTCTGTTTTTTGTGATTGTAAATCATGTTTTGCATTTGTTTTTGTTGTGTACTTCTGTAGATGTAAGTTTTTTTTTCTTCTTTCTAGTGGGATATCGTTGCCTATTTGCTGTGTCTTTGCAGAGTAGGTGCTGGTGAGTGTAGTTGCCTCTTGTAAGTGAATTGTATATTTTTTCTAAATATAGATATTTGTGATAAAGGCTTACATTTTTTAAATTACTTTGCACAGTGTTGGGGTTGTTGAGTTGTTTGTGCAGACTCCTTTAGTTGTAAGGATAATGGCTAGCCGCCGGATTACTGCTCAGCAAGTTGTTGGAATGCTTTTTGATTCTTCCTCTGACCATGGTCCAGAGACTGACTCTGATTCTCAGCCAGAGGTGGGAGGTGAAGATTCAGGTAGTGAGTTTTCCCTACACATGGCTTCATCTGATGATGAAGACACTCTGAGTGCTGATGAAGCTACTTTTGGTGTGGATGAAGTGCCTGTGGTTGCGGAGGACATTGCTGTGCCAATAGTGCGGCAAGAGACATCTGGGCTGCAGCCTGGGGCTGCTAGTCTTCCAGTTGGTGTAGTGAGACAAGAGGCAGCTGGGTGGCAGCCTGCGGCTGCAAGACTTGACGTTGAAAGTTCTGACCTCTGGGTTGCACCAGGCATGGTGCAGCCGGCATTGCCTGCATTTACTGGTGTTCCAGGGTGTAGGGTGAACACTGAAAACTTTTTGCCTATTGATTTTTTCAAGTTGTTTATGGATGATGTGTTTTTGGCAGAGATTGTAGAGCAGACTAATTTGTATGCTGAAAATATTTTGAGGGTGAACAGTGCCAGCCTTAAGCCCCATGCTAGAGCTACCCGGTGGACTCCCGCAACTTTGGAGGAGATGAAAAAGTTTTTGCGTTTAACTTTTTTGATGGGCTTGCTTAGGAAACCATCAATGGCTTCATATTGGTCTACTAGTCCCTTGATGGCAACAGCTATATTTCCGGCAGTCATGAGTCGTGATAGGTATTTGCTTCTGCTTCGGATGATGCATTTTGTTGACAATAGTTCTGCTTTGGCACGAGATCACCCTGATTGTGACCGTCTTTTCAAGATTCGGCCTGTCATTGATCATTTTGTTGATCGATTTCCTGAGATCTTTTATCCTGGGAAAGAAATTGCAGTGGATGAGTCTTTGCTGTTGTTCAAGGGCCGCTTGGTTTTTCAGCAATACATTCCTAGTAAGAGGGCACGCTATGGAATTAAGCTTTATATGCTGTGTGACAGTGAGACTGGGTATTTCAGGGTGTACATTGGTAAGGAATCCAGGATTAACCCCCCTGGTTGTCGGTCGACTTTTGGAGTGACTGAGAAAATTGTGTGGGAACTTGGTCGTGGATTTTTTAACAAAGGCCATCATTTGTATGTTGATAACTTCTACACTGGTGTGCAGTTGTTCAGGGAATTGGCCAAAGGGGACACTGTTGCTTGTGGCACAATCCGCTCAAACCGTAAAGGTTTCCCAAAAGAACTTGTTTGTCGAAAGTTTGCTCAGTGGCAGTGCATTGCGTTGTGAGGAGCTTCTAGCTGTGAAGTTTTCAGACAGGAGAGATGTCTACATGTTGACTTCCATACATGATGAAAGCACTGAACCGGTGACTGTTTGGGGTCAGGTTGCAGAAGCGCGCAAACCTGTGTGCATAATGGACTACAATAAGTACATGGGTGGTGTTGACAGAGTAGATCAGAGGTTGGAACCGTATGCTGCTCTTCGTAAGGCTTACATTTGGTACAAGAAGTTGGCTATCCATCTTTTCCACTTGGCAACCTTTAATGCTTTTGTTGTGTTCCAGAAATCTTGTCCCCAGTCAAAGATGACTTTTGTAAAGTTTCAGGAGTCTGTAATAGGCAGCCTTGTTTTAGTGGAACAGGCAAGTGTTCCTAGAGTTGGAGTGGTGGAGGATGTTGCCAGATTGAAAGATCGCCACTTTCCTGATCAAATTCCTCCTACAACCTCAAAAGACTTTCCCAGTCGGAGATGTGGAGTCTGTTGGCGAAGAGGTTTGTGGAAGGAGGTTCATATGTACTGCCCCGACTGCCCTTCAAACCCCGGGCTGTGTGTACCTGCTTGTTTTAGATTGTACCACACGCAAAAGAATTTCTGGGAGCATCCATGAGTGGTAAAGTGAACTGGTTGGTCTTTATTCTTTAAAACTTATTGTTCAGTTTCAAAGTTGGCATTTGTGTAGTCTTTTTAGATTTAGTTGTTGTGTTAGTAGATTTGTATCAATTTGCAATTTGTTTTAAAAAAAAACAAACTAAAGTATGATGTTGGTTTGCGTGTAGTGTCCATTGTCTGACGGTGTGCATGGTTTGGCGCTTGGCTGCCGGTGTCTGTGGACTGGTGCTTGTCTGGCGGTGTCTGTGTCCTGGTACTTGGCTGGCGGTGTGCGTGGTCTGGTGTTTGGTTGGCAGTGTGCGTGCTCTTGCGCTTGCCCGGTGTTGTGTTTGGATTTGTCCTTGGCTGGTGGTGTGCGTGGAGTGGCGCTTGGCTGGTGGTGTGTGTGGAGTGGCGCTTGGCTGGTGGTGTGCGTGGAGTGATACTTGGCTGTCTGTGCACGGAGTGGTGCTTGGCTGGCGGTGTCTGTGGAGTGGTGCTAGGCTGGATGGTGTGCGTGGAGTGGTACTTGGCTGTCTGTGCACGGAGTGGTGCTTGGCTGGCGGTGTGTGTGGAGTGGTGCTTGGCTGGATGGTGTGCGTGGAGTGGTACTTGGCTGTCTGTGCACGGAGTGGTGCTTGGCTGGCAGTGTGTGTGGAGTGGCGCTTGGCTGGATTGTGTGCGTGGAGTGGTACTTGGCTGTCTGTGCACGGAGTGGTGCTTGGCTGGTGTTGTGTTTGTGGAGTGGTGCTTGGCTGGTGGTGTGCGTGGGGTGATACTTGGCTGTCTGTGCATGGAGTGTTGCTTGGCTGGCGGTGTGTGTGGAGTGGCGCTTGGCTTGCGGTGTGTGTGGAGTGGCGCTTGGCTTGCGGTGTGCATGGAGTGGTGCTTGGCTGGTGGTGTGTGTGGAGTGGCGCTTGGCTGGATGGTGTGCGTGGAGTGGTACTTGGCTGTCTGTGCACGGAGTGGTGCTTGGCTGGCGGTGTGTGTGGAGTGGTGCTTGGCTGGATGGTGTGCGTGGAGTGGTACTTGGCTGTCTGTGCACGGAGTGGTGCTTGGCTGGCGGTGTGTGTGGAGTGGCGCTTGGCTGGATGGTGTGCGTGGAGTGGTACTTGGCTGTCTGTGCACGGAGTGGTGCTTGGCTGGTGTTGTGTTTGTGGAGTGGCGCTTGGCTGGTGGTGTGTGTGGAGTGGCGCTTGGCTGGTGGTGTGCATGGAGTGGTACTTGGCTGTCTGTGAACGGAGTGGTGCTTGGCTGGCAGTGTGTGTGGAGTGGCGCTTGGCTTGCGGTGTGCGTGGAGTGGTGCTTGGCTGGTGGTGTGTGTGGAGTGGTACTTGGCTGTCGGTGTGCACTGAGTGGTATTTGGCTGGCGGTGTGCATGGTCTGGTGCTTGGATGGTGGTGTGCGTGGAGTGGTGCTTGGCTGGCGGTGTGTGTGGAGTGGCGCTTGGCTGGCGGTGTGCATGGTCGGTCCTTGGTTAGTGGTGTGCGTGGAGTGGCACTTGGCTGGCGGTGTGTGTGGAGTGGCGCTTGGCTGGATGGTGTGCGTGGAGTGGTACTTGGCTGTCTGTGCATGGAGTGGTGGTTGGCTGGCAGTGTGCGTGGAGTGGCGCTTGGCTGGATGGTGTGCGTGGAGTGGTACTTGGCTGTCTGTGCACGGAGTGGTGCTTGGCTGGCGGTGTGTGTGGAGTGGCGCTTGGCTGGATGGTGTGCGTGGAGTGGTACTTGGCTGTTTGTGCACGAAGTGGTGCTTGGCTGGTGGTGTGTGTGGAGTGGCGCTTGGCTTGCGGTGTGCGTGGAGTGGTGCTTGGCTGGTGGTGTGTGTGCAGTGGCGCTTGGCTGGTGGTGTGCATGGCGTGGTACTTGGCTGTCTGTGCACGGAGTGGTGCTTGGCTGGTGGTGTGTGTGGAGTGGCGCTTGGCTTGCGGTGTGCGTGGAGTGGTGCTTGGCTGGTGGTGTGTGTGGAGTGGTACTTGGCTGTCGGTGCACGCTGAGTGGTGTTTGGCTGGCGGTGTGCATGGTCTGGTGCTTCGATGGTGGTGTGGGTGGACTGGCGCTCGTCTGGCGGTGTGTGAGTAGTTACTTTCTGTTGGTCACTACACACACTGCTAGTTCAGTGACACTCCACGCAGTCCATCATTTTGTGTAGTTGCAGTGCCAGAAATGTGGGCGTGTGAAAGTGATGGGCCCTTGAATGGCGCTGTCTGCTGGTGTGAGTGTTGTAATGTGATGGGTCTGCGGCTGGCGGTGTGAATGTTTTGTAAGTAATAAATGGTGAAAAGCGATGCACAGCAGTGTTGTGAAATAGTTGTAACAGTTGGAGAGAGTCTTGGGTGCACACGTGGGTAGTGTCTCCGTCCGAAACACAAAAGGAAATAATCAAAAGGTTGTGTATGCATGAACCATGCTACTACATCCCCACAGGTGGCACACCGAATGAAGAATGCTTCAATGACAGATTATCCATATAGTTGAATTTATTGAGGTGAGGGTTAATCCTCAAAACCAAGTTGATATTTAATTCATATCAATCATGTATTCATATTCATTCATATTCATTTTCAAATGAGGAACAATCAAGAAATGCGACTCCAATGCATTTCGGGCGGAGCCCTTTATCAAGGAGTGCTGTAAAGAAGGAGACGGGTAACAATCAGGTCGAGTGTCATAGAACTAAAGCAAAACAGCGCGCTGGGCTTTAATCATATGTGGGGGCCAAGAGGAGGTTAAAGATTAAAGTGCCGATCAAGGAGTGAAAAAATATGAGTGACGTGGCTCATGGCTAAAGGCTAGATGCGGGGTCATGACTAATGGTGTACTCGAGGCAAACAGGGTGCTCTTAGCTTTAACGGACGTGGAGGGCAGTATTAACGCTATAAAAAGTTATGTTGACGTCTAAAAATGTAATTTCAGAGTCGCTAATCTCCCATGTTAGTTTGATTCGATCATCCTTGGAATTGAGTTGACAAAGGAATTGTTCAAGAGAATCTTTGGAATCCATCCAGATGAAAAATAGGTCGTCGATATACCTGACGTACATTTTTATTTTTCCTTGATTGATATGGTCACCATATATGTGTGTTTTTTCAAAGTTTTCCATATAAATGTTAGCATATGAAGGGGCCGCACAATTTCCCATGGCCATTCCAGAAAGCTGTAGGAACCACTCATTGTGAACTTGAAAGTAACTATGGTATAAGGTATATACCATCAATTCCATGAGGAAAGCTTGCATGGGAACGTTAATGTCACTGTTAAGTTATACTGTACTCCAAGTAAGTTTTTGAATGGCACTTTTTATAGCGTTAATACTGCCCTCCACGTCCGTTAAAGCTAAGAGCACCCTGTTTGCCTCGAGTACACCATTAGTCATGACCCCGCATCTAGCCTTTAGCCATGAGCCACGTCACTCATATTTTTTCACTCCTTGATCGGCACTTTAATCTTTAACCTCCTCTTGGCCCCCACATATGATTAAAGCCCAGCGCGCTGTTTTGCTTTAGTTCTATGACACTCGACCTGATTGTTACCCGTCTCCTTCTTTACAGCACTCCTTGATAAAGGGCTCCGCCCGAAATGCATTTGAGTCGCATTTCTTGATTGTTCCTCATTTGAAAATGAATATGAATGAATATGAATACATGATTGATATGAATTAAATATCAACTTGGTTTTGAGGATTAACCCTCGCCTCAATAAATTCAACTATATGGATAATCTGTCATTGAAGCATTCTTCATTCGGTGTGCCACCTGTGGGGATGTAGTAGCATGGTTCATGCATATAAAACCTTTTGAATGTTTTGTAAGTGTCACACGTACGAAAGGTGTATGAATGGCCTGTAAAGAGGTTGGTGCCTTGACGTGGCTTTACAGCTCACGAGCTGTGAGTCAGTGGTTCAGTTTATCATACTTTCAACTGTACGCAGTGTATTTCATTTTTGTGAAATTACTTGCGAATACAATTGTATGTACTGAATCATCACTCACCCTCGTGCCAAATCCAACCAGTATGTGTGTGTGCTTGCAGATTAGATGGCTGTGCAGTAATATTTGTCTTTTTTCTTTTTCTGAAGTAGGGTGTACCTTGTCCCTTATTGTGAATGTTGTGATGTGTTGCTTTTCCTTCCGGGTGGTGTCAATGGTCTGGTGTGTATCAGGTATGAAAGGTGCGTGAATGGCCTGTAAAACGGTTGGTGCTTTGTCATGTCTTTACAGCTCACGAGTTGCGAGTCACTGGTTCGGTTTTTATGCATTTATTTATTGACAGAGCATTTCATTTTGTTGAAATATCTAGTTAATAAAATTTTATGTACTGAACCATCACTCGCCCTCATGCCAAATCCAACCTGTATGTGTGTGTCTTTGAGGAATAGATAGCCGTGCTTGAATGTTTGACTTTTGAGTAACTCTGTTAAGGTGTACATTATAGCTATAATTAACTTACAAAATTTAGATAATATTGTTAAACCATGGGAGTATATGGTCATGTCTGTCTGGTGAATTCTATTGTTTTTTTTTATCCACAATCTCCTGCAAACTTGAAATTGTCTGTCACAATTTCCATGCAGTATTGTCCCAAGAATCGCACGCTCTCAAATTGAAAACTTAATTCATTCAAAACAATTTGGTTTTGCAAGGTGGTTCCCATGAGTTTTTGGCCCGGGGCTCGGCGGGCATCTTTGGAAACTACCAAACCCAAAGAGTTCTGAAAACCAGACACCCGGGGAAGTCCAGGGAGGTATGGCATGCGTGGGTCCCCCACTGTTTTCCTACCCAGAAATCACTGCAAACCTTGCATTTAGGTTAAA
This sequence comes from Lissotriton helveticus, assembly GCF_964261635.1. Taxonomy (NCBI): domain Eukaryota; kingdom Metazoa; phylum Chordata; class Amphibia; order Caudata; family Salamandridae; genus Lissotriton; species Lissotriton helveticus. The sequence goes on along the minus strand of NC_136059.1, from coordinate 179,585,049 downwards.
AAAAACACTTTTTACTCGGGAGAACAAGGGGAATGCTGGGTGGTAGGACATTTTTGCCGTCACGGAGATCCCACGGAAAAAAGTTTGGAAAAGTGATTTTTTTAACCTAATTTTAAGGTTTGCAACGAATTCTGGGTAGGAAGCGATTGGGGGACTCACGCATGCGATACCTCCCTGGACTCCCCCGGGTGTTTAGTTTTCAGAACTGTTTGGGTTTGGTAGTTTCCAAAGATGGCCACCGAGCCCCGGGCCCAAAACTCAGGTGACCCCCCCAAAAATCAAGGTAGTTTTGCTATAGGTTATTTTAAATTCTCAACTGTATGATTTGGACCTTTTCCTGTTGCAGCCACTATGCCTACCCACGCAAGTGAGGTACCATTTGTATCGGGAGACCTTGGAGAACGCTGGGTGGGAGGAAATTTGTGTGTGCCCAGTGATGCCACGCTTTCCCACACAAAAATGTGTGAAAAATCTGATTTTTTTCAGCAACAATAGAGATTTGCAAGGGATTCTGGGTAAAGGAACGTTGGAGGATCCTCGCAAGCCATACCTGCTTGGAAGCCCCTGGGTGTCTACTTTTCAGAAATGTGTGGGTTTGGTAGGTTTCCCTAGATGGCCACCTAGTACGGGGCCAAAAACCCAGGTAACCCCTCTTGCAAAAGCTGGTGGTGCAAAAACCCAGGTAACCCCTCTGCAAGGGTAGTCTCTTTGCCCCAAAAAGGGCACGATTTCACTGCGAAATTGAGGTGCGACCACGTTGCGTTTTGCGCTGTTTCCTGTCGCAGGCACTAGGCAGACCCAGGCAAGTGAGGAACCCTTTTTTACGGGAGACCCGGGGGAATGCTGGGTGGGTGGAAATTTGTTGATCCACGCAGATTCCCAAACTTTCCACCATAGAAATGTGAGGAAAATGAGTTTTTTTTGTCAATTTCTCAGATTAGCAAGGGATTCTGGCTAACAGAACCTGGTTGTAGGCAGTCGAGTCACCCCATCCTGAATTCCCCTGGGTGTCTAGTTTTAAAAAATTTATAGGTTTGCTAGGTTTCCCTAGGTGCCGGCAGAGCTAGGGTTCAAAATCAAAAGGTAGTCTCTTTGCCCAAAAAGGGCACGGTTTCACTGCGAAATTGAGGTGCAACCACGTTGCGTTTTGCGCTGTTTCCTGTCGCAGGCACTAGGCAGACCCAGGCAAGTGAGGTACCATTTTTTTCGGGAGACCCGGGGAACGCTGGGTGGGTGGAAATTTGTTGATCCACGCAGATTCCAGAACTTTCCACCCCAGAAATGTGAGGAAAATGTGTTTTTTTGTCAATTTCTTAGCTTTGCAAGGGATTGTAGGTAACAGAAACTGGTCGTAGGCAGTCGAGTCACCCCATCCTGAATTCCCCTGGGTGTCTAGTTTTCAAAAATGTACAGGTTTGCTAGGTTTCCCTAGGTGCCGGCAGAGCTAGGGTTCAAAAGCAAAAGGTAGTCTCTTGGCCCAAAAAGGGCACGATTTCACTGCGAAATTGAGGTGCGACCACGTTGTGTTTTGCGCTGTTTCCTGTCGCAGGCACTAGGCATACTCAGGCAAGTGAGGTACCATTTTTTTCGGGAGACCCGGGGGAACGCTGGGTGGGTGGAAATTTGTTGATCCACGCAGATTCCAGAACTTTCCACCACAGAAATGTGAGGAAAATGCATTTTTTTGTCAATTTCTTAGCTTTGCAAGGGATTCTGGGTAACAGAACCTGGTGGTAGGCAGTCGAGTCACCCCATCCTGAATTCCCCTGGGTGTCTAGTTTTCAAAAATGTACAGGTTTGCTAGGTTTCCCTAGGTGCCGGCAGAGCTAGGGTTCAAAAGCAAAAGGTAGTCTCTTGGCCCAAAAAGGGCCCGATTTCACTGCGAAAGTGAGGTGCGACCACGTTGCGTTTTGCGCTGTTTCCTGTCGCAGGCACTAGGCAGACCCAGGCAAGTGAGGTACCATTTTTTTCAGGAAACCCAGGGAAACGCTGGGTGGGTGGAAATGTGTTGATCCACGCAGATTCCTGAAATTTCCACCACAGAAATGTGAGGAAAATGCGTTTTTTTGGTCAATTTCTTAGATTTGCAAGGGATTCTGGGTAACAGAACCTGGTGGTAGGCAGGCGAGTCACCCCATCCTGAATTCCCCTGGGTGTCTAGTTTTCAAAAATGTATAGGTTTGCTAGGTTTCCCTAGGTGCCGGCAGAGCTAGGGTTCAAAATCAAAAGGTAGTCTCTTTGCCCAAAAAGGGCACTATTTCACTGCGAAATTGAGGTGCGACCACGTTGCGTTTTGCGCTGTTTCCTGTCGCAGGCACTAGGCAGACCCAGGCAAGTGAGGTACCATTTTTTTCGGAAGACCCGGAGAACGCTGGGTGGGTGGAAATTTGTTGATCCACGCAGATTCCAGAACTTTCCACCACAGAAATGTGAGGAAAATGCGGTTTTTTGTCAACTTCTTAGCTTTGCAAGGGATTCTGGGTAACAGAACCTGGTGGTAGGCAGTCAAGTCACCCCATCCTAAATTCCCCTGGGTGTTTAGTTTTCAAAAATGTATAGGTTTGCTAGGTTTCCCTAGGTGCCGGCAGAGCTAGGGTTCAAAAACAAAAGGTAATCTCTTGGCCCAAAAAGGGCACGATTTCACTGTGAAATTGAGGTGCGACCACGTTGTGTTTTGCGCTGTTTCCGGTCGCAGGCACTAGGCAGACCCAGGCAAGTGAGGTACCATTTTTTTCCGGAGACCCGGGGGAACGCTGGGTGGGTGGAAATTTGTTGATCCACGCAGATTCCAGAACTTTCCACCACAGAAATGTGAAGAAAATGCGTTTGTTTGTCAATTTCTTAGCTTTGCAAGGGATTCTGGGTAACAGAACCTGGTGGTAGGCAGTCGAGTCACCCCATCCTGAATTCCCCTGGGTGTCTAGTTTTTAAAAATGTATAGGTTTGCTAGGTTTCCCTAGGTGCCGGCAGAGCTAGGGTTCAAATCCAAAAGGTAGTCTCTTTGCCCAAAAAGGGCACGATTTCACTGCGAAATTGAGGTGCGACCACGTTGCGTTTTGCGCTGTTTCCTGTCGCAGGCACTAGGCAGACCCAGGCAAGTGAGGTACCATTTTTTTTCAGGAGACCCGGGGGAACGCTGGGTGGGTGGAAATTTGTTGATCCACGCAGATTCCAGAACTTTCCACCACAGAAATGTGAGGAAAATGCGTTTTGTTTGTCAATATCTTAGATTTGCAAGGGATTCTGGGTAACAGAACCTGGTGGTAGGCAGTCAAATCACCCCATCCTGAATTTCACTGGGTGTCTAGTTTTCAAAAATGTATAGGTTTGCTAGGTTTCCTTAGGTGCCGGCAGAGCTAGGGTTCAAAAACAAAAGGTAGTCTCTTTGCCCAAAAAGGGCACGATTTCACTGCGAAATTGAGGTGCGACCACGTTGCGTTTTGCGCTGTTTCCTTTCGCAGGCACTAGGCAGACCCAGGCAAGTGAGGTACCATTTTTTTCGAGAGACCCGGGGGAACGCTGGGTGGGTGGAAATTTGTTGATCCACGCAGATTCCAGAACTTTCCTCCACAGAAATGTGAGTAAAATGCGTTTTTTTTGTCAATTTCTTAGCTTTGCAAGGGATTCTGGGTAACAGAACCTGGTGGTAGGCAGTCGAGTCACCCCATACTGAATATTTTAAACGGTGTTATTTTCTTATTTTCAAACTCTCTTTCTCATAACTATCTTTTAGATAGGAGCACTCATTTTTTAGCTATTCCAACATATTATCAACTGCAGATGTGTTAGGAAAATATATTGAAGTCTGGAGTTGTGCATTTCAAGCTTTGTGCAATGAATCAGATTGCCTGTATGCTTTTAACCCCTTGCGTGCTGCGCACATTTTCGCCCTGTGTGGGCGATTTAAATAGTGGGCGGGATTCGGACGGCCCCCGGCCATCCTCTGCACACGCCCACCGTGACGCATTGCGGCCAGGGGCCATCGGAAGCACGCAAGGTGTTAATTTCCACATGTATGCCAACCAAAAGCTGAATATGAAAAGGAGATAGGCAGACCATAAAGCCCAGTAACCTATTTCTCCTGTGGGAGGTGGAGTTTATGGCACTTGGAGCAGTGTCATCCTAAAGATTTCTGGGGGCCTTGGGCAAGAAAAACATTTGGGACCCTGTTTGTAAGAAGTTAGAATTGTATTACCCAAGTTCTGCTAATTCAAGCCCTGTTATTTAATAATATTCATTTACATATTAAAGATCGAAATACAGATAAATGAGCTAGGGAGAAAGTTCACTTTCCCAGGGATCCCATTGGGAGTTAGAAGCCCTGGGCTATTGCCCACTTTGCCCATGCCTTAAAACGTCTCTGACTTGGAGGATGATTTCTTCTGTATGATCACAAAATAGGTTTTCACCGAATTCTAAGCTTTTGTCAGGCATATTTGGAAGGTTACATTCATATCCTGATAAAGAGGGTTGTCACATGGAGAGACAGAGGGGTTGTTATCACCCACTTCTCTTTTCAGGTCTGTACACTCTTGCATCAAAATGTATCAATAGATATTTTAAATCAAGCTTACAAGTTTACACTCTCTCACAACTGTCTCACCACTAGATTGGGCCAGATGCTGTGCCCTTCGCTTCACCCAGAGACAGTGCTTAATTTGCTAAAGTGCCAGGGCCATTGCCCCTGCTAGCACTGTCACTGACAGTACCATCACAACTACTAACCATCACACTCCTACAAGTGTGACAATTCATAATATTCCAGGCCCCAACAACTATGAGAATGGCTTTGGCAGCATTTATTGGTCATTTTTGGTGTACATTGAATTTGTAAACAACTTTTGCTGTGCCCATCTCTAAATTGCAAAAACAGAGCCACCATGTGACAGACTGTCAAAAGTGCTGGTGTTGACAATTACATGCCAGCGCAGAGCACCAAAAACCACAGGCTCCAATTAAGTGTGCCTAGAGACCAGTAGACCCTGCATCAAGACACTGGATCAATCGCCACAAGCACTTTCGATAAGCCTCATTGCAAACGCTGTAAGTGGTGTAAAATGCTATAAACTGCACTACCAAAAGTACTCTATGCAGAACCAACGATGTAAAGATCAGTATTTGGGAGCGGCAGATGATTCAACACTCCTAACACCTATTTAGTAGAGAGGTGCTGTGTTGGATAGATCGAACAGCCGCCACTCAAGTTGTGTAAGCCAAGATGATACTTTAGTGAGGTTTTGGTATTATTATCACGTTTCATTTTTTTCTTATTAAATTCATCTTGCATTACATGTTGTGATTAATATGAACAGTTGTGTCAAATCTCTATTTGTCATGACATGAAACATGATAATTAGATCTCGCCCGTGAGAGTTTTGAAAATTTGTGAGATTTACATTCTAGGCCTTCTTTAGGCCTGGCACTCGGACAAACAATGGAAGGAGGCAGTCTCAATTTATTTTGCTTTTTGAAGTGGTCATTGCTCCCTAATACCCTGGATTAAGGGCCAGGGGTCGCATAGATGCAACATGAAATCAGGTACAGAAATGAGTGGTTTGGAGGTCACTTAGTAAATATTGAGTGAGTGTTGTTTCAGTGACCACATGTGGTTTGTTTCCACCCATAGTTCAATGTAGAAAATGTGTAAAGTAAGGTGGTCTGTTCTTTCCCAAGACTTGCATTACTTGGACAAGAAACAACCTCAGCTTTCCTCAATCAAGACTATTAGGTCAGAATGAGGAGGTTAGTGTTTGGCTCAGTATCAAAAATTGGGCTATTAATTTGGGAAAATTGTGAACCCTATCAACTTAATGAACACAATCTGGTAAGCTTAAAACACAGTTCTCAGAGAATCTCTTCTGATCCTATGGTAGCTTGTTATGTGTCCCGGTTGGGCCTAGAAAGAAACTGCCATTTTACATGCACACAGGTTTTACCTAAGTGGCCTTCGCTCTCAATGACATTTGACATATATTTGTGTTCATGTCTGTGTGGATTAGATTCCATGAAACTGTACTTGCTTACAAAATCAACTTCACAAGTACACTATCATGATACCTTGTACATCTTGTACAAGGTCTATACATACATTGTGCAAATGTGATTGTTTGTTTTCGCCCATGCAGCAACACAGCTATCTATCGCCCAGGGCAAGGGTGCTGTCCAATATAAATAAACAAGCATTTCTGGCTTGAGGAAAGGAGCACTTGGTGTAATTTGCGAAGTCACCACATGCTGAAACCTCAGCCCAACCGCTTGCTGATCTCTCTGCGAAGAGGGTGTCCAATTCGTGACCATGACGGGCCCTCCATACTTTCCCTACAGGTAATGGGGTTGGATCATCCGATGCAAGATTTCTGGCAGAACACATACATACTCCCTAGGCATCTTGGTTAGGGAAAGCATAGTAGGAGTATGCTATATATACTTATTATATCTTGTATACATTATATGTTGTTTAATATACCTTACCTGCATATGTACAATGAAATAGCAAGATGGTGGAACTTTTTATCAATTTCACTATCCTGATATTGCTAATCACTTCTTTTCTGCTTCTGTCTATTGATCAGTGCAACACATGTATTTTATACAAGAATCACTTTTGTTCAATTAGTATTAAACACGCCCCACTGTGTATCCCTTTTATACTTCTCTGAGAGAAAGAGATTACCAGTGACTGAGCAAAAGGGTTCTAGATCTGTTACCATGATCCCTGGGAGAGCTCAGGGTCATCATGTTCTGTGTATTCATAAACCTTTTGCCACTCATCTAGATTTAGGAGGGCTAATCGTGACACTGTGGGCTAGCTGGTCTTTAGGACAACATATCCTACGGGGGTGCAGAATCAGTCCAGCACCATCCCTACATTTATATTGCCAAACAAATGCGCACTTCTTAATGGGGGGTAGGGAACTGCATGAGAAGGTCAGACAAAAGTAGCAGGCATTCCCCATAGAGGAGCAAGTTAACAACAATTTTAAAGTCAAGAAAATAGCATCATTAAATTTCACAAACTAGAGCAAAATGTAATGAGCAAAAATATATGTCTTCATTTAATTAGGCTAAATGGATATGAATTACTGACATTTTAAGGCAAAATGACGTAGAAAAAGTAAAGCAGCTTTTAAAAATAACAGTAATGTCCTTGACTGAGTCAGCACAATTTTAGAACTACCGCAATTGAGCAGAGGTGTGATACATCAAGTGGGTTGCAGCAGTCAAGGATTTTCCCTTCATACTAGGTGCTTGTTTGGGATACTCCATCACCAATGGAACAATATCCTAACCACCATATTACAAGTACATTACAGCCAAAGGCACTTTATTAGAAATTGGGTAGTTGGGTGTCTGGGGTGTGAGCCATGGCCAAGCAACAGCCACAATCATTTGCAGGGTGAACTACAAAAAGTCACTAAATCAACACGTGCCTAACCCTGGGTAGCTTGGCACAAAAAGCTGTCAGGTTTAACTCAGAGGCAATGTGTAAAGTATTTATGCAGCACACAAACAATAATAACACGAAAACACAACACAAGAAAAATCCCAAACTGAGTATCAAACAATCAGTTAATCAGGATTCTTGTATAGTGCGACTACTCACCCGTTAGGGTCTCAAGGTGCTGGGGGGGGGGGGGCTGCAATTCAGTTGGAGAGCCAGGTCTTAATTTACATTTTTGTACATGGCTTGACACCAAAATAACAAAAATCAAATTAGTAGAACAGGAATTAGTAATCTTTGAAGATTTAAGTGCAAATAGCACCAAGAACAAAGCACCAACTAGTGATCGCTAGCTAGTCATGCTGGACCAGGTCTAAGTCCACATGTTCCGGTTAACCGTGTTGGGGTACAGGTCAGCCTCAGTTACCAGATCAGTCCTACAGCAGTGTACTTTCTCAATTCTGCACCAAGAGTCCTGTTCGCGTCGGAGAGGGCCATTAAGGAGATTGTTACGGAAGGCTGACGACGTTGCTGGAGCTTCGAGTTGGCATTCTCCGCCAGCGGTCGATGCTGTAGCATGAAGGGTTGGGCTGCCGGCTCTTCATTTTGAATCTCAGTGCGAGCAGTGCAGTCTTGGCGTGAACAGGCCCCTTCAAGTCACCAACGACCCCGCCACCGCCAGAGCCAGCCTACACGAAGGGATGAAAGACATAGCCGAGTGGATGAAGACCAGCCGCCTGAAACTGAACTCAGACAAGACAGAAGTCCTCATCCTGGGATCTTCACCCTCCGCCTGGGACGACTCCTGGTGGCCCCCTGCCCTGGGCAGCGCACCCAAACCAACAGACCACGCACGCAACCTGGGCTTCATCCTGGACTCCTCCCTCTCCATGACCAGACAAGCCAACGCCGTCTCCTCGTCATGCTTCAACATCCTGCGCATGCAACGTAAGATCTTCCGGTGGATCCCCACCGAGACCAGGAAGATGGTCACCCAGGCCCTCGTCACCAGCCGACTGGACTACGGCAACTCCCACTACGCCGGAACCACTGCCAGACTCCAGAAGAGACTCCAGCGAATCCAGAACGCCTCAGCAAGATTCATCCTGAACATACCCCGACACAGCCACATCTCCAGACACCTGAGAGACCTGCACTGGCTCCCGGTCAACAAGAGAATCACGTTCCGACTCCTCACCCACGCACACAAAGCCCTACACAACCAAGGACCAAGATACCTCAACAGCCGCCTCAACTTCTACACTCCCACACGCCAGCTTCGATCTACCAACCACGCCCTCGCCGCCGTCCTCCGCATCCGAAGAGCCACCACAGGAGGAAGATCCTTCTCCTACCTCGCCGCCAAGACGTGGAACTCCCTCCCGACCCACCTCCGCCTGACTCAAGACCACCTCGCCTTCAGGAAGCAGCTCAAGACCTGGCTGTTCGAGCAGTAGCGGACCCCCCCTCCCCAAGCGCCTTGAGACCCTCCGGGTGAGTAGCGCGCTATATAAATGCTATGATTGATTGATTGATTCAGGGTCATGAAGACCCGGAAAGGTTGATTTCAGCTCTCCGAGCAATAATAAGTTACCTTGCTGTGCTGCCCTGAGTCACAGGGAAAGGACAAGAATGCATATTGGATAATGTATTTATCCTATATGGTACATTATTGTCCTTTCCCCTTGAGATGGTGCGGTTTCACCAGCCTAGTGCCAAAGCAATCACCCTTGTACCATGCTGCAAGGATGCCTACATTTTAGACAGGATTGTTTTTGTGAAGGAAAGGGAAGTGTTCTAATATCTTTCCGCCTCTTCCTTCTTTTCACCCTGTCTTCCTTTCTGGTTCAGCCTGGGAACACTTAGAATGTTCATTCATGCCTTAGAATGTGCTGTGACTGATGTGTGACAGTTGACTCCTGGCTGAGCTGAGGGATACAGCTCCTGGTGGGGCCTTCATACCATCTACATCTTGGCCTACCTTCTACCATGTACTACATACTTACCACCTATGTACCTCAATTTGAATAAATATAATTCATGGAATAATTACCTGGACTCCTGAGTGGTTTGAAAAAACAGCGTGCGCCATGCTCAGCATGCGCTCATAGCTCTTCGTTGAGCCTCCGATGATTTTCTGTGACGCCTGACATTCTTTGCAGCAATGCCTGGTGCACGCACTTGCCGATAGCCACTCCGCATTACGTCACCTAGCGTGCCGCCATCTTACGCCTGGACTGTCCAGGATGCAGCGTCACTCTCATTCCAACATGCTACCTTCATACGTCTGTTTCCACTTATGTTTTCTTCCTGCTCCTACAATTTACCATTCCGATATGTCATACGTTTATTTATTATCCTTACATTCAAGACTTGTAAAGGGAACCAGAAAATATTGGTGATTTTACAAGACTTTGCTTATTTTGAAAATCGGAACTATGTGGTTACTTGGTGCTATTTACTGGAGGTTAGTGGGACTTTTATTTTTCTGCATTTGCCTTCTGAAGTTATGTTCTGCACTTTGTGGGATCTTAATGAAACAACGCCTTTATTGAGTGATATAATGGAGCTCAGCACTGATTTTTTTTGATCCTTCCTATATCCAGATTACCACAGTGACAACTTTTCTTATTTTCTTTTCTTATTTTTTGGGACAGTATTGCTTTCGGGTGAGAAATCGCTCACCAGAGTTTACAGACTACGGTGTCTACTTAAGTTATTTTACCTTATTATTTTCTTGTGATAATTCTTTGTTCTTGAGTTCTATTGTGTGAATTCTTCACTCTTTTTGGGTTAATGTTTTCATATTCTTCATATTTAAGAGTGCCATTCCGAAGGTGAGATTATTAATGTCTTTGCCTATTGTCTTCAAACATATTTGTTATTATTATTGGTACACACCTAGTGTGTTTTTACTCGTATGAAAAGTTTTTCTTCAAGTGATATTTATATAATTTTATGTTAATGTATTAGTTATTACATTGCAGTTCTGATTGTTCTCTTATTGGAGTTTATTCTTAAGTGGGAGGTGATTTACTTGTTTTCTGTTCTTGTACCTCCTTTTCATATATTTACGTACCCCACTTTTATTTTTCTATTTTCTGTATTCTTGGGGTTTACTTACTTTAATTCATATACGTACCACACTTTTATTCTTCTATTTTTCTGTATTCTTGGGGTTTACTTACTTTAATTCATATGTGCGTTCTTTCTTTGTGTATTTATAAATTTCGTTACTAGGCCTAGTTTTTGATATTCTGATATCCTGGTTGTAGAAGCAGTCATACATTCTTGATATGTTTTCTCAAATTTATTCGTTACATTAACATGATATTCCCCTGTGGTGTAGGCGTTCTTTCAGCTTTTCGCTTTACTTTCCACATTGCCTACATTCTACATTTCACATACCTTCATTCTTTCTCGTTTTGTGTTATGGCTACTTTGATTTGCAGCGCTGGTTCGCTGTTTTCGTCATTTCACTTTACGTTGTCTTTGCCTTGTCGTCAGGCTTTCAAGTTGGTATGTGTTTTGTTACTTCTGTTTTCGGCACACCTTCTTTGGATTTTACTGTTCCCTTTTGAGAAAGGGGGATGGTGTTCGTGCCTTTGTTTGCTGTTGTATTTTCCTTTTGAAATGTTGTTACATCTGGGCATTTCTTTATTCTACGTAATTTTAGTGTTACCTGCAATTTCCTTTTTTAAATGTTTTTCCATCTTTGCATTTCTTCATTTTACGTAATTTTAGTGTTACTTGTAAAGTTGTCTTATCTTATACCTTGATCTTCTTTTCTTTCTATTTGTAAGGAAAGAGGATATGTTATAAGGTTTTTCTTCTTCTTTCTTTCCACCCTGTCTTCCTTTCTGGTTCAGCCTGGGAACACTTAGAATGTTCATTCATGTCTTAGAATGTGCTGTGACTGAAGTGTGACAGTTGACTCCTGGCTGAGCTGAGGGATACAGCTCCTGGTGGGGCCTTCATACCATCTACATCTTGGCCTACCTTCTACCCTGTACTACCTACCTACCACCTATGTACCTCAATCTGAGTAAATATACTTCATGGAATAATTACCTGGACTCCTGAGAGATATTTACTTTGCAACAGGAAGTAGAGGAGCACTTGCTCTAATTTGCAAAGTCACCACACGCTGAAACATCAGCCAAGCTGCTTGCTGATCTCTCTGAATAGAGGGATGTCCAATTTGTGACCACGATGGGGACCTCCATACTTTCTCTTCAAGTAATAGGGTTGGATCATACGATGAAGGATTTCTGGCAGAACACATACATACATCCTAGACATTTAGGTAAGGAGATGCATAGTAGGAGTACACTATATATACCTACATATATATATTGTTAAGTGAGAGGTTTGCATCGTGCATGTACCACGTTGCTTGATGCAAACATGTTGCAAAGGCCTCATAAGTTTGCCCCCCAGTCATATCTTGCCTTGCTAGATAATCAGGAACCCATCAATGATGGCTTGCTCAGCGGCAATGAGACAAAATCCTGCCTGCAGCCAATGCTTACCATCAGTTATCAATCTATGGCGCATTTTGGTGGAGGTGCCTCATTGCTTGCAGGTTGGCCGGCCCTCTCCGATATAAAACCTTCAAAAAGGAAATAAAGAGTAGGTTAGTACACACATGTGCGATCCTTCCAAGAAACCCAAAGACCCAGGATAGCCCTTTATACTGACATGCCATTGTTTTCCTGACGATATTTGCTAAATGCTTCAACTATATACGTGCACAAGGAAATCGGACGCTGCTTGCTTGCAACTGGAGTAAATGATAAACCCTCAAAGAAAACCTGATGATGTAAACATTCTTAAACAAGGCTACCTCCTACCCCTGGGGAAAGAAAGCACAGGTGGATCAATCAAATATTTACTAATTAGTTACAAAGTAGGAAACTTGTGTTTAACTCACTGAAATGTAGGTACATTACGTGTCACGTAATTTTCTACTGGAGCAGGTAAAACTAAGGAAAGAGAAAATGAGAATTCAAAGTTCTGGTCTCTGCCATGATTGAGTGCTAACATCAGTCTGCCCTGAGTGAGGACTGACATTAATCAAGAGGTCCTGATAATTGTCCCTTTTTCCATTATTATAGGCAGGGAGCAAGAAAAGCTAATAGTCTAAGAGAGTAGATCCAAGAAAACAGAAAGAGACCACTAAGATCAAGGATCGGGGAACTAAACAGTTAAGTCTTAACTTGCCATTGCATGGTTCGATGTAATAATCTACATTCATCTTTTTATGTTAAGGTTTAAACACACAGTGAGTGAGGAGAAACCACATAGTCGGAGATGTCAAGCACACCACCTGAAAGAAACCGAAGATTCACTGTTTATCCCATTCTCCTTTTCCATTGGTTCATCCATTGTTCTTCCTGTTGACATCAGTGGGCAGAGCCGGATCTTGGGGAGAGAGGTCAAACACTCTATGGAACATATCACTTCTGATGGACATCAAACAGAGCCTTATCTGATTTCACTCTTCGAAACCTTTTACCAACAATCTGTTTGTCAAAAGGATGTCAGTCAATGCACTGAATACCTGTCCTGTTAAGGGCAGTCTCTCTGATGTAGATTATTTCAGTTTAAAACCACCTAGAAATCTGTGGTGGTATTGAACAGAAATCAGTGCAAATGGCCCCCACAGGATGGGAGAAAACTCCCCGAGTGCCAGGGTTTTCCCCTCTTCTGAAGATAATTAGGAGGGTATCAAAATAATACAGAGCATTTTTTTGTAGGTTTTGGTCGCACTTGCACCATGCAAGGGAGTGCAAGGGAGGCACATAACCTGAATTGGATTTTTCAAGCCATGCAAAGGCCACCTTGCAAGGCCCTGAGTGGCTTGATAAATCCAGAGTAGTGCAACACAGTCAAATTGCTGCGTCGTGACACTCTGCCCAGGGAAGGCATTCCATGGGTTGCCAGGAAAATAATTATTTTATTTATTCTGGTTTTGCAAATATCTCCTGGAGTGTCCTTTTGAGGATGCACAACCCCCACCTGCCTAGGTGGTATGTTTCCTCATTGATCCGTGCTACAAAAAAGGAGGTTATTTAGAGGAAACCTTTGTTTTGTCCTAGTCCCAACAGGGCGGTGGCGAATAGGTGGTGATAGTGGGTAGGGGGTGTATTGAGAAAATTAAAATGGCTTGTGGATAGCCAGTATGCCTAGACAAGAAGAAGAAAAGATGTTGACCAAGCAGCCCCTATTCTTGAGGGGCTCACTTGGTATTTTGCCACCCGCCTAGCATGGAGCATGACCCGATGATGAAGCGTGGGTCCACGTCTAACATCCATTCTCAGGCTCACAGAAGAATTGTGCCCCACAAGGCTGGAGCCTTGCTAGGAGATGCAAGCTGCTGCAGGCCATGGAAACACGGCTAATCTAGCTTCCCTTTTTATCATGCAGTGATGTTCAAGAGATTCTGCTCTCAACTCATAAACCAAGCCAGCCTTACACTTACTTTCAGCAAGAAGATATGGATCATGGTTTCCCCTTTGGAAGGATTGGGTTGTTTCTTTGAGCCTAATAAGAATTCCAAAAAGGGATTTTACAATCTTTTTACAGTTTTACTATTTTCCAATGACTTACCTTGAACAACTGGTTTCTATGTTTCTTTATGTGAATAGATCGCAAATATTATTCATCATTATTGTCTAATAAACCTTATAATTACTTTTGTGTATTTTCCTTAATACATTTTTATATTTTTCAGCTTTTGTTGCAGAGATTGTCATTGCTGGTCAATCCAAGTTAAGAAAGGAGTCCATTGATTGTTGACATTTAGACTTAGAACCTATTTTGAGTGTGGTACGTCTGTGCAGAGAGCTTACCAGAGATTGCAAGCATTACAGAGAAGATGGTTGTAGTAGATCCACACACACAAGAGGAAGTGTGAGAGAAGCATGCATTCTTTATTTGCAGCCTGGCAGATCTTGACAGTGCGTCCTCTTCAGTTCTCCCTCAGCAACTCTTTACCATCTTCGCCGCACATTCTAGAATAGACCCCAGATTCAAGGAGGGACTACGGTAGCTGTAATGTCTGCAGTCTAGTCTCGCATCACACGCATCCCTACATCCGCAGGCCAGGCGTGGCCTGCGGGGAAGTAATAAATGGAGGTCGGCCACTCGGGGCACATCACTTCCGACTAGGGGGTCCATTAGGATGGCGGGCGGATTGCCCCCGCCAGGCTGGCGATAGCCACCGCCAGCCTGGCGGGGGCAATCCGCCCGCCATCCTTCCCTGTATTCCCCCCGCCATATTAGAATGGCGGGGAGAACCACGGCAGAGCAAAACACCGCCCGCCACTTTTCCGCCCCGGTCGCATTGCGGCCGGGGCGGAAAATGATTATTATGGTGGCGGTGTCTATGAGACACCGCCAGCCATATTACATTGGCAAGTGTGCAATGCCTTTCCGCGGCGGCAATGCCGCCACGGAAAGGCAGGCGGTGTTCACTCTGGGGGCCCTCTGTGGGCCCCCAGAGTGAAGGCCCAAGGGGGTGGCACACGGGGGGTACCTGTGGTACCCCCTTGCATCTGCATAATTAAAGCGGCAGGCACTGCACGGTGCCTGCCGCTTTGATTATGTAAATGATGCAAAGCATTTATGGTATTGTGGCGGGCGGAGCAGAGAGCTCCGGCCGCCACAATACTATAAATACAGGATGTGCCCGCCACTGTGTCGGGCACATCCTAATGGTGCATGCGGGACCCCCGCCCTTAGGGCGGGCGGTCCCGATTTCCGATAGGATGGCGGGCAAAGCCCGCCCGCTATCCTAATGTGCCCCTAGGTATCTGGTGTCGGCTTTGTAATTGTGCCCGCTGCGCAAGCCTGCTCGCGAGTAGCCCAGCGACCCTGGTCAAGGGCCGACCGAGGCCCAACGAGTTCAGACATCATTTGGCAATGAGCGGAGGGGGCCCAACCCTCGCCCGTGCACCAGACAGCCCTGGTGTGCACCTGCCTGCCATACGCGGCTGCACCGCATGGAAGACTCTGCCGTTCTCCCGCCTGTCACCGCTCTGGGCCCGCGGTATTCTGCACAGCCCCTGCGGCGCTGTGCATACGGCCACTGGAGACGCCGGGAAGCTACCTTCAGGAGGCGCTCGGAAAGAGGCGCCTGTGGGCCCGTAATTTCGGCCGAGGCTTCCTTCTATGCCTCGCGAATAACAGGGGAAAGGAGAGCTGCCACACCCATTCTACCAAGGCCCTACTACTGGGAGGCCTGGGTGCCCTCCGTCTGCTGCAGCACTGTGGAGAAGCACCAGGGGATGCACACCCCTTCTTGCTACCCCAATCCATGCTAGTGAATGACCATTGGTCGTCTGGGACTGCCTAGAGAAAAAGAAAAAAAGCAAGCGCTGGAAATTCAAGGATAGTTAAGGTGGCCCTGGGAGAAGACGGAGACAGGCATGGCGCTAAGGAGAAGAGGCCCTGCTGGAACACACAGTAAGGAGAAGGGAAGGGAGGAGAAGACCCTTCTGTGGCGGGGTCGCCCTAGGGCAAGAACAAGCGCCGCCACAACGCCATGAACGACACAAGTTCAGTCCCGCCAGTCCTACCACACCCCAGTCAAGCAACATGGGAGACAACGCGCCGCTGTCGCACCGATCCGCATTCCATTCCTGCACGGGGCGTCAGGAATCCTACCCCCTTTCAGAGAACTGGAAGACCCAGCAACTGCCTCCCCCAGGTGGAAGATATGGATAGGACACCTAGACAACTACTTAGTCGCCACCTGGGAAACGGACAAGGCAGTTTAAAGGTCCCTGCTACTCCACTATGCCGGAGGCGAAATATTCAAATTGTTCAAGCAGCTACCCAACACGGGGGCAGCAGATGACTACGACCCCGCGGTAACGGCGCTCAACAGCCATTTTGACCCGCAGCTGAACCCGGATTTCGAGGTTTTCAAGCTAGGACAAGCACGCCAGAGGGAAGTAGAGTCCATGGACCTGTTCTATGCCCGCATCAGGGAACTAACCAGCACATGCACGGACGAAGATCAACCGAAAGCGATCAGGAGGCAACTTATTCAAGGATGCCGCAACAAGACGCTACGTGGCCTCATACTGCGAAAGCCGGGAATCACGCTAGAAGACATCCTGATACTAGCCAGGTTGCACGACCTGTCAGCAGCGAGAGCACAGCGATGGATCAGGCACTAACCAAGTGCCAAGGAAAGGTAGACACCATCATGACAGAGCGGGCAGACGCGGTAAGGACGAAACCAAGAGGAGACCAATCCAGAGGATCATGAGGAGATGCACCCAGAACAAAATGTGGGTACTGTGGACACGAGCCCATGCCGCCAAAGACTGTCCTGCTCAAGGAAAAACTTGTACCAACTGTGGCATTCCCAACCATTTTGTGTCAGTCTGTCGACAGCGCAACAACACCCGGAACTTTTGAGGGTAGAGACCCCCAACGAGAGCGATCCGACAGCTGTCTGTAGCGGACAACGCACCACCTGACCACAACCCAAAGACGCCAGTGAGACATCTACCAACCGTGGGAGATTCGTCCAACGAAGATGACGAGGAAGCCTACATAGTGTCGTTTGCAAAGGAACTAAAACAACGACGCAGGCCTCAACCCACCTGCGTAATTCAAGTGGCAGGGACTAATGTGAAAGCGGTTATCAACACAGGAGCCACAGTCAACGTCATGGGGTTACAACAATACCGAAGCTTGCGTCCTCGCCCTCCTGTAGTTCCATCCAAGACCCGGATATACACGTATGGAGCCAACACTCCCCTGCCGTTAAAAGGGAAAATGGTAGTACCCATTAAAGCTGACGACCTCGAGGTGATGGCCACGATCCATGTCATCGACAGAGAAGCAGACACCCTCCTGAGCAGTCATACCGCCGAAGACCTGAAGTTGATCGCGTTCGCCAGGAGAATCCGGACACACCAGGTGGAAGAACTCCTGGAGCAATTCCCTGAGCTGTACAAAGGCCTCAGGTGCATCAAGTGTGAGCCCATCAAGTTGCACATTGACAGGTCAGTTGCCCCGGTCACCCTGCGGCATCGGCGGATCCCTTTCCATCTGCGACCACTCGTGGAGCAAGAGTTGGAAAAGATAGAAGAGCACGGGGTCATCGAGAAAGTATCCGGGCCAACTCCGTGGGTGTCCCAGATGGTCATCGTGGAAAAACCCAAACAACCGGGAGCCATCCGTCTATGCAAAGATAAGCGCCTTCCTAACAAAGCGATAAAGAGGGAGCAACACATAACACCCACAATGGATGACATCATCGCAGACGTCAACGGGTCGAAGTGGTTCTAGAAGATTGACCTGAACGCAGGGTATCACCAACTGCCCCTGGCGGAAGAGAGCCGGTTCATCACGACCTTCAGCACTCACCTAGGGCTCAGGAGGTACAAATGGTTACATTTTGGAATATCCTCAGCGGTGGAATTGTTCCAGAACACCATAAGGGAACTGCTATCTGGGTTACCCGGAGTGCTAAACGTGAGTGACGATATCCTCATCCACTCTGCAACAGCTGCCGTGCATCCTAAACACCTCCGCGAAATCCTAAGACACCTTAGCGCCCACAGAGCGACCCTCCACAAAGAAAAATGCCAGTTCTTCCAACCCTCTCTTGATTTCTTCGGCTACGTGTTCAACCAAGAAGGCATCCAGGTAGACCCGAGGAAATCACAAGCAATCAGTAACACCCCCGCTCCGGCCACACCGACGGAAGTGAGGAGCTTCCTGGGGATGGCCACCTACTGCGTGCGTTTCATTCCAGGCCTCGCCACCCGAAGTGAACCACTCCAAGCCCTCACAAAGGCGGACGCAGCCTGGCACTGGGGCGTAAAGGAGGAAGAGGCATTCCAAGGGATCAAAGACGCTCTCCTAGGTGAGGCCACGCTGGCATACTTCGACTCTGCCAAGCAGACAGAAGTGTTAGTGGACGCAAGGCCCGTCGGCCTCGGGGCAGTTCTGGCTCAGGAGTGTGAACCAGGTCAGTGTGCCGCCCTGGCGTTCACTAGCAAGGCCCTCACCCCGACAGAGGCCAAATATGCTGCCAGATATGCTCAGATTGAGCGCGAGGCACTCGCCATTAAGTGGGCCTGCAAACTTTTCCACCTATACCTTCAAGGACACCCGTTCACCATGGTAACCGACTATCAAACGCTGGTCCCCCTGTTCAAAGGAACCGCGCCTCATCTGCCGCAACAAATTGAACCCTTGAAATAGTCCAACTACAACCCTACCAGATGGAGGTCGTTTACCGCCCGGGATCTAAGAACCCTGCCGACTTCCTCTCAAGACACCCCACTCAGACTGAAACACCCGAGGAAGATGAAGACAGCGAAGAGTTCACTCACTGGGTAGCCCTCACGTCGTGCCCTTAGAGTATGTCGCTGGACGAGGTGAAAGAAGCAGCCGTCACCGACGCAGTGTACACCAAAATGCTGGGAGCGATACAGGAAGGCTCCTGGACCGATTATCTTTGCCAAGCCAACTCGTGGACTCCAGAGGACTGGGAACTCCTCATGAAGATGTGGCGAGTCCGCCATGAGCTGAGCGCCACCGGAGATGGCGTCCCGATGAGAGGAACCCGGCTAGTCATCCCTCAGAGCCTCAAGCACCGGGCCGTCCAGCTAGCCCACGGAGGGCATCAGGGTATCACCAAGATGAAGTCGCGAATGAGGGAACAGGTGTGGTTCCCAGAGCTCGAAGATATGGTGGAGGAATATGTCAGGTGGTGCGTGTCATGCCAGCTAACGTGCGACCCGGAGAAGCCCTTCCCGGTCATCACATAAGAAGCTTGCACGGTACCGTGGTCCAAAATAAGCATGGATTTCGGAAGTTTCTCAGGAGGACGACACACACTGGTCATCGTAGATGCCTACTCGAAGTACCCTGTGGTCGAGCCGGTTGTGTCGACGGCGTTCAGTCATGTAGGACCCATCCTGGAAAAGGTCTTCGCGATGTTCGGTTTTCCCCAGGAGGTTTGCAGCGACAACGGTCCTCCGTTTCAAGGTGCTGAATTTGCCACATTCCTCCAACAACGCGAAATAGCGCATCGCCGCATCACTCCCCAGTGGCCACAAGCAAATGGCGATGTGGAACGCTTTATGTGCACCCTAAGCAAAATGTTTCGCATATCCGTGGTGGAACAGGCAGACCCCGAACACAGGCTCCTTGAATTCCTGAGAGAATACCAAAGCACCCCTCACTGCAAGACTCAGCGGAGCTCCTGGGCCCTCATGCTCCAAGGACCCCGGCGAGACCTCCTACCAACCTCCCCAGGATGGTCGTCACCTCCCCTGATGTGGATGAGAAACAAGAGCAAAGAAGGCGACAAAACCAGGAAGCAAGTATTCGTCGCCGAGCCAGCCCCAGAAGGCTCAGACAGGGGGCGACGGTCATTCTGCGAAGCCGACGTCAAGGAGGAAAGTTCCAGACGTGCTATGAACCTGGCGCCTGGACGTCACGGCAAATCATGGCACAATGGTAATGGCTCACAAGGGAACGGAGGAAGTATCCCAGAACGTATCATGGTTCAAAGAGGTCCCGCCAGAACATCGCAGGTAGACCTCGAGTGACCACCCAAACCCCCGAGCCACAGCAGTGGCCGAAGACGATGCCGGGGAGCCAGCAAGTAGCCAGCCCGGTGAGGCCCCAGAAGTTATTTCCTCTCCTCCCCGTGAGGTGGGCTCCAGAATCCCCGGTCAGGACAGCAGAGGCGGGCGCACTGGTTCCCAACGGTACAGCCTGCGGCCCAATCCACCGCCGAGCCGGAGGCTGAGAGACTATGTTTGTTCGTAAGATATGAGGTACCTGTGTATCCGTGGACATTTGTGAATAAACAAGGACAATCAAAGGACAAAGTTGGATAGGGATGTAATGTCTGCAGTCTAGTCGCGCATCACTCGCATCCCAGGCCTGGCCTGCGGTTCTACAGGTGGCATGTTACCATACTACAAAAACACCAGGGGCCGCATTTCACATGCGGCGCACTTTACTTCATTGCACCTGGGTGCACCTTTACAAAGGTGCACTCCGTGCAATGAAGGAAAGTGCGCTGCATTATGGCAACCATGACCTTGTGCTGCCCTGGGGGCCGCGCATTCACATTGAATACGCAGCAGCTGCTTTGAAGCCACTATGCGTTTCACTGTGCAGGCAGCAACCCGCCTCCACTTTTAAAGGAGAACAGAAATATCCTTGCAGGCGGGTGCAGTCAGAGACATTTCCCAAATTTAAAAATTGACTAGTGAGTCAGCCTTACAAATAGTACTGTAACTAGCATTATTTAGCATTTATTTAACTGATGACTGCACACTGATACTTTTAAACGGGACTAGGGATCCCCTTGCTATGTTTAAAACATGCTAGTTGCAGTGCTATTTATTTATAAGGCTGACTCAAGAGTTATTTTTTAAATTCGCTGAATGAATCACAGAAAACTAACTACCTAATAAGCACCTGTCTTTCTCAAGATTATGCAAGGTCTCATTACCAGCTTTCCAAGATGGCATAAAGGAATCCTGGCTAATATTCAGTTTACCTGCTTCATATCTTTACCCAAAGCACACCCCTTCTGGTCACTTCACCATCAAAGTGAAGCTCATACATTCCATGTACTCTTGTCCTACCTTTCGCTTGGAGGCAGACTCCTGGTTGCCGTTGCTTGTGATACACTCAAAGGCATCCACCAAGACGTGGTCCACTTTGACATCCAGATGCTAATGAGAAGGCAGGATGCACCTTCTGAGATCATAAGGAGGGTGGCAAATTACTCCTGTCAAGGGGTACCAGTACTAATGACAGTGACCACTGTCAATCCTATGTCTGTGTAGGTCTTTGTCAGTGACATTCTGCTTTAGACACAGGGCTGTCACACATGATGATATTGAACTTCAAGATTTCTACTGTACAAGGTCAACCTTAGATCTGAGGCCTATTCACACCTTTTAGGTTAGAGGAAGGTGGGAGGGAAACTAATTACTAGTGTACAGGAAAAATAGAAAAAAATACAGAAAAATGTAAATGGTTAATGCCCATTTCTGCATGATACATTCTTTTAGATTTTACTTACACCTCTTGGATATTTTGACAGGGAGATATATTTATCATAGATTTCAAGGAGAACTCATCGAATTGTGTTTATATTCCCAAAAGTCAGACACCCATTTTAAATATAGATGTAAACCTAATGAAGTAGTTTCAAATCTTTGCTAAATAGATAATTGGCAAAGATTCAGAATGATGGAAACAGCAATTGTGTGCATGCAGTCAGTGGCGGCTGGTGACATTTGAAAGTGGTGCGGCGTCCAAATATTACCGTACTGCACCTGAACAACCTACAGGGGTTCTGGGGGGTACTCCCCCCGTGAAAATTTAGTGGATAAATGGTGCACTTTTAAGCAATTTCGGAGGAAGGTTAATAAAGCAATGCGATTTAATTATTTATCATTTAAGACATTGTGTGACATGTCAAAAGGAATGATTTTGGGAACTTTGCATGACAAGGCTAATGTGAATTACCAGAAATACACACAATTATGTCAACGTAGCAAAAAAGGCCTACTTTTCACTATGTGTGTGTTTAGCAGTCATAGTGAATTCACATTAAATCATCTCTGAAGTGAAACTTAAAGCATTAAACAGGAGACAGGAGAGGGGCATTAGGGGAAGGCCAGAAGTAATACAATATTTCCTCGTTCCAAGCATGGGGAACTTGAGGTCTCATGAGAAGAAAGTACTGAGCGAATATTAAGGCCCTGGTAGGCACTCAGCTGCAGAGTTTTTCCAGGAATAACCTGGGTCAAGTCCTAGCTAGGCTTCCTGAGCCAAGCACAGTTCTAGTTGGACCTTCCATTCCTGGCACCCTAGTACCCCTTCTTGGAAGAGTGCACTTTTGAAGAGAAGAACGTGTTTACGTACTTCACCGTCTTTAATTTTCCAACTCCTAAATATACAGTTTCTGTAAATATTACAATGCAAAAGCAAGCCAGTTTTAAAAACAACATACCCAACCAAATTTCCAGAAATTGTCAACTTTCAAATATTACACTGAATTTCACCCATCTTAATATCCGTGTCATATTTTATAACAATGAAAAAGAAAAATTCCACATTCAAAGATCATTTATTTTACAGCGTTAACTTGGTACAAAGACATTGCAGCCTGGTCCATGGTGCCTTGCTCACCTCAGGCAAATTCACAGAGTGAACTCAAGGCAGATTCACTCTCTCTACACAGAAGTCCAAAGCCCAAGAAACAGCACACAAGAGTTTCAAATGTTAACTTTGCTATTCACACATTTAGAAACGCGAATGTTAAATGTCTCAACAAGTCTGACAGGATGTACAAGAGCTGGGAATCGAACCCAGGTTACCAGGGTTTCAAGGCAGCAGCTCCTTCTCTAGACCAAATCACCTGTAAATTAATGTCTCATTTATTACTGTTTACATCTGTGTTTAATTACTGTAGGAGGTGGGTGGGGATTGAAGATATTTACCATTCACGTTTAGCAAAATCCTGAAGTGCACTGAAGCCTGAACTTTAAATGCGGCTTTTCAGGCACATATACCATTTTTATTTCTCACTTACTTTGGAGCACCTGCTTTGTTACATGTGAATGTACAAATTACCATGTTGTTTCATTGAATAAATCAGAATATATTTGAATTTGATACATTGTAAGGATTTGATTTTGCAACGATATTTCATTTTGTTAATTGAATGGTATACCACTTTGACCTTTTTTCTTGTACTGTAATTTACCCGGGTCCAGTGGCTTATCGGGTTACCCCATTGTAATTAACTCTATAAGAGAATGTAGTCTTTCCTGCAAGGGCATTTCTGTGGATTTAGATTCCACTTTGTCTGAGAGCGAAACTCTCTCATATACTGAGGATTACATCAACAAGCTGATACAAGGGCAGTCTAGCACTAGTTTTTTTTTAATCATCGAAAACCCCCAATATTGATTTCACACTAAATGATAAAATCAACAAGTTAGAGAGACTTGACATGCAGACACACCTGCATGGACATCTCCTCAACAAATATTTGCAGGTAAATATTATCCTTATAGCGCTACAGGTAAGAACAAACTGGCCATATTTGTGAACGTTCCAAGAATCGATGGAGGGTTTCAGTTACGCGGCCATTAATTGCTCATGCCACTGGATGGTGTTGGGAATCGAGACCGCCCAGGAACAAGTTGAAAAGCTCCAGAAGGAGATCAACAAACTCAAAAAAGAAATCGCTGAGATTAATGCATTAACAAATGCCAAAGAAGCATTAGAACACCTAGACAAGACAATCAAGAACTTTGACACAAACACTCAAGCTAAGAAGTTGGATAAATTATCCAAGGATATTCGCTTTTACGATAAAAAGCGTACCTATCCCTACCTCCAAGAGGAATTCTATAAGCAGGACATGCAAGGGAGGTTCTCAAACCGAATAAGAGAGGGATACAGAAATTACAGGCGCTTTACCACCTTTTCAGAATCATCTGGCTCCAACAGTGTGGGGAGCAAGAGTGAGCAACCAGGCACCAGCTCAGGTTACAAACACCAAGAGAATTGGTACCAGCCACCACAGGGTCTGCTTTTTTAGAGGACGGTCAACGGAGACCGCCCAGAGGGAGGGGTTACAATTGGAGTCGTGCCCTCAAC
This sequence comes from Lissotriton helveticus, assembly GCF_964261635.1. Taxonomy (NCBI): domain Eukaryota; kingdom Metazoa; phylum Chordata; class Amphibia; order Caudata; family Salamandridae; genus Lissotriton; species Lissotriton helveticus. The sequence continues at coordinate 179,560,931 of NC_136059.1, read as the reverse complement.
GTGGTCAATAACAACAAAGGACCCAGAATTGGGAAGGAGACCACGCGGCCAGAATCAGAGACAGGTACGGTTTCCACCAGAGATCCATTGGGAGATCCAAACCAGATGACAGGTTTACTGATGGTGAAGAGTCCAATTATCAACCTATCATCTTATGTGAACTCGCAGAGGATGAAGAAAGGGTGCTAAGCAAAAGAATATAATTTGTACCTACTAATTGTCCAACCCAGTTCAACTTAAAAATAGAACTGCATCATTTCTTCCGGAAGATACAGCTGAGGTACTATTTCAAACATTCCCAGCCATCTCCAACTCTGTCCTACACTGGTCTCCGAGTGCCCTCTGCTTTTATGCCAACAGCACATATGAATTCGCACAAGATACTGACGTATGAGAGTGTCGTCATGAGAGATGTCTTGAAGGTCTGTTCTACCAAGCAATATGTGAAACACAACATCAATAAAGGGGAACGAGAAGCCCTCAACTCCCTGAAGGAAAACAGATCAATTGTGATCAAGCCAGCGGATAAGGGCAGGGCCATCGTGGTGCAAAGTACCCCTAACTACAAATCTGAGATCTACTCACAACTAAGGGATGGGGTGAGCTACACACACCTAACCACAGACCTGACTAAGGAAATAAGTGAGCTGATCTGGAGAATCAGAGAGAAAGGAAATAATTAAGAATTTCCAACAGACCTGGAGTTCATTTACCTCAATGAAAATCAACCACGGTTGCCTATGATTTATACATTGCCCAAAACCCCTCCGTACGCCCAATAGTGTCAGGCTGTGAATCTGCACATGAACCTCTTTTCAAATTTGTGGATTTCTCCCTCAAGCCTTTGGCTGAAGACACCAAGTTATGCTTAAGGGACAAGATGGAAGCTATTAATTTAGTTGACAAAATGCCCTTTGATCCCTCCCGACAATTACTAGTCACATTGGATATTGTGTCATTGTACACTAATATTCCCCAATGACCGGCAATGGAAGGGATCACTAATGCTTTGGGAAAAAGGCCGCTACCAGCTCTGGTACCCACAAGCTTCATCATCCTACTCCTGGAATTAGCAATGATGAAGAGTTTCATCTTCTTTCTGGGTGAGTTCTTTCTACTAACAAAATGCATTGCCAGGGGCACTAGTTTTGCCCGGATTTAACATTCTTGTACATTGACCACTTTGAGGATTCATATGTTTACCATCCAACCCAACCATACCGTGAACATATCACTATGTGGGAGTGCCACATAGACGATGTCCTGGACCACGGAGTTACTGGATTTCTTTGGTCGGCTGAATGAAAGATCTGATTATATCACCATGATCCCAAAAGCATTGACTTTGTGAACATTACAATCAAGTCTGTGAAAGGTTCGCTCCACACAAGTATCTTCAGGAAACCTACTGAGAGGAACACCTTATTAAGATATAAATGGCACCATCCCAGGTGTCTACGTGACAACCTCCCCTTCGACAGCTCCTCCGCATTCGACGTATCTGTTCACTGAAGGAAGATTTTTTCAGATAATCGGATTGCCTCATGGACCGTTGGTGGAACGAGGATACCGTAAAAGACTTGTGAAACGTGCCAGGAAGAGGTCTTGGTTTAAGCACAGGGAGAGTTTGTTGACACCCAAACAATGCAACACGATCCCTACGAGCAGGCTTATTTGTGTCACCACATACTGCACCCGCAGTAATGACATCAAAAAGGTTATCAACAAACATTGGAAGCTGATTTCAGACGATCTGGAATTGTGTGAGCCACCAATGCATTCCTTCAAAAAGGGCGAGAACATTTGGGCTCATGTGGTCCACTCCTTACTACCAACTTCCTAACAGCCTTCTATTCAAACACAGTGGCACTTACTTGAGGTTGTGGTAAACTTTTAATGTGGGCATTGCAAGGCGTGCAAACTTACTATACAGACCAAGCAATTCACCTACAAAGAACACACTATAGATTTGAAATCACACCCAAATTGTAACACCAACGATGTGATTTATGCAATCACATGTCCCTGTGGACTCATGTACATAGGCAAGACACCCCAGAAAGGGAAGGCATGTATCCTGCAACACTGCAGCAGGATAAGGTATGGTACAGTGGGCGCACTCCTTGTTGAGCATTCAAGGCTCTCAACCAAATGCCTGAGAGCATAGATGGATAGTACTACTTGAAAAAATTACATTGGGCAACAGAGGGGAAGATATAAATGCTATCCTCAATACCCAGGAGTGTAAATGGATGCATTGCATGAAAACTGTAGAGGATGGTCTGAATGAGGTTGATGCGATCAACGCTAAACAGTCTTGCATTATTAGTGACTAACAGGCCTATGCACTTTGTCCAAGGATGAGCATGGATATACTGGTATGATTTAATAGTATATCACTATCATATCGATGTGCTGTCATGACTTAACTGTAAATCTTTATCATATGAAAGCATTTCTAACATTGTCCAGGTATTTTACTTCATGTATCTAGAAATATCTATGGACTTTCTCTTGAAGTTTCAATGGTACTGTCCCCCTCTGTTATCTGTTTTTTTTTAATAACCTTTAATTGTCTGAAACTTAGGAATGGTCGTGTGGTGAGAAGCATCACGGTTAAAGCATCACATCTTGTACTGTTCAATAACATGGCGATTCTGGGTAATATGTTTCCTTCGGCCCTTGTAACTGAATATTTAGAATGGACATGAAACACCAGCTGTAGCATCCGGGCTGTCCCACCAGTGAGTCTGTTTTCTGTCTGGATTTATTCCATCCACAACTATCATTCCAATTAGATCCATCTCCCTCACATCTCAAATTGGGATCCTTCACACTTTTTTCGATCAAATAAAATTTTACAACTATTCTCGCCTCACTGCATTTTCCACTAGTCGAATGGGGAGCCGTCGGCGACCGATGCGTACGGGTTCGGCAATCATCCCTCGCAGGCCGGAGCTTGTCAGCATCCAGTGCCTGCTTGTATGATGCACGCATTGGGCACGTTATAAGTACCTGCGCCCTCTGGGAGCCCCTTGGTCGTGATCAGAGGTGTTCACAGTATGTGGCAAGGTAAGCGATGTGTGCCTGATTCATTAGAAGACGGGCTTAGTTTCTCCCACAGGAAGTATTGGTCCTAATATACATTCTCCGTCTTTCTTACACAGGTTGGATTTAATCCTCGACTGTGACGCATATATGAGGTATGTCACCATCATTTCTTTTTCCCTCCAGTAGGTGCTGTTGGGGTTGTCCATGGATACCAATGTGTCCGACTACATTTTTGTGTACTTACAGGAATTATCCCTCCAGTATGAACTATGAATAATAACGAGCCACCATTTTTCGAATGGGTTAGGTAATGATTGCTACTAGAACCATTTAAATCGGTGAGTAGCAGTTGGAGTTGTTCAGGTAGATACAATCTCTGTTCTCATTGATTAGTGCTTACATAAACTCTAGACATCATTTTGTGCCGGGTTACCACCAGTAGCACTCTGTAGTTCTCCGTGTGCATAGCGCAACAGTATTGGAAGCGAGCGCTTCATTTTAAAAATCCTGTTTTTGTCGCTTTATTATTTTTCTGTTTTATTTCTTAGCCCCTGATTTTAAACACTAGCGCTTACCTGCACTATAATCGTGGGTTTACCGCCGTTTGAGCGGGTCCTTAGTTTTACCTGTCCGCTGAATTCACCCCTTTTTGCAGCCATCTTGGGTGAGGCTGGGACACTCTACGGGCGCCATCTTGGGTAGCGCTTCAGTGTCCCAGGCAGACCCAGCAACCGCTACTTAAGCCAGTTATGGAAACGCGCAGCAGTGACGCGCAGCGGAAGCGCCGTCTCAGCTCCGGAGTCGCGCCAGAGTCCAGCCCGTCTGTGCCCGTCCGGGCCCAGACGGGCCTACGGCCAGGTACCCTGTCCGATATTACTTCGACAAGGACGATTTATTCTCGGGATGACCTTATGGCACTGTGTCCCCCGGATAGCGCCTCATGTAGGTACGCCCACATCGGTTCCAATTCGCGATCAAGCTGCAGGAGGGGGCAGCTTATCGACCTGGAGAAAGGAAAGATGGCCCTGTCGCTTGGTCTGCTAAACTGCAGATCTCTTCCGAGACACGCGTTAGAAATCAACCACCTTATACAAAATATGGACTTAGATATCCTGTTCCTGATGGAAACTTGGACTACGTCCGGTTCTGAGGCAGCGATAGTGCAAGCCCTCCCCCCTGGTTTTCTTATATACCATCTGGATAGACCGGTGGGGCAAGGGGGCGGGATCGCTATTCTATATAGGGACACGCATGTGTGTAGGGCTCAGAATGGCTTAGTGTCGGACTGCGAGAGCTGTCAGTTTTCCTTGCGGATATCTCCCACAGTGTCGGTGGCAGGTATTCTGATCTACCATCCGCCAGGCGGCGTGGGTAATTTTATCAGTTCCCTTATGGAAACAATTACTACCTTGGCGTCCGCTACGACTAATTTCTTAGTCTTGGGTGATTTTAATATTCATTTTAATGACTCAGCTGACCCGGTAGCTTCAGACCTGCAATGTAACCTGAAAGCCTTTGATCTGTTTTTAATTAACTTAGGAGCGACGCATGACAAGGGATACTTACTTGATCCTATTTTTACTAATATTCCCCGTTTGGTGACCAGTCCGGTTTATCCCTTGCCATGGTCAGATCATTTCCTGATCCCGGCAACCTGGCAAACGGACTCATCACCCACGCCCTGCCATCAGACTTACATGATGGATAGAGCCTGGTCCAGGCTATCAATTGAGGACTGGATTTCCAAATTGGACGACACTCGCCCCCCCCCTGAATCCGATCCAATTAAGGGTGATTTCAACCTGGATCAATGGCTGACTTCCTCCCTTGACGCTATTCTTCCTATAAAGAAAGTGCCAAAGAGAGAGAAAAGAGTCCGCTCTGCTCCATGGTACACTTCCGAGTTACGTATCCTTAAGAAGAGATGTAAGAAGTTGGAGAGGATCTGGAGAAAGGATTGGGAAGTGGCCAGTCGTGAGGATTATCGTTCTGCAATGAGGGGCTATAAAACTGCTCTTCGTCGTGCGAAAACTCACTTTTTTGAAGAGCGTATAAGATCGGCCTCTAACTCCTCCAGGGAAACTTTTAGAGTGGTAAAGGAGCTTCTTAAAGTTCCCGAGCCCCTGATAATCCATGATAATCCTGGGGAGAAGTGTAAAGAATTAGCAGACTGTTTTCACATGAAAATAGAGAAGATTTTAAATACCTTGCCCCCACCTCTGCTTTCCTACTCGGAACCCATCAAGGACACAGTAAACCAGCAAAGTGGAATATCCACCCACTTAGATACTTTTGGCCCAGTATCATCGGCTGAAGTCCTTGAAGTACTAGGCGTCATGAAAAGTGGCTCCCCCAGGGACCCGGTTCCCATGAAATTTTTGAAACAGGCAGCCACCGCTATTGCGGCCCCGATCACCAACTTGATGAATACATCCTTTGCCCAGGGCGTGGTACCACCGAGCTGGAAATCAGCAGTGGTAAAGGCGCTTTTAAAGAAGCCAAGCCTGGATCCTTCAGACCTGGCAAATTTTAGACCTATTTCCTTATTGCCGGGTCTTGGTAAAATTGCCGAAAGGTTGGTGAATCGGCAACTGTCTGTTTTTTTGGAAGCGAATTGCCTGCTGCGAGACTCACAAACCGGATTTCGGCCAGGTCAGGGCACCGACACCGCTCTTCTGGCAGTCGTGGAGGAAGCCAGAAGCATTTTGGATTCAGGAGGGTCAGTGGCAGTGATCCTCCTGGACCTTAGTGCGGCTTTCAACACCGTGAACCATCATGTGTTGATTCAGCAGCTGTCCGAGATTGGAGTGTCAGGGGCCGCTTTGAGGTGGCTTAGGTCCTTTCTCAGTGGCCGGACATACCAGGTCTGGGAAGGCAATGATCGGTCAACATCTATCCCCCTCCAGTGTGGTTTGCCACAGGGCTCTTCCCTCAGCCCGACATTGTTTAATGTATATATGGCCCCCCTGGAGGATGTGGTGGCCCATTTGACATTAAAATCGTCAGTTATGCGGATGACACGCAGTTGGTGGTCGCCCTATCCCAACTGATGGAGAACCCCGATCTATTGCACTCCTGTCTGTCCGTAGTCCACACCTGGATGTGTGAGTCAGCTCTTAAGCTTAACGGCTCAAAAACAGAAATTATGTTGTTAGGGAATAAGACCCCCTCTCTTCCATTGACCAGCTGGCCCTGCTGTATGGGTGATCTCCCGAGCCCTAAAAAGGAGATTAAGAGCCTAGGGATTTGGCTGGAGCAGGACCTGTCATTTAGGACACAGGCAAAGAAAACGGCAGGTGTCTGCTTTGGTCTACTCCGGGCAGCTCGCAAAGTCCTGCCTCTCCTTCCTCTGACATCAAGGAAGCTGCTCATTCAGGAGCTTATTACATCGAGACTCGACTATTGCAATGCTATCCTCTTGGGAGCCCCGGAAGCTACGTTCAACATACTCCAGCAGGTCTAAAATGCGGCCGCTAGGGTATTCACGGGCTTTCCTAGGATACAGTCAGCCAAACCTGCCTTAAAGGCGCTGCACTGGCTCCCGGTGCGGGAAAGGGTGAAATTCAAGGCCCTCTGCACAGCCCATAAATTCATTCAGGGGAAGGGCCCTCCTTTACTGAGGAGCTTAGCGGCGCCCTATAAAGCCAACAGAGCGCTACGCTTGGATCGGAAATTTCTCCTCCATACTCCTAGAGTAAAAAGAGCTCGTACTGGGGGGAGGAGATTCTCGGTCAACACAGCGATGCTGTGGAATGCGCTCCCTCTGAAGCTACGCTCTGAGACCTGCACTCTGCGGTTCCGCAAAAGTCTCAGAACTTTCCTGTTTCCTGCTTAATCGCATCTGAACTGGCCAGGGGTTAACTGGTGGGGTCTGGACAAGCACTGGGATGCCCGAGGGTAACTACGCGCTATATAAAATTTTAAATAAATAAATAAATAAATAAATAAATTTTTCACAGAAAATCCTTTTTGCTTCCCTGACTTTGGAGCCTACGGTCCCGCACTTCCTGAAAATGACGGCCTGGTTCCTGCAGCTGATCATGATTGGTAATACATTTATTGTCCACTTATCAACCCCATCCATCACCAGAATAATGAGACTATATTAATTTATTATAGGTGCCTCCTTTTCCCTTCGCCTTTGGTTCTGATGAAGACCCCAAGGTAAAGTCATCAGTCTACCTATATGAATTAGGGGGTCAAAACATCACACAATAGGGATAGGGTTTCTCTGTCTAGAAATTACTATGTCCATATGTAAATATTGCCTTCATGTGGCTGGATAGATTGCTATCAGTCAGCGGGTGTTATGGCTGCAAGGCATTTCGACTGTTCCTCTGAGAGAAGGCTCTAAGAGAGAAGGCTGTATGACGACAGAGGCATATTGAAAATACCCACCACAGGAAACAGTACCAGAGGTGGAGCAAGAGCGTAGCCGGCGGCGAAGGCAGAGGAGGCGAAGAGAAGGTGGCGGACTTGCCGACAGCTTTTCCAGCGTTTCCAGCATTTCCAGCACGTTTCCAGCGCTCCTAGCCGGGGTTAGGAGGTCATGAAGAGGTCGCACCCCCCACGCGTACCGCACATCCAACTGTCTGGCAAAGGAGGTGAGGCCACGCAAAACCAGCATAAGGCGCGGGAGCCGAGACGCAAGCGCGGCTGCCGGTAGAGGAAGCCGCGAAGTAAGAGCCAAGGGAGCTGACCGGGAAGGCAATCCGACTAGGTCTGATTCGCCTGCGGTCCCCCCCTGTGCTCCGCTCGCAGGTCGGACTCTCACAAGCTGACCTGCCGCTGCTGTTTCATTCTGTTTCATCCTGTCTCATAACTCAGCCTCAGAAAGACAGAGAGACAAAAACTACTAACACGATTTATCACGATCTATCACGCCCCATCTGGCACTTACACCTGCAACTTGCAGAATCCACAGAAAACATAGAGAATTACAGAAAACTCATAGGAAAAACACAGTCTTCTTATAATCTGGACAAAACTGATAAAATGTGCTGCCTTAGGTCATAGGTCACAGGAGCCAGGAGTTAGGACTCAGGGGGCTCCAGGAGCCTTACCGCAAGGTTCAACAAGCTCTTCAAGCCACAATCCATCAAAATCCATCACACTTCGCCACTAATCGATAAGGCGAAAAGCGGTTGAAAAGCGGTTGACGCGGCCAAGGAGGACGAACAGCTAACATCCACGAGCTCTCCAGCTTTTCACACTTCCTAACTGCCATCGCAAATAGCTGGCGGTGAGCAGAAATACAGTAATGAGAACAAGAAATTCGACGCTCCTACAGAGCCAAAAGATACCCCGCCCTCATAAGACAGCAAAGCGCCTTAAAGAAAAAATGCTTTTCCCCTTTAGTGGAGGGGCCTCTAACATGGGGCCAGATTATAGAGAAGAAGTAGAGGCGGAGGTAGCAGTGAATTACAATGGAGATACCTTAACAACAACTCCCCAGGTAAACAAGCCCCAACAGCGTCTGCCTATGCCCCCACACGGGTCAACGCCAGCACTAGATAAGGTCTCACCACTAAGTAGTCAGAGAAAAACAATCGCCAATACTGCTAATAATAACAGAGACATACGGGACTTTTTTCGTCACAAAATGCCGAATTGTGCACACCTGTATGCAGAACAAGAGAATGATATAACAAACTCGGATACAGCCGCTAACTCACCAGGAAACAAGATTCTTTTGAGCCCAGCAACCCCGCTATCACCAAAAATAATCATAGCACCGGGTGGCCTACCAGCTCATACAAAACATACATCGACCTTGCCTAATAACAACGCCGGCTTAGCTAGCTCCCATGCAATAGTAACTCAACAAACCTGGGACACCCAAAGGGTTTTTCCAGCCGATGGCGCGATTAAAGCACACCAGGCAACAGGACTGCCCCATAATAAGGGGGTTGGCGAAACTCGTATCTCAGCACTCAGTGCATACGCAGAGCCATTCCAAAACTCTGCAACACCCCACTCAACCCTAGTTAGCCCTGGATTTGACCATAACGGCATTAGATACAATCAACAAGACCAGGGGGCGGACCACATAACGGAGAAGCAGCCGGCTAAACTGGACCATCACCTTGTACTGATCAATGACGTCTTTTCCTCAATGGTAAACGCAGCCATAATGCACGCCGACAAGTTAGACGTCCAGATAAGCCTACTTCACACAGTCGCCAGCCTGATCAGGCATAGATTCCAAACTAGAAGCCTTGAACTCTTTAATTCAACACGCCCAGGCAACTACCACAGCCACGTTCAAGCCACAGGACTGTGGATGCAGCTCGGTGCTGCTCTGCTTGGAAAAACAGCCAGTAATAATGAATACACTGATTGAAGATCTAAAAGCAGAAACCAGCAGGCATAGGAGCAATGAAAATTTGAAGTTGGCAAATATAGATAATACTCCAGCCGGGACACAGACGACTGTCGACTCTAATGGCAAAGAACCCCAGCAGGACATCACAAAGATGTCGGCAGCTGAACCGAGCAGGGCACCAAGCAGGACACTACAAACTACTACAGACGAATGCAGCACAGCTGCCAAAGAACAAGCAAACTTAAACAGCTTGCAGGTGACAAGCCTTGAAACTGGCCCCCTATTCCGGAAAAATAAGAAAAAATTAAAAAAGCTAAACAAACAAAGAAGAAGCAATCATAACCAAAACGGCTCAATCAGGTTGTGATTACTGCCGGAAACCAATGAAAACCCTGTGGACAGTATAAACAACGTCGTGCCTACCACACATCAAAATCCTCAAACTCTAGACGGGAAAGATATTTGGCCGGATAACTCAACTAAAATGAATCTTGACCCAACCCTTGGCAATACGCACGATGGCCTAGGCCAACGCTCTAAAAATTGGGATAGAAGTACCGCAATACCCAGCGGGCATCCCAAACTTCACGAGGAACAAACTTCCCGGGCAGACAGCCAGGCACTGCCTGAATTCCAGGTACCACATCGAGACAGCCCAACGCCGATCAACGCAACGGATAAAGCCTTACATAGCAAAACCAGAAGCTCACCAAAGGAAGACAACCAGAGAATACGCTGGAAGGACTCCAATGACTCCAACAAGACAGCAGTAAACAAAACAAGCGAAGTTTTGCCGCTGATAACAAAAACGGGTACCACAAACCATGCAAACGATGATGTAAATGCTGGGTCACTGCAAACCCGTCAGGATTTAATTAGCCAAGATTCATCCATAAAAGGGACACATAAGTTACATATCCCACACACACAGGATGATCTGAAACTATGCCTCCAGCCAGAGTATGCCTCACAGGGCAAGTGGGACATACTCAACCGCAGCAACCTACTAAAACTCTTTGCGAACATCCTAGGCCTGGAAAATATAAAGTCATCTGACATCGACACAGTTTCCTTTTTCACGCAAGGACCAGGTGACATTAACAAATCTACAGAACTGTTTTTTTCAAACCCAGACATAATCCACACACTAAAAAGAAATTACCAAATACTAGAAGATTGGGGCATAAAGATCACGAGTCGTCCGACAATAAAATGCCCTATGCCTTTGAAATATGCCCACTTGCAGTACCAAATTGACCCTAGAACACCGGACATACAAAGAGAGAACTCGAAAGCAGAGTTGCCACTCCCACCCTTAAAAACACCCTCTATACTCCATGGGAGTGAAAGTGGAACAAATATGAAATTGGCAAGCGATGGGTCACTCAAGGTCACTACAAACATTAGCAAAAGTACCCGGAGCAGCTCAATTCACAACAACTCATATGAAGATTGGTCTTGGGTGCCTCGTGCCTTAGCTCATAATTCCTAAACTCCACACTGTTGCAAGTAAGACCACACCACCACATTGGTAGGCAGATTTACCAGGTATAAAACAGAAAAGGGAGACAACTGGGAAACAAAACTTATCTATTATGTCCTGGAATGTAGCCGGGATACTAAAACTAACACAATATCGCGCTACACGCCAACTCTTCACAGATATAGACATAATCTGCAAGCAAGAAACATGGGCTATTAAACCAGTTTCGATCAGGGGATTTGCAGACTATCACAAACCGGCTGTTAAAGAGAACATCTTCGGCAGACCGTCAGGAGGCATCTCCATATATATCAGGCTCTCACGGAAGATACAATTTAGGGAAATTACAACAACGTCAAATTTGTATATGGCCGGCATCTTGAAATGCCTTTCATCAAGTAAGGGCACATTGTCTATATTACTGATCAATGTTTATTATAACTCTAATGGACGGGGAAAAAAGGAAAAACTCTCCGAGTTATTAGAAGACATCGAAAATCTCCTCTTACAATTTGCCCACATGGACTCAATAATTCTCGGGGATTTCAACACACATAACATTGGAGACAAATTAGTAGAAAGCTATAGTTCCCCCTCGACGGAAGCATTCAACGCCCTCTTACATGCCTACCAGTTGGCATCAGCCCACTCCCTATTCTTAAAGGATTCTCCAGGAAACCTCTGTCCGCCAACTTAAAACAATCTTACCACAATTGACTATATCCTTTTAAGCTCTCGGCTACAGAGCCTAATGACAGGGTATAAAGTCGCACAGCGGAAGGAAAGTGATCATGCAGCTCTAATAACAACCTTAAATCTGACAGCAGACAACCACCACACACTTAAACAACTGGGATTGACAACCGGTATTGAACAGCACATATTGGTAAGAAGGATTAAATGGGATGCAGGCCCTATACATAAGTTTGAGGAATGGAAAAAAGCATGGGTGGACGGCACTTTAAAGGAAACAAACAGGGGCATAATTAAAGAATGGGACCAACTTGCCTACAATCTGGTAATACTCCTACAAGAAGGGAAAATAAGAAAAAACAACCATTACCCAAGGCACAACCTTGGTGATATACTTGCAATCCGAAAAAGCGCGAAACTAGTGCGCATCAAATGAAAGACTTACCTGAAAACCAGTTAAACTAAAGATAAACAACTCCTATAGGAAACGGCAAAATCACATTCAAAGCAAGTTTGGGCGGAAAAACGGAAACAAACTGAAGCAAAGTGGCTAAAGATCTTCGGACTGTTGAGTCCCAGTAAAACGCAAGAGTTCTGGCAATATCTTAATACTCTAAATCAAGGGAATACGCAGAGAGAAAACTCAATTGACTCCGACATCTGGACAGCCCACGTGACATCTTTATACAAAGAGGAAGGCATCCTAAATCATTCAAATACAGAATTAGACAACGTAACACAACTGACTAACCCAAAAAATTCATACACAATGGACAAAAAAGTTAGTCAACACAATATTTAAAAAAATCCGACCCAATGGAGCGCCAGGACTCAACGGCTTGCTGGGCTCCCTATTCAGGCAAGATACAGACTTTTGGTCCGAAAATCTGTCCGTGTTATACGCGGAATGTCGATTAGCAGGGAATGTACCGGATTCTTGGCGCGGGTCGCTCCTACATCCCATCTACAAGAAAGGGTCGAAATAAAACCCACAAAATTACCGGATGATTGCACTCCTTGATATCGAGGGAAAGGTCTACGCCAGCAACCTATTAATGGAACTCTCAAATTGGGTAAGTAAGGAAGGCCTCCTGCCATTCTATCAAACAGGGTTCAGACCAGGAGCTTCAATAGTGGATAACATCATAGCACTCTCATACCTAACATACAAGGCAGTGGCACGAAAATCTCCCCCCATTTTTTGCCTGTTTTATTGACTATACTGCAGCCTTTGATGGCGTCGACCGCTCTATTCTTTGGCAGAAATTGGCTACCTGGAATATTGACCCACAATTACTAAAATCAATTATCTCCCTATATTCAAACATATGGGTCAGAATTAAATTGTCAACTATGTCAGCATCAGAGAAAATTGACACCAACCGCGGCTTGAAGTAAGGATGCGTACTAGCCCCGATGTTATTCAATTTATACACCGCAGACATGGGCAAAGCCTTGATGGGAGCATCACTTGCAACTCCCCGTCTTGGGTATACCAAGATTCAATTACTGCAGTACGCTGATGATCTGGTATTACTAGACCACACTAAAATTGGGCTTCAAAAAGCCTTAACGGCCTTGGGCACCTACAATGCAAAAAACAAACTGACCGTGAATGCAGCCAAATCAAATATAATAATATTTGGTCCTTTTCCGAAAAAAAAAAAACGATAAAATAGAAGATAGGACAACTGATGTTGGACTGCACACGGCAATACAATTACTTGGGAGTTTGGCTTTGCGAGACAGAGCGGCCATGAATACACCTAGAGTAAATACGGGCCAAAGGGAAAAGTATCTCGTACACCCTGGGGAAGCTGCATGCAACTCTACATAGCCCTACGACAGCAGCAATTCAAAGAGTATTAAGGGCGAAGCTAATACCATCATTAAATTACGCTCAGCAGGCCTTTCCAGGTAAACTATCAAGCACCCTGGAAAAAATCCACTGCTCGACCTATAGAAAACTATTCCACCTACCCTCTAGCACCAGAAACACTCTGATGCGGCTCAAATTCGGCTTGACACAACAAAAGCTTGAGGAACTGGCCGCAATTAGCAAATACTTTTACCTCACAACCGTGGCCCCAGAAAACTCGCTGAAATCTAGCATAAAGAGCATTTTCCTGGAAGAAAAGAATCTGTGGTCAAATATTCTCTCCTCCGCAAAAGAAACTCGGAACCTTGCTGTGGATAATTGGGACCCCGAGTTACTCAATTATGCCGCCATTAAAAGCGCAACGAAACAACAAGTCCGGCTCTGCTCACGCATCACTGACCTGGAAGCATTGGAATTAAGAGGCTTCCATGAATCGCTAATACTCCCGCAGCTGGCACAGACCTCGAAACCGCACCTTATCCAAGCAGTGGGCAAGGTGGCAGTTAATAGGATTTTAGGGCTTCGACTACACCCTCTGCCCCTTAAAGAGCTTTACTCCACGAGTAGACTTGAGATAACGCATTCTGAATGCCGCTTATGTAAGTATAAACAAGAGAGCTTCGCTCACATCCTGTTTTGCTGCCCGCTGCTGTCCGCCGAGTGTAACCGCTATTTAAAGCCAATTCTACTCAGACAAGGAATTAGAACGATAAAGGAGGCGGTCAACTATCTATTCACAATGGAAACAATGAAAGACATGGCTGTGTTCAGCAAATTCATTCAACAGACACGCCGGAAGCTGATGGCCCAGCACAATTAGGCCAGCGGCCGCTAACTGCTATGAGACATTTCAGCTTACGAAGAAACGGACTAATGAACTTAGCTCTTTTAATCATGTTTTAATTCATTTTAAGTTTTTCTCTTTTCATTTTTCATTATTTTATCTTTGACATGAAAACAATGCTTACTTAAAGTTTGACGTCTTCTTTAATGGTTTTGAGTAACCAAATAAAGTTTTTATTCATTCATTCATTCATTCAGTCTGCTGATGTATTTATTTGCTCAATGATTTTCCTACCCTAAATCTTCATGAGTGCACATCCCCTAGGAGCACCTTTTTTCTCACTTCCTTTGGAGCACCTGCTTTTTTTTCATGTGAATGTACATATTACTATGATGTTTCATTGAATAAATCAGCATATGTTTTAAGTTGATACATTGTAATGATTTGATTGCATGGTGATCTTTCATTTTGTTAATTGAATGGTATACCACTGTGACCTTTTTTCTTGTACTGTACTTTACCCAGCTGCAGTGGCTTATCGGTTTACCCCATTGTATATAACTCGCAAGGACAGCAGTCGCAAAATTCGGTTTGGATGAATCAGTAAACCAGGTTTCTGTGACAAATAATATATCCAAATTATGTTCTAAAATAAGCTTGAGTAGCTTTAGCCTGTGCTTCAGTAAGGTTCTTGTGCTAATTAGAGAGACCTGGTAACCTGCAGTTTCCCTTGGCTAGGAGTGTTATAGGGATTCTGCCAGGAACAGACTATGCTTGGAACCATGGAACATCAGTATATAGGGACTGAGTCACTGTTAGAACTGGGGATCTCTAGTTGGCTGAGGTAGGTACCTTAGTCCAAATAAAGACCCTTGCTACTAAGACAGGGAAAGGAAGGACATCATCTCAGATAGCCCCTGCTCACCTACTCGGTAGCTTGGCACAAGCAGTCAGGCCTATCCATAAGGCAAATTTGTAAAGTATTTGCAACCACGCTCTCAGTAACCCAATGATAACACCACAAATGGACGAGTTTCATAAAAAACTATTATATGTTTATAAAACATACGATGAGACCACACAATAAAAATCCAACAAATGCGTATTTGTAATAATTCACCTTGCTGGTTATTAGCCCAGCAAGCCCTTGTAGGTTCTTGCAGTATTAATGAGCAATTCTTGATGATCTCATGCAGTCCTAATGCAATGCTATGCAGTTCGTAATGCAAGAATCAGGCACTTCATCTTGTAAAAATAATGCAGTTCGTTATGCAACAATCAGGCAGTTCGTAATGCCAAAATAATGCAATTTGTAATGCAACAATAAGGCAGTTTGCAATGCAAAAAGAATGCAATGCGTAATTCAACAATCAGTCTGTTAGTAATGAAAAAATAATGCAAGGCGTAATGCAACAATCAGGCAGTTCATAATGCAAAAATAATGCAATGCGTAATGCAACAATCAGGCAGTTCATAATGCCAACAGTAATGTACTTCAGCACCGATTGCGGTGCTCTGGACAGTCTCTATGCCACTCTTACTGACTCGCTGTCAGCTACTGCCAAAATATGCCCCCAACACGGGTAGGATGAAAACAAAGTGCAGGTCCACACTCCTGCCCCGGTACTGCCACTCCTCAACAAGTACGGGCCATGATAAAAACTTAAGCAGAGGCTTGCGCTGCAAAGATGGGAAAGGCTGAGAGTATTTCTCTCGTAGCCCGCACCCCACACCCCACCGTTGGCGTGACACATGCACGCTCACTGAGCGTTACCAGGGGGTACCATTTCACTCTCCTCTCCTTGCAGCTTGGGCCTCTGATGCGACTTCGTTGATCTTGGGCAGTGGAACACGGACCCCTGACGTGATGGGTCGAGGTCTCTCCTTGGCAAAGGCAGGCTAGGGCCAGCGGCGGTGTATCATCCCAGCTCCTCTAGGGATGCCGGTCCGGGTCGATGGCAATGACGATCGCAGCACTTCTGGTCACGCAGTCAATCGAATCAGAGTACCAGACTGCTCTGGGACACACAGTCACGGGTCAATTTCTCACGAAGGTCTCAGGCTACAACAGGACAAAAGCACACAGCGTTGCTGAGACTCACTTGAGCTCCGGGTACACACAATCACAGGACAATCCTCACGAAGGTCTCAAGCTGCACAAAGCATATGCACACAGCGTCGCTGAGACTCACTTGGATTCCGGGTGCCCACGATCACAGGGCAATCCTTATGAAGGTCTCAGGCTGCACAAAGCATACGCACACAGTGTCACTGAGACTTACTTGGACTCCGGGTACACACAATCACAGGACAATCCTCATGAAGGTCTCAGGCTGCACAAAGCATATACACACAGCGTCGCTGAGACTCACTTGGATTCCGGGGACCAACGATCACAGGGAAATCCTAACAAAGTGTTCTGGCTGCACAAAGCACATGCACACAGCATTGCCTAGACTCACTTGGACTCCGGGTGCACACGATCACAGGACAATCCTCATGGAGGTCTCAGGCTGCATGAAGCACACAGCATCGCTGAGACTCACTTGGACTACGGGTGCACAAGATCACAGGGCAGTGCTTACTAAGGTCTCAGGCTGCAGGAAGCACACACAGCGTCGCTGAGACCCCTTGGAAACTTTTATGTTCCTGAGTTTCCACAACAGGGAGCCAGCTCTCCTCGGGCCCTTGGGGGAAAGTTACTTCAGGACACAGCACACAGCAAAGTCCTTTCAAGCACCGGGAAACAGCACACAGCAAAGTCCTTTAGCTTTTCCTTGGTTAAATCAGCAAACTGCAGGCCAGCCTCAAAACACACAGCAAGGGGCAGTCCTTTCCTTCAATCTCTTCAGCTGTTTCTTCCTTGGCAGAGGTACCTCTTGATCACAAAGTAGTTTCAATCATTTGCAGTCTTGATCAGTTCCATTCCAACGTTCAGGAGTTTCAGCTGTCATAGTTATACCCCTAAATGTCTTTGAAGTCTTTGTTTTCAGTGGGGCACTGACCCCTTTCCAAACCAGTTCTGGGTGTCACCCTGCCAGTGACACCTTCTTCCTTTGATAGTGGGGGTCTGGACCCTCAATCACTTAGCAGGAATTGGAGCCATTTTTGTATGGCAGCAGCCCAGCCCATGCCTCTTCACCTTTAGGGGCTACTCCTCCCCCTACACTCCAGATGCAGGTCAGCCTGTTGCTGTCTCACCTCCTCCCCTAGGTCAAGACAACCAGGCAGATACACACAGAGTGGTTATAAACCAAAAGACCAGCCACTTCTAAAGGTGTTTTCTAAACACAGAATACAAAAACCACATTCACAAAAATGTGTGTTTTTTAATTGTGAATTCAGGCACACTAAACTTCACCTTACCATCTTGAGCCTATAGGAAGATAGGCTGGAAACATATTACACAGCCTTCCCCATTCTGTCCTTTGGGCAAGATGGCAACAGTGAAAAATAAAATGGAGAGTATTTCACTGTCACGACATGGTACACACCTCAGTATATGTCCTACCTTTCACATACACTGCACCCTGCCCAGGAGGCACCTTGGGCCTACCATAGGGGTGTTTGATGTGCATAAAAAGGGAAGGGTAAGGACTGGCAAGTGGGTGCATTAGTCAGGACAACATGGCAGCTAGCAAACTGGGTGCAGGCACTGCAGTGGCAGGCCTGTGTTCTCTCTTTAGGGCTTCTTGTGTGGGAGGCACAATTAGTGCTACAGGCCCATGAGTAGCATTTGCATTACCAGCCCTGGCACACATAGTGCACTTTACTAGTAAGGCAAACATACCAATTATGGACAACCAATTACCATAACACTTTATACAGGGAGCACTTGCACTTTGACACTGATCAGCAGTGGGTGGCAAAGTGCCCAAAGCATCTAAGTTGGCAACACCATGTCAGAAAAAAGGCCAGGGGGGAGGCAAATGTTTAAGGGAACTTTAGCCAAAAAAGACCAAGTCCAACAGTCACCATGCCATCTCAGTAGATATGAGCCCAAGTCCGACTAGCTTTAGCGCCTTTCTTGCCCTCCTAACCTTTTCAGAGACACATGTCAATTGCAACGCAGAACACGACATTCTCGACCCTCTGAAGGATCGTGCTAACAGGGCACACCCTTTCACTCTCTCACCCTTACTTTTACTCAATAAGATATGAAAGAGACATGAAGGAAGTTTACAATGTTAATTTACACTGTCTTGCTTTAAGATGTAACAATTGTGCTAAAATTAGAAAACAAATACATACCAATAATACGATCAGCATTGTTAATAAACAGACCTGCCTAACCCACCCGTACTACTGAAGCAAATTAATTATATAGTATAGATTTTTGGGTTTAGTGGCAGACTCCATACCTTTGCATGCATAGGTGGATGTTCTACATCCTAGCTGATGAGGTCACCACTCCCGTTTCAGGACCTTCACTCCGTGAGTATTTTTTAAGAACCCCTGCCCTTAATTATATGACAAGCTATGTGTATAAAAAAACAGCAACTGCATTCTTTTATTATATCTAGGAGCTAGTGTCTCACCCGAGAGAATAACAAGGGGCAATGTTGTATGACCTTACCTTGGCTGTTCAGAATAAATTCCAGGAAAAGAGAATAAAATACAAAAACACGTGCTGATTCCTTATGAAAATATAATGTGGCACAAAGGTAAGTGTGTTATTTAGTAACATGTGCACAACCAAAGAGGCCTACAATGTGCATAAATAGGCTAACAAAGAGAAAACGACAATGGGCCATTTGAGAAACACGCAACAGATGTGAAAGATCTGAAATCAGGTAGTTGCATTCCAAGAGGGAAATTGTTATACCCTTCAGGTATTCCCCTGCCGCTATCTCTTACCTTCAGAATTTAATTACTAGTGTATTGTTTTCTCTTTAACATATGTACTGGTTAAATAACAGGTGCATTCTGGCTGTCGGCTAGTGCAAATGGGCTCGCTTTTAGTGCACTTCGGGTGTGCGATAGGCAGCCTAACAGCTATTGCAATGAAATACTCCATCAGCAGCTTGCCCCTGGTGTCTGAGTACCAAAGGGGCTAGAACATTCACTCCAATAAACCTAACGTGGAGCCCACAGATGAATTTGTGCTAAATATCACTACCAGTCACTTAGTGGAGAGCGTACCTCTGTTCATAAAATGCTTCTTACATCAAACAAGTAACAAACAATTAAAGCAAGAGTTTACCCCTAATTACAGTTTTTAGCAGGACAATCATAATGCCACTGTGTGGTTTAGTAGATACTACTCTTCTTAGTGTGTTCTGCAGATAACCTACTATGTGCAAAGAGCAATTAGCTTAGGTTACATATTCAAATTCAGTAAACATTTTCAGTTAAAATATCCACAATTAACAGTCTTTCCTACAATTATTTTCTCTCCTCCCATCCCAAACATCCACATGTACAAGCTGTATTGATGCCATCAAGCTCATTGGTTGCTCCTCATTCATCGCTGATAATACAAGCCCTCCAGATTTCAGTGTAGAATCTTGGCTCACTACAAAAGCATTTTCTCACCCTAGTCAGGAGAGCTAAGCACCAACTGAGATTGATATTTTAAATAAAACCTTTCTTGTCTGAGCCAGATCTTAAAGATGTGGTTCATGCAGTGGTTCTCTCCAGAACTTAGCATGGACATGTTATTCCCGCAGACATCCCAAAAACTCATCTTGCCCCTTTGATAGCCTCATTGCACAGTGCAGCTCGCTTGATCTCTAGGATCGGTTGCTCTGAACATAGTTCACTCTACTTATGATCCCTAGGTTTGCTTCCAACCGGAAGGAATGTTTACAAGATTTCTCATTTCACATATAAACTCCTTCAATCTGACCGTTCCCACAATCTGGATCTGAAATTGAAAACCTCTGGACTGAGCGGTCTCCTTCGCAGCTTAAAATCCCTCCTGATTGAAATTCCTCCTTTTCACAAGAAGCATTTTCGGTATCAGTCGTTCTCTGGGAGTGTGTAGTAATGCATGCTAGAATGAAGCTTGATGGGAAAATAATATTATTCCTCACAGGGAGATCGGCATCCACCACTGGTATTACTGTCCAAGATAGAACTTTGCATTGTCAACATTCCATATAAAGGGACTGAGCCACTTACAGTGGGAGGGGGAAGGGGCGAAAGGAGGTTGACAGAGAGGAGAGAGGGTGAAGGGAAAAGGGTAGGGGACAATGATAGTTGTTGACATATAATAAATATATTAAACATTGGGGTATATTCACAAGAATGTGTGATAACTACCGCAAGAGTAGTGTAACACAACTTTCAACTTCGCAGCCTATCGCGGGAAAATAACCCTGTGTCAACGAGGAATTCACAATGCGGCGGTAGCATGCGAAAGACACCGGATAATGTGGCAAATGTCCGCGTGAAAATCAACGCCACGCTGCATAAATGTGATACGCAAACGCAAAAAAAATTCGATGAGGCCAACCGCGGTACAAAAAGTAGCGAAAACCAGCCACAGGACTGCAAATTTTAAACAAACAGGGGTACCCAGAACGTAGGTAGGGACCTTGGGTATCAGTTTTTTGTCAGAAATAGTGGTCCTTAAAAAACACAATATAGGTGTGATAAATATAGTCTAGAATCAACACTATATTTAAGATGTCGAGCCAGACACTTATTTAATGAATCAAAGAATTAAAAGGCAAATGAAAGCAATGGAGTGGGACACAGTCCTGCATCCTACACAGACATAAAACAATTCCATCTAGACACAAACATTTCAGGCAAGACAAGATTAGCTTGTAGCCAATACAAATAATTAGGGCAAGCTTATGGAGCAAACAGTAGGTTCACTTATTTTAACACATTGATCTAATGTGCATACTTTTGTTTAAAGAAGTCGACGACGTTTCGATCCTTTTAAAAAAAATACTAGGATCATCATCAGGACGGGTATAATACAAGCCTGAATTTATTCATTGCCTGTGAAAAAAAGGAGGAAAAGGGGAAGGAGAGGGGCAGAAAAGGAGCAGATATTAGGGGACACGTAATGAAGGACAACCGAATGCAAATAGCTGTACATGCTAGAAGTGAATCTACATCAGACATACACTAGCAACAGTACCGTGACTGCTGAAGACTAACACGTGCAAGAGAATTTACTTGTCAAGATAGGGAGTACGTGAACATCCATGAATTAACAAGGATTCGCTGGTATGTTGGACTGATTAAGTGTTTCGTAAGAGGGGGTGAGAGGTTCCAGTTGGAGCAGCGGGGAACGGAGAAAGAGTGGTGTGGCCAGAAAGCCAAAGTGCTTGTGTAGATAAGTCATGCTCCCCACGGCGTTAGGAGGGATAGTGCAACCGCATATATCAAATGGATACAACTGGAGAGGTGATGGGCTAAGTTCCTACTCGCAACAAGGGTGACTAGTAAAAAAAAGGTCAGACTCACGAAGTGCATGACACAACTTATGAGGACGTCTCAGCCGTGCTCGATGGGACGTGCCTAGTGCCGACATGGCGAGGTGGCATTGCTAACCAACACACACGGTGTCTGTGCCTTAGACGTGCAAGTGGCAACGAAGTCCAGAACAAATTACGGGTGTCGATACGCTGGAAAACGACATGCAGATATCATTTTGAACTGGCTACGGGCATATCAGCCCGACCCCTTTATTGGCAGGGCCACATTTACAGGGACGCCTGTGCTGGATGTGTGTGAGGTGAGTGTAAGCAATTCCGCATGGAATGACTGGTGCTGGCAACCACTTGAACATTGGACCCTAGTGCAACGGAAACAGAAAACACATGCATAACAGAGTCAACTGCTGAGCAACATGGAGGGAGCTGGAGAAAGTCCAGAGGACAGCCAACATGCAAACAGAAGTGCCCGTGAGTTGCAGTGCACTGGGGATGGGACAGTAGAAATGAACACGTTCATGTGAAGAAAAAGTCTCGGATTGTGTCCCTTAGATATATTCTTGATTCAGATGCAGTGGGCTATGTCAGACCTGCAGCATCTTCCCCATCAACATCTCAGGGACCGAACACTGTTTGAGGTGACATATCTACGCAACCTCTCCACAGCACAAAACTCAATCAGCAACGTACAATGGCCTGCAGTGCACTAAGTCACTCTAGTGCAGAGCAGGGTATCAGGCCGATAATTGCATCCACGACAGGTCTGAGCAACTCCGTTATTCTGTCAGGACCACCGTGTCGACTGTGGCAGATGGTGGTTGGAGGTGGTCCTTGCGGTGGTGGCGTATGCGTCCTGTGGTGATGCCACGTCCGGGTTGGTCATGACTCGATTTGGTGTGTGAGCCCTGGTGGGACGTAGTTGGGCCCGGAGGCTGCGTACAGCGCAGGGCCACAGAGAAATGGTGTTGATGACCCCAAGGCCAACACTTCAGGGGCCATCCAATATCTCCAAAGAAGGGGTCCCAGACCAGACCAGCACAGAGTTAGTGGCCCCGGATGCACTGCGACCGGCACAGGCACCCAGCCATGGGGCAGTGACTTGAGGGGCAGTCAGATGGGCCATGTGACCTAAGCGGGTCACCATCAATGTCCGAGGTGTATGTTGCGGAGCATTTCATGGGACAGTGGAAGGTGTCCTCCAGGGCATGACGCCAAAAGGTTTGATTTTATCCGGCAGCAGTAAATTGTGGGGTGGCAAGCGCAAACCTCGTTTACACCACCAATTTGGTATCAGCTACATGAGGATGAAAACTAGCCCATAGTCCATCGACTCAGATGCCACCAATTTGCGATCAGGGAGAGTCTATGATTGTCTGGGAACAGATTTAGTGGCATAGGTGCTGAGAGGGGATTCAGTCTGCGATGATGCCGGTACGCTGATGTGAACTCAGCCATTCCAAAATGGAGAGCCTGTGACCTACTGGACCGTAGTGTAGGCTGGAGCCAGTTGTCAGCAGTGGCCCACTGACACGTGTCGTTGGCTCGCAATGCACAGAGTTAGTGACATGAGGGCAGTTGTCGGTAGTGTTCGACCCCAACCTCCGTGACGATTATCCTTTCTTTCCGCTCAGATGCAACATGTCATCCTCTTACACCTCTCCTTGCGTGCAATGATATGTAATCTGCCTTTGCATAATTGATGTTCAGTTCTAAATCTGTGGCCTACTCGAAAGCAACCTAGGCTGAGAGCGGTGTAGGCCAGAGGCAGCGGTCAGCACGGGCCAGTCAAAGAGTGTCGTCAGCATAGGTTGGTGGCCCTTAGTTCAGGTTCAGTGGTACCCGACTTTCGTCCGGACTGAGCCACATATTCCTCTTACTCCTCTACATGCGACCACTTGTGTGGACTCCGCCATCTGTGAAACATGACTAGGTGCTGGATGTGAAATCGACTGGTCCACAGGGTAGTCCTGGTCCCTCATCCATGTGTCGCAGGCTGGCTGTGAACAGGGATTGTGGCGCCCTTATCTCCGACTGGCGGTGGACAGGGTTTGTGGCACCACGTGTCACCGGCTGGCGTTGAACAGGGTTTGTGGCACCACGTGTTGCCGGCTGGTGTTAAACAGGGTTTGTGGCACCATGGGTTTCCCACTGGCATTGAACAGGGTTTGTGGCACCACGTGTCACAAGATGCCCATATGGAACTATGCCTCACTGATCGGGGGGTCTGGTGCTGTGATCGCTGTCCCGGATTTGGGGTCACTGCCATTCAGGAGCCAGGACACAGTTTAACATATGGGACCTACTGGGCCGCAGTGATGCCGGTGGAATATGTAAACAAGGAAGGAGTATTGTGGGCCAGCGTGGGAGGGCCAGCAATGGTCAGAGATGCTGGCAGGCTCGTGGGCATCGGGCTTGGAGCTTGCGCCGGCATGTTGTGGGCCCTCCTTGACACACACCGGTGTTGCCTTGTGATCAGTGTGGCCTGGCTGCACAGGGTCAGGCCTGACGGGTTCGTGGTCCAGCGGGCCGGGGTACGGCAGGTGCTCAAGATCGCAGGCAACTCCGCTAACAAGGATGGCGTTGGCCTCATGGTGGGGTGGGACCGCCCTGGCAGAGACATTAACCTTTCTGGAAGAGGACCACACCCAGGGCTACATGCTTTTTATTCACACCGCTACGCTGTCCTGGCGTACACAAGGCCATCACACTCTGCTCACGCTTACGGGGGGGCTACGTAACAGGCAACATTTCAGCGAGGACCCCCACTGGCTGGGGTGACATGGTTGTGTCCACTACACTCAATACACCAGAGGATGTGTTCTGCATACTGCGATCTGTCCAGCACATTGCTGCCACTCTTGACATTGTGTACTTTCCCAATCATGGTTCTACTGCATCCTTCACACATGCCTGGTTGCCAACTCTCCCCACATTCGGCTATTTTGTGGCTGAGGTGCCTTGCCATTGATTGGGGTATAGAAGGGGGGGGTTTACCCAAGAGAAGTCGCTGGGACCTGGGTCATGTTGAGGTACTGAGAGGAGAGGGGTCCCAGTAAGAGTTAACTAATTACCTTAATTTAAATAATAATAATGCTGCACTTAATGAGTCTACAATGTTTTATTCACAGAGTAGACACAACCAGGATATAGTATCCAACATTAATCAATTTGAAACGGTTGAATAGTGCCCAATAAACAAGGGAAAAGTGATAAAGTGAGGATAGTGCAAGTAGGGGAAGTGACAATAAAATCAGAACAAAATCTGACACATTTACACATAAATTGAAATGCTCGGATGATCACAAATCAAGCTAGTCACTAAAAATCACATGCCCCACGTAGTACAATTATGTAACATTTTCAGATGGGGGGCTGGAATGCAGGGAAAAGTTGTCGACGTTTCGACCCTCAGATGGTGCAGGACTTAGTGGAACCCTTGCGGTGGGGTCTTCATCAGTATAGATTAATAGGCCCATTTAAAACAAAACAGTGGTTACATCAATTTTTATAAGCACACATTAAGGGGAGAGCCTACCTAATTATTCGGTGCTCATCGTCTTATTATCATAGTGGGAAACCTCCATGTGAAGACTTGGAATATCTGAGGGGTATAAACACATAATTTACACGTGTTTATGTATTAATGGGCTGAGAATAAAGGATAAATCATGTAGTCAGCCTAGATTTTAGTTAGACAAATCGAAAAACTTACATCTTGTTAATTGCCACTCACGTTGCGGCGGGAATCGAAAACAGGCCCGGGGACGTTGGGCAGTGGAAATCCGAAGATTAATCTAAAGAGATAAGGGAACTACATCAGAAAAACGCAACCAGGGCCCAGCAAAGTATCGTAATATGGGTGCCGCTAGCAAGGCTTACCAGACAGTTTGGTACACGTTGTGGTCGTCCCCGTCTTGCACTATGTCGCACAAAATTCTTGCCTATGAGGCGGTGGTGTGGAGAGATGTCAACGAAGTATTACTTGAGAAAACCTTCATCAAATACAATACAAGCAGATCTGAAAGAACGGCACTACAATCCCTTGCCAATAATACCCAGGTTGTCATTAAACCGGCAGATAAAGGTGGGGCCATCGTGGTCCAAGATGTCTCCAAATATGAATCTGAGATCAACCGACAACTGATGGACGGCGTTAGCTATCACAAACTGAGATCCGATCCATCTAAAGCAATAGCTCTGGAAATTTTGGAGTTAACAAAGGAAGGATATGATCAAGGCTTCCTGTCCAAAAATGAGTTTGACTATTTAAATCAACAATGCCCACGTTTAGCAACCATTTATACGCTTCTTCCCAAAACCCTTGGCTGAAGCAACACAGACATACCTCAGGGACACTCTTCATACCTTTAACATCATTGAAAACCTACCTTTTGATTCTCAGCATCAAATTCTTGCCACATGCGATGTAGTTTCTCTTTATACTTGCATCCCCCAAGAGGAAGCCCTTGCAGTCATAACGAAGTGTTTACA
Organism: Lissotriton helveticus; assembly: GCF_964261635.1. NCBI lineage: Eukaryota > Metazoa > Chordata > Amphibia > Caudata > Salamandridae > Lissotriton > Lissotriton helveticus. The sequence continues at coordinate 179,534,831 of NC_136059.1, read as the reverse complement.
ACAGAGACTGGCGCCCATGCAAGTACCAACAGAATTAATCATCGCCTTGCTTCGGATAGCGATGACCAAAAACTTCTTTATGTTTAAAAAACAATTTTTCCTGCAGACTCAAGGAGTGGCGATGGGGGCTCCCTTCACGTGGCAACGTGGGCATTGTTGATTTAAATAGTCAAACTCATTTTTGGACAGGAAGCCTTGATCATATCCTTCCTTTGTTAACTCCAAAATTTCCAGAGCTATTGCTTTAGATGGATCGGATCTCAGTTTGTGATAGCAAACGCCGTCCATCAGTTGTCGGTTGATTTCAGATTCATATTTGGAGACATCTTGGACCACGATGGCCCCACCTTTATCTGCCGGTTTAATGACAACCTGGGTATTATTGGCAAGGGATTGTAGTGCCGTTCTTTCAGATCTGCTTGTATTGTATTTGATGAAGGTTTTCTCAAGTAATACTTCGTTGACATCTCTCCACACCACCGCCTCATAGGCAAGAATTTTGTGCGACATAGTGCTAGACGGGGACGACCACAACGTGTACCAAACTGTCTGGTAAGCCTTGCTAGCGGCACCCATATTACGATACTTTGCTGGGCCCTGGTTGCGTTTTTCTGATGTAGTTCCCTTATCTCTTTAGATCAATATTCGGATTTCCACTGCCCAACGTCCCCGGGCCTGTTTTCGATTCCCGCCGCAACGCGAGTGGCAATTAACAAGATGTAAGTTTTTCGATTTGTCTAACTAAATTCTAGGCTGACTACATGATTTATCCTTTATTCTCAGCCCATTAATACATGAACACGTGTAAATTATGTGTTTATACCCCTCAGATATTCCAAGTCTTCACATGGAGGTTTCCCACTATGATAATAAGACGATGAGCACCGAATAATTAGGTAGGCTCTCCCCTTAATGTGTGCTTATAAAAATTGATGTAACCACTGTTTTGTTTTAAATGGGCCTATTAATCTATACTCCATTATTGATACTAATAGGTTGCTAGTCCGAATACCCGTCCTGATGAAGACCCCACCGCAAGGGTTCCACTAAGTCCTGCACCATCTGAGGGTCGAAACATCGACAACTTTTCCCTGCATTCCAGCCCCCCATCTGAAAATGTTACATAATTGTACTACGTGGGGCATGTGATTTTTAGTGACTAGCTTGATTTGTGATCATCCGAGCATTTCAATTTGTGTGTAAAAGTGTCAGATTTTTTCTTCTGATTTTATTGTCACTTCCCCTACTTGCACTATCCTCACTTTATCACTTTTCCCTTGTTTCTTGGGCACTATTAAACCGTTTCAAATTGATTAATGTTGGATACTATATCCTGGTTGTGTCTACTCTGTGAATAAAACATTGTAGACTCATTAAGTGCAGCATTATTATTATTTAAATTAAGGTAATTAGTTAACTCTTACTGGGACCCCTCTCCATGCCATTGATTGGTCATGTTCACGGCTTGCCCAGTTTACCATTGTAAGTTGTTCTATTATGTCTGGTGGGTGGGCATGTTGTTGTGCATGTTGTTTGTGATTTTGTGATGTGTACATTACCAGAGTTGTGTATTGCATAGTTGTGGAGTTGAGGAGAGGGGGGTGTTAATTTGGAACTTGCCAAGGGGCTGTACATTTCCCTTGGTGCCATCCTGGGAACGCTGGTTGCTGATGGACTGTCCGAGGATGAAGGGAGCATACACACTGGCTGTATATTTGGAGGCGACATTGGTGAAGGTCCCACTATGTTCTGATGTTGCCTGCACATTTATGTGTGACGAGGGCTTCCTATTGCGCTGATTGGGTGCTGTGTCACCAGTGGGCCCAGGTGGGACATGTGTACAGTGGATTGACCCCAAAACGTGTGTGCATCCGGCTATGGCGTATGGTCCTATCTTGGTCGCCAGTGGTTCCTGTGCATTGTGTTGTACGTATAGGGACTGGGGTGCCAGGGTGATAGTGATGTGCAGGACAGGCATGGGGGACTTGGATGTGGCTGACTGTGGGACCAACAGGTGCAGCACAGCCAGCAGCTTGGTGAGGGGCGTGATGTTGGTTGTCAGCTGTATTGGTGCCGTTGGCCTGTTAGGCAATGTTGGCCAGGATGCGTAGGATGGTTGTCCCTTTCAGCCTGTAGTGGGCAGTGACATTGTCAGATGTCAGGCCTGTGAGGCAGGCGCGTTTCCTGGGGGGGGCGCTGTCTTTGTCTGCACTGCCTCTGTGCTGGTCTGGGGGGGAGGGGTGTGCCGGGTGGGTGTTGTGGCCCTCTTGGTTGTCCGGGCTGCATGATGACTGGCTCCATGGCATCTGTTGCCCTTCCGATGACGCCCTGGGCTGTGCTCCCTTTTGTGGTGCAGGCTGCCGTCCAACTTTACACCAGGTCAGAGCGGGTGTAAAATTCCTGCTGCTAACAGGCCTTATCGTGTGTTTTGTGTTCTTATTGTTGATCTGGCTGGCCGTTGTGAATGTTGAGGTGGGGTGTTGTCACTGCTTTTTGCACCAGAACGCCTACTCTGCATCTCATTAGCGATAGTTGCGGGGTCCTCTGTGGCGATGTTTTTTGCAGCTTCTATCGCAGAAAAACTGGTACGAGAAATGAGCATGCACGCGCGAGCGCACATGCATAGTTTTCTTAAGCATTACCAGTACAGCGAGGAAGAGGAGGAGGGCAGCCCGGGGACGCCACAGTAAAGATGTAAGTGGTTTTAAGTTTATTTTTAATTACCGTTAACTTACTTCTTAATAGGAAGGGAGGAGGGCAGCGTACCGGAGCTCCATGGAGTTCCATGGTGTATGTTTGAATCTCCACAGACCTCGGCTTTGCCGCTACGCCTACTATGCCCAGGGTGCCTGCCGTGGAAAGAGCACCATTTCAGGAAGTTGAAAGGCTGTGGAGCAGAAACAATTGGCTCTGCGCAGCATCATGTTCCAGCAGTAAACAAGCCTGCCTCGAGACAGCCAAACCTACTACAGGTGAAAAACGAAGCTTTTAATATGTGACATGCATAGAACCTACTATAAGTATTTAATATTGACTCACCTCACGGGACTACAACATCCATAATGCCTTAAAGAAATGCACGAAGCAAAAGCCAATGAAGGCAAATTGAAATAAAAGCATACCCGAAATGTGGTGATCTGAGCCTCTATTGCATTTTCCAGAGCCCATGAAGAAGAGGCGTTGTCCTCGAAACGCGTCGGCCATGAGAATTATTAATGGCATCTGAGAGGCAAGCTGCATGAGGTCATAATGCCAGATAGTGGGGGCATGGTTGAGTGCTCTTTCGAAAGCTTTGGCACTTTGTTTGACACACATATATATATATATATATATATATATATATAGTTCAGTACAATTAACCAGTAAACTCCTTTCAGCTACAGAAAACGCACGGTCAAACAGGTGATCAGGCGGAAAAGTAGCTTGATATGGTGGCAGTGACTGCAAGACACCCCAATCCATATCAAGATGCAGGCGGTGATGTGCCTTTCCATGGCGGCTTTCCCGCCATGGAAAGGCATGTGGAGTCTGCATGTGGGGGCCTGTTGCAGGCCCCATGGTGTTGGGGGAGTGCACATGGGGGGTACCTATGGTACCCCCTGCATTTACATGCGCAACGTGGCAGGCACCGCGCGGTGCCTGCCATGTTGTGCATGCAAATGCACAAGGTGCATCCACAGCATTGTAGCGGGCCGTGCTGTGAGCACCGCCCGTCACAATGTTGTGGATGGGGGTGCCACTGTCACCGTGGCATCCTAATTGCCGGTGCGGGACCGCCGGACCACTGGTCTGTCCCCTTAATCTAAGAACTCCTGTGCTAGGAAATGCTAAGGCTGGGACACTTGTCACAATTTGAGTTTTTTCAACTGTAAATTACATGTTTGCTCGGTGTGACGGTTATCCCATGATGGTCAAGAGAATATATGAAATCATGAAAATATACCTCAAATCTATTTGTAAATAAGGGGTTTTTAACATCACACTTTTTCATATTTACACCTTTTTTCTGTTGCACATTTCTTTACTTGTATAGCATATAATTGGGGGATTTTTGGTTTGGGGGATGTTTTACCCCAATGTGATTGATATATAACAAACATTAGATTGCAGGTGACTGGCATACAATTACACGGTCAATATACATTACCCACTTGGGTGTTATTAATTTGATTGTACATAAACATTGGTGTTGGCAATGCTAGCAGGAATGTTATGAAGAGTTATCACGGATTTTTTAATTTTATGCAGCAATGTATAGTTCTTCTTTTTCGTTTCCTATAATTAACTGTATTTCATGTAGATTAGGGTGTGTAAATTTAATTTTATTCAATGTTGTGAAATCTTTGCTCCCCCGAGAATGATGCCTCTGTTTCTATGTACAACCGATTATGATCGTGCAATACATTTGAAGGCTGTTTACTATGTCTATCACCTTGTACTGAAACCCTCCAATCATGTTTTAACATTTTCGGCACTTGCACTTTAAAAAACCTGTGTCCCTCCCCTAACGTCATGTGATCAAGGCCTCTGAGAAGGCCGAAACGTTATGCTGGTGGCGATTCGGAAAATTAAATAAAAAAAAAAAAAGATCCGTTCACCTCAGCCTGGGTCAACTTTCGTTTTTCGACCGGCGACACCTGATGACTACGGGTACGCTGGTGGTGTGGAGACGAGTGTGTATCATATATATATATATATACATATATATATATAGTTCAGTACAATTAAACAGTAAACTCCTTTCAGCTACAGAAAACGCACGGCCAAACAGGCGACCGGGCGGAAAAGTAGCTTGATATGGTGGCAGTGACTGCAAGACACCACAATCCATATCAAGATGCAGGTGGTGATGTGCCTTTCCATGGCGGCTTTCCCGCCATGGAAAGGCATGTGGAGTCTGCATGTGGGGGCCTGTTGCAGGCCCCATGGTGTTGGGGGAGTGCACATGGGGGGTACCTATGGTACCCCCTGCATTTACATGCGCAACGTGGCAGGCACCGCGTGGTGCCTGCCATGTTGTGCATGCAAATGCACAAGGTGCATCCACAGCATTGTGGCGGGCCGTGCTGTGAGCACCGCCCGTCACAATGTTGTGGATGGGGGTGCCACTGTCACCGTGGCATCCTAATTGCCGATGCGGGACTGCCGCACCACTGGCGGCCGGTCCCAGCACCGCTAGGGTGGCGGGCAGACGGAAGTCCGCCCGCCATCCTAATGGACCCCTAGGTTTGTAAAAGTTCACCTTACACTATTTGTTGATGTCAGGCTTTTATCTGACACAAGAATCGAACCTCTGGGGCATATTACCAAGGAATAGCGATAATTATCGCTATTGCTTGGTTAGAGACAAAAATTTACCGCTGAGCTGCGGCGATTTTTATCGCAAATAAACCTTGGTATTACCAAGGTTTATCGCAAATGCGATAAAAATTGGCCGCAATGCATGAATATCGCTGAAAAGTCAGCGATATTCATGCATTACCGAGCTAATGCTCTTAGCCATGTTATCCACCTCCCATTGGATAACATGGCTAAGAACTGCTCAGGGCAGGTGTTAGTTTTTGGAGATATTCGCGCTTAGCGCGAATATCTCCATAAGTTGGTAATAGGAGATAGCGATGTTAGCGACTGTTTCCAGTCGCTAACATCTTGGCACGCCCACTTTGCATGTCATTAGTGATAAATATCACTGACATGCAAAGTGGGGCCCAAGATGGTCGCTATCTCCTACTAGCTGTCGCTAACTGGTGTTAGCGACAGCTAGGTAATAGGGAGATAATTTTATCTCCGCTTTCTTGGATTTTAAAGCCAAAAAAGCGGAGATAAACCCCCTTGATAATATGCCCCATTGTCTTTAAATAATGGAGTGGGAGCTACCGGTATGGGCATTAATACCGCAGCTTCATAATGAGCAGCCACATACCTAGAAGGTGGTTCCAGACGGCGCATCAGTGGTTGGCGTGACAGCCTTGATTGTCACAGGGGATTACTCTCTGCTGAGTGAGTCGGACAGAGTCGGAAAGCGAGGGACAATCCCTAAACAACACACCGATTCCAGCTAATCAGCAAGCAAGACACCTGTGACGATTCGAGGAAGAAATAAGCCTCCATCAACAATACAGTGTGGATCTCTCACACAGTGACATTTTCGCTTCCCGATCTTCTGAAACGATGGATACAATGGTGAATCCCTTCAATCATCTCAAAATTAAGTTATAGTAACACACTCTAAAATAAAGCGTGAGGAGAAAATAATATATATTCCTCACAGGAAGATTGGCACTGACCACAGACATAACCGTCAAAGAAAGAATTTTTCAATGTCAACATTCCACATTCTGGGACTGTACCATTTACAGTGAGGAGGGGCAAGGGGAGGTTAAGAGAGAGCAAAGAGGGGAAATAGAAAGGGGATAGGGATAATGATAGTTGTCGGCATATAATAAATATATTAAATATGCGTTTCACATAGTATCATATTTAAATGTAAATGTAACAGTGTGCTCCCAGCATATAAAAGGGCATCCCTACGCCTATGCATACCTTAACCTACTTCACATCCTTCATAAGAAAATAAAAAAAAAAATTCTGGATTATTTCCTCACCCTCTCATCTTGACATTTTTAATTTTCTCCTGCTTACCTCTGTTGCTCTACTATATATGAAGCGCTCTGTTGCTCCGGGGCCTTGTATGTGCTGTACAAAAATGCTAAAGGAATAAATACATAAATAAATAAATAAATATAGGATTAATTGCCTACCTCTATCTAAGCTTCAAATATTACGATGGCTGCCATTGTTCCCAAAGGATTACCTGTTGAGTTGTGAAGCTGGGATTCATGTTTTTACTCAAAGTACATCACTGCCCAGTTCCTATACATAAACCCATGCCTCTGAATGATGAATTGTATCCCTGTCATGGCGTGGACACATGCAGACTACTTACATATGATAAATGATGACCAGGGTTGGTGCATAAATACCAGGCAGAGGTCATTACCAATGCAAAGACAATAATCAGGCTGCATACTGAGCTCTCCACTTTGACAATATCAATAGCTCATACATCATACATGAATGCATCGGCAGAAGCTCGGGGAGGTCCAGGCTGTCAGTTCCCTCTCATCAAGGAGAGTGCACTTCTGCATTTAAACAACAAGCTTAAACAGGATCACCCCTTGCTGTGCCTCAAGGGCGTGGTCACTATAATCATGCACTAATATATTATGGGGCATATGTATGTGGGTATTGTGCCACACAAGGGGACACAAGGGCGATGCAAAACCTAAGTCAGATTGATCAAGCCCTGCGAGACAGCTTGCATGGCCCTAAGTGGCCTGATAAATGCAGACTAATGGAACGCAGCGGCGCAGTACACTGCATTGCTATACTCTGCCCCTAGGGGCTGTTTCATGGGTGGAGTGTGGGTCTTCCACCTATTCACCTATGAATTTTGGTGCATTTCCAGATTTACCAACACTGGTAGATTTGAGAATGTGTCAAAAGGCTACGCCTCTCCAGATGAGGCATACCTAGGAGAAATATCTTTATTGTTTTTTGATACTTCCTCCTTTTACATGAGCTGCATTCCGACTATGCCTCAGGGGATTGTTGTTGTGCAGGAGGGCGTACCTTCCTGCACAAAAGCAATCCTGCTTACAACGCAGGCACCCTCACACCATGGAGCAAGGGTGCCTGCCTGTGTTGTCGCTAGGCAGCACATTGTGCACCAGCACTGGGAAATTACAGGAATGTGCCGTATATTGTTAAGTATGGCGCATTCCTGCTCTTTCCCTGTGACACAGCACAGTAAAATGACTTGCTCTGCTATGTGATACATTCATAAATATGCCCCTATGTTTCACTAGTCCACCTGGGCATGGGCATTCACTGCGACATGATGTGCTCCAATGCAAAAATCGCTGTTACACATCGGAGACTGCCTGCATGCCATCCCTTTACTAACGCATACGCATATTTCACAATGGCATTCATGCACCTTAATTATCATATACATAGTGGCAGGGGTGGCACGATTCAGTTTGACTGTGGTGCACAGGTGTAAAAAGGGACATTAGGTCTGATGAACAAGGGTTTTAATAGTTTAAAACCCGCTGATTTGGTAAATCTGTAGGTTTGCAGCAGCTAAAACATTTTTATAATGTACTAAACCCAATTAATGCTTCGGAAACAGTTTTCCGAATTGTTAAATAGGTTAAGTAAACATTAAGGTCCTTAGGCAAGACAAGGTTAGACAATAAATCAACCTATTCGTTGCCAGGCATAGGTCAAACAAATATCTCACCTACCCATGAACAAGAAGGGGTAAAGGAAGTAAATACCCCAATGCACTTGGAGAAGAAAGAAAGAGAAGGGGAACTAAATAAACCATCAACCACAATTCTCGAACCTATAGTGAAGGCATGGGAAGAGTAGTCAACACTCCAGTGGCCCTAGAAAAAGTGGCGGTGTTCACAAAAACACCCTTCAGCAAATCAGAGGTGGAAGGAAAGGCATTTTTCCTTCCCTTAAATGCACAGCTCACCTTTCTGGAAGCCAAGGCCAAAGAAAGACCCCACAGATACGGAGGTAAATAAAGGGCTTAAAATCCCTCCTGCCCTCCAGCAAGAAATGGGATCAAAGACCCCCACACTAGGAAAAGGCAAAGGCAAAGGAGCAAACAAAGACAGTCCCTTCTATCCTTGGGCAAGGTTAGAAGAGCAAATACACATCACCAATCTTATGCAAATTGAGAAGACCAAGATCATATGCAAAGCAGGGGTGTTTAGGATCCCTAGTGCACCCATATTCTAATTAAAAAGGACATAGGGAAGTGAATAATACACTCCCTCCCTTTTGCAACGTGGGGGATCTTATGTCCCCTCACCACATCATTAGGTAAGATAGAGTGCAGTGACTAATACCACCAAGCCTTTGGAAAAAAAGAGGAAACTTAAGGCACATTCACCCCAAAAAAGAGTGGCAAAGGAGGCCATGAGACCTGGAACATGCCTTGCCGCCTGTTTGCAATAGTGAGAAGGGACTGTTGCAAATCACGTTGCAGCATTATAAGAGTATACATCTAAAAAACTATTAATATTGATGGTGGTGGAACAGCACAAATCACAAAACCTCAGAACTCATGAAATACACAGGTTAATTTTATGCCTGAACCTTAGTTCTCACCCACTCATTTAACCTCGCTTGTTTACTTTCACATGCCTTTGTGAATTGGCCCTGAGACACCCAATTCTTTATTAGTTAATTTACAAAGAGTGGCAGCGTACTCTAGTTGCACACATTTTATTTGAATATTGACTCACAATTTTAATTTTATATCTACTTCGGATGTTTTGGTGCAAATTCACCTTGACACTTGAGTATTACAGGAGTACTTCTTTATGTACTCCAAATTGCCTTTGTGAATGGTCCCCATTGACATTCACATTTACATGGACCAAAATCTTCAACAACAAAATCCAATACTGAAAGTACTATTAGCGATGGCTATAAATGGAAAATGTTATAACGCACACTTACTTACAGTAACAAGAAGACGAAAAGGAATATCCTCAATTTCAGATAATTTCACAAAATCCCAAACATTAAGCATTTGAATATTGTCTCACTCTACTTAGCTAATCACACCCTGAGACAGACATATATCCATTCAATCTCTCTTTGCCAACTAATTTCTATTTTACAGAAGTGATGGTGGAAAGTTCTTTTTAAGGTTAAGGGGCGATGGGGGCGTGGGAGGGGGGGAGGGGTGGATAAGGGGTTTGAGAGCCACAAATAAGGTTTTGCTCAAACGTACTTAAACATAATCTTAAACTTAATTTAACTTGTGAATTTCATGTCTTATGATGTTTTGCGTTGGAGGCACCCCAGTCAATCTTAGATCCTTTTAATTTTAGATTTCTTCATGGAATAAGAACATATATTTACACATTTTTGGTCATCAATTATGAACTGCAGGCCACCAAATGCTGTGGGAAGTATAGACAGCAGTGAACAGTAACTCGGTAATTGTGTCCGGCACAAGAGTCCTTAGGAGAAGGGTTTTTAATGCTAATACATTTGGCGTTTCAAGCATTTGCGTTCACACAATTACTGTATTGGGTAAATGTCTGTGAATAAAATGGCAAATGCAGTATCAATATCAGATTATGCCAATTACCCTGTCAGATTCTGGCAGCAGATTTATACCGTGATTAATCGTGCTAACTTAAAACAAATAAAAATGTTTAGTCATTCAAGAGGACTGTTGCTATTGAAGTGCAGTTTTGAATTACTCGCTAATTAACTTTTTCCGCCTGAAACTTCCACAAAGGGGTTTTTGCATGCTCTTGTGAAAACGCGCCTGGGTCATTGACTGGTTCGGGTCTACTGACTTTTTTTTATCTTTCTCTGCGTATTTTTCTGTTTCCTTCCACAGCATGTTTTGCCACGCTTTCAATAAAGTAATTTTCTATAAATATACTTAATACCTCACCAACCTCATTCATCACTCATCCAAACATTTGCCCTTGATTGACGGGGATATAATTATTTGTCACTAGGAATATAGTGCTTCATGCCACTGTTTTGTCGTCACCAATAGATATTATTAGCCACTTTCAGGGCGCTCAATCAACCAACCCTGAACCGATGAAGGGCTGAGTTGGTCTTGTCAGGAATCAAACTCGTTATCTGTAGGTCACAGTTGTTGTGAATACTGAGCCATCTTACCAATAACAAGCATTGGCATAGCCAATAGGTCTCACCTTATGAGTGTTTAGCCATGCTGCAGTTGATTTTGTTGCACCAAGGATATTGTGCTGCAGAACTTAATACTTATAAGGTCCTAAAGGCGAGACCAATTGTCTATGCAAATGCTTGTGTTAACGAGTTTGCAAGAACCAGAATCGAAGGGGAACGGCGCTGCCACATGGTCATTGTATCACTGTTGCGTCACACAAACCTGTGAAAGGCTGGCATTAAGTGTACGGGGGTAAGCAGACTCTCTGGAAATGAAGGATTACCTTGCAACAAGTGCCTGTCCTTTTCAGTTTTTCCCTTAGCCAGACGTGAACTCAGCAGAATGACAGTTTAATGCAGATCGGCTCTCAACAGAAACTGCGTGTTCGTCTCCTCACGGAGATGTAAGGACTTTCCACTGCTTCCCTCCCCACTCCTCTTGTGGAGTTAATAACACACACGGAAATGGCTGGGCAATGCTCCAGCTCAGCCTCGTCGGCTGCATTAAAGCTCACCTCAGCCCTGCATGACGTCACATCCTCTCGGAGGCCAAATCACTGGGTCCTGGAGGCGGACGCATATGTAATATATCGGACGCATATGTAAGATATATCAGCTGCTCCCACGACATGGCTATATGCGTGTAAAAGGTTACAGCCATGCTTCTGACAACAGCTTAGGGCAGCTTCGTATTCTGAAAATCGCCACTTAAACTGCAATCGGGACGTAGAGGAACAAGCGCGCGTGCCTCGCGCTGAAAGGAGGCAGAAGGGGAGGGGAGAGAGGAGGGGGCCTGCGCCAGTTTCCCTTGCGGGAGCAAGCAGGAAACATCTGTTAATGGTTTCAAAACTCGCTCCCGCAAGGGAATCGTCAAACGTGCACGCGTTGCCATTCAAAGCAATGCAATGCGTGTAGAAAGCAGCATGCGCACTGCGTAGGCGAGACCTAGAAAAGTGCCTCCCGGACTTCCTTTGCACAAGTCTTCAATATAAAGTCAGGCATCTAACCAAAAAGTCCCAGGAACACCCTTCAACAGTGTCGTTGTACATCTTTGGTCGTCAACTAATTTCATAGTTGCCTAATAATGCTCTCTTTGAAATGATCATCCTTCAACCTAGCATTGCATTTTTAAGTGCATTTCGTTAAGTGCCAGTGCTGACAAGATTACTTGAGCTCTGGACATAATTGAACAATCCAAGGTGTCACCTGCCACTGTTACGTAACAGGGAAGTGGAAAAGCAAGCCTTACATTCAGAGGCATCGTATGGCAGCATTGATTAGTCTGTATTGTTGCAGAAAGTGTGTACAGATAACATAAATTAAAGACCAAGGCACGTAAAAGTTCACGAGAGAGCATTCCTGTAGTATTACTTCCCATACTCATAAATACTTTTGTGAATTTGCACCCGTGACTCTTTAATTGTAGATGTCATTTGTGATGGTACACATTATATAATGAGGTATAATATATGTAAAAATGTGATTGATTTTCGAGTTTATATAACTGATGAGAGTTAAGGTAATGTGAGTAGAATGGGATAGGATCTATAATTTAGATATAGACTTGACTTTTGAATTTCATGCGTTTTGAGGGTTTGTGCTAATACAACTTCACAAACATTAACTTTTTTTTACGGAATATAGTTTTTGTCACAGTTTTTTGGTATGTGTGTACTGGTGCAAGCTTATTTGTGGAGAAGTGTGGCTCAATGGTTAGAGCGGCAGACCCTGATGCAGAGGTCTAGCTCGGGACCAGGGTTCAATTCCCCACCTCGGCGGGTCTTGGGCTAAAAAATTCCACGGACCTGATAATTCTCGCCTCGGTGCCTATTCCAATCATGGAGTCCCACTCTGCAACTCTGGGCAATAGCTTGCTTAATCTCCACAACGGCCCCCACAACGCTAAGGATGCCTGGCCTCCACCTTGGGGGGGCCCAGGAGTGGACACCTCACAGGGAAAGCCAGGATGGGTTCCACAGCGGTATTCGTACAAGCACCTTGAGACCCTTGCGGGTGAGTAGTGCGCTATACAAGTATCAATTTACATTACATTACATTTACTGCAGTCATATAAAAAAGCTATGGAAAAATACAGTTTCTCCACTTTGGAAGTGCAAGAGATGGGACTACAGTTTAGACAACATCAGTTTGTTAATTATTTTTTATTATATTACACTTCGCAATTAGAGCTTTCCATTTTGCACCAGGGCATACGTTTTGTCACGTTGCTGTATTTATATGAAACTCAGATGCTTGCTGTATTTATCTGGAAATATAGTTATGTGGATTGATTGCTTACCACTGATTGATTTCTGAATAACAGGTAGTGAGGCAACATTCTCATATACAGACAGGACTGACCCAGCATGTCACCCTGCTGGGACTGATCATTTCAGCACCATTACATTGGTCAAAGGTACCTGGCATTAATAGCACTACAATACGGGAAAACAGATAAGCCTGAGCTATTGGACAATTATTATTATTATTAATAATATTAGTAGTACTGGTGGTAGTAGTACTAGCGATAGTAGTAGCAGTATCATTATTATCATCAATGTTCACATGAGCAAAGTCACCACCTCACTAGGGAAACATCATTTCTTAGCCCAGTGAATCAATTTCTCAGGAAAATCTAATGGATTTTAAAGACAACAAAACAACTTACCTGTATTGAAAGGTCATTTAAATTGCTTATATTTTTTAGCTCCAATTTTAGAATTTGAACAAGTGTCCTAATTTATTCTTGATTATTATTTGAGAATAGTTCTGATTGGTCCAACTATGATCCCCACTAAGAAAATGTGAAACCAAAATCAGAACAAATAAGTCAGCGCTATTTTTTTATACGTGTTACAAATACACACCATTTGAAAAAATCTCAATAAATTATTCAGATGTGTGAGTTAAATTGAACCTTGAAATAAATTGGGTGAAGATATCATATGTCCCTCAACTCAAAGCAATTTTGTGCAAACTAGATTTGTGTAGAGCAGATGAGCAATGAAGCTTTGACGAGTCAACACATGTGCTGGCCACTATCGCGTTAGAAGTCCGTATATAAAATGAAAGTGTATTGCTCTAGCACTGGAATGTTCCAAAAAGTATTTGAGGAGTGAAGCTGCACCTCACTAATGAGACCCAACAAGGCTAAAACCAGTCTTGGGTTGCTTCTGCCTCTGTTTGGAGAAGATTAAGCCTGGCTGAACTGTTAAAATTGTAGCTGACCAAGTCTAGTTTGCATATGGTAGCTCTCTGTCCAGGGTGCATAGTGGGAAAAAAACAATTAACTGGAATGAGGCCAGAGTGATTATCAGTAGTTGAGATCAAGTCAAGTATGCTCCTCATCACTTTGTAAAATGTTCTTTTGTTTTTTATAATTGTATAATTAACAAACGCTCATGACGATGGTGCATAAGGCTATGCGAGCCATTGCTTTATTGATATATGTATGGCTTTTCTGGCCGAATAAAGTATTATCGAACTGAACTGAGAACCAGTCCATTGCTGGAAAGAATTTATTTTCCCTTCCAAATAGTTCAAAGTCCCTATCATATTCTTTCATGTGCTGTTGTTTGGGTAACGTTGCATCACTTCCTGTGATATCATTGGGGTCAATAGAGATTTGATGCAACTTCTATTGCCCTTATTGATTTTTGTTAAATTAAAGGTAGGGTTTGAGACAGTAAAATGTATTTCCTCACTCACCTACTGATAGAGGTAGTTCCTGCAGCATTTGATCTCCATTTGGAAAATGTGTAGCAAAAGGCATGGGGAGAAAAAACAGAGGAAAAAATAGCGGTCAGCATATTTTTTTTAAGGAGTACTACGTTTTTGGCGTCTTTATGATTTGGCTAATATGAACATAAGGGCTACAGATTGCTTTCAACATGTCCCTGTGATCTCATTAATTAGTTCATATGTCAGTGACATTTTACACAGATTTCAACTAGGGCAATGGAGGGCTAAATGTTGGTAAAAGCCATAGCTAGGAAGTGGTTCATTTTCGTCGTTCTATGTTTTCTTCCTAATTTCTTCCAACTCTCTCAGGTCTCTGACGACTTCTTTCCTTCCCAGCGCAAAGGCTCAACCACACATCAGCCCCATTCCTTTGCCTGCAGGACCCCAGTTTCCTACTGAATTGTCCCCAGCTAAGCATTATTATCTCAACCATATCTCATACTTCATCGAAAACTAGCACTTGCATATTGAAGTGAAGCATTGATAACTCACTAAAGTGCTCACAATATAGTTAGAAACCCATAGAGGATCCTCCTGTTCCTTACACTGCCATTTATGTTAAACAAAGAGTTACTTACTAAGATGTTGCACGCAACTTCTGGTGGATAACGTGTCCCATACATACTTATTATGGATAGAGCAAAACAGAAATTAACAGAATACAAAAGGGATTCCAGAACTGGATAAGGTACATATCACCCCTAACTCCCGATTCACCAGTACTGAAACATCATTAGAGTTCCTACCAATATCTATCTTGATTTTTATAATGAACTGGTCTAAAGTAATATGCTACCCAGAGTTCTTAAAAAGCAACTCAATCCTGATATGCAATATGTTTTTGTAAAACAATATTGAGCCCTTTGCAGCACTCTTATAAAAGAATCAAACCAAAACTTGTGGGAATTAAATTTTACTTTATTTCATTCCTCATCCTTAAACCATTTGCTTAATCACCCAGGTCCTTACTGGGTTGCACTAAACTCCGCTTAAGGGATGGTTTCACAAGATTACTATTATGAAGTCTAGGGTTCTAGTTACCTTCTGGGTATCCCTCAGCACTTCTGGGAAATAGTATCATATTTATGGATTCATTCAATACAACCTGAAGTTGCCCCTTCCACTATCTACACTATGGGAAGTACATAACCCCTTGACATCTCAACCATCAGCCTAGCCTCAGTGTGACATCCTGAGAAAAATCAGTATGCAGATACAATTGGAAAAACCTCATGAGCCAAAAAGAACTACAGCAACTTTTGTAAATGAGAGTATTCCAGGTTAAACTCCATAATGCCATAGTATAATTCTAGTCCTCCGTGTCCCGCACTAACCCATACCTTGCAGTCTCTTTTCCTCCTTGAATAAAACTCGATTCCCTATTTCTCTTCTATCATATTCAAAACTCTTATCATGTGCTGACCCCATCTTACTTTACGATTCAAAAAGGGGGTGGTGATGGACAGAGTATCTGAGTTAATCAGAACACTCCTACCCAGTCAACAGATCAGGGCTTGATCCATCACCGTTTTTTAGCTCACTGCACCATCCCAGTTCAGAACCTGGCTATATGCAAATTAGTCTGTCCCTGGCCCAGTGCAGCATGGGAACAGGGCAGACCAAACTGCCAAGCCAATTCTTTACTGGAAAGGAAACAAGCTTCCGGGGACCGGTTTCTGGCATTTCAGCCGTCTTCGGCCCGTCTTGCTTGAATCCTGATGGTGCAGTGAGCAAGGGACTCAAGTCTGAGCATACCCTTCCACGCTTATGGTGGCCAAAACGATTCAAAAAGGGGGTGGTGATGGACAGAGTATCTGAGTTAATCAGAACACTCCTACCCAGTCAACAGATCAGGGCTTGATCCATCACCGTTTGTTAGCTCACTGCACCATCCCAGTTCAGAACCTGGCTATATGCAAATTAGTCTGTCCCTGGCCCAGTGCAGCATGGGAACAGGGCAGACCAAACTACCAAGCCAATTCTTTACTGGAAAGGAAACAAGCTTCCGGGGACCGGTTTCTGGCATTTCAGCCGTCTTCGGCCCATCTTGCTTGAATCCTGATGGTGCAGTGAGCAAGGGACTCATGTCTGAGCATACCCTTCCACGCTTATGGTGGCCAAAACGATTCAAAAAGGGGGTGGTGATGGACAGAGTATCTGAGTTAATCAGAAAACTCCTACCCAGTCAACAGATCAGGGCTTGATCCATCACCGTTTTTTAGCTCACTGCACCATCCCAGTTCAGAACCTGGCTATATGCAAATTAGTCTGTCCCTGGCCCAGTGCAGCATGGGAACAGGGTAGACCAAACTACCAAGCCAATTCTTTACTGGAAAGGAAACAAGCTTCCGGGGACCGGTTTCTGGCATTTCAGCCGTCTTCGGCCCGTCTTGCTTGAATCCTGATGGTGCAGTGAGCAAGGGACTCAAGTCTGAGCATACCCTTCCACGCTTATGGTGGCCAAAACGATCCATCTTACTTTACATCTAGACTCCCACCAAAGGTAACTTTTTGTCCTTGTGCGCTCTCTCAATTCTCCCTCTAAACACTCTAAGCTCCTCGACCCAGCCTAACTCAACCAACCACCATCTTAAAGGTTGCACAAACATGATTTCAACAACCTGTCCTGAATGCTAATTAATGCTAGATCCCTAAGGAAAAAAAAATCTTATCTGTGATCTTAAGGAAGATTCCTAACTTGACCTTTCCTTCATCATTGACACTGGCATGGCTAACATGTGAACTGCATACTAATTGAAATAATACTTGATGTATACTAACCCTCCTGCATTGGCATGGGACTGGCAATGGTCCATCAAATGGCCCCGCATAATTCAGACCTCAATGACTTCTCCATCTTGGAATAGGTATAACTGCTAATTTACCTTTAGCATCCTTTTCCACCTCACTTATCAACCTCCCTTACACAACACTGCTTTGAGAAATTCCATTCTAGACTCAGAATCCTCTGTTTACTATGCATTAAAAAAAACGATTTATATTGTTGGACTTCAACATCAGGTTTATGATTTGATTTGATTAATTTTAGAATATATAAACTGTGCAAGCACTTAGTCTCCTTAAGCTAAATACAGCTTAACACTAAGGAAAGGCAAATGAGGAGGGGTGGCTACTAACCTGTAAATAACAATGTCTTAAGGAGTTTCTCGAAACTGATCAGCAGTTCTTAAAGGGGGAGGGAGCTGAGTCTAATTTAGAGTGGCTTGCTCTCCCAGTAGCACACGTCTCTTCTTCAAGACAGCTATCAGGTGGGTGTTGCTGTACCTCCTATACTGAGGAGGAGAATAATGAATTAATTGAGCAAGTATTCCATTTCTGTCACCTGATATACTCTTGAGTATGTTATATGCAAATTGTTTTTTAGAGTGCAGAAACACGTGATCAAAGGATGTGTAAATCCATTGTCACAACCTTAATTATTACCTCAATCTCCAGACTGCATACCTCAGATATGGTAAAAGATTGGTAATCCAGGCAAAAAAGGACTACCGTGTTTGGGAGTTGTGAAACAGGTCTTCTGAAGTTTAGGCTTAACTAGGATCTCTGCATCTTGCCTTATTAGGTTTCTGGTTGAACACATATCTGAAAAATGTATCAGCTGTATACCAGTTTCAAATGGAAACAGCCACTCTTTTGCTGTTTTCCTTCACATATTTTTGCTGCTTCTTCTGACACTTGTTTATGTTTTTAATATGTATCTTTTATTGAGGAGAGATATAAGGGCATGCTTTGAAAGTAATTATAGCTGTACATTTTTTACACTAATAGAATGGCAATTAAAGCTGTTATGTATAGAGTCTGTGTTTGATTTCTTTGCGGGAGATTTAATTATTTTCTTACAGCTAGGTAAGAATTCCGTTACATCTCTCATCAAGAGATGTTTTTATCAACCTGGCTTCCGCGGAATGGGGTAGGTCCAGCACGACGCTTCTACAAGGAGCTGACATCCCAGTACAGATGTCTGTATTCCACTGCAGTTGATAAAGCGCAATCCTCACATTAGTTAGGTTGTGCCAACAAACAAATGGGTACTTATCCCGTATCGTCATTCAGTGGTAGGTAGGTCCCACCATACCACTTGTGTAGATAGTTACCACCATAGGCCCTGATGAATCGTCGCTGGATCACTTTGACTAATCAAGGCGTGAAATGTTTTGACCCTCTGGGAGTAGAGCGCCTCTAGACTCATTGTAGCTTGATAGTCGCTACCCTGTTTTTCTTTTAATCAGACTGGGGTCCCACTAGAAAAAAAAAAATTTCCCCAGGATCCCCTCATCTGTTTTAACAATTTCACATTCATCGACACTCACTAGGCCCCTTACCCCCACTGCACATTTACGTCTGGAACAAAAGATCTCCGATAAAGAGCCCCTTTACGGGAGCCTGTCGGATATTGCAACGCCGACCCAACGAGGAGCAGGCCCATATGAAGAAGTATGACACCTAGCTTGCTGGGTGTGTGAGGGCCGTAGTTCCACAAGGAGGAATTCCCCTCCTCCTTAAGCACCACCTGCCCCTTTGTCTTCACTTAGAAAACCAAATAGATTCAAATATTTCTTTTTGGTGACCCACTGAGGAACTTCGTATTTTCTTGTGTTCATGTTTTTGATAAGACCATATGCAAAAAAGGTTTACTTGTAATAATGCTTGCAAATCCGAATATTTGTTTGCATTGCACAACCTGAATATCTCCTCTAAAGCCACGGCTGTGTTAGAAACCCCGCTATCAGGTAGGTCCTATGGAATTTCACATTTTGGAATTTAATTTGCAGCCCATGTAAATGATGATGGATCACCTCCACTGTGTTTCATCTAAAAGGAAAAAATATGTACTACAGTTTACTTTTATGAAAAAATACTAAATACTGTGTTGACCATTCTGAATGAAGAGGAAAGGTGGGTCTCTTGTGACACTATAACAAATAACAAGAGGACTAATTTTTTCTTTTTGTGCATGGTTTTTATTAACTATAACTAGCTGGTTGATGCAGAAGGAACACCAACAACATAGAGATATCATGAAACGACCTGTTATCTAGTTGAAGGAACTTGGAGCAGCATTTAAGAACATAATATGTCAAACGTAAATAAAAAAGACAATGCAAAAAAACTTCAACAACTGTTCACATCAAAATGTATTTTTAAGTGAGCAGTTAAATCCTCTCTCTCAATGATCATCAGACAAAGCTGAGCGCTAGGACGCCTGAGGGTAACTACCGCGCCATATAAATAGTCTTTTCATTCATTCATTCACAAACAATGTCCATTTGGCCGTCGTGGCTTTACTATGATTCTCGGTATCAAGCTATCATAAATAAATCATCAGCTAGAAATGAAAATAAGTGTGACAACTTAACAAAATACATTTCCTTTAATGGGGTACTTCACGTTGAAGATTTAGCAAATGTCACACAACACATTGCAGCAAGAAACCTTGTTGTGCTGCGTTGTGTGACAGGGAGTGAGCAGGAATATAAAACATTCCTGTCCTCTCCTTATCCTGCCGTACTATGCTCTGCCCAGCGCCAACGCAGGCACCCTTGCGTCATGGTGTAAGGGTGCCTACATGGAAAGCAAGATTGTTTTTGTGCAGGAAGGGATGCCTTCTTGCACAAAAATATCCATTTCTGGCTTTTTTTATCTTTCTGCATGTGCTGCAGACTTCAGCATATGTAGAAAGAGGAAAAACGAGGAGAAATAAAGATGTTTCTCTTTGTTATGCCCCCCCCTGGGAGGGCGGGACTCATTTTCAGGCCTACCTTTTATGGTAAATCTGAGAATGCACCAAAACCCATGGGTGGAAACACCCATGCTCCAACCATGGGGTGGCCTTGCCGGGAATATATACTTTAACTTCATGTGCATTGCATCGCATGTCTTTACAACACGGTTGTTCCAACGACTGCGTTGTTACAACGCAAACAATTACATTGCAAGTCATTTCAACTACTGGCTCTAGGGGGCATGCTGGACGTAGGAATAGTATAATTTACTATTCCTACTCCAGTTTGTGTAACAGCGGGGAAGGTGTTGGATTCTGAATCCAATACCAGTGCGCCCCCTACAGCAAGTCGCTGAAACGACATGCGATGTAATGGTTTGCATTGTAACAACGAGGTCGTTGTAACAACCGCGTTGTAAAGGCATGCGATGTAAGGCATGAGTTGTTATGGCTGCTTCTCCCTTGTGTGGCTTGGTAAATTTCATTCTAGGTTTTTCGTTGCCCTGTGTCCCCTTTATGGCTATCGGAGAGAGTACTTCTCTATCTTAGAGATCATCATGACTATAACATACCCTATTTGTTCAGTGGTCTTCTTGCAAATGATATACTAAAATAATCCAAATGCAATCAAGGTGAACTGGAAAGTACTGAACATAACATTGGGTAGTGCTGAGAGTAAAAAAATACAATGAGCATCGGCAGAACTATATTTAGAGACCGCAGCTATGTTTTCTACAAAAGTTCATTTGGGTTGTAGTGCAGGTTGTTAATGTGAAACAGTCAGCAGTACAACGTTTTAGGTCCTGTATCATCTATGTAGAGGTCAAAGAGGATTATATATATTATGTCTTAAGGAATGCCATGGTTACCGGAGTTATGCAGAAATGCAGGACAGAGATATGTAGTATGGATGACCAAATTATGCAGCAACAAAATGCACATTGTGTGGCATACACTTGAAATTGCATAAGCCTTTTCACAGACTGCATTTTGTAATATGTTTTGTAGTACTACAAAAGTAGTGCAAATGTATTACTAAATGCTAGCCAAAAATGTATGTGCAGAGGTTACGCCTCCACCTCTACTATCTTGTGCTTTGAGGAGATCTCCACCCCCAACTGCAGAGTCTCCTCACATGTAAGTATACATTTTAGTAGTAAATATCAAAGATACAGAATGAAGTGGCTGGAAAATAGGGAATACTTCGGACTAAATGCGAGGGTTTAGGGAGAAGTGAGGGTGAGGGAAGGAAATGGACCCACTCACAAAAGAGTAAGCCCACAGCTGTTCACAAGCTGCCCTTCTGAGGTTTCTACCGCCAAAAAGGAACTCATAATGGTAGTAAATTTATCCATTTTAGAGCTGATGTAAGTCCATTGATACGGCAAGACTTTCCTGTAGAAATCAATAGTAATAAGGACGTAACATAAAATGCCATTGGAAGTACTGTTTTAATAGTTTATTTAAAATATAAAAAAATATATATATAATTCTATGCAAATATATAAATATACATAAAAACTACAAACGTAATATTTAATTAGAAAATGTATAAAATATTAACATATGATTGTACTAAATATATTATGATTAAATTACTTTCAATTGATTCTAAAGACCACTTTTAATACGTATTAATGAATAATAAAAAATAATGGTTTTACCTAAAGTGAGAAATTGTTTTTTAATTTAACCTTGGCCTGGTAGAAATAATAATTACATGAGTAATCAGAGTCGCTTTGGTAAT
Source organism: Lissotriton helveticus (assembly GCF_964261635.1). Lineage (NCBI taxonomy): Eukaryota > Metazoa > Chordata > Amphibia > Caudata > Salamandridae > Lissotriton > Lissotriton helveticus. Next base: position 179,512,860 of record NC_136059.1, on the reverse strand, counting down.
TTTGTGTTACTCATTTGATACAAATTAACTGAAAAATACACAATTACATTGAAGGACAGATAAAATGGTCTTAGTGAGTGTGATGGCAACTGGTTGCTGTGTGAGTGTTCAGTTGGATTTTGTGCTATTTTCTTAGTGCAAAATGCATCCTTCGGTTCGTTTGGGAAATTATAGTGCATTTTGTGGTAAAACATAGCGCTTAATGCAGGGTTATGTTGCTCACGCAATTCCATGTAATCTCATGTAAATTTGCGTAATTTTGCATAATTTTGCTACGGAAAATTAGTTGAAGTATGCCCACACCTAATTAAAACTTAAAGATTGAATTCAGAACAATTTTTATAGTTCTATGGCATTTTGTTTTATTATGTTCTACATTCAAAATAAATATATAAAATAAATGTATAGTATTTAACAAACATGTATTTTTACTATATTTTTTAGTTAAATAAACTCTTTTACTTTACCCTATAGTTTAAGTTTACCACAAGGAGACTACGTAGTTGGGGGTAGAGCTCTCTGCATGGCAAAGTATAGAGAACACTAAAAAAGTTTGTTAAACAGTGAAAAAGTAAGATAAAATAACGGAACCCCAACGGTACATTATAACAGTATTACAAGTCACTGAGGAGATCAATAACCATACAGGATGAGGCTTTGTATCGGCATGTAACACAGAGGTCTCTTGCAATATTGATTTAGGGGTATGTTATCGCATATATTCTATGGTACCTGGCCTTCTTTTCTGGATCTGGTGGCTGGTATAAGTCTTGGGCTAGAATGTGCAGCTTATCGACCCTGAGGAGCTGCAGCTGGTGGTTTAGCCAGCATGCATGTCAACTCTATTCTGTGAGTTATTGTGCCATAGTGCACACCTTCCCCCACATTCACTTGATGATTTGTTGTTTTGACAGACTCAACTGATCCTGCAAGTGAGGTAGTGCGGATGGGGAAGGGATTGATACACCCGCAGTGGCACAATGGATGTGCTACAACATTATTACTTGCTTTTAATACGTTAATATCAGTGAGTAGTGCCATTTTTCTTATTGCAGTTTGTAAGGAATGACAAGGAGAAGGGCTGTATCTGAGCTGTATTTCCAAAACGTCTAGTGAGAGGCCCACCAAGCACTGATTGCCTCAGAGGAAAATGAGAATGGAATTGAGGTGAATGATTTCACCCAGGGAGCATTTCTGCCTGTTTTGCCCATGGCAGGGAGCAGTGTGTCTCTTACAGTCAATCCCCATCAAACCTGGTGGCTTGCAAGCTGGGGCTTGTGAACAGAAAGGCTGAATAGGACTAGAGGTTCACATTGACCACCCTTGCCTTAGAGGCAAAAAAGGTTGCCCAAGCTGCTGAAGATAGGAAGGCAGCTGCATCCTAGGAAGCTAAGAAGAATAGGGCTCCCCTGGCTACTGGGGAGAGAAAGGCTGCAATTTCCTTGTACTGGAGGAGAAAAAGTAGGACTTGGAGGAGCAGAAGGCCATGCCGCTCCATGAGAGGAGGTAACCAAAGATAAACTTGAAGACCAGGAAGGCATCAGAGTCCTATGAGGACGATGTTAATGGTACTGACGTACACAAGAAAGGGCAATTCAAAGGTCAACCTTCCCTAAGATCTTGTACCTGGCTATAACCCTGGCAATGGCATACATATGTGATTTGCTGCTGATGAGGTTACTCTGCTCATGCACAAAATAGATCAGGAGATCTGGGGTACCTGGTGGAAACATATGCCTACCCAACAGAGGGCACCATATTGGCCCTGAAAGCTCAATCCCAACCCAGTGAGGCTCTTCATTTACAAGTTACATCGCACTCCTAACCATTGTCATCTGAAATTTAGGAACACCTCAAAGCAGTCGTAGCAGCCATGGGAAGATTTTGTTATTGTGTCACTTGAAGTAGGGTACGCTGTACATGAGAAAGTCTTTACAAAAGTGATTGTTTTACAGAGTTGCACAAGATTAATACAAATCTTACTCATCCTAGGGGGCATTGGGAAAGTGGCTGATCTCTGGCTCAGCACAAGAGTGTCCAGGGGGTACACTTGGGGAGGCACAAGAAGGGTTGTCTGGGGTCCCAATTGCAGAAGGATTAGTGCATCCAGGATAATAACAAGAAGCAGTTCTCTAAAGTATTCCAAAGGACTGCAAGAGAGGGTATCCCAAGTTCACGTCCCAGCAGAATTAGGGAAGCAAACGCCTGGTCCCTTCTGACAAAGGGCAATGCTATTGAGGTCTACTCACAGAGCATAACAGAAGCATTTCAGCTTGTTCCAAAAATGGTGGGGAGTCCACAGGCATTGCAAGTGTTAGGCTGGGTGAAGAAATTGGCCCAGGGCGGAAAGGTTGACATAGATTATTCTCATTTCCATAGATGAAAGGCAGGTTGAAACCATGACTTACAGTTCTGCTGACAGTCTGTGGCCAACCATCAATGGGAAGAGGGTGGATGCTCTAAGAGACACAGGAGCCGGCATGACTATTATCTTGCATCATATTGTGACACACAAGTAGATTTTTCCCAATGGTCACCACCATGTGGTGAATGCTGAGGACCAGGTCAGCTATCGTTTTGTGGCAATGGTTATTCTGAGGCAGATTTGTGTAGCAGTTGGCCCTGCTATAACTGTTGACTGTCTGATGGGAAATTATCTTGAGCATAGTCTGTGGAAAGAAGTAGACCTCAAGACTGATGCTAAGATTTGTGCCTGCCTGAGTAGGTGCTGATGACTACAAGAGCCATAACAGCCCACCAGGGGATTCAGGGAGATTTGGTGCCTAAACAGAAAGAGATGGGGTATTGGAGTGGGTCAGGGTGCAGTCTGCCCTTCAGGTGAGGGGGGGCGGTTTCTGCCCTGGGTGACCTGCTGAGCTGGCTTGCAAGCTGTAGGAGGTTAAATCGTAGGCAGAGTTTGTCAAAGGACAAAGGATTCTCCCCTGTAGAAGGCCTTTGGCAAATGACAGAATGCAGAACAATGTAGTACATTCACCCCAGTACAGAGATCTGGCCCTAAATCCATAGGTTTTTTGCTCACCATGCCTTTCCAGTTTAGACACAGCCATTTGCAAATCAGTCTTCACCCTGTGCCCAATGGCAGGCCAGGTGCTCCCTGGACTGGAAACAAGCATCCTTGGACCAGTTTCGGGATTTCGGCCCTCATCAGCCAGGTAAGCTTGACTCCAGTGGCATGGAGAGTACGGGATCCACATCCAGGCATACCCGACAAATGAAAAAAGAACAATTGATGGACAGAATACAGAACAATGTCATACATTCACCCCAGTACAGAGATCTGGGCCTAAATCCATCGTTCTTTTGTTCATCATGCCATTCCAGTTTGGACCCAGCCATATGCAAATCAGTCTTGACCTTGTTCCCAATGGGAACAGTCCAGCCTGAACTGCCAGGCCAGGCCAGGTCCTCCCTGGACTGGAAACAAGCATCCCACACTTTCCACTCTTGGGTGAGACTGATCATTATCAGGGCAGATTAGGGATAGGTGTTTTTTACTAACCAACACTAAGCCCCCTTGTTGGTTGCTGGAATCACCACACACAGACATAATGCATAACATTGTGTTAACTTCATAGGAGTGAATTCAAAGAAATATGGGCATGGTTAGATGCCAAGTTGTGTGTAGGGCTTGAGATGGTGAGGTTAATGGAGCTCTTCCAGTGTGGAACAAAGGAGCATCTGTGAGCTCTTCAGCTGATAATTTGAACTTTTTCACTGTCTGCACCGAAGCTCCTCCATAGCTGCAGGGTATGTGGGAATCCATCACTAGAGGATTCATTTTTATGTCATTTGATCTTTACCCTGTTTGCTGTGGCTCAACTTCACGTGGTACCTGAAGGTTACCAATGGCTGTTGTTTACCCATCATCAGCGAGACAACCTGTACAGTATATACCTATCAGCTATCTTTCTGGGATGTCCTCAACTATTTTCCAGAATTATTTGCACATGTTTAAAAGGGCTATGAGTCTGGTGTTTGCCTTTACCACCAGCCTGTGGAGTTAAGGGAAATTCTCCCCCTCCAGGTTTTGTGCTTCTACTTTACTGTTGATCGATTTCTTGGGGTGTGGTTGTAGACATTACAATAACCCAGACATTAAATTTGCAGAATAATCATACAATACATATCCAAAGTTTATAGTTCTGGCCCCTTGATATACCACTGTAAACAAATTGCTGTCCAGAGTTTTTAACTTTTTGATATTTGTTTTTGTTGCATTAGATAAGTATATTAGCTTGGATAGACATTGAAGTGCAAGCTGACTTTTTCTGGACAACATTTAAAAAAATGTTGGGTGTGTTGCAGTGATGATATACTATTTCAGGAACCATGAAACCTTTATACTTCATGTTGATGTCAAAACAGGTTTTGGGAGTCACGTACTCTTATGGACAGAAAATAACTCCTCAGAGCAACCATTCTGCAATTTTCCAAAACAGCAGCTCTATAATGATGTGGTTTAGACATCATATTGATAATGTAATATAATATTGTTTTGTTTCAGGTTTTCTGTTGATTCAAATTCGTAAATATGTGCGAAGCAGGTGGTAGCAGAGGATCTTTACCTCAGTATTTCTAACTAAAAATTCTGAGGATTCCTTCAACAAAGAAAAATGTGTTGTATGCCAAACTAATCCGAAATAAAAGCTACCATAAACTGCGGCTGGACAGAAGAGTACTTGTGATGCTGCAGAAATATGGCAAGACAAAGCTCACAAAAGATTGAAACTGATGGGTGAAGAGGATCAAATATTTTATATTGTAACAACAATTGCTACAAATAGCATGCGTGGAAAAAAGCCTGGAAAAACCCAATGCCCGTCCACTTAGTCAAGTCAAGTCAAGTCAAGTCAAGAAATTTGTATAGCGCGCTACATACCCATAGGGTCTCAAGGCGCTTGAGGAAGGGCGGGGAATTATTTGTCGAATATCCAAGTTTTAAGTTGCTTTCTGAATGCTAGGTGGTTCTGAGTAAGGCGAAGGTGAGTGGGAAGTGAGTTCCAGGTTTTAGCTGCGAGGTAGGAGAAGGATCTACCTCCCATGGTGGTTTTGTTGATGCGAGGTACAGTGGCAAGGGCTTGGTTGGAGGATCGTAGCTGACGGGAGGGGGTGTAGAAGGACAGTCGTGTGTTGAGGCATTCGGGTCCAATTTCGTAAAGTGCTTTGTGTGCGTGGGTTAGGAGGCGGAAAGTAATCCTCTTATTTACGGGGAGCCAGTGGAGGTTTTTCAGGTGACCAGAGATGTGTTCTTTACGCGGGATGTCTAGTATGAGCCTGGCTGAAGCATTCTGGATGCGTTGGAGTTTTTTCTGGAGTTTTGCGGTGGTACCTGCGTATAGGGTGTTTCCGTAGTCCAGGCGGCTCGTGACCAGTGCGTGGGTGACCGTTTTTCTAGTTTGGTTGGGGATCCAGCGAAATGTTTTTTTGAGCATGCAAAGAATGTTGAAGCAAGATGATGAAACGGCGTTGACTTGTCTGGTCATCGAGAGTGAGGAGTCTAGGATGACGCCCAGGTTCCGTGCGTGGTCCGTCGGGATGGGTGCTTTTCCAAGGGCTTCTGGCCACCAGGAGTTATCCCAGGCAGATGGGGAGGTGCCTAGGATGAGGACTTCTGTTTTGTCTGAGTTCAGCTTCAGACGGCTGTGCTTCATCCACTCGGCTACTTCTTTCATTCCTTCGTGTAAGTTGGTTTTGGCGGTGTTCGGGTCTTTGGTGAGTGAGAGGATCAGTTGAGTGTCGTCAGCGTAGGAGATGATGTTGAGATTGTGTTGGCGAGCGATGGCCGCAAGGGGGCTCATGTATACGTTGAAGAGGGTGGGGCTGAGTGACGATCCTTGTGGCACGCCGCAGATGACTTCAGAGGCCTCTGACTTGAATGGGGGGAGGCGGACTCTCTGGGTTCTTCCGGTGAGGAACGAGGTGATCCATTCCAGTGCTTTTCCTTGGATTCCGACGTTTCTGAGGCGCTGTAGAAGGGTGCTATGACAGACTGTGTCAAAGGCAGCGGAGAGGTCGAGGAGGATGAGGGCGACTGTGTCTCCATTGTCCAGTAGAGTTCGAATGTCGTCTGTTGCTGCGATAAGTGCGGTCTCAGTGCTGTGTTTGGCTCGGAAGCCGGATTGTGAGGGGTCGAGGGATTTGTTGGTTTCGAGGAAGGCGGCGAGCTGGTTGTTGATAGCTTTCTCGATGACTTTGGCCAGGAATGGAAGAAGCGAGATGGGGCGGTAGTTTTTGAGTCAGCTGTGGGTTTTTTCAGAAGGGCGCTGAGTTCTGCGTGTTTCCAGCTTTCCGGGAAGGTGGCGGAGTTGAGGGAGCAGTTGATGACATCTCGGAGGTGTGGTGCTATGATGGAGTCTGCTTTGTTGAAGATGTGGTGAGGGCATGGGTCAGTTGGGGATCCTGAGTGGATGGAGTTCATCAGGCGGATGGTGTCCTCAGTGGAGATCGGGTTCCAGTCGTTAAGGGTGTTCGAGGGGGGTGAAGGTCCTGCTGAAGGTTGGGTGGGTTGGTCTCCTGGACGGTTGTCGAAGCTGTTGTGGATGTCTGCGATTTTGTTGTGGAAGAAGGAAGCTAGGGAGTCGCAGAGGGCCTGGGAGGGGGTGATGTCGTTGGAGTTGGCAGATGGGTTGGTAAATTCTTTGACGATGTTGAATAATTCTTTGCTGTTGTGGGCGTTGTTATCTAGTCGGTCTTTGAAAGCGGCTTTCTTGGCTGACCGGATTAGTTGGTGATGTAAGCGGGTGGCGTTTTTGAAGGCGTCCCTGATGCTGGTGTTTGGGTCTTTTTTCCAGGTCTTCTCGAGGGAGCGACAGAGTTTCTTGGATTTCTTAAGATCATCATTGAACCAGGAGGCGTTTTTGTTGCCTAGTTTGCTTTGACATTTTTTCAACGGTGCTAGGATGTCAGCGCTGTTGGATAGCCATTGGGTGAAGTTGATGGCTGCTTGGTCAGGGTCTGAGGAGTGGGCGGGGGGGTTTAGAAGAAGCGATGAGGAGATCTGGTCGATGGTGATTTTGTTCCAGTTTCTTCGCAGGGTGGGTTGAGGATGGTTGTGGATTGTGGTCTTCTTGTGGGTAAAGTGAACGCAGCTGTGGTCCGTCCAATGAAGAGCTGTGGTGTGACTGAATGTGACATGTTTGCTGGAGGTGAAGATGGGGTCGAGTGTGTGACCTGCAATGTGGGTGGGGGTAGTGACAATTTGTTTGAGTCCGAGGTTGGCAAGATTGTCCAGAAGGGTGGCGGCGCTGCTGTCGTTGTTCTTTTCCAGGTGAAAATTGAGGTCTCCCAAAAGGATGTAATCCTCGGAGGGGAGGGCGTGTGGGGTGATAAAGTCAGTGATGTCGTCACTGAATTGTGCACGGGGGCCTGGAGGCCGGTAGAGGAGGGTGCCTCTGAGTGTGGTCTTGGGGTCGGTGTGGATCTGGAAGTGGAGGTGTTCGGCGTTGGCAAGGTCGACGTCTGAGCTGGTTGAGATGCGAATGGAGTTCTTATGGACGATAGCGATGCCTCCTCCTGTTTGCTTGATGCGGTCCTTACGGATGATCTTGTATCCTTCCGGGATGGCAATGGTGATGTCTGGGGCTGAAGAGGCATTCATCCATGTTTCTGTTAGGAAGGCGACGTCCGGCGAGATGGTGTCTAGTAGATTCCAGAGGTCGATGGCGTGTCTGTGGACCGAGCGGGTGTTGAGTAGGATGCATTTTAGGTGGTTGGTGTCAGGTCTCTGATTGGTGTTGGTGGATGAGGAGTTGGATTTGGTGCCGTCAAACTTGCAGGAGTTGCATGAGAAGGGTCCATGGGTGTGTCCAGGAGCGGCCTGGGAGCAGGTGGGGGAACGGCCGGGGTTGAGGGCTAGGAGGGTGGTGGCATCGTAAGAGATGCGAGTTGGCTGGGCGTTGCGGGAACCAGGGGGTCTGGCGCTGGGCGCGGTCCAGGCGCGGACGGGTGCAGACGGGCTTACCTTTGGCGCACCTTCGGCGCGACTGGGGCACGGACGCTGCGCGTGGACGCTGCGCGTTAGGTCATTGGTCATAAATGGATGGTGGAGGGGGCGGAGCGTGGGAGGGGCAGCAGCTGGGAGGCGGTGGCGGGGGGAGGGGCGGACCAGGGGAAAACAACACAAAATGGAGGGTCAAAGGCGAGCACAGACAGGGGCAGCAAATGCACAGAGTGTTCAGGAAAAAGAGCCTTAAACGTACAAACCAGCCTTAGTGTAGCGAAAATTAAAGTTACTGCCTCAGCGAGGTCGCGCTACTATTTAAATAAATAATTTCGACAGTGCAGCGCTATTAAATAAATAAATGCGACAGTGCAGCGCTATTAATTAAATTAATGCGTCAGTGCAGCGCTAAGCGAGCGGAGAGCTGCAGTGATGCTGGGTTCAGGAACTGAAAGCAGGAGATAAACGATACCAGCGTGCAGGTCAGCAGGAGCGTGGGGGAGCAACCGGACTGAAGGAGGGTCCAGGCGGTCACAGAGAGCTTGGGAGCGAGGAAGGTTACAAATCGTGGGTGGGAGGGGCAGCAGCTGGGAGGCGGTGGCGGGAGGAGGGGCGGACCAGGGGAAAACAACACAAAATGGAGGGTCAAAGGCGAGCACAGACAGGGGCAGCAAATGCACAGAGTGTTCAGGAAAAAGAGCCTTAAACGTACAAACCAGCCTTAGTGTAGCGAAAATTAAAGTTACTGTCTCAGCGAGGTCGCGCTACTATTTAAATAAATAATTTCGACAGTGCAGCGCTATTAAATAAATAAATGCGACAGTGCAGCGCTATTAATTAAATTAATGCGTCAGTGCAGTGCTAAGCGAGCGGAGAGCTGCAGTGATGCTGGGTTCAGGAACTGAAAGCAGGAGATAAACGATACCAGCGTGCAGGTCAGCAGGAGCGTGGGGGAGCAACCGGACTGAAGGAGGGTCCAGGCGGTCACTTAGAAGATCGATGGTTATCCCTCGTCCAACTCCAACAACTGATCTGAAAGTGGAAGATCTTCAATGTTTTATCTGTGGTTTAGCCAGAACAAGGGCAAAGAGATTGATGAAAGAACAAGGGGCAAACATGTTTTATCTGCCGATAGTTTCTTCAGAGATAAGGTTTTCAGTCTAGTAGCTTATGTAAACAGCGAGGTGGATGTATTTGCAGCAGATTTGTATGCTCGACCACACCGCCTGCATGCATACATTCTAAAATATGAATGTACATTGAGCAGCAACTGCCAGCCTTCAGTTAAGTTTGCACTCTTTGAGAAAGCAAATTAAGTTTTAAAGCCACTCTTCAGTGCTGACTACGGGTTCACACTCAGTGAGATCAGAGACATAATGGTCAACATTGATGAAACTGAATTGATCTATAATAAAGCAATGATGGTTCTTCTGGCGAGAATGTACAGTGACAGAATTTGCTTTGGTCAGTCTAACACAGAGAATGCGCCACTTATGGTTTTCTCAGCTGTTTTGACTCCTGAAGTTCTTGCTGCCAAAATAAGATCACAGGATGCAGTAAAAGCAGGAACCATTTAAAGCAACGTCCTGAAAGATTTCGATTTTGGACTTAATGACAGATTTTGTGATGCCGCAGGGCTCTGCAAATCATGGGAGTCAACAAGAATGCCTGTTGTTGTCTTTACATTTGTTTACATCATTGTTTAATATCAGCAAAACAAAACTGTTACAAACTAAAGTTCTTGAGTGCAGAACGGAAGCCGACAACATTGATGATGGCTTTGAAGATATAGGAGGAGTTGTGGAAGAAATCTCATGAAACAACAGGCTTATGCTGTGCAAAAGCACTGTCTTTTCGAAATCATGTTTTATGAATGACATCATCGTAAAAAGAAAATTCCGCTACACAGGATGACTGCCCACCCAATCTAGGACAAGTGCAAAAGTAGAGAGCTAATCACTTCAGTGAATGGGATTGGTGTATCAACACATTATAATGACATAGGACAGAGCAGGAATTTGTTAGCAGCTCAAGCTGTAAAATCTTGTGAATCCGACAGCACACCACTTTCAAGTCACTTCACTAGGAAAGAATTTACAATTGCTGCTCTTGACAATTTTGATTTTGAAGAGAGTGCTTCTTTGTCCGGAACATTCAGCACACATGATACTGCCATGGCGCTTTTTCAAGACTGTACAAATAAATTAGTAGCTGGAAAATAAGCTGTGTCAGCTCAGCTGTAGGCATAAACAAACAAAGCTAAAAACTTGTAACCCAACTGCCTTGCCAAATCTTTTGCAAGCACATAGAGAGATGGATGTGGCAAAAGGACATTTTGTTGCATGATCTTCTTCCAGCAAATGCATTATTTGATGGAGATGATGTAACTAAACCAGTGAAGCACTAACTCGAACAAGAGCTAAAAAAAAAACTTTCACCAGAAGAATTTCAATTTGAAAGGGTGTCCTCACTGAAAACTGCTGTTGTTGTGGACTATGGGGCAGATTTACAAGAAAGTGACGCATCTGTAGAGATGCATCACTTTCCCTGCGCCACCTTGAGAAACCCTTATGCCACCATGGATGCACGTATTTACAATACGTCTCACCATGGCGCAAGGATTCGCAGATACATCAGAAATTCTAATTCATCTGTTGGTGCAAAAGTCACTCATTGCGGGAGTCATGTCGCAGGTATAATGTGACGCAGGGTTATACAATGTGTCATATCTCTCTAGATGCGTCACGTTGTAAATGGGCCACAGTTATATGCCGCTGCTGCATCACAAAATGTGATGCAACGGCGGAGCAAAAGTGATGCAAGGGGCTTGTAAATCTGCCCCTCTGGTCAAGATTTCATCTATGCAAAACTTGGGAGATGCCGTTCAGACTGTTCTACAGATACCAAAGCCAGTGTGCACCTTGCAAGAACTGCACATTGTCTTTGACAGTTATCTTGAATTATCTGCCAAAGAATGTGAGAGAATCTGACAAATATCTGCAAGTGGAACTTTTGACCTTCATGCTTCAAAAATCAACACATATAACTGAACAACTTGATAACTTCAACATCGAACAAGATGAACTTAGAAGTGTTAATTCACTAAAACATTGCTGATGCTTCAGTGAATATTGTATTTCCAGTTATTGCTAGTGGAATGATTGTCAATGGAGTTGGTACCTGCAGAGATATGTTCAAAAGGTATGGGCCATATTGTTCAAGAACTTTACAGCAAATTGGAGGAAACTGACATTCGTGTTGTGCCACATGTTGAATGGGCTGTTCGAAATGGGTTTAATCTAGTCATTGTACTGTCAAATGACACCATTATTAATATTGTGCTACTTTGATTTGTTGTAATGTTCATGAGTCAAGGATTGTCAGAGTTATTGATATGTTATGGAACAGGCCAGAAAAGACACTTAATCCCACTTCCTATTCTGTACAAGAAACTTGACCTAGAGAAGCACAGTTTTCTTATCAAGGCACATTTTCTTACAAGTGATGACACTATGAGCAAAAGTGGAACAAAGACTGGAACTTTAACTGCTGAGCCTGTGAAGTTTCTAAAAGGATTTGCTAAGACAGAAGAAGACATGACTTTAAAGATGTGGAAAAATACCTTGTGCATGTGTGGAAAAGGAGTTCTGACTGTTATACATTTCGGTACAGTGAGTTCAAGCAATCAGTCCGGCTAAGTGACCTTCCACCGATATATTATTTGCTTGGACACACTAAAAGAGCATTCTACTTGATAAGAAGATGTATAAATGTCTTGGATCATGCATATGTAGAGAAAGATCCATGTGATTTTAGTTGGAAAGATATTTAATGGGGTGCTAAAACCTACAAAAATTCTAAAGCCTCTACCCACAGAACTTACACGTACATGCACTTGCAAAATCTGTGCTTCAAAAAGATGTCCCTGTCGATATGCTCTTCCCAAATGTTCAAAATTTTGCAAGTGTACCACAAGTCATTACCGAAACAAATAAATAACATGAGCTATGAAAATGTTTCTAAAGCAGGAGTGATGAGCATTATTTTGTTTTCATGTTCAGATCATAAACATTGTTTGGTGTATACATAAAAGGATTAAAACCACTATTATTTATTTCTTTTCTATATATGTTACTTCTTCCTCTTTTTTAGCCACCATTTTGGAAAATGACAGCAGGGTAACTCTAAGGAGTTATTTTCTGTATCTATTAGACTACTTGACCCCTATTGAAGTATATAGGTATCATGTTTCCTAAAAAATTACATCATCACCGCAACCCATCCACCTTTTTTAAAAATGTTGTCCAGAAAAATGTGGCCAGGATCAGCAATGTCTACCAAAACTAAATTACTTCTCTGATGATGCAAAAACATAAATCAAAAATGAAAACCTCTGGACAGCAATTTTTTTACGCCATATTATTGCAGCACAGTAATCCTGAATAGAATACCTTTATTTTTTTAAAATCACTCTTTTGTGCAAATATCCGTAATATGATAGTAGTATTGTGTCCAAGGGCACAATAAATGTGATAATGAGCATTTAATAAGGCACTTTGGGGCATATTATCAAGATAGGCGATAAAATTATCGCCGTTTTAGCGGCAGAAAACTGCCGCTAAAACAGCGATAATGGGCTTGATAATATGCTCTATGGCATTCCAATTGAAGCCCATGTTAGATGTCCTTCAATTGGTCCAACATTTCTAATGATCACAATTTTCCCCCCCCTCCAGTGTTACTTTTTGGGTGTAACTCTGCTTTTAGTGGCAACTGTTTCTGCTCAGGAGCAAAATAATTTTATGCAGTGTATCCACTGCCCTTACCTAGTTCATATGTTTGAAGCAAAAAATGATAAAACATATTCTTTCTAACACTTTAATATGTTCATTTAGGAAGCATGAATGATGAAAAAGTCAGGCTTGTGGTTTCTTTACATGATTTATTGTTAGCTACAGCTGTGAAGTGCAGTTTCAAAAGGCTCCCTTGGTGTTCACTGTATTTGTGCTGCCCTCCATGATGTTTGAGCCTGTCCTTTGGTGGTAAAGCTGCTGCTGATAATGAATGTAAATATTTTATTCACGCAAAAATTAATTTCCAATATTGAATAATTTGGTCTCCTTAATTTGAATTTACACATTTTGTTTATCTTTTCATTCTTTAATAAATGGATATACTGAACAAATAAGGTATTAATCTTCCCTTTGTCAGGGGCTCTCTTTTCAACTATATCTCATGCATTTCTCATTTCACAGTGTTAAAGCCTCAGAGCAGAAGGACACTGATGGGAAGGCCACAGGCCCATTGGAGACAGCTACCAAAGTATATCATTACAAAACCCAACATTTTGCGGAAAATATGTTTGCAGCCAGGGGAAATGAACCATTTCTTTCACATAAGCCCTCTGTGGGCTTCCAATTGCATTTAATATTTGAACAACATATTATGCTTGTGTGAGAGTGACTGTGCAGCCATTGCTGCATTGATATAATTTCTGTAAGGTTATCTAGACATTACGGGCCCGATGTAGGTAATTCTTATTTACCACTTCTTAAATACCGAATTTTACCGATCCGGTATTTAAGAAGTGGTAAATATGAAGGGGGGAGATGTAGGTATTTCAGAATCTGTAAATACCGAATCGTTAAGATTCGGTATTTAGCGATTCTGTAAATACCGAATCGGTATTGCCCATTGATTCCTATGGGCTTTGAAGCCCATAGGAATCAATGGGAAATACCGATTCTGTAATTACAGAATTGGTAAAAGTACAGAATTTGCAAGGGTGACAGGGTGTCACTTTGACACCCTGTTGCACCCCTGTTCCTGGCTTGTGTGCCATGTTATTGTTATTGTTATTGTTAATTTAGATTTATAGCGCGCCCAATCACCTGCAGGTCTCTAAGCGCTTGGAAATCGATGTTATTACAATAACTTGGCTCACTCCTCAGAGAGACGCAGCTGCAGGACTATATTGCGATCAGGGCTCTTCCAAACAGCAGTGTTTTCAGTGATTTCCTGAATCGTAGGAGATTCACCTCCCTGCGTAGCCCCTCAGGCAGTTTGTTCCATAGCTGGGGGGCCAGAACAGAGAAGGCTCTCCCTCCTTTAGTCACCAATTTGTAGCGGGGGCAGACCAATAACTGAGAATCCGATGATCTAAGTATTCTCTTCGGGTTGTATACTTCCAGGCGAGCTTTGATATAGGCCGGCGCATGACCGTAGATCGCCTTGTGCACTATACAGAGGCTCTTAAACTCAACCCTCTCTTTAACTGGGAGCCAATGAAGGTTTCGGAGAAGGGGAGGCCTTTGTTCGTCTGGGCAATCCGAAGATTAGCCATGCGGCGTCATTCATTACGACCTGAAGTCTGTTTGTCAATATTTTTGGGAGGCCAAGATACAGGGCATTCCCATAATCGACCCGCGAAATGACGGTTGCTGCTACAATTGAGCGCATCATGGAATGAGAGAGGAAGGGAGCTAACTTTCTCAGTTGTCTGATGATGCTTGTGCAGGTTCCAACCACGGTGGAAATTTGGCTGCACATTGACAGGTCACAATCTAATTTAATCCCCAGGCTCTTTACGTTAGTACTAGGTTTTGGGGCTGATCCAAGCTCTACAGGCCAATACAGGTCACTCCACGGTGAGGTGGTAGATTGAATTACCAATACCTCGGTCTTATCCGGGTTGATTTTTAGTAGATTTTTCGTCATCCACCCTACGGTGTACCTCAAGATGTTTTGAGCTTGGATTTGTGCTGTCCCTGTGTTATCGATACTCAGCAGTAGCTGAGTATTGTCAGCATAATTGTAAACTCTACAGCCCATCTCGGCCAGGGATGCAATCAAAGGCTGCAGGTAAAGATTGAACAGAAGTGGGGACAGTGCGGAGCCCTGTGGTACTCCGCACTCTAAGGACCCCACTTCAGATATTGCCTCCCCTAGTTGTATCCTCTGAGTCCTTCCTAAAAGGAAGGATTGCAGCCACTTGAAGGCCAAGCCTTTGATCCCAAAGGCCTCCAGTCTTCCCAGGAGCAGGTCATGGCTGACGGTATCGAACGCCGCTGACAGGTCTAATAAAATCAGGGCGCTCGGTTTTTTGCCGTCAGCCATGCCTCTCAGTTCGTCTAACACCGAGAGCATTACTAACTCGGTGCTATGGTGTGCTCGAAACCCCGCCTGTCGCTCATGCAGTAAGCCATGAGATTCAAGGTACAGGGACAGGGACTTCAGCACGTGTTGCTCCAGGACCTTTGCAAGGAAAGGCAACTGGGAAATCGGCCTATAGTTCTTCAAGGCAGCCGGATCAGCGCCTGGTTTCTTCAATAAGGGTCTAACTCGCGCCTCCTTGAGGTCACCAGGTAAATACCCTGTTTCTAGGGACCTATTAAGGAGAGAGATGATCCGAGCTTCCAATAGCGGCCGTGCCACACGGAAGATACTCGGGGGACATGGGTCCGCTGGGGAACCAGATTTAGTTTTCCCCATTAGCTGCTCTAGGCTCAGCTCATCCAACTCAGGGAACTGTACTATAGAGCAGTGAGCAGGATTATGGACCTCAGAATGTATAGTATCACAGTTCACCATACTATTCTTAATTTCCAGGATGATAGTCTTTACCTTTCCTAAAAAATACCCCTGGAAGGTGTTACAGTTTATGGGAGACTCAGAGTTCTCCTGTTTTTTACTCAACTCCGACAGGATTTGGAACGTCTCCTTCTGGGTATTCCTGGCCTTCTGCAGGCGAGACTCATAGTACTCCGCTTTGGCTTGTGAGATAAGTTTTTTATACATATGGAGTGAGTCTTTATATTGGTTCCTTGCTGTGTCCTGCTTAGTTTTCCTCCAGATTCTCTCCCGAGCTCGGAGCTTTCGTTTTTGTTCCCTTAACAATGGAGTAAACCCTTAGGGCATGTCTGTGTGCCACATGGCACAGGTGTACATGCACAGATGTGCTTGTACACTGGAATTCGTTATTTATCATGGAATAGTATTCCATGGTAAATAACGAATTCTAAAGGCCCTGTAGCACTGTTTAAAGTGCTACCTACATAAGAAAATACAGATTCGGTAATTTTACCGAATCTGTAAAATTACCGATTCGGTAAAATTACCGAATGTGTATGTTTTTCAAAGCCCTACATACCAATGTCCAAATACCGGTTGGAAACGGCCGAAAATCGGTATTTTCGGCCGGTTCCGACCGGTATTTAGACACCTACATCTGGCCCTACTAGTCATATTGCAGCCTTGCAGCTGCCTTTATGGTGCTCAGTATAACAGCTGTACATAACTATGGGCCCGATGTAGGTGTGCGATTAGCGATCGTAATGCTGAAATTCGCAGAATTTCAGCGTTAGCGATTGCTAAAAAAGCATGTGAAATGTAGGGGCAGAAACACCGAATCGCTAAATAAGGAATCGCTAAAAATAAAGGAAATCAACTAGCGAATCCTCATTTACCGACTATGCCACACCGACTCACTATTTAGCGACTCGCAAAATAAGGAATCGGTAAAAAAAATCGCAAACCTTTGTACATAAAATCGGTATTACCGAATCCCTAATAAATCACTAATTAAGAGTCGCAAATTACCATAGACTCTAATCAGGTGGTAACCAGGTGCACAGCATTTAAACAGCCCCAGAATGCATCATCTTGAACACAATGGCGGCCCTCTACATCATTGCAAGGTGGTTAAGGATCTAAGCTTCAGCACAAAGTATATGGAGACGACAGGAACGCGTCTACAGATTGCGCATCACCTTATTCCAACTCACAGAGGCTGAAATCCATGAGAGGTACAGGCTACACCCAAACACTATCCTGGACCTGATACCGGACCTGCACCCATTCCCGGAGCACCAGACACCAAGGGCGCACGCAATACCTACTCATGTACAGGTACTCTGTTGCCTGCTCCTCCTGGCATCTGGCAGTTACCAATGGGTAATAACTGTAACAGGTGGAGTCTCACAGATGTGCTTGTGGCGTTTTTTCAATACATTCCTGGACGTCATGTTGCAAAGGATGCCACACTGACTACATCCAATTCCCCAGCACACAGGCAGAACTGCAGAAGACCAAGATGGACTTTTACCAGAAGGCCCAGTTCCCACACGTCATAGGTTGCATTGATTGGACACATATACCAATCTGCCCCCCTGCTGCGACTGACTACATCTACCGCAATCGCAAATTCACACATTCCATAAATGTACAGGTCATATGTGATGCCTCTTCCATCATCACCGACATAGTTGCAAAATTCCCAGGGAGCACGCAGGATTCATACATATTCAGGAACAGTGGGATCTATACCCGTCTCGTTGCGGGTGAATTCGGAGAAGGCTACCTGCTAGGTAAATACATGTGACACCCCCTCAAGTATACAACTATTGCTACGATTGTTGACTGTGAATAACTTACTTTCTTCTCACAATTGGGTGACAGCACCTATGCGATGCGTTCTTTCATCCTGACTCCGTGCCTGCACCCATCCACCCCAAGTGAAAGGCGTTATAATGTTACACATAGATCTATGCGCAATGTGGTTGAGCGAACAATTGGACGCCTCAAAAGCAGGTTCCGCTGCCTCCACAAAAGTCGAGGTGCACAGCAGTATTGGCCCCTGTTATGCTGCAAAGTCATAGCTGCATGTGCCATGCTGCATAACCTTGCCACTTAGAGGGGGACACCCGTGGAAATCAGTGAATCTGAAGAGGGGGATGAGTAGGAGGAAGGTACACATCCACAGCACAGCGCTGCAGGCGGTGCAGCTGCAGCAGATGGGAGACAGAGACGGTCAGAGATCACACAAAATTATATATAAAGTAAGTAATGAGGCAAAGCCAGTTATGCAATTGTGTCAGGGTGTTTAACTGACCTTACAACAGACAATTGTAGAGCACCCCATTACACCAATGATGGCCTCACAGTGCCTCATCAAGCACAACATGGCATAGTCACTCCCCCATGCAAAATCACTCGTCCCATCATTGTGTCCAATGGGGTCCATCACCCACCACACAATGGAACGTGATGGCAGTGCTCATCTCCTGCACCCACGCGCACCACTGCTGCGTTCAGCAGGCACACTGTCCCCACCAGTGCTGTGTCCTGCGGCAGAACCAGACTAACACTGCGCCTCCTGTTCTCTGGCAAGGGGGGGTTATGCAGCTCCGACTGGTTACCTCCTCACTCTCAACTCCATCTCCTGTTCTGGTGGCAGCAATTTGGTTTGTCTGAAGCACCTCTAAAGCACTGGTGACTGTTACAAGGCCCTGAGTGACTTCACGGCTGCACTTTGCCATTTCCAGTTGCATGGCCACTGAGCGATGACTGAGCACATGGGTTGCATTGCACAGCCTGTTGACAGACTTGGTGTACCCTGCAAGTTGCTGCCTGTCTCTGCGTCTTGCAGCACGGTCTGAATCAATTCTGCTGCGTAACAGCCTCATTGCATCTGACATCTCCTTCATGCCCTCTGCCTCAGTATTGTGGAGGCAGTATATGGCCTCCTTCATGTTGTCAATATTTCTGTTGTTTGCCACCATCTGACATTGAATGGCCCCTCCAGACCAAAGAAGACACTGAACCCCTGGGCACCAGGACTCTTTGCCCTTTGTCGCCATCTACGGGCACCTGTGTTGCCATCCTCCATGGGGGACTGTGTCACAGATGCCTGTGTGTCATTGTCCGGCGTGGTCGGTTGTGCTCCCTGGCTTTCATCCTCTGTGCCATCTATCTCCTGGAGGCTAGCCACTGTATGCCTCCTTGATCATGCTGGTGGTGGTGGTGATGTTGGTGTGGTGTTAGCAGGTGATAAGACTTCCTCCTCAATTGTGTTTTCCTCCCTGGAAGCCTCGCCATTCTCCCCTTCTGCAGCCTGGGGCGATGTTCCACCTGTGGATACAGAATGTACTAGTACTCGCTTGTCTGCCAGCATTTATCTGCAAATAAAT
The DNA here is from genome assembly GCF_964261635.1 of Lissotriton helveticus. NCBI lineage: Eukaryota > Metazoa > Chordata > Amphibia > Caudata > Salamandridae > Lissotriton > Lissotriton helveticus. The sequence goes on along the minus strand of NC_136059.1, from coordinate 179,493,933 downwards.
GTCATGACTGACAATCTAGCTGTCAGTCCTCCGCTAGCTCATCTATTGATGTGTGTGACATGCCTATGCTTTTTGAGGACTGACTGATTTGCTAATAGTTGATAGGGGCTACATCTCCCATGATGCATTGCTGATTTTAGACAAAACATATTCTGGAGTAGGAATCTTGCAGGGGGATTCGGGTTAGGAAGGGGAGACAGCATGCTGTGCATGCATTTTACCTTGTCTGTTGGATGCTGTTGCTGAGCTGTCCACATCCTCGATGCCACTGATGCTCTCCTGCTGGAGGGTGGACTCAACCATTTGCTCTTGGGCAGTTGGAGCAGGCACCTTCTCCTTGGCACATTTCCTCAGATCATACCATCGCTTCTTGAGGTAGTCTTTTGAGCGATGTGTGATGCCAATCGCATTGATCTTCTGCTGGATCCCCAGCCAAATCCTCCTTTTATGTACCTCAGGGCCGTGCAGGGATTTCTTGCCAAAGAGCTGGTCTTGATCTTTGACAACCTCCTCTATGAGGACCTCCAACTCCCTCTCACTAAACTTGTGCTTGCGCTTTCTTTCGCCAGCATCCTTCCTCTTCTCCTGTGAGGCCATGGTGCAGTTCCTCTGTGTTGGCTGGGTGGTAGCTGTGCAGCTCCTGTGCTCTTGCTCCTGCTCTCTGCCTCTCCAACAGCTTCAGGATCAGTGCAGCTGCATGGGTGAGGCCACTTCCTGATTGTGAGGTCATGAGGAAGCACAGGATTGGCTGATTCAACAATTTACGATTTTTCATATTACCGGATCCGCTAATTACCGAATCGGTATTAAGTAATTGGTGATACCGATTCGGTAATGGGGATTCGGTAATTTCTTTAGCGATTTTTATCGAATCGCTAAATTTTACCGATTTTTTATCTGCATCTCAAATATCGAGTCCTTAATTACAAATCGGTAAAATTCGCTATTAAGGACTCGGTATTTCGGTTTTACCTATATCTGGCCCTTTATCTGCAGAAGCCTTTATTGGCAAACTAATTTCTACTTGAAATCTTTCTGGGCAGAGAAACCTTTCCACCAGAGTCCTCAGGAGTCCTAGTGGTACCATGAGGTTATGGATGGGTGCAGTCTGACCTCGTTCACCCCAAAGGCTCTAAGAGGTGCCCTTCAATGAAGAGGCAGGCTAATGAAAACAAACATTGAGCAGCAATGTGAATTACCATTTTGAATCCTACTGTGCTACCTCCAGCACGTGTGTCATGTCAGATAATCAACATACCACTCTGACTCCTGATAGGCTCCCTCAAGTAAAGCTGTCATCTCAGAGTATCCACATAGAACTCTGACTCCTAATGTGCTCCGGCCCGCACAGGCGTCATCTCAGAGAATCAACATGCCCTTCTGACTCCTTCTATGTTCCCTCGCAGCACAGGCGTCATCTCAGAGAATCAATATACCACTCTGAATCCTGCTGTGCTCCCTCCAGAACATGCCTCATCTCAGAGAATCAACCTACCACTCTGACTCCTGCTGTGCTCCCTCCAGAACATGCCTCATCTCAGAGAATCAACCTCCTACTCTGACTCCTACTGTGTTCCGTCCAGCACAGGCATCATCTCGGAGGAACAACATACCACTCTGACTCCTAATATGCTCCATGCCGCACATGCGTCATCTCAGAGAATCAACATGCCACTCTGAGTCCTGCTGTACTCCCTCCAGAACATGCATCTTCTCAGAAAATCAACATACCACTCTGACTCCTACTGTGTTCCGTCCAGCACAGGCATCATCTCAGAAAATCAACATACCACTCTGACTCCTACTGTGTTCCGTCCAGCACAGGCATCATCGCAGAGGATCAACATCCTGCTCTGACTCTTGCTGTGCTCCGTCTAGCACAGCTGTCATCTCAGAGAAACAACATACCTCTCTTACTCCTGCTGGACTCCCTTCAGCACAGGCATCATATCAGAGAAACAACATACCTCTCTGACTACTGCTGTGCTCCCTTCAGCACAGACGTAACCTCAAAAAATCAACATGCCACATTAACTCCTGATGTGCTCCCTCTAGCACAGGTGTCATATCAGAGGATCAACATACCACTCTGACACCTACTAGGCTCTTCCAGCACAGGAACCTTCTCAGAGAATCAACATACCACTCTGAACCCTACTGTTCAACCTCCAGAACATGGGTAATCTCAGAGAATCCACATAACACAGGTGTTCTAGGCTCCCTCCAACACACGCGTCATCTCAGAGAAACACCATACCACTCTGACTTCTGCTGTGTCTCTCCAGCACAGGCGTCATCTCAGAGAATCAGCACATGCACTGGAGAGTTAATGATGAGGACCAGAACCCTGAGCTCTGCTTAAGTCTGCTCTGTTTCACTAAATGTCCCTCACCCAGTGTGGCTCATAACTATGTGGGCAAATGTTTTTTTCCATTCTGGTAAGTTAAGAACACTCATTCCCTGATTTAAGAGGGACTGTTGTGAAGGATTGATTTGTATTCAGAAGGCGAGAGGTAGTAGTGGTTTAACAAGCGCACCTCGTTAGAACAAATAATTTATGAGGGTTTAGTACAATGATGTCATATATTTATGGGATGGTGCTTTTTGGGGTATCCCACACCCTATTACCAGAGGTGTGGGCTCACGTTGCACTGAATACCTTCAGAGAAGGTAACCATAGCACTTAGTAATCCAAAAAATGTCATAAGGTCCAAACAGTAAAGGCATGTGTTAAACTAAACATTTATTAAAAATATTGAGGATTTTGTGATCTTCGATACATTTACATTCACATTTTTGGTAAGATATACTTATATTTCAATGTTAAGTCATTTTTCATATTGATATTCCTTTTGACTCACTCAGGGCCGATTCACAAAAGTAATCCGAGACAAAATCCTAACTTTACGACTTTCAATATTCACAAAAGGCATTTAAAAGAAGTAAAGTTAGTACATACCTTTTGTGCATACCGAAAGTCGTAAAGTTAGGATCTTGTCTCAGTTTAGTGGTAGGAATCCTAACTTTACTACTACTAAATGCCTTTTGTGAATACCGAAAGGCGTAAAGTTAGGACTTTGTCTCAGATTACTATTGTGAATTGGGCCCAAAGTGTTTGTCCCATATAGCTTAGGATGATACATAGTTCTACCACATGTGTGCAAAAAAGAACTGGGCTGTTCCTGGGGAGGGTGTGTGTGTAGGTCACAGGAGTGTGGAGGAGAGGTGAAGTTTCAGTGGAAATCTACCAAGGGGTATCTATTTTGTTGGATATCGTGGCCTCACACACCTTTACAGGTGTCATGCTTCATCATAGGCAATGCTCCTCGTTGGGTAGGCGGTGCAATCCCCAACGGGCAACACCTCTAAGAGGGGCTCTTTAGCGGAGATCTTTTAATCCAACTGCCTGTAGGGGAAGTGCGGGTGAGGGGCCAGAGTGTTGTAGATGGAGCAGTGAGTTAAAATGAGGCAATGGGTACCAGAAAAAACCTTTATTCGGGTGGTTCCATTCTTCAATTAAAATCAGAAGCTAGTCTGTACTCGCTGGAAAGTTATGTTCTGTAGCTCGAGACTAGACTAGACAGTGTAGAAAGTGGTCGACATGTTTCTCGCTAAAGTACATTGATACGCGATTCATCAGGACCTATCAGTGGAGAAATTCTGTCTACAAAACATGATCTATCTAAGTATCAGTGACTCATTACAAAATTATGGAATGGAGTACCTGTGTTGCACTGTTCCTTGCCTAAATTGGGAGACAAGGGAAGCATATCAAAAACAGGTAAGGTACAGAAACCACACTCAAAGTGACCTGGTACACACCGTGACATACTAGTGAGGGTGCCGCTAGCATGTGATTAAAAACAGAAGTGAGTACTCAACACAGGGAGCACAGTGAGTGGCATGCCCTTGAGGATGAGCACAGTTAAAAAAAACCAGCTGCAGCATTCTAGTTCTTCTCAAGGGAAACCCAACTCACCTAATGGTCAGGAATTATAAGCAACAACAGTACCCGGCGGGTCGTACATCGGGAGTGAAACCTCTGTGGTTAAGGCTAAAAATAGAGAAAGGGGAGAGAGGGGAAGAGAACAAAATGCATGACGTCACAAGCGCTTAATCATCCCTCCGTAGTCTGTCCCTTAATATGGTTGTGCTGAGGGTACAGGTGGCCCGGAAAAACATACATGTATCTTGTATGTGTGGAGAGTCCACACCAGAATGGGTACTATAACTGGAGGTTCATGGGCTGGAAGCTTTGAGCCATCAACACTGCGCTCTGTTTAGAACCCTCGACCCGTGGATTCTATCTTACCAATGATATTTAAGAAAATTGCCCATAATTGCAGCCTTGGAGTAGGGTGGATGTTATACAATGGTCATGACTCATCACATGCTGAATGGTGCCGGCGAGGATAAGAAGGTTTGGTTAGGCACTCTGTGTATCTTTTGTCTAGGCAGTTCCAGACTGTTTAGACCAAGGGGAGGACTGGAAGGTACACCGGCCTTTCAAGTGGGTATACTCGGCGGGAGCGTGTATCAACAATTGCGTGTCCAGTTGCGTCCCCCATCAGAGTAAACACGCACCCCGCACAAACTGCCACTGTCCCGTTAGGGCTACGAAAAATAAGACATGTTTAGGGGATTTCGAGGGGAGCTGTGGAAGTTCTGGGCTGTGAAAGCGTGCGTCTTAATGTGGAGTTAATGCAATCTCCCCTGCCGGGCACCGGGCCTCTAGTGTCTGGATGCTACACTTAAGTGCGGGATCAAAAAGTGCTGTAATGAGCAATTATCAACCGTAAAAGCCACAGCGTATAACCTCAAGAGTGCATGAATGTCGAAAAAATATATATATAAACGCCACCAAAACTGGATGCATAGTTCTACCACAGCCTTATGCTAGGGCCTTGGTCACTTTACAAACAGTATAGAGATCCAGAGGTAAGTGATCTTGACCTTACCATCACTGGGGTGCTACAGGTGATTTTTTCTGGAATGCCTTTAACACTTTTCCTATTTCCGTGCCTCATTGACTAAGCTCTTTTTGTTTTTCTACTAGTTTTAACAAATCATGTCACACATTGTGCTCCAACCCTAAGGACTAATACTGAATGGTGCTTAAATATTTGCCAACCACCACAAATACTACACACTAACAGGTGTGTTCCTATCAATATAGATTTTTCTTGAGCTCACAGAGAGGTTATTCTACATGACAACCATTAGACGCTCATGCTTATAGGTTCCTGATGGGAAACAACCATTACAACGAGGTCATTACAACGCACTACCTTTACAACACAGTCATTACAACGCAACACCCTTTACATTACATGCCAACACAACATAGCCATTACAATTCATGTCACTACAACGCATGCCATTACAACCCATGCCACTAAAATGCCTGCTATTACAATGCATTATAAGGTAAGTGTTGGGAAATAGTAAGTTTCATCCCTACACTATGAAACACTTACCCTACTGTTGCACCCACTGGAGTGGGAATAGTAATTTTTACCCCTACACTATCCAACACTTACCCTACTCTTGCACTCACTGGAGTGGGAATAGTACATTGTACCCCTACACAATCCAACACTTACCCTACTGTTGCACTCACTGGCGTGGGAATAGTAATTTCTACCCCTACACTATCCAACACTTACACTACAGTTGCCCAAAAAGTATTATGCGTTGCAATGATATGGGTTGTAATGGTATGTGTTGTAATAGAATGAATTGTAAGTGTAGATTCTAAAAATGCATTGTGATGGCATCCGTTATAAAATCATGTGTTGTAATGATGTTGCAATGTAAAAACTGCGTTGTAAAGGCATGCGTTGTAAAAATTTGCATTGTAACGTCCTATTCGTTCCAGATAAACCTAATTGCTATTTTCCTTTCCTCCCCCTTCACTGATAGCAACTTTCACTTCTTTCTTTTTTAATCATCTGACAGGTCACGGCCTTCTCTGTGGACAGTATTCTACACCCTAAGACTGGATGTTATTTATTAATTACTACAATACACAGTCATTACTAGTTTGATGAGCACATTTTCTCTTGTGGTTGCTTTTTGTCAACAAGCTGTTATTCTTAACTAGTTGCTTTCATTTGTTTATACGTTCCTGAGAGCACAATACTATGTTACCACCACTCCATGTGTGTTAACATATATGGAATGTACGACCTCATCTGTACCTTATATACGGTTGGTCGATTGCTATAGTTTGAGTCTTTGGACATTTCTTCTTGCTCCACGGGTGTGGACGTTTCTTCATACTATGGTCACTGAATGTGCTTTTTTTCACTCTATGGCTCCAGTACTCGCATGATTTTTAGCACTTTGTATCTTATCACTGGTGACAAGCCTGTTCCTCCACTATCAGACTAATACATTGGAGGATTCACTCTTGGTGGAGAATTCTCCGCTTTACTTTCTTCAATCACTTATGCTTCTTATTTTCCCACCTAAGGTCTTGTTTCAAAACAGGGTCCTTCAGGTTTTATACATTCGGATTAGATACTCACCCAACATGTTTGTCTCTGTTTTTCTAGACATTTTTTTATTTGAACTTTGTTTACAATAACCTCACAGCCTTGAAAAAGTCAGTGAGTGATGAAACACGTCTGCTGTCGTCAAGTTCCGAAGGATGAATATGTGAATGTGAAGGTACCGAAAATCACAAAATCCTCGATATCTTTAATGAAAGTTTTGCTCAACACAAGTCTTTACTGTTTGGACCTTATGACATTTTTAGGACTAATGAATGAGTGCTATGATTTACTTCTTTGAAGTCCTTACAAGTGGATAGCTCTTTGAAAATTGATGATTCAGTGGGCTCTAAGGGTCATGCTTTGGGCATTGAGGAGTGTAGAAAGTTAGACCACTGTGGTAATAATCTCTAAAGCAGCTCTCTTTTTCATTGATATATTTTTCCTTAAGCCCTTGCTTTACTGAGGGAGTAATGAAGTCCAGAGTTTACTGTGCATGGCGAGAACGTAAACGATGGAACATTAAGGAGGGAAAGTAATTTGTGTTTTAAATTAGGATGCTCGTTTTGTCTGCCAGGTTTCCCACAGATGCCGAGCCCATACAGAATTACGATGAGTAGTGCTTTCTTCTTCGGCCGAATACTATTGAACATAATTATGTTTGGCTGTTTTACGACTCCTTGAAATATCACATTGTTAAATACTATGACAAGGAGGGCCAACACCTGTAGTCTTTGTACTGCCTCTTTGGAAGGATTCTTCTGGAATGTGTCTAGGCATAATAAAGGCGGGCCTGTAATTAAAATGTAATGGATGACAGGGCACACTCACCTCTGCACCATGGTGTAGGGCTGGGTATCATACAAGGAGCTTCATTTATGAACGTCACTTTTTGTAGCATTCCGTGGCGCAGGAGCCTGCTCCATATTTACATGGCAGCACTAAGTCACTTTTTTTTGGCTTAATGCTGCCTCGCAAAAATGGCTCCCTTTAACGCACTGCGTTAAAGCGGCATGCAATGGGTGTTGCTGGGGGTGGTTCCAGTAACATCCATGGCTTTATGACGCTGCCGTAGGTTACAAGAAATCGTAAATCTGAAGCAGCGCCAAAAGCGTACGCCTCCCCAGGGGAGGCGTAACGGAGGCACAATGAGGAGAAAGATTTTTATTTCTCCTAATTTTTTCTTTTTTTATGTGTGCTGCATTTTGCAGCACACATAGAAAGAGGAAAAAAGCTTCTTCTTGTTGTTTCTGTTCAGGAAGGTTTGCCTTCCTACACAGAAATAGTGATCTCCACAACGCAGGCCTCTTTGCACCATGGTGCAAAGCTGCCTGTGTTGGTGCATGGCAGCCCATTGCCCACCAGAGCAGGGGGAAAGGATAGGAATGCGCTGTATCTGTTAAATACGACGCATTCCTGCCTTTTCTTTTTCTGTGAGGCAGCACAGCAGGAAGGCCTGCGGTGCTGCCCTATGGTAAAACCTCATAAATGAAGGCCAAGGAGTCTATTTGTGCACCAATGTAGTGGATGCCATCACCAGCAGGGCAGACCCTGCACTGTGTTTTCCCCCTTACACAATGCAGTGCAGATAATTGTGGAGGTTAATATATTTGCCTGACTGAGTTCTACAACGTGCTAGATAATAACTCTAGGGTGTGTGTGGCAGTACAATAGAGACATGTTAGCCCTGCCCAAGTCAGTTGTCAAGGCTTTGGTGCTATGTTTAAAGTTACTACTTTTTACTGAGTTAAAAATCCTTTGAAACTTATTCTATGAAAATCACAGCTTTCTGTGCTTACCTTGAACCCTTTCCTACCAGCAGAATAGCTGTTACTCGTTGTTGGAGTTAAGGTACAAAAACAAACACCTTTTCTTTGTGTCTTATCTAGGAAACTAGATTCAGTTCCTCTTCTTCCTTGGGGCTTCTGAATGTGCTCATTGAGTGTGCCACCATATCCATCTTTTCCTGGTCTTCATGGGATCCTTGCCTTAGCAGGATTGGATCCTCTGAAATATGCAATTTTTCTCCTAGCCGTGTGTCCCTTCTGACATGATTCCATTCAGGACTTAGAGCATTGAGTTTATCCTGCTCCTGTCCTTCTCCCTCCTTTGGAGGACTACATTCCTAACCCTATTACCACTGGAGCCCTCAAGGTTCTCCTTTTTTGCTATCATTGACACCGTGTTTAATCCCCCCTTGTTGATGGCTCCAATGAACTTGTCCCCTTGGGTGTGATTTGCATCTGAATTCATCACAAACCAAAATGGCTACCTCCATCGTCTTGATTCCCGGTTGGACCCAGCTAACAGGGTCCTGTGACTTTGACATCTGGCAAGCCTCCTATATGGCTTTCAATTTCCATGCCTCACATTTTTTCTGGACCACTAATCCTTCTTGGGTTATCTGCCCCCTGTTTGGAAAGCAATCCCTCTGAAGTCTGTGCCCCATTCTATTAGCCAATTTCTAGTCAGCATACATCTAGACTCTCCCTCTCTCCTCTGTCTCCATTTTGTGACATCTGTTACCTCCCCTTTTGGGACTAGTCTCTATACTCTCTCCTGAATGCTTACTCTTTTGTGGAACCATTCAATGCCTGACACCTGCATTCTCCCCTGCTACCCTATTTCCTGTCCCACATTTTGTAGCCCCATTTTCCTGGGCCTATCAGACCTAGTTTCTGGTGATCTCCCTTGGGCACCATGTATTTGTGACTCCGTTACTGTTTTTCATGTTCCTAGCTTCACTATGCTTAACTCCTGTTGTGTGGCTCCATATATACCTACCTCACTCCAAGACAAAGCAGGATTGAGTGATAATATGACATGACCTTTGGACAGGTGCCCTTGAATGCTATCACATTGCCTGACTTTTCATTCTTTATCCCTGACTGCAACCCCCTTCCTTGATCCTCATGCCCTCTACACATGTGCATCTCTGTACTTTTGTGGTCGGCTATGCTTGCAGCCCCCATTGCTGGTCCTTTTCGTATTATGCTCCACATCAGATCACAACATGTGTGATATCAAATGCACTGTTAGTGCCTTGAGCCTATCCTCCCCACCATCAACACTCTTTGTTTCTCTCCTGATATATCATATCCGCTCTAGGCTTTCCCTGATCTTGCTCCTTGCGGTCTCCCATTTTCTTCTTGACTCTGTTACTCTGCTTTTGTAGGTCTGATCTAAGGCTTGGCTCCCTGTGGTCTATTTTGTTATCCCAAACTTAGTCCATCCTTTCTTAGGCCCAGACCCACTCTTAGGCCCTGATTATGAGTCACGAGGAGTGGAATTCCTGTATAAAAAGCTGCTTCACATAGCATTGAATAGGCCGGTGTTTCCCACCCAGTTGTGCTGGCTGTGGGAACACTGGACCTGACTTTGCTGCCTGGAAAAATTGATTTAGGCAACATTAGCCAGGCCCGTCTCCTGGCCCAATATAGTAACGAAAGTGAATGTTAATATGTTTCATTATTTGACACCTACAATGTGGAACAACCTGATTTGTCGCCTCTAAATTACTGGGAGGCTTAAACAAGCACTCAAAACATTTTAACCTTTTTTCTTGTTTTTCTTTCTAGTACCAGGAACCCTGTCTGGCAGAAGCACATTGTTCCAGATAAATATAATCCATTACATGTATAAATAATCGAATTGAGTCTTGCTGGACTGGAGTCTATCTCCTCTTTATCCTCTTTTACATGGTCTTACCTCGTTTATCTCTTATTCTTACCTCCTATGCCATTCTCTCACCTTTAACTCTCCATACTCCCTTTGATAGTCTCCTTTTTTCTCTGTATTCTCCATTTCTCCCCTATCCTGTCCTTCTCCACAGTTCGTCTTCTTTACTCCTTCTCTTTTTTATTTCTGCCCTCTCCATATCTTTTTCCATATCTTTTCTCTCCCTCTTTGTTTTATTTTGGTTTGTTTGTAACTTTTTTGTGCCTCCCATATCCCTTTTCTGTATCATTCCTACCTTCTTTTGCACATTCTTTATTATTAGCTCACCATTTGTTTTGCCACACCTCCCACCACATGGCTCCCTGCTTCACTTTCCTTGGAAGAATCACTATAGAAGCAGACCCAAGCATAGTATTTATAAAGAAAAATACTAAGTAGGCACACTGGGCCCTCTCACACCTCTGGGGCCCAGGGCGACCCACAAACTAACACTCATTACTTGTATAATACAGATCAAACATTAAGTACACAGTTTAATGAACACCACACACCATTCCAACACTATTTTTTTTACAAAATTATTCACAACTTCAAACTGTTTGCATTGCCATGTCTATGGCCTACAGATAGGTGTAAGCAATCAGCAAATACTTTCAACCACACCCCACAGGATCCAAAATGATACACTAATCAAATAAGACACTGACAACCACCCTAGATCCATAATGGAAACATCAGAAACAGCTACTAAATACCTATGGACAGCCAACAGTGTATCAAGTTTATACTATTGACAAACTGCGCACCCAAGCCTCTTCAACACATACATGGTCCCTCTGGCCAATATCATCCACGTACACAACATCAAAATCCTCTCCTATGCTGATGACACGCAACTCATATTCTACTTCTCGTATAAGACCCCCAACACAAAAAACAAGTTAACTGCCTGCATGATTGAAGTTGCTAACTAGATGAATGGCAACTGTGTCAAGCTCAACCCTGACAAGACAGTGGTCATCGACAAGAATACTTCACCATAGGACTCCAAATGGTGTCTGGCCGAACTCAGACCCACATCCACACCCAACACCCACACTAGGATCCTTAGAATAATCATTAGCAACAAACTGGACATGACCAGTCACCACACAAGTCAACTCTGTCACTTCATCTTGCGACCACACCCTGAAGATGCTGAGGAAGATCTTCAAATGGCTCTCAAGGAACACCAGAAAATCTGTCACTCATACCCTTGTTACATGGAAGTTGGACTACGCAGAACATCCTTTAAGCTGAGATCACCAAGTAACTCACAAGAAGACTACAAACCATCCAGAACTCAGCAGTCGGACTCATCTTCAACGTCCCACACAGAAACCTCATCACACCACACCTTATGGAGCGCCACTGGATCCTGATACACAAATGTGCTCATTTCAAACCTCTCATACACACAACCAGGGCTTTAAGTGGACTGGGTCTCAAGGGGTCTGAGCACCGGCAGTTTTTTAAAGGGTGGCTCGAAACAGGTCTCTATCGGGCTCGGTTTTGAGCCCTTGCACAGTCGGTCTGGTTTTTTTCCGGACTGCAGTGACAGCAGTTTTCTGTCACTGCATGCTGTCCGGAAAAAAGTGCCAGGGTTCAAAACAGCCTAATAGAGACCCGTTTTGAGACAACAGGCACATGGATGTGCGCTGCTCTCACTTCTCACTAGCGGAGAAGCTACGGCATGGTGTTATGCCAGGTGAGAGTTGTGGGGGAAGGGAATTCCTTTAAAGAGTCATTTTTTTCTGGATTTCCCTTCTTTTCCTGAAACGCAAGAGCAGCAACATTGTGGTAGGGTCACCAGGCCTTTAAGTAGAAGCTTTTTTAATATTATATGTAACAAGCCATATTTGCAGCTTATTTATCTTATGCAATTAATAACCATTGACAAGGCCAATAGTCCTGACTTTTTGTAAGTATGATGTTACTTGTTGTATCCTATATCTGGATGCAATGACAGAAACAGAAAAATACAAGTCGGGCGGCACACTATGCTAAACACAGATTTTTAGCCAGGTGTTTTAAAAGTCACGCCCCTAATTACACTGGCCACGTCCCTTTGAGAGATCCCCCAGTTTTTTCATCCCACTTAAAGCCCAGGGCACAACGCAACTTGGGCCCCGCCTACCTGAACATTCACATCTCCTTCTACCAACCACCCGGAACCCTCTGTCCCACAGGACGCCTGCTCACACACATCTCACGCATACACAGAACCAGATCAGGACGATAGGCATTCTCTTACATTTCTCCTTAAGTGTGCTCCTCGCTTCTTGAATTCCGCAAGAAGCTGAGGATCTGGCTTTTAAGCATCCTACCATAGGCAAGGCTAGGCACACACACGTGCTCAGCACGAGGATACCCTTGTGGGTGATTGTGCACTTTTCAAATACGCATGGCATAACACAATATAACTTATAAATGCCAATCCATAATGTAACACTACAGAAAAATTTAAATGCCTCAACTCTTCAAAGTCTGTTCTTAGCTTGAACTAACAGAGCTGAAACGTTCTTTCTAAGTGCATGAACCAGTCCATGGAGTTGATTTTCTTACTCGCAAAGAACATTTGCAATTTTCCAGCCAATAAGAGAGCATTGCCAGTCTCTAATGGGACAAACTGCCTTAGAATGCTTCACGCTGTTTATTATTTCAAGGAGATGAGCAGCCTTCCGTGTACTGTTTTCCGTTTGGTCTTGCAAAGCTATTTGCTTTATTTCCCACATCAGTCTTTTTTTGCACCCCAGGGAAATGCTTTTTACCTTTATTCTATCTAATAGATTTTCAGTTTTTCAACCGAGTCTCTCAAGGACTCTCAACTGATACTTAAGTACAGGCTGTCCTACAAAACCCATTTCTTCGGTGTCCTGGGGTTTAAATCATTTTCTCAAGTTGTTTAGACATATTTATTTCTGTGTTCTGGATGATTACGGGGATATTGTCCCCTCCATGCCAGAGGAACCATATCAGTCTTTTTTTATTTTATTTTTAAAGGTGAAACACTTGCTGCCTGCAGTGTTTCGCATGCACTGCCTCAGTGCTAACTGAGCTGGGTCATGTACATTTCCCTAGTACTGGACAATTTTACACTTGTGCCAGGCACATTTGTACTGACGTGGTTTTTGAGCTGACATGGGCTCTGACTAACTTTTACATTGCTCGGTTTAACTAAGTTTGCATGTGCATCTGAGGTTGCATCATGATGGGCTCGGTCGGCTCATGGCAGAGCAAAGCACCTGTGTTCATGCACCTGCAGTGTGTAAAGTCAATTTATTTTAGCCACTATTTCTCTGAATTAGTGCATGATTTTAGGCAGCACAGCTCGGAAACAGAAAGGGGCAAACGTTGCCCACTGTTTACAAGGCGTACTATACGAGAATGGCGTTCGAACTCGGAGAAATATTATGTAAAAGGAAATTGCTTTATACTCTCCATGAGCATAACAAGCATTTGCAATGCAATACGTCTCGCATTTACGAGAGTTTTAGCTATTGGCATGGTAAATGGCAATAGCTCAAACTCTGGTAAAAGCGAGACCTATTTCACTTCAAAGAAGCAGGTGCCTTTGTCCGGGGCTGCTTGCAAATGAAAGCGCGCAAGGCGAGGCAGGCACGTCGTGCCTGCAGTAGGAGAACTCCACAAAGAAAAGAGTGCTTACAGACTAAATAAGACATACTATGTCACAACTGAAGTAAAAGGGCCAGTTGCCATGGGAAGTTTCAAATGAAGAAAATGTGGTACCAAGCAGGGATTACCAAGCCTAATAACGACTTGCAAGCCAGTGTTTACAAGGACAATGACACAAGCCAATGACAAATATGGGCATATAGTGGGCGGAGCTTCAAAGCCAAACTTAAATACTGCATGCCTCGCAACAGCGCATGCGCTGCTCAGGCTTGACCTAAAAACAGGTTCTCGGCTCTGCACTGAGGTACTGGAGCCCATCAAGATACAGCCCTTGTTGTTCTGAGACTGAATGAAAGTTAAGCTCTATAATGTGGCCTTCATTCTTTTGTTATTTATTTAATTCCTGTATTTTGAATACTAGAGGCATGAAATTTGTTTAGCAATGCCCAGTGTATAAATCCACATGTGTATGTGGGGAAAGGTCATGACTCAAAAGAGGTGAAGCCATGAGTAGGTTATGCTGTCTCTCCCCTCCCTCAACAATAGTAATGGATAGGATAATGCACTCTGCCCAAGTGCATGTATGGTTTATTCCAGCCTTCTTTTCGAGTGGCATTGCTTATAAAAGAGGCATTTATGCAGAACCAGAGCACAACCTCATTCCATTTGGCCATATTGTGAAATAGTGAAGATCAAGACTAAGATGGTCCAGTAGGTTCTTTTGCATAATTGTATAATTTTGTTTTTGTGCAATTGAGTAAAATGTACGAAAAATTCTATGAAATTCCACAAAATGCAAATATGGTATTTAGCACTATATTTAAGAGTGACTTGAGTCCTCACATCCATTTGGACAAAAGGACGTATTTTGCACAAAAAAATAAGAAAATAGCAAAAAACACAAGTACTGTGATCAACAGCCACTTGTGTTCTGTTCACTTACATTGTTCCAAGCTCCCGCAATAGAATTTGTATCCGAATGGATTTGGAAGTACATTATGTGGCATAATGGCATATTTTTGGGAATATATGCAAAACAAAATGTAGCATGAAATGCCAGAAATTATGCAGGGTTACACCGGCATAACTAACATTTTACCTGGGCCTAGTGCTGATACTTTTACCACTTTTATGGAAATAACTTATATATAGACATATACGCCAGTGAAGAGAAATGGGGCACAATAAAACCAGTTGCTTGCCACAAGTGAAACTAATAAACATATAGATTCACTCATTTACTACTACAGTGCAGAGGTCACATCCCATATTATTATCATAGTAGTTCGTAAAGTTAAATATATATATATATATATATATATATATATATATATATATATATATATATATATATATATATATATATATTACCTACTGGCGGTCGCCAGTAGGTATATATAGTTAGGATTTTTTCTCTATGGGTTTTTTGAAAATTCTATGTCTAATAACTTTGGCGTTTGTGGACGGAATTGGCTGAAATTTTCAGGAAAATGGCACATTTTGTTTCTGAGCAGCCCCTGAAAATTGGGGGGGGTTTCGTCCAGGGGGGGTCGAGAAAAAAGGGGGGTCCCAAAACGTGTTTTTAACATTGAGTTTTCCATAGGGCGGTTGGCCTCACTTTTAGCCCGAACGGCTGAATGGATTTGCACGAAACTTGGCAAAATTGTAGGGACTGGTAGCCCGATGTGCCTTTTGTAGGTCTCAATATATGTGCTCCAGTGGATTTTGAGAAATTAACGTTTAAAAAAAGATATATATCTGTAACAGCGGACCGGGCAGCGTCCCAGGACGCGTACTTTTCGCGCAACGGAGCTTTGTGAAGCGAAGCTGATTGGTTCTCCGGCGTCTGTCAACATTCCAAACAGTCCGTAGCGGCCGCCATCTTGTCTCTCGGTAGGATCGAGAGACAAGAGGAGGCGAAAGCGAAGGGGCAAATGACCATAAGGGGGAATAGTAGATCCTCGCTGACCCCCTAGGTTTGATGTGGAGGTTTTAAAAGGGCCCCGCGGGGCAAAAAAAAATAATAATAATAATAATCGAACGGCTGAATGGATTTGCACGAAACTTGGTAAAATATTAGGGACTGGTAGCCCGATGTGCCTTTGCTAGGTCTCAATATATGTGCTCCAGTGGATTTTGAGAAATTAACGTTCAAAAAAAGATATATATCTGTAACAGCGCTCCGCTTCGCGTACTTTTCGCGTTACGGAGCTTTGCGAAGCTGATTGGTTCTCCGGCGTCTGTCAACATTCCAAACAGTCCGTAGCAGCCGCCATCTTGTCTCTCGGTAGGATTGAGAGACAAGAGGAGGCCAAAGCGAAGGGGGAAATGACCATAAGGGGGCATAGTAGATCCTTCCTGACCTCTTAGGTTTGATGTACCATTTTGCCAAGTTTGGTGTAATTCCGTTCAGCCATTCAGGCTGTAGACGTATGTAAATGTCCTATGGAAAATTGCATGGGGAAAACACATTTGAAAGTGTTGAAATTTAGAACCAATTAAAATGTTACTTTGGTTTTGTATTTGTGTGTGATGAAAGTTAATTGGTTATGTATATATGTCAAATGAGAGGAAACCACAGCCATTTTGTGATACTACTGTCTGAGGTACATTTGTGAGGAATTTTTGGTGGTGAATTTCTGGTGTTTGATTTACACAGTACTAACACTTCTGCTACTTTTAAAAAGGTGAGTTGTTAATTTGTAAGGGGAACTATGTTGTACACTTGAAGATAATTTGAAAAATGTTTTCTGTTATTTATTTGCAGTCCTTCTGTTATACTAAATACTTGATGAAGTTAGTTTTATATTATGTATTACTAAAAACGATAAATGAAAGTGATTATTTTTTTCTGCAATTTACAGCAAGCAATTTCAAAATAAAATGGCTCACAATGAAGAGACCGTGGCAATTTCTTTTGAATTGTCCACTACATTGATTGAAATTGAGAGCACCAATAATGAAATATTGTCACAAGGAGGACATGACTTGTATGATTCCATTAGATTGATTGAAATGGACAGCACCAAGAATGAAATATTGTCACAAGGAGATGACTTGAATGATTCCACTACATTGATTGAAATTGAGAGCACCAATAATGAAATATTGTCACAAGGAGGAGATGGCTTGTATGATTCCATTAGATTGATTGAAATGGACAGCACCAATAATGAAATATTGTCACAAGGAGGAGATGACTTGAATGATTCCACTACATTGATTGAAATTGAGAGCACCAATAATGAAATATTGTCACGAGGAGATGACTTGAATGATTCCACTACATTGATTGAAATGGACAGCACCAATAATGAAATATTGTCAGAAGGAGGAGATGACTTGAATGATTTTTTTGATCAATCTCTTGATGGCGAATTTATCGAGTGTTTGGAGACCATAGAGTTACAAGAATCATCATTGCAGACTTTTAATGAGGAGATTCCAGATGAGATGATTGAAGAGGAAATTACTGATGAGGACATGTTACTAGTTGTTTCAAATTTAGAAAATTCTGAAGAATAAATTTATATTTAGAAATCAAAAATTGTTTGAGACATTATTTATTTTTATTTTTAATTTATGAGGTTGTAGCGAAGTGATTGTAGTATAAAATGAGACTTATAGTATAGAGTGCAACATTTTTATGTTACATGGTAAGTTTACTCATATTTACTTCCCTTCTGCCACTATATTATCTCCAATGTGTATTTGACATGTCTTCTTCATCTCCGGCCTCCTTTCTCTCACTGTGTGTCTCCGATGCATCTTATCGCTGGTATTTTGTGTAATTACAGAAGAGAGTAAAATAAAATAGTTCGGAACGTGAAAAGGGGGCAAAGTAGAGTACTCCTCACCCCCTAGGCCTTTTTAGGCGGTCCCAAAAGGATCAGTTTCTGCTTTCCTGAGAGATTATGGTATGAGTTCCATATACCATAATAACTTGCATTACAACATGCAAGATATCTATCTCCTATTACCAACTTTTGGAGATATTCGCGCTAAGCGCGAATATCTCCAAAAAGTAACACCTGCCCTGAGCAGTTCTTAGCCATGTTATCCAATGGGAGGTGGATAACATGGCTAAGAGTATTAGCTCGGTAATGCATGAATATCGCTGAGTTTTTAGCGATATTCATGCATTGCGGCCGTTTATTATCGCATTTGCGATAAACCTTGATAATAGTAAGGTTTATCTTCGATAATTTCTGACGATGCTTAGTGGTAAAAAATTGGTTGGTAAGCATCGTTAGCGATAAATATCGCTTAACTTTGGTAATATGCCCCAACGTCTGTTAACGTTCGATTCGAAGGAAATGAGGAAGTGTTGAAAAACATTGTCTGCGCCATCTTGCCTTTTTTGAAATGCCACACTTTTGTCGTGCACGGCAGCCATTTTAGATGTCTTGACCAGACCCACTCTCTGCACGCTGTCGATTCGTAGCATGGCTCCTCACCCTCGTAAGCATCTCCCCCAGGCACTGGTCACCACCGCTCTCTGTCTTATGCATGGGCAATAAACCTTCCCCCATCTGCGCTGCTCTTCCCTGAGAATCACACTCTGTGCCCGCCCGACACCTCCCTTTCGCCCTATTCACTACCGCACCCTCTGACACTCCTCTTCCTCTGTGTCCGATTGTCCAGGCTATCAGCTAGCCCTGCAGATGTAGTTTATGGCCCCAGCTGTAAAGAATCACCCCTCTTCAAAGGAGTTATAGTAGATCAAGGCCCACACCCGATGAGATCCGTCACACCACACGTGTTCCTACTATCTGAAAACTATCCTGTATTGTGATTGGGGAGGGGACCGAGCCTGAAGCGGAAGATTCCAGGAATGACTCTTTGTACATCAAAGTTTTTACAATTATGTGTCACATAAAAAATATATAGCACTCCAACAAAGTAGTAGGAATATAAAACTTTAATAACATATAAATATATACAACAAAACAAAAACAGTAAAAACATTTAAACAACGAAGAGACCGTGGCAATTTCTTTTGAATTATCCAATAGATTTATTGAAATTGACAGCACCAATAATGAAATATTCTTGTCAGTAGCGGTCTGTTGTGCGAATAGTTCCAAGGCAGCAGAACGCGCTGAAATCTAGATGGCACGAAAGTGATGTCTAGCAAGTTGCCGCCCAGCAAATAACGGCGTGGGGCGCCGCGGGGGTGAGTGAGTCCAGTAGGCACCACAGCTATTCTTACCGGCATTGCAGAATTACTGCTGGGGACAATGCCTGTGCTGGAGCAGGGTCACAGCAGAAACAAAAAGGATTCTGTTGAAGATGTTGTTGGTTTTCAATTTGAAAACAGTTCTGGTGTCAACTGCTATGCTAATGTAGTGGTTAATGTTTTGTTTTCTCTAGAAAATGTAAAAGAGGGGGAGGCAGTCCAATGTTCCGTTAAAAGGGCAAAGGAAAGGATCGGTGGTTTGAACTATCAGTCAAAAAGGGGAGGGGGTGCAACAATTTTTCCTACCGGGTCACACTGTGCTTTCACCGGAAGTGAGGTCTGCAGGATTCTAGTAATTCAAAGTGAGGCTGGCGCCGACGTCCCGCGGATACAGTTTCGTCACTCCACGGGTGATCATGGCAGTCATTCCCCATCGGGGGTCGGAGACTCCCGCGGCTCCTCTAGAATCTTCAAGGTCGTGGAGGACTACGGTGGTGGAGTCAACCAGTGACCGGGCCATTTCTTTATGCTGGGCCCGCTCTTGCCAGGTCGACCGCCATTTTGAGAGTTCGGTAGCTACTGGCGATCGCGGGGTCAAATGAGCGGACGGGCTCCACCCTGCCGGGCGAGACGTTGCAGCATGGCCACAGTGGAAGAACTCTTTTCCGGGCGCCTGGAGCGCTGAGGGTGCAGCTGGGAAGCCTCCACTGGGGAGGCGGGAGAGGCCTGTTCGCACCGTCTCTCCCTCCCAGTGCACCCCACGGCGTCTCGCTTGAGATTTGTTATGGCCGGACCAGGCGATGAGGACGAGGGGGGGGGGTCGGAGGCATGTGCAAGACATCCCCCCCCAGGGTTGTTGCAGCAATTATACAAGAAAGAAGAAGTGTCCCGTCCGTCTTCGGGCCGGGCTTCCGGTAGATGTCGGCCGGACGCCCCTGGCTCTGGCCCCATGAACGGGTTTCTTGGTTTATCGGCTGCAGCCGGATTCCGTCGGCCTCGGCCCCCCGACCGTTGGTGGCCGGACCGGAAGAGCATGTGGCGGGACTACCTGCAACTCTCAAGGGCCACCGCGGCCGGACTGGGAGAGAGAGGGGAGGGTCGAGGAGACATTCCCCCCCCTGCAACTGTTCAGCGTTGTAAAGGCAATCCCCTGGCCGGGTCCCGTTGGTCTCGGCCTCTCCTCCGGCTACACCCTACGTTAGGATCTCCTGGCCGAGGCGTGGCAGCAGGACCTGCCTTATATGGGCTGCTCCCGGCTGGGCGTAGCCGGAACCCTGCCCCACCTTGGAAGTTTCCAGAGTGGGGGCGGATGTTCTACTGACTTGCATTTTCCCTAGTCTATCGATTTTTTTGGCGTGGCAGGCGGTGGGACAGCGAGGGGTGATTTGGTTTCTCTTACTGTTTTTCTGGTCTCTCACCACTGGCATATTTTAACGTTTTCTTGTTTCTAGGACATTAATAGGTTTTATCATTACGTTATGTTATCGTTTCTTTGTTCGTTGTTTAATAAAAGTTCATGTTCATCAGTGGCCTACTGATTTTCGTTTTCCTATTCTTTTCTTTCCAGGTTGTTTCATGCTAAAGTTTCTGTTAACAGGATACAGTGATCACTTCGTTATTATTGCATATGTCCTTTTCACTAGGGGTGCTCTCTGGTCGGGCCAGATGACGTATGTCTAGTAAATGGTCCGGGTGAAACAGGTGCATCAATCAGTGGGGAGTAGATAGGCATGACAGATTACAACGGGGGAGAAAGGTCCGCATTACGTACCCTTTCACTACTTGCAAAGATTTTCCTACGTTTATTTGCAAACAGGGAATACCTCCAAAAAGAACTAATTCCCAAACAGTCAATGTTCGGACAATCAATCAATCAATGAGGAATGAAATAGGTACGACGTGTTAAAGGCTTGCGTTACCTACCCTTCACTATCTGCAAAGGGAGATAGAATATTCCTATTCTTCCTCGTTTGCAGGTAGAGAAGATCGTTAAGAGAATTAACTTCGAACAATTCAATGCTCGATTGAAACAATCAACAAGGGGTACTGTGAACACAAATGAACGCCGCTTATATACATACGCATTGCTATTTTCAACAGGTTGTTCCTAATGTTTCTATTTTAGCGAGGTCAAAAGAGATCCCATTAGTGGCCTACTGATTTTGCTCGATTCCTTTTGTTTTTTTACACGATTTTTCGCTATCTGCAAAGACTAAACAGAGTATTGCGACTCTGTGCTTGTTTGTAAATAGAGAATGAACCAAAGAGAACAATCAATCAAATGGAGAGAGAAGCAGGCACGACGGATTACAAAGGGGGAAAGGGCTGCGTTAACTACCCTTCACTATCTGCAAAGAGAGAGTACTCCTAATAGAAATGAGGGGTGGGGGGCAGCAATCAAAGCAGATCAGTGTGCATAAACACGAAAAAAAAAATTCTTACCACGTACTTGACATTCGACAGCTTATGATATTTGCTATTAAAAAACCATTGAAATTCACTGAAAAAACCATAGGTTATAGACCATATATAGTTAGGAATTAGCATTTACAAAACCTTGAAAATTCACTGAAAAAACCATAGGTTATAGACCATATATAGTTAGGAATTAGCATTTAAAAAACCTTATTTTACTCACACAAAACCATTGAAATTCCATATATAGTTAGTTGCACTAACTATATATTGCGCACCCGCAATCCACTGCTGATGATGTCACATATTACATCATTCATGACATGGTCAGTGACATCACTGATGACATCACTGATGACATCTCAAATGACATCACTGATGACATCTCACTTGACATCAATGATCACATCACTGATGATATCATTCATGTGACAATACAATGCAACTCCTCACATTTTAATATAACCTCTGTTTCACCCAGTGTTAAAAACAGAGTATAATTTTGGAAACCATTGACACACCAATACTAGTTACTACATACGTACTCACTGATTCCTACGTCTACACACACATTCACTCATTCACCCATACAATCATTCATACATACAATCACTCATGTTTACAACACAATCATATGCACTCATACACCTATACAGACACTCACACTCTGCCACTCATCCATGGAGTTACTCACACACCTAGTCAGTCCTGTAAAGAATCAATCACACTTCCATTTTCTACTCTATACAGTTAAACATAGAGCACCTTACGTTTTCAACCATATACTAACACATACTTACTCTCTTATACAATCATTGATACAAGTACACATTGATCTGTACAGAGTCACACACCTCCCATCCAGCCACACACACACTCAGTCTCCCATGCAAATACTTGGGCAATCAATCAATAACCCATATAGTTACTCATATAGCTACTGATCAACACATGCAGCAGTTTACAGAACAACAGACATAATGATGCACAAATTAAGACAGTTTAGTCACTAACCCATGCACTCAGTGAGACACATTTAATCACTCACTCATACATTCAGTCATGCACCTACTAAATCCTTCGTCCAGACACTTATACATCCACTCATTCTTCAATATGTAAGACATATTTTAACTTTACAGAAACATAGTCACTGGATGTTGTCATCAGTGATGTCATCAGTGATGTCATTTGAGATGTCATCAGTGATGTCATCAGTGATGTCACTGACCATGTCATGAATGATGTAATATGTGACATCATCAGCAGTGGATTGCGGGTGCGCAATATATAGTTAGTGCAACTAACTATATATGGAATTTCAATGGTTTTGTGTGAGTAAAATAAGGTTTTTTAAATGCTAATTCCTAACTATATATGGTCTATAACCTATGGTTTTTTCAGTGAATTTTCAAGGTTTTGTAAATGCTAATTCCTAACTATATATGGTCTATAACCTATGGTTTTTTCAGTGAATATATATATATATATATGTACCACACAAATCTATCTCCCACAAAAACCTCATGGCAGAAGGCACGGACTTGAGGTGTTAAAATTCAGCATAAATTTATCGAGCAAGGTTGCCCTCAATCCCAGAGGCAAAAGATACGCGTTTCGGCTTTCAGGAAGCCTTCGTCAGTCTGGTTTGGCGCCAGAATACAAACAAATTAAATAGCCATTCCCATTGGATCATTACGTGGACATAGAAAGCATACTATAATGTATGCAGTCAGTGTGCAAACCAAAATGCTCCTTAACCAGTTACACTACAGCTATAGCCCAGCATTGTTGCTGGTAAGATATGACCTCATACAATACATTCCAAAATACAATATTAAATTTAGCTGAAAAGAATGTAGTAGCAGACAGTATTAATGGTTAAATGCACATTTGAATTATAAACACATCCATCTTGGTACAAGAGTGGCTTTTAAGGTTTGCATCGCTAAAACCATAAATCTGTATTTGCCAAGTTTAAAAATGATATGAAACTTATAAACATCATGCTGCTGAATGTCATTATTAGTGCTAAAATAATTAATCACGGCAATTGCCCCGTTTCCAGCTCTCCTTAGCTTCTGACTCAACCACCGAAGTGTGCCCTCTGACCTTGACTGCGAAGTCTGTTGTATTTGTGCCATACATTTGATACTACAGTTATTATTTGCAAGCTTCATGCGGCACTGGGAACGGAAAACTGAACTTCAACATGGGGCCAATTCCGTGACCGAGAGTAGTATAATCACTCAAAGCCAACTATCAAGCACATGCTCTCTACCACCACAGGTCTACCATACCCCTAATACCACAAACTAGCCGATGAAATAGTAGGCAATTTGCTTAGTCAAAGTCACTGGTTATTTTAAATGATAACAGCTGCCACAAGATCAAAGTCCGAATCACCTGTGGCCGGGCAACAGCAAAAGTCAATGCATCTGAAGATGACAGTCAGGATTAGTAAAAATGAAAATATGGCACACAACTCGGGGTTGAGGGGGACTCTTGGATAAAAAGATACTGCCAAAACAACCTCACTGCGTCAGCTTCGGCATCAGCAGTACCCAGTTACCAGGAGGCACCAGTCTTCCGGGCAATGCATTGCTTACTAGTGAGAACATGGACCCCGTATAGTAAAAAAATATATATATCACCAGTAGGTAGTTATAGTTAGGACCTAGTTTCCATAGGAAATCCGCAACATTCTATTTGGAATAACTTTGGCGCCGGTTGACGAATCTTCGTGAAATTCTCCAAGAAGATGGGGCGCTCCGCTCCTATCCTAGAAGTTTTGGGGTGATTCGTCAAGTGGGAGTCGAGAAAAAATGGGGGTCCCAAAACGTGTTTTCCCCATACAATTTTCCATAGGGACATTTAGCCGTGGCTACAGCCCGAACTGCTGAACGGAATTACACCAAATTTGGCAAAAAGGTAGAGTTTGGTTCACAGTTCACGCTTTTTGTTAAATGGTGTAAATCCGTGCAGTAGTTCCTGAGAAAATCAAGAGTAAAATCATAGATATATCTATGTACGGAGTAGGGTACGAGTATCCTCCGAGGATCATGCGCATACCCTTACGAGCACGAGCTGCATGCTAATTGGCTGTCAACACTCCAAACCAGGAAGTGTTGGCAGCCATCTTGTGTCTCGGTAGAACCGAGGCACAAACAAAATGAAAAACAAGTGCGCAAAAGACGGAAAGGGGGCAGGGTAGAAACACCCTAACCCCCTAGGCCTGCTCAGGGGGTCCCACAAGAACCGCCATGGCCCAAAAAATTATTATTATTATTTTTTAAATCGCGGGATGCACGTAGGATATGCGTATCCCGTGAAAAAAAAACCTGAATCCTGCTTTATTTAAAATTAGCCCACGGGGGGCCAAATCCCGGGGGCAATGTATTTAATTATAATGAGGAGCCAATAGGGGCCCCGCAGCCCCGGGGACCACCACCCCATGGGCTTCTTTTATTTAATAATAATCCCCGGGAACCGCCACCCTCCGGGGCTTTAACATTATGTATGGGGGGGTTCACGCCCCCCCCTTAGCCTCGGGGACCGCCACCCTGGGGCTTCTTTAAAAAAAAAAAAAAAGAAAATGAAAAAACCTGTGTGGGGGGATCACATGCCCCGGGGACCGTGACCTCCCCGGGGCACTACATTTTTAAATTGGGGGTCCGTGACGGACCCCCCAGCCCCGGGGATCACCACCCCCCGGGGCATTTAAATGTTGGGAGGGGGGCCACGATGCGCCCTTCCTGGAGCCTTGTGGTGGCCCTGGGGACCACCACCCCCAGGGCCGGCTCCTGCAGTGTCTCGGGGTGCCTACCCCCGGGACCCTGTAGTTTGCTATGGTAGGGTGGGAGCCTCGTCTCGGAAACCTGCTCTTTCTTCCAAAAACCAAAGACTATTTCTTTTCTACATGGGGAGCAGCATGTTAGCTGCTTCCCATGTAGAAAAGCAATGCCGGCTCCCGCAGGACGCAGGGAGCCGGTAGGGACCGTGGGGGGATTGGGGACCGCCCACCGTCCCCATCGAGAGGCCAGGCCCCGGGGGATGGGGTCCCTGGGGTCAGAAGTGGCCCCTCTCCACAAATTGAAAAAAACAAAAAAAAACAAAGGCCGGCACCGGGGGATGGGGTTCCCGGGGCCATAAGTGTCCACAGGTGGGGGGCCATGCGGCCCCCCTCCACAACAAATGTTTTTTAAAAAATGAGGTAGAGCCCCGGGGGATCGGGTCCCCGGGGCTAAAAGAAGCCTAAAAAAAAATTAGGGGTTAAGCCCTGTGGGATGCTGTCCCTAGGGCAAAAAAAATAGAAAAAGAAGGGGGGCTACACAGCCCCCCTGCTTAAAAAAATAAAATAAAATAAAAACACCGGCATCGCGCCAGAGGCCACACCCCCTTCATGCACTCTGCAAACACGCCCCCTGGCGCGTTTGCAGACGGGGAATGAATTCCCCTTGAATACTGGGGGTCCCTGGGAGCCAACTAGCCCACCAAGAACCTCCAGTATGCGCCAGGGGGCTGCGTTGCAGAGTGGTGTTCTGAGGCCACACCCCTTTTACAACACTCTGCAATGCAGCTCTGTGGCGCATACTAGAGGTAGCTGGTGGGCTAGTTGCGCCCCAGGCACCCTCAGGATTCAAGGGGAGTTAATCCCCCAACTTAAAACTTGCCACGGGCGTGTTTGCACAGTGGTGAAGGTAGGGGGCGGGGCCTGAGTTCACATGTGTGCAAACACACCATGTGGCATGGTTTAAGTTGGGGAATTATTTCCTTGTCAATCCGGAGGTTCCCTGGTAACCAAATAGCCCACCAGGTACCTCCAGTAAGCGCCATGGAGCTGCGTTGCAGAGTGTTGAAAAAAGGGGCGTGACCTCTGAACACCTCTCTGCAACGCAGCCCCCTGGCGCATACTGGAGGTACCTGGAGGCTAGTTGGCCCCCAGGGACCCTCAGGATTGAGGAGTAATTAATTCCCCAACTTAAAATGCGCCACAGGGTGTGTTTGCAGACATGTCCCTTCAGGCCACGCCCCTTTCCTTCACCACTGTGCAAACGCGCCCCGTGGCGTGTTTTAAGTTTGAGAATTAATTTTCTTTCAATACTTATGGTCCCTGAGGGCCAAATAGCCCAGTACTGATCCTGAAAAGTAATTTTAACCATACTTACAATAACTTGAATTTCCTTCCATAGGCTAACATTGACTGGTTTCACTTGGAAATTCTTCCAAGTGTGGAGTTTTGGAACTTTAAAATATTCCTCTAAAATCAGCCGAACTTCGAATTCCGATTTACTCACCTGTTATCAGGAGGGACCTCAGTGCTGCATCGTTCAGCCCAGTACTGATCCTTATAAGTAATTCTAACTGTACTTACATTAACTTGAACTTCCTTCCATAGGATATCATTGCCTGCTATATAAAATATATATAAATTAAAAAATATATAAAATAAAAAAATATATTAAAATTTCAATATTTTTAAAAACATTTTTTTTCAATTTATATTAAAAATATGTAATGTAATTTAAAAAATAAAATAGCTAAAAATAATAAATATTAATAAGTAGTAAATCAGTATCAAAACAATAAATATAACAATTACTACATTTAAAAATTGGCATTTACAAATCCTATGAAATTCACTGAAGAAGGGAGCCCTCTGACAAACTGAAGCTCCCTTTGCCCTTACCTGGGACTCGTTTGAGAAACCGCTTGGACCCGCGCTGCGAGCGCTTGTTGCCAGGGTTGCTGCTCCCCCCCGCCACCGCTCTCAGAACACCTAGCGGTCGCCGAGTGGGGCGAACAGGACTACAACACCCAGAATCCCCGGCTTGTTTCCCGCCCCCAACCAGAGCCACTTCCGCGCCCGGAGGCGCTAAATACAATCAGGCTTCCTTGGTGGAGTGGGAGCCCTCTGACAAACTGAAGCTGCCTTTGCCCTTACCTGGGACTCGTTTGAGAAACCGCCAGGCTGCCGCTTGGACCCGCGCTGTGAGCGCTTGTTGCCTGGGTTGCTGCTCCCCCCGCCACCGCTCTCAGAACACCTAGCGGTCGCCGAGTGGGGGGAACAGGACTACAACACCCAGAATCCCCGGCTTGTTTCCCGCCCCCAACCAGAGCCACTTCCGCGCCCGGAGGCGATAAATACAATTAGGCTTCCTTGGTGGAGTGGGAGCCCTCTGACAAACTGAAGCTGCCTTTGCCCATACCTGGGACTCGTTTGAGAAACCGCCAGGCTGCCGCTAGGACCCGCGCTGCGAGCGCTTGTTGCCTGGGTTGCTGCTCCCCCCGCCACCGCTCTCAGAACACCTAGCGGTCGCCGAGTGGGGGGAACAGGACTACAACACCCAGAATCCCCGGCTTGTTTCCCGCCCCCAACCAGAGCCACTTCCGCGCCCGGAGGCGCTAAATACAATCAGGCTTCCTTCGCGTCGCGGGACATGCGCGGGAGGTGCCGGGAGAAGCCCGGGACAAGGGCAGGACCATCTGCGACCATCAGCAGCCAGAGGAGGCTGGGCCGGGCCACCCCCCTTGAGTCTGCAATAGAGGTATAAGAGAACTTACCCCTAATCTAAGAGGGACACGGACATTGACTTTATTGTGTATTGCCTATACTTTCAAAAAACTCATGATACCCACGACTTTGACTAGAGAATACTGTGATATTGATAGAAGGCTCATACTCATATATGTGGTAGTGGTAAAACGGAGCTCTTTATCCAGTATCGGAGCAATTAAACTAACCGGGAGGGCAAAGTAGTTACTTCTAGTTTTAACCTCATATCTCCTTACTCTAAAGTACAGGATATGTCCAACAAAACAAAAACACGCTCAGCTACGAGCAAAACCCACGCATCTCGTACTGAGAATCCCTTAGGTGTGGCATTAAATGGGGTGTTACAACCAACCGCAATTGATCTGATGCTGGAAAAAGTGAACAGAGAGATAGACGAACTGAGAGAAGCCTGTCTACCCCAAACACACCCATACAACCTATTGCTCTAGACATTTCAGAAACATCGGTAAATGATTCTATAGAAAATCCCGCTGTTACCATCCCTTGTGCCCAGGTGGTAAAAGAAATAGCTAGCAGGAAAATAAAACAAGGGCACAGTAAGAAGGGCAAAGTGAACAGAAAGAAGCAAAGTAGAGCAGTAGGGGCGAGTAATAGCAGGGGGAGGTAGTGATTGAAGAGTTCGAAGGAACGAGAGCAGGGCAACAATTTCCACCAGAATGGTTGGAGGAGGTAATGGGAGATTTTCAAAAACGGATGGAAACTTTCATTGTGAACCAACTAAAACCAATAATAAGTAAGCTAGACAAAGCAATAAATGAACTAGCAAAGCAGGGTAAATGCAAGGTTATAACTGACAGCAAACAAATGGCAAATCAACCCGCAGCAGGGACTAGGTCAGGGGACCATGTAGTGTGCAGAAATAACTGTGTGAGCAATGAGCAGTGTAGTATAGTACAAATACATGACACACCCATGGTCACTGCACAAGGAGAAAGGGGCAACCCTAACCAAGGGGGGGAAAATGCCCGGGTAAAGACACCACAGAGTATAAATCCCACACTCCCACAACCAGGAATTGCAAAAAGTCATGGTTGCCCAGAAAAAGTCCAAACTAGGCATGAGCTCTCAGACATTCCCACTGACTATGTTCCACCATGCATTAACTTACCACCTGAAGCTTGCCCCTACGTTGTTGTCTTTAAGGGGGTCCCCGCACTTAGGGCGGGGGAGAGAGAGTCGTATGCTGAGCTAAGGACTAAAATATCAAAGTGGTTAAACATACACAGGCCCCTGAGGGGAGGAAAATGTGGGGAGATTTTGCTTGTAAGAAGAACAAACTGGGTAGGCAGTAGGAGGAAGGACATCCCAGGAGATTGTATTGTGGCAAATTTTAGGGACACTGACTTGGTGAAATACATATTGGGTCGTTATAACAAAAATCACACCAGCACAATATGCCCCTCACCGCTAGGATATTTCTACCCAAGAAGACGTGCCCCAAATCCTCTGTTCCACGCCCATAATAGACCAGGATACGTAGGAGCAAGTAGCTGGCCAAGAGGGGAAGTGCAGAGAGGGCAGGATCTTATACAGTGGGAAAATAGATTCAGCCCACTACTATCCCTAGAAGAACTAGACTGACTACCCCATTTACCCCACGAAAGGGCGACCGAGCTGAAAGGAAACAAATCCAGGGCACAGAGGGGCCAGGAATGCAAGTTAGCTGCAAGGACGGATGTACCCCTAAAACACATATGTAGAGAGGACCAGGGAGCGACTCAGAGCAGGGAGGTAGACCCGGTTCCAACAATACAGGGCAAGGAGGACGGGAAACCAGTAAGGGAAGGCTGGAGGGTTTTATCCTGCAATATTGCTGTTTTGGCGGGGAAGTTTGATAATGTCGACTGGAAAAATAACCTCTATGACTATCATATTATAGCCTTCCAGGACACATGGGCGGTAGACCCATCTCTCTATCAAATAGAGGGCTTTAAATGTTTCTTTGTACCAGCAATCGAATCAAGATCTGGAAGAGCCAAGGGTGGGCTAGCTCTGTACGTTAATCTAGAGCAGGAAGGCTCTTGGTCACAACCCTTATGGTCGTCGCACCAAATCCAGGCGGCTGAATTCCAGGGGCTAAGGCTACTGATATTTAATATCTACAACTCAGTTTCAGGGGAAGGAATACAATCAGTAACCCAGGAATAAGACAATAGTCTCAATTACGAGACTAAACTACAGAGAAGGGGTGGTGAACCCGTAGTCCTGATCGAGGGTGATCTAAATTGCCACCTTTGTCCCAAACTGATCCCCGTAAACGCAGACTGGTCGTCATGCCCAATAGAGAGTGGCCACACTTTGAGCATACCACGGAGGGAAACACCCTGATGAAGATCTTGGACAATTATGCTTTGACCCACACAATTGACATGGTGACCCCGGGGAGGGATGGCTTCCTCACTCCAACATTTAAGGGTAGAGGATTCCACTCTATTATTGATTACATGATGATATCCTCCTTTGCAAAGGATAGGGTGAAGGAGGTTAGTATAGACTGGAACCCCTTTAGCGATCACAACCCGTAGATCATGGAATTAGTATATTGTGCCCGACCCCGAAGAAATCAACCGTCCACCACTGTATTGTGCCCAACGGACCAGGGGAGGCAGCTCAGATGGGCTAAAATTAATGCAGAGGAGTTCTATAGAATCTTCGTAACAAAAGGCAAAAGTCAGATTGTAGATTGTCTTGACCCCTCAGTAGATGGTGGGGCATTAATCTCTGTTTTTGAGTCACTAACCAATATGGTAGGAGAACTTTTAAAAGTAACTGGGCCTGCAAAAAAGGAAACACAGCCACGCTGGTTTGACTCTGAATGTGCACAGGCACTTAGGGCCTTAAAGTCATGCTTTAAATCCCATCCCAGGGACAAGCAGGAAGTTGCACTATGCAGAAAACTATATAAGACCAAAGTAAAGCAGAGGAAGATCACGCTCCAAGCAGAAGTGTGGGCGGATCTGAGGGAAGCTGGGGAACACAGGGATTTCAATGAATTTTGGAGAATTATTAATAGGCCCTGCTTTCAAGAGAGAAATTCCCAGGAAATTAGCAATAACATCCTTCCTGAGCAATGGGTGGCACATTTTAAAAGTCTTTATAACCATGAACGTGATGCTATGCCCGCTGGGGATTGGGATTGTTGTCGGTCAGGCGAGGTGGAATTTTCACTTCAAGAAATTACCCAAGCAATTAGAGGGCTAACACGCAACAAAGCGCCAGGGCCTGATGGTACGCCACCTGATCTTTACCTGAGTAATATCGACCTCTGGGCCCCTATCATGACTAGGGTTTTAAATGCAGCTATCAGGTCGGGTCTACCGCGATCTTGGTCTACGGCACTGATTGTCCCTATCTTCAAAAAGGGGAGCAGGGACAATCCCCAGTGTTATAGATCAATATTGCTGATAGATGTTTCAGCCAAACTGTTGGGCAGGGCAGTCTTAAGTCGCCTGATGTCATGGACAGCAGAGCACAACATCATAGCAGACACCCAATACGGCTTTAGGCCAGGTAAATCAACGAGTGACCAATGCCTTAATCTGTATTTACTAACAACAAAATATACAAGGGTTAGTAAAGGCACGCTCTTTATGGGCTTTATGGACCTGGCAGCAGCCTTCGATAATGTAAATAGGAGCAAACTTTGGGAGTTGATGAGTAGGCTGGGAATAGAGCCTGGACTCATCAACATTTGAAAGGAACTTCACTGGAACACCACTGCCAAGGTCCGCTATAACACGGGGGGAGTACCGATCCCTTCCTGTGTACTGGCGGAGTGAGGCAGGGATGTATCCTTGCATCATTTTTGTTTTCCCTTTATATCAATGATTTGGAGAGAAGCCTGGTTGCCCTAAATGTGGATTGCCCTAAAGTAGGAAACCGTCACATACCGGTTTTACTGTATGCAGACGATGCCGTCCTGCTTGCCAGGACGGCTCTGAGCCTACAACATCTTGTCGATGGGTTTGTGGATTTCATGGACAAATTAGATTTGTCGGTGAATCTGAGCAAATCCTATGTCATGATAGCTGGCAAGAAGCCCAGTAGGAAATTCGCATTCAAAATAGGGTCCCACAAACTAGAAACTGTAAGCTCTTTCTCCTATTTGGGACTTTTGTTTGACAGGGATACAAAGTTCGATCATTTAATTGATGAAAAATCCAGAAAGTTGGTATCTGCAAACGGGGCGAAATACAACTTGGCTCGTAGACTGGGGCGGTGGTCTCCCGAACAGTTGATGAACTTGTATGTAGCGGTAAGTACCGCAAAAGCTTTATATGGAGCGGAGGTCTGGGGCTTTAGGGATGTTAAGCTCCTACAACTGGAGGAAGATAAATTCTTAAGAAGAATCCTGAAGTTACCACAGGGCACCCCAGCAGGAATAACACACACAGAACTGGGGATTCCATATATCACTGACCTGGTGAAGGTGAGGCCTATTATGATATGGCTCAGGTTATGGGTAAAACCTGTAGCGGAATTAAGTAGGCAAATAGTCAGCGATTGCCTGCTAAAGGTCAATCACCTCCATATTCCGTGGTTAAGGTACATTAAAGAGACCTTGGAATCCATCAACCACCCATTACTTTTTAGTGATCCGACTTCCATCACCCCTACATGTAAACATCAAATTAAAAGAGAGCTATTAGATAAATTTGAAGCACAAAGATTAAGCTCCGATTCATTAAAGAAATCAGTTGTGGCACATCGCCAAGTGAGAAATGGCGTGGGTATGGAACCCTATTTATTTTTAATGTATAATCACCAGGACAGATTTTTAATGTGCCGTTTTAGGCTTAACTTGTTACATCATATTTTAGCTTATCCCTCAGGTTTTACAGTGACAGTTGAGCAGAAGGGTGCCTGCGGCTGCGACAATAGGTCTCCACAGGACACCCTTCATTTTGTACTTTTATGTTCTTTTTATCAAATGCCCCGTCGTAGATTTCTGGTTGATATTTTAAAGGAGGCCAAAATCCACCAACCCAAGATCGCCCTGACCTTTTTACAAATGGCTGCTGATACGCGTACTTTGTGCTCAATTTTGAAAGTGTCAGTAAGACTCAGGAAAACCCGTGACTGAATAATGATGAATCAACTCTGAAACATTTTAATAACCTCTTTGTGTAATGTGTTTTTAAACTTCTTGGTTAAGACTCATAGAGAATGTTTGTATTTTGTATAATGCATTTTTTGTATTATGTACTTTTTATGATGAATTTTTCATCGAAATAAAGATTTTACTGACTGACTGACACTAAGAAACCATAGGTTTTAGGCACGTTATAGTTAGGAATTAGCATTTAAAACACCTTGCAAATTCACTGAAAAAACCATAGGTTTCAGCCATGTTATAGTTAGGAATTAGCATTAAAAAAAACCTTAGAAATTCACTGAAAAAAACATAGGTTTTACACATGTTATAGTTAGCTGGACATTCCACTCATACAAAACCATTGAAATTCCCCCTTTATAGTTAGTTCAGCTAACTATAACTCGCTCGCCTACAATCCACTGCTGATGACGTCACATATTACATCACTCATGACATGGTCAGTGACATCACTCATGACATCACTGATGACATCTCAAATGACATCACTGATGGCATCACTGATGACATCATCCTTGTGAAAGAGTGGCAGACCTCCTCTCACCCTAATATAACCTTTGATAAACACATTGAAAAATAGAAACTACAATTTTCAAACAATGGATATACCAATACCAGTTAGAACAACCTATTCAGTAATTCCAAAATCTACATACAGATCCACTCATTCACCAACAGTTCTATATAGTCACTCATACATGTACTTACTCATCATATGTACTCATACACCTATACATCCTGTTACACACCTACACTCATACATAGAGTTACTCTCACACATACTCACACGTGCAAATAAACTATCAAACATCCATTTACTTGCATATACAGCTATGCACACACCACTACGCTTACTTCTACAGAAATGTACACATACTTACTCTCTTAAACAATCACTTATAGAAACACAAAGTTATTTATACAGGAACCTCTTCCAATCTCTCACTCTCATATATACTCATTTATATGCATCAATACTCACATATACTAGTTTAAAACTTATGTACTTACTCATAAAGACTCTATTGAGACAGTCATTCGCTCACTAACACATCCATACACACACTCATCCACCCATACAGTCCTGCACACATGCTGTCTTCAAAACACATACAAGCAGTGAGTCACTCATACATGCATCTATGCGCTAAGTAATATCCCCCAACGCACCATAGAGACACTCATACTGATACTCAAAACCAACTAATAACCCATATACACACTCATGTAGCTACTCACTAACCCATGCAGCCACTTATACAAAA
This sequence comes from Lissotriton helveticus, assembly GCF_964261635.1. Lineage (NCBI taxonomy): Eukaryota > Metazoa > Chordata > Amphibia > Caudata > Salamandridae > Lissotriton > Lissotriton helveticus. Next base: position 179,459,537 of record NC_136059.1, on the reverse strand, counting down.
AAGTGAGACACCGATACAGATATTTAAATATTTAAACATTACTCGCTAATACATGTATTCACTAAGATACACTTAATAAGTCAGTTATACACTCAATTTTACAAAACAAAACATCCATTTAGACACTTATTTGCCCATTTATTCTTCCATCGACCTTTAGATATACATATATAAAAAATATTTATTTTCAGAAAGACACACATTCACTGGATGATGTCATCAGTGATGTCATTTGAGATGTCATCAGTGATGTCATGAGGGATTTCACTGACCATGTCATGAGTGTTGTAATATGTGATGTCATCAGCAATGGATTGCGGGCGCGCGAGTTATAGTTAGCTGAACTAACTGTAACGGGGGAATTTCAATGGTTTTGTATGAGTGAAATGTCCAGCTAATTATAATATGTGTGAAACCTATGTTTTTTTCAGTGAATATATAAATATATATACATTACCTACTGGCAGTTGTCAGTAGGTAGTTATAGTAAGGACCTAATTTCCATAGGAAGAACGTTATTTGATTTGCCAATAATTTTGGCACTATTTAACAAATCTTCGCAATTTTCAAAACTAATGAGTCAGTCATGTCAGCCGCTGTTTGGAAAATTTCAGTGTGATCTGTCAAGTAGGACCAGAGAAAAAGGGGGGTACCAAAACACTTTTTCTCCATGTTAATTTCCATAGGAAACTTTAGACACAGCAACAGCGTGAATGCTGAACGGAATTACACCACATTTGGCAAAAAGATAGCTCTTGGTCCAGAAAGCACTCCTTTTGTTAAATGTTGTGCATCCATTCAGTAGTTCCTGAGAAATTTAAAGATTTCTTAGATATACAACTTTGGACGTAGTGGATCTGCAACCCTCCCAAACTCGCGCCTGAGACCTGATTGGCGGCCACACTTTACACTTCAAACCAGAAAGTGTTGGCAGCTCTCATGTGACACAGTTGAACAGCTTTACATGAAAAAGCCTTAAAACAAAGAAAAGGGGGTAGGGTAGATACAACCTGACCCCCTAGGTCTGTTCAGAGGGTCGCACAGGAATCCCTGGGCCAAAAAAGCATTTTTTTAATATTTTCGGGAGGAATCATGTTGGATCAATGAATCCCACTGAATATTTATTTTTATTTATTTTAGGCCGCACTTTTTGAGCGCACGGCTACCCCAAAAGGGTGTCCCGGCGCTTTAGCAAAGATGCCCAGAGAAACAGGAAACCACAGGCATACACACTACAGTCACAGCGGATTATTTGGTGAAGAGCAAAGTCTTCAACTCCTTCCTGAAAGCCAGGAGGTTATTCGCTTTCCGGAGAGAGAGTGGGAGCTCGTTCCACCAGCATGCTGTCACGTGTTGAAAGGAACGGCCTCCCATCCGGACACGTTTGACCACAGGCACCTCCATTTTGGCCAGGTCCGCCGACCGCAGCGACCTCCGTGGCACATAGAAAGCAATTCGCTTCCTCAAATAGTTAGGTCCCATCGCATGAAGGGCTTTAAACGCCAAAGTGAGGAGTTTAAATCTAATTCTCCCAGAAATTGGCAGCCAGTGCAGCCTAGCCAGGAGCGCAGAAGCACTGGCTCTCCTGGGAAGGCCATAAATGGCTCTGGCCGCCGAATTCTGGACAATCTGCAGTCTAGATAGCAGATACTTAGGTAGGCCTGCAAAAAGTGCATTTGCATAGTCCAGGCGGGATCCCACAAGCGCCTGGACTACATTCCTACGATACTGCAGTGAAAGCAGAGGAAGGAATTTCCTAAGCATCTTGAGGATGCTGAAACATTTCCCTGTTAATCCCAGAATGTGTGGACAGAAAAAAAACCAAAGTGCTGGTTGGTACACTTCATTTAATTAGGCCCCCGGGTGGGCCAGGTCCCTGTGTGGGCCCCCGCAGCCTCAGGAACTGCCACCTTTTTGGGGCTATATGTAAGTTAAAATGCGTGGGAGGCTCTAGTCCCCCAAGCAGCCACGGGGCCAATATATAATGGAGTGCAGGAAGGGCCACGTGGACCCCACCGCAGCCCCGGAAACCGCCATCTCCCCGGAGCTATATTTAAATAAGATGCAGACTGCGCTTCTTATACTTAAGCCCCCAGGTGGTCCAGGTCCCAGGGGTAATAAATAGTAGTGAAGGGGTGCCCCTTCAGGGGCCGGACTGCCACCTCCCCAGGGCTGAATCACTGAAACGCAGAAGGCCATGCAGCCCCTCATTAAGCCACGGGGACTACCAACTCCCTGGGTCTACTTTTAGGATGGGATGGGAGCTGCATGTCCCCATCCTGAAGCCGTAAATGGCGTGGAGTCTTTTTGTGGTGTTTTTACTGTATTACTGTGTGTTGCGTTGCACAAATGATTTACACATTGCCTCTAAGTTAAGCCTGACTACTCTGTGCCAAGCTACCAGAGGGTTAGCACAGGTTAATTTAGGGTGTGTATCTGACTTACCTTGACTAGGATTGTGGTTCCTACTTGGACAGAGTACATACCTGTGCTAACCAATGAAGAAAACCATAGGTATCAGACATGTTATGGTTAGGAATTAGCATTTAAAAAACCTTAGAAATTCATTCAAAAAGCCATAGGTTTCAGGGCTGTTATAGTTTGATGGACAATGCAAATCCATTGAAATTCCTCCGTTATAGTTAGTTCTGCTAACTATAACTAAGTTTTTTTAAATGCTAATTTCTAACTGTAACATGCCTGAAACCTACTTTTTTCTGTCAATTTCAAAGGTTTTTTTAAATGATATTTTTTAAATGTAATAATAGTTATATGTATTTTTTTGCTACTGATTTTCTACAGTATTTTAACTGTTTATTTTTATATATTTTATTTATTAAATAACATTATATATTTTTAATATGAATGGAAACAAATGCTTTTTAAAATATTTAAACTGAAATATTGTTTATTTTTTTGTTTTAATCTTTTAATTTTAATATATTTATATTAATTTCGGTATTGTTTTTTTCCTTTTGTTTTTGGCGTCACGCACCCAAAGCGTACCCTTCAGATCGGTGTGCGAATTCCAGCACGATTTTAGAAATGTTGTGAAAGATCCGCGTACTGTGTGCGACGGGTGTGTATTTTCAGAGATGTGCGCGATTGCTATGCGACCGGTACACGACTCCAGCTCCCATGCATTTGCGACACTTGCGCATTACTGTACATGACACTTGCGCGGTGACGGGTTCAGCGTGACATCATATACGTGTTGGGTGCGGTCGGTGCGCGACTCCTGCAAATTTTTTTTATGTCTAAAATGATATATATACGTCTTTAATATACATTAAGTAAGGTATTCATAAAAATAATATATTTTTAGTTGTAATAAACTTATATTACTTTTAAATTCACTATCGCGAAGTCACGTAGGGTGCGTGCTGCGTGTGCGCACGGTCCGTGGATCCCATGTGACCTGGAAAAGAAAGATTTGATTGGTTCATAACATTACCCATTGTAACTATTGAAGTACCCAACCCATTTCAATCATTCTTCTTTGAGCATTTTGGAGAGTCATCTCTGTGCTTTGAAGATCCCTAATTTCAGCATTTTTTTGGTATTTTAAAAAAAAAAAAAGAACAGCATGGTTTCAGGACAGCAACTACAGGAGGGGGAACATTCTTCAGAAGAAGAATTTTTGCCAGAAGCTCCACATCCTCAAAGGCCAGAGTCAGTGGTATGGTTCAGTTCAGTTCAAGAAACTTTATTCGATTGAATTTACAATCATAAAAGTACATTGTAGAAAAATATTTACAACGATTTATAAAAAGTTTCCGTGAAAGCAGAATTGACTAAGTAGTACAGTAAACATTAGATCAATCTTAAAAAGTCGACTATGCAATGGTACCTTAAATAACAGTAAGAAAAGAGTTATATCCACAGAGACAGAAGAAAAAATTTACTATACAGAAGCTGCTATCTGGGAACGAATTTTCATGCAAGTCTTTAAAAAGCAAGCCACTGATTTGGCAACAAAAGGGGCATCTAAACGCTGTAGTGCCAAGAGAGCAGGTCTGCATCTTCTCAGTCCTATTTGTCTTAGCAGTGGGACCAACCAACGTTTACGTGGGGTCTCGTAAAAAGTACAAAATAAAATTACATGCAATGTAGACTGAGAGGAACAATTGTCGCAAGGCCATTTACTCAATTCACGGGACCAGTCAGAGGGCTCAGGGAACGAGACAAGACGATAAAATGAGTCGAAACTAAATCTAGTTAAAACATACCTATCGTAGTTTGACAAGTAAAAAGACAGGTAGGGTTGAATGCCATACGAGGATTGAATCATCACTAAGTGTGTGGTTGTCTGTTTGCCAATTTCAGAACACATGCGTAGATCTCTTAGATGGGACACACATAGGTTCTTTAGAGACTTTCTGGATATGGCCTTTAGTGAGTCAGGATTGGTAAAAAAACAATGACCTATTCAAATCATTCAAAAAGTTAAAGACATAAAATAGCCAGGGAATCTTTTTCCAGTGGGTCAGTGACAGGCAGTCTGTTATTAGCGACCGAGTGAGGAAACACTGCTCCTTAGTCCATATACGGTGCCAGAGGAGGATCGGCTGGTACCTAGTGGTGTCAGAAAGATAGTCCCAGCCGAGCTCTGTGTGGCTACCGTAATTGGAGGCGCTGCGGGGGAGAGCTAAAACATATTTCAGGAAATCATTTTCGATTACTTGAAGCTCGGTGGTAGGAGCATAGCCCCATACACCTGCTCCATAGGTCGCCACACTCAAACATTTGGCTTGATAGATTTTCAAAATCACAGCCGGAGCGGGCTTGCCCAGCTTTCTTGAAAAAGAGGTCAGCGCAGATGTAGTGCGCTGAAACTGCAGTTTCTTACTGGAAATGGCAGGTTTCCAAGACATTTGGTCATCAATAAGGATTCCTAAATATGGATAGTTCCTAGCACTTTCCAACCTAATATTCTCGATGTAAAGGGGTTTGCATTTCTGGGTTTTCTTGCCAATATGCATTACGAAAGTCTTGGATTTATTTACTTTTAAGCCAAGAGAAAGCATATATTGGCAATACTTGTCCAGTTGTAGCTGGAGCTGATTGGGTGTCCTCGCTAAGATGACAGAGTCGTCAGCATATAATAATGCAGGGATTGGACGGGTACTTATGCAAGGGAGGACCTTGTTGCCTGCCAACATCGCTTGTTCCAGTCCATTTGTGTAAATATTAAATAAAAATGGAGCAAGGACGCACCCCTGCCTGACGCCTTTTGTAATGCTGAATGAGTCCGATAGCTCTCCATTGGTGCCATATCTCACTCGTGCTTTGGCACCCGAGTAGAGCTCGCGGAGAAATTTCAGAATTGAAGGATCTACTCCCAAGTTACACAGCTTGGAGTGGATTACGCAGTCAAATGCGGAACTTAAGTCCACATAGACAAGGTAAAGGTTACCGCCTTTGGCACAGACATATTTACCCAGTGGTATGGAAATTCTTCACCTTTCCAGCAGGACAGAAGAAAGTGAATGCCACGAATGTCACCTGCCGGATTTGGTAGCGAGTGCTATCTAGAAGCAGTAGTGAAAAGAAGTATTTCTGTGGTAGTGCTTCGATGTATACATCTAAAGAGCATTCATCCAGTGAATCTGGCTCGGGAGGAGTGTAGAAGAGTGGAAAGGAACCCACCACCTGCAGTTCCAAGTACTTCTGGGACTTCAACTGCTACATCTCTACCAGACATACGCCCTGAGTTTGGTTTTCTTGAACAGCACTGCGTCAAGTGCAAGAAATGTATTTGTTTTGGGGAGCAGTCTGTAGAAGCAGTTTGTGCTGCGCAACGGAACCATTGTTGCTAATGTTTTGTTTGCTTTGTTTGTTTGGAATGGCAAGTAATTCCTGAAGTTTCCTGTTATTTTTTATTCTTTTTTTAATTTTTTTTTTAAAAAACACCAAAAAAATACAAAATTGTTCAGAAAAAAATATATAAAAGAAAAAAAGAAGAAAAAAAAGTTCTTCTCAGAACTAACTTCTCTGGTTAAAGTAAGAACTATATTTGTATGATAATGTGTGAAAGTTTGGCTCAATATATATGTAGAGCATAATTGACTGGAAGAATGTGTTAGTAGTGTACGGTGAATGTATAAGTGCAGAACTATAAGGAAGCGCTGCAGCGTGACACTGGAAGCTCTTTAGATGTACTGGGGTGTGGTACCTCCGAAGCACAGGGATGTGACATATGTACATAAATATGTTGCAACTCTATGCTTCCCTCTGCACTGCTGCACAAACTGCAGACATACAGTTACACAGGCATACTTGCACCATGGTGCCAGGATGTTTGTGTTGTGGGGAGATTGTTTATGAGCAGCAAGGGACACCTTCCTGCACAAAAAAATCAGTAAAGGCATTTTCCTCTTTCAATGTACGCTGTGCAATGCAGAATACATTGAAAAAGGAAAAAATGAGCAGAAATATAAACAGTTATCCTTTGTTGTGCCTTGCTACACCAACTGGAGGATGGTGCAGCTTTCACACACATCTCCAGATTTACGATTGCTGATAAATCTGGAAATGTGTCTTGTTCTATGAGTGTTGCGTGGGAACACCCACAGCAAAACCTATGGAACGCCCATTCAATGCAAAATGCTGTGTATGAAGAGGTCATATTTACAAGGAGAAGAAAAGATACGCAGGGTGCCTTTTCCTCTCCTTGTAAATATGAAGGAGTGTCTGGCGCCATCAGTATGTTACAAAAAGGGACATATTGGTGGTACAGGGTGCTTCTAAATCTGCCCCATAAGTGCTTAGGTATTGGCAGACTGATACAATAAGAACATATTGCTGGTTGGTTGATTGAAAATTGCATGAGAGTGACAGGAGGTATCCTCCACTGTATAGGTAGTACTTCAGTATTTAATTAAGTGGACCAATAATATGTATTTGTTTAGAGATTTGTAGGGATTATGCACAGAATACTGCATCTGTACATGTGTTGTTGCCTAGGTTATTTTATAAGAATACCACTAGTAACTGGAATGATTGCAGTGCTGCAAACAGAGTGGACACAAATTATAAGTGCTTATATATTGGTGGAGTAAAAGGATAAGTAGCTAGTGCTGGATGGGTGAGTGGAGAAATGCATGGGACAGACTGGAGGATTCCTAGACAGCATAGGTAGCAGCTGAGTATTTAAAAGAATGTATCAATGCTATGTATCTGGTTAGAGGTCTGCATGCATAGTTCTCAGAATATTGCAGCTGTACAAGTTTTCTTGGCCAGGCCATTCCTTAGGTCAGAGCTTTCCAAACTGTGTGTCCCGACACAGTACTGTGTCACCTGCAAATGGTGGGTGTGTCGCGGGATGACACTGGTATTAATGGGCACTTAGCACATAACTGCTGCTAATTAAGAGGCATTCCTTTGAAAGCTTTGTTCTCACTATGCCTCATCTATTGCATAACGTCTCCCAGTAAATGGTCTTTTAAACCTGCGAAGTACTCGGTGCGGCTGTGTGTGTGCCCGGGAAGCTTGGGTGAGGTGACAGAGGGTGACAGACAGAGAGACAGACAGAGGGAGATAGAGGGAGGGAGACAGAGGGAGACAGAGAGGGAGACAGTGGGCGAGAGACAGAGGGAGGGAGACAGAGGGAGGGAGTCCGGGGTAGACAGAGGGAGGGAGAGGGAGACAGAGAGAGGGCGACAGATAGTGGGAGACAGTCAGAGGGAGGAGACAGAGGGAGACAGAGAGATAGGGAGACTGAGAGAGGAGACGGAGAGAGGGAGACAGAGGGAGGGAGACAGAGGGAGGGAGACAGAGGGACGGACACTGAGAGATGGAGACAGAGGGTGACAGACTGAGGGAGACAGACAGAGGGAGGGAGACAGATAGACAGAGGGAGGAGGGCAACAGTGGGATGGAGACAGAGGGATGGAGACAAATAGAGGGCGACATATAGAGGGAGACAGATAGGGGAAGACAGCTAGAGGGGGACAGAGGGAGGGAGACAGACAGAGGGATACAGACAGAGGGAGACAGACCGAGGGGGGGAGACAGAGAGAGAGGGAAACAGTGGGAGGGAGTCCGGGGTAGACAGAGGGAGGGAGAGAGAGACAGATAGAGGGAGACAGACAAAGGGTGGGAGACAGAGGGAGGGAGACAGAGGGATGGAGACAGAGGGAGAGAGAGCCAGAGAGAGAGGGAGGGAGAGAGAGGGAGACAGAGAGAGGAGACAGAGAGAGAGGGACACAGACAGACAGAGAGAGAGAGAGAGAGAGAGAGTGGGGGAGACAGAGGGAGGGAGACAGAGGGAGAGGGAGACAGAGAGAGAGGGCGACAGAGAGAGGAGACACAGAGAGGGAGACAGAGGGAGACAGAGGGGGGGAGACAGAGGGAAGGAGACAGAGGGAAGGAGACAGAGGGAAGGAGACAGAGGGATGGAGATAGAGAGAGGGAGACAGAGGGCGATAGACAGAGTGAGACAGACAGAGAGAGGGAGACAGACAGACAGACAGAGGGAGGAGGGTGACAGAGGGGTGGAAACAGAGGGAGGGAGACAGATAGAGGGAGACAGTTAGAGGGAGACATATAGAGGGAGACAGAGGGAGGGAGGCAGACAGAGGGAGACAGACAGAGACAGACAGAGGAAGGGAGATAGAGAGGGAAACCAAGGGATGGAGACAGAGGGAGGGAGTCCGGGGTAGACAGAGGGAGGGAGAGGGTGATAGAGAAAGGGAGACAGACATAGGGTGGGAGACAGAGAGGGAAAGACAGAGGGATGGAGACAGAGAGAGAGGGAGACAGAGAGAGGGAGACAGAGAGAGAGGGATACAGACAGAGAGAGAGAGAGAGGGAGACAGAGGGAGGGAAACAGAGAGAGGGAGACCGAGGGACGGAGACAGAGGAATGGAGACAGAGGGACGGAGACAGAGGGACAGAGACAGACAGAAGGCAACAGACAGAGGGAGACAGACAGAGGGAGAGAGACAGACACAGGAAGACAGATAGAGGGAGTAGGGTGACAGAAGGATGGAGACAGAGGGATGGTGACAGATAGAGGGAGACAGATAGAGGGAGACTAAGGGGGATAGACAGAGGGAGAGAGAGGGAGGGAGAGAGATGGAGAGAGAGGGAGGGATAGAGAGGGAGAGAGAGGGAGGCAGAGGGTGGGAGAGGGAGGGAGACAGAGAGAGGGAGACAGTTAAAGAGAGATAGAGGGAGACAGACAGAGTGAGTGAGATAGAGGGAGACACGGGGAGACAGAGAGAGGGAGGGGGAGAGATATAAAGAGAAGGAGGGAGAGAGACAGAGAGAGGGAGGGAGACAGAGAGAGGGAGGGAGAGGGGGACAGAGAGAAGGAGGGAGAGATAGAGAGAAAGAGGGGGACAGGGAGCGAGAGAGAGAGAGAGAGAGAGAGAGAGAGAAAGAGAGAGAAAGATGTGTGTATGCCAGGTCTGGTGGCTCAGTGGATGAAGGCATCCACTGCAGGGGCTTGTGTTCAACCTCATGGTCTCAAATTTGAAAATGCACCATTTGCTCACTTTTATTTCAAAATGTGGTTCGGGATCGCTCGCTCACTACACTGCCTTACTGTGTCCCAAAATGATGCATCTCCAAAAAGTGTGTCACCAACAAGAAATTTCCTTAGGTACATAACTAGTAACTAGAATAATGGAAGTGCTGCAAAGATAGTACATGTTCAATTTATAGTGCTTAGATATTGACGGAGTGATAGGATACGTAGATAGTGCTGGATGGGTCAAAAGAGAAGTGCATGGAACAGACAGGAGGATGGGTTAGGTGACTGCATACATTCTACACATTTGACTTCACCACTGCTTGTGTGAATGCCTGAATCATTCTACAAATGCATAAGCAGTGCCTGGGTTCTGATACTACTATAGTTGACAACAGGATAGGTTTTTAAGCAGTTATGTGTCAACAAAGAAATTAAATAACCGCATGCTTCTGTCAGAATTGTTGTACAAGTGGACACAGACTCAAAGTGTGATTCTAGACAAGCAAGACTATTCCCTGGACTTTAGCAGAAGAGACTATCTAGTCTGGAAAGGGTTAGGTGACTGCATACATTCTACCCATTTGACTACACCACTGCTTGTGTGAATGCCTGAATCATTCTACAAATGCATAAGCAGTAACTGGGTTCTGATACTACTAACAGTTGACAACAGGATAGGGTTTTAAGCAGTTATGTGTCAGCAAATAGATTACATAACAGCATGCTCCTGTCAGAATTGTTGTACAAGTGGACACAGACTCACAGTGTGATCCTGGACAAGCAAGACTATTGTTATTGTTATTGTTAGGTGTACTTGTAAAGCGCGACATTCATCCTACAAGGATATCACGGCGCTGCAAAAAATAACAGTAAAACCAAGGCATTAACCTGGAAGCCTATTGATTATTCTGAGGTAGGGAATAGTGCGGTTTTAAGTTTTTTCTTGAAGGTGGGATAGGAGTCCGTGAGTCTGAGGCTGATCGGTAGTTCATTCCAACATTTCGCAGCAATGTGTGAGAAAGCACATCCGCCCATTCTGGAAAGCTTAATCCGAATAGTGGCTGCTTTGGCTGAGGCTTGCGAACGTAAGTTCCGCGCTGGAGCATAGAACTTAATTCTATTTCGTAGAATGTAAGGGCCTATATTGTGAATTGTTTTATAGGCAATACATATCATTTTGAACATGGCTCTTTGTCTCATGGGCAGCCAGTGTAAAGCTCTAAGACAGCTTGTGGCAGAATCGAACTTTCTCTTGTTACAGACTGCTTTTGCTGCAGCATTCTGGACCAGTTGTAATTTTCTAAATAAGTAGTCCGACATTCCTACAAATAGTGAGTTGCCATAATCCAGCCTGCTAACTAGTAACGACTGGACTAGGATCTGTCTACATTCAAGTGGGATCCAGGGGAAAACTCTTTTCAATCTTTTTAATATGGCAAATCCTTTGCCACATATTGAGGACACATGGCATTTCATTGATAAAATGTTGTCCATCTGAATTCCTAAATTTCTAGCAGACGATGTGGGAATTGGTGGGGAACCTAAGGAAGTTGGCCACCAGGTGTTATCCCAGAGCTGTTTGGCCCCACCAAAAAGTAGAATTTCTGATTTGTCAGCGTTCAGTTTTAAATAATGACCGTGCATCCAATTGGATAGCTCTGACAGGCAGTTGTGTAATCTACTTTTGGCGTCATTATCTCCATTTAGGGTAACCATCAGCTGAGTATCGTCAGCGTAGGAGCAGATATTAATGCCCCATTTCTTGCCAATCGATGCCAAAGAGGAGACATATACATTGAACAGTGTTGGGCTCAATGTAGCTCCTTGGGGAACTCCATATTTAATCTTACGGGGGGTAGAGGTAAAGTTGCCTAAACAAATAGACTGGGATCTGTATGATAAGAAAGACTCCAGCCAGTTTAGGGCTTTACCTTGTATTCCTTTTGCGGCAAGTATGTGGATTAACAGTTTATGGGACACGGTATCAAATGCCGCTGATAAATGGAGAAGTATCAGGGCAACCGTTTTACCTTTATCGACCTGCATACGAATGTCGTCCATTACGGCCAAAAGCGTTGTTTCTGTGCTATTATTAGATCTAAAACCTGTTTGGGAGACATCGAGAAGTTTGTTGATCTCTAGATAACTTGACAGTTGTTTTGTTACCAGTCTTTCTAAAACCTTCGATAAAAAGGGGAGCTGTGAGATGGGGCGGTAGTTGGCTGGGTCGTTAATATCCGCACCCACCTTTTTTAGTAATGGAATTACTGCCGATTTTTTCCAAACTTCTGGAAAAACAGCTTGCTCCAGAGACTGGTTAAGAACTTCTGTGACTGCGGGGCCGATTATGGGAGTCAGTTGGGAGAAGATAAAGTGTGGGCAAACATCCCATGGTGAGCCAGATTTAATTTCTGACATGGCTTTAGTGATCTCATCTTCTGAGAATGGGCCAAAGGTAGAGCAGTTGGTTTGCAAAGTGGGGTCAATCTGATACTCCACCGGGGCCTGAGCGGTGTTTGTGAAAGAGGCATATATTTGATCAATTTTATCACAAAAGAAATCACTAATTTTAGAGCAGTTCTCTTGTGATGGAGTCAGATTGGATGTAAGACAAGGAGGATTACAAAGTTCTTTTACAATTTTAAAAAGCTCCTTGGACGAATTTTTTTGCTCTAAAATTTTTTGAGAAAAGTAGTCTTTCTGCTTTGCGTATGGCAGTGTGGTATATTTTCAACTGATGTTTGTAAATGACTCTATCTTCGACATTTCTACTTATTCTCCATTTATGCTCCAGTGAGTTACATTTTCTTTTTTCAATTTTTAAGTCTGGGCCATACCATTTCTCGGAGGTTTTTGATTTCAATCGATTGGATGCGCGAGTCCGTGAACAGTGGTCAAGTGCTTTCTATATGTTTCCTCGTAGGAGGCAGATTTTTTCTTCGCATGTCATTTCAGAGCTAGAAAAAAAGGAAAAATCTTCCTTGAATTTTTCCAAAGAGAATTTGCTCCAACATTTAGTGGAGTTGGCCGACTGGGCTAGCGGTCTGTTGGTTTTTAGAGGTAGGTTTAAGGTAAAATCTATCCTATAGTGGTCTGTCCATGTCAAAGGGGTTATATCCGTAATGTTGGGCTTCAATATGTTTGTAAATATTAGATCCAACATATGCCCCGCTCTGTGTGTGGGGCAAGCTATTTTCTGTGATAATTGTAGGATTTCCATGTCTATGGTAAGTTGTTTAGTTAGGAAATTATCGGCTAAATCGAAATGAACATTGAAGTCACCAATGACTATAATGTTTTTATGGTTGAGACAGAACGGAAGGATTTGTTCGAGGAGTTGGGTGCTAAAGTCAGTTGTACTGTTTGGAGGATTGTAGATGATTGCACATCCAAGGATAACTTGAGTATTGATAGAGATGGAGATGGTTAACACATCATGTTTGCCTAATTGAGTGACTGTTTCTTGGTGACATGAAAAACTATCTTTAAATATCATGGCCACTCCGCCTCCTCTCTTAATTTGTCGATTTAGATTAATGATTTTGTACCCAGTGGGAAGGGCTGCGGTGATATCCGGGGTATTATGCTCACCGAGCCAAGTCTCCGAAATGAAGGCAAAATCAGGTCTGCTATCATGTAACATGTCCCATACCTCAGTCGAGTGTTTGGGGAGGGACCTAGCATTAACATAGATGCATGTGTAGTCCTGTGTAGGTGTGACTTCCAATGAGGGTGGCTCCGAGTGGTTACAAGTCCATCTACAATGGCGGCAGCTAAAGGGGCCCATGGTGTGGGAAGGTCCAGCTTTGGCACAAAGGGGGGCTGTTGGAAGAGTGTTAAACATAAACAGCTCACCTCGCGAGTAAACCAACGAAGGTTTGCCTGATCTGCCTACAGTTGGGGAGACAGGGGTTGCGGCCCCTGGTCCCGGCCTGTCGCGGACGGGCGCAGACGGGCTCGCCTTTGGCGAGCCTTCGGCGCGCTTTCGACGCGCCCGCTGCGCTCGTCCGCTGCGCTTCCTGTAGGGACACATCCTTCATATGGAAAATAAAGGAAGGGGCGTGTCTCAGAGCAGGGGGCGTGCCCTTCAATCGGCCAATGGCGTTCCCGTTTTTGCTCCAATCACCCTCCCGCGTCAGCTGTCAGGGCGCTGAGCGCAGGGCGAAGGCAATGCTCGTTAGTTTAAAACAGTGAAAAAGTTACAAATAATATACAATTTTTAAAAAAGGAACAGAGGATCCTACTCCCGGCTGTGCCTCAGGAGGAACTGCAATTTAAAGCGCAGCGCTCGTGATCAGCGCGCGCTTTTGTAGTGCAGAGGGGCGAGTCTCAGAGCAGGGGGCGTGCCCTTCAATCGGCCAATGGCGTTCCCGTTTTTGCTCCAATCACCCTCCCGCGTCAGCTGTCAGGGCGCTGAGCGCAGGGCGAAGGCAATGCTCGTTAGTTTAAAACAGTGAAAAAGTTACAAATAATATACAATTTTTAAAAAAGGAACAGAGGATCCTACTCCCGGCTGTGCCTCAGGAGGAACTGCAATTTAAAGCGCAGCGCTCGTGATCAGCGCGCGCTTTTGTAGTGCAGAGGGGCGAGTCTCAGAGCAGGGGGCGTGCCCTTCAATCGGCCAATGGCGTTCCCGTTTTTGCTCCAATCACCCTCCCGCGTCAGCTGTCAGGGCGCTGAGCGCAGGGCGAAGGCAATGCTCGTTAGTTTAAAACAGTGAAAAAGTTACAAATAATATACAATTTTTAAAAAAGGAACAGAGGATCCTACTCCCGGCTGTGCCTCAGGAGGAACTGCAATTTAAAGCGCCATTCCCTGGACTTTAGCAGAAGAGACTCACTAGTCTAGAAGGGGTTAGGTGACCGCATACATTCTACACATTTGACTACAGCACTGCTTGTGTGAATGCCTGAATCATTCTACAAATGCATAAGCACCGACTGGGTTCTGATACTACTAATAGTTGACAACAGGATAGGTTTTTAGGCAGTTATGTGTGAGCAAAGAGATTACATACCCACATGCTTCTGTCAGAATGGTTGTACAAGTGGACACAGACTCACTTATCTTATCTAATGTACCTTTGAAAAATGTTTTACTAACCAATAAGAAACATGCTTTTAAAACACAGAAACATACACCCTATTTTTCAGTATATAATGTTCTCAATCATTTTAGAAATATCTTATTTTACAAACTGCCTACTTCACGTACAGACATCTTCGGAGTGCATCCAGATTTTCCTTCAAGATGCTTAGAGTGTGGATTGTAGGACACAGCTATATTTTCTGGTGCAAAAGGTATGCTGAAAGCAGAGGTATTGACAAAGACCTAGCTTTGCAAAATGTAGACATTAAATGGTTTGGACAGAGAGGATTAAAGTGGCACCAATTAATGCCATTGGTTAAATCCTTTTTGCATCTCCAACATCGTGACCTCATAATTTTGCACTGTGGTGGCAATGACTTAGGCACTTTGACTGGGGTAGGTCTGGAAATGCTAATGAAGGACACCTTTGCAGAACTGATGTTACTTTTCCCCCAAACTGCTTTTGTCTACTCTAATATTTACCAAAGACAGAAATGGAACTGGTCCAATCAATTTTGTCCTCACACTGAGAAAGCTAGGAAACATGTCAGTAAGGCTGTTCGGCTTATTTCAGAGATTATAGGATGGGGTCCATTTACAACAACAATCTGCGTTTCAATATGCATGGCATCTACAGGACAGATGGTGTACATGTCACTGATGAGGGTAACAGAGGCTTTCTCAGCAACTTTAGACTCTGCATAGGTACTTACTTGTAGGTATCAAAATCTCCCAATAAACACAAAGGCTCTTTTTAGAGACCCCCAAGATCTAAACATATAAGCTTCAATTATATTTAAAAAATATTTGTGTTTTTTTTTGCTTGGAGTTACGCACCCAGCACGTACACACAAGGAGAGGGCGCTGGGCGTCGCGCACCCAGCGAGTTTTGGAGTCACACACACCCCAGAGGGCCGCGCTTGGAGTCACGCACCCAGCGCGTTCACACCAGGGGGCCACGCTGAGCACCTCGCTGGAGTCGTGACTCCAAATTTTTCCGTAAAAAAAATGTGCCACCTACCACTAATTTCTATTCTCCCCATGGACCCCATCCCCTGGGGCCTATACACAATGATGGGGACCGTGGGGGGAGCAGGCATTTCTTTTCCACATGGGGAGCTCCTGACATGTAGCTCCCCATGTGTAAAAGCAATTTGGCATTTGGAAGAGAGAGCAGGTTTCCTGCTCTCTCTTCTAAATATGAAAGCAGAGTTTGCTATGGGAGAGCGAGAGCCCTGAGGCTTCCGCCCTGCTATAGCATACAGCAGTGTCCTGGGGGTAGGCACCCTGTGACACCCTTGGAGTCGGCCCTGGGGGTGGTGGTCCCCAGGACCATAGGGGGCTCCAGGAGGGGGACTGCAGCGCCCCCTAGAACAATTACAAAGCCTTGGGGGATGGGGGTCCCCGGGGCAGCATGGGGGCCGTGTGCCCCCTGAAAATATATAAAACAAAGCCCAGGGGGGTGGCGGTCCCCAGGGCTTGAGGGGGAGCTTGAATGCCCCATCTTAAAAATCAATCCCCGGGGGTGGCAGTCCCCAGGGCAGTGTGGGAGGGATTGGGGCCCCCCACACTTTTGTTTTTCTCCCCCAGGACCTGGCCCACTGGGGGCTTTATTTAAACGAAGCGCGGCACCCTGCGCGCATAATTGCGTTTTTAAAAAAATGCTTTTTTCACCCTGGAGGTCCTCGTGGGACCCCCTAAGCAGGTTGAAACACCCTGCCCCCATTCTTGTTTTGTGCCTTCATTTTACAGATTTCCCGCACCTCGCGTCTACCGAGGCACAAGATGGCTGCCAATAGCTCCTGGTTTTGACTGTTTACAGCCAATTAGAATGTAGCTCGTGATCGGCAGGATGCTCGGATCCTAATCTGTAGGGTGAGCGGATCCTAATCTGTAGAGTGCGCGGAACCTCCGCGGCCATAGATATCACTATTTTTTTACATTTCATTTTCTCAGCAACTAGTGAACGAATTTATACCATTTAACAAAAAGAGTTCTTTATGAACCAAGGGCTACCATTATGCCAAATTTGGTTTAATTCCGTTCAGCAGTTCGGGCTGTAGTCGCAGCTAAAATTTCCTATGGAAAATTGCATGAGGAAAACACGTTTAGGGACCCCCCTTTTTCCTCGACGGCCGCTTGACGAATCACTCCGAAACTTTCAAGATAGGAGCAGGCGAGAGCGGGACATAAGTTTTGAAAATTTCACAAAGATTCGTCAATCGGTGCCAAAGTTATTGGGAATAGAATGTTGCGATTTTCCTATGATAACTAGGTCCTAACTATAACTATCTACTGGCGACCGCCAGTAGATAATTTCTAATATATATATATATATATATATATATATATATATATATATATATATAATTATAATATATATATATATTCACTGAAAAACCATAGGTTATAGACCATATATAGTTAGGAATTAGCATTTAAAAAACCTTATTTTACTCACACAAAACCATTGAAATTCCATATATAGTTAGTTGCACTAACTATATATCGCGCACCCGCAATCCACTGCTGATCATGTCACATATTACATCATTCATGACATGGTCAGTGACATCACTGATGACATCACTGATGACATCTCAAATGACATCACTGATGACATCACTGATCACAACATCCAGTGACTGTATGTTTCTGTAAAGTTAAAATATGTCTTACATATTGAAGAATGAGTGGATGTATAAGTGTCTGGATGAAGGATTTAGTAGGTGCGTGACTGACTGTATGAGTGAGTGATTAAATGTGTCTCACTGAATGCATGGGTTAGTGACTAAACTGTCTTAATTTGTGCATCATTATGTCTGTTGTTCTGTAAACTGCTGCATCTGTTGATCATTAGCTATACGAGAGGCTATATGTGTTATTAATTGGTTGCCCAAGTATTTCTATGGGAGATTGAGTTTGTGTGGGGGTGGCTGGAAGGTGTGTGACTCTATGCATAGATGTGTGAGCAGTTTATTCACTAGGTGTATGAGTTCAAGAGTGCATGTGGAAACAGCTACATGGGCAGTTGACTGTGTGCATGAGTGTATTGATGAGTGAATGGATATCTCAATGCTACATGTCATAGTAAGTACATATGTAAAACACAGTACATGTGAGAGTTGGCATATATAAATAACTGTGCATGAGAGCCACTGAATGAGTGAGTGGTTGTATCGATCATTGTGAACTTGTATCAGGGATTGTATAAGAGAGTAAATATGTGTTAGTATATGTTTCAATAAGTAAGGTGTGTTTAACTGTATAGTTGAAGAAATGGAGGTGAGATTGTTTCTTTGCATGACTGACTGGGTGTGTGAGTAACTCCATGGATGAGTGGCAGTGTGTGAGTGTCTGTATACACTGAGTGTATCTAAGGTTATATTAGAGTCTGAAGAGGTTTATCGTATTAGCACAAGAATGATGTCAAATGAGATGTCATCAGTGATGTCATCAGTGATGTCATTTGAGATGTCATCAGTGATGTCATCAGTGATGTCACTGACCATGTCATGAATGATGTAATATATTCCTAACTATATATGGTCTATAACCTATGGTTTTTTCAGTGAATTTCAATGGTTTTTTAATAGCAAATATCATAAGCTGTCGAATGTCAAGTACGTGGTAAGTGAAAACATTTTCGTGTTTATGCACACTGATCTGCTTTGAATGGTGCCCCCCCCTCATTTCTATTAGGAGTACTCTCTCTTTGCAGATAGTGAAAGGTAGTTAACGCAGGCCTTTGCCCCCGTTTTAATCCGTTGTGCCTGTTTCTCTCTCCATTTGATTGATTGTTATCCAAGTATTTACTGTTTTAGAATTAGTTCTCTTTGGTTCATTCTCTATTTACAAACAAACACAGAGTCGCAATACTCTGTTTAGTCTTTGCAGATAACGAAAAATCGTGTAAAAAAAAAAGAAAAAGAATCGAGCAAAATCAGTAGGCCACTAATGGGATCTCTTTTTGACCTCGCTAAAATAGAAACATTAGGAACAACCCCTCATGACAAATACAAAACTAGTGAGATGAACTGAACTCCACACAATGATGGCTGCAAAACAGCTCGGCTCCGCCACCCACCCCGCCCAAAATAACGATAAAGAACGGCTGCCATGATTGGTTGCGGAATGACCACGACGGAGCTACGAAATGGTGCTGCTCTCATGCTAACCCCAGCTTCAGTCTGAAACATCCAGAAACACTGTAGACTACCAATTCGATCAGTTCCGGTAGCGCCCCAATGTAACCCGGTAGAGAAGAACTAGCCCTCCCCTCTTTGACTGATGGTTCTTGTTGCCTGTCCCTTCTGTTGTCATTTAACAGAACTATTTAGCCTGCTGAAAGGGGTTGTGTTCCGACCGCTGGTTGGTGGAGACATTTTGACTATATTCTGTACCTGCGTTGTCGCGTAATGCGTCATATGACGCGCCGCGTTAGCGCATCCGGAAGTCATCCGGGGCGCGCAGCGCGTAACGTAAGCATAACAAGTCATGTGACTTGTTAATAAAACTTTTCATTGGTTCATTTTACTTTTCTTATTGTAATGATGAAAGGCTTGGTCATATGACCTAAAAATTACGCTTTTCATTACTTCCGAACATTATTTTTTCTTAAATATATGTTATAATGTTCCAGGCTAATGTACTTTCCCGGAAATTTTACAACTGTCCTGCAAGTAAAATATATTCTTTTTTCGAGAAAAAGAGCGTTTCTTCGTCCCATGACGGAGCCGTTGAGCAAAAGAGGGTCGACCTGCTGTCTTAGTCGCCGATACGCCTGAATATGAGATTCTTATCGATCACTTTATGTTGCAGGAATAGAAAACACAACAGCCCTTGACCATTTATCTTTACTGCGTTCCTTCGTATTATACCTTTTACCCTTCATGTAATTGGTCTGCTTTATTTCACTTGCCTTTTAATGATTCTAAAACAGTCACTATTATTAAAAACTTTACCAATGTATATACTACTACCATGTTTTCTTTTAAAAACCTTTATTGTGAAAATTTCATTATACAAATACGAGCCTATAACCACGTGGGCCTGCCACAGAGCAAACTGTAATCGTATATGATGAATAGACATTTACACTGTAGAGGAACGTAACGGGCGGGCCATTAGGTTGCAAGAACTAAGGTGTCTAACAGTTACGGAATCGGTGGACGTACATTTTATAATTAAAATACGACAGGGCCAGTTACAATAAAATTATCTAGATATACATTTGCGGGCAAGTACCATGGGTGACGTTAATTCGAACTTTCAACAGTACAGTAATCAATAACACATCAGAACTTAATATCAATAGGGATGTCGAAATATTCAATCAATTCTCGTCCCCGCCCGCCATGTGCTTCAAAACTGCATACGTATATCGTGATTTCAAGGTTCTGCAACCAGTACACAACAAGGAGTTACGAGTCCCATTTATTCCGGCGCCATTTTGGGCGAGGACGGGCAGGTCCAGGATATAGTCAAAATGTCTCTACCAACCATCGACTATGATGATGTTCATATGCTGTATTTATTAGAGTAACACTCATCTGTCCACATGAAATTAATTTGCCACAATCTAAACATGTCATTTTAATCTTTCCAAAGTTCTTCTAAATATTTGGGACCGTCTCCCTTGCCTCTGAAGCTCTCAGTGCCACTTCTTTGATGAATGTACTAGCAGGTCAGGGGTTCTCCTCCAAATCTCTCTTTTATGCAGCACTATAATTAATTGGTGCCACCTCTCCATATGACGATGCATGGTATAGTTACCACAACTATATTTTTTTTCGGTTCCTCTGGAGAGTTCATCGTGGCAGATGAAGCGTGTAACGTACCGGGCATTTACCTTTTTTTGCATGTACAGGAAAGGAAAAAAAAATCGAGCGTCCGAGTTCTAAGGTGTCCCAGGGCCATTTTAGTGGACCAGGCCCAAATCCAAAGAACAGGCCGCCATTTTGAGAGTCCTCTTGCAGCCGCCTGTCGCTGTAGCATCAAGAGCAGCCGAAACTCAGCTGAATGGCAACTGAAACGGTAAAGGGGCGCCCCACTACAGCAGACGAGCCTCCACCTAGGAAGGCCCATTCACGCCGGCTCCCCCCCCCTTCGGGCACCCCACGCCGTTATTCGGAGCAGTATTGTAGGATGGCCAACCAGTGCGGCAACTTGCTAGACATCACCTCGGTGGTAACCGAATCTCAACGCCTTGTGGTGTCTTCTATTCAAAAAACATTGTTATGCTGCCTTCGACCTATTCGCCGCAAGTGTGCACACAACTCAACTGCATAGCTTGCTAGACACCACCTCGGTGCCATCCGGATCTTGGAATGTCAGCACCTTTTGGTGTCTTCTCTTCAGAAAATATTGTTGCGCTGCCTTTGGCCCCATTCGCACATCAGTCCGCTACTGACGCCATCTCACAGGCTAATGGGGCGCCCCACGCCGACTTTCAGCATTGTAGAATGACCACACCAGTACAGCAACTTGCTAGACATCACCTCGGTGCCATCCGGATCTCGGCGCCCCACTGCAGATGAAGTGCCTCTCAACTATGAAACCACCACGGTGACATCCGGATCTTGGCGCGTTGTGCTGCCTTCGGCCTATTCGCACATCGGTCCGCTACTGACGCCATCTCACAGGCTAATGGGGCGACCCACGCCGAGTTTCAGCATTGTAGGATGACCACACCAGTACAGCAACTTGCTAGACATCACCTCGGTGCCATCCGAATCTTGGCATCTCAACGCCTAGTGGTATCTTCCATACAAAAAATATTGTTACGCTGCCTTTGGCCCCATTCGCACATCAGTCCGCAACTTAGACATCACCTCGGTGCCATCCGGATCTTGGCATCTCAGCGCCTTGTGGTGTCAGTCAGAAAATATTGTTGCGCTGCCTTTGGCCCCATTCGCACATCGGTCCGCTACTGACGCCATCTCACAGGCCAACGGGGCGCCCCACGCCGACTTTCAACATTGTAGGATGGCCACAGAAGTGCGACAACTTACTAGACACCACCTCGGTGCCATCCGGATCTTGGCACGTTGTGCTGCCTTCGGCCTATTCGCACATCGGTCCGCTACTGACGCAAACTCACAGGCCAACGGGGCGCCCCACGCCGACTTTCAGCATTGTAGGATGGCCACACCAGTGCACCTTACTAGACACCACCTCGGTGCCATCCGGATCTTGGCGCGTTGTGCTGCCTTCGGCCTATTCGCACATCGGTCCGCTACTGACGCCATCTCACAGGCCAACGGGGCGCCCCACGCCGACTTTCAGCATTGTTGGATGGCCACACCAGTGCGGCAACTTACTAGACACCACCTCGGTGCCATCCGGATCTTGGCGCGTTGTGCTGCCTTCGGCCTATTCGCACATCGGTCTGCTACTGACGCAAACTCACAGGCCAACGGGGCGCCCCACGCCGACTTTCAGCATTGTAGGATGGCCACACCAGTGCTGCAACTTGCTGGACACCACCTCGGTGCCATCCGGATCTTGGCGCGTTGTATTGCCTTCGGCCTATTCGCACATCGGTCCGCTACTGACGCCGCCTCACGTGCCAACGTATTTTCTCCGCATTTTATACCCTATGCCGCATAACAGGTCATGTGACTCGTTTATTAAACTTTTCATTGGTTCATTTTACTTTTGGTTTCCTAATGATGGAAGGCTTGATCATATGACCTAAAAACAACACTTTTCATTGGATGAAAACTTGTTTTTTTTTCCCAAACGATGAAAGCCCCACCTTGTTTCTGGATGTTTCAGACTAAACTGGCGTCAGCATGAGAGCACCACCATCTCGTAGCTCCGTCGTGGTCATTCCGCGAGCAATCATGGCAGCCGCTCCCCACCAGAAGCCTGCAGGAGTCGGGGCCCCCAAAACTTTTGATGAATTCTCAAGGCGGAGGGGACGCTTTCGAGAATGGGGTCCAAGACCTAGCAGACAAGCGTCCGATTTCCAAGGTGTCCCAGGGCCATTTCAGTGGACCAGGCCCAAAAAGGAAAGAGCCTGCCGCCATTTTGAGAGTCCTGTGACAGCCGCCTATCGCTGCACCGCAAGAGTGGGCGCAACTCAGCTGAATTGCGGCTTTTGACACAGTGGACCAAAAACGGACGGAATGGCAACTGAAACGGTAAAGGGGCGCCCCACTACAACAGATGACACTCCACCTGGAGAGGCCCGTTCACGCCGCCTCCCCCGGGGTGCCCCACGCCGTTATTCGGAGCAGCATTGTAGGATACCAAAACCAGTGCGGCAACTTACTGGACATCACCTTGGTGCCATCGTTCTGCTGCCTTGGAACTATTCGCACAACAGTTTGCTACTGATGACCCACCCCCCGCGATGCCCCACGCCGTTATTTGCTGGGTGGCAACTTACTAGACATCACTTTCGTGTCATCTAGATTTCGGCGCGTTCTGCTGCCTTGGAACTATTCGCACAACAGTTTGCTACTGATGACCCACCCCCCGCGACGCCCCACGCCGGAAATCTGGACGTTGTGCTGCGTTGGGACTATTCGCACAGCCGACCGCTACTTCGTTGTTTTTCCCTAAAAATGTTTATATGTTATTACTATTTTTGTTTTCTTGTATATATTTATAAATTATTAAAGTTTTATAATCTTACTACTTTGTCGGAGTGCTATATATTTTTAATGTGACACATAATTGTAAAAACTTTGATGTACAAAGAGTCATCCCTGGAATCTTCCGCTTCACGCTCGGTCCCCTCCCCAATCACAATACAGGATGGTTTTCAGATAATAGCAACGCTTCTGCTGTGACGGATCTCATCGAGTGTGGGCCTTGATCTACTATAACTCCTTTGAAGAGGGGTGATTCTTTACAGCTGTGGCCATAAACTACATCTGCAGGGCTAGCTGATAGCCTAGGACCGGCCTGGACAATCGGACACAGAGGAAAAGGAGTATCAGAGGGTGCGGTAGTGAATAGGGCGAAAGGGAGGTGTCGGGCGGGCACAGGGTGTGATTCTCAGGGAAGAGCAGCGCAGATGGGGGGAGGTTTATTACCCATGCATAAGACAGAGAGCGGGGGTGACCACTGCCTGGGTGAGATGCTTGCGAGGGTGGGGAGCCATGCTAAGGATCGACAGCGTGCACAGAGTGGGTCTGGTCAAGGCATCTAAAATGGCTGCCGTGCACGACAAAAGTGTGGCATTTGAAAAAAGACAAGATGGCGCAGACAATGTTTTTCAACACTTCCTGATTTCCTTCGAATCGAACGTTAACAGACGTTGGGGCATATTACCAAAGTTAAGCGATATTTATCCCTAACGATGCATTGCAAAGATTTTTTTACCGTCAGAAATTATCGCAGATAAACCTTGCTATTATCAAGGTTTATCGCAAATACGATAAAAAACGACCGCAATGCATTAATATCGCTGAAAACTCAGCGATATTCATGCATTACCGAGCTAATGCTCTTAGCCATGTTATCCACCTCCCATTGGATAACATGGCTAAGAACTGCTCAGGGCAGCTGTTACTTTTTGGAGATATTCGCGCTTATCTCGAATATTTCCAAAAGTTGATAATAGGAGATAGCGATGTTAGCGACTGTTTCCAGTCGCTAACATCTTGGCATGCCCACTTTGCATGTCATTAGTGATAAATATCACTCACATGCAAAGTGGGGTCCAAGATGGTCGCTATCTCCTACTAGCCGTCGCTAACTGGTGTTAGCAACAGCTAGGTAATACAGATATAATTTTATCTCCGCGAAGCGGAGCGCTGTTACAGATATATATCTTGTTTTTGAACGTTAATTTCTCAAAATGCACTGAAGCACATATATTGAGACCTAGCAAAGGCACATCGGGCTACCAGTCCCTAATATTTTACCAAGTTTCGTGCAAATCCATTCAGCCGTTCGATTATTATTATTATTATTTTTTTTTGCCCCGCGGGGCCCTTTTAAAACCTCCACATCAAACCTAGGGGGTCAGCGAGGATCTACTATGCCCCCTTATGGTCATTTGCCCCTTTGCTTTGGCCTCCTCTTGTCTCTCGATCCTACCGAGAGACAAGATGGCGGCCGCTACGGACTGTTTGGAATGTTTACAGACACCGGAGAGCCAATCAGCTTCGCTTCGCAAAGCTCCGTAACGCGAAAAGTACGCGAAGCGGTGCGCTGTTACAGATATATATCTTTTTTTGAACGTTAATTTCTCAAAATCCACTGAAGCACATATATTGAGACCTAGCAAAGGCACATCGGGCTACCATCCCTACAATTTTGCCAAGTTTCGTGCAAATCCATTCAGCCGTTCGATTATTATTATTATTTTTTTTTTTGCCCCGCGGGGCCCTTTTAAAACCTCCACATCAAACCTTAGGGGTCAGCGAGGATCTACTATTCCCCCTTATGGTCATTTGCCCCTTCGCTTTGGCCTCCTCTTGTCTCTCGATCCTACCGAGAGACAAGATGGCGGCCGCTACGGACTGTTTGGAATGTTGACAGACGCCGGAGAACCAATCAGCTTCGCTTCACAAAGCTCCGTTGCGCGAAAAGTACGCGTCCTGGAGCGCTGCCCGGTCCGCTGTTACAGATATATATCTTTTTTTAAACGTTAATTTCTCAAAATCCACTGTAGCACATATATAGAGACCTACAAAAGGCACATCGGGCTACCAGTCCCTACAATTTTGCCTAGTTTCGTGCAAATCCATTCAGCCGTTCGGGCTAAAAGTGAGGCCAACCGCCCTATGGAAAACTCAATGTTAAAAACACGTTTTGGGACCCCCCTTTTTTCTCGACCCCCCCTGGACGAACCCCCCCCAATTTTCAGGGGCTGCTCAGAAACAAAATGTGCCATTTTCCTGAAAATTTCAGCCAATTCCGTCCACAAACGCCAAAGTTATTAGACATAGAATTTTCAAAAAACCCATAGAGAAAAAATCCTAACTATATATACCTACTGGCGACCGCCAGTAGGTAATATATATATATATATATATTCACTGAAAAAACCATAGGTTAGAGACCATATATAGTTAGGAATTAGCATTTAAAAAACCTTGAAAATTCACTGAAAAAACCATAGGTTATAGACCATATATAGTTAGGGATCAGCATTTAAAAAACCTTATTTTACTCACACAAAACCATTGAAATTCCATATATAGTTAGTTGCACTAACTATATATCGCGCACCCGCAATCCACTGCTGATGATGTCACATATTACATCATTCATGACATGGTCAGTGACATCACTGATGACATCACTGATGACATCTCAAATGACATCACTGATGACATCATCCAGTGACTGTGTGTTTCTGTAAAGTTTAAATATGTTTTACATATTGAAGAATGAGTAGATGTAGAAGTGTCTGGATGAAGGATTTAGTAGGTGCGTGACTGACTGTATGAGTGAGTGATTAAATGTGTCTCACTGAGTGCATGGGTTAGTGACTAAACTGTCTTAATTTGTGCATCATTATGTCTGTTGTTCTGTAAACTGCTGCATGTGTTGGTCAGTAGCTATATGAATAACTATATGGGTTATTGATTGATTGCCCAAGTATTTGTATGGGAGACTGAGTGTGTGTGTGGCTGGCTGGGAGGTGTGTGACTCTGTGCAGATCAATGTGTACTTGTATCAATGATTGTATAAGAGAGTAAGTATGTGTTAGTATATGTTTCAAAATGTAAGGTGCTCTATGTTTAACAGTATAGATTAGAAAATGGAAGTGTGATTGATTATTTACAGGACTGACTAGGTGTGTGAGTAACTCCATGGATGAGTGACAGAGTGTGAGAGTCTGTATAGGTGTATGAGTGCATATGATAGTGTTGTAAAGATGAGTGATTGTATGTATGAATGATTGTATGGGTAAATGAGTGAATGTGTGTGTAAACATAGGAATCACTGAGTGCGTATGTAGTAACTAGTATTGGTGTGTCAATGGTTTCAAAAATTATACTCTGTATTTAACACTGGGTGTAACAGAGGTTATATTAAAGTGTGAGGAGATGCATTGTATTGTCACATGAATGATATCATCAGTGATGTGGTCATTGATGTCAAATGAGATGTCATCAGTGATGTCATCAGTGATGTCATTTGAGATGTCATCAGTGATGTCATTTGAGATGTTATCAGTGATGTCATTTGAGATGTCATCAGTGATGTCATTTGAGATGTCATCAGTGATGTCATCAGTGATGTCACTGACCATGTCATGAATGATGTAATATGTGACATCATCAGCAGTGGATTGCGGGTGCGCGATATATAGTTAGTGCAACTAACTATATATGGAATTTCAATGGTTTTGTGTGAGTAAAATAAGGTTTTTTAAATGCTAATCCCTAACTATATATGGTCTATAACCTATGGTTTTTTCAGTGAATTTTCAAGGTTTTTTAAATGCTAATTCCTAACTATATATGGTCTCTAACCTATGGTTTTTTCAGTGAATTTCAATGGTTTTTTAATAGCAAATATCATAAGCTGTCGAATGTCAAGTACGTGGTAAGTAAAAACATTTTCGTGTTTATGCACACTGATCTGCTTTGAATGCTGCCCCCCCCTCCCCCTCATTTCTATTAGGAGTACTCTCTCTTTGCAGATAGTGAAGGGTAGTTAACGCAGGCCTTTGCCCCCGTTGTAATCCGTCGTGCCTGCTTCTCTCTCCATTTGATTGATTGTTATCCAAGCATTTACTGTTTTAGAATTGGTTCTCTTTGGTTCATTCTCTATTTACAAACAAGCACAGAGTCGCAATACTCTGTTTAGTCTTTGCAGATAGCGAAAAATCGTGTAAAAAAACAAAAGGAATCGAGCAAAATCAGTAGGCCACTAATGGGATCTCTTTTTGACCTCGCTAAAATAGAAACATTAGGAACAACCCCTCATGACAAACACGAAACTATTGAGATGAACTGAACTCCACACCATGATGGCTGCAATACAGCTCGGCTCCGCCACCCACCCCGCCCAAAATAACGATAAACTCTATGCAAATATTACAAATATATACAACACACCAGCAAAGTAACAGGGTAAAACATTTTATTAAACAACTATTTATATAACTATTTTATACTTTTTGTTGCCCGATCCGGCTAGCTCAATCGATCGAGCATGAAACTCATGCACTCTGATGGTTCAAAGTTTTGAGGAGTGCTTGTAACACTGTCTGAAGCCTATTTGCACTTGTTTCAGCTTCACTATTCTTCACTATTCTCAAAGTAAAGTGGGGGCTGTTTGAGGACGTGACTGCACTTGTGAACAATATAATGCAGTGCCACCCTGAACCGCTTGATGGAGGCCCCCGAGGGACGGTGTGATGGCGCGGACTCGGAGGGGGCGCTTGGCTCCGGCTCCCTCCCCAAGTCGTGTTCTCCTGGTGTAGCCTGAGATCGCCCCCGACATAGGTGGCCGGCTCCCGGGATCACGCGGAACTTTTTGCCT
Organism: Lissotriton helveticus; assembly: GCF_964261635.1. Taxonomy (NCBI): domain Eukaryota; kingdom Metazoa; phylum Chordata; class Amphibia; order Caudata; family Salamandridae; genus Lissotriton; species Lissotriton helveticus. Next base: position 179,431,510 of record NC_136059.1, on the reverse strand, counting down.
TTTGGTAACTCTTCCATTCTTGACCTTGTCCCACAATCCGTTTCACCTAAAGACACGCTGTAGTGGGGCGCCCCTTTACCATTTCAGTTGCCATTCCGCCCGCTTTTGCTACACTGTGCCTCTTCCGCTATTCAGCTGTTTACCGCCCGCTCTTTCGACTACAGCGTCTCGCTCACCATGTAGTTGAGTTGCTTCCGCTCTTGCGGTGCAGCGATAGCCGGCTGCCACAGTTCTCTCAATATGGCGGCCGGCTCTTCAGATTTGGGCGTGGTCCACTAAAATTGCCCTGCGACACCTTGGAACTCGGACGCTTGTCTGCTAGAGATTGGGCTCCATTCTCGAAAGCATCCCCTCAGCCTTGAAGATTCTACAAAAGTCTTGGGGGCCCCCGACTCCCGCAGGCTTCTGGTGGGGAGCGGCTAGCATTATTGCTCGTCGAATGGCCACGACGGAGCTACGAAATGGTGGTGCTCTCATGCTAACGCCAACGTGACCCGGTAGAGAAGAACTAGCCCTCCCCTCTTTGACTGATGGTTCTTGTTGCCTGTCCCTTCTGTTGTCATTTAACAGAACTATTTAGCCTGCTGAAAGGGGTTGTGTTCCGACCGCTGGTTGGTGGAGACATTTTGACTATATTCTGGACCTGCGTTGTCGCGTTATGCGTCATATGACGCGCCGCGTTAGCGCATCCGGAAGTGATCCGGGGCGTGACGCGCAGCGCGTAACGTAAGCATAACAGGTCATGTGACTTGTTAATAAAACTTTTCATTGGTTCATTTTACTTTTCTTATTCTAATGATGAAAGGCTTGGTCATATGACCTAAAAATTACGCTTTTTATTACTTTCGAACATTATTTTTTCTTAAATATATGTTATAATGTTCCAGGCTAATGTACTTTCCCGGAAAATTTACAACTGTCCTGCAAGTAAAATATATTCCTTTTTCGAGAAAAAGGGCGTTTCTTTGTCCCATGACGTAGCCGTTGAGCAAAAGAGGGTCGGCCTGCTGTCTTAGTCGCCGATACGCCTGAATATGAGATTCTTATCGATCACTTTATGTTGCAGGAGTAGAAAACACAACAGCCCTTGACCATTTATCTTTACTGCGTTCCTGCGTATTATACCTTTTACCCTTCATGTAATTGGTCTGCTTTATTTCACTTGCCTTTTACTGATTCTAAAACAGTGACTATTATTAAAAACTTTACCAATGTATATACTACTACCATGTTTTCTTTTAAAAACCTTTATTGTGAAAATGTCATTATACAAATACGGGCCTATAACCACGTGGGCCGGCCACGGAGCAAACTGTAATCGTATATGATGAGTAGACATTTACACTGTAGAGGAACGTAACGGGCGGGCCATTAGGTTGCAAGAACTAAAGTGTCTAACAGTTGCGGAATCGGTGGACGTACATTTTATAATTAAAATACGACAGGGCCAGTTACAATAAAATTATCTAGATATACATTTGCGGGCAAGTACCATGGGTGACGTTAATTCGAACTTTCAATAGTACAGTAATCAATAACACATCAGAACTTAATATCAATAGGGATATCGAAATATTCAATCTATTCTCGTCCCCGCCCACCATGTGCTTCAAAACTGCATACGTATCTCGTGATATCAAGGTTGTGCAACCAGTACACAACAAGGAGTTACGAGTCCCATTTATTCCGGCGCCATTTTGGGCGAGGACAGGCAGGTCCAGGATATAGTCAAAATGTCTCTACCAACCATCGACTATGATGATGTTCATATGCTGTATTTATTAGAGTAACACTCATCTGTCCACATGAAATTAATTTGCCACAATCTAAACATGTCATTTTAATCTTTCCAAAGTTCTTCTAAATATTTGGGACCGTTTCCCTTGCCTCTGATGCTGTCAGTGCCACTTCTTTGATGAATGTACTGGCAGGTCGGGGGTTCTCCTCCAAATCTCTCTTTTATGCAGCACTATAATTAATCGGTGCCACCTCTCCATATGACGATGCATGGTATAGTTACCATAACTATATTTTTTTTCGGTTCCTCTGGAGAGTACATCGTGGCAGATGAAGCGTGTAACGTACCGGGCATTTACCTTTTTTTGCATGTAGAGGAAAGGAAAAAAAATTCGAGCATCCGAGTTCTAAGGTGTCCCAGGGCCATTTTAGTGGACCAGGCCCAAATCCAAAGAACAGGCCGCTGTAGCATCAAGAGCGGCCGAAACTCAGCTGAATGGCAACTGAAACGGTAAAGGGGCGCCCCACTACAGCAGACGAGCCTCCACCTAGGAAGGCCCGTTCACGCCGCCTCCCCCCCCACCCTTCGGGCACCCCACGCCGTTATTCGGAGCAGGATTGTAGGATGGCCACACCAGTACGGCAACTTGCTAGACACCACCTCGGTGCCTACCGAATCTCAGCGCCTTGTGGTGTCTTCTATTCAGAAAACATTGTTGTGCTGCCTTCGACCTATTCGCCGCAAGTGCGCACGCAACTCAGCTGCATAGCTTTCTAGACACCACCTCGGTGCTAACCGAATCTCAGCGCCTTGTGGTGTCTTCTATTCCGAAAATATTGTTGCGCTGCCTTTGGCTCCATTCGCACATCGGTCCGCTACTGACGCCATCTCACAGGCCAACGGGGCGCCCCACGCCGACTTTCAGCATTGTAGGATGGCCACACCAGTGCGGCAACTTTCTAGACACCACCTCGGTGCCATCCGGATCTTGGCATCTCAGCGCCTTGTGGTGTCTTCTATTCAGAAAATATTGTTGCGCTGCCTTTGGCCCCATTCGCACATCGGTCCGCTACTGCCGCCATCTCACAGGCCAACGGGGCGCCCCACGCCGACTTTCAGCATTGTAGGATGGCCACACCAGTGCGACAACTTGCTAGACACCACCTCGGTGCCATCCGGATCTTGGCATCTCAGCGCCTTGTGGTGTCTTCTATTCAGAAAATATTGTTGCGCTGCCTTTGGCCCCATTCGCACATCGGTCCGCTACTGCCGCCATCTCAAAGGCCAACGGGGCGCCCCACGCCGACTTTCAGCATTGTAGGATGGCCACACCAGTGCGACAACTTGCTAGACACCACCTCGGTGCCATCCGGATCTTGGCATCTCAGCGCCTTGTGGTGTCTTCTATTCAGAAAATATTGTTGCGCTGCCTTTGGCCCCATTCGCACATCGGTCCGCTACTGCCGCCATCTCACAGGCCAACGGGGCGCCCCACGCCGACTTTCAGCATTGTAGGATGGCCACACCAGTGCGACAACTTGCTGGACACCACCTCGGTGCCATCCGGATCTTGGCGCGTTGTGCTGCCTTCGGCCTATTCGCACATCGGTCCGCTACTGACGCCGCCTCACGTGCCAACGGATTTTCTACGCTTTTTATACCCTATGCCGCATAACAGGTCATGTGACTTGTTTATAAAACTTTTCATTGGTTCATTTTACTTTTGGTTTCCTAATGATGGAAGGCTTGATCATATGACCTAAAAATAACACTTTTCATTGGATGAAAACTATTTTTTTTCCCCAAACGATGAAAGCCCCACCTTGTTTCTGGATGTTTCAGACTGAAGCTGGCGTCCGCATGAAAGCACCACCATCTCGTGGCTCCGTCGTGGTCATTCCGCGAGCAATCATGGCAGCCGCTCCCCACCAGAAGCCTGCAGGAGTCGGGGGCCCCCAAAACTTTTGTAGAATCCTCAAGGCGGAGGGGACGCTTTCGAGAATGGGGTCCAAGACCTAGCAGACAAGCGTTCGATTTCCAAGGTGTCCCAGGGACATTTCAGTGGACCAGGCCCAAAAAGGAAAGAGCCTGCCGCCATTTTGAGAGTCCTGTGACAGCCGCCTATCGCTGCACCGCAAGAGTGGGCGCAACTCAGCTGAATTGCGGCTTTTGACACAGTGGACCAAAAGCGGACGGAATGGCAACTGAAACGGTAAAGGGGCGCCCCACTACAGCAGACGAGACTCCACCTGGAGAAGCCCGTTCACGCCGCCACCCCCCCCCCGGGGCGCCCCACGCCATTATTCGGAGGGCGGCAACTTACTGGACATCACCTTGGTGCCATCGTTCTGCTGCCTTGGAACTATTCGCACAACAGACCGCTACTGATGACCCACCCCCCGCGACGCCTCACGCCGGATACCGAAACCAGTGCGGCACCCAGGCAACATCACCTGGGTGCCGTCCAGAAATCTGGACGTTGTGCTGCGTTGGGACTATTCGCACAACCGACCGCTACTTCCTTCTTTTTCCCTAAAAATGTTTAAATGTTTTTACTGTTTTTGTTTTGTTGTATATATTTATAAGTTATTAAAGTTTTATAATCCTACTACTTTGTTGGAGTGCTATATATTTTTAATGTGACACATAATTGTAAAAACTTTGATGTACAAAGAGTCATCCCTGGAATCTTCCGCTTCAGGCTCGGTCCCCTCCCCAATCACAATACAGGATGGTTTTCAGATAGTAGGAACGCATGTGCTGTGACGGATCTCATCGGGTGTGGGCCTTGATCTACTATAACTCCTTTGAAGAGGGGTGATTCTTTACAGCTGGGGCCATAAACTACATCTGCAGGGCTAGCTGATAGCCTAGGACCGGCCTGGACAATCGGACACAGAGGAAAAGGAGTGTCAGAGGGTGCGGTAGTGAATAGGGCGAAAGGGAGGTGTCGGGCGGGCACAGGGTGTGATTCTCAGGGAAGAGCAGCGCAGATGGGGGGAGGTTTATTGCCCATGCATAAGACAGAGAGCGGGGGTGACCAGTGCCTGGGGGAGATGCTTGCGAGGGTGGGGAGCCATGCTAAGGATCGACAGCGTGCAGAGAGTGGGTCTGGTCAAGGCATCTAAAATGGCTGCCATGCACGACAAAAAGTGTGGCATTTGAAAAAAGGCAAGATGGCGCAGACAATGTTTTTCAACACTTCCTGATTTCCTTCGAATCGAACGTTAACAGACGTTGGGGCATATTACCAAAGTTAAGCGATATTTATCCCTAACGATGCTTAGCAACGAATTTTTTACCGCTAAGCATCGTCAGAAATTATCGCAGATAAACCTTGCTATTATCAAGGTTTATCGCAAATGCGATAAAAAACGGCCGCAATGCATTAATATCGCTGAACAGTCAGAGATATTCATGCATTACCGAGCTAATGCTCTTAGCCAAGTTATCCACCTCCCATTGGATAACATGGCTAAGAACTGCTCAGGGCAGGTGTTACTTTTTGGAGATATTCGCGCTTAGTGCGAATATCTCCAAAAGTTGGTAATAGGAGATACCGATGTTAGCGACTGTTTCCAGTCGCTAACATCTTGGCATGCCCACTTTGCATGTCATTAGTGATAAATATCACTGACATGCAAAGTGGAGCCCAAGATGGTCGCTATCTCCTACTAGCGGTCGCTAACTGGTGTTAGCAACAGCTAGGTAATACAGAGATAATTTTATCTCCGCTTTCTTGGCTTTTAAAGCCAAAAAAGCGTAGATAAACCCCCTTGATAATATGCCCCGTTATCTCTCCCACACTACCGGTCCCCCTGGGCTTAAACGCCGAGATGGTAGGGACTGCATCCCGTGGAGATAGGCCGAGACGTCACTCAGCAGAAAAACAAGTCTATAAACATACAATAAGTTAAAAGTCAATCATTCTTCTTTCCTTGTAGTACGCTCCCCAGTCCGCTTCCCGTTTCACTAACCGGGCGCACCCCACCAAATTTTTGCACTCTATACTATAACTCTTTTTTTATACTACAATCACTTTGCTACAACCTCATAAATTAAAAATAAAAATGAATAATGTCTCAAAGAGGTCAGGGAGGATCTACTATGCCCCCTTATGGTCATTTGCCCCTTCGCTTTGGCCTCCTCTTGTCTCTCGATCCTACCGAGAGACAAGATGGCAGCCGCTACGGACTGTTTGGAATGTTTACAGACGCCGGAGAACCAATCAGCTTCGCAAAGCTCCGTAACGCGAAAAGTACGCGAAGCGGAGCGCTGTTACAGATATATATCTTTTTTTGAACGTTAATTTCTCAAAATCCACTGGAGCACATATATTGAGACCTAGCAAAGGCACATCGGGGTACCAGTCCCTACAATTTTGCCAAGTTTCGTGCAAATCCATTCAGCCGTTCGATTATTATTATTTTTTTTTTTTTTGCCCCGCGGGGCCCTTTTAAAACCTCCACATCAAACCTAGGGGGTCAGGGAGGATCTACTATGCCCCCTTATGGTCATTTGCCCCTTCGCTTTGGCCTCCTCTTGTCTCTCGATCCTACCGAGAGACAAGATGGCGGCCGCTACGGACTGTTTGGAATGTTTACAGACGCCGGAGAACCAATCAGCTTCGCTTCACAAAGCTCCGTAACGCGAAAAGTACGCGAACTGGAGCGCTGCCTGGTCCGCTGTTACAGATATATATCTTTTTTTTAACGTTAATTTCTCAAAATCCACTGGAGCACATATATTGAGACCTAGCAAAGGCACATTGGGCTACCAGTCCCTACAATTTTGCCAAGTTTCGTGCAAATCCATTCAGCCGTTCGGGCTAAAAGTGAGGCCAACCGCCCTATGGAAAACTCAATGTTAAAAACATGTTTTGGGACCCCCCTTTTTTCTCGGCCCCCCCTTGACGAATCCCCCCCAAATTTTCAGGGGCTGCTTAGAAACAAAATGTTCCATTTTCCTGAAAATTTCAGCCAATTCCGTCCACAAACGCCAAAGTTATTAGACATAGAATTTTCAAAAATCCCATAGAGAAAAAATCCTAACTATATATACCTACTGGCGACCGCCAGTAGGTAATATATATATATATATATATATATAACCTTTGTACGATGCTCCCTTTCTGGACCATGAATGAGGCGCACACCAGGAGGAAATTTTCACAAGTTTTATTCGGCAACAAGAAAAAACGACAGACGCGTTTCGGCTACACGCCTTTGTCAATGTCGGGGAGGTAATGTTTCCAACCATATTTATTTTCAAAACAATAAATTTCATGCCATGAAAAAAATGTTGATTAGTTGAAATCAATGAGGGACAAACAAGTCAATCCTTCATGGTGTAAATACGGGGGCCATTATGTAATGTATGGAGAGTGTATTGTGATCCAAATGTTACTCCACATTGAATTCATTATCAGTTGTTTCTATATACATATATACACATCTTATTTACAATGATATACCACAATTAAAAGATATAATTCATGCTTCAGTGTGGCTTATCAAATTCACTGCATAGTTCATTTAATTGCTTCTCGATTGTTCACCATTTGAACAATTTGGGTTAGTGACTTGTAGTCCCTGTTCTACCAATCTAGCCCTGGATGGGCATACAGCCTTACCACTGTGTATAAACAATACCCTCCTTATATTATATATTTGGCAGCCCCCGGCAGCTCGGAAATCTAGGTGTAATATACCGCTCAGGCATTAGGGGAGAGTGTACGGATGAAATGGGTGACCAATGTTCCGCTCTTAAATTGATGCAATCTATCAGTTCTCCGCTCTAGCAGCTTGTCACCCAGTCTAGCTCGGGATGGGTAAAGACTCTAGTCCCTGCTTGTTATCCTAATTCTCATTCTCCTTCATCTCAAACATGTGCAGACTGCTGTTCTAAGTTCAAAGTGTTATCCTGGATGTTATTTGTACTAATCTTCTGCTTCTGAATACTGCTCTATCCAGACTCATCCTATATGCACCCACAGTTCCTCCTCATTGTTCAGTCCTGTGGGACTCTTCGACTGCATCTCTATTATATATTTGCCTCAAGTTTCCGTAATTTTTTTACTCTATCACCTCCTCTCTCATCTTTAAGGATGTTATCCATACAGAAGTACTTAAGTAAATTGGAATTGGACTTGTGATGTTCTTGAAAATGGTGTGCTACAGGATATACCATATCTCGGTTTTTATTGGCTCACATATGTTGGAGCACTCTTTTCTTCGCTTGGTGAATCATGCTCCCTATATAGTTCAATCCACAGGGGCATGTTAGGCAGTACACTGCAAACTCAGTGTTGCAGTTCATCAGTTTGTTTGTTTTCCTTTTAGTTTTCCTGCCTGGGATCATAAATTCCTTCACATTTTGCCCATTCCTGCATGCTTTGCAGTTCATGCATGGAAAGTATCCTGTTACTGCGTCCTTCCTTTTCAGATTTTTAGAAAAGTGGCTCCTCACCAGATGGGTGCTGAGTGCCAGCCCTCTCCTGTATGTGATTAGGGGTACTTCTGGGAGTTCTTTTCCTATGATGTTATCTAGCATCGTACTCTCCAGTTTTTTCGGAAGATTTGATTAATTTCTGGGGATTGTGCTGAGTAATCCGTAATCATTCTCAGCTCATTGTTGGATCTACTCTCCTTGCTCTTCGTCTCTCCCATAATCAAGTTCTTCCTCTCTAGCTGTTCCCCTTTCTTTTCAGCCGCTTTAAGTGTACCTTACTTATTACATTATAAATTGGTCAAGTAAACAGTCAATTACACTGCTACTAAATCCTCCATCCAAATATTTATTTTTATATATCCACTTATTCTTCAATGCAAATTGCTATATATATAATGCATATTTAAATAACGAAGCAAACCACATTCACTGGATGATGTCATCAGGGATGTCATCAGTGATGTCATTTGAGATGTCATCAGTGATGTCACTGACCATGTCATGAATGATCTAATATGTGACATCATCAGCAGTGGATTGCGGGTGCGCGAAATATAGTAAGTACAACTAACTATGTAGGAGCAATTTCAATGGTTTTGTATGAGTAAAATGTCCAGCTAACTATAACCCCACTAAAACTTATATTTTTATGAGTGAATTTCAAAGGTTTTTTAAAGGCTAATTCCTAACTATATAACTCCTGAAACCTATGGTTTTTTCAGTGAATTTCAAAGGTTTTCTTAAATGCTAATTCCTAACTATATAAGGCCTGAAACCTATGGTTTTTTCAGTGAATTTCAAAGGTTTTTTAAATGCTAATTCCTAACTATATAAGGCCTGAAACCTATGGTTTTTTCAGTGAATTGCAAAGGTTTTTTAAATGCTAATTCCTAACTATATAAGGCCTGAAACCTATGGTTTTTTCAGTGAATTTCAAAGGTTTTTTAAATGCTAATTCTATTAGCGGATAATGTTTAAATATATTAATATCCTAGTGGGACCACCTGAGCAGCCCTAAGGGGTCAGGGTGTTTCTACCCTGCCCCCTTTTTGTGTTCTACACGTTTATTTTTCTGCTTTCTTGTGCCTAATTCCTAACTATATAAGGCCTGAAACCTATGTTTTTTTCAGTGAATTTAGGTGTGCCATACTTTTGTCATAAGTAAGACTGTTAGCGCTCTAGTTGTTCTTTAGAACACTCTGGGACATTCTGTCATTGGGCTATAGTTGGCTACATCTGGCTGATATTTGGGCTACATTTGTTTTTTTTGTCTCTGGTGGCCATCTTTGGGCTACATTGGGCTACATTGGGCTACATTTGGGCTCTAACATATATATAGCCCAATGTAGCCCAATATATATTTTTTCAAAGTTAATTTTCGTAAAAACCACTGGAGCATATATCTTGAGACATAGCAAAGGCACATCGGGCTACCAGTCCCTACAATTTTGCCAAGTTTGGTGGAAAACCATACAGCCGTTCGGGCTAAAAGTGAGTCCAACCGCCCTATGGAAATTAACATGGGGAAAACACGTTTTGGAACCCCCCTTTTATCTCGGCCCCCGCTTGACGGATCCCCCCCAAACTTTTAGGGAAGGACCGGAGCGCCGCGAGGCAAAGTTAAGAAAAATTTCAGGAAGATTCCTCAACCGGCGCCAAAGCTATTCCCAATAGAATGTTGCAATTTCCCTATGGAAAACAATCCTAACTATATATACCTACTGGCTATCGCCAGTAGGTAATATATAACCTATATATATATATATATATGCAATATATGTAGCAAGTATAAAGCCCACTGGGACATGAAAGAAATACGTCATTGATAAATTAATGATATGAACAACAAACAACATTGGTTTGAAGCCCACAAGGACATGATTCTAAAGATAGTAGATAAAATGTTATCTCTAACTTCGACTAATTTAAAAAAATGAATTGTCATTTTATTAAATATGCATATGTTGCGGAGGATGCTCTTGCCTTCAGGTAAGACTGTGGGAGATTTACAGCGGGGGAGACAGTAAAGCTTCCTATCCCTATCGTGATTAAACAACAGAGGAAGCGGTTGCAGTTGGAGGGAAGTTTCCTGTAAAAATTTAGAAAAGAAGGGATCGTTTCAGCCGCAGAAGTAAGAGAGTGTGAAGAGGCAGCTCTACTAATATTTCATGATGCATGTACAAGTACATCAATTTCTTCTGGACATGAGAACATAGCTCTTGAAATAGGTCCTGTGGCATAGGAAAAGCATGTTATTTGAGGGCTCGGAAGCCCCTTTCTAGGTGGAATAGCGGGATCTGAAATGCAATTGGATACTATTTTAAATGTGAGACTTCCATTTTATTCCTCTTAATTTATGTATTGTAATAATTCTTTTTAACTTCAATTATACGAATTGTGTTATGTGCTTTTATGACTGTGAATATTATGGTCGAATAAAGCTAAATATTGATTGATTGTTTGAGAACATAGCCATAAAGTTGTCAGACCTAGAGACAAGCTTAAAACACCTGCACCGTAAAGAACTCTCAAAATGGTGGGAGTCGAAATCATTGTAGCGCTATCTGGAGGTGGAACAAGTCCCAAGGGGCTAAGAATAATGCAACCCAACCCCAAAATGTTGTGTGAGTGGGCTGCTAATAATAACCATGCCTCTCGCAGGATGATTGAAATTTTGATAGTCTGCCGACATTCATAGACAGAAAATCCTAGATGAAATAGAGGCATTACTTATGGCTTTGAGTGAAGAACCGGACCAAGAGCAAATTACAAAATTTAAGGCAGAAATAAAAGAAAGATTGCGCAAATTGGAGATTTCCGTCAAAGAAAGGAAAGTGCAAAAGTTTATACGAGATAAACAAGACTATGACAGGGGCCACATCTTAACATTTTCCAAGAAGTTTGAGTCGATTCGTAGGTAAAAGGTGCGAGCAGCCACAAGAAAGTAATTCTGAACAAAGCAGTTTGCAGAGTTGAGGGATCAATACGGACCTTGAAGAAGACTTGAGTACCGTATAAATAAACCAGTTCCCTCTGTCAAAGATTAATTCGTTTTTTACGGGAGGAGAGAGGATTCAATCTAAGACCCAGGCATCCAATACAGATACTAAAGCCTCAAAGAGGAAGGGGAAGAGGCAGAGGTGCAGCCCAGCGAAGAAGGGCAGGTAAAGAAAAAAAAAGGAGAGGGAGCAAGAGCTAGAGGATGAGAAGAAAGCCTCTATTATTAACCTCACACAGATTGTCCTCACAGACCTGTAAAAGAAAACTTCAATTAGGCCTACCGTTCTGTCCTGAAGTGGATTCGGACTATGTCCAAACAAGGATAAATTTATTTTATTTCATAAGGATGCTAAAACTAAAGAAATATTTCCTCTTGAATCCATCTTTGAGATCACAAGGACTGCAAACTACATCTGCAGTACAGCAAGGAGAATTCACTTTTGATTACATGAATCTAATGCTAGAACTAAGAGAATTAGATACTGAAACTAATACGGAGGATATGTCTGGGGATGCAATATCAATGGCAGAAGAGCAAGGCATCAGAATAGAAGAGGGAGCACGAACGAGTTTTCGACCCAATTCAAGATTTATTCCAGTAACAACAAGGGATGTAACTGATGTCTACAATGATCTAGTAATCAATTAACTTAAGAACTTAAGTACTTATGTAAGCAAAGATAAAATCAAAAATCAAAATTCAATAAGCATGCAAAAACAAAAAGAATATCATGCCTTAATTAAAAAATGCAATGATTATGATAATTGCATAGTGAGAAATGCGGACAAGAGGGGCAAAATTGTCCTCTGGGACGAATCGAAGTATTTGACGGAGGCATATAAACAACTGTCAAACATATCATGTAATGTTAAAATCAAAGAAAAAGAAATGGCGGTGAGTCATTAGGAATATAATATTGAATTGCAACAATAGTATGAGAAAGGCCTCCTTAGCCACGATGAATATTGATTTTTGAAAATTAACAAACCGGTTACACCTGTCTTTTATCTAATCCCCAAGGTCCATAAAGGCGCAGTAAATCCCCTGGGGCGCCCACTAAATTCATCTATAGGGAGCGCACTTGAATACACGTCTAAATATGTTGATTCATTCCTGGGCAGTCTAGTGAAGACACTCCCTTACTATATACAAGATTCAGGAGATTTTCTCAGAAGAAATTTTGATCTCCCATGGGAGGATGAATATTTGCTGGTCACCATAGATGTGTCCACACTGTACACAAGTATAAGGCATACAGATGGTCAAAGAGCCATAAAAAATTTCCTTGGGGTGAGATCAATACAATTGTGGGCACATACTGAGATGATCTTGAGAATGGTTGAAAAATGTCTAAAAAACAACTTTTTTCTATTTAATGGAGAATTGTACCACCAAATATGCGGTACTGCAATGGCCACCTGCTTCTCCCAAAGCTAAGCGAATTTGCATATGGGCTGGTAGGAGGAGCAGGTGATCCGGACGCAGTATCAGGTGGAATGGGAGGAGCACATTATGCACTGGAGTCGATTGATCGACGACCTATTCTTGGTATGGAAAGGTACTGAGGAACAGGTGAAGACATTATCTGTAAGATCCAGAAGAACGATTTAAATCTAAGTTTCACCAGTGATGTTAGTAATTCAATTTATAAACTTTATTCGATTGTTTAAAAAAAACATCATAAAAGTATACAATTAAAACATTGCACATTCAAGAATCCGTTCAAATACAACACCGGGGGGAGGGGGGGTACATATCTTATTGTTGAGCAAGAAAAATTTTGACATAAAATGTAGGAATTACTGTACATTAATTTAAGGAAAAACCATACTTAGTCTTGCTGTGATAGATTTCAAAATAAAAGTAGCAGTAAAGAAACATAGATCTGGGCTCGCAAGTGAGAATAATAACCTCATTGCATTTCCTGTAGTATACGTAGAGTATTTCAAAAACATAGGTTTAAGGTAGCAAATACGCTGGGCTTTGTACAGAGGACAGAGTAGGAGAAAGTGCGGTGTGCTTTGTTTAGTTAAACCATCACATGGACAAGGGGTAACCGAGTGACATTTCATTGTGGGGAAGGCAACCAGGTTATGTGCTATGCCTAGTCTCAGTCTTGAAAGTACAAATTGATGGGACTGTCTATAGATAGCATTAAGGTACATGGGTATACCAGGTCTGTCTTCTTTCAAGGAATAATAGAAGACATGGGTAGAATACTCTTTAGTTGTACTTTTCCGCAGATCAGATTTGACCCGCAAATATTCATTTTTGACTTCCTGTTTGGTCAAAGAATTCATACAGACAGGGTCATTACACACATCCATATCAAACAGATCCTTAACAGTTGAAATCACATATTTTAGCCAAGGAATATTGGAAACTTTTTCCAGAAGTAAACAGTCCTTAATAATGTCTTTGGTAAAGGCAGTTTCCGTCTTGGTAAAAATGGATTTCCAGACCAACAGTGGCCTTAATCCGGTTAGGTCAGATAAGTAGTCCAGATCTAGTTCCATGTGTGTTAAAACAGTGGAAGCCGAAGATGGAAGGCAGAGCAACCGTTTGAGGAACATGTTTTCCATAATTTGCAGAACCCTCACATTGTGATGTCCCCACACCCCAGAACCGTACAATGCTACCGATGTACATCTGTGCTTGTAAATATTCAACATATCTACGATACGGCGGCTTCCCACTTTAGAAGCAAAGCGGAAGACGCCTAGGGATGCTTTCCCCATTCTAGCTTTAACATTTGTCTGCTCTGGAGCCCAGGAACCACTGTTATTAAAAGTAACGCCCAGATAACAGAAATTGGCAACAGTCTCAATATGGTTTTCCTTAAAACAAAAAGGTTTAAAATGTTTTAACTTTTTGCCACACTCCATGACAAAGGTTTTGGAATAATTGATTTTAAGTTTCTTCCTCTGAATAAAATCATAAAACCCATTCATCAATTTTTGAAGGCCTATAGGGGTCCTGGAAAGTAAAACAGTGTCATCGGCATAAAGTAATACCGGTATGGGAAGACCTCCTACTTGGGGGGCATCGGCTTGGATTTGCTTTAAATCTTGCTCAACTGAATTAATAAAGAGCGAGAAAAGCAACGGGGCCAAAACACATCCCTGACGGATGCCAGATCTTACCTTGATCTTTCGTGTACACTCCCCCGCTGAACCATAACGAATTTGGGCCGATAAGTTGGAATAAAGTCTGGCTAAAAAGAGTATAATGTCAGGGGGGGCCCCCATGCCCAACAAAGTTGACCATAACAAAGCATGGTCAACCAAATCGAAGGCGCTAGAAAGATCCGAAAAACACAGGTATAGGGATCCCGGTTTGGCCTTGGTGTATTTACCAATTAGAAGGTTCAGATTAATACATTGTTCAATAGTACCAAGGCCCTTTCTAAAGCCATATTGGGATGGGGCGAGGATATGGTTATCTGTGGCCCAGTCTTCCAATCGTGTTAGCAAGACCCTACTCAAGATTTTTAATGAGGAATCCAGAAGGGAGATAGGGCGGTAGTTCTTGGCCTCTCCTCTATCCCCCTTCTTGTAGATAGGAATTATAATGGATTCACCCCAGCTTGGGGGAGTCTTGTTAACCACAGCGGCATTAAATGCTATGGTTAATAATGGGCTCCAAAGGGCCAAATCATGTTTGTAAAGATCAATTGGCACCCCATCTGGGCCAGGTGCCTTTCCCCCTTTACTATTCTTTATTGCCATATCCACCTCATGGATCGTGATTCTCAGGGTTTCAACTGGGGTGATAAGATTGTTACAGAAATTATCATTAGACTCTCCAGTTGGGTCAAAAATCCCTGTGAAGTGTAAAACCCAGCTATCTTCGCTTACTTGGGCGGTAAGGACTGGGAATTCTTCCTTTTGGAGGAATGGACTGTTGATGGTGCTCCAGAACAACTTGCTGTCCCGGAGGGCTGCAGCTTTATTCAGATCTTCCCAGGCTAGTTCTCTTAGCTCTTGTTTCCTGAGTTTCAATTCGGTTTTATAATTGGTCCTCAAGAATTTAACTGCTTCCCTGTCTCTAGGATTGATGGAAAGGGCAAGCTTAAGTGCTTTTAACGCCTTAGTGCACGCCTGATTAAACCAACCCAGAATTTCCCGTTTAATTGGGGCCTTCTTGGTAGTAAGGGTTTGCTTGATTATGGTACCCAATTTCACGAAATTATTTACGGTATAATCAGGTGGGACATCGGTTTCTAGACAACAAAGTATCACTTTTAAGCCGGCTTTCACAACACTACGGTGTAAATTCTCGGATTTTTCCCCGCACCACTTAATGCGTATCCCATTTGGTCTACATGGGATAATGTCATCAACAACCCTGCCGGAGAATACCTTCCTAGTAATCTCACAGAAGATGGACATAGTTAGTGCGTTGTGGTCACTCAGTCCAAGGTCCAGGATGTGCGGGACCGTTCAATGCGGAACTATCCGGGTGGAGATGAGTAAAAAATCAATAATAGAAGTAGAATTCCTCCCCGTAAAAGTAGGGGCCAAATTATCCTCGTTGTCAGGGGCATGTTGGTGGATGGACACATCATACTTTAGCATCAGGTTGTTAAGGGAAATACCGTAGGGGGAGTGTAGAAAATGTAATGAATACTCCCCATTATCCCCATCATATCCACAAGCAGATGTATAAGAGAGAGGGCAAGTTCTGATGTTAAAGTCTCCCCCCCAAATAATATCATAGGAAATAGCCGATTTACAGAGAATTGAGTCTATAACAGTTTCAAGTTCTTCCACGACAGTGGTACTGGAAGGGTCAAAGATGTTATTATAGTAGTTGATCAATAGAATATTTCTACCCCTGCTGACCATTATTTCCAGTATCTGCGAATGGGACCCCACTAAATGGCTTTTCCTTACATGTATAGGGAGGTGTACAGATAGTAAAATCAGTAATCCGCCTTTAGCCCTCCCCATAACAGACTCTACAGCATTACAATTGTAAGAAACAAAACCATCATAGTGAATATCTTCCACTGACCATGTTTCTTGCAGACACAAAATGTCAAAATCCCTAATGTGCTCCCTCCAGCCCAGGGCTGTAGCTTTTTGCCGCCACCCTGCAATATTCCAACTCGCCATTGAATATCCTTTTAGCCTAGGGGCCTGTACCATATGAGTGGGGATAGCTGTGATGGAAGAAGTTGCATGGCCCACATCGGTGGGAGCCTGTACCAAATCAGTGGGGATAGCTGTGATGGAAGAAGTTGCATGGCCCACATCGGTGGGAGCCTGTACCATATCAGTGGGGGTAGCTGTGGTGGAGGGAGTTACATAGCCCACATCGGTAGGACCCATGACATGAGGTACAGGAAGAGCTGCCTTCAGGACAACAGGTGGAATAGATGGCGAGTTGGCAGCGGTTTCCATGCATTGGGTCGGAGGTTTGACAGTAGATGAGACTTCACTGTTAACTGTGGCAAGAGTCAGCTCCGGGGAAGAGGAAACAGGGGGTAGTCAGTCGACTCCCTCCAGACCTTGTAAGCAACCAAAGCGATTATAATCCGTAAATGGGTGGAATTGGGGCGCATATTGGGGTTGTCTAGGTGGTCTGGTATCATAAGGTCGCTGCCTGCCTCTACGTTCCACAACAGTCCAGTCCCCTCTTCTCGATTGATGGTAATTGTTGGTTGGTGGGAAGAAGTAGGAAACTGGAAGGGTCTGGATAGTGGAATCATACGATCTGTTGAAGCCTGCACATATATGGAATACCGTACGGGGATCTCTAAAGCTAACGGTTATACAGTCTCCGTTGATGTTTTTAGGAGTCTTTCCAACCCAGGGAACCCTCCTGACCATGATGATTTCGTTATGTAAATGGGTCGGGAGGGGTCTATTCCAATTAAGCCATTTGATTATCATGCTTTTCAAGGAACTGAAAGTTTCTGTCTCCCCTTTATCTAATGGTGGTACTCCAGCCTGGATAACTGTGAACCGGTTAGCTTCTGGTGGGAGATCAGGCCGTCTAGGTCTAGGAGTATTGTGTTCCCTAACCGGGGATCCCTGATTTACCTCATCTATGTGAACTGGGGGATTAAATTGACTGGATTGAAGGCTCGCCACATGCTCAGCGGTTGTATTGCTGGGCATGGGAGGGGTGGGTAGACTGTTAGTTGATGGGGGAATAGTAGGCTGAATCGGATTTGGAGGTAGAGGGACCAGAAGAGTTGGGACAATGTGTTGAAAATTAGTACGTTTTGGTGAACATTATCTGCGCCATCTTGCCTCTTCCCCTGATGCCACACTTTTGTCGTGCGCGCCCGCCATTTTTAAGATGCCCCGATCAGAACGAACCCTTTTGCATGCCGCTGGCCCCTGACATAGCCCTTCGCCTTCACTAAGCCTGCACGCTGACCACCCCCCTGCTTGCACCTGCCTTGAGTCATAAACCCCTCCTCGGCGCTGCTCTGCCCCAGGCCCTCATCCTGTTCCCAGCGCGACACCCCCCCCTGCTTCCCTTTCATGATCCCCGGCCCTTAGATGCAAACCCCCTTCTTCCCCGTGTGCCCGGTTTGTCTTCCCCGTTCCCAGGCCGACACCCAGCTCTGCCGATACCATCCCTTGCCCCTCCCCGTACAATAGAAAGTTTCCCCCATCAAAGGATCCCCGGGTTGATCAAAGCCCCCACTCCATGAGATCCGATCAAACCCCCCCACATTCCGTGAATCGGCGGAATATCCAGCTGCGTGATACTCATCACCTGTTGTGACTAGGGTGGGGACTTCAACTGTAAATGTGTGTGGGAACGGGCCCAAAGGGGAGTTCCGGGAATGTCTTTTCCATACATCAAAGCTTTAACATGAATGTGTAATCTACAATAAAGTCATAAAACGGTGTATAAGAGGCCAGGCCTCAAAAATGTATCCAGAACACCTCAGAACGATACCTTCTGCCGGTTTTGTTGTGTTCTCCTCCGGAGAGAATAAAAACCTTGTTTCCTGCTTTCCAGTCTCCAGCGCCTGCCTCTTCATTGATTAAATAACTAGAGGGTCACAGAGGCAATACCGCCGGGCAAATATCGATTGTCCCCGACCCGACGCAGGTTTTAACAATTGGCGTCCCAAGCGTGGGGCCCATCAGCGACTCGTGGATCCAGTGGGAGAGGTCCCGACGACAGAGTGAACGACTGCAACGATCGGGAGAGCTCTTGCCCAATAGACCCTCGTCTGGCAGCCGATCATCCGAACTTCACTAGTTCCGAACAGACCTCTCTCGAGTGATCTACGGTCCTGACTGGGGACCATCAGGAGTGCCGTGAGAAATACGAGAAAAAGAGGACGATCGGGCGCTGGATTCGGAAGACAAGAAACTGTCCACATGGTCCGGGTAAGGTCGTGTAATCACGACAAGTTGCGAAATGATTGTTTGATTGTTTAAAAATACTAGTATTGCTCTTTATTTATTTTGAGATTCACTGTCTACAAACGGAGAAACAACGGGCTCTCTCTTTGCAAGCAGTGGAGGATAGGTAGGGCAGCAGCCGTGCTTATTTTTTTCTCCCCCACTCAATAATTACTTGAAACTGAACTGTTGTTCGCAAAACTATTGTTTCCTGGAGATTCCCTGTCTGCAAACAGGGAAGAGACCACCCTTTTTGCAGATAGTGAAAAGGGTAGGTAACGCAGGTCTTTGCGGACCTACTCATTCTCCCCATTGTTATTTATTGGTCTTTTTTTGTTATTTTTGATCCATGAGGTATTCACTGCCTGCAAACAACGGTGAATAGAAATATTCTGTCCAGTCTTTGCACCTAGTGATAAGATAGGCAGTGCTGACTTTTTAGTCCCTCGTTACGAGCCGTCATGTCTGTCTTCTCCCCACTGATTAATAGCCTGTTTAGCCCGGACCGTGTATTAGAGGTGGACCATATAGCTCCACTAGAAGGCACCCCTAATAAGGACATGTTCATAAACTATGGATTAGTCACCATAGCCTATAATAAATTGTGGCACAGGTATACCGAAGAGAGCCAAGACAAACAGTGGCCACTGGCAGGATCCTTTGACCTTGATAAAATAGAAACGTTAGAAATAGCCCTTCGAAATAATAAGACAACGCCAATTATGCTCGACAGTCTCGGTATGTGGCGCAGAGAGGCTATGCAACGACAGAGAAAAGACGAGGACAAACCAAGTAGAGAAATATACCGACAGGACAACCCCAGGACATCGCTACCCACGACTTATCCCCCGACACTATGCAAAAGACGACCAGACTTAGGGCCAGACCAATGCGCTTTTTGTAGGTATGTCGGACACTGGAAAGCCCAATGCCCGACTCTACTGAGCGTGAGTAAAGGCAAAGGGCCGACAGGAACGACAGACCGGCAGTACGAGAAAAAGCGCAAGGCAAAGAAGAACCCGACTTACATAGACAGACCAGACAGAACCACCACGTTTGATTATGCCCGATGGCACAGATTTCGCCAGGACAATTTCAGCGGCATGCTCAAGTTCTCTTAGGTCGGGCAACATCAAGACGGGAACCCAGCCTCGTTTCAAATTCGCAGACGGAAAGAGATAATTATGACCAATAACTGTTTTATATTCGTCTTGGGTCTTTGTATGTCGTACTTGTACTGTCCCCCGTCTGAGTTTGTGTGTATGTAATGTACAAATCTGCGTCATCCCTCTACACGTGTTTCCGTGTTACTCAACCTCTGCTAGCAGAAACTTAGCATAAAAGCAACCTGGAAAGAAAGAAATGGTAAAACAAAATCCGTAGACCATTAATGAACTTGAACTTTTAATTTAACACAACAAACAAGGAATAATAACGGTAAACTGTAGAAAATGAAAATCAAACAGAACATTCGCCCCCCCCCCCCCCCATTCTGGAACCTTCCAAAGTAGGGCAGGGTTACGGCTACGCCCAACCAACGGCAACCCATATAAGGCGGGCCCGGCCGCCAACTCTTGGTCAGGAAATCTTAACGTATGGGGGAGCCGGAGGAGAGGCAGGAGCCAGCAGCCGGGGCAGTTGTAGGTAGTCCCGCCACATGTCTCCTCAGCCAGCCGCAACGGGCCTGGACAGACTTAAGTAGTCCCGCCACATGTCCAGAGAAGAACGAGGCACCTCTTCCTTTTCTCTTCCGTAACAGCCGCAGCAGCTCTGGACGGCGGGATGTCCTGCACGTACCTCCACAACAATTTGTCCAAGTTGGGCTGGGAAGGAGAGGCGACGCGGACGAGCCTCTCCCACCTCCACCGATAGGAGGTCTCCCAGCCCCCGGCCCGACGCCGAACACCCCCAGTCAGGCGATGGTGCCAATACTTCCACAGCACCGAACACACCATGGTGGCACCCCAGTACTTGCGCAGCACCGAACGTGCAATGGTGGCCATATTTTCGGAACACCGAACCTGCAATGACTGCACTGATACTCGTGCCGCGCCGAATGCGCGCCACAGGTGGCCATACTCCCACAGCACTGAGCACAGGACTTGGGGAACACCGGATGTGGAGAGACCTTCATGCGGGGCGATGAAAAGGAGCGGCATGGGGTGCACCGGGAGAAGGAGACGATGCGGACGAGTCTCCCTCGCCCCCCCCCCCCCAGGTGGGGGCATCGCAGCTGCACCCCAGCTGAACGTCCCGCTCTCACACAACAGGGATCTCTTCCTTTCACTCCGAAGGATCTCTCCCACTCTTGCAAACTCGACGAGAGTGGCCCCTGTAGGGCCTCAAAATGGCGTCTGGGTCCGCTGGAAGGCGGGCCCCGGCCACTAGAGTAACTTTGACCAGCAATATAACTCGAACATTTGCCCCCTGGAGCACGAGCCCCCATCTCCGACAGCATCTCCGCAGCCTTGAAGGTCCTACAAAGGTCCCCGGCGGAACCTTCGGCCTTTGCAGGCTTCCGGTAAGGGACGGCTGCCTTGATCGCCAACGAAACAAACATGACATTGCCACTCCTTCTGTTAGCATGAATTCTAGAACTGCCGAAAAGGACTCTGGTCCAAACTGCCAGTAATGGGAAACATTTCCCCCTGATGCTGCTTCCGGACTGAGCCGGCCCCGCCCAAAATGGCGCTGGTATCAATCGGAACTTACGAACACCTCGTGGTGTTCCTTCGCACTAATATAAACTTGATGTTCTGAGATTTTATCCTTTGTACACTTGGCTAGAAAAGACAAGGAGAACTCACTCGACGAACAGTATGAAAGGATCCCCGTTACAAATGTTGGTTACAAATGTACAATGTATTATATTTTTATAACTGATGTAAACCTCGTTTACGACGCTCACGTACGGTATGCATATAGGAAATCTGATTACCACTATTATGATTATGCTTCTAAATTATGAAAATAAATGCCCCCGAACCCCCAGCCAATTAATAGACGTTTTAGTTTCTTACAAATGAATGAGTAAAACTTTCCGATGTTTTTTGCTGCAAACGACACCCCCCACTGTACGCACTTTAGCCATTGCCACGACCGGCCAAATACGACCGCACCCTCATAATCCTCATGCTGAAATGATTTTGCAAAATAAAGTTTTTGAAACTATGGACGGGTATCGCATGCTTTATTTTAAAAAAATGTGGGACCGGTGGGAAAGTTCTTTTCTGTGCACCCTACTCTGCTCTCTCTTTAAGGTTAAAAGAAGATGGTTGCCCCGCCCTGGAGGACGGATCGGATCGACAACACGACACTCCGCCTTCAAAGTACGCGACTGACTCATGAACTCTCGCGTAAAGGAAGACCTTGACTTCCAAGGATGGGTAAAACGAACGGTGTAAATGAGGGAATGTAAAAGGAGGGTGAAATGAAATAATGTAAATGTGATAAAGTACAACGTACCAAAGTATCAGGGAACGGAGCTGACCCAAGAACCGAAGAACCTTAGAACACCACAGCGTTGAAAGAGGTTTAAGGATCCCGATAGTGAGGTACACCCTTTGACTAGATACCTCGCACTAAGCACCTCTGGTTTCCTCTTTACGTTTCCCCGCACACGACCTATATGGACACACTACCCCCCCTCGACTCCAGAAACCATATCCCCGGGGACCCTGCCCCGAGGAGGAAAGACGAGTAAGAGGTAAGTAAAGGACTTATGAATCCATGTATTTGAATATGCGCGAATGCTGTCTCCCCCACCCCCCTTTTTCCTCCCTCTGCAGGTTACATCAGAGATTACAGCCGAGGTGTGGCGAAGATCTGAAGCCTTGCCATGTCTAATACACGAAGCGGACTAGCGCCGCAAGGTGGTGTCTAAGCACGCCTGCAAACTACTCACGTATCGAACAAACCCGGAAAATTAGCACAACCTGATAAAAAGTGATCACCCTTAAACCAGACCGGACGAATGAACCCATGTCACGTATGATGCGAAACTATGAGGGAATGTGTGTGTGTGACTGAGGCGTCGACCCAACTGGTCGAAGGACCGAGAATGCGAGAAGTGCGACAAAATGGTACCTCCTTTCTTCTCTCCTTTTTCTCAAGGCACGTCCCCTCTACCCTGTCTAATGCTCAAACTGCATGATTACAAGATTCTAACGCAGACCCGTGAATGCCCTTTACTGTGTAATGCACTAAATAGCCTTTCTTGAATACACTGCCACCCTCTCTGTTGCACGTGTACTATTTAGCCTGCCGTTGCGCTCTCTCTCTCTCTCTCTCTCTCTCTCTCTCTCTCTCTCTCTCTCTCTCTCTCTCTCTCTCTCTCCCTCTATTTTTGCACTCCCACTCTTCCGAGTGATTAGCCCCGAAATTGGCAGATCGCCACCCCTAGCACACCACCTAATTGGCTTCAAATACCGTCAGTATTTGCACAAAAAACTTGTCTTTAATACAATCACCCTGAGGCCGCGTCATTACCTCTCCTTTTCCGCTAGAAGTCAATGAACCGAGGTTGAGCCGTAAGGGAAAGGACAGGTAAGACGACAGAGGTTCCCTAATCTGGCCCGAAATAAGGGAACTACATGTCGACGGCTCCTATGGTATAAAACAAGGACCTCAGAATACGCGACCCTCCCCGCCCCGAATTGTCACAATACCCAAACCGGAAAAATGATCACCCCTGTTACCTCCCCTGTATCAGCCGCCCAAAAACTGGAATTATGAAACTACCCCTCATTTCCGGTTGTGAGAGATGGGTCGATTTATGCCCTTACCACAAGTTTCCTATGTCCCTGGTTGTTCCCCATAAAACCCCTGTCCTTCCTAATTAAGTAATCGGGCTGTAAAAGGTTACGTAGGATCCAGAGCGATGTTTTACAAGGTTAACAGACTAGTCCAAGGTAAAGAAATCATCGAAATGAACCCCGTAGTAGTTGAAAGGCAGGATGCATCGATAGAAAGGAAATGTTTAGCCATGTTCATCTCTCAGCAAAATACCTGTGTAGTACCATGTTGACGACTCACAGTACCCTTTGTAAATGTAAAACTCTAGAGAACGGCATATCTTTGCCAGGTTCGTCTCACGAAGGTGGGTCACCATCAGATGAACTGTCGTGACTGTAATAAATAATTGTAAAGGAAAGTCATAGTAAATCCAACAGGCCCGTCACCGGTCATTCATATGCCAGTTGTGAACACTAATATAACGGGCATTTTTCATTCTTTGCCTGGAGCTGGGAGAGAAATAGACTTTTTGATTATCTTCATCTGCAAATTCTCTAAAGACTGTCTTTTCAAACTTGTTTAAGGGTACTGCTGTTGGAGGAGAGAAGGACCGGATGTGGGAGCACGAGGCCTGACTGCAGACTAAGGAACACCTGCGACATTAGCCAAGGCGAGACCACGACAGAAAAGAGCTGCAGGACGAAGCACTGTTTTCGACAACATGAGAAGAAAGGGTCGACCTGATGCCCCTGCTCGATGTCCAGTGTCTGTCGACAAGTCCCCGCTCTCTGAATTCGGTCACACGCCCGCCTATTTGAAGTCTCTCGTTCCCCTAGTTTGTTCCTAATTTGGCCTTGCTCCATCCCCCTTTTCCTCTGACCTACCCTATGGACTGTTTTGTACGCTCTTCTTCCATCTGAACTTTCTGACAATCACCTCAAAGGACACAGGGCGAAAAGGACCTTTCCGACCAGAAACGCGAGGAAAGGGTCGTGCCCTGCAACGCAGAACTTAGAACAGAGCTGGACTTGTAGCTCCACCGCCGGTGCTCAACAGCGCCAACGAAAGGCAACAAAGAATGATGAGAACTCGTTAAACTTCGAACATTTGACATCCCCAATCGCCGTTTCTACTAGACCTCATTTCTCTCCCAGCCGCCATTGTATTGATCATGCTCCAATCCGAACCTGATATATATGTAATTATTGCATTCCTATGACTTTCCTGCTAAACAAATTGATCAAAGTTTATCAAATAGGCTCACCTCCTAAAAACTAGAAATGTTAAAATGTATTGTTGACAACTCTTTTCATCTAGGGTTCCTACCGTTTTCTTTCTCATGCCCACCACAATAGAACCGAGTAGAGAATGAGCCAGCAAGATGTCTTGAATATGTTAAAGGGAGGACTGTTGAAAATTAGTACGTTTTGGTGAACATTATCTGCGCCATCTTGCCTCTTCCCCTGATGCCACACTTTTGTCGTGCGCGCCCGCCATTTTTAAGATGCCCCGATCAGAACGAACCCTTTTGCATGCCGCTGGCCCCTGACATAGCCCTTCGCCTTCACTAAGCCTGCACGCTGACCACCTCCCTGCTTGCACCTGCCTTGAGTCATAAACCCCTCCTCGGCGCTGCTCTGCCCCAGGCCCTCATCCTGTTCCCAGCGCGACACCCCCCCCTGCTTCCCTTTCATGATCCCCGGCCCTTAGATGCAAACCCCCTTCTTCCCCGTGTGCCCGGTTTGTCTTCCCCGTTCCCAGGCCGACACCCAGCTCTGCCGATACCATCCCTTGCCCCTCCCCGTACAATAGAAAGTTTCCCCCATCAAAGGATCCCCGGGTTGATCAAAGCCCCCACTCCATGAGATCCGATCAAACCCCCCCACATTCCGTGAATCGGCGGAATATCCAGCTGCGTGATACTCATCACCTGTTGTGACTAGGGTGGGGACTTCAACTGTAAATGTGTGTGGGAACGGGCCCAAAGGGGAGTTCCGGGAATGTCTTTTCCATACATCAAAGCTTTAACATGAATGTGTAATCTACAATAAAGTCATAAAACGGTGTATAAGAGGCCAGGCCTCAGAAATGTATCCAGAACACCTCAGAACGATACCTTCTGCCGGTTTTGTTGTGTTCTCCTCCGGAGAGAATAAAAACCTTGTTTCCTGCTTTCCAGTCTCCAGCGCCTGCCTCTTCATTGATTAAATAACTAGAGGGTCACAGAGGCAATACCGCCGGGCAAATATCGATTGTCCCCGACCCGACGCAGGTTTTAACAAATGGGCGGGGTGTTTTGACATTGGGGCTTACTAAGAGTTGCTAGGATTGAGGTAGTAGTTTTCTCTAAGTTGGATATTCTAGAATTTAACCTATCCAATTTTGCCTCTAGTGGTGATATAATTGATTTAAGTAAGGCCACAGCCCACTCCATGGACACCTCTCTACCCGGGAGGGTAACTTCATGTGGGTTGGTAATCTGGGGTGGCTCGCCCCGCACTTTGGCTGATTTCACAGACCTTCCCGTTTTGGTTTCATTTTTGTTATACACTCTTTTCCGTTTCCTAATTGCGCCTTCTCTTTCCCCTTGGCTATTAGTTTGAATAGTACTCTCTTCATGGTGAGACGAAAGGGAGACATTATTGCTTTCGGGGACATAATTAATATCCGTGACAATGTCAATTGTAGTAGCCAAGGTGCCGGGGTCTTCTCTTATTTACAACAAGGGGTGGTGATGGACAGAGTCTCTGAATTAAGCAGAGTACTCTCACCCAGTCAAGAGATCAGGGCTAGATCCAACACCGTTTTTTAGCTCATTGCACCATCCCAGTTTCAGAACCTGGCTGTATGCAAATTAGTCTGTCCCTGGCCCAGTGCATCATGGGAACAGGGCAGACCAGACTACACCAGCCAATTCTTACACTGGGAAGGAAACAAGCTTCCGGGGACCGGTTTCTGCCATTTCAGGCGTCTTCGGCCCGGCTTGCTTGAATCCTGATGGTGCAATGAGCAAGGGACTCACATCTGAGTATACCCTTCCACGCTTAGGGTGGACAAAATTATTTACAACAAGGGGTGGTGATGGACAGAGTCTCTGAATTAAGCAGAGTACTCTCACCCAGTCAAGAGATCAGGGCTAGATCCAACACCGTTTTTTAGCTCATTGCACCATCCCAGTTTCAGAACCTGGCTGTATGCAAATTAGTCTGTCCCTGGCCCAGTGCATCATGGGAACAGGGCAGACCAGACTACACCAGCCAATTCTTACACTGGGAAGGAAACAAGCTTCCGGGGACCGGTTTCTGCCATTTCAGGCGTCTTCGGCCCGGCTTGCTTGAAGCCTGATGGTGCAATGAGCAAGGGACTCACATCTGAGTATACCCTTCCACGCTTAGGGTGGACAAAATTATTTACAACAAGGGGTGGTGATGGACAGAGTCTCTGAATTAAGCAGAGTACTCTCACCCAGTCAAGAGATCAGGGCTAGATCCAACACCGTTTTTTAGCTCATTGCACCATCCCAGTTTCAGAACCTGGCTGTATGCAAATTAGTCTGTCCCTGGCCCAGTGCATCATGGGAACAGGGCAGACCAGACTACACCAGCCAATTCTTACACTGGGAAGGAAACAAGCTTCCGGGGACCGGTTTCTGCCATTTCAGGCGTCTTCGGCCCGGCTTGCTTGGTCTTCTCTTGGCGGGGGTGTTACCTCCAGGATAGCAGATTGTTCACTATTTCTGTTAGGTGTTTTGGCATTAGCAAGGGACCCTATGGATGAGCGTTTAAGACAGATAAGTTCAGTTGATAGGCGTTTTTCCAGAGTGACAATCTCCTTGTCTATGATATTATTGGCCCTTATGAGAAATTTTTCCATACCTCCTGGGGTTGAGAGACTTCCGGTTAGCGATGATTTGATCCTGGTATCTCTTCCAGCCATGGTCCCCGAATGCAGGAGGGGGCTTACACAAGTTAGAGGGTTGGGCCGGTCCGGTCTCTCCCGATCTCTAACGGGCACAAACGGGCCCGCTCTTGGCCCGGTCTTCGCCCGCTTCCTCGTCCGCGCGCGTCCCGCGTACGCGTTCAAGGCGGGGTTAAAGTAGAGGAGGAGAGAAGGGGGCGGGAAGAGGAACCAGGTGCGCGCGGTGGACGGCGCAAGCACTGCTGGACCTCGCAGTCCCGCTCCCTATGCAGGTTACGTTTCAGACACTCCCCCAGCCGAGGTGACCGAGCCGAAATGCTCCCAAGTCACAAGAAAGATCAGGTAAAGGGCTCCGCTGCAGTTCTTTCCCCAAAGGTGGCCACAGGCACAGTTCAATTATCCTCACGCTGCACGAGCGGCTCCCGCGCCAGCGGGGGCCGCGAGGAGTTTAAAAGCCTTCCAGGGAGGTCGGAGGGAGAAGGGGGCGGGAAGAGGAACCAGGTGCGCGCGGTGGACGGCGCACGCACTGCTGGACCTCGCAGTCCCGCTCCCTATGCAGGTTACGTTTCAGACACTCCCCCAGCCGAGGTGACCGAGCCGAAATGCTCCCAGGTCACAAGAAAGATCAGGTAAAGGGCTCCGCTGCAGTTCTTTCCCCAAAGGTGGCCACAGGCACAGTTCAATTATCCTCACGCTGCACGAGTGATGTTAGTAAAACTATTCTAAATTTCCTTGACCTCACAGTGAACATCAAAGGAGGTAGGATAGAAACAAAGTTGCTTAGTTATCAATAGGAGGGAGGAGGAATGGTTGTCCTATCGGTTCCCCGAAACAAGGTACAGTTTATCAAAAGGAGATAGGACACTTGTGACCACTTATTCCCAGAGATTTGAAAAAGCCCTCATAAACGCTGCGTATCTCGAGAAGCGGTATATCTTATTCTCCGCCCCACGCGAGCGTTATGGCAACAGTCATAGGGCTTATTCAGTCAGTGTCTTGCCAGCCTCACCCGAGGCGATCTCTGATTTTTTCGTGGCAGTATCCAGAGAAAAGCGAGTTACCCCACTGAAGCTGAGTGATAGATAAAAAAGTGTGCAGGTGATTGTAGGTTTTATTCAGTTCACTTGACCACTTATTAAAAATTATTAGGTATGCTCTGGGGATAGTTAGGAATCCTTAGCATATGTCATTTGGACAAAAAAATATAACATCGACATGTTTCTGCTCTATTGGCCCGAGGGTCTAAGAGCTTTCGTCAGGACAGATAAACAGGAAAACACACAGTGAGTAAAAGATAATGTCACAATTTTGACATAAAGGGTATCTATTATTTAGTAGTCTTACCCTTGAAGGTTTTCAAATACCTTAAAAAGAAATCAACCGCATTTCAGCAGGAGAGTTCAGGCCGCTGTCGAAGCGTATTCCGCGTCTTGTGCTGGCTCTGCCTCCTGGACGCAGAGCCAGCACAAGACGCGGAATACGCTTCGACTGTGTGTTTTCCTGTTTATCTGTCCTGACGAAAGCTCTTAGACCCTCGGGCCAATAGAGCAGAAACATGTCGACGTTATATTTTTTTGTCCAAATGACATATGCTAAGGATTCCTAACTATCCCCAGAGCATACCTAATAATTTTTAATAAGTGGTCAAGTGAACTGAATAAAACCTACAATCACCTGCACACTTTTTTATCTATCACTCAGCTTCAGTGGGGTAACTCGCTTTTCTCTGGATACTGCCACGAAAAAACCAGAGATCGCCTCGGGTGAGGCTGGCAAGACACTGACTGAATAAGCCCTATGACTGTTGCCATAACGCTCGCGTGGGGCGGAGAATAAGATATACCGCTTCTCGAGATACGCAGCGTTTATGAGGGCTTTTTCAAATCTCTGGGAATAAGTGGTCACAAGTGTCCTATCTCCTTTTGATAAACTGTAGAAACAAAGTTGTACAGAAAGCCTTCTTCGGGGAACACGTTGCTTCATGCAACAAGTTCCCACCCAACTTATCTAAAGAGAAGCTTACTGTTTGGTGAATGTTTGCGAACCAAACAGAACTGTAGTGAAGAGACCATTTTGAGGACAGAACTCAACATTCTAAAGAAAAGGTTGTTGAGTCTGGGTTACCCAGATGATTGGGTTAATACTCCAGTAAGCAGGGCAGCAAAAAGGAAGAGAGAGGGCATTTTATTTGAGAAAGACACAAAGAGAATAAAAGAAAAAGAAAATAATCAGTGCTGAATAAAAACAACGTTCAGCAAACAAGAAGAAGAGCTGAAGAGCATCCTTAATAAACACTGGCATGTGATTAAAAATTAACCAGTGTTGGGGAAAGTGGTCACACAGACCACAAGTGACCTTTAGACAAGTTAGGGCGTTGAAGCAGGCACTAGTTAGGAAAAGCACAGCCTAAAACCACATAGTTAAATAAGAAGCAGGGATTCCTAAAATGTTCTAAGTGTGAAGCTTGTTTACATGGAATCAATACTGATTGTTACAAACCAGGATTGTCAACTAATATGAAGAAAATCAAAGGAAAATGTAGCTGTAAGATAGAGTTTGCTGTGTACGTGATGCAGTGTCCTTGTAGATTGCAGTACGTGGGCAGCACAATTCTGGAAGTGCATAAAAGAATCTTGCAGCACTTAAGGGCAATAAAGAATGGCGATCAAACCTACCCAGTCGCTCACCATTTTGAGAGATTCCATGCTAAAGATTTCAAGGGGCTAACTTACTTTGTGACTGATGCAGTGGCAGTAGATGTACGAGGGGGAAATAGTGAGATGGCAACATCACTAAAGTAATTGTGGACTGCAGGCTTCGAAAAATTGAGAAACCGAATTGCAGAATGACAGTTTGTGTGCATTTAATCTTCAACGGACACAGATTTGGAGGCCCGACTAAGGGTTTGATTTTATTTTGCAGGAGGCAGAGCCCAACATGGGTCGTATGGTGGTTGGAGGACTATGAATCCCAGAAGTCCTTAGATGAAATAATCAATAGCAGCTATGAAACAGGACAAATCAGGGACTTGTTTTCTTCCTACGTCTGCCGCTGCATACCCGCCCCGTGAGCAAGGAGCAGAGGAAGCTCCGAAACGCGTTGGGGCTTAATGAAATATCCAGCGCTGTGTCTCGTTGTGCCTGAATAAAGGACTTAACCGTGGTGGCTGAGTTCGCCTGTCATTGCGTGCACCTCAAACTGTGGCAGCGTAATTGGAAATATTTAGCGGCCGAACCAGGTCGGGGAGGTGGCAACATCACGAAAGTATTTGTGGACTGCAGGCTTCAAAAAATTGAGAAACAGAATTGCAGAATGACAGGTTGTGTGCATTTAATCTTCAACTGACACAGATTTGGAGGCCCGATTAAGGGTTTGATTTTATTTTGCAGGAGGCAGAGCCCAACATGGGTCGTATGGTGGTTGGAGGACTACGAATCCCAGAAGTCCTCAGATGACGTCAGCAATAGCAGCTATGAAACAGGACAAATCAGGGACTTGTTTTCTTCCTACGTCTGCCGCTGCATGCCCGCCCCATGAGCAAGGAGAAGAGGGAGCTCCGAAACGCGTTGGGGCTTAATGAAATATCCAGAGCTGTGTCTCGTTGTGCTTGAATAAAGGACTTAACCGTGGTGGCTGAGTTTGCATGTCATTGCGTGCATCTCAAACTGTGGCAGCGTAATTGGATATATATATATATATATATATGTATATATCACTTGCACACTTTCCAAAGAAAAGATGAGAGGCCACAGTAGGGAACAGGCAGCCGTTTATTTCAGAGGTCCCAGAAATGGCGAATGCATTTCGGCGTAAAAGCCTTTTTCAGCGCCTTCCTCTTTAACGAACCATTCCCCAACGAACTCCTCCTGTGAATAAATATCTGTAGGCACTGAGTTCCCTCCCCCTAATGCGTTCAGCACAGCGATGACAGTCGTGTTGAATGTTGCGGACTCCAAATCCCAGCATGCACAGTCTCGGCATAGTCAGGTAGCTGGTGTGGGGGGGTGGAAAAAATTTTGTTTTGTACCCAAGCAGGAGGGCGGGGTGGTCGAAGAACGACGAACATCACGGTGTCAGTCCTGTGTCCCCTCTGACTGCAGCGCCCTTCCTCCCAGGTCAGAAATGAAACAGGGGCGGTCAAATGCGAGACAGTTTGCCCCGTCGAGATGAATTATCTCAGTCTGTTTCCTCCGTTCTGAGAATCTAGGCCGACACACTCCTACTGTGAACTGAAGCAGGCCTGATAAATATTAGAAAGGCAACCTCGTCATCGATTCTTGACGAAGAAAAAAGGCGGCACTCCAGAGATATTTCACAACAATGTTTTAATAAACTGCTGAAGCATTTCGACCTTGCGGTCTTTGTCAAAGCCTAATCATACTGTGAAAAGTGCCAAATTGCTTTAAAAACAATCCAAGTTGGTTTCAGATCATGAACATAGAAAGAATATTTACCTAAATATGTACACTAACGAAGAAACATAGTTGCCACACATTTTTGTGTGTTTTTTGCTTTTTGTAAATAATACATATTACAATTAGATATATATATTGTTTGTTAATAGAACATTTCATGTCATTCACACAAGTAACCTCAAATCACATAGCCAAGTGGCAAAGAGTCTCATCTTTCATAATCCATAAACACCCTTCATATTGCAAAAAAGACCATTATCATACAATTCGGGAACATCACATGCCCAGTTGCTAATTCATCCACATTCAATCAGTAACCTCCTATAAATGATTCTTCTATGGTGTCTACACAGAAATCATTATAAACCTGTGACATAAGATATCCTCAATACATATGTAACCTACAAAAAATGAATAAATATTACTATATTCTTGGTGAACCCGGTAAAACATGCACCAGTGAGAAGAAAAAAGAAAGAAAACCCAAACAAAAACATATAACATTTATAACAAAAAGGTAATGCCACACAACATCTTTAAATTCTCAGCTCAAAACCTCATAAGACAGATCACACAATTGCTCATTGTAATAATATTCAGAAATACCCGATTATGAAGGAACAGAGAGCAAAGACTATTACTCCATCACCTTCTTCACCCCAGATGTACATGCATTTCCGGTTCCTGATTGAGCCAGAAAGAGTAACAGTTGTTCTATAAAATGATGTATTCGGATTCTAGTCTGTGTAGAATATGCTCTCTGTCTCCACCTCCTGTATTCAGGATCACCCTGTCACACCAAAAATGCAATTTCATCAGTTTCACTTGGATGTTGTTTGTGCAAATGTCTAGCAATCGCACAACTGGCAGCACTATTTCCGACTGCTCGTAAATGCTCAAGAACTCTTTTCTGTACAGGAAAGATGGTGCATCCACATGTTTCAAACCACATTTACAGACAAGCACATAGATGGCATAATCGCTGTTACAATTGATATATTTATTTATTTTGACCTCCTTGCTTGTAGGTAGTCTGTATGTGTTCTTATTCTTGCTGTGTGTACCGGCTTTACAACTACCACATTTGTAGAAACATTGTTGTTCACTCAACCATGTGCCTGAACCTGTCTGGCGGTTTCCTTTGCAACTATGTACTAATATATCCTTCAGGGACTTACTTTTCCTATATGTTATCCGTGGGTGTGGGCTCATAAGATGTCCTATCATCTGATCTGATTTGACAAGTTTCCATTGCCTGTTGACAATACGTCTTACTGAGGTTGATTCCCTACTGAAAGTAGTTATCAGCCTCACCTCATTTGTCTCCTGTCGCTTAGGCTTAGGTAATAACAAGCTTTTTCTCTGTTTCTACCTGCCACTTTCATACAAGATTCTGTGATGACCTTGGATGGGTACCCTCTTGATCTGATCCTCATGAACATCTGTACTTCCTGAAATGACCTGGGACTGCTATTATTTCTCTTTGCCCTGATCAATTCCCCATAAGGGACGCTACACTTCATGAAGGCGAGTGATGACTGTGGGCATGTTGGATACTGTTCCACGCAGTTTCTTTACGCAAACGGCTGGTATGTACAGTGCCATCATTCACCATAACTAACATATTCAATTTCTGACATGTCTTTTCCATGATAATTCAGTTCAAATCATTCACATTAATCCAATCCAGGAAGGAATTAAGTTCCTTCTGTGGCCCATCCCAGATTAAAAACAGGTCATCAAAGTATAGTGTCCAAAAAACAATATGTTGTGTCCATCGCATTTATTGTCTGTCCATACATGTACCGCTTCCCACTACCCCATGAATTGGCCAGCAAAACGCGGGGCAAAACAACCCCCCCATTGCAGTCTCAGTAAGTTGCTTATGCCATTGTTCTCCAAAGAGAATGATATTATTCTCCAAACAAAATTTCAACATTTCTAATAGCATACTGGACTGATCATACATAGCAAGTGGTTTTTCACTAAAGAAATACTTGCAAGCTTCTATCCTCAAGTCATGATTTATACAAATGTACAGGGATACAACATCAATAGTTGTTAAAATAAAGCTGTCCGTCCATGGGATGCCTTAAATCCTTGTTAGAAAATCAGTACTATCTCCACTATATGCAGGAGGACTGAGGACATAAGGGCACAAAAAAAAGTCCAAATAAATTGGGGTGTCTTCCAGTAAGCTACTGTTCACAGATATTATTGGTCTATTCTGGGGATCAGTTCTATGTTTCTGTACTTTGAGTAGTAAATAAAAACATGGTGCAATGGGAGATTTCACCAGTAAACATTGGTACCCATCCAGGGTAATCAAGCCTTTTTCTTGCCATCCTGTAAGGAGAATGTGATATCTGGTTATAGTATGTTTGTACCGTTCCAAATATTATCTTTCATAGCATCCTGACAGTATTCAGTATTCGTTGTCTCCTGGCTTCATGGTTTTATTTATTAATGTCCAATAAGACAGCATTATCACCCTTGTCGGATGGTTTAATAACAATTGATGTGTCTCTTTATAAGGATGAAAGAGCCAATTTCTGAACCTCTGTAAGGGTGTTAGCATATTCATTCTTGCTTTTTTTCCCAACGTTCCAAGAGGTCACGGGTAACAACTTCACGAAAGGAATCAATGTTGTCAGGCGCTATAATCGGATTATATCTAGATTTAGTTCTGAAATCCTTATGACTGATCCTATCTGTCTCAATACCCAGATTACACAAAAGGTCCCTCTCAGTGTCCTAGTCCCTGCTACCCTGTACAAATTCACTAGAGTTGCCAGAGCTGGAATGTCACCTATGCACAGAATGTCTGCCCTGGGATCTACAGCACTCCCTCCTCGAGCTATAGGTCTAATAAATTGTTTCTTCTCCTGTTGTGTTAATTCTTGTGTAACTTCAATTTCCTTATAAATAGAAAAAGATTTATCCGTGTTTGTGCATAGTTAAAGTTGGCAATTGTACAAAAGGATAATCCTAACTGTAAGAGAGAACATTCATCATCGGATAACTTATGGGAAGACAAGTTATTAACAAGTAAATTTTACTCGCCAATTATTTGGTCTTCTTGCTTTGCCGAGTATCTTTCCCAAGTAGCATGTTGTGTTTTTTTGCACTGACTCCTCCTCTTCTGGTTTTCCTTCTTTTCCTCTGTCGCTTCCTCCTCCTCTTGGAGGGTTCCTCCTTGGTCCCTAGTTCATCTGTAAAAAATGGTATTCAATATGGGTGGAAAAGGGCAAGCATCTTTGATTGGCAGAACTCTCCTCCAAATCTGAGAAGTTATCTGAACTTGATTCTGAGGTATTCATTTCTTGTTGCTTCAAAGCATGTCTGTCTAAATTCTTTTTTTGCTACATCACATTTTCAACAAAAAGTAAGGACTCTGCCCATCGCATATTCATTCTTGTCTCTAAGAAATGTCTGCTTCTTCTTAGCCTTTATCTCATCCTCATCTTTGGATAATATTGCCTCCATCTCTTTCAGAAAGCTTTGTATTTCCTCCTGGGGAGGTTGTTTATCCAAAGCCTCCTTTAGTTTCATTAGGTCATCAGCCACTTGCTCCAGCTCAATTGCAGCATATTTCGACAAATGTCCCAATATATTCTTGCCGTTATCCGCCATTAGAAACAACCACTCCTCTAATGGCATAGGGTGGGGATTCTGAAACATTTAGTGATGTAATATGGGAGGTAATTAGAAGTGCATGGTGAGAGTGTGACACTTCAGGGGTTGTTTGGGTCTACGGAGGAAGCCACCAGGCCCCCTCAGTCCCAGCCGGCAGCCCTTGTGGGAGCGGGTCTTTTTCTAAATTGTAGATAGGTGCCCCCATTCCCACCCGGAGCACCCACACTGCAGTCGTCATCGTATGGTCAAGCCGGAAGCCCCAAGGGCTCAGCCGTCCCATCCAGCTCTCAAGCCAGCACCATACTGGGTGTTGGCGGGAGCTGGCACTTTTTCTTTGCTCCCGCCCAGGCAGGTGCAACATTTTCTAACTGTTTTAGCCGGGCAGGAGCAAGAGTGAGTACCCTTTCTGGTCGAGTGCGGGCAGGTTATATCCCCACACTCCCAGTCAAGGACACAAAATGTCTCAAGGGTGAATTCCCCTGGACACTGTACACCATTATGACCCGAGGGCAGGGTCACCTAGACCGATACCTCTCTTCAAGGCATCACACTTGCCACACATAAAAGGGACCTTGGAATATGATATTTGTGTACTTCACATTAGATTCCCTTTTATAGCCTATGGCCTTAATACAGAGGCCATGCGCTATAGGCACTTATTTAGGTGTGTCAAGTCACCTGCCTCCAAAAATAGTCTTTGGACCCTTGACACACTTTGGCTGCTCAAAAGGTTTATACAGCCATAACAATGTCCACAGGGGTGTGGCCTGCATTCAACGTAAATTTTGTTTTTGGGAGATGAAACGAGCAAACCCAACTTTTTTTTGATATGTGAAGTCCAAGGTCTCTATTGTAAGGACATAAATAACTCTTTAGGGTGTGAACTTCTGATGTAGTCTGTGGACTAACTTAAAAGGCATTCTGAGGTTTAACATGGAACTAATGTATTCTTCCAGCACATTAAAGAGTGCCTTTTCCTTGGCAACAGGGGCAACATAGAACATTTTTGTGGAAACTGGATACTATTGCTTACAGAACAATTTGTACCCTAAATGGTACAGAGAGAGGAAGGAAACATTACAAGATGATCCTATGTTACTCCTCATGACGAACATGAAGAAGCCCACTGCTTCTGCCTTTGGAAAGGGGGAACCGTGGAGAAAGATTTGGATATCTGGAAGTTTTGCACAAAGTCTTTTGGAGAGAAGAAGCTGGATGCTGGGTGTGTCACCTGCAAGTTAAGTGACCAGAAGCTAAGCAAGACATACTAGTTTGCTACCACTGTGCTTGGCCAACCTCTGATGAGTTGTTGACCAAATCCAGCAGGGGTTTGCGGCCCATCATGGGTTTGGGCACAAGCTGAAGGTCCTGCAGTCAATCCCTGCTGTACAAGGAGGATTGTTGTGTCCAGTGGGGTTGGTCATTCAGAGTGAGTTAGGTACAGAGCTTGACCAACGGCCAGGTGCTGCAGCTATTCTGGGCAGTCTGGGCACAGCATTGGTTGGCTGATATGGTAAGTTGGATGCAGGGCCTGGCCCTTTCAGCCAAACCCTGGTAAACACAGCCTTATGGCAGGCACTGCACAGGGTTGGCCATGAATAGGAAGTTGGAGGATAGAAATTAGGGACAGTTGAATGTGTAATATGGTTTAAAA
This sequence comes from Lissotriton helveticus, assembly GCF_964261635.1. Taxonomy (NCBI): domain Eukaryota; kingdom Metazoa; phylum Chordata; class Amphibia; order Caudata; family Salamandridae; genus Lissotriton; species Lissotriton helveticus. The sequence goes on along the minus strand of NC_136059.1, from coordinate 179,394,588 downwards.
AAAATAGAAATTCACTATGAAAAACAAAGGATAAAATGAAGTCATGATTAGCTATGGTCATAAGGCCTTAATATACTTTAGAAGAAAGCCTCAGGAATTCACTGAAAGAAACCACAAAATGTAGGTATGATTGCAGCAAAAAATCTAAAAACTTCTGAAATTTACCATTTATAATTAGATAAAACTAGGTTGTGGCTGTGCCATGCACTGTTTATGACCTTACATATGATGTCACTCATCAATAATGACATCATTTATGACTACTGTGTGTCTGATATTAACCTAGCTGCACAGTTTAGAGTTAACTGTACAAGACTGGGTGGTGGAGCAGTCACTCAAACTAAACAGACTAGTACCACACTATATCTGATGGAGGTAATTATGTGATTGACTGCCTTAGGTAAGGTTGAAGATTTTCAGAAAAATGTGAGTGTGTTGTCACAAATCTCCAAGACACCCCTCCCCCTACATGCTAGGTAGATCAAATATGTGAATATGCCCATTATATCGCCACTTTGGGGGTAAATAGATAAAACTCACATTTGGTGGAGAGGGATATTCCACCAGCAGTAATATGGAATAGCAGAATTTCCAGCATAGGGTTTCTAACAAAGAGGTTCCTCCTGTAACTGATATAGACACCTTGGTGGAAGAATCTCTGATCCCATAACAGAACACTTAACGCAACCCTTATCTTGGTGGATATAATAATTCTGACACATTGCAAGCAGGAAAAACTGATAGTCAAATTTTAAATCAGTCTTTTAGAGTGGAGGTATATGTGGAGGGTAGTTAGAGGCCAAACCGCGCAGCGGTTGGGCCTCCACATTTATTTTGCTGCAGCAGTTAGCAATGTATGCTGGATGTTGATGTAGAGCTGTATTTAGGGGCTAGCTGAGATATTAAACATTTCCACTATTTTCTTCAATTGCTTCATACAGTTGGAGCCCATTAATTAATAAACTAAGTTGCTACATCATTGTTTTTTCACTAGAGTCTCCTCAACATGCCCCGACAATTTTACGCAGAGCAAGAGTGGTATAATAAAACTGGTAATTATCCATGGCTCTCTGCATATTCATGCTTATGCATAGCACGTGCTGTCATTCACTTTTAGCCAAAGTTTTAGATGTTGAAATGAAACATTCAAATTTTCTTTATTATGCAACTTTGTATAATCATAGCCCTCCAGTGTCTCCTTCCAAGTGATGCATATTTCACAGTCGTTTTTATAACTGACTGGCAGCAAGTCCATCACTGCCTGGGTTGAGCTAAGTGTGGATCAGGATTCAGTAAAAAGAGCAGAGTAAATGATTGTGTGATTCATGAATATATCTCCAAGATGCACACATTTTGTAATTTCTGGTTTTGCATTTTTACATAAAAGTTGTATTTTTACCTGAACTGCACTGAGCTTGCTGATTTCATTACAGGAGATCACGCCTTTGTCAAAATTGAAGTTATAACTGTAGCCATAAGAACCAGCTTGGGTAATGGTAAATTCATAACCTACACAGTGCTTTTAGATTTCACTTGCCTGCACATTTTGACTAAGTGTTATATAAGCTTGTGTCAGCGACACAGGAAATAAATTAACACTCAGACACAAAAAGCCACAGAGATAAAAAAACAAAAGCTGTAATCTACTTTGGGACCCCCAATATAGTTACTCTACATTACATCACTGAATTAGTCCAAATCTGGCACTTGTTATATTTGTGAAAGTTTGAATTCATCTTAGCTTGGCACACAAAGAGACCTTAGAAAGGAGTGTGCTACACCACATGGCAGCAAGAAGGTATTTAGAATACAGCCATGAGGTTCTGTCCCCAAAGTCTTGAATCATAACGGAGCACCTCATTTACAGGAAGGTGGTCCACCGATAATTAGTGAATGTCTCATCTCCTCTCCTGTTGGTTCCACTGGGTCAGATAGAGCATGCTGCAAGTTTCTCTAAAGGAGAGTTCACTTCCAGCATCAGTAAAACCATTGCAGGAGAACCAATGAAGGCAGTAAGGGAGTATTTAAGGTGGCACACTGTTATATCCTGCTTATTTTCTCATATGTATCCCAGTTTACCTATTTCCTAGCTGCTCAGCCAGTGTGGGTGTTGAGAGTGGAATGTTGGTGTGACTGTGATGCTTGGAATGCTTGGGTGCCTGTGTGGATCAGGTGTGACAGTTGGAAGATGGGATGAGCAGCAAGCAAGCTGCTACTGGCGGGGCTGTAGTATAAGAATCACCAGGCTGATGGACTAATGTACATGATTACCTTCCTGCAACATGAACTTAATAAAGGAATACTTAAAATACAACTCGGCTGCATCTGGTAAGATACAGCATATTTTGGCTATGACCTGAACCAAGTCTCATGCGTGCTACAAGATTTAAGAACTTGTCTATGGTATGGACATGAAGAACCCAAATACACCTAGAGAAGCAAAGAATAAAGCATCAACAATGAAGCTCCAGGCATACCAGCCCCACCAGTGTCCTTGTCAGCGGACAGCCCCAGCCTGGACATGCTTCTTTGGTCGTCTAAAATTGACATTGATGCAAGTGGGTAAGTGTTGTGAGCCTCACTACTTCCACATCGTAACTTGGTTACTTTCTAGATCTTTATGGATCAAATAGTCTTGTGATTGTTACAAGCATTCACATTTTAAAGAGCTGACTACCCGATCCAAGGCACACTACTTTCTGTTACACTCCTATGTGTTCCAGCCACATTGTTTTCCAAAGGTCTACAAAGAATGTTTTGCTTGCTGAAAATGGGAGCAGCAATTTTCAAGTGTCAAATATAATGGAAAGCATTGGTTCTTCCTTTATTTATTTATGTGTGTGCTCTGGTTAGGGATATCTATGCGTACTGTGCCATCGCTCTTCCCTGTGAGAATAGAACTCTTCACTGGCATGTCTCATGCTTTGTACTTTGAAGGTTAAACAGCCATTTTACCAGCGGATTGGTTGGGACTTTACATGTGAGGCAACTTTGGCAATTCAACTTCTTAATGTCCTTGTAGTATTCACAATTAGGATCAATTACTCAGGTAGAAGAATGTTTAAATTGTAGATTTATTCCCAAAAGAAAAGCACATCCATGTACTTCGATGCCAGATGATAAAGTGTCCCAAGTACATCATAACACTCTAACAGTGCTCTGTAGAACATAGAACACTTGCATTCAAAGGGATACACAAGAAATGCCTGAATGCAAGAACGAGACATTTAAAGGGAAATGCACAAGATACTACATATCCTCCCTTTTTCTAAAATAACAAAATACCTACTATCCTCCTTTTTCTAAAAAAAAATTGATAAACTGAACTAAAACACATTTCGCTATCAATGACTATGCAGGGTATTTAACAGTAACTTTTAACACACTGGTCAGTACAAATTACCATATTGCATTGAGACTTTCTAGATGTAGAAGGTGAAGGAGAATCGCTGTCAGAATCATAATCAGAAGACTCAGTGTCATTAACATGAAAAACTCTAGATGGTTGTGAAGAACTTCTATTGCAAACCTTAGCATAATGCCCCACAACCCCACAATTAGAACATTTAGCATACCTAGCGGGACATTTTTCAAAACCAGCATTGTGATTCTTATCACCACAACGATAACAAGCAAAGGAAAAAGACTCATTATTATTATACATTTTCCTAGTAACTGATTTTGAGTTGAAAAACTTCTTCTGAGAATTCTTATCAGATTGAAATTTTTTATCACTCTTCTTGTCCAACAACTCCTTATTAGATTTTGCTGAAATATTGTTAACTGTAGAAGTAGTTCCAGATTGATCAGCTAAAGCTTTGGAGCTTCTATCCGATAATTCAGCTTTTTTCAATAAAGTTATTACATCCTTCAGACTAGACTCTCCCTCAATCCATAGTCTATCTTGAATACTCTTATTCCTGGAACACACAACAACTTGATCACGAATGAGTTCGTCGTGTAATACTCCAAATTTGCAATTCACAGCAAGTAATTTCAATTGGGAAACATATTCCTCTACTGACTCATTCTCCAACTGTTTCCTTTTGAAAAATGCACGTCTGGTAACACCAATACATACTACAGGTGAGTAATGCTCAGTTAAATCCAAAATTGCAGCTTTAAAAACGTCAAAATCATTAGCTCTTTCTGGTTTCTGCATCTGATTATAGACTCTTAAACCTTCTGGACCAAGACTATGTAGTAGCATTCTCAATTTACGTTGAGGGGACAAAGTTCCAACATTGTCCTCTAGAGTGGCTATATAATTGAGAAAATATTCTTTCCACTCAGAGCACTTTATATTTGGTTCACCTGGAGAAGTTAAAAACTCTTTAGGCGTGCTTATATTTATATTGATGCATGAGGAAGATGCTGAACTGTTTGAAGAATTACTTGTGGAAGCAGGATTGGTGTTACTCATGTTTTTCGATAAGGCTAAAACAATTAAAAAAAATTGAATAAACTTACTGTGCTGGTAGAAATTGTAGATAATGCTGGATAAGTATGTTTAAATTCAAGAAGAACGAAGTACTGATGTGCTCCAATGGTAAAAACAAACTTGTAACTCAGTTCGTGAAAATTCAGAAATTCAAGATGGAGGCACGTACGAAATAAGGTATTACGCGACGTGACCTCTGATGTGCTTCAAATGCGTCACACGTTCCTTAGCAACAACAAGATGAGGAAGTGGGAGCGCGACCTCTGATGTGCTTCATATGCGTCACACGTTCTTTAGCAACAACAAGACGAGGAAGTGCAAGCGCTTGTCTCATGCACACACGCGTTGCTAGGCAGCAGGAACCGAAGAAATGCGCACAACGGAAAGGCAATTTGAAAGGTAAACAAGTGGACAAAGTTTACTTTTCGGAATGAAAATTATCGAATAATAATGAAGAATAGTTCGAACATGAACCAGACAATGTACTCACGTTTTGTTAAAGAATTGCCACAAAGATACGCTGTTAACTTCAATTGTAGATGAGTTTCAATCAACAATTTACAACGAAAAGCAGAAGAAATAAATATATTCCCAGATAATATTGAAATCTTTGTAGTTGATGGCTTATTTGAAGTAGAAGAATGCTAAATTGGTTAGTTGAAGTAGAAGTGAGTGTAGTTTAATCCAAAGAAGTTCTCACGAAGAAGAAAGCAGGTATCATGAATCCATTATAAGTTCCAAAAGTTGGTTCTTTCTTTTTTTTTTTTATCCCGATCGTCGCCAGTTTGTAGTATTCACAATTAGGATCAATTACTCAGGTAGAAGAATGTTTAAATTGTAGATTTATTCCCAAAAGAAAAGCACATCCATGTACTTCGATGCCAGATGATAAAGTGAACCAAGTACATCATAACACTCTAACAGTGCTCTGTAGAACATAGAACACTTGCATTCAAAGGGATACACAATAAATGCCTGAATGCAAGAACGAGACATTTAAAGGGAAATGCACAAGATACTACAGTCCTCATTTCGATAAGACGCGTACCACCGAGCTGCTAATACACTGGCATACGGAGGAGAAGATACATTGAACGGCGATGCTGATACTGTGGGATGGTGTTCTTTCTCACCGTAGAGAGCCTGGGAATCAAGGTCAGCGAACCAAGGCCTGGAAGCATTACTGCTGCATGGAAAGTTACCTACGAGGAGGTGTCTTGCATGGATGGGTTATTTCAGGATGCACAGCAGTTTTACAGTCAAGTGGCCTACTCATAGATTGCTGCCCCATCAAGACGTAGAACCTGCTGAACTTACCACCGACCACGCAGACCTAGCTATCTGACCGATGCCCGGTGGAGTTACCTGATAGCTATAGAGGACATGGGTTGTGGACTTCCCCCTCGACCTTCACCTACCCAGCCGGATTTTGGACAGTCTTTACTTCGTCTCTCCACCGTACCTCCCCCTCACCTCTGTACACTAACCCCTACCCCTCTACACTCCTTTCATCTCATCTTCTATGCTCTGAAAATGTTTTTCTGTGGAGACATAGCCATTTGGAGGTTGCCGGAAGGAGCTACTGGATAGCTATCGAGGAGATGGGCTGTGGGCTTCCCCCTCGGCCCTCACCTACCCAGCCGGACCTTGGGCAGGCTTTCCCTTCGTCTGTCTGTCGTATCTCCCTCCTACCCCTTTTACCCTACCCCTATCCCTTCCTTCACTCAATTTCCTAGTCTTCTATGCTCCTTAAATGTTTTTGTCTGTTACTTGTGACCATGGAGACCTAGGTTTCTGGCCGACGCCCGGCGGAGCTACGTGGTAGCTAAAGAGGAGATGGGCTGTGGACTTTCCCCCTCAGCCGTCACCTACCCAGCTGGACGTTGGGCAGATTTTCCTGCGTCTCTTTGTCATATGCTCCCCATTACCCCTCTACGCTCCATTTATTTTGTCCTCTATGTTCTTTAAATATTTTCCCATTGAACCTAGCTATTTGGCTAATGTTATGTTATGTTATAGTAGTTTTTGTAAGGCGCACTGTTACTCTTGAGTGTCCTGGCGCGGAGAAGAACAAATGAGGGAGCAGGGAGTTAGTAAATCATGCTGAACAGGTGCGTTTTTAGCTGCTTCTTAAAAATCCGAAACTCCGAGATATGTTGGAGATCAGCGGGGAGTAAGTTCCCGGCTTCCGCCGCTCTGACCGAAATAGACTTGCCTTCCAATAGGACTCTGCGGAAGCGAGGGACCACCATCCTGCGTTGTGCCGCTGAACGCAGGTGGCGTTTAGGCACATAGAAAGCTAAACGCTTCCTAAAATAGATGGGGCCCAGACCATGAAGCGCTCTGTGGGCCAAAGTAATCACTTTGAACTGCACCCTCTGAACTACCGGAAGCCAGTGTAGCTCCCGTAGGTACTGACGCGCGCTAGATCACGTTGGGGCATTAAAAAGGAGCCTAGCTGCAGCGTTTTGAATAATTTGAAGCATGATCAGCAGATAGGCTGGCAACCCCAGGAACAGGGCATTGGCGCAGTCAAGTCTTGACACAATAATGGCGCGGGTGACCATCTCTTTCGCTGCCCTCGGGAGCAGGGGGAAACATTTCTGACAGCGAGCAGAGCCTCCCGCGAGTAAGCAAGCTTTCTATTGGCCATATCTGGCAGCAATTCGGCAGCATGCCTGGCACTGGTCGCTACCGGGGGGCGGACGGGCGCAGACGGACTTGCACGCCGGCGGCGCGCCCGCTGAGCGCGTCCGCTGCGCGACCGGCCAGCCATTTGCAATAAGTAGCTTAGCCCCACCCCCAGCTAGACCGCAGCGAATGGCCCCACGGGGATCCGGGTCCTCACCCAAGATGGCGCCCGCCCCCACTCAATCGGCACGACAGCCACTGTGGAACGGGGCAGGGAAGCACACCTCGGCACAGGTACAGTTTGTTAATCACCACAGCTATTTCCCAGTTAAAATTGCCACATTTTACAGAAGCTGTTAAAAATTGTTAAAAAATGAGTAAAAAGGATTATCAGTATGGCGGGTGGCAGAAGAGCTACACACCTCCAGCAAGGCTCACAGTCTGCCCCCAAATGCTCAAGCGGGACCCCGTAAGTGCTGCCACCAACATACGAGTACCGCAGAGCGCCTCACACTGTTGGCCAATAAGCAGCTTAGCCCCACCCCCAGCTAGACTGCAGCGAACGGCCTCACCGGGATCCGGGTCCTCACCCAAGATGGCGCCCGCCCTCCACTCAATCGGCACGACAGGTGCGGTGGAACGGGGCAGGGAAGCACACCTCGGCACAGGCACAGGTTGTTAATCACCACAGCTACTTCCCAGTTAAAATTGGCCAAATTGTACAGAAGCTGTTAAAAATTGTTAAAAAACAAGTAAAAAGGGTTACCAGTATGGCGGGTGGCAGAAGAGCTACACACCTCCAGCAAGGCTATCAGCCGTCTTCAGCCAGGATAGCTTGACTCCAGTGGCTTAGTGAGCACGGGACCCACGTCTGGGCATACCCTTACCACACGGGGTGGGTCTCTTGCTCACTAAGCCACTGGAGTCAAGCTGTCCTGGCTAAAGACGGCTGATAGCCAGAAACCGGTCCTAAGATGCTTGATTCCGGTCCAGGGAAGACATAGCTTGGCAGTTCGGACTGGACTGTTTTTCATGAGGCACAGGGTCAAGACTGACTTGCATATGGCCATGTCTGAACTGGGGTGCCTTGGTGAGCAAAATAACAATGGATTAAACCCAGATCTGTGACTGGGGGTGAATGTTTTGCCATTGTGCGACATTCCGTCCATCATCTTGTGTGTTTTGCTGTGCAACGTTTTGCAGCACGCCACAACTGCCAGCCACACTGTGCTGTCATAACAGTGTGTCACCATCTTGGGATTGGTGACAGAACCCAAGCAGCGGGGTTTAGTTTCTACCGTGTTGTCTTCCGGTGCAGCGCCATGTGCGAGTCGCATTCTTTGTTCTCTGGTCGTCAAGGATCTATGGATGTTCACCCCCAAGTGTGATATGTGCATGTTTGCTTTGGAACGCTGGCAAATCCAAGGGGCTGGAACAAGTTACTAAACCAGACGCATGGTGAATCACCTGAGTACATTTTGTGGCTGTGGTATTGGGGCCCACTTTTTAAATTTTGAATTAAATGTCCTTTTTTCATGTATTGATTGTTTTTTCATATATTTCAATTATTTGTTGATTAATACCTTGCATTTAATATCATGATTTGTATGATATAATTTATATGATTGATTTTCTCTGTTGATATACTGTAGAGCACTTATTGTGTTTTTTATGCCTTTATTAATTTGTTACAAAACATTGTGTTCATGATTTTAAGATTTGAATTATATATTTTGTATGATTGATTATTCTTTGTTTACATAATTTATATTAAAAAACATTTTAACTAGACCTACTCACACTATTTCGCTTTATATGACTATTCTATTGTGATAAAAACAGTTGGTTGGTTCAAGTGCCTTGGTTGTTACCTCTCATGCTATTTATCCCTGACCATGGACTTGTAGTATCTATTCTCTCAGGGGGTCCTAGATATATGCACAGTATTTGGGGCCCACTACAGGCTCACAGTGTACTGCATCAGCATATTTTCTGTGGGTGCCAACCACTGGATTATAAATGTACTTTGGACTCCTTCTATTAGCTCCCAGTGCACAAGGGTGTTACATGACATGGTTAGCTGTTTGCTATCCCTGGTACTTTTCTATGACTATGGATGTCCACATTTCAGAGTGTCATGTATCCAGTCTTTCTTTTCTTGGAACCATAGAGACAGTGTGGCTCAAGTCATGTGAGATATCGCTCACAGGTAGTTTTGGTCTGGTTACAGTGTTATTTTTAAACATATTAGAGACAAAGAAAAATAGTTTCCTTGATTTAGAGTTCATATTGGAGTAAGGTTTATCACTTGCATGTCGTTTTAGTGATGCCAAAGTACTACATGGTTCTTACATCAAAGTTTATAGAGTAACAGCAAATCGACAAATATTCAACACTCTTACATGCTACACTGTGTATAATAGTGGTTTCCTTTATCTGTATGTCTTCATTTTCTCATTCTATTCAACAGGTATGTTGTCATTTTACTGTATATATTGTACAACTTTGTACATCACACTGCAACATTGAAGGTTATATCCCTTCCATGTGGGATTATTTATTGGGTTGTTTAGCATAGGTACCTTTACATGAGGGAGGTCCTATATTTTAACTGGTTTTCTCTGGGTTTTTTTTTTCGTTGTCTCACTCACTGACATGAGGGATGGGTATGGAGTTTTGTTGTTTTTCACACTTTCTTCCAAGAAGTTAGTTATAATCTGTTGGTGGTTTCCCATTTTTCTGTGTCTTAGTTACACTTCTTTACATGTGGGATCTTTTCTAAGGTGTGTATGTTGCCTTGCATTACACGTGTTGGCTGTCGGGTGTAGGTCACCATGTGCTCCACGTCTTGTCTGTTCTGCGTGTAAGTAGCCATACGCTACACGTCTTGTCCATACGGTGTTTAAGTCACAATGTGCTATACGTATACTTAGTTGTCTCACCCTTACGTCAGTAGGTTATGGGTGTTAGTCCATTTACATGGTTTATGTCAAAAACCGTTACAGGAGGGATGACTTTTTGGGTTACAGTCCCAAGTGTTTTACCCTTACATGAGGGGTGTCACAATGGGTTTCGTAGTCTCATTTTTCAGAGTGTACATCATGCTCCTTACGTTAGGAATCCTGGTTAAACTTTTGGTCCCCTTGTTGTTGGGATCGTAGTCTCGTGGTGTGGTCCATCTTTTGCTACATGTTATGTTTTATTCTAAAATAGTTTTATTGGGGAGGACGGGTTATATTGCTTGTCTATTTATTTTTATGGCTTGTCAATTTATTTACCCTTTCCCTGCAGGATACGTAAGTGTCCAGATTCTCTTGTGATGTTGTATTTTGATTTGCATCCCTTTGTTTTGAACTGCTTTGTTCTTTTGTACATTCTTGTGTATAGTTTCTCCCTTGTTGTTTTGATCTTTTCATTTTTCATCAAAAAATGTTATATTCTGCTTATTTTATCAGGTGTATCCCAGTTTACCTATCTCCTAGCTGCTCAGCCAGTGTGAATGTTGAGAGTGGAACGTTGGTGTGACTGTGATGCTTGGAATGCTTGGGTCAGGGGCATAACAGTAGCTCCTGCAGCCCCCGCGGTGCGGGGGGCCCCGTGCTCCAGGGGGCCCCCTCCAGCACTGTGCACGGCATGGGAGAATGGTAATAGGAGTCATAAGCAATGTTGCTCTACAAGTTACCTGGGAGTGGGCAGCAAAAGGAAAATACCGGGAAGATGCTCATCATAGAGCTGGCTGCCTGTATTATCATCAAACACAGTCCTCAAAATTTTGGGGGGATGGGGCAACTACGCATGTGCCAGATGGGAGTGATTCGCCTTTGAAGCACAGCTAGTTTAGTGATGTCATGACGGTGGGCGTGGCCACTTTAATCATGACTTCTTTTGGGGCATTGGCTGATGTAGCCCAAGGTGGGATACGTACAGCAGAGCAAGACGCAGGGCAAGGAAGGTCAGTGTATAGGGTGTCAACCGCAGGCACAAAGATAACGCAGTCTCCACCCACCCTATGGTTTAGTTGCTGTGAGAGGGTCGGCTGAAGGAGGAGTCCTCCAGGAACTTTTGTTCTGTGTGCACATGAAGTATGGATAATGGGGCCTTGGTCGCAGCCGGGTCATTTGCGTGTGCACTTTTCTCCTGTTCTGTCGGCATGTTGGTGTTGTGAAAGTCCTAGCAAGTGCATGACTTTTCTGCTGAATGGGGAACTTGGATTAGGCACTCAAATATTTACAGCATCAAGACCCCTTCATTCCCTTGCTCCCGATGATCAAGCAGTGGGGGAGCGCTATAAATTCCTTGTGTCACTTTTAAGATCAGCTGAATCCTGCCCTTCTGACACCAGGCCCTGGGGCTGGAGGACTTACTGTTTGGGAACTCACCAGCAGCGCGTAACTGGTACTGTGGCAGCTTGGATTCCAGGAGAGGTGTGCATGTCCATGGGAAGTCAGGTGAGAAATTCATTTACCAGTATGTGACGCCACTGTCATTGCCCAGAGTTTGAAACTGAAAAGAAGGCCTAATGTTACCTGCTGTTGATAAAGGCCCACATTTTTTTTAGAAACTTTATTTAAAGTTTTATATAATAATACAGTACAGGTGTGCAGACAATCCAGCAAAAGTAGAAAAGGAAACATGTAGTGTAGTCATAAGACGGGCGTGTCTCCGCGCAGCGGACGCGGTCAGCGGGCGCGCCGTATCAGTGCCGGAGTCACGCCAGAGTCCAGCCTGTCAGCGCCAGGGAGGTGCCTGGGGCCAGGGAGGCTGATGGCATAAACACCCCTCTCGCAGTAAGTTTTGCCTACTCTTTAAGCACTCTTAAAGCACTTAAGCCATCCAGGCAAACCTGTCATCATACGTATGTTCCTGAGAGACTGCGGGACGGTTGCGAGTGCTGGTGCCTAAGGGACGCGAGTACTGCATCCCCATTCACACCTTTAGGTGCCCCTACTGTGACTAGGGAATAACACCCTCCTGCTCCTCCTAAGGAAACAGGCTTTCTTATCAATGCTCGCTCCCTAGTTAAAAATAATATTGCTTTTAAAGATTTTATTACGGAGAGGAAGCCTTCGTGGCTTTTCGTCACCGAAACCTGGGGCTCAGAATCATCCGGACCAGATCTGATCAATGCCATCCCCGATGGTTATGGCCTTTTGAGACTGGACAGAGAGGTACGTAAAGGGGGGTGGAATTGGCATCCTACACAAAAATTCAGCAAACTGTCGTATTGAGTGTCTCCCATCCCCTCATAACTCCTTCCAGGATTTACACTTTTCCCTTAGCCCCTCTCCTACGGTGTCCTTTGCGGGTATTCTCATCTATAGACCCCCTGGTCCTAGGTCTGCTTTCACTGTTGAACTCCTTGAAATCTTGGAACCATTCATTGATAAGCCCAACTTCACCATTCTTGGTGATTTTAATTTCCATTTGGAAATCTCCAACTCGGCCGACACCATTTCTTTGGTAGACTCTCTGGCCTCCTGTGGTCTCTTACAAAGAATAGTAAGTTCTACCCATTCGGCCGGCCACACTCTGGACGGGGTGTTTACCAATGATTCTAGGTTGAAAGTAGGCCTCCCCCTTCCCCTCTCCTGGTCAGACCATAAGGCAGTCCCTTTCGAGTTTACATCGTGTCTACCCTATGTGCCCCCTAAGGACAATAACAACTGGGCTCTGAAAAGGAACTACAGGGGCCTAAATAACGAGTCCCTTGGCCCTATTATCGCCAACCTCAAGTTCCCCCTCAATACTGATACTGATGCTGCTGCTTCTGAGCTGGTTAGCACCATCTTGAAGGCTGTTAACATCCTCGCCCCGGCTAAGCCTCATTACTGTGCCAGGAATCGCCCGTCGGCCCCTTGGTTTTCAGACTCTCTCAGACTGCTTAGGCAGGAGTGTAGAAGGCAAGAAAGGTTCTGGAGAGCCCATCCTGATCCCGATGAGAGGACTAAACACAAAATCCTTATTAAAGGATATAAGGCCGCTGTCCTAGCAGAAAAAAAGTCATACTTCACTAATCTGACAACCTCCCTTAGTTCTCCCAGTGAACTATTTAAAATTATAGATTAATTATCTGTTGTTCAGCACCCTGATCCCATTGTCGCATCTCAAGATTTCTGCGATCAGATATCCTCGTTCTTTCATACCAAAATCGTGGATATTTACACATCCCTAGAAGCCCACAATCTGACTCAGGAGCCTGCTTCATCATCTGTACTTTCCCCCTGGCAGGAGCCATCCAGGGCTCCTCGCAGAAACCTGTCCAATTTTCCTCTTCTTAACCCCGAAATTCTTAATAAGCTCCTTGACAAACTTAAATCTGGATCCCCCCTGGACCCCTGCCCCCTAAAAATTTCGAAAAACTGCAGAGAGGTCTTACTTCCCCCTCTTTTGGAAGTAATGAACCTGGCAATCTCCAACGGTGTCTTCCCTGCTCCTTGGAAGATGGCCATTGTCAAGCCCCTTCGGAAAAAGGCCACCATGGATCCCGGGATTCTTAAAAACTTCCGCCCCATAACCCTACTCCCTGCTCCCACCAGGATGCTTGAGGCTCACCTTAATCACCATCTCAGCGCCTTCCTGTAAAAAGACAGCCTGCTAGATCCATCTCAGCATGGCTTTCGGAAGGCGCATAGCACAGAGTCAGCCCTTACAGTGGTGGTCAATAACATCCGCGCTAAGGTCGACAGTGGTCAGGCTACCCTTCTGATCCTGCTCGAGCTTACAGCCGCCTTTGACACCCTGTCTCCCACCATCCTGGCCTCTCGTCTTGGTGAAATGGGAGTAGATGGGTCGGCTCTGAGTCTCCTGACATCTTTCCTCAACCAGCGTGAACAAAGAGTCAAACTGGGAAACTTCCTCTCCTCCACCAAACCTTTGCAGTGTGGGGTCCCTCAGGGCTCTTCCCTGAGCCCTACACTTTTTAATATATATGTGGCCCCACTTGCTAGGCTTGTAAGATCTTTTGGACTGGAAGTATTGTCTACGCTGACGACACCCAGATTATGGTCTCCCTCTCTCAATCTGTGGAGAACACGGCCTCGAATTTCAGGAACCGCATGGAAGCAGTGGCAGGCTGGATGACCTCAAACTTCTTCAAATTAAATGGGGAAAAGACCGAGGTCCTCATTTTTGGGGCTAAACAAGATATTTGTTTGGCTGACTGGTGGCCGCCTGATAAAGATCAATTCAAAAATGGTCAGGCTATTCTGTTGATGTTTCCTAAGTTAAATTTGCCCGGCGTTAGACGCCTCTAATACCATACGAAGTTATCCAATAAAGAGGCAGGCGCTGGAGACAGGAAGACAGAAAACAAGTTTTATTCTGACGGAGTAGAACACATCAGATCGGACAACAAGGTATCGTCTCGAGGTGCTCTCTCAGCCTCTCTGAGACCTGGTCTTTTATACCCTGGTTTAAGACATGTGAACGCTCTTTATTACAACAAAGACATTGTGAAGTATGAGAACGACATCCCCGGCACCCCCCCAGTTCCGGCCCATTCCAACACATGACAACAGTAGAGGCCCTTTCCCCTCATATGATTGGGAGGGGGCTATCACGCAGCTGAGTGTTCTGCCGATTCCTTTGGAATGTGTGCGCCTGATCGAATCTCAGGGGGTGGGGAGGTCATGATCAATAGTGGCTCCTTTCAGGAAAGGCGAGTGCATACAGTAGTGGGCAATAAACTGTATCCTTGGGCTAAGGGATGACCAGCGGTTCGTACAGGCAGTCGGGCTCAGAGGAAGGGGTCATCAAAGGAGGGGTATTCATGGACGGAAAGGAGGTGTTGGTCAGGCGCGGGGTGTGATTCCCTGAGACAGAGTCATGGGAGGGGAGGGTTCATGACTTGTGCATGTGAGTGCGGGGGCAGCCAGGGTGCGCGGGGAAGGCTTGCAAGGTTCAGGGAAGTGTGCTGACGGGCGATCGTGAACAGGGAGACCATGGTACCTAAAATGGCTGTCGTGTATTTTCATACGTGAGTCGGCAAGATGGCGTAGATGATGTTCAGTACACGAACTAAAATTCCACAGTCCTCCCTTTAACATGTCTCGCCAGCTTGTCAGTTCGGATCGATCCCCATGAGACCACACACCTCTATCTCGTATAGGGGACTCATGTGCTCAGTTTTAAAGTCCAAAGTCTTAGGGCACATACAGTTGGAAATGAGTGCACATAAAGGTGGTAAACATTGAATACCTAAGCAACACCCACACAGTATCATGATTGGTATCAATATAAACGTGAACAATCTCCATCCCCAGTTCTTCAAAGTGTCCCAGAACCAGCCTCCAAGCGACCATCCTTCCTGCTCCTGGTGAACCTCTGAGGACAGTCTGTGGAGGTGTTCGATTGCTTTGTAGACTGAAGGTGAGTTATCTGGCACGTAGGTGCAACAGCTGGAGTCGATGATGCGGCATGCTCCTCCACGGTCGGCCAGAACCACATCTAGAACAAGACGGTTTTGAAGAGCCACCAGACGGACTGCCTGAAGCTCAGCCGTGTTGTTGGCGAGGATGCCAGCGGTGACGTTAATGGTTGTTTCTACTGCCTGAGTCAGGTGTCGGATAGCGCGGCTATTTGCCATTGGGCCCCACAGAGGAACAAGTCCCTTCGCCGCATCCAGGAACTGTGCTCCGGTGGAGTCGGCTTGTCCAATGTCTCCGGCGCGCTTTTGCCGGTGATGGTAGGCTGGAGCCACATACGTGGGAGGAAGAATGAAGGCGATGTAGCACGTACCCCTCCAGCCTTTTGGGAGCCAAGTGTAAGCTTTGGTGCCACAACCAAAGTACATATTCGGGGAAGCAACAAAGGAGGGGGGGTCAGCTGAGACCAATGTTTTGGTGATGCGACAGGAACTGTGACCCACCATTTGCGTTCCCTGGCCTTCGAGGCATACGAGTCCTGTGACATTGATGACAGACAGGGCCACGGTCAGGGTGGCAGCCGTTTGTTTCCGCAGGTGGGAGAAGGTGGGTCTGGCTGGATTGTGGAGCACTTGCATTTCGACCCTCTCTTTGGCAGGGATGTTCGTAAGGAAGGTTGAACCTGAAATTGCAGGACAAAAGGGGGCAGACGTCTTTCCTGTTTTGTTCAGCCAGAACCCATAGTAGAAGTGTGACACTGTTTGACCGGAAGCGGCGTTGTCCTTGTGGCTTTCCTGCATGAGGATCAACCAGGCGAGGCAGGAGCCGTGAACTGAGAAAGGAGAAGGGATGAAGGGGATGGAGTGTCCGGTAGCATGTGGGAGCAACCCACAGATCCAGCAGTTCGTGGCATTTGCAGCAAGGTTGTGCTGGTGCAACAGTTGTACGAAGGAATTGTTCCAGAACTCCTTACGCCTTTCTCGGAGCTGAGGTGAAAGGGTGATCAGGTGGTGCTCTTTCATGGTGGTTGGCTGGACAGTGGTTGGCAACATCAGGTGAGCGGGTGTGCTTTCCTCCAAGATCCAGAAGGAAGTCATGAGGAGGAGGCAAAAGAGGAAGACAATGAAGAAAGCGATTGTCTTTGATTTGTGCAAATTATCAGTCTTTGGGTTCCTGTAGTGGGTATTTCCTGTTGCTTCCGACGTCTTCTTATCTGGCGCTTCCATCATCTTCTTATCTGGCGCTTCCATCATCTTCATCTTCAAGGTGCTCGGTAGTGGGCAGAACCACAGACTTCGTTTAGCTTCTCTCCGGGTAACCCTTGGTTGCTTTGGGTCACCGTTCTGAGATTTTTAACTTAGTCAGTGGCCTACTTAGCCGAAGCTCCCTCCTTTCGACGCAGGAAATACCCTTCTCGGGATGGCACAGTGGGATCAGAGTGTTTTGCAAGTTCAAGTGCCTCGGTATCAGGATAGCAGTTCAGTGATGGTCGGTCTTTGTTCAGGAGCTCTTCTTGGGTGCTGACGTTGTCTGTCGTGGCCAGGGTCGACAAGACCTTTTTGCAGTGGTGTGCATGCAGCCAGTGCTTCTTCCCCTCTACTCGAAGAGCCGTCCGAGTGGTGATCAGTACTTGCCAGGGGCCCGTCCACCGGGGTTCCAGACTCCTTGCCCGTTGAAAGTTCCGGACTAGGACGTACTCTCCCGGTTGGATATCGTGACCGGGACCCCTGGAAGCATCGGGGATGGCCTGCTGCACCTGTTGATGAATGACAGACAACGTTTTAGTTAATTTGTATAAATAATCTGACAGCAGGACGTCGGGGACGTCGTGAATGGAGGTCGGTTTGGGGGCAGTCCAGAGGTTCATTGGTCGCCCAAATACAACTTCGTAGGGGGTCAAGTGGTGCTTAGTGGGAGTGGAGCGCATCGATAGTAATGCCAGTGGAAGGGCATCTGGCCACTTAAGTCCTGTGGTGGCCACTATTTTTGACAGTTTCAGTTTCAGTGTAGCGTTGTGTCGTTCAACCAGGCCAGCGGTTTGGGGGTGGAAGACTGCATGGAACCTCTGTTTTACCCCCAACCCCTTCAGGATTAGTTGGATAACTTCAGCTATGAAGTGGGGGCCATTGTCGCTCCATAAAATTCGACAAAGGCCGTAGCGAGGGAAAAACTCTTTCAGTAGTACTTTGGCAGTAGTCATGGCAGTGTTATCACGGGTCGGATAGGCTTCCACCCATTTGCTGAAGGCACATACAATGACTAATACGTACTTCAAGCCTTGGCACCTCTCCAGTTGGATGTAATCCATCTGGAGGACCTCAAAGGGGTGGTCGGGGATCCCAAACCCTCACCGGGGTACCACAGTACCTTTTCCGGGGTTGTGTTGTAGGCAGATAAGGCACTGCTGGACCAGACGTTTTGCTGAGTCGGGGATCTTGTTCAATCATGGGGGCAGAACCTATGTGTGCAGGGGAGTGTGCCATTGTCAGTATGGGGATCAAGTATGAGTCGGGCAGCAACCATTTGTTCATGTCTTTTGTCCGCCAGCAGCCTTCATCGTCCCTTAGACCCACCCGTGCCCATTCAGTCAGTTCGAGAGGTGTGCTAGCCGACTGGATGTCCCTAATTGTTTCCCTAGCGTCAGTCCATTTTTCTGCTTGTGACCTGGTCACATACATGCGTGTCGTTGTCCTATTCTCAGCTGTGGTTCGGGCAGTGATGTCGGCTAGTGCGTTTCCCTGTCCAACTAAATCTGTCACCTTCTTGTGTGCCTGGCATTTGATCACTGCTAATTGTTTGGGGAGAAGAACTGCTTCAATCAGGGCGGAGACTAGATTTCCGTGAAGGATGGGCGTACCGTGGGACGTCAGGAATCCCCTTTCCCTCCAAGGGAGCCCAAAATGATGAACCACCCCGAAGGCATACTGGTTGTCCGTGTAATTGTTCGGCGTGGTTCCTGCTGCTATGATACATGCTCGTGTGAGGGCAATTAGTTCGGCCGCCTGTGCGGATCGTTGTGTGATGCGAGCTGTTTCAACTACTGTTCGAGCTGTAGTCACCGCATAGGCCGCTGAAGTGGTGCCGTCTGGGAGTTTGATACAAGAGCCATCTACCCATAGTTCTCCATCAGGATCTGTAAAAGCAATGTCTCGGAGGTCAATTCTACTCCTAGTCTGTTCGTCCGTGAGGGTCACACAGTCGTGTATAGGGGGCACATCGGGGTCATTTTCGGGCAAGGGTAACAGTGTAGCAGGACTCAATGTCGTGCATCTCTTCAGAGTGATGTGGGGTGCAAGTAGAGTCAATTCGTACCCTGTTAGTCGTGCGCTAGTCAGGTGTTGAGTCTTAGTCTGGTTCAAAAGGGTGTCAACTGCATGGGGTACTAATACCGTGAGAGTTCGAAAGTACAATTCCCTCACTCTGGCGACTGGATCAAGAGTGGCAGAGAAGTAGGCACAAGGGCGCTGTTTGGCGCCGATGGGCTGAGTTAGAACAGACAATGCACATCCCTCCCTTTCGTGAGTGAAAAGGGAGAAGGGCTTGGAGTAATCTGGTGTTCCTAGAACGGGTGCCGGGCAAAGGGCATCCCGCAACTCCTAAAAGGATGCTTGGCATTCGAGAGTCCAAGGGAGTGGGAACGGAACATCTTTGGCCAACAGGGAAAGTAGGGGTTTTATAATGAGACTGAAATTTGGTAACCATTGTCGGCAGAAAGAGGTAAGGCCCACTAATGAACGGACTTGCTTCTGTGTTTTTGGAATGGGGGTGTCTAGGATGGTTTGGATTCGGTCGGGCGTAAGCTTCCTCCCTTCTTTGGACAGGAGATGGCCTAGGTATGTCACTTGGGGCTGGCAGAACTGCAGTTTCTTTTTGGAGACTTTGTGGCCATTCTCCGCAAGAAAGTGCAAGAGTTGGATAGTGGCTGTGATTGCAAGTGGAGTGGTGTCGGCCGCCAAAAGGATATCATCGACATATTGGATCAATACCACTCCATCTGGTAGCTGGACGGAGTCCAGCTGTCTTTTGAGGGCCTGGCTGTAAATGCTGGGACTTTCAGTGTAGCCCTGGGGAGCTCTACAAAATCGGTATGAACGGTTTTTTAAAGTGAAGCCGAAGAGATAACGGCTGTCTGGATGGATGGGGATAGAGAAAAATGCATTTTTAAGATCAATAACGGTGAAGGTGGTGGCAGTGGACGGGATGAGAGTCAGAATGGTGGCGATGTCTGAGACTACGGGGTACTGTGGCACCACCACTTTGTTGACTTCTCGCAGGTCGATGATGAAGCGTTACGCTTTCTCATCTCCCTCACCTTGCTTCTTAACAATGGGTAGGATAGGGCTATTGCAGACATTACTAACCACTTCCTCTACCACTCCTGCGTCTACCAAGGACTGAATAATCGCTACCAATGCCTTCTCGCCTTCGGGCGATATCCGGTACTGTGGGAGTTTCGGGAGTATTGCATCTGGTCGAACAGTTATGTGTACAGGATCGATCATCATTCGTCCTACATCCGAGTCGTTTCTGGCCCATAGGTACAGGGGTAGGGTATCGAGCAAGGATAGGTCAGCATCTGTTATGGTGTACATATGTCGTGCGGGGTAGGGTCTGGACATGCTCGGGTTGTCGTACAGGATGACTCGGACTCCATCCGAGGAACACCTAATAGTAGCTCGGAAATGTTTCAGTAAATCAATACCCCTAATGGCGTCAGGGGAGTTGGAGGAGAGCAGAAATGTTGTGTCAGTGGGATTGTTTCCTAGGTCAAAGGAGATAGGTACAGACAGGGGATTAGTGGAGGGCGTTCCATCGAAACCTATCGATGTAATGTGTGAGCCAGACAAGGGTGCCCTTGGAATCAGTCGCTTTGATAATACACTACGTGTCGCTCCAGTGTCTACCAAGAATGGAGACTTTGTACCCAGGACCTTAGCAGTGACGTAAGGACCTTGCTGGTCAACACAGAGCTCGACTGGATCCCTCCCTTGCCCCTGGCAGTCCTATGCAGAGTCGTGAGCATTGTTGCAGTCGGACTGTTGGCACTGATTTTGTCGGGGTCGGTCAAATGTGTTTGGTCTGCCAGGTCTGTCATTGGTGGTGTCGTAGGTCTGCCCTCGCCCCTGCCCTCAAGTTTTTGGGCCATTTGTCATGTCCCTTGTCTCTTTATTTGTAATCATTTCCCAAAGGGCCAGGCATTGAGACTTCCAATGTCCAAATTCTTTGCAAAATGCACACTGGTTCTCATCGAGGTCGGTTCGTGGAGCGCCAGGTGTGGGGTTGCGGTCTCTAGGGGGCGAATTCCTAGGGGCATTCGACTGGTAGTTTCCCCTATACCGTTCCCTTCCTGTAGTCACTCCCTGCAATTGAGCAATCATCACTCGTTCCTTTAAGTCCTTTTTCTTTCTCTCAGTCGCCCTCTCGTTCTCATTCTTTTGGTGTTCGTAATACTGAGCCATCTGAAGGATAGCTGCAGGTTTGGAGGCTCCCCAACTACTCTCACTCGTCTGTAACTTTTGGGAGACCTCTTGCGATAGCCCTTTTACGTAGTTTTGCACGAATAGGTGTTGTCCGGTTGCGGTGGTCATGTCTTGGCCACTGTAGTCGGAGAACACCGTTTCAAATCGGGAGAAATATTCTGATACGTCTTCCTGGGGTTTCTGATGGCAAGCCGTGACTACCGACCAGTCTACCTTCTTCTCTGGGATCAACGTCTTTAGCTTCTGCACTATTTTGTCGGGGAGTTCCAGTATGTCTTTTACAGGTTTCTTTCCGGGCTCTCGCTGCCTATCTAGTTCATTGAGTTGTTTCCAGGTGTGTCCGAACAGGTCTGTGTGGTCGGCTTTCCAGATTTGCTTCCACACATCGGCCGGCAGACACAACCCGAAAAACAAATCGATGTCCGATAGAGTCATTATGGTTGAGCCCAAGGCTGTGCCTAGTTCGGTATAAAATGCTGTAGGGTTCTTTCTTAAATCGGGCAGGGTTTGCCTAAAAGTCTTGCCGATCCCATGGTTGGTAAACCCAGTTGTACACAACCCTCCCTTTTGCATCTGCGTGGTTGATATCATCGTTTGTTCCCTGACCTCTTGGGGGAACCCAGTAGGGGGCGGCTTCTCTGATAGGCATCATAGTGTTGGCTGCTTCTAATGGGGGTTCAATCGTCTCAGGGACTTTGATCTTGACCTCTGGTTTCTGTTCCGCGAGGTGGCGGAAAACCTCAAGCGTTTGCATGAAGAGGTCCGTCACATCGCTCTCAGTCCCATCTCCAACATCGACCCTTCTATATAGAGCCGTCAGTTTAGCAGGACCCTTATTCTGGTACCTATCCTCATAGGCGTTCAGGGTGTGGTAGCTGAACCGTAAAATGAAATGCCGTCTGTGACTACCGGCAGGTGAATTGTGCATATTCATCGTATATTCTTTGCTCTCCTTCCGTTCTACCAGGGTCTTTGCTATCTGGTCGATTCCATCCCGCTCATCTTTGCTCAACCTATTTGGCCTGGCTGTTAGCTGCCTGCTAGTCTCATGTTCATCTGCTGTTGTTATCAATGCGGCTGGTGCGAAGGCCGCAAGAGCCGGGGCACTGGCGCTAGGGTCACCCACGCCTGCACTTTGAACTGGTGAGTGTTGTGCTAGAGGCTGGCAGGGAGCATAAGGAGGGGGCATGTAGATAATTGGAGAACCGAGCAGTAACTCGTCATTTGCCCGCTGTTTGGAGGGCATCTCCGGGTAGAGCGTAGGGGGGGTCCTGACAGGGCATTGGCCTGCCAGTCCAGATTCTTGTGTTTGTTTAACGTCCTCTTTTCTTCTTATTTCTTCATCTAGTTCTTTTGCGGCCAGATGGGCTGCTTTTCGTAACTCTTTCACTATTTTTGCTTCTTCTCTTTTCCTTCGCTGTTCTGCTTCTTTGCGCCACATGCCAATACTATCGAGCATAGTGGGCGTTGCCTTATTTATTTTTACAGCTGCTTCTAGTGTTTTTATTTTATTTTCATCAAAAGAACCTATCAGTGGCCACTGACTTTCAGGATCCTTTTTTGTATATTTATGCCATAACTTACTATAAGCTATAGCGACTAGTCCTTGCTTAGTAAACATGTCCTTATTAGGGGTGCCTTCCAATGGAGCTGGATGGTTCATCTCTAATAAGCGGTCCGGGTTGACCCAACTACTAACCAATGGGGAGAAGATAGGCATGACGGATTACAATGGGGGGCAAAAGCCTGCACTACCTATCTTTTCACTACTTGCAAAAAAACTGGACAGAATATTCTATTCTACGCTGTTTGCAAACAGAGAATACCTCCAGAAGGAACCAATTCCAAACAGTCAATGTTTGGATAAACAATCAATCAATGAGGAATGAAATAGGCACGACGGGTTAAAAGCTTGCGTTACCTACCCTTCACTATCTGCAAAGGGAGAGAGAATATTCCTACTCTTCCCCGTTTGTAGGCAGAGAAGATCCTTAAGAGAACCAACTTCGAACAATTCAATGCCCGATTCAAACAATCAATCAATGGGGAGAAAAATAGGCACGGCAGATTACAATGGGGGACAAAAGTCCGCGTTACCTATCCTTCACTATCTGCAAAGACTAAACTGAGTATGGCGACTCTGTGCTTGTTTGCAAATAGAGAATCTCTCAGAGACAATAAGACGAGTAATACTAGTATTTTCAAACAATCAATTTCGCAATTTGTCGTGTGTCACGACCTTACCCGGACCGCACGGACCGTTTCTCGTCTTCCGCTTCCAGCGCCCGATCGTCCTCTATTCTCTGTTGCTATCGCGGCACTCCTGGTGGTTCCCAGTCAGGACCGTAGATCACTCGGGAGAGGTCTGCTCGGAATCAGTGAAGTTCAGATGATCGGCTGTCAGACGAGGGTCTATCGGACAGGAGCTCTCCCGATCGTTGCAGTCGTTCACTCTGTCGTCGGGACCTCTCCCACTGGATCCACGTGTCGCTGATGGGCCCCACGTTGGGCGCCAATTGATAAAGATCAATTCAAAAATGGTCAGGCTATTCTGTTGATGTTTCCTAAGTTAAATTTGCCCGGCGTTAGACGCCTCTAATACCATACGAAGTTATCCAATAAAGAGGCAGGCGCTGGAGACAGGAAGACAGAAAACAAGTTTTATTCCGACGGAGTAGAACACATCAGATCGGACAACAAGGTATCGTCTCGAGGTGCTCTCTCAGCCTCTCTGAGACCTGGTCTTTTATACCCTGGTTTAAGACATGTGAACGCTCTTTATTACAACAAAGACATTGTGAAGTATGAGAACGACATCCCCGGCACCCCCCCAGTTCCGGCCCATTCCAACACATGACAACAGTAGAGGCCCTTTCCCCTCATATGATTGGGAGGGGGCTATCACGCAGCTGAGCGTTCTGCCGATTCCTTTGGAATGTGTGCACCTGATCGAATCTCAGGGGGTGGGGAGGTCATGATCAATAGTGGCTCCTTTCAGGAAAGGCGAGTGCATACAGTAGTGGGCAATAAACTGTATCCTCGGGCTAAGGGATGACCAGCGGTTCGTACAGGCAGTCGGGCTCAGAGGAAGGGGTCATCAAAGGAGGGGTATTCATGAACGGAAAGGAGGTGTTGGTCAGGCGCGGGGTGTGATTCCCTGAGACAGAGTCATGGGAGGGGAGGGTTCATGACTTGTGCATGTGAGTGCGGGGGCAGCCAGGGTGCGCGGGGAAGGCTTGCAAGGTTCAGGGAAGTGTGCTGACGGGCGATCGTGAACAGGGAGACCATGGTACCTAAAATGGCTGTCGTGTATGTTCATACGTGAGTCGGCAAGATGGCGTAGATGATGTTCAGTACACGAACTAAAATTCCACACGCCTGCCCTTGGAATGTGTCCCAAGCCCTCCCCTGTCACCCGTAATCTTGGTATAATTCTCGACACTTCACTTGCCTTTGACAAGCAAGTAAACAGGACTGTATCTACCTGTTGTGGTGTCCTAAGGAGCCTGCGTAAACTTACACACTATCTTGCCCCGGAAGCCCCGAAACAAGTCTCGGTGGCTCTCATCTCTCCTCGTCTGGACTATTGTAACGCCCTCTACTTAGGTATGAGCAAAAGGCTGTTCCATCGTTTACAAGTTGTCCAGAACGCTGCAGCAAGGTTTGTTGTTGATGCCCCCAGACGGTCCTCAGGATCCCTGATCAGAAAAAACCTCCACTGGCTTCCTGTGCAGGCCAGGATAAACTTCAAGGTATTAGTCCTTACCTACCGTGCCGTTCACGGATCTGGTGCTGAAGACATTAGGTCTCCTGTGTCCTTTTACACCCCGGGCAGGGCCTTCCGCTCTGCCAACAAAAACCTTCTGTCTGTCCCTCGAACCGTCAAGGCCGGATGGGGAGGGAAGGCCTTCTTTTCCCTTGCCCCGAAACTTTGGAACACGCTTCCAGCTGAACTCAAGGGTCAGGCGTCCCTCGCCCTTTTGCGTAAGGGCCTAAAAACCTGGCTTTTTGCAGAAGCCTACCCTTAACCTTTCATCTGTTTCACCCTTCACTCAGCTGTTTCCATCTGAGCGCCTTGATGCCTCCGGGCAAAGTTGTGCTATACAAATCCCCAATTCATTCATTCATAAGGCAGGGTGGTACAGTTCTAGTGATCAGCCCAACCGCAATCCCACTCCCCATCTACTATCATTTGCCAGGTATAAACAAACTTTTAACAATTACCATTTACTCCCCCTCCTTTTCTTCGGTTCCTGCCTGGCTGCCTATCACTAATGAAAAGCCCACATTTTTTACTTTATAAACATGTATTAAGGTTTGAAATAACATTTTGAAGAGACAGCTACCCACCTCTATGTCCGATGATAGAACACAGAAATGTAAAGTGATCTCAAGACACCTGCAACACCTCATTTATAGCAGGCTGCTCGGCCGTTAGCATTCTGCGTATCTGGGCTTGGTATTTCCTTTTTACTTTATAACCATGAGCCAACGAGTCCCAGAATGCAACATGCTACAATTTTGGAAGAATAATAAAAACATTTTTATTTCTTTTTTTTACAATTTACTGCTGGCTGGCAACTTTGCATATAATAGGTCTCCCCACAAAACTGCCCCGTCTCTGATTATAGTTCTGACATACTAGACCGCTTTCCGACTCTGGGGTTACAGCAAACTGCACAGATTGCCTTCATGCAAGCTGCTCTGCTGACTGAGATTCGTAGAGGAGTCCCAACATCAATTTAAATCAGGAGTGACAACATAATAGAAGATTTGTGACACATGAGATGGTCACGGCTGAGGTATTTGTGTGTTCATGTGTAGCTGTCTATATGTGTAAAAGAAAGAACTCCTTTCCCTCACCATCCTGACTTCTCTTTCCTTTTTCAGTGACTCCTTTACCTCCTCAGCAGCTTCTCTCTCAATCGTTCTCCTTCCACAACATGTGAAGGCCCACACTGCACACCTGTGCCTTTGCTCCCAAAAGTAAAATAAAAGAGGTGGCGCGTAGCAAGGGAGCTCCAAGATGACGGGAGGTCTACAGGCGTTTTTCTGAAATCAGTAGGTACTACTTAGATTAATTGCTTGAGCTTTACCTGGGCCTTAGTACCACTGGGTTTAACTTGTGTTTCTTGTAGAACATTACATGAGCTATGCCAGTGTTGCAGTGCTTGAGCAGCATTGACACTTATACAGAGCATGGCAGCAGTGCATTCACAGAGCTATGTGTGAATTTGAGGTGCATTTACAGACTTGTTTACAGTGTGTGCATTTGTAGAGCTTTGTGTAGTGAGTGAAGCATATGTAACCGTCCCCTCCTTATGGAAATGTTCCTGAGAGCTGACATTCTCTCTATGCCTACCTCTCATCAGTTTCTGCGAACATGCTCCTTGATATTTCACCCATGTCACACGATCTCTTCTCCACTAGAACACCCTCATTCTGATTTGACATGATCACTCCACTTGAACCTACACTCTCCCTTCATCTCTTTGAAAGAGTGTCTTTTTCTTGATGGATACTCTCTCTATGCCCCTAAACCTAAGCCATTGTGCCCCCAGCACTTCAATTACCTAAAACTTAAGGATGTTTCTGAACTTTTCCCCTCAATTCTAGACGGATATTCCTTGTTCCAGAATCCCTCCAAATGTGGTCTCTGAAGTCTTCTGCTTTCGGAAGCTGCTTCTCTCAATTGACAGATGTTCTACACTCTGTGTGTATTTCATATGCATGTCTCCTGTTAGGTTAGAAGTCATTAGTGTGAAGTATTTCACTTTTTTCTTCTCTGTTTCTCCTAAATCTTGGAAGACTTCTTAATGAAGAGGTATATCATTCAAGAGGAGAAATGTTAAAAAATGAGTTTATGGTTGGCTAATGTATGCACCCAAATCAGGCAGAACCCTCCAGTCAGGATAACCTGGTAGCTTGGCAGAGCAGTCAGGCTTATCCCAGAGGCAATGTGAAAAGTGGTTGCGCAACTCACACACACACACCAGTGACTCACTACAAAAGAAACTCCACACAGTAGTATATCTAAATATCACCTACACTATATATAAACACATTACACCACAATCACATTATTCACTAAAGGTTTGCCAACTAGGCAAATGTCTTAAGCATAACAGTCAGAACATTGTAATAAACACTTTTAGGTTGCTTATTTCATAAAATCACTTCCACTGCACATTGTGGGAAGGTCCTGCAAACAGGACACTTGTTCTACGCTCTTCAGAAGGGGAAAAGAAATAACAGTTATCACCATCAACAATGACCATGTGTAGCGAAGGAACAACATCAGGATTACCACGTTGTAGTCAACACTGTGGTGCTAATGATCCTTGAGCACACCATTTCAGTGCCAGGTTGCTGTCTTAGGTCATGTGGGCGGCCTACTTGTACACCACAGCAAAATGCGGCCAAATAAAGAAAATGAGGGCCACAGATTTGCAAAGAGGCGGAGGGCGTTAGGCAGCTCTCCTGTAGCGGTGTGCAGCGTGTTGGCCCTGTGCGGCTGGTGCAGCAAGGGCGCCTGCTCCGGTCACTCGCAGGTTGTCCTGCTCTGCCTCGCATGGGGACTGCACTCGGTGGTGCTGGTTGGCTAGGTGGCAGCTGCTGATGCCGCGTCTTCATCGTCCTCCAGGGGTGTTGCAGAGCCATGCCAATTGCCTGGCATCTCTGAGGACTCCTTTGTGCTGGCTTCGCTGATGAGAGGCCGCGGTTGCACTTCCAGATCTTTTCCAACCTCTGCCTACAGAGGGTGGGGACTCAGCCCTGAACTATAAGAAAGATTAACGCTCACTTTGCTTCAAAGGAGCGAAGCAGAGGAAGGGTTCCATGAAGGGCAATGCAAGGAAAACTCCCCAAATAATTAAAACACAGGGGAGCTCTCAGTAAATCACAAGGTCATTTCCAGCAAAGCTCAAGGAAATTTCCTGTAAAGCACATTTAAGACTTTGATGTCCCTGAGTCTTCCAAAACAGTAGGCAAGCACACACAAGCCCTTAGAGATTCTTCACAAGAAGGATACCATAGCAGGGCAAAAAGATCAATCATTTTCCTCTGTCACAGGCAGAAACAGCAACTGCAGGCCAACCCACCACTCACACAAATAAAGCTAGCACTCCTCACATAGCTCGGCAGCTCTACTTCTCTGCAGGGTCCTCTTGTTTCCAGAAGTGGTCTTGGGGTTTTACGTCCAATACTTATACCCCATTTTCTCATTATTCTCTTTGTGGCAGGGGTCTCTGAATCCAGTCCAGGCCTCTTTAGTCCAGCTTCACCACAGGAGGTGGAGACAACATTGTGAAAAGGAGACACAGCCCATTCAGGTGCTGGTGAAACCCTTCCCACCACTCTAAATGCAGACAAGGTCTATTCAGCCTAGATAGGAGTCACCCTGGAAAGGCAAGGCACACCTCAAACCCCCTTATGACTGTCTAGTGTGAATGCACATCCCCTGCTCCTGTCACTCCAAAAGTCATACGGCAATTACACAAACAGGCAGGGCACACAGAATTTTTTTTTAAAAACATAATTTATTGATTGCCAAGATACCATTGCAATGTGATACATGTAATACAAATGGTATTTTCTCTTTTTGATGTTCTCCCCATCGTATACAGTACAAAGTGGTATGCTGAACATGTAATTCAATTGCAGTGGTTCCTGGTTATATATCCGCCACTGCGGCAATAAGGTGGTTTTGTGTACTCTGGAAATGCAATATTTTTCCTAGGGTAGTTTCACATATTATGCTTCAACATTAAAAACGTAACATTTATAACTTATATAACAGTCCCCCTCCCTCTACCCTCCCTCCTGGTCTGCCATTACTTGTATGTTTAGTTGCCTATTAGTATTATATATATATATATATATATTATTTGCTCTTTGCTGCTTGAGTACAATGGTGTTGTGACTAGGGCCTGTGAAGATCTCTGGCGTACGGTCCTAGAATATTTAGAATTGCTATTGTGTGAGGTTGTTATGTGTGGGTATAAAGTCCAGCTGTTTAAAGTCTTCCATCATGTTATCCCAATCCATAGAAATAGGGTGTTTCAGCATACCCGTTTCCTCTTCTCTTGTAATGGCAGTACTTTTGGCACTACCCCATTGTATCACATCTTCCTGCCATAAAGTCAATAATGGACTTCTATGTGATTTCCATCTCATGATGATTGTTCTTACGGCCAGTATAAGGGCAAGGCCCAGGAACCACACAGGATGGATAAACAAGTAAATGCTCACTTTCTAAAAGTGGCACTTTCAAACACTATTTAAAGAAGAAATTTACTAAAAGTGTGTTATTAAATTCTGAATTCAGAGAACCTAAACTCCATTTCTACATCTTGTCACAAAAACAAGTTACACTGGTAAAATGTTAGGGCAGCTCCCATGTTAACATATGGGACAGACAGCCTTTCAACAGTAAAAAATGAAATACCTAGTATTTCACTATCAAGACATATAAAACACACCAGTCAATGCCCTCCCTTTCACCTACACTGCACCCTGCTTGGGCCTGCCTTACATGTAAGGAAAGGTAAGGTTTGGACTTGGCAAGTGGGTACACTTGCCAGATCAACATGGCAGTTTAAAACTGCACTCGCAGACACTGCCATGGCAGGTCTGAGACACATTTACTGGACAACTCAAGTGGGTGGCACACCCAGAGTTGCAAGCCCACTAATAGCATTTGATGTATAGGCCCCAGCACTGTCAGTGCACTTTACTAGGGACTACCAGTAAATCAAATATGCCAATCATGGATAACCAATCATAATCGCAAAATGCACAGGCAGCACTTGCAGTTTGACACTGATCAACAGTGGCAACGTGCCCAGAGCATCTAAACCAGCAAAAACAACATTTCGTATACAGTCAAAAATGCAGGAGGTAGAGGCAAAAGTCAGGGAAAACCACACCCAGGATGCCAAGTCTAACATGAAGTATCAAGCAAATGTAGAGATAGGATTGTGCATGGAGACTGGAGCTCTGATGACCGTTCGAAGCTGTTGGGGAGCATTGTACTCACCTATGAATCACTTAGTGAGTAAGGGGTCTTGTATAGAAAAGGTGCTGAGTGGAGAGCTCTGAATTTAACATGTACTGAACAGATAGGGCTGGACTTAGCGCCAGGACGCTCCTGCTGCAGCAGATATCTTGCACTTTATAAATCACCTTCATTCATTCATCATAGCAGAGTAATCCTATACTGAGTATCTGGGGATGTGAGCCTTATCCTAACTAGGGCTCTGCATTCTGATAAGTATGGATGGAGATTTGTATTCAGAAGGGTGTTGTGTGAGGAACAGCTCTGTACTGAGCCATGAAGGGAAAGGATTTTACAAGCCACGCTATTCAATATTATGAAATTGGTAGCTTTCGACTTGTTTCTAGTGGAATTTCTTGAGTCTTGTGTTGTAAAATGCACCATTCGAATGCCTGTTTTTCAAAATTTGACAGCAGGTTCCTTGATATGTATGTTGTAAATGCATTGCAGCATTTGAACTTTTTTTTGTTTGTTGCTGGGGGAGGGCCCACTCGGGAAGGCAAACCCAGAACACTCCTCTTTCACTTTGGTGTGCTTGTTGTACTCACTTCCTCCTACAACTTAGATCTCATCTTTTCACCCCACCACTTTTAGGATGCTTCAGTTTCCACTGGTGCATACGAGGCAGGGGCCTGGTATGTGAACCTCCGAGTCTGGAGTGTTGGGTCCCCCTCAATGTTCTTTGCAGGGGTGCCCCCTCAAGTTTCGTTACGCCACTGGCTTGGGTGTCTGTGTGGATGAGATGTGACAGTTGGAAGATGGTCCAGCATCCTGGTGGGGCTGGAGTATAAGGATCGCCAGGCTGATGGACTAATGTGCATGATTACCATCCTGCAACTTGATGTTAATAATGAAATACGTAAAATATAACTTGGCTACGTCTGGAAAGATGCAACACACACCTTTCTTGCTATTCCTGTCAGTGCCATGTCATTCCAGGAAATACAAGTTCTACAAATACCCTTTAAATTCTGGAAGAAAACATCACCATGTGGGGTGGACTGGTATAATATTTTCAAAGCTAGATCCCTGCAAATAACAAATGTGATAGCAGGGCAAGAGCGCCATGCTGCAGGCAATAGCAAAGGGGATGATGGACGGAGCGTTTGAGCAAATCAAACACTCACCCCCAGGCAACTGATCTGGGTTTAATCCAGCACTATTCTTTAGCTGCAGGCTATGGCATGATTTCTTGGGTGTTTGATATTTCTCCAGGAGTTACTCCCATCAAACATACAGGAGCTTCTTCATGGGTTCATATGACCATCAAACCAATGGACAACTTGAAATTCAGTTAGCCAAGTGGATCCAAAATCACTTTTAACCAGTCTTACCCTCCCCTACAAATGCAATCAGAGGACTTCTCCGACATACCTCAGATATTAAATAGAATTCTACATCTACTACATTCATGGACATTCCTCACACTCTTCCAACAAAACCATCTTTAGAAACACAGCATATATTGTATCTCTCAGGAAGGTTGGTAATTCCCTGTGAATCTCAACTGCCTATTCCACTTATTCTTTAACAGTGTTGAATTTGTGCTGTTTCTGAATAAATGTGCAAATTATAATGTTGCTTTAAATCTCAATTATTGACAACATCTCAAAGGTATCCGGTATCTTAAATAAGCATAATCAGTGTGTTCAATGTTCCACAAGTTTAATAAGTTTCTTTAACTTGATAACCTGGTTTGATTATTGCTCCAATCACCATTTTTGATTCTTTACAGATACTTTAAATATTTTTACGTACATGTTTCAGCTGTTAAAATAACTGTATGTAATATTTGTTACCAACCCTAAAATATTTTTAGGAACAACTAGCAAAGTTGTTTAGCAAAGGCAAAGTTTTTGGACAGTACAATTTGAGTTTTATTGCTATTTGACAAACAGTTTCAGTTAACGATAATACATTTTTGAACTAATTATTTGAAAATCCGTATATATTTCAAACTTTCAATTAAATATACTGACAATACTCATAGCGTATTATTTTAATATTCTAATTTATAAAGTAACTGAAAGGTTTGGGAATTTTTACTCTAAAGGTTTAAAGTTTAAAGAATCCTAAACTTTGATCTAGACTACAGAATGTGTAAAATTGTTTGAGGAGAGTTGTCGAAGCAAACACATCACTTTGATATTTTTAACCAAGAATGTCAACTTTTTAAAAGCTAACAGGATATGTTTTGATCTAACCCAAACTGCCCTGAACTTCATAGAGTTGTTTAGCTAAACAGTCCATATGCCAATATTTTCACATTAACACATTCTCGAATTTTCCACCTTGCAATTCCAAACTTTTATGTATGGTAAAATAACTTTATAATCAATAAAAGTATTATCATAAAATATCTTAATGGACGTATGAAATTGCATTGTAATTGTTGAATATGGGATGGTGGAACTATGCCTATAATTATCTTTGGATGATTTATGTACTAGATCTAGTGAAATGAGTCGTGGTTTCTGATCGGTTACAGAAGGCGTGGTCAATGTAAACAACACCACTACTAAAGGGGAGGATCTGGCGAGGCAGCTGGAACTGCCCAATTGGAAGCTGGGGATCCGGGTTCGAGTTTCGGTGTTGGCGCAACATCCTGCGATTCTGGACAAATCACTTATTCTCCCAATGCCCAGCGCCTGGACACCCTCATGGGTGATAAGGTGCGCTATATAAATCTATTAACTTTACTACATTTGCCATGGGGCAGTTGCTCGTTCAAATGCCGCTGAATTATTGAGCAAGGACGTTTAACTGCCTTCTATGCTGTCCGGTCATGTTTAATGATAAAGGTTGGCAAATTTAGGGTGCTGACAGTAATGTCAATGATTTTAGATTCCAATGCTCCAATATTGACAGTTACACTGAGCAGAACTAAAGGTACCGACTAGTTAATCACTCTGCCCTGTAGCTCACATCTCTGTGTACAATCTTCTTTTTCCTGTTAGAAACCTTACGTTTAAATATTGTTTGAAAGAAAATACATGTCACAATTTGTATAAATTTCTCTTGTGATGGACCAACATGTTTTACTGTAGATGTTGCTCCTTAAATATAGGAACCACATGGTACATTTTAGAGCAGAGTATTTATAGGTCGAAGAATATCCTTTTATCTTCTTTCAGAAATCAGGTTCATTTGTTACACAGTTCTCGGGAACACCGCATCACCATGGATGGCCAGCAGCCCTCCTCCAAAGATCAATTGTCCTATTTCAAAAAATATGGGATGAAGAGGTACTCAAAGACAAGGGAAGAGAGATATGAGACACAAGGCCACTAGGGCCAGAGATTCATGGAAGGAGCAAAGAAATATAGGGGTATATTAGCAATAACCTCGTTAAAATTATCGCCGTTTTAGCGGCAGGAAACTGCTGCTAAAACGGCGATAATGGGCTTGCTAATATGCGTTATAGAATTCCAATAGAAGCCCAGGTTAGATGTCCTGCATATCTAACCTGGGCTTCTATTGGAATTCTATAACGCATATTAGCAAGCCCATTATCGCCGTTTTAGGGCAGTTTCCTGGCGCTAAATGGCGATAATTTTAACGAGGTTCTTGCTAATATGCCCCATAGTTCATTATCAGGGCAAGGTTAGGTAGCCATTGACCAGAGGCCAGTGGAAGCAGGTGGCACAATGATGCAATCTGGATGATAATGACAGGGTTCCCCACCACGCCTTGGAGCACATTCAGGGTTTATCTATTAGCAATCGCAGTGAACACAAGAGGCAGGGAACCAATGCATGAGAGCAGGTGCACCATTATGGAACCTCATTCTTGGTCATTTCCTGGTAAATGGGCATAGTGCAACAATGATTGCTTTCTATTATCTCCCTCTCCAAGGGGTGATGAAAGACATGCAGCATTGCAGATAGGCCCCACTGTATACTGAGACTAATGAGCATCGGAGAGCTCTAGTCCAGCACTGCTGCTGATCTCACCAAACATGGAGACTCAAGGGCAGTTATTAGTTTGAAACAAAAATTCTACAGCGGGGGTCCAAAGGTTTTCCTAGGAAGCCACCAAATGCCAGGGTTGCCAAAAACATAGGGCCTTATTTATGAGACCCTACCGGTACTTTTACACTGTCGGAACATCACTTTTTGGCATTCCGGTGGTGCAATGTGCCACAGTATATTTATACGGTGAAGTAAAGTCACTTTATTTGGCTTTTCATGGCCTTATAAATAAGTGCTCCTTTCTCTTTCACGCAGAGAACTGCGTGAAAGGGGCATTCAACAGGAGTTGCTATGGGTGTTTCCACGCAAAACCCATGGAATCTGAAGCATTCCTAAATTTACTATGAAATCGTAAACCTGGGAATACATCAGAATCTAACGCCACCCCAGGGGTGGTTAGGGAGGCGCAACAAGGAGAAATGTTTTAATTTCTCCTTGTGCACTCCTTTTTCTATGTGTGCTGCATTTTGCATAAAATCAACTAGCACCCGCAATGCAGGCATCCTTGCACCAAGGTGCAAAAGTGCCTGCATTGTCGCAAAGCAGCCCATTGTGTGCCGGTGTTGAGGAAAAGAACATAATGTGCTGTATAATATAGATACGGTGAATTCCTGCCCTTTTGTTTTGATGTAGTGCAGCGCAGCAAAATTCCTTGAGGCACTGCCCTACGTCATAACCTCTTAAATAAGGCCCATAGTTTATTAGTTTGCAAACCGACTTCATGCCTTGTTGTTCCACCATCCTACAATTCTTGTTGCTTTATCTCACTCTCACAGGTTCTTTTTCACCCCTCTTTTTTTCATTTACCTGTGTTTCCTATCTATTACTTCCTCCTCTTTCTCCCTTTTCTGGAATTGTTTCTCTTTCCTGCTCCAGGTAAATGTCTGATGATGGAAATAAAGCCTCAATCCACAAAAAATAAATGACGTTATCCACCACCTGCAAACACCGGCACAAATTAACCTCTGCTCAAGGAGCTGCCAATAGAGGCGAACAAAAAGTTAAAGAAGCTAGCATCCTTTCCCTGCATACAGCTACTTGTGCATGACCTGTGGGCACACAGCTAACCATCCCCCGGGGCCTGCTGCTCCAGGTGACTGAGATGAATTCCCTTGGATGAGCCAAACCTAAGTCTCTTCTTCTCGTCTCCAGGCCTGTGGTTGTTATAGTGCTGAAATTCGCGAGTGATAATGTGGACTGATAACACACGCTCCTTGAAGCACTCCAGAAAAGGGGGGGCCAATCGGCCCCCCACGCACACATGGCGGGGCCCGGCCCCTCCCCTCTCCCGCCGATCCCTTCATGGTTGCGCGTCCCCGCCCTTGCCCCGGAAGTGGTTTTGCACTTCCGGGCAGGGGGGGCGGGCCGCAGCTAGGAAGGGGTTAAGAGCCTGGGGAGCGCGGGAAGCGGACTCTTTGTGCCCGCTCTTCCCAGGCTCGCTCCTCGCCCCATCGTGGGGCTGTTTAATTTTCTCATTTATTTTTCAGGTGTTATAGCATCCGGTGGAGAATTGAATTTTGCGGGGATTGCGGAGAGCCGTGGGAAGCTGAGGACACGGAGAGCGAGTCGGGGTTTGCGATCGAGCAGATTGGGAGCGGAGGCACCGAGGGACCGTACGCGGGCTCAGAGGATCGCAGGAGTTTAGGAGCGGAGGCACCCGGGACCCTGCGCGAGCACAGAGGGGCTACGTTATCGTCGGGCACCAGCGCGACACGAGGTATTGTGCGGGGCAGGTGGGGACTCGGCAGTGCGGCAGCTGATCCAAGTAATTGGATCCGGGAAGTGCGGGGCGCTGCCTGGCGGTTCAAAGTAAGGAGCTAGCGTGCGGGGCAAGCAGGGACTCTCCAGCATAGCAAAAGCGGTCCCACGAAGCGTGGGCTTCAGTGGCGCGAGGGCGAGAGGCGGGGCAGGGATTTCAGGGCCTCTCCTCCAGTCACGCATTTTAGAAAACATTCGGGGTTAATCGGGGACGCCTGTGAGCAGCATACGGGCGAGTTTGTTTAGTTAAGCAGGGTAATCAAGGGCACTGAGTGGAAGGGAGACCGGAAGGGTTATTAAACCGGAAAACGAACGCTGAGCAGGCTGTGGGTTTGTTAATGCCCTGCTACTGAAGGGACAAAAAGTGAGATCGTTTTCGTGTAATTTTACAGCTGATTTTCCTAATGGGAATTATTTTCACAGTCATTCAGGGTGTACTGTAAATCGAGTGGGCATTTGATTTAATGAGCAACGGATGGTTAACATAAGCTATCTGGGTATGAACTAGCTGTGCTCCTGGATGTTTCGAATAGCCATTTGTTTTAATATGCAAAGTCTGATGTATGCATAATCTTGCTGGGTGTTCATTTAACCGTACCTCATTTGTTCATTATTCTGTGGCAATAGGCTATGTGCAGGGGTTGTATTTTCGAAATTCAACAGTGTTTGGACAGTGAGGTACTACGGAGTGTATGTTGGGTCATAACTGGGACGGGAAGTTTCCCACGTATGATTAGCCACAATTGGAATTTTAACGTAATTTTATATTTTTAGGAGCTAAAGACTAGGATCCCTGCCGGGTGACGGTGGAACTCAGCTTGTGCGCCTCCAATTGGGTCAGGTACGGAGCACGGTGTGCTCATAAGTAAACTATTGTTCTGTCTAGGTGAAGAGCACTATGTCTGCGAGAGGGGGGCCAAGAAATGCGAGCGTGGAATTGATGTTTCAAAAAATGATGCGCAGAATGTCAGCAATGGATAAGCGACTGGGGAAAGTGGACAAGTTGGGTAAGACCGTGGCGGAATTGGGAGCAAGGGTGGATGCTCAGGCCGGCCCATCTGGAAGGCCTAAGCGGACAATAGTGCCCCCCAAACCAAGGGGTGAGTTTGTAACACCACCCAAACGGGCAAGAAATAAGAAGGTGGTGGGTCGACCACCGAGGTCCGGGGACGGTGGGGCGTCTCCAAGTCCAACTCCCAATGTACCGCCAGTTACACCTAACTCTCCAACTCCTACCCCTCAGGCCCCTGCGGGCATCCCGGCCCCTGTCCCTCAGATTCCAGTGGCAGTGCCAGTAGCGCCAGCTTTACCACCCCCCACTCCGGTCCCCCTGGGTGTCCCGCCACTAAGCGCACCTGCAAATACCCCGGTGCCGAGTGTTGTTCCCCCGGTTCTGCCCGCGCCGGGTCTAGTGCCAACAGAATTAGCGGCACAGATAGCGGCAGTGCTTCCTTGGTTGGGAGTTGGGGGAGTGTTGCCGGCAACAACAGACCTCACAGCTGACTAACAAAAATTGGTTGCTCAGATATTGTTGGCTAGTGGTCGGGGCAGCACGCCGGGTGCATCAATTTCTCCCCAAACAGGTTCAGCGAGCAATGGAGGAGCAGCCAAGACCGTGGAATCTGTGGAAAAGTAACTTTTGCCATGTTCTGTGTCCCTACGCCTCATCCATCATATGTTATGTGTGCATGACCAATATGCATATGTTATTCCCCATGTCCGATTAATGACGCAATTCCAGTTGTGTCCACCTCTGGTATGTCATTTTCCAGTCCTCGTGAATACTACGAATATCAGGCCTATGTAAAGTTATGTTGCCACGTTTCTCAGTGTGCACGTTATTCCATTATAAAATCTCCGTTTCCAGGCCTCAAAAGGGCCCGGACCACAGATTCAGCTCCTGTCTCCTGAAAGCCTCGCTGAGGAGCGATACAGCCCCCACCTGTATCCTCGACCCTTCACTTACTTCCTGCCTCGCAGTGCCCGGTGCAGCTTGGCTCTGCCTCTGAGTCTGCCAAAAGTATGTTATAGTTCCAGTTATCAGTTCAGTCCTCCTCTTCTGCATTCCTGAGCTACTGAACTGCATCAATAGTTTCCGTCATTGTCTAGCCTTCTCGTCTCCATGTTAGAGAAATACTGTATTTAATGGTCATTTAGTATTCTTCATCACGCACTACATGTAGAATAATGCATGGTCCAGTCTTAGAGTCAAGTTAGCTTCTCCCCTCATGACTTCTAGTTTATATCAACATGTTCCCTAAACATCAGATACCAGATAGGGTTTAGGTACATGTCGCTCCGACCCTCCAGACTCTAGTCTCTGCTCCTAACACAGAGTTCATAGCCCCCAGCTTCTACTAGTAACACGTCATTGCTAGTTTTCGCGCACCATTAGGTTAGAGGTCCCGGCTCCTTAGGTAGCCCCCTCCTATGTTTCCGCCCATTCATGACATATTCTGTTACGTTTGCACCACATGTCTATGTATACGCCCAGTTACACCTCTTTTTACTGTTATCTTTCGCGACTGCTACGCGTCACGCCTTCTGCTCCACCCCCTGCTACGCCTACTGCAATGTAATGCTATGTGTTCGCGCTATGTATATATGCCTGTGTTTTGTTATTGAATGTTAGCGCGCTCATCCCAGAACTAGCCCCAGCAGCTGCTGGGCCTCTTTTCCCCTGCTGGGCCCCAGTTGTCCTGCTGGGCCCTGTCATTCTGTTCCTATGCAGGTTGTCCTGATCCTGTCCTTATGCTGTAATAAACCTGCACAAACTCCTACTACCTCGAATCTTGACTCTTATTTATTGAGCTATCTGTTATGCTATAAGTCTAGTCAAAAATAGGGTATTATTTATTTATTTACCACATAATGGCGCCCGAATAGGGACTTGCCCTTTCCCCACGCGTCGGTGAAGCCACGCCGACCCCCTGACCCTCTGCAGTCGTGACGGAACTCTTCTGCGCAGTGGCAGATATTTCTGCTCAAGTATCCCTCAGGCCCACGGAGGAGACGGAGGAGGCGGTCCAGCATCCGAACGAGACGGTGGAGGAACGCGGCGAGTCCCGACCAGAGCCCAAGCCGAGAGTCCAAGATCCGAGGTATCCGGAGGCCCACCTGTAACTGAAGTCCGAAGTCTGAAGTTCGTCGTCCGTCGTCCAGTCCAGTCCGAGGCCTTCCGTTCCGTGCTGCCCGGTGAGTACCATTGCTGGGGTAGTATCTAGACAGGACCAATTTAAATTGACTCCTGATCCGTGGGTTGGTGGTGCCCAGACTCACAAACGAAGTGTTCACCTAGGTGGATACGGGTCCTGATGCGTCCCTTTTTGGGACCGGTATGTTCCGTACTGTTACAGCAGTGCATCCAGTAACTCTAGTCTGTTCCGTTCTCGAGAAAACCTGTTCTATGTCTGTTCTCAGTATTCCAGGTAATATTCTGTTCGAACTGTTATTTATAATGTTCTTCATGTAATTTACTGTTGTGGTATGAGTGCGATGTGATTTCGTGTTTTTATTGTGTATTGTATTGTGTCCAGATTACAGTTCAGTCATGCCTATATTTTCCAAGTTACGTCAGTTAAAAACTAGAAAGGGTCTGTTAGAGGAAGCAGTTCCTGTCCCGCCTAGGGACAGTCCAGGTCATTTTATGTATCAGAAACATGGCATAAGCGCCATACTGTATCTAGATTTATGGGTAGAGTATACCCAACAGTTAGAAGAAAAGTATAGATGGCCCGTATCGGGTACATGGGATGCTGAATGTATCATGCGAGTAGAAGAAGCATTATGGAAAAAGAAAGCCAGACAGTCACAGAAAGATGCCATCGAGTTATGGCGTAAGGAAGCTCATAGAAGAACGGAAAAGGAAGTCAGAAAATCAGAGTTAAGTAGAGAATCCCAAGAACGAGCTCAAGAAAGAGAATTAATCGAGATAGGTGAACAAGTCAAAGCCGAACAGTCAGACAGACAGAGGCATGCCCTCATTAAGGGTATGTATCCTCTCCTTGCCGAAGGTTTGCCAAAAGCGACCCCAGAGGCATCCAGTAATTTCCCGCCACCATTAGTTCCGACTAAGCTACGTCACAAACCGACCGCAGCTGATATTTTTCTTTCGTCCTATCTGGACGACACAGTCCCAGAATATGCAAATCCTGTTCGCGCTCCGCTAGTCCCTGCAAATCAGGCACTTCCCGCTCCTCCAGACACCGGAGTACCTGTTACGGTACCCCCGGTCCAGCCTACAGTTCCATTTCCCACTCTGCCAGGACGTAGAGCCTCAGTAGACGACTCCAGTTTAGGGGCCGCAGGAGGAGCTACTCCTCAAACCCCGCCGCCACACAAACGTTTATCAGCACTCGAATTACATGCTCAAGCATCACAGCGTACTCCTAAAAGTAATAAGTCTGTCACAGAAATCAGGCAAGCCCTTAACGAATGTGTCTATGATCCAGTTCCAGGCGAATATACTATGGTTTTATATTCCTTACGTGTAAGGAGAGTGACCGAGTATCTAGTCACCTTACCGAATATGAAAGAAGATCTAGACAGAATATATCGTTTCATCCGTACAGGGGATGATCCAGAAAGTATTGGCGAGATTATGTCTCAAAGGAAAGCCGAGATTCAGCTCATGATATTAAAGTTCCTGATCAATTGTCTAATAAGAGAACAAGATTACCCGTCTAAAGATCCCGCCGAAATGAGAATCCTGACAAGGTGGAGTGATAATATAGCCGAGGGTAAGCACAAGACCGTCAGTGCCATGGAGAGTATGTACAAGAAAATTCGTAAAGAAATAATAAGGTTACACGACCAGCGTAAAGCAGCACAAGTAAGCGAGAAAGAAAGTATCTCTGATCCTGAAGAGGAAGAGAACGAGAATCCCGCCAGAATAGCGTATGTAGGAAAATCCAGATTTCCAGATCGCCATTTACGTCTAGAACCCAAGTCTATTTTTCATCTAGCACCAGAACAAGGTTCTCTAGAACAAGTATTTCAAGCTACCGATCACATTCTGAAATCACGAATCGGTTACAGTGAATTAAGTACCATGCATGAACAAGAACTAGCCCGATCAGCAGTCCGATGGATTACTGATTCTACCACTTTTCCAGACGAAATAGTGGCACAAATGTTTCTGAAACTGCCCCCAGCCGAGCAACGACTGGTGGGTATGTATATGATCCAGCACCTCATCACTCTGTATGAGGGTCAACATTCTGATCCAGGTCCGTTGCACGATATCCTGAACGAGTTACTCCAGTATAGATGGAGAGGTCTAGGTACTGATTTAATTAGTGTCATTCTAGAACAGCGCCACAAATATAGAACGTTTCTGAACCCGCATTTTGTTCATGTCTCACCTCCAGAAAGTAAATCGTTTTACATAGACAGACAGAATCCGTTACGAGAAGTCCACCCAGTCCAAGGGGCGGGTGGCGTAATGCAACGAGTGTTTGTATACACTCCAATATCAAAGATGGAACTTCTTGAAATGAAGAAATTAATTCCCTGTCATGACAAAGATCCAGCAGGGTTCCATAGAGAATTAAAAGACATGCTCCGTATGGGAGAATACACTTACCCAGACATCATTAAAATGTTAAAGGTCCTGTTACCCGCAGGGGTGTATGAAAAGTTAAAGGAAAAAGAATGGGAGGTGGGAGAGAAAAAGATCGATTGGGCAGCTCTAGAAGCTGAAGACAAGGCACGAGTACCAGGTACCGGTCTTGGAGATAAATGTAAAGATTTACCAGAATTATTGATTCAAGTTTTACCCAGATTATTGACAACGAGGAAAGAAGACTGGGATGCAATCTCAGCCTGTAAACAGAAACAAGATGAAGATATTAGTGATTTTTATTCTAGGTTTGAAAAATGTTTTAGTATTAATAGTGGTCTCAAGACAAGTAGTGAGTCATACCCTCATCTTTTCGTTACCAAATTAGTCGAGAATTCAAGCCCACAAATTAAAAACCGAGTTTTAAAAGTCGAAAGCACCTGGCAAGCAAATACTCCGTCCCAGATGCTCCAGATGCTCCAGTACCACCAGAATAGAATCAGAGAAGAGCAAGAACACGAGAGAAAACGTATGAAAGACACGAAAATGAAAGTGCTAGTTGCACAATCTGTTCCTCAAGACAGTCAGAAGAGGGGTCCGAATCAAGCCAGTCATCCTGCAGCTCCCGTTAGAGGGAACTGCAATTATTGTAAACAGCCAGGTCATTTTATAAATGAGTGTGCAGTTCTGAAACACAACATAGCCACTGGTAAGACTAAAGAAAGACCACGTCCGCCTAGACAAGAGCAAGTCTCACAGATTCCTCAGCCACAGAATGCACAACAGACAGTTTCAGTACCGCAGCCTATTGCTGCAACACAGCATGTTACACAGCAGATGTATCAGTATGCACAGTCCGAGTATCCAGAGTATCAACCATATTCATGAAACAGCCTAGAGAGGGAGGTAGGCTTGCCTCTCATCGAGATACCTGTAGATCAAGAAGGTCCCTATGTTCACAGTCAAGTATTAGGGAAAGACAGAAAGTTTTTGATCGATACAGGGGCAAGTAGGACCACAATTAGTCATGCCGAAGTTCCAGGGGCTCCGCTCTCAGGCTCAAGAAATGTTTCCCTTGGATTTTCAGGAAAACCCATCGTTAACGAGATATCAAAGCCAGTCACTCTAGAAGTAGGTCCATTGTCCCGTACTACTGATCTGTTACTTACTAAGTCATGTCCAGAAAATCTATTAGGCATTA
Organism: Lissotriton helveticus; assembly: GCF_964261635.1. Classification (NCBI taxonomy): domain Eukaryota; kingdom Metazoa; phylum Chordata; class Amphibia; order Caudata; family Salamandridae; genus Lissotriton; species Lissotriton helveticus. The sequence continues at coordinate 179,352,128 of NC_136059.1, read as the reverse complement.
AGACACTGAAAGAGTTAGGTGCAGTTATTTGCTGTTCCCCAGAGGGAATACGTCTGTTCCTACGTGACTTCAAGGGTCACTATGTATTACGAGATTTTGATTCAAGATTGTCTAATGTTCCACAGCATTTATGGGCGCAAGGTCCAACTGATGTAGGTTATATGCAAATCACACCCCATCGTGTGACTCTCAAGCCAGGTGTAGTGTTACCACGAATCAGACAGTACAGATTGCCACCTGAGGCTGTAGCAGCCTTATCCAAAATTATTGACAAGCTCATGGCTCAAGGAGTAGTTGTAGAAACTGACTCCAATGTATGTAATTCTCCGATCATTCCAGTCATGAAACGTACTGATCCAAATGCACCCCCAGTATATCGATTAGTGATTGATTTACGAGAGCTTAATAAATGTATTATTCCTCAGTACCCAGTTGTCCCAGATATTTCTTCCCTGTTAACAGCCATTGATTCCGAAGCCATGTTTTTCACTTTCATAGACCTCAAGAATGCATTTTTTAGTGTTCCAATTCATCCAGACAGCCAGTTTCTTTTCGGATTTTGTTTAAATGGAAGGAGCTATATGTTTACACGCGCTCCTCAAGGTTTCACAGAAAGTCCTAGTATTTATAGTCAAGCACTTAAGAGACAACTAGACAACATTCACATGCCAACTGACACTGCCCTGCTCCAGTATGTCGATGATCTACTGATCACAGCCCGTTCTGAACGTGCTTGCGAGCGAGCATCACTTACAGTTCTGTATTTTCTAGCCGAGATGGGGCACAAAGTGTCACCTTCGAAGCTTCAATTCTGTGTCCAGCAAGTGGTATACTTAGGACACTTGCTGTCCAAGAGGGGTAGGCAGTTGACACCAGACCGTATCCAGTTAATAGCGAGTCTTCCCCAGCCCAGAACCCAGAAGGAGGTACGTGCTTTTATCGGCCTTACTTCTTATTGTAGACAATGGATTCCCCAGTATGCATTTCTAGCCAAGCCACTGATACAGTTAACGACACAGGAGGCAGCCGTATCGACTGTCCTCCCTTGGACATCTGAACATACACTTAGTTTCAACGAGTTAAAGAAAGCCCTATGTCAAGCTCCAGTTCTAGCTACACCGAACTACAGTAAGCCTTTTACACTTTTCGTTACTGAACGCGAAGGTACAGCATTATCTGTTCTCACACAAGATCAAGCAGGTCAATACAAGCCCTGTGCTTATTTTTCGAGCACACTAGATCCAGTCGCCCAGGCGTTGCCTGCGTGCCTCAAGTCAGTTGCAGCCACAGCACTAGCTATCAGACAAAGTGATTCCATAGTTTTAGGACATTCCCTGACAGTACAAGTCCCACATTCAGTAGAAGTTCTTTTAAACCGAACACAAACTCAGCACTTGACAATTGCACGTTTAACAGGTTATGAATTGACACTGTTCCAGCCACACATAGAAATTAGACGCTGCAACGTTCTGAATCCCGCTACACTGTTACCATCAGTTAATTCAAATCCAGACACACACGACTGTGTGGAAGTAGTTAACATTACGACAAAGCCAAGACAAGATCTGACAGACATTCCGTTATCAGATCCCGACCTGACACTTTATGTGGATGGTTCATGTATGAGAACTAATACAGGAGAACTAGTCGCCGCGTATGCAGTGACTACTGACACTGAAGTTATTGAAACACACCGTATTGACACCCTGTCCGCTCAAGCAGCAGAGCTAGTCGCTCTGACACAAGCCTGTATACACGCCAAGAACCTGAAAGTTAATGTTTACACAGATTCACGTTACGCATTCGGAGTTGTACACGACTTCGGAGTGCTCTGGCAGGAGAGAGGTTTCATGACTTCTCATGGAACCAAGATTCAGCATGGTCTCCTTATTCAAGCCCTGTTAGATGCCATACATTTACCGACATCTATTGCTATCATGAAATGCAAAGCACATACGAAAGTCACTGACATTATTTCCCAAGGTAATGATCTAGCAGACCGCACAGCCAAGCTTACAGCACAGACTCCAGACATTCCAGTTAATCAGACACGTACTCCAGATCCGATTACATGCATGACAGTTAAGGACCCTACACAAGATGTCATAGATATACAGTTACATGCTACTCCCGATGAAATCAAGAAATGGTCTGAACAAGGAGGGGTCCAGACAGATCAAGGATGGTTAACTAAGGGTAGAGCCACATGGTTTCTCCCTGATTCTATGGTTCAAGTCATTATCAATACCGCACATAGTCCAGCACATTTAGGAGAAAAAGCTATGTTAGACAGTATCCAGAACATTTGGTTCAACAAGCATTTACGAGCTGCAGCCAAGCAGAAAGTCCGTACCTGTATGATATGTTGTCAGTTTAATCCAGGTAAAAGTGTCCCGGTGGAACAAGGTGGTTTCCAGCCCCCTGACCACCCTTTTGAGGTCCTCCAGATGGATTATATTCAAATGGAGCGATGTCGAGGTTTCAAGTATGTCCTTGTAGTTGTATGCGCTTTGTCCAGGTGGACAGAAGCATATCCAGTCCCAGATTACACAGCCGCGACCACTGCCAAGCAGTTGGTTCGTGAATTTTTCCCTAGATACGGACTCCCTAGAGTCGTATATTCTGATAACGGTCAGCCATTCTCCTCAGAGTTAATGAAACACGTTTCCCTTTTGTTAGGGTACCAGTGGAAGTTTCATTGTGTACGCCATCCTGAAGCAGCCGGTCTCGTAGAGAGACATAATCAGACTCTGAAAATCCGCATCGCAAAAGTCTGTAAGGACAAAGGTGTGGACTGGTTAATAGCTCTGCCAGTCGCTTTATTTTATATGCGCATGGTCGCACATTCCAGATCAGGTCTGTCCCCGTATGAGGTCGTATTCGGCCGCCCCCCTAACATGTGGGGTACTCCTAGACCCCGAAGTATTACTGATGTTTCATGTAATATGCTGACAGATTACCTAGCTTCCTTGATGTCTGCCCTCAACTCATGTCGTTCACAGGTTGCCGCCGCATTTCCAGACAATACCGAGGTGGCACCGCACGAGATCGTTCCAGGCTCCCTTGTGATGGTCCGGAATTTCGACAGATCAAGTCCGCTGGAACCACGTTGGAAGGAGCCACGTCAGGTCCTCTTGACCACCCGAACTGCCGTCAAGTTGGAAGGCAGGAAAGGATGGGTCCATCTTTCTCATGTAAAACTTTTCAAAGGATTGAAATCAGCCTCTAAAAACATTTCCAAGGATTTCCAGGATTCGAGAGATTGCCAGAACATTGTTTTAAAGGACTGTCCCGCACAAGACATTATTACAACCCCTCCCTTGTTAGAGAAAACTCCGCAGCAGGAGTATAAGTTAAAGCTCAGGTCTAGTAAAATAAGTCAGTCAGTTTGATTGTATAAGTCCTCCCCTAGGTGAAACGGTTAGACTGTTTCTGACATGTATAAAATAGACCCCCATAGTGAGAGAGTCAGTCGAAGTTCACTTCAATGTATCGTTTTTCTGAGTTTCATATTATTCATCAGCATAATGATTTCCTGCACTAGTTACGCACTTTTCCTGTGTTTTCCAGTTCCTCATGTAAATATGTCTACTAATGCTACAGTAGAACACACGTTTAGTGATCTGCCTCCTCACGAATATTCTTACCGCCTTGCTATGCGCAACAACACATTTATCCGTATGTTACATTATTCACACCAGACCAGCAATGCCACTAATTGTTGGGTGTGTGGTCGACTCCCCCCTTTCCAGACACCGAAGGGAGTTCTGCCACTTTTCCCTTATCCATTCTCACATAATGGTTCGTGTGGAGCATGGTCCACGTTAACGTCATCCTCAACAGATATGTCTTTTCTTAACAGTACATGTTTTCCAGACAAGCAAGGTTTCCCCCACAGAACAGGTTTAGATCTAGAAAATGAAGTATATAATTTAGGTAATTATTCGTCGAATTTCATGGACCTGAATGTTCAGTCTGATACTACTCCAGACTTACCTGCTATTTCAGTACTACCTGTCAAAGGCGAATTATGTGTCCGTAGTTATGGTTCTGTACACATAGGTCATAGTGAATGTACTACTATTATCAAGTATAGTGACAGTGGGAAATCTATTTTCAAAGCTTCACGTCATTCTTATTTTATTTGTGGTCAAACTGCATATGTCCGTCTGCCCCTCGATTGGGAGGGAACCTGTTACATTGCTTTCCTACTGCCACCTGTTTTCCTAGCCCCATCTGATTATCACAGAAACACACATCTAGTACACATTAGACATAGAAGGGAGTCCCCAATTGTCGATTATACTGAAACTACTCTAGAACAGTATACAGATTTCAATAAAGGTTTCTTCTTCTTTGTAGGACCTGTCCAGAATAGTAAACTGATCCGTAGGTTAACAAGAACCCTTGAAGCTGTAGTTAATGAGACTGCCTCTGCTCTAGGTAACCTAACCGAAGAACAATCTGCTATGAGATTTGTCGTTTTGCAAAATCGTCTCGTCCTTGACGTCATACTGGCCGATAGGGGCGGGGCCTGTAGAGTCATCGGATCTAGTTGCTGCATTTTCATTCCAAATAACGCGCCGTCTGTTTATTCAGCTATAACCAGACTCCATAAAATTGCCCATCTGTTACACCAAGATCCAGGCACCTGGACATGGTCAGGTTGGTTCTGGAATATAATTTCCGCATGGGGATGGAAAGTCCTGTCCTTTCTAGGTATTGCAGTAGCGATCATATTTAGCTGCTGCCTCTGTATACAATGTGGCCCTGCGATTTGCAGCATGTGTGCTACCTCTTGTATTCCTAGTCCCAAGCCCCGTTCTAAATCCCGTTCCAAGACAATTCAAGACGAGCAAATGATACTGTATGAAATGATAGATGGTATCATGAAAATTGATGTTTCCTGATGGAAACGTAGTGACAAGGAGGGAATGTGGAAAAGTAACTTTTGCCATGTTCTGTGTCCCTACGCTTCATCCATCATATGTTATGTGTGCATGACCAATATGCATATGTTATTCCCCATGTCCGATTAATGACGCAATTCCAGTTGTGTCCACCTCTGGTATGTCATTTTCCAGTCCTCGTGAATACTACGAATATCAGGCCTATGTAAAGTTATGTTGCCACGTTTCTCAGTGTGCACGTTATTCCATTATAAAATCTCCGTTTCCAGGCCTCAAAAGGGCCCGGACCACAGATTCAGCTCCTGTCTCCTGAAAGCCTCGCTGAGGAGCGATACAGCCCCCACCTGTATCCTCGACCCTTCACTTACTTCCTGCCTCGCAGTGCCCGGTGCAGCTTGGCTCTGCCTCTGAGTCTGCCAAAAGTATGTTATAGTTCCAGTTATCAGTTCAGTCCTCCTCTTCTGCATTCCTGAGCTACTGAACTGCATCAATAGTTTCCGTCATTGTCTAGCCTTCTCGTCTCCATGTTAGAGAAATACTGTATTTAATGGTCATTTAGTATTCTTCATCACGCACTACATGTAGAATAATGCATGGTCCAGTCTTAGAGTCAAGTTAGCTTCTCCCCTCATGACTTCTAGTTTATATCAACATGTTCCCTAAACATCAGATACCAGATAGGGTTTAGGTACATGTCGCTCCGACCCTCCAGACTCTAGTCTCTGCTCCTAACACAGAGTTCATAGCCCCCAGCTTCTCCTAGTAACACGTCATTGCTAGTTTTCGCGCACCATTAGGTTAGAGGTCCCGGCTCCTTAGGTAGCCCCCTCCTATGTTTCCGCCCATTCATGACATATTCTGTTACGTTTGCACCACATGTCTATGTATACGCCCAGTTACACCTCTTTTTACTGTTATCTTTCGCGACTGCTACGCGTCACGCCTTCTGCTCCACCCCCTGCTACGCCTACTGCAATGTAATGCTATGTGTTCGCGCTATGTATATATGCCTGTGTTTTGTTATTGAATGTTAGCGCGCTCATCCCAGAACTAGCCCCAGCAGCTGCTGGGCCTCTTTTCCCCTGCTGGGCCCCAGTTGTCCTGCTGGGCCCTGTCATTCTGTTCCTATGCAGGTTGTCCTGATCCTGTCCTTATGCTGTAATAAACCTGCACAAACTCCTACTACCTCGAATCTTGACTCTTATTTATTGAGCTATCTGTTATGCTATAAGTCTAGTCAAAAATAGGGTATTATTTATTTATTTACCACATAATGGCGCCCGAATAGGGACTTGCCCTTTCCCCACGCGTCGGTGAAGCCACGCCGACCCCCTGACCCTCTGCAGTCGTGACGGAACTCTTCTGCGCAGTGGCAGATATTTCTGCTCAAGTATCCCTCAGGCCCACGGAGGAGACGGAGGAGGCGGTCCAGCATCCGAACGAGACGGTGGAGGAACGCGGCGAGTCCCGACCAGAGCCCAAGCCGAGAGTCCAAGATCCGAGGTATCCGGAGGCCCACCTGTAACTGAAGTCCGAAGTCTGAAGTTCGTCGTCCGTCGTCCAGTCCAGTCCGAGGCCTTCCGTTCCGTGCTGCCCGGTGAGTACCATTGCTGGGGTAGTATCTAGACAGGACCAATTTAAATTGACTCCTGATCCGTGGGTTGGTGGTGCCCAGACTCACAAACGAAGTGTTCACCTAGGTGGATACGGGTCCTGATGCGTCCCTTTTTGGGACCGGTATGTTCCGTACTGTTACAGCAGTGCATCCAGTAACTCTAGTCTGTTCCGTTCTCGAGAAAACCTGTTCTATGTCTGTTCTCAGTATTCCAGGTAATATTCTGTTCGAACTGTTATTTATAATGTTCTTCATGTAATTTACTGTTGTGGTATGAGTGCGATGTGATTTCGTGTTTTTATTGTGTATTGTATTGTGTCCAGATTACAGTTCAGTCATGCCTATATTTTCCAAGTTACGTCAGTTAAAAACTAGAAAGGGTCTGTTAGAGGAAGCAGTTCCTGTCCCGCCTAGGGACAGTCCAGGTCATTTTATGTATCAGAAACATGGCATAAGCGCCATACTGTATCTAGATTTATGGGTAGAGTATACCCAACAGTTAGAAGAAAAGTATAGATGGCCCGTATCGGGTACATGGCATGCTGAATGTATCATGCGAGTAGAAGAAGCATTATGGAAAAAGAAAGCCAGACAGTCACAGAAAGATGCCATCGAGTTATGGCGTAAGGAAGCTCATAGAAGAACGGAAAAGGAAGTCAGAAAATCAGAGTTAAGTAGAGAATCCCAAGAACGAGCTCAAGAAAGAGAATTAATCGAGATAGGTGAACAAGTCAAAGCCGAACAGTCAGACAGACAGAGGCATGCCCTCATTAAGGGTATGTATCCTCTCCTTGCCGAAGGTTTGCCAAAAGCGACCCCAGAGGCATCCAGTAATTTCCCGCCACCATTAGTTCCGACTAAGCTACGTCACAAACCGACCGCAGCTGATATTTTTCTTTCGTCCTATCTGGACGACACAGTCCCAGAATATGCAAATCCTGTTCGCGCTCCGCTAGTCCCTGCAAATCAGGCACTTCCCGCTCCTCCAGACACCGGAGTACCTGTTACGGTACCCCCGGTCCAGCCTACAGTTCCATTTCCCACTCTGCCAGGACGTAGAGCCTCAGTAGACGACTCCAGTTTAGGGGCCGCAGGAGGAGCTACTCCTCAAACCCCGCCGCCACACAAACGTTTATCAGCACTCGAATTACATGCTCAAGCATCACAGCGTACTCCTAAAAGTAATAAGTCTGTCACAGAAATCAGGCAAGCCCTTAACGAATGTGTCTATGATCCAGTTCCAGGCGAATATACTATGGTTTTATATTCCTTACGTGTAAGGAGAGTGACCGAGTATCTAGTCACCTTACCGAATATGAAAGAAGATCTAGACAGAATATATCGTTTCATCCGTACAGGGGATGATCCAGAAAGTATTGGCGAGATTATGTCTCAAAGGAAAGCCGAGATTCAGCTCATGATATTAAAGTTCCTGATCAATTGTCTAATAAGAGAACAAGATTACCCGTCTAAAGATCCCGCCGAAATGAGAATCCTGACAAGGTGGAGTGATAATATAGCCGAGGGTAAGCACAAGACCGTCAGTGCCATGGAGAGTATGTACAAGAAAATTCGTAAAGAAATAATAAGGTTACACGACCAGCGTAAAGCAGCACAAGTAAGCGAGAAAGAAAGTATCTCTGATCCTGAAGAGGAAGAGAACGAGAATCCCGCCAGAATAGCGTATGTAGGAAAATCCAGATTTCCAGATCGCCATTTACGTCTAGAACCCAAGTCTATTTTTCATCTAGCACCAGAACAAGGTTCTCTAGAACAAGTATTTCAAGCTACCGATCACATTCTGAAATCACGAATCGGTTACAGTGAATTAAGTACCATGCATGAACAAGAACTAGCCCGATCAGCAGTCCGATGGATTACTGATTCTACCACTTTTCCAGACGAAATAGTGGCACAAATGTTTCTGAAACTGCCCCCAGCCGAGCAACGACTGGTGGGTATGTATATGACTCAAAAATATCAAAAAAGGGAGTGAAGAGGTGGTGCAACCAGGCACCGCGGTGGGCTAATCCTCCTCTTACGAACGTTTAAATAATCAACAGAGACCACCTGAAACAAATATACAATACATATTCCGATGGTGTTGGAATACACTCAGTGTGTTAAAATACCCCTCACACACCAAAAGGGCCCTTGGTGTCATGCTTCATCATCGGGGTCTAGAGGTGCTCCGGCGTAGCCGCTTGTCGCAGCACTGCCCCGTCCCGCAGCGGGGGCGGGAAGACCCCGATGATGAAGCATGACACCAAGGGCCCTTTTGGTGTGTGAGGGGTATTTTAACACACTGAGTGTATTCCAACACCATCGGAATATGTATTGGGTATGTATATGATCCAGCACCTCATCACTCTGTATGAGGGTCAACATTCTGATCCAGGTCCGTTGCACGATATCCTGAACGAGTTACTCCAGTATAGATGGAGAGGTCTAGGTACTGATTTAATTAGTGTCATTCTAGAACAGCGCCACAAATATAGAACGTTTCTGAACCCGCATTTTGTTCATGTCTCACCTCCAGAAAGTAAATCGTTTTACATAGACAGACAGAATCCGTTACGAGAAGTCCACCCAGTCCAAGGGGCGGGTGGCGTAATGCAACGAGTGTTTGTATACACTCCAATATCAAAGATGGAACTTCTTGAAATGAAGAAATTAATTCCCTGTCATGACAAAGATCCAGCAGGGTTCCATAGAGAATTAAAAGACATGCTCCGTATGGGAGAATACACTTACCCAGACATCATTAAAATGTTAAAGGTCCTGTTACCCGCAGGGGTGTATGAAAAGTTAAAGGAAAAAGAATGGGAGGTGGGAGAGAAAAAGATCGATTGGGCAGCTCTAGAAGCTGAAGACAAGGCACGAGTACCAGGTACCGGTCTTGGAGATAAATGTAAAGATTTACCAGAATTATTGATTCAAGTTTTACCCAGATTATTGACAACGAGGAAAGAAGACTGGGATGCAATCTCAGCCTGTAAACAGAAACAAGATGAAGATATTAGTGATTTTTATTCTAGGTTTGAAAAATGTTTTAGTATTAATAGTGGTCTCAAGACAAGTAGTGAGTCATACCCTCATCTTTTCGTTACCAAATTAGTCGAGAATTCAAGCCCACAAATTAAAAACCGAGTTTTAAAAGTCGAAAGCACCTGGCAAGCAAATACTCCGTCCCAGATGCTCCAGATGCTCCAGTACCACCAGAATAGAATCAGAGAAGAGCAAGAACACGAGAGAAAACGTATGAAAGACACGAAAATGAAAGTGCTAGTTGCACAATCTGTTCCTCAAGACAGTCAGAAGAGGGGTCCGAATCAAGCCAGTCATCCTGCAGCTCCCGTTAGAGGGAACTGCAATTATTGTAAACAGCCAGGTCATTTTATAAATGAGTGTGCAGTTCTGAAACACAACATAGCCACTGGTAAGACTAAAGAAAGACCACGTCCGCCTAGACAAGAGCAAGTCTCACAGATTCCTCAGCCACAGAATGCACAACAGACAGTTTCAGTACCGCAGCCTATTGCTGCAACACAGCATGTTACACAGCAGATGTATCAGTATGCACAGTCCGAGTATCCAGAGTATCAACCATATTCATGAAACAGCCTAGAGAGGGAGGTAGGCTTGCCTCTCATCGAGATACCTGTAGATCAAGAAGGTCCCTATGTTCACAGTCAAGTATTAGGGAAAGACAGAAAGTTTTTGATCGATACAGGGGCAAGTAGGACCACAATTAGTCATGCCGAAGTTCCAGGGGCTCCGCTCTCAGGCTCAAGAAATGTTTCCCTTGGATTTTCAGGAAAACCCATCGTTAACGAGATATCAAAGCCAGTCACTCTAGAAGTAGGTCCATTGTCCCGTACTACTGATCTGTTACTTACTAAGTCATGTCCAGAAAATCTATTAGGCATTAAGACACTGAAAGAGTTAGGTGCAGTTATTTGCTGTTCCCCAGAGGGAATACGTCTGTTCCTACGTGACTTCAAGGGTCACTATGTATTACGAGATTTTGATTCAAGATTGTCTAATGTTCCACAGCATTTATGGGCGCAAGGTCCAACTGATGTAGGTTATATGCAAATCACACCCCATCGTGTGACTCTCAAGCCAGGTGTAGTGTTACCACGAATCAGACAGTACAGATTGCCACCTGAGGCTGTAGCAGCCTTATCCAAAATTATTGACGAGCTCATGGCTCAAGGAGTAGTTGTAGAAACTGACTCCAATGTATGTAATTCTCCGATCATTCCAGTCATGAAACGTACTGATCCAAATGCACCCCCAGTATATCGATTAGTGATTGATTTACGAGAGCTTAATAAATGTATTATTCCTCAGTACCCAGTTGTCCCAGATATTTCTTCCCTGTTAACAGCCATTGATTCCGAAGCCATGTTTTTCACTGTCATAGACCTCAAGAATGCATTTTTTAGTGTTCCAATTCATCCAGACAGCCAGTTTCTTTTCGGATTTTGTTTAAATGGAAGGAGCTATATGTTTACACGCGCTCCTCAAGGTTTCACAGAAAGTCCTAGTATTTATAGTCAAGCACTTAAGAGACAACTAGACAACATTCACATGCCAACTGACACTGCCCTGCTCCAGTATGTCGATGATCTACTGATCACAGCCCGTTCTGAACGTGCTTGCGAGCGAGCATCACTTACAGTTCTGTATTTTCTAGCCGAGATGGGGCACAAAGTGTCACCTTCGAAGCTTCAATTCTGTGTCCAGCAAGTGGTATACTTAGGACACTTGCTGTCCAAGAGGGGTAGGCAGTTGACACCAGACCGTATCCAGTTAATAGCGAGTCTTCCCCAGCCCAGAACCCAGAAGGAGGTACGTGCTTTTATCGGCCTTACTTCTTATTGTAGACAATGGATTCCCCAGTATGCATTTCTAGCCAAGCCACTGATACAGTTAACGACACAGGAGGCAGCCGTATCGACTGTCCTCCCTTGGACATCTGAACATACACTTAGTTTCAACGAGTTAAAGAAAGCCCTATGTCAAGCTCCAGTTCTAGCTACACCGAACTACAGTAAGCCTTTTACACTTTTCGTTACTGAACGCGAAGGTACAGCATTATCTGTTCTCACACAAGATCAAGCAGGTCAATACAAGCCCTGTGCTTATTTTTCGAGCACACTAGATCCAGTCGCCCAGGCGTTGCCTGCGTGCCTCAAGTCAGTTGCAGCCACAGCACTAGCTATCAGACAAAGTGATTCCATAGTTTTAGGACATTCCCTGACAGTACAAGTCCCACATTCAGTAGAAGTTCTTTTAAACCGAACACAAACTCAGCACTTGACAATTGCACGTTTAACAGGTTATGAATTGACACTGTTCCAGCCACACATAGAAATTAGACGCTGCAACGTTCTGAATCCCGCTACACTGTTACCATCAGTTAATTCAAATCCAGACACACACGACTGTGTGGAAGTAGTTAACATTACGACAAAGCCAAGACAAGATCTGACAGACATTCCGTTATCAGATCCCGACCTGACACTTTATGTGGATGGTTCATGTATGAGAACTAATACAGGAGAACTAGTCGCCGCGTATGCAGTGACTACTGACACTGAAGTTATTGAAACACACCGTATTGACACCCTGTCCGCTCAAGCAGCAGAGCTAGTCGCTCTGACACAAGCCTGTATACACGCCAAGAACCTGAAAGTTAATGTTTACACAGATTCACGTTACGCATTCGGAGTTGTACACGACTTCGGAGTGCTCTGGCAGGAGAGAGGTTTCATGACTTCTCATGGAACCAAGATTCAGCATGGTCTCCTTATTCAAGCCCTGTTAGATGCCATACATTTACCGACATCTATTGCTATCATGAAATGCAAAGCACATACGAAAGTCACTGACATTATTTCCCAAGGTAATGATCTAGCAGACCGCACAGCCAAGCTTACAGCACAGACTCCAGACATTCCAGTTAATCAGACACGTACTCCAGATCCGATTACATGCATGACAGTTAAGGACCCTACACAAGATGTCATAGATATACAGTTACATGCTACTCCCGATGAAATCAAGAAATGGTCTGAACAAGGAGGGGTCCAGACAGATCAAGGATGGTTAACTAAGGGTAGAGCCACATGGTTTCTCCCTGATTCTATGGTTCAAGTCATTATCAATACCGCACATAGTCCAGCACATTTAGGAGAAAAAGCTATGTTAGACAGTATCCAGAACATTTGGTTCAACAAGCATTTACGAGCTGCAGCCAAGCAGAAAGTCCGTACCTGTATGATATGTTGTCAGTTTAATCCAGGTAAAAGTGTCCCGGTGGAACAAGGTGGTTTCCAGCCCCCTGACCACCCTTTTGAGGTCCTCCAGATGGATTATATTCAAATGGAGCGATGTCGAGGTTTCAAGTATGTCCTTGTAGTTGTATGCGCTTTGTCCAGGTGGACAGAAGCATATCCAGTCCCAGATTACACAGCCGCGACCACTGCCAAGCAGTTGGTTCGTGAATTTTTCCCTAGATACGGACTCCCTAGAGTCGTATATTCTGATAACGGTCAGCCATTCTCCTCAGAGTTAATGAAACACGTTTCCCTTTTGTTAGGGTACCAGTGGAAGTTTCATTGTGTACGCCATCCTGAAGCAGCCGGTCTCGTAGAGAGACATAATCAGACTCTGAAAATCCGCATTGCAAAAGTCTGTAAGGACAAAGGTGTGGACTGGTTAATAGCTCTGCCAGTCGCTTTATTTTATATGCGCATGGTCGCACATTCCAGATCAGGTCTGTCCCCGTATGAGGTCGTATTCGGCCGCCCCCCTAACATGTGGGGTACTCCTAGACCCCGAAGTATTACTGATGTTTCATGTAATATGCTGACAGATTACCTAGCTTCCTTGATGTCTGCCCTCAACTCATGTCGTTCACAGGTTGCCGCCGCATTTCCAGACAATACCGAGGTGGCACCGCACGAGATCGTTCCAGGCTCCCTTGTGATGGTCCGGAATTTCGACAGATCAAGTCCGCTGGAACCACGTTGGAAGGAGCCACGTCAGGTCCTCTTGACCACCCGAACTGCCGTCAAGTTGGAAGGCAGGAAAGGATGGGTCCATCTTTCTCATGTAAAACTTTTCAAAGGATTGAAATCAGCCTCTAAAAACATTTCCAAGGATTTCCAGGATTCGAGAGATTGCCAGAACATTGTTTTAAAGGACTGTCCCGCACAAGACATTATTACAACCCCTCCCTTGTTAGAGAAAACTCCGCAGCAGGAGTATAAGTTAAAGCTCAGGTCTAGTAAAATAAGTCAGTCAGTTTGATTGTATAAGTCCTCCCCTAGGTGAAACGGTTAGACTGTTTCTGACATGTATAAAATAGACCCCCATAGTGAGAGAGTCAGTCGAAGTTCACTTCAATGTATCGTTTTTCTGAGTTTCATATTATTCATCAGCATAATGATTTCCTGCACTAGTTACGCACTTTTCCTGTGTTTTCCAGTTCCTCATGTAAATATGTCTACTAATGCTACAGTAGAACACACGTTTAGTGATCTGCCTCCTCACGAATATTCTTACCGCCTTGCTATGCGCAACAACACATTTATCCGTATGTTACATTATTCACACCAGACCAGCAATGCCACTAATTGTTGGGTGTGTGGTCGACTCCCCCCTTTCCAGACACCGAAGGGAGTTCTGCCACTTTTCCCTTATCCATTCTCACATAATGGTTCGTGTGGAGCATGGTCCACGTTAACGTCATCCTCAACAGATATGTCTTTTCTTAACAGTACATGTTTTCCAGACAAGCAAGGTTTCCCCCACAGAACAGGTTTAGATCTAGAAAATGAAGTATATAATTTAGGTAATTATTCGTCGAATTTCATGGTCCTGAATGTTCAGTCTGATACTACTCCAGACTTACCTGCTATTTCAGTACTACCTGTCAAAGGCGAATTATGTGTCCGTAGTTATGGTTCTGTACACATAGGTCATAGTGAATGTACTACTATTATCAAGTATAGTGACAGTGGGAAATCTATTTTCAAAGCTTCACGTCATTCTTATTTTATTTGTGGTCAAACTGCATATGTCCGTCTGCCCCTCGATTGGGAGGGAACCTGTTACATTGCTTTCCTACTGCCACCTGTTTTCCTAGCCCCATCTGATTATCACAGAAACACACATCTAGTACACATTAGACATAGAAGGGAGTCCCCAATTGTCGATTATACTGAAACTACTCTAGAACAGTATACAGATTTCAATAAAGGTTTCTTCTTCTTTGTAGGACCTGTCCAGAATAGTAAACTGATCCGTAGGTTAACAAGAACCCTTGAAGCTGTAGTTAATGAGACTGCCTCTGCTCTAGGTAACCTAACCGAAGAACAATCTGCTATGAGATTTGTCGTTTTGCAAAATCGTCTCGTCCTTGACGTCATACTGGCCGATAGGGGCGGGGCCTGTAGAGTCATCGGATCTAGTTGCTGCATTTTCATTCCAAATAACGCGCCGTCTGTTTATTCAGCTATAACCAGACTCCATAAAATTGCCCATCTGTTACACCAAGATCCAGGCACCTGGACATGGTCAGGTTGGTTCTGGAATATAATTTCCGCATGGGGATGGAAAGTCCTGTCCTTTCTAGGTATTGCAGTAGCGATCATATTTAGCTGCTGCCTCTGTATACAATGTGGCCCTGCGATTTGCAGCATGTGTGCTACCTCTTGTATTCCTAGTCCCAAGCCCCGTTCTAAATCCCGTTCCAAGACAATTCAAGACGAGCAAATGATACTGTATGAAATGATAGATGGTATCATGAAAATTGATGTTTCCTGATGGAAACGTAGTGACAAGGAGGGAATGTGGAAAAGTAACTTTTGCCATGTTCTGTGTCCCTACGCCTCATCCATCATATGTTATGTGTGCATGACCAATATGCATATGTTATTCCCCATGTCCGATTAATGACGCAATTCCAGTTGTGTCCACCTCTGGTATGTCATTTTCCAGTCCTCGTGAATACTACGAATATCAGGCCTATGTAAAGTTATGTTGCCACGTTTCTCAGTGTGCACGTTATTCCATTATAAAATCTCCGTTTCCAGGCCTCAAAAGGGCCCGGACCACAGATTCAGCTCCTGTCTCCTGAAAGCCTCGCTGAGGAGCGATACAGCCCCCACCTGTATCCTCGACCCTTCACTTACTTCCTGCCTCGCAGTGCCCGGTGCAGCTTGGCTCTGCCTCTGAGTCTGCCAAAAGTATGTTATAGTTCCAGTTATCAGTTCAGTCCTCCTCTTCTGCATTCCTGAGCTACTGAACTGCATCAATAGTTTCCGTCATTGTCTAGCCTTCTCGTCTCCATGTTAGAGAAATACTGTATTTAATGGTCATTTAGTATTCTTCATCACGCACTACATGTAGAATAATGCATGGTCCAGTCTTAGAGTCAAGTTAGCTTCTCCCCTCATGACTTCTAGTTTATATCAACATGTTCCCTAAACATCAGATACCAGATAGGGTTTAGGTACATGTCGCTCCGACCCTCCAGACTCTAGTCTCTGCTCCTAACACAGAGTTCATAGCCCCCAGCTTCTCCTAGTAACACGTCATTGCTAGTTTTCGCGCACCATTAGGTTAGAGGTCCCGGCTCCTTAGGTAGCCCCCTCCTATGTTTCCGCCCATTCATGACATATTCTGTTACGTTTGCACCACATGTCTATGTATACGCCCAGTTACACCTCTTTTTACTGTTATCTTTCGCGACTGCTACGCGTCACGCCTTCTGCTCCACCCCCTGCTACGCCTACTGCAATGTAATGCTATGTGTTCGCGCTATGTATATATGCCTGTGTTTTGTTATTGAATGTTAGCGCGCTCATCCCAGAACTAGCCCCAGCAGCTGCTGGGCCTCTTTTCCCCTGCTGGGCCCCAGTTGTCCTGCTGGGCCCTGTCATTCTGTTCCTATGCAGGTTGTCCTGATCCTGTCCTTATGCTGTAATAAACCTGCACAAACTCCTACTACCTCGAATCTTGACTCTTATTTATTGAGCTATCTGTTATGCTATAAGTCTAGTCAAAAATAGGGTATTATTTATTTATTTACCACAAATCAACGCAACCCAACGACAATGGTAAGGAGGTTGCCCTGCCAGTCTTGGGCGAGGGCGAGATTCCCTCCAGGGGAGAGTGCCTAGCGCAGCATGTATCTCAAAGTGTGAAGGAGTTAATTTGGGCTGACAAATATGTGAATATCTTTGCACTGCTGATTGACAACAGGGAATGGGAATATGCAAAATCACAGAAGGATATGATGTTGCCTAGCGAATGGAGATCACAACTGCACAAATTCAGGGTGGAGGAGACTCTCATCAATTGGGTCAGGGCTTTTTCAGTGTATAGTGCAGTGATCGGGGAACGTTTACCAGGTATGCAAACGGTTATGGCCTGCTATCAGAGCAGGATTACAATGTACCATGAGAATCATGGGGGGGACGCGTGGAAAGAATACGATATAGCTTTCAGGAAATCTAGGGAGTTCAACAAGTCTTCGGCATGGGACAAGGTTGATTCCATTTCATGGCATTCCCAATTTGAGAAGGGTCAGGGCGCAAGCACTAGCGCTGCATGGAACAAAGGTTATTCCCCCCAGCCCCAACAGCCCTTTCAGCAGCCCTTTCGACCAGCGCAGGGCGGGGAGGCAGGCCATAAAACTAGAGGCAGTGCAGGCGGGAAAGGGGTGTGTTGGGACTTCAACAGGCGGACATGCAACAGGGCACCGGGCACTTGCAAATTCAGGCACGCGTGCAATTTATGCGGCCATCCTTCCCACCCAGAGACGACATGCAGGGCAAAAGGCAATGGGTCTGGTAATAGGGGAAGGAAGAAAGCAGAATAACAAGATACATCCCATTATGGCACACTCCCCTATTCTTTTGACGGCCATGATCCCCTGGCTCAATAGGTATCCTAACCACACTTCAGCGAGATTGTTGCAAGAGGGTTTTACGCAAGGTTTCCGAATTCCGGCTTGGGGTTATATCGGGACACCACAGTGCAGGAACCAGTTGTCAGTTCTGACCAATCCCACGGTGGTGGCGAGTAAAATAGAGAAGGAGCTGCGCGTAGGTAGGGTAGCGGGACCTTTTCATGTCATTTCTACACAGAATTTTGTCTGCTCGCCTTTGGGAGTGGTACCAAAGAAGGAGAAGGGCGAGTATAGACTCATACACAATTTGTCGTCACCTAAGGGCCTATCTTTGAATGATGCAATAGACGAGTCAATTTGTAGTGTTAAATATGCGTCCTTTGATCAGGCAGCGGATATGTTGAGGGGCTTGGGCTCTGGGGGCACTGATGGCCAAATCAGATATTGAGTCAGCATTTAGACTGCTCCCAGTGCATCCGGCGGACCAACGCCTTTTGGGTTTCTCCTTTGAAGGTAAATACTACATGGATAAGTGCATGCCCGTGGGCTGTTCCATTTCATGTGCATATTTCGAACAGTTCAGCTCCTTTCTTGAATGGGCCCTGAGACAATCTACAGGTCACCAGTATGTCATGCACTACCTTGACGATTTTCTTTTTCTGGGCCCAGCGGGATCACGGGAGTGTGCGTCGGCATTGCAGGAATTTTGCGTGCTCATGCGTACCTTCGGGGTCCCCCTGGCACAGGGAAAAACGGTAGGCCCATTGACGTGCTTGGAATTCTTGGGAATTGAATTGGATTCAGTAGAAGGCTGCTTTAGATTACCCACAGATAAGATACAGAAATTCAAGGCAACACTAGAACTATGCTTGCAGTCAAAGAAAGTTAGACTACAACTGTTACAACAGACGGTGGGCCAGTTAAACTTTGCATTGCGAGTAATTCCCATGGCACGCCCGTTTTCCCGCTCCATTGCACAAGCCATGAGGGGTCTGCGGGAAAAACATCACCGTACACGGCTATCTGTTGAGGTTCGTCAGTATATGCGGATATGGATTGCATTTCTGGAGGACTTCAATGGCAGAGTGCTGTGGGGTGCCCCCACGCTTTCCTCAGATGACTTGGGTTTATGGACTGACGCGGCAGGCAGTGTGGGGTTTGGTGCAATCCTTGGCAATAAGTGGGTGGCTCAGAGGGGGCCCGCCTGGTGGGAAGAGAGCGGGCTGACGGCTAACATTGGGTTCCTCGAGCTCTTCCCAATCTGGGTGGCATTGAAAGTGTGGCCGGAGGATTTGGCCAACCGCTCAGTCATTTTCTGGTCAGATAACATGACCGTGGTTGAATGCATCAATCAACAAGCGGCGAGGTGTCCATTCATACTGCGCCTGATAAAAGAGATCGTTCTGTGTTGCATGACATTGAATATACATTTCAGGGCCAAACATGTCCCAGGGGTTTTAAATAATGCAGCTGATGCCCTTTCTCGCTTTAAGATGCAGGTATTCAGGGATCACATGCCGGAGGCAGAGGTATCCCCAGCCCATTTCCCAGCGACTCTCTGGCAGATTGGTGCCCCCAGCTACAAGACCTCGTGGCAGCCAGCCTAGCGCCAAAGACAAGGACAGCTTACGAAGGGGCGTTCAGGTCTTACTGTAACTTTCGGGGACAGGGTTGGGAGAGCGAGTGGAAATTAGAAGCTAGCTTCAACAGGTACATGAGCGCTTTACACAAGGAAGGGCGCACTGTGGCGACAGCTAACAGACACAAAGCAGCAGTCTCCTTTTTCGCACGTGCCAAGGGAGTAAAGGATCCTACAAATAGCTTCTTAGTTCAGAAAGCGTTGAGGGGGTGGCAGCGCTTGCAGGCACCCACCATTGATGCTAGGAAACCGATTGGTTTGGAACGATTGTCAGCAGTTCTACTCGCCTTGCTTGACACATGTAGCTCTACGTCCGAAGTGGTTTTATTTAGAGCCGCATTTTCTTTGGCATTTTATGGGGCTTTCAGGATAGGCGAACTGGTGGCAGCCAATAAACTGGATAGTGTAGGCGGCCTTCAGCTGCATGATGTGAGCATAAGGGCGACGCAATGCGGATTTACATTAGGAAATCAAAGACTGATCAGGAAGCGAGGGGTCAAAGCCTGGTATTACACCGGGCACAGAACAACAGGTGCACATGTGGAGGAATTGATTAGGCAGCGGGCGCAGGAGTCTAGGGGAGCATTGCTAATGCATAAGGATGGTACCCCCTTGACCAGGTTTCAGTTTCAACGGGTACTAGCCATGAGTATGGCCAAGGCAGGCTATAACCACAAAGAATTTGGGACACACTCCTTCCGGATAGGGGCGGCCACAGAGGCGACGGCTCGAGGGTTGAATACAAATAGTGTTCAAAGGATTGGGAGGTGGTCATCTAATGCCTATAAGCGTTACGTGCGGTTACACATGTTGTAAGAAGCAGCCGCCACTTTGTGTGTATAACGCCTGCTGTTTTTTGTCTGGTTATTTACAGTTTCTCGGGCCTGTGACGCAGGACGGAAACTGCTCAAGGATCATCACAACAATCCATCAACATCACGGAACCGCCAGGAGGACACAAAGAAGACTTTGGTAGTGTGGGTAGTGGGCCACTCATATGTGAAACGTGCTAACCCAATTTTTCTTGCAGGAGCGGGTAAACGGAGGGCGGAGAGCGCGGGCTGTATGGTTTCCTTTCATGGCAGGGGGGGCTTCACCTCAGTCAGCTTAGGGATTTTATGTCTGACTTACTCAGACGGCATACCTCACCTCCTTCAGCGGTGATCCTACATCTGGGGGGGAATGATTTAACGGATCTGGGGAGAAGGGTCCTCCTGGAAGAAATCATATCAGCAGCAGGGTGGCTGGCAAAACGATTACCAGGTAGTACTATTGTATCGTCACAGCTGATACCAAGATTGCACTGGAGAGGGGGGGACTCGATCAGCGCGTTGAATCACTCGGTAAAGAGGGTCAACAACAAGCTGGACAAGCTATTCCGAACTCCGGTCTTACAGACCATACCTCACGGTTGCATCTGGGGAGAGCAGTTTTATGTGCGGGACGGCGTACATTTAACAGAGGCAGGAAATGCCCTATTCATAAGGAACATCTTAGCATGGGTAGAGGGTTTTTCAAGGGGGATATGACCTTTTGCAGATAGTCGGTCAACTATGCTGGCCTGTGGCGGTAAGGTCATAATCGGTGAGCAGCAATTTAAGGTCCTTAGGGGGGGGCGGGCCCATTCACGAAAGGGGCCGCCCAGGGGGAGGGGCCACTGGTCTCTCCCAGAACTTCAGGGGCAGGATATCCATCGCTTAGAAGGGTGCGGGGGAGGGAGTCTACGCTTTCCTCAGGCTGGTAGCCACCCCGCACATACACTATGACGTCATCAAGGTGCGTGAGTGTAAGGGCCCTCCTGTTATGGTTAAATGAAGTTCAGGGAGCGCACGGGGTAAACGGGCACTGGTTGCGCATGCGCATCTCGGACGTGAGAGCGTAGCTGTAAAAGGATCTGACACCGGTTAGCGACCTTGCCGTAGGACCAAAAATGATTAGAATGCACACCTATTTTCAGGATGTTAGATTCGGTTAGGAACCACGCTGTACTAGCTACTTGTTAAGGTTAGCCCATCATATTGTGTCAAAATGGATGTAAATCTAATGTTCTGAAGTTTGCATTTAATAATTGTGTAAATGTTTATTTTATTATTTTTTTTTATTTTGTTTCATATTTTAATAAATACGGCCAGGGGGTCTCTGATCCCCTGACTTCCAAAGACTCATGTGTTGACTTGTTAAATTGGTAACGTATGCTGTGTGTTTAGGCGGGGGGGTGGCCGGTAGTCCAAGACCATGAGAAAAGGGGGGGCCAATCAGCCCCCCACGCACACATGGCGGGGCCCGGCCCCTCCCCTCTCCCGCCGATCCCTTCATGGTTGCGCGTCCCCGCCCTTGCCCCGGAAGTGGTTTTGCACTTCCGGGCCGGGGGGGTGGGGCCGCAGCTAGGAAGGGGTAAGGAGCCTGGGGAGCGCGGGAAGCGGACTCTTTGTGCCCGCGCTTCCCAGGCTCGCTCCTTGCCCCATCGTGGGGCTGTTTAATTTTCCCCACCGACCATCACCGGCTAGCAGAATTTTGGGGAGGACAATGGTAGGTATACTGGGTATCGCTATGCAAGGTCATAGGAGTGAAATGTTTTCCTTCCTTAGGCTCTTTTTCCCGTTTCCAGGCAAATGTACATATGTATATGTTTGGCGTGTTTTTGCTGTGGCTTTAACTCTTTTTCCTTAGGCCTTTTTTCCCTCTTAGAATAGTAATGTCGTATTTATTATGTGGATCTGGCGGTAAGGTCATAATCGGTGAGCAGCAATTTAAGGTCCTTAGGGGGGGGCGGGCCCATTCACGAAAGGGGCCGCCCAGGGGGAGGGGCCACTGGTCTCTCCCAGAACTTCAGGGGCAGGATATCCATCGCTTAGAAGGGTGCGGGGCAGGAAGTCTACGCTTTCCTCAGGCTGGTAGCCACCCCGCACATACACTATGACGTCATCAAGGTGCGCGAGTGTAAGGGCCCTCCTGTCATGGTTAAATGAAGTTCAGGGAGCGCACGGGGTAAACGGAGACTGGTTGCGCATGCGCATCTCGGACGTGAGAGCGTAGCTGTAAAAGGATCTGACACCAGTTAGCAACCTTGCCATAGGACCAAAAATTATTAGAATGCACACCTATTTTCAGGATGTTAGATTCGGTTAGGAACCACGCTGTACTAGCTACTTGTTAAGGTTAGCCCATCATATCGTGTCAAAATGGATTTAAATCTAATGTTCTGAAGTTTGCATTCAATAATTGTGTAAATGTTTATTTTATTAACATTTTTAATTTTGTTTCATATTTTAATAAATACGGCCAGGGGGTTTCTGATCCCCTGACTTCCAAAGACTCATGTGTTGACTTGTTAAATTGGTAACGTATGCTGTGTGTTTAGGCGGGGGGGGGGTAGCCGGTAGTCCCAGACCATGTGAGTATCAGTCCAGATGTCCTTGGAACAGAGCTCAGCAGCATAGCCTGCCTTTGATGTCTGTGAGTGATGAGGAGAGTCAAGTAGCTTGTACCCTCTTGGCTGGCTTACCTGGGACCACTGCAGGCAATGATGTTGTGGTTCTTGTGAAAAGAGTACGATGGTGCTGTAAAGACTCCCAGGGTGAGGGTGAGGGTAAGGCAAACGTGTGATGTCATTGTTTACCCTGCCTACTTCACCCTCAATGCTGCCAGCCTCCCTTTTGGAAGACAAGCGTGCACTTGAGTCTGCCACTTTATTGGAAGGAGTGTGCTGCAGCGGTTTCAGGATGCCAGAGCCATGATCACTGCGTCTGTGAATGACTGTCCCCTGTGCCTTGTCGGCAGGTGTCCTAATGATTTTTTTATGATCAGTCAAGTCCCTAACAGCTTCCCTGATTAGATTGCAATATGCAGTGCATAAGTCGTGCACCCTCACACCAGTTAGAAAGCTGGCACTGCGTCAAGGATACCTCATCTATTAGATTCCAGCTCATGTAAAGCAGCGACGGCTTTTATGACACATCTGTCTCTCTCCGAGCTGCAAGCCTTCCAGAGGGCCTTAAAGAGCGCTATTTAAAACAGAATCTGGATCTCAGCGCTGCCTTTAATGGTCACCTAGATTCAACCGTGTTATCTGCTTGGATAAAAGGAGAATAATTAACTTAAACATCACATTAAGGGGGTGTCCGCTACATTAAAGGGAAACCATAATGACCGACAAAAGCTTAGACATCGTGAAATTGACATTTTAGTTAAAGTCTGCCGTAAAATTTCAGGAGATACCATGGGGCATATTTACAAGACCATTGCGCAACAGGAGCATCAATTTTTCCGACGCTCCAGGGAGGCAATGCCCTGCTCCATATTTACAAAGTGGCGTTTAGCCACTTTGTGTGGCTTATCACCACTTTCTAAATATGGTTTTGTAAATATGGTACCCTTTAATGCAGTTTTCTGCGTGAAAGGGGCATGCAATGGGTGTTGCTGTGGATGTTCCACCGGAAAATCCATTGCTTTTTGACACTGCCTCAGATTCAGAAGGATCTGCAAAAGCAGGCATTAGATTGGCACCACAAGGAGAAATAATTTTTCTTTCTCCTAGTTTTTTGCTCTTTTCTAAGTGTGCTGCATTTCGCAGCACATAGAAGACACAAATCAACTTTTGTTTATTGTTTATGTCCCTTCCTGCACATAAAAAAATCATCCCTGCAATGTTGGCACCCTTGCATTATAGCGCCAGGGTCTCTGTTTGACGCCAACAGCTTTTTTTAGCACCAGTGCAAGGATAAACACAGGGTTGTGCTGTATTCTTGTAAATATGGCTCATCCCTGTGTTTTTAAAATGACGCATCCTAGTACTGCAAAATTGCCTAGAAAATGTGCCCCCAATATGTTTACAATCATGAATAAGGTGGATACAATAAAAAAAAATGCAAAGCAGGTATAGAGAGCATTGAAGTTCATGAGCTATCCCTAGCAGTGCTTTGAAACCAAAGAAAAGAGTGATGTGAGCGTTAAACAAAAACAACAAAGTAAAATCACTTGTGTACTTTGATCACGTTTTCCAGCTGACTCCGGAAGGTTCAATAAACTGTGAAAAACAGATTACATGCATAATGTGATGTAATTTAAGGAGAGCAAGAGATAGCAGCAAATGGTGGTAGGTACCCCTAGCACTGCAGTTCTACTCAGGTCTCATTGACCGCAAAGGTAGAACACACATTAAATAGGGCCTAATGAACCCTGTTTAGGTTTTGTGGTTTCGTTACCTTCCATCACCCCAGAACCTCAGTAGCAGATAACAGGATGTTGAGGTGTAAAGCGCCTGGATACGCTCACAGGTGACAAGTAGAGCTCTCCTAATCCTTGATTGAAATTTAATTTGTAGTCAAATGATTCTTCCCGAGAAACTTCGTTCTAAAAGCATACATAAATAATTTAACAATTCTTGCTAATTTTGATATATTTCTCACCAGCTAGGTATGAGAAGGTAATCACAGTGTTAGGCTATGTGAAATAGAGGTCACATTGTTGATGTGAGCTGTGACTAAGGTCACACAAGGCTCAAACAATCTAATCCACAAAGGTAAACTGGTTTCTGAGAGGATTGCCTGAAGTATCCTCGACTGATGGCACAAACAGCTCGGCCTTCCCAGGAGAAAATGCATGGGAACATATACAATAAACATCAACACAGCTAGGAAAAGGATGAGAATAAAAAAGGTCCCTAACATAGCAGTTCCAAATATTTAATACAACACATGCCACAAACTAAAAAAGTCACATAAAGGTTTAAAAGTTGTAAATGAAATAAAAGGACATTCAATTTAGCAGTGGAAATATTTAACATTTGACTTAAATTCTGTGAAATAATAAGGGGCACATTAGGATGTCGGGCGGATTTCCTCTGCCAGGCTTGCGGTGTCTACCGCCAGCCTGGCGGAGGAAATCCGCCCGACATCATCAGCCCAATTCCCCCCCGCCATATTTGGATGGCGGGAGGGACCGTGGCAGTGTGAAACACCGCCCGCCTGTTTTCCGCCCCGGTCGCATAGCGGCCGGGGCGGAAAACGTGTAACATGGTGGCGGTGTCTTTTAGACACTGCCCGCCATATTACAATGGGCTTTGCACAATGCATTTCCGTGGCTGAAAGGCATGCGGGGACTCCCTGCAGGGGGTGCACATGGGGGGTACCTATGGTACCCCCCCGCATTTCAAGGTGCAACATGGCAGGCACCGCGCGGTGCCTGTCATGTTGCGCTTTGATATGCAAAAGGAGCATTTTTCCATTGCGGTGGGCGGAGATTTCAGCTCCGCCCGCCGCAATGGTATATATATAGAATGCGCCTGCCTGTGTGGCGGGCGCATCCTAATCCTCAATTCGAGACCCCCGCCCTTTAGGCGGGTGGTCCCATTTACCACTAGGGTGGCGGGCGGGCAAAGCCCATCCGCCATCCTAATGTGCCCCTAAGTGTGGTAGCACTGCTTCCTACAGAAAGAACACCTCAAATCCTCAAAACTGGCTCCTCAGATCCATGTTCTCATTTTCCAATTGAAAGATTCTTCCCGCAATTTTGCCTTCAGATCCATAGGAATGTGGCCAGTTCCTGCTGGGCCACTAGAATTTATTTTTTAAAGCATTTTTTATTGAGTAAAAGAGAAAAGTACCCAGATTATTAAGTGTATAAGGAAGAAAAATAACATATTAAGCAATATAATAGGTGAATACAACCTTATGCACAAGATCAAAATAAAGAAAAGAAAGATTAGGGTACTTATTAATATTAGTTATTTGTACAATTTTAAAAATAGCAAGAAAGAAGACAGAAAGAGAGTAGAAAAGGAAAAGGAAAAAGAAGATAGAGAAAATAAGGGAAAAGGAAAGGGAATAATTAAAAGGTGCTTAGTGTAAAGATGAGTGTGTAGTTAGAAAAGTATTGAAAGGTAACCAAAGTAGATCAGATTTGATTTTTTGAGATAGTGATAAAGAAGAGACAGCAGAAATTCTATGTTCATTACAAAAAAAATTCCACCATGTTAACATACATTTTTTTCAATTGTCTTTCCAACAAGTAAGAAAAGCTTTAAATGCAAGAGCAATCAAAAGGTCACATAGTTTCAACTTCACCGAGGGGTTAACAGACTTGGATCCAAGAAAAACATTTTGAATTGACAATGGGATATTAAAGAGAAATGTGTTAGAGCATTCAGACCACACATATGTCCACAATCTAAACACATCCGGCCAAGGATATCACAAATGAAGTAATGTGCTGTTGGAGGAACGACATGACCCACAAAGTGGAGAGGAAGAAGGGTTTATCTTGTGAATGAATACAGGTGTTTGAACTGCTCTATTATAAAGGAAAAATAGTGATCGGATGATGTTAGCAGCTCTAGAAGTAGTAGAAATTGTATGCCATAATTTGTGCCATTTTTTTAGTTGAGAGGGTATTGACAGGTCTAGTTCCCAAGCTATTTCAATTGATGATTTTGATTTTGTAGGGCTAGGAGTGGATAGGAGTTTATATATAAGGGAGGCTTTCGGGTTAGAATCAGGAGTGATATTATATAAAGGAGTTAAGGGAGTAAATGGAGTAAATGGAGTAATGTTGGGGGAAAATATGTGGTTGATAAAATTAAATGAAGTTCCTGTGAGATTTGAGAATATTGGGATAAGCAGTGAGAGGGTAGATCATAACATTCTTGTAATGTGTTAAAGGGTATGACAGAATTATGAGATATAAGTTGGTGGATATATATATAATATTCTTTTCTTTCCAATATTGGAAGTAGAAAGATTTATGGGGGAACTTAATAAATGTATTGTACCAAATAGAGGAAGCAAAGAAAGCTTGATAGAAATCACATCCTTCTGTAAATAGTGAGTGTATCAGATGTTGGGAGTATTTTAAAATAGGATACTGGGAAATAAAAGTGCAATTAGACATAACACAAGTGTTGTAAAAAGAGAATTTGTATGATAAGGAGCGTTCAAAATTAATCTAGGTACCGATTCATATTGGTATTGTCTATGCAGAGCATAAACATGTCTAATCAAGAAATCAGTGTTATATAAATTAAAATTAGGGAATCCTACACCTCCTTCGTTTTTTGGTTTGATTAATTTAGATAAAGCATGCTCCAGAGAAATTTAGTGCATAGGGAATTGATTTGGTTAAAGTAATAATTAGGAATGTTAAAGGGTAACATAGAAAGTAAGAATAGGATGAGTGGAACAAGCATCATTTTGATGGTATCCTGTCTACCCCACTATGACAAAAAAGAGATGGGACCGTGAGTAGAATAAATGTTGAATCTTAGTTTTTAAAGTAGTAAAATTGTGGGAGAGAGTGTGAGGAATGGTAGGAGAAAACCTGATGCCCAGGTATTTAATTTTAGAAGGACACCATTTAAAGTTAGTATCAGCAAACATGAATTGATAGCATAAAGAATTTAATGGTAAAATCTCAGTTTAAGAGAAATTTAGCTTATAACTAGATATTGTAGGATATAGGTCAATTTCCTATAGAAAGGGAGGCAAGGAGGTTAAGGTTTCGACAAATAAATCAGAATAATGTCTGCATAAGCAGATAATTTATTTTCATGAGAATTGTTTTGGAACCCAGTTATCAAGGAACTAAAACCAATAGGAAAGGCTCACGACATAGAAGAAATAAAAGAGGAGAGAGAGGACAACCTTGCCTTGTGCCGCTACGCTAAGCAAAATAGGGGGATAAAAGACCATTAACAGAGACACAAGCCCTAGGTCCTCAGTAAAATAGCTTGATGAACAAGATGAATTTTGGCCAAAGCCAAACCAGTAAGAGTTTTGAACATAATGTGGCAATTTATACAATCAAAAGGGTTTTCAGCGTTAAAGGATAATGCAGCTAAAGGAGCAGGAAATCGTTTCACCAGGGCAAGAATATTAGAGTACATTCTGGCATTGTCTGAGGTAAGCCTACCTTCAACAAAACCAGACTGATCAGATTTAATCAGTAAGGTTATAAAATCTTCTAGTCTTGAGGCGAGGATTTTAGCAAATATATTACAATCATAATTAAATAATGAAATTGGGCGATAGTTTTGACAAAGGGAGTGGTGTTCATCAGCTTTGGGAATGATTACAATAAGAGCATCAAGGAAGGAACCTTCAGGTTTTGAATTCACAAGAAAAGAGGAAAAGAGATCATGTAAGTGTGGAACAAAAATAGATGAAAAAGAAGAGATGAGTTCAATAGAAAAGCCACCTGGGCCAGGAGCCTTAGCTCTTTTTAAGGATTTAATTGCATCTAGAATCTCCTGCAGGGTTATATCTTTTTCCACTAGGGCCATAGAATATGGTATAGAACAAGGGGGAGGGAGATCATTAAAGAACATCTGAATATTATTGTCTGAGGGATGGGTCTCATCCATGTACAATGAGGAATAATAGGTCTAAAATGCGTTATCAATTTCTAGCTCTGAGTGTATTAAAGTGTTATTGAGAGCATTATTAATAGGTCCAATGGTTTTCCTTTCTGATTTAACTTTTAAATAATTGGCCAACATTCTACCGCATTATTCTGACCCCCATGATATTTGGATTTTATTTTGAGAAGAATATTGCAAGCATCAGATATAGCTAATTTGTTTAAACAGATTTAGCATTGATGAGGTCTTAAAGATGATCAGGGGATTTGGAGGTGTAGGAGGTATGTTCAAGAGTTTTAATATCTTTAAGAGTGGTGCGATATTGGGAATGTAAGGAATTGTTCTTCCTGGCAGTGTAGGCGATGCGAGACATGTTATGGTGAACATTTGAGCAGTACGTAAATTCCTGTTTATCAGGATTACTAGTTTTCCAAGAGTTATAAAGTGGATGAGCCGTAAAAGCAGATGGAAATGATTTATGTGATTTATCTGATTTAAATTTACAGTCTGATTTTCTATCACAAAATGGAACCATCCAATTATTGACATCTTCAGCAACAATAATATTAGGGTTAGTGATTTAGGATAATTTTAATTTAATAATATACCAAAAATCTGGGTCAAACTTAACTGGTCCATAAATGTTAAAAAAGTGACCTGTTTATTATGGACCTTAGTATTAAGTATTACCCATTGTCTACTCGCATCATTTTTGGTAGAGACAATTTGTATTTTCAAAGATTTATGACAAAGTATAGCAACATCACCCTTACGGTTGACAGCTGGAGAGAAAACAACCTGACTCACCCATTGACGTTTAAGCTTGAGTGATTCAACATCATTACAATGGGTTTCTTGCAGGAAGGCAATCTGGCATTTAAGTTTTGATAAATGAGAGAGTACCTTTTGACATTTGGCAGGATGACCCAAACAACGAACATTCCACGATACAATACTAAACATGTTGGTTTTTAAGAAACAGGGTACAGGTACATTGATGACGAACTGCAGGGATAACAATGGGACTATGAAGACACAAATCATCAAAAAGCAAATAACATGATGAAATGAATAGGCACACATGAAGGTAGAGTAAATACGCATTTAGGTGAGTATAAGGATATATGGAAAGAGGAGGGGAAAAAGGGCAAAGGTAAAGAGATGGAGAGAATGAAAAGAGAATAGAAGGGATATAGAAACAGAAAGACATATCAAAGACATAAAGCCAGATCTGAAACAAAAGGAGTAAAGAACATGAAATGGGCATGTTTTCACTCGGAAACAAGAATAACAGCGGAGAGAGAGAAAGTTGTAAGAGGTAGAAAATAATTAGACGTATAACCCACATTTGGAAAACAGAGAGCGAGCAAAAGAAATATATATAAGTAATAATTAATCTAACAGTTTAATAGGGTTGAACATTTGTGTCCATAGGCATCTTAGTGATGGATTGCAAAAACAGTCTTAGTTTAGACGGATCTTCACATGAGCGAGAGACACCCTCATGAGTAATTTTGCAAAGACAGGGATGTAGAATGCCATATCAAATGTTCATGGATCTCAATTGTGGACGAAGAGTTAGAAATACTTTACAACTGGCATTGGTTGCGTTGGAAAGGTCTTGTGAGATAAAGATATTTTGTCCAGACCGTGAAAGACGGCATTTCTCTCTGGCGACTTTTAAAACATGCATCAGGTTGGTGAATTCTAAGAAAAGCATTATTATGCCTTGAGGTTTGTTAGAGTGAGGCTTTGGACGACCCAGACGATGTGCCCGCTGGATGTTGAGAGAAGTAGCAGATAGAAGGTTAAGAAGTTCAGGTAAGAATTTCTTCAAGAAAGAGAGCAGATCAGGACCTTCAACATTTTCAGGTAAGCCGTACAGTCAGAGATTATTTATTTGATTGGGGTTTTTGAGATCCTCAGTATGCAACTTGAGTTTGTGTATTTCCTGTTCCAGCAAGGCATTTTAGTAGCCACATCCTGTAAATTACTTATTCGTTGTTCCATCTCGAACATTTTACCCTCCATGTTAATCCAGCGGTCTTCAATCAGCTGTAACTTTTCATTGGTGGTATTCATGAACGGTTTTAGTGCATGTAATTCGTCCAGGATTGAGTACAAGACTGTATTAGAAGAAGACTGAATGGGAGACAGAGGGTCATTTTTTACTTTTTTGGGTTTAGTGCCCAATGAGGATGTTAACGCAAAACTAAGACAGTCACTGGCCATCCTGACAATGTGTACCTGTCGATGAGGGAGTTTTGTAATAGTAGAAAGTCTACCCATAAAGTAGGTGAACAATGGGAGGCCTTGTAAGATGACTCAGCCAATGCAGTTGATAAATATCACAAACAAAACCCTTGTGACAATATTATATAAATATGACAGGTTATGGAACAGAGCGGAATAAAGGTACCTGTCTATTCATATATATGCAAACATCACACATTTACTATTTATTTACATTCCTTTAGGCACCCATTCAAAGATGCCATCCAGACACATATGTAAGCTTCATACGATGTACAGTTAGATGATGAGGAAAACTTCGAGTGATGTTTCAGTTATAAGAGGTTCGGGCATAGAATAACATGCTGAGTGAAAGATGTAAAATAACGTGAATAGTACGAGCACCAGTGATAAAATTACATTGCTATCTGAGAGGGTACAAAATATCTGAGGCAAACATTAGCAAAGAATGCCGGCAACTACATCCCCTGTCCATTCTCAGAAGCTATGTCTCTATCCATCAAAATTGCACATTGGGATTCCTGTTGACAAGTGTACATAATAGTCATTACTTCATGACAAGGAAACGTTGGAGCTGACTGGAATAATCTGCCAGTTAACTCATGAGATGGAAACAAAGTCAATTTATAATTAGACTACTCTTGTTGCGTGTGAAGCTTTTTTGCACATGTTGTCTATTGGTCAAAGGGGAAGAAATGCTCACCAGGTCGAAGCGTACCGTGTTAGAGATTCAAAGAGATGAGTATTTGTCATTACCGCATAGATGAAATAGTGGCAGTTCACCTCTCACAAGAGTAGCGTCATCTCTGTGCGAATCCTTAAGAGGCGAGATAAAAACTCACCCGATGGCACACATGACTGCCAGACACAGGGAGAGATGAGAACAGCTCCGGGAGCCCGATTCAAAGGCTCTGTATGGTCTTAAATCACCTCATCAGCTGGGAGAGAAGATGGAGCTCAGCAGACCGCCACCGTCTTGTGCAAGCGCGTGAGCCACGCCCCGGGCCACTAGAATAAATCCAGGAAAAAATAGCATTGTAAATCCTAGAATCTTCTCAATCTCATCCAGAGGAAACAAACTGGTTTCTCTAGCATGTCGTGGACATCATTAGCCTTTTGTGTGGTTGTAGTTGACTGCTGCTTGCTGTCATGGAGCAAATTATTTTAAGTGTTTCACAGAAGGTAAAGAAAGAGCTGGAGGAACTTCTCTTCACTCTCTAGTACCAGGTTAGAAGGCAGGCAGGGCATCTTCAGTACAACGGCAGAAGGTTGGCTCACCTCTCCTCTTCAATTCCAGGGAGAATGAATTCTTAGAGCCATTGAAGCTGAATAAGTTAAATGGTAAACAACTTAGCTATTGTTAATGAGGCTTAGACAAGCTAGATGAAATTATCATGGCATTCACTACCAGATGTTTAATGAAAAGATGCCTGTTCCTGTACATTTAGGACCTGATCCCTAAGATCAGTGCATATCTCACTCTGCTTTATACAGAGATGGACATGAATCAGGACCTGCAGCCCCTGAGATCAGTGCATAGCCCACCCCATTTTGTGAAGATGCTGGACATGAATCAGTACCTGCGGCCTCTGAAATCAGTGCATAGCCCACTCTGCTTTATCCAGATGCTGGACATGAATCAGGACCTGCAGCCTCTGAGATCAGTGCATAGCCCACTCTGCTTTATGCAGAGGCTGGACATGAATCAGTAACCAATACACGTGGGGGCCCCCTGAGGTAGATCAGGGGGCCCCTACGTGTATTGGTTACTATTCCAAGCCCTGTGCTGTGGGGTGTCTTTGTTCAAATCTGTTTATTCATGTTTGGAACCCTTGTCTGTATGTTCTTGTAAACTATTCGAATTCTCTAAGGTACACTAGATAGCACGGGTGTATGTGGATTGAAATATATAGGGCAGACTTTTGTCGTTTAAATTTAGGTTGGACATGAATCAGTACCTGCGGCCTCTGAGATCAGTGCATAGCCCACTCTGCTTTATGCAGAGGCTGGACATGAATCAGTACCTGCGGCCTCTGAGATCAGTGCATAGCGCACACTGCTTTATGCAGATGCTGGACATGAATCAGGAGCTGCAGGCTCTGCAACTGCATCAAAGCGTTTTTTTTCCGCGCAGTTTGCCTCTACCCTCACATATGCAGGGAATGTATGTTTTGTGAATTAGGACACAGACCCTATAACATAAACCATTTTTCGCAGTATAGTTTAATGCAGGTAACTATTTCATGACCACTTTGCTGCTGTCCATTCAATACAACCGAACTGATTTTTCTAACCTTATGGCACACTTGTTTCCATATGAGCCCCCAAAATTCCACCCCTCTTTTCGAGAATGATTGCTGTCTTCCTGCTGGATGAGATTTGATGGCGGTGGAGCAGCAACTGGGGAAAAGGAAGGGACAGTTGGGCTTATTTATGAGCCCTTCCATCACTTTTGCGCTGCCAGTGCATCACTTTTTGTGACGCACAAGCAGGGTAAAAAATGCACCATGTTGCTTCATATTTACAAAGTGACGCATCTAGGTAAATGCGTCACTTTGAAAACCCCTATGCCACATTATACCTGCTCCAAGTAAGCCTCGCAGAAGTGACGCAGTGACATCTATTAGATTTCACTGCATCACTTCTAGGGCACAATGTGTCAATATCTTACGGCTGCCTCATGGCAGGCGTAAGACTGACACAGACACATTTGATATGGGACTTTCCCATGTGAAATGACCCACTGCTGGATTGGGGTTAGGCACACCAGCTCCCTACTGTTTGTAGATGAGCTTGTAGTGATGGATTTTATGCCTATTGTGCTTCAAAGAAAACTCAATACTCTGAACTCCTACTATCTCGAAAATAAATTAACTATTAATGTTGATAAAACAAAGATCCTGTTCTTTGCAAAAAAGATAAGGACCATCACTTGGTCCCTAGGTAATGCACGGCTGGAGCTCATCTGAGAATATAAGTATATGCGTATGATTTTTTCAGATGACCTGCACTGTGATAGACATATTGTCTCTCAGAAATTGGTAATGTCACCCAAAGTGAAGGCCCTGAAAAAGTTTGACTATAGATTTGGCAGTTACACTTTTGAGCAATTAGGTAAAGTGATCCAGGGTAAACTCAGGGGCATATTTACATTAGAATGGAAAAGCGTGATGTTAGGCAAACATTGCTTCTCCATACTGAAAACGCGGGGATGCGCTGTATTCACAAGAATGCGGCGCACCCCTGCGATTCCCCTAACACTGAGTACAGCCGGCTAGCTCGAATGCAGGCACCCTTGCACCGTAGTGCAAGGTGTCTGCGTCGGGAGACTTTCCTGTGCAAAAACAATCATTCAAGGTGTTTTGGAACTTCTACGTATGCTGCTTAATGTAGCACTCATAGAAGTTGCAAAACCTCATTTTTTTCGATTGTTTAAGTGCAGGAAGGGTCACCTTCCTGCCCATAAACAATCATTGGCAATTTGTTGTTTCTATGTGTGCTGCACAAGGCGGCACACATGGTGAACAGCAAAAATGAGGAGAAATGAAGCATTTCTCCTCATTTCACCTGTTTAAGACCAGGTTTTTCCACCCTGGTAAATAGGGACAGCGTCAAAATCAATGGGTGTTGTGGTGGAACAGCATGAAAGGGTACCTTCTTTACAATGCAGCTTTAAGCACCATTCGCCACCACAGCATCACTGAAAGTAACGTTATGGTGGAGATAGGGGATTGTAAATATGCCTTTCATTCCTCAGGCTATTTAGGGGCTGACCTGTTAGCAATGGATAGGCATAACCCATGGCTGAGCTTAGAAGGGTGTGTCTTGAAATTGCTCCTCGACCATCCCAAAAGTGCGATGATTCAAGCTATGAAGAGGGAGGTAGGTACTGTTGCCTGAAGTGCCCTGGCCGATGCTGGAGTCTTGTGCTTTTTATCTATGATCACAAATGAGGTGCAGGCCGAAAAACTGTCAGCTTTATTCCTTTCTGAGGTATGGCCAACCTTCCCTTGCAAGAGTAATCCTGAGTGAGTAAAGCCTGGGCATCCGAGTGAGATACTAACAGTAAAGTTTATGGATTGGCATTGACCCCGGATGGCAGATGCCAGGTCTGAAGTTGAAAATTAGGGAGAACCTGGATCAGTGTCCATGCAGGCGTAGTCGTAAGTACTCAGTGAGTCATCTTTTTTTAGACTGTGTAATTTTCCTTGAGGAAAGGACTACATTTCTCCACCCTGTATTTATAAAATATGGCACCCAACCATGTGGTCAGGAACTTAACCTAATATGTGCCCCCAAGTTTCAGGATGTAGCTATTGCAACTGGTCAATTGTTGCGGAAGATTGCATCTTCCTAAGCAAGGCCTTCACGTGTCAGTTGATTTAGACTGAGGGTTGGATTTGTATTCCCTGGATTAGTAGGGGCCTACTTTTATTATTTGACTGGCTGAGCCCAAATGAGTTAGAATGATGCTAAAGGGGAGGCCTGGGATTGTGATAGTTGTTCTGCATACTGCACTTTATAATGTTAATTGACAAAATGAGAGGTATGCTTCGGCCCCTTGCCAAGTTTTCCTAATGCTGCAACCAGGTGTGCGAAATTGGGGTTGGGTTGAATGCTGCACTTTACATTCCTCCAGTTAGTGAAATGAACTTCTGGCCTAGGGCAATTTATTTCCCCCTCCTAAGAAAGCACCTTGCATTTTACAAAGTTCTACCTGCTTAAATGAGTCTTGGATTATTAAGGATATTTTATATATTCTTAATTGTTATGTGTTAATGTTACGATCCTCTTTTATTTTTTTTATTTTTTTTATAATATTTTTTATTTTTTTTCAGCAGAGGTAAAACATACAAGGACATAACCAAAAAAATATGAAAAAAAAGAAAATACAAAGTCAAACAAGGTTCTTTACATAAAGAAACAATGAAACAATTCAAATCCAATTGTCAATTGGTGACCATAACTTCCGACCAAAGGTCTGCTTTCTGAGTCCTTTCAATTTGTAAACTGCTTTATCCATTCTGTAAACATTTAGTAATTTTCCCAACCATAACTCAAACGTTGGAGGATCTACATCCAACCATCTAGATGTAATACAGGCTCGATAAATAGACATTCCAATAAACAGAAAATGTTCTTGATCTATTGTAAAATCCTGAGGAGGGAAATATACACCGAAAATAATAACAGTAGGATGCAGCGTAATCCGGACCTGTAGCAGATTGGATAAAAACTTTTCAATCTTCGTAATGTAATCAGCAAGTTTAGAACAACTATGAAACATATGGATTGAGTCGGCTGCTAAAGTACCACAACGACTGCAGTTGATACCCTTTACAGCATTCCATTTTACCAGTTTTGCAGGTGTATAATAAAGATCAAGGGTAGACATAAAATGTTGACTCTTAAGAGAGCTATTAATTAACGTCTTTTTACTCAGCTCGAATGCTTTTACCAGATCGATCCCTACGACACCAAGCTTCCTCTCCCATTTCCGAGTATGATGATCCAGATCGTTCTGCATCCTGCCAATCATTAATTGATAAATAATACCAATACGACTATTTTTCCTAGAGCTTTCTAAAATATCAACAGTTTCCATAGTATCCGTAAGCAAAACATTTTTTTTCCCCAAAAAACTACGAATCTGTAAATATTTAAAAAAATCATTCCTAGATAAACCAAAAATCTCTTGTAATTTATCAAAGGGCAGGAGACACCCATTTTGATACAATTGACCAAGTGAATAGATCTGTCTCGAGTACCATCGTTGAATTACTATGTCTTGAAAGATAACAGGTAATGACTTATTGTCAAACAAAGGTGTATAATAATTCAGTTTTAAAACTAAACATAGAGTTTTGTTCATTTGCCTCCATATTAAGCCTGCCGAGAGGACTATCTTAAATTTGGTTTTTTTGTAATAGCTAGGTTCGATAATTTTCACCAAACATTGCCTTGCATCAGCGCCTAGAAGCATTTCGAAAATAGAGGGTCTCATCGCTGGATCTAGAGCATAATCATGAAAAAGCAACACCCGAAAGGTTTTCAAAGCAATAGCCCAGTAATATAATCTAAAATTCGGGAGCCCCAGACCAGCAAACTCTAATGGTAGAGTACACCATTTTAAAGATCTTCTAGCACGATGATATCCCCACAAGAACCTAGACACCATTCTATCTATTCTATTGAAAAGAGACATTGGGAAAAATAGAGGGATGGTTCGAAAAAAATACAAAAATTTAGGAAAAATCATCATCTTGATAACGTTAGTACGGCCATATAATGACAAATGTAGATTGTTAAATCTTTCTAGCAATCTATTAGAGGATATGAGCAAAGGATCTACATTTAGTGCCACAATATCCTCAACCTTGGAGGATAGAGTAACACCAAGGTAAGAGCCAGTAGTATTTAATGGAATATCCATAGGCTTACCCTTCTCTGAATGAATAATCTGGGTTTTAGTAATGTTCAACTTATAGCCAGAAACCTTTCCAAACTCGTTGGCTAAATTGATTATTGAGGGTAGCGCAGAGGAGACGTCAGAAGTAACAATTGCGACGTCATCCGCATATGCTAGAACTTTATGGTCTACTCCAAAAAGATGAACTGGTGGAATATTCGGTTCAAAAATAAGTCTGCTTAAATAAGGTTCCAAATATAATGCAAATAAAAGCGGGGAGCAGGGGCATCCCTGTCTCGTCCCTCTCGTTATTGGGAAAGGTTTTGAATAATCAGTACCCAGCCTTATAATGCCTTTAGGACCCGAATACAGTGACCGAACCGCCTGAATGAATTGTAAAGGGAACGCCTTCCCTTCTAGCACAGCCCAAAGGAATCCCCAGTCTACTCTATCAAACGCTTTTTCAGCATCGAGTAAGACCACCCCGACTGGGGACTCCTTTGCCTGAGCCCAATCTAAAAGTGTGATAACACGACTCACATGGTCAGTAGTATCTCTCCCTCTAATGAAACCGTGTTGAATATTAGAGACTAAACTAGGCATTACCTGGTTAAGCCTATTTGCAAGAATTTTAGAATAGATTTTACTATCAGCCGTAATGAGAGATATAGGTCGATATGAGCCTAATTCTTTCGGATCCTTATTCTTCTTCACAAACACCACTATAATAGCAGTAGACCAGGAATCAGGTGGTTTCCCTGAAAATGCACAATTAAAGATCTTTACCAGTTCTGGCTTCAACATATGTCGAAATGTGCGATAAAATTCAAGAGGTATCTGATCAAATCCCATCGCTTTACCTGCAGCAAGGCTCAGAATAGCTTGCTCAATCTCATCCCAGCTTATTGAACATCCAAATGAGTCAGTCTTTTCACTTCCCAATGCTAATTGATTAGTACCGGTAAGATAATCTACAGGATTCAAAGTCTTGTCCACTTCATTGTTTAGATCATTATACAATGTTTTATAAAACCCCAAAAATGACTCTAGAATTCCTTCCCTACATTCATGATAATTACCATCAATATCATTAATACCCTTAATTTCATTGAAAGAGGATTTCTGTCGTAAACGTTGTGCTAAGATTTTACCTGTACGCTCGCTATATTCATAACGTTCAGTTTTGAACAGCTTAAAGTCTGATGCTACTTTATCGGCAATATGGGTCCGTAACCCAGAGCGTTCAATTACAAGACGTAATTGTGCCTCTTCTATACCAACATTATCTTTACACGCCGTCATTAAATCCATCTCAGCTGACCTAATCTTATTCAATCTCTCCTTAAATTCTGTTTGTGTTTTTTTTCTCTTGAAGTTTGCAAAGCTAATTGTCTCTCCACGTATTATTGATTTAAAAGCGTCCCACACCACTGGTGGGGAGGCTGAGTCGTTATTTGTAGAGAAATAGTCATTAATAACAGTCGCCATGAAATGTAAATAATCATCATCTAGTAACAGGTTTCTCTGAAATGACCAGGAGCTACTTGAGTTCGAAAGTTCTGTAGAGACCTCAATCTTGGCAATTATAGGATTATGGTCTGACATTACTTGGGGAAGAATTTCAAGACTAATTGTCTCCAAAAACTGCAGGGACGTAAAAAAATAATCTAATCGGGCAAACTTACGATGTGGATAGGAATAAAAGGTATAGCCCGGATCATTAGAATACTTTTTATGCCACACATCCATTAATCCGTTATTCAAAACTAGCTCGCGAAGGGCAAAATAGGTGTTAGATTTATGACCGATATACCTCCTTCCTGAATTAATATTCCAATCGGCCGGCAGATGAATGTTTAAATCCCCACATATTATCATAGGTTGTGCCCAAGTAGCTAATTCTGCATTAATGGTATTAAAAACTTCCGCATCATCTAAATTCGGCCCGTATAAACAACATAAAGTAAATTTAGACCCACCAATAACTAATTCAACAAGTCCCCATCTGCCCCATTTATCGGCTAAAGTTTTCAAGCACTTCGCAGCTCCCTTTCGCATACAAATAGCTATACCTCTTTTTATACCCATCTGCTTGGAAACAAGCAGTACATCCAGACCCAACTTATCTAACAATGAACGTTTATCCCAGGCAACATGAGTTTCTTGTATACATAATAAGTCGATAGACAATGCCTGTATCAAAGAGCGAAACGCTGCAATCTTTTTAAAGTCATTGAGCCCATTAATATTGATTGTACATATTTTCACCTTAATCATCTTTCCCACCATTTTAAAGTAAAGAGAAAAAGATTTGCAGATCTCCACAATATAAAGTCCTCAATACAACAACTTAAGTACAAACTAGAATACAAAATTAACATCCTTGCAATGAATACCTCTACTTTACACCCCCACCACCAACCCTTACCCATTCCCACCCCCACCCATTTCCCCAAAGCCCCTCCCCCCACCCTCCCCATTATAGGAGGCATAGGAACTATCAGTTCCTAAAACGAATGGGTGCCGTGTCCCTGGGCCATAACGTCCAGACAAAGAGAGGAAAATGAGAAACCATTAGAAAAAGAAGGGAAAAGTTGAAGAAAAAATTTAGAAAGATTAGAAAAAAGACAAGAAGAAAGAGAGAAAGAGATAGAAACCACAAGAAGGGAAAAGAGAAAGAGAAAAAAAGAGAAAAGGCACAGCTTCAGCAAGGTTTACTTAAACAAACAGCCCTTTTAGCCTTTTTAGCCATATAGACCATATCGGATTGTACGTCAAATAGAATCCAAATATTCTTTGGCTTTAATCTCTGAGATGAAATATTTGACTGTGCCTTTAAACACGGTCTTTAGCTTTGCAGGACCTTGAAGAAATACACCAACTTCCTTCTTTTGGAAATCGGGAATCAATTGTCTCAGCCTCCATCGTTGAGCCACTGTAGCCTGGCAATAATCCGGTCGAACAAAGAACTGGCAGCCAAGTCCATCCGCTTTCTTATCTGGTCTCGCTGATACATAAATAGCTTCACGAGCAAGAAAATTATTAAATGAGACCAGAATAGCCCTAGGATAGTTTGCTTGGCCTTGGCGAGGACTCCGCACATTAAAAGGGAACCTGTGCGCTCGTTGTACTTCTCGAGCCCAGTCCCACTCTACCATATCAGGAAACGCATCCTTCAATAGACTAACAATGAACCGCCGTGGATCAGATCCCTCTTTGTTTTCCGGAATTCCCAGAAAGCGTAAATTGCTTCTTCGGGCCTGGTTCTCCAAGTTGGCAATCTTATCAGACAAGTCCTCTTTTAAGGCCAAAAAATCACCGACTTCTTGTCTCTGTGCCATGGTTTCTTCTTCCAGAACTGCTATTCTATTCTCCGTTTCTATAACTCTGTCGGTGGTTTCAGAGCACATCTTGATAGCCCGGCGAACTGAATTTTTAACCTTGGCACAGGTAACCTGCGTGCGTATATTTTCTGCCTTGCTTTCAGCCCTGTGGTTCATCATGGTGTCGTAAATCATCTTCAAGGTTATCTCCTCAGGTTCTTCACTATTACCTTGTACAGTGATCAAGTCAGAAGCGGAGACAGAAACAGGATCTGGTGTGGCTCCCACAAAATCCGTGGCATCAGTAGCAGAAGCGGATTCCAGACCAGGAGACAAACTTGCAGATAGAATAGACCCCTCTTTATACGGATTAGCAGTGACTTCCTTGCCACCCACACGTAGTGACCGTTTTTTCCAAAGTTTTTTTTTAATGATAGTGGTCGTGCTAACATCAGGACTCATACTATATTCACCGTCTGAAGATAGGCTCTCACAGCTGATCTCAGCCCAATCTTTGTGGAGTCCGGTCGCCTCATCCGAAGAAAGTTCTGACAGGGAAAAAAACTTCTCCGAGGCCTCTAAATTAGTATGCACTGCCGAGTCTACCGGGTCTACAAGTATCTTAGACTGTTCACTTTCTGCTGGTATTGACACCAATAGCGTGGGCAACGAGCAAGAGCGAGTAATGCCAGCAACACCATGGACTACCTCTCCCATAATACCCTTCGTTAAGAGATTAGCCGACGGCATATTTGAAGAATTATTTTCTGACTCATTATCAATTGCTGCTGGAATAGTAAGTTGCTCATGCTGGGTAGCCATCACATCACTACCTTGCGCATTATTATCGATTATTGTTTTTTTTCTAGCCGCTTGCTTCTCGAACAGAGCTGGCAGAGTCTGTAACATAGCGTCCTTAACACTTGCAGTCTCATTAGATTTAGCTTGTAATTTGCCAGTATTCTTACCCTGTTTGCTTACGTTGTTAGCAGGGATTAAGCTCGAAGACTCCAAAGCCTCATCCATAGCAGGTCCCAGAACACCCAGACTCAGATCCGCGTTTCTCTCTGCTTGACCCGCGTCAGTTTTCTTGTTACTGCGAGTGCTAACTGATGAGGGTAGCGGTGCCTTTTTCTTCCCCTTCCGTGTGCCACCTCCACCTCCGCTTCTGCCAGGAAAGACAGCGCTCCGTGCCCAAAATAAACAAACTGTAGCACGCCACAGCGGGGACCGCCGTTTGAGCTCGCAGAAATTCAGCAACATTCGTGTTTTCTTTCACGAGATACTTTGTATCGCGTATCACGTATCACGTTTTAATATACGCCGACGGCTTCCAAACAACCTGCCCAGCAATGCTTCCTCTTGCCGTTCTCCAAACCGCTGAAGCCGCCTGATTGCAACGCTCGAACTCAGAGTAGCAACCGGAAACGGGCAACACCTCGAACGGCCTCCGTCCGTTGAAAATGTCCAGCAGAAGAAAAACGCCAATCCGGCCGGTGCAGCCAGCAAAGTAAATAATCGAATACAGCTGAATGCGGTCACGGAGCACCGCTCAAATCATGAAGCTCAAGGACGCTACGAAGCAAAGATTCTCCTCATGGTAAAAAACGGATTTTCTCCTTCCTCCCAGACGCTGGACGCCTGGAGCCAGGGAACGAGCTGCTCACACAGCCTTCTGCACGGCTGCCATCTTGCCTTAATGTTACGATCCTCAATATAGTTTTTTTATCATGAAGAAACATTTCATTTTATATTATATGTTCTTTCATCCAAGGCAGACCTTAATTGATGGATTCATCAAATTAAGTGTCATGCATGGATTTTATGTTGTTTGTAATTGGGTAAATCAATTAAGTCTATGTAATATTTCTATAAGAATTTAATCCTCAGAAATAAACGATTTGACTTGATTTGAGTATTCGAAAAGTGATCTTAACTTATATTTTCCTGTAAATTGGATCTATTTGAAAATCATTTAATGTAAGTTTATTTAGCATGTAACCAGGCCAGGGTAATTTTATTAGATGTCTTGCTAGTGTCTTGGTTATTCTCTCCTCCACGGGTATCTTATTGTGTGCCTCATTAAGTTAAAACAAACGTATTATTTGTTTTATTGGACTAATAGGCAACGGGACTTGAGCCAGAGGTTGACCTCAGAGATAGAGACTGATATAGCTGGAGAGATCTTCCTGCACCAGGCAGACCAGACAGCTGTGACATCCACGATGATCAGATGATTGCACATCTGTTGAGAGCTGAGAAATTAGGGAATCAATCTACTCCCAGAGTACACTGTCTATGGATTGGTTAATTTGGTTGAGACTGATTTGGAGAAGACTTCTAGAATCTTCTTTCATGCTTTGTGTGTTCTTTAGAATAGTTGAGCAGAGCCTGTCCTGACTATGCTGAGAGAAGACTTCTCAATTCTGCTGATTTTCCTTATAATTTCTCCTTGAATCTCAAACTTGGTTCATCTGATGTTGAGACCTTCCTCGTAGAATTTCCATGTGCCACTTTCTATGCTTTATATGGAATATGGAAGTTGAGTTTGCATGATCATTTAAATAATTATGCTCTTACAATATTTTTCTTTCAGTTTTTCTGACTGATTTAACCTGACCTAAACTGGTAATAAAACTGTAAGAGTTAAACACCATCCTCCCTGTCGAGGTACTTGAAGTGTATTTCCAACGTTAGCTCCTTTCTTACACTTCAAGTCGAAAATCAAAGTTCCATACGTCCAGTGGTGGATTCTCGATGATGATTATAGTAACCGGTTGAGAGTCAAGAAACCTTGCCCACCATCAGAGATAAGGTTATTTATTTGGAAAGAGGTATCCCCTATCAATTTAATGAACAGAATCTGTTCTGGCCAAATCATAGTTTTTAGAGAACCTCTACTCAATCCCTAGAAGCTTTGGCATGAGCAGCAGTTACTTCCCAAGAGAAATTCATGGCAAGCACAAACAGAACCAAGTACAGAAAACAACACAATAACATTCCCAAACCAATTTAGAAAAATAGGGAAAATTATAAAGGCCAAAAATACGCCAAAATGATTAAAATCAATTTTTTACAGTTTTTAAGCAAAAAATGATAAGAAAAAAACGATATCACCAATAAAAACATTAGTTTAAGGCATGATTTGATGACAACCATGATTAAGCCAAAGCCAGATGCACCAAGCTGTTCACCCCAGTCAAGGTTATTACCTTTGGATTAAACGACATTGTGTTATGTTATGTTATTAAACATTTGGATCGCGCACGGATACACAAGAGTGTCCCGGAGCGGTTGGTGAACATAACAGCAAAAACAACAAAATTAGGTGGCTTGATTGAAAAGAAAGGTCCAAAGTCTTCCATCACAACAAGAATGAAGGCTGAAGCAAGCAATCATTGTTTAAAGTCTGAAGCTGTGGATTTTGGCAAAAAAAACTCTGAGAAGGACAAAAATGTGGTTTCATAGCAATTATGTAGCTTTGCCAGTATTTTTGATTTTCAAAATAACGGAATAAATATGTACCTGGGCAGAGGTTCATGAGACCAGATACGTGCACAATGCGGTCCCACTAAACCTAGTTTTCTTGCCCCCCTAAGGTGCCCTGGAGAAACTTCAAAACCTTGGTCTGGTCCTCTGGTGGAATAAAATCATTATATCTCACTTGTAGGCAACTTCTGGGAAATATCTTTTGGGTCCATCCTGCAGTGCCCAGGTCATCGGGCTGGCTTCAAGCTAGGTTTACTTGAAGACTGCCCAAAGGTTTACTCTGGATTACTTTTTGATCAAAGTTTGTTAATTCAAAA
Organism: Lissotriton helveticus; assembly: GCF_964261635.1. Taxonomy (NCBI): domain Eukaryota; kingdom Metazoa; phylum Chordata; class Amphibia; order Caudata; family Salamandridae; genus Lissotriton; species Lissotriton helveticus. Next base: position 179,307,891 of record NC_136059.1, on the reverse strand, counting down.
TCGATAACAAGTGAGAAAATAAAAATATATATATATATTTTTTTCCCTATTTTCTCACTTGTTATCGATGTTGAATTAACAAACTTTGATCAAAAAGTTCAGAAAAAGAAGCAAGGAATTGGGAACAAATTAACATCTTAATGTTCTTGTTCAGGCCCTGTTAAAATACAATACTTTGAGTTCTCTCTATCCAAGCAGATTCCGCTGCCGATTGACCTAAGTGAGCCACATACATTTTACTATATTCTTGGGATTCAGAATAGCCTTATATTCAATGCTTAGCATCCACAAGAGTGAAGATGTGGTTCCTTATGTACATCTTCTTACCTTCCTGCAGGAACCTGCAAAGAATTAACAGAGAAGTACACGCTGGTGCAATAACCAATGGCAACTGTGTTAAATATGCTTCACCTTGCAACTCCTACTCATCCCTTTTGTATATACGATTTTTAGGGTCTTTCTATGTATTATTATTTATTCCAGAAGTTTATCAATTTTTGGTGATTTAGTTGGGGTCATAAAGGCGTGCACTGACTATTTCTCCATCAGATTACATGGGTGGCGTCGCATTGTGAGGCTATGTTTTGATGGCCTACACCAGCCTCTGTCACTCTCTGCAGTTCTCTAAGTTTTAGTTCTTCGAACACAATGGGATTATAGTGTATAGAGAAAGAGAGAGTGGGAGTATGACTGAAAGGAAAGAGTGAGAGACGGGGTGGGATTTCAGAGATAGAGGGATAAGAGACAAGGAGAGTCAGACGATGGATGGAAAAAAATATGGAGAGATAAGAGGATAAGCAGCCCGCTACAAACAGACATCATCCAACACTGCAGATAGCTACTAACAGTCAGCACGTACTGCAGAGAGTTTTTTTTTAACTCATTGCGGCAACTACAGGATTACGAATGAGATCTGCACAAATTGACTAGAATACCTGGAGCTAAAATGGAGAAAGAAGGATAGAGAAAAGTAGGGTAATGCTTTTGCCTTCCTGGGATCACTTGCTACTATTGATGTGAGAAGTTGCAAAATTGTTTCATCACAAACTATGGGTAGTTTTCATAACAGTTATGACTACCAACTGTAATATATTACTGTGTGACAGGGGCTTTAAATACAAATGTAGACTTTCCCAAATATTTTTTAAACAAGTGGCATTTGTGTGATTTGCTCTTGCTGAAATGGTAGGCAAGGTACACACTTACATACAGAATGCTTGTAAATCACCAGAGGAACTTACTTTCAGGTTATTCTTTAAAAATAGATAAGCAAGAAATACACTTGCAAACTATGTGGCCCCAAATTACTGGCACCAACTAACTCTCTCAAAAACATTAATACTGTGTAGGTATGAGAAAATCAGGTAGCTACAGGTAGGCTAATAAGCAGAAACTCGGTAAGAAAACCCTTTCCTAATAAAAATAATAGCCTGGTGCCATTTAATACCTGAAAGTCCTACACCAGATTCTTAAGTCCTTCAACTCATCCAAAGGAATAGAAAGTTTGAGAGAAGACTCTACTACTTCACTCTAATATTAGCCTTCAGACTAATATGCTATTGTAAACAAATAACTGTTTAAATTGGTGTCACAAACATAGCGAAGGGATTTGTTAATCTTAACTCATCAAACAAATTGGAATTTAGGGGCCCATTATGATCGCGGACGGACTTGAGTCCGTCCGCGACCATAGAGGAGGAGGGAACCTCCGCATGGCCTGCGGAGTTCCCTCCTGTCGAATTAGGATGTGACCGCCACCCTGGCGGTCACATCCTCTATTTTTACTATTGCGGCGGGTGCGGCTTCAAGCTGCACCCGCCGCAATGGTAAAAATGCATACATTGCATTTGTATGCAGAAAGCGGCAGGCACCGTGCGGTGGCTGCCGATTTTTGCGTACAAATGCAGGGGGGTACCATAGGTACCCTCCATGTGCACCCCCACCCCACCTTCAATGCGGGGGCCCGCAATGGGCCCCCGTAGGGAAGTTCCACATGCTTTTTCACGGCGGAAAACCCGCCGCGGAAAAGCATTTTTCAAAGCCCATCCTAATATGGCTGGCGGTGTCTGAGAGACACCGCCACCATATTAGAGCTTTTCCGCCGCGGTTGTAAGCCAACTGCGGGGGGAAAGCTGCGGATGGAATCCAGGACCCACCAGCCATCCTAATGTGGCGGTGGGTCTTTGGTGGGTCCGCTGCGTTTTTTCCGCATCCTCCGGGCTGGCGGTGGCTTCCGCCGGCCCGGAGGATGCGGAAAAACCACAATCGTAATAGGCCCCATAGTAACAGGATATGGAGGGGTATGCACACAATTGGGGTATGGTACAAAAGTGGCCTATTCATCTTCTGACAAATATATTGATAACAGAACTATCGCCTCATTTAGTTAGTTATAGCAAATCTATACTGAAAGGAAAGGAGCGAAATATACATCTGATGATATTTTTGTTATCTATATTCTGACATTCAACACCAAATTTAACTGCAGAAGGACACTCACTTTGTATGTTTTTGCGTGACACGGCAATTGTGGTTGCCAAAGAAACATTATTCTATGGCTGTGTATTTCTTCAGTAGATATTAGCAGTTGTGTTGTGCTCGAAATTGTGGCCTTCACCTTCATTATTTCCCTATATCAGGCAGTTAGTGCATCTGGTTCCTGAGGGTGTGTTTGTATTTCCTGATTCTCTGCCCAGCTAGAAGGCTATTCAATCAAGTTAGTTGAAATCCTTATTAAAGGTTTATAGATTAGGCCCATGGGGAAGATGTATACATTCTCCTTAACTGATAAAGTGCAGGCTGTATGCTTTGCAGCATTGAGTTGTACTTGGAAAGCTGTAAAAGAAAAATTGGAGTGATTAAATTGCCTTTGGAAGGATTCAGGACTGCAGCAAGCTTTGAAGACTAAGATAAAACAGACAAATTGTGCCCCACTACCCTAAGGTTATCTACTTGAGTAAGTGACTCTATTTTTCTTCTGTAGCTCATTGGTCTTTGTCAGAAATGATATTGTAACTTTTACTAGTGTTTGTCTGGATAACTTGTTTTATGTATAACCGTGCCTTTTTCTTTTGTAATCACACTGGTGAATTATTTATATAAATGGAGCAAATTGATGTCTGCTTCTTATATACCTGCTTCTTATGATATCTTAAGAATGAAGTTATTGCTAGAATCTTTGAGTTATTTTCTGCCACTGGAACTAACCCTCATGCTCACTCATTCTTTCTTTCAACCCATTATGAACAGCTGAACCCAAACTGCTAGGCCATGCCCCCTTCTGCAAATAAATATAAACATCACCTGATATCTTTAGGCCTTTTAGGGTTTCCTCAGAGAGCTGCAGCTTGAGTCCTAAGGCACAGCAAACACAAGACCAATGTCTTGACATGCCTGGTGCTAGTGATGGGATAAACAATTGAGTGAAATTTCAAACATATGAAATTGACTCTTTGTTTTTAATTTGCCTGTAGAGTAAAACTGAACTACAAAACCTGCCTCCCATTTCTCTGCCCAGTTTGAGAAAAGGGCAGATTTCATGCTTTGTTCACTTTCTAAAATTAGATCCAGGGGGAACTATGAGAACTGCCTGAAGCTTACGATTATCATTTTGTAGAAATCTTTTTCGTTCTTGGTAGGCAAAACGAAATTTCATAAAATGTCATCAGAAATCACTTCCATATAAAGCTGTGTAAAAATACATGTTTAACCAAGCCTTATCTGTTGGTGCTTCACAAAGAAAAAAACACTAAATGTCTGAAAAATGTCTTCTGTGATGCCACTGAATTTCTGACAGGAATAGTCTAATAGTGCAGTACTGTTCTTGGGTGGCAGAAGATCTTGCAGTGGAAAATTTGAGCTATTTATCCCATCACTATTTCACAACCATATCCTATATAAAATGTGGAGGAAACTTAATTTGCTGCTAATAAAAAAGCCAATCATCTTTAAGGCCTTGTATATTGGTCATAAGGCACTTTATGACTGCGGGCCTGAATATTTAAAGCATGTGTTTCAGTAGTTTTCTACCAGAAGAACACTTTTTTCACCTTTGCATACAATTGAGTGGTACCCAAAATCAAAAAAGCAACCTGCAGGAAAATAGCTTTATCTTCATTACTGTAAAACGGTGTAATAGTCTACCAATGTACCTGAAAACCCAAAATAGCTTGATAATTTTTCGGAAATCCACCAAAACATGGCTTTTAGAAATGGGGTCTTAGTTGGCAGTGGTATGCACTCTGTTGAAGTAGGGACCATCACTCTAGTCAGGGTAAGGTAACCCATGCTCACCCCCTTGGTAGTTTGGCAGAAGCAGTCAGGCTTATCTCAGAGGCGTTGTGTAAAGCATGTGTACACACACAGAGTAACACAGTGGAAATACTACAAACGGAGTCCACACCAGTTCAGAAAAATAGTCAATATTTATCTGACTAAAACAAGATCAAAACGTCAAAGATCCAGCACACACAAGTCAAAATATCACTTTTAAAGGATTTAGTAAGTTTAGTCCATGGAAATCAATAGATGCATCCATTTTAGCACAAAGTACCTTGGATGCATCAAAAATCAAAGATGGTGCAAGGCATAGGGGAGTTTAGGTGTTGGAAGAGGAACACGATCCATCAGTTCCTTACTACACCTGGGAAGCAATGTTTTTGGTTCCTTACTGATGGGCCGGGGAGGTGATGATTCCATTCCCTAGTTGGGATGATGCACCAGTGCCTTACTGGTAGTGGAGGTGATGTATCGGTTTCCAGACACATGGCCTTGGTTCCTTATTGTAGTGCGTTGTTGATAAAGAAGAGGCATTGAGGGACAATGCGTCAACAATACAGACACACAGTGTTAAAGTGACAGTGGCGAAGCAGGTGCTGCATCAATTTTCCAGCAGCAAAGCAGGTGCTGTGTAGATTCTTGAGCTGCAAGCAGGTGATGCGCTGGACAACGGAGACAAGGTGCTTGGGACTCACGCGGCAGTGATTTTTCTGATAAGCTGCGATGTTGAACTGATTGGGAACCACGCTTCAGGGCAGGCAGTTGTGATGCGTCGATCTTTTGCAGCAATGCTTCGAGAAAAATGCACTGGGAGTCAATGCATTGATTTTCTCTTTAGGATCAACAGATTTGGCACCGCTTGGCAAGACAGAACTCTCAGCAGAAGATCCCAGGCACTAGTAGGTGTAGTCTTGATGACTCTGAGACTTCTTAACAGGAGGCAAGCACACACTAGCCCTTGGAGATCCTTGGAAACAGTATACAGTAAGCAAAGTGCAGTCCTTTCACTCCCACGGCAGAAGCAGCAATTGGCAGAATGGCAGTCCCTCTTACAGCGTGCAGCTATTTTTCCTTGCAGGATGTCCTCAGTCCAGAAGTGTTCTGATTTTCGGGTCTCAGAGGTCCAGTACTTATACCCCTTTCTGCATCTGAAGTAGGCAGGCTTCGGGGCAAGATGGTGGCTTCCTAACCGCTGAGAGAGTTGCTTCTCCAACATGTAGCTGCACTGGCTGAGAGGAACCTCAACAATGAGGTGGACTCGGAGGCTATACCACAGAATCTGATGGGATATTTCATTCTTTTGAATTCGTCCAGCTTAAGAATTGCTGAACTGCTCACTCGGACAGCAGAGGTTTTCCGTAGCGGCATTCAACAATTAAAACGCGGCTCACACCTGTGGCGGTTAAGGGCTTCTTCGATCCACACGGCTATCCGAAGGACTCCAGAACAAAAGAACCCCTGAAATAAGGCACTGGAGCAGGAGCGAGGGGGATCTCCGCGGCAAGAAAGATAGCTGAAATGAGGGGCAGAGACGCTGCTCTCGTGCTCTCCCAGGATGGGAGAGAAACTTACGACAAGATGCCTGACTGCGATCAGCGTCCCGCAGACCCGGCTACGAGGGTCAAACAACAACAGATGGTGCCCGGGATGTTTTCTGGAAGGGGAATTTGCCGCATGCAGGCAAAAATTTCTCTGCAAGGCAAGATGACAAGCAAAGCAGTGGGATGGGGGCTAAGCACTCCAGGTACGGAAATCTTCTCTGGTGCCTCTGCAATTAAGGTTAGAATACCCCTTAAAAAAGTAGTGGGGAAGGCTGCATTAGACTCTCCTGTTTTAGATAAGATGAGCAAAATGGTTAATACTAACACAGAGTCTACGATTTTGTGGGGGAATAAGGATTGTGGCGAGAATAATGGAGCTACACCCAAAATCCTTCAGACAAATTCTGATATCCTCAATGTGGGAACACTGGAGGGAGACAGATTCTTCTCCGTGACAGATGAATCAAAGCATAATAATGTGAGCGAGCCAGGAAACACCGATCTCGAAGCCACGGGGAGGACAGTAGTACCTCACCATCTAAATTGGGTACTCAGAGGATGATGCCATTAGATCAAAGAGGAGAAGCATGAGAGGGATAACTAAAGGCAGTGGGACAAATACGGATAACAGCCAAGCAGGTCAATTACAATGGGATTACTCTGCCTTTCAACTTGGTAATGAATTTGAGGAAGACAATCCATCTAAATGTACTCTTCAAGACCCTACTACTAGCGCCAATAAGCCAGAGTCTCCCCCGTCCATGGAATTGATATTCTCTACCCTGAAACAGATGCAAGCAGAGGCCCGTCAAGATCATAAAAGGGCACAGCTAGCGACTAAAAACTCCAGGGAACAATTCGAAAAGTGACAAAATTTTGTTGGGAAATCTCGGATCGGGCTACTGCCCTCGAGGAGCGCGTGGTAGGATTAGAGACTGGAGTAGAGGGTGCAGAACAGAAAATTGAAAACGATGCCAGAATGGGGTATGTGCTTTGGAAGCTAGAGGAGTTCGAAAACAGGTAACGCAGGAAGAATCTTAGACTTCTCGGCATAGAGGAGAACGCCGAAGGCAGTGATACACAGGGTTTTGTCATTAAACTCTTCAAGGGTGCTTTTCGCGAGTTAGCACATTGGGACTGGGGCTCCGAGGTGCAGAGGGTTCACAGGTTCCAGTTGATGCTGAAACAGAACCGAACAGGATCAAATGAGAAACCTAGAGCTATCCTCATTTTTTTGGGGAACTTTCTTCTCTGACTGGCTATTTTTGAGAAAACCCTTCCAGACGCCAAGAGATTATCCTGGGGCCACTCCTTCGTTGTAGAACCAGATTTCTGTCATACAACGGTGGAAAGGAGATGGAGGTTGCGTCAGATGATACATCCTTTTAGGAAACTTGGCTGTGAAGTATTTTTAATAAACCCTGCCGTACTTAAGATAATTCACAAGGGGAATTCTAGAGTCTTTACTTCCGAGATCCAAGCCAAAGAATATTTAATGGAACAGTCAAAGGGATAAAGAACTGGCCGTTAATGTGTATTTTTTCTTTTTGATTGCCTTGGGTCAAGTATGTCAGTATGTTTTTTTTCTCTTAGGGATAGATGTATGTTAGGGTAATCTGTGTGGATCCTCTGGTATGTTGGATACTTCTGCTGGGGCGGGGGAGCAACTGAGGGGCACAGCGGAAGACAGGAGGCATTTTAAGGGTCTGAGGACATGTTTTGCCTTATTGAGAGGGTGGGGGTAAGGGTGGAGGGGGGAAAGGGGAGAAGGCAGGGATCCAATAACTTTCCAAGGGAAATCTGCATGTTTTTTCTTTATTTTCAGATTATCTAGATGTGTTAGGGATAAGCCACAGGATGTCAGGATTGTATTGTATTTTTGATGGGGAAGCTTAGAATTGCCTCTATTAACATTTGTGGGCTAAACAACCCCGTTAAAAGACGGAGGATCAACCAGGATCTTCGGTTTCTGAAGGCAGATATTATCTGCCTTCAAGAGACTTATATCGAAGCATGCAGAAGCAGGGTCATGGAACTTGATGGGTATCAATTAATCTGTTGGTCTACACAGGATGTTAGGACCAGAGGGGTGGCAATATTTGTTCAGCGGGGTCTGGCTAGCTTTTCACGATCCCTTATGGATAAATTGGGAAGATGGGTAATTACACAATGTACTATAGATGATAGCTTGTTTACACTCTTTCCGGTTTATGGACCAGTATTAGATGACCCAGCACTGTTCAATTGGTCGAATATTGAATTAGGGGGTTGGCCCCTTCCAATTATTTTATGTGGGGTATTTATCATAAATATGAGCTGCTCGATATCCAATCATCCTGAGATAGCTTATCAAGGGCGGAAGCCAAAAGTCTACAAATCTCTGTCTCAATTAAAGTATTGCATGGGTTATTGGATATATGGGCAAAACAAGAGGGAAACGACCCTGTATATACGTGTTTTTCAGCCCCTCGTAAACTCATGTTAGACTGGATTACTTTTTTGTTTCACAGGGTATAATAACTACATTTCCTAGAGTCATGTAAGATCACAACCATCTGGTGCTAGAAGTTAATATTCGGAGGAAACTACAAGCAGTTTGTTGGTCATTTAATAGGGCTCTACTAAGTGACAGTGGCTATATACAGCATATGGAGAGGTGGATCCCTAGGTTCATCAATGAAAATTTGGGTAGATACGAATTGTATTATTGCACCCTAAAAGCGGAAATTAGGGGTGAGACGTCTACATTTGGTTGTGAGGCACAAAAGGAGGAGAGAAACAAACTAAGGGGGTCATTAGGATCGCTGACGGACTTGCGTCCGTCCGCGACCCCAGAGCAGGAGGGAACCTCCGCATGGCATGCGAGTTCCCTCCTGTGCAATTAGGATGTGACCGCAAGGGTTGCGGTCACATCCTCTATTTTTAACATTGCGGCGGGTGGAGCTTCAAGCTGCACCCGCCGCAATGTTAAAAATGCACGCATTGCATTTGCATGCAGTAAGAGGCAGGCACCGCGCGGTGCCTGCCGCTTTCTGCATGCAAATGCAGGGGGGTACCATAGGTACCCCCCATGTGCACCCCCCACCCCCCCTTCACCTAGGGGGCCCGCAACGGGCCCCCGCAGTGAAGTTCCGTATGTTTTTCCACGGCGGAAAACCCACCGCGGAAAGGCATACTTTACAGGCCATCTTAATATGGTGGACGGTGTCTGACAGACACCATCACCATATTAGAGCTTTTCCGCCGCGGTTGTAAGCCAGCCGCGGCGGAAAAGCTGCGGACGGAAACCAGGACCCACCAGCCATCCTAATGTGGCGGTGGGTCTTTGGTCAGTCCGCTGCGGTTTTTCCGCATCCTCTGGGCCGGCGGTGCCTTCCGCCGGCCCCGAGGATGCGGAAAAACCGCGATCCTAATCGACCCCGAAATGTAGTATATGATGCATTAGAAAAGGCCGAAACCAATTTGATAAAGGGTCTCTCAGAAGGGGGTACCCAGGCACTGCTCAAGCAAGGATTTTAATTGCTCAATCTGCAATTACAGAAATCTCACTTAAAAAATCAGCAGGTAGATATCTGGACTGGCGGAGCAAGCTCTATGAGAGTAATAAAAGGGTAGGTCATATGCTTGCAGTCCAATTCTATCGAAAATTATATACAGAGGATAGCCGGTGGGGTTAAAAACGAGATTGAGGGATATCTTAAAGAAATTAAATAAGAGCAGCTCAAAGCAAGGGAGACAGATATGCTAGAGTCACCAATTAAACCTGAGGAAATACGAATGGCTATTGAGTCTCTGCCATCCGGTAAAGCAGTTGGAATTGATCCCTCATCAGGCAAATTCTTTAAAAGAAAATTGGGTGCAATTAATATCTTTGATGTCTGAGATTTTTGACACAGCTCAAGCTGGTGAGGCACCGCCGGAATCCTGGAGGGCAGCCAAGATTGTGATATTTCTAAAACAAGGCAAACCGACAAATGAACCAGGGTCATATAGACCTATTACATTGATTAATAGCAACATGAAAATATATGCTAAAATTCTTGAAAGTAGATTGGCGCCTGTGATTATGAAGCTGGTCTCTCCTCAACAACACAGCTTTGTTCCTGGAAGGGAAACAATAGACCACATTCGCCGGACTATTGCCCTTTTCGACTACACTAAGGTTTCAGGAGACCCTATGGCTTTAATTCTGCTAGATGCAGAAAAGGCATTCAATAGGGTCTCCTGGCCGTTCTTGTGGGCTATCATGGCAAAAAATGGTCTAGGAGAAGGGTTTATCAAGGCTAATAAAAGTATGTTTAAGGAACCAACTGCAAGGATAGCTGTGATGGGTGCCTCCTCAGATTTAATAAGGATTTCAAGGGGCACGAGACAAGGGTGGACCTGTTGCCCTTTATTATTTGCCATCTATATTGATCCCTTAATTATGAAAATTATGAAAAGCCCAAAAATTCGATCTATTTGCGCTAAAGGGGGGGGGGAATCAAAATGTTTGCGTGCGCTGATGATCTGGCTATAATTACACCCACCCCTCGAGCTGCCCTCTTGGAACTAAATAGTTTAACCATTCAATTTGGCAAACGTTCAGGTTTTCATCTTAATGAGAATAAAACACAAATTGTGATAAATGATAAAATCAATCTAGATGATCATCGAATAGTTCAGAGTGCTAGATATTTGGGTGTAGACATTAATGCCAATGGGGAAGACATCGTGGACATCAATCTGAAGCCTCAGATCCAGAAAATGAAGACAGATTCTAACTGAATAAATAATTTACATCTTACATTAGTTGGGAGGAGCAATGTAATAAAAATGTTATTTCTACCTAAAATTCTATACTACTTTAGGGCAATCCCACTAGAGATAAATAATTCATGGTTTTTAAAGTTGAATCAATTGATGTTGTGGTTTCTGTGGGACAGACGGCGTCCTCTTAGAGCTCTAAAATACATGACCTTACCTAGAGATCAGAGGGGGGGGGGGTGGGGTCAGTCCCGAATTATAAGATGTATTATTGGGCATCAGCTTTGAAACAAATGGCCGATTTGGTGAAAGGTGAAGATAGGGGACCTAGAGAAGTATCTATTTATGGGTTAATCTACGAGACAGAAGCCAAAGGATTGCTCATGCGTCATTTTGATTTTGCCTATTTTAAGAGAGTTAAATTGAAGGTTTTGTTGGGGGTGTTTCAGGTCTGGACAGTAGTTCAGAAAAAACTCATGATTGGTAGAATGCATAGATATTCTCCTCTAGACAATAATAGGTTACTCCCAGATAGATTTCAAGACATCTACTTTAAAATTTGGAGTGAGAAAGGGGTATTGTATATAGAGGATTTAATGTCTGACAAGGAAATATCCACATTTGATTTAATCAAGGAAAAGTTTGGGATAGGAAACAATCACTTTTTAAAATATTTACAGATTAGGGATTTTTAGTTTAGGAAGTTAACCTGTCGTAGTAAAATCCCCCTATTAGATCCGATCTGGAGAGTCCATACATCAATGTCCACAATATATAAAATCATAAATAGGGAGATGGGGGACGATATGCCCAAACATAAGGACAGGTGGCAAGAGTTGTTACAAGCTGGGCCTGGAGAGTGTGTAGACTCTCTTCAGCTAAGTCAGACAGCCTATATTTCAGCTAGCCTGCAAGTACAATGTTTTAAGACATGGTGTAAACTTTATATCACTCTGGCTCGAATCTATAGATGGGGCAAGACTTCTGGGATTCTCCGTGTGGAATGCAAGCCTCTGACAGTGTCCTTATGTTTGCCACTTGCCCTAGACTTGCCCAACTGTTAATCGAAATGGACTACGCCTTAATACTATACTGGCACACGTGGTTGAGCTTACCCCTCAGGTTATAAAACTGGGGATTAGCAATCAGGAAATAGAGGAATCAAATCGGAGCTTGGTATTCATAGCGATGGCAGTGTTCAGGCTATGCCTGGCTAGTGCCTGGCTCGATCAGGATCCTCCCTCAGTACTTGGATGGTTAGTCAATATTACTCTCAATGTATAAGTGGGAGACTGTGGTTCTCAAAAGAAGAGGAACCAAGGCAAGGATTAGGGGTTTTAGGATCTGGGAACCCTTAAGCAGATTGATTAATGCCGGTGAAGATCAATAGATCTCTGCTTAAACCAGCACGGTATCCAACCCTGTGGGAATGCTAGGCTAATCCGTGGCTAAGAAATATGTAATAATTTGAGCAAATGTGGTTTTTGGTATTTCCTTGTTTTTGAATCCATGAGGGTGGAGGGTAGGTGGGGTTATAATGCAAATGTGAACTTTGATCATTTCTGGTATTGTATAATTTGGTATTTCTTTCTGTTTGATGTCCTAATAAATATTTAAATAAATAAAAATTAAGTAGGCAAGCTTTAAAGGAAAGTCCTTGTAGTGCACAATACCCTGCCTTTCTCTGACCTGGATCCAGACACACAACAGGGGGGTGGATACAGCTTTGTGTGAGGACAGACACAGCCCTATTCAGATGTCAGTGACAACTCCTTCCACCATGTTTACACAAGAAGGCCCATCAGCCTGGTGATGGCCCATCAGGATTTGCAAGGCACACCTCAGCTCCCATTGTGTGACTGTCTAGAGTGAATGCACCACAAGAGCCCAACTGTCAGCCAACTCAGACATGTATTCTACAGACAAGCAGAGACACAGAATAGTTAAGCAAGAAATTGCTCACTTTCTAAAAGCTACATTTTCAAACATGCACTTTAAAAACCAACTTCACCAAAAGATATTTTTTAACTGTTTGTTCAAAGACCCCAAACTCCAAATCTCTATCTGCTCTCAATGGGAAATTACACTTAAATGATATTGCAAGGAAATGCCTGTGTGTCCCTATGGGAGAGATACTCATTGTAATAGTGAAAAATTAAATTATCAGTATTTCACTATTAGGACATGTAAAACACAACAGTACATGTCATACCTTTTAAATACACCACACCCTGCTAATGGGGCTGCCTTGAGCCTTGGGGTTCCTTGGCCCTTGGGGTGTCTTCCATGTAGTAAAAGAGAAGGTTTGGGTCTGGCTACTTGGTATACTTTCCAAGTCGAAATGACAGTTCAAAACTGAACTCACGGAACTTGTAGTGGCAGGTCTGAAACATGTTTGCAGGGCTACTCATGTGGAGGGTAGGTGGGGTTATAATGCAAATGTGAACTTTTGTTCATGTGGGTGACACAATCAGTGCTGCAGGCCTACTAGTAGCATCTGATTTACAGGTCTTGGGCACACCTGGTGCACTTTACTAGGGACTTACTACTGAATCAAATATTCCAGACATGGATAAACCAATCACCAATACAATTTAGACACAGAGCATATGCACTTTAGCACTGGTTGGTAGTGGTAAAGTGCCCAGAGACCTAAAGCCAACAAAATCAGGAAAAATAGGAGGAAGACGGCAAAAAGTTTGGGGATAACCCTACGAAGAGGGGCGGGTCCAAAAATGTCTGTATACAAATGCATAGTTTCAAGTGATAGCCTAGTATGCCTCAGTCTTATTTCCGTTTGATGCTGTCTAATGTTTTCTCTGTCTCACCAGTGCCAAGACGCCTATGTGCAGTTACCTGCTCTACAATACTGCCATTCATTCATTCAGTTCCAAGAAACATGAGAACCTTCTGCTTGGTGGCCGGCGGCCTCAATTTCAGAATTGCAGAAATGCTCTCTTGTGAGAAGTTCCCCACATGTTTTTCAATATGGTGTCTGAGATAAACATCTTCAGTTTCACAGTACTGCATTTAAATCGGGGGGACTTAATGACTATTTTCAGCTAAGTGATTTGACAGGGCAATAGTATCCAGTTTACAATCCTCTTTTGTCTTAGATGCTTTTAACACATCATCTAATCCTCTAGAATTCTAAGTAATTCTAAGTCATCTTGAATTAGTTTCATGGAAATTATAGATCTTCTAAATCATTTTTCAGTATTTGGGAAATGTTGAAGGATTTCTGTCATACAACGGTGGAAAGGAGATGGAGGTTGCGTCAGATGATAAATCCTTTTAGGAAAATTGGTTGTGAAGTATTTTTAATGAACCCTGCCGTACTTAGGAAAAATCACAAGGGGAATTCTAGATCTTTACTTCCGAGATCCAAGCCAAAGAATATTTAATGGAACAGTCAAAGGGATAAAGAACTGGTCGTTAATATTTACTTTTTCGTTTTGATTGCCTTGGGTCAAGTATGTCAGTATGTTTTTTTTCTCTTAGGGATAGATGTATGTTAGGGTAATCTGTGAGGATCCTCTGGTATGTTGGATACTTTTGTGGGGCGGGGGAGCAACTGAGGGGCACAGCGGAAGACAGGAGGCATCGCAAGGGTCTGAGTACCTGTTTTGCCTTATTGAGAGTGTGGGGGTAAGGGTGGAGGGGGTCAGGGGGAGAAGGCAGGGATCCAAAAACTTTCCAAGGGAAATCTGCATGTTTTTTCGATATTTTCAGATTATCTAGATGTGTTAGGGATAGGCCACAGGATGTCAGGATTGTATTGTATTTTTGATGGGGAGGCTTAGAATTGCCTCTATTAACATTTGTGGGCTAAACAACCCCGTTAAAAGATGGAGGATCAACCAGGATCGTCGGTTTCTGAAGGCAGATATTATCTGCCTTCAAGAGACTTATATCGAAGCATGCAGAAGCAAGGTCATGGAACTTGATGGGTATCAACTGATCTGTTGGACTACACAGGATGTTAGGACCAGAGGGGTGGCAATATTTGTTCAGCGGGGTCTGGCTAGCTTTTCACGGTCCCTTACGGATAAATTGGGAAGATGGGTAATTACGCAATGTACTATAGATGATAGCTTGTTTACACTCTTTTGGGTTTATGGACCAGTATTAGATGACCCAGCACTGTTCAATTGGTTGAACATTGAATTAGGGGGTTGGCCCCTTGCAATTATTTTATGTGGGGACTTTAATATAAATATGAGCTGTTCGATATCCTATCATCCTAAGATAGCTTATCAAGGGCGGAAGCCAAAAGTCTACAAATCTCTGTCTCAATTAAAAGTATTGCATGGGTTATTGGATATATGGGCAAAACAAGAGGGAAACGACCCTGTATATAAGTATTTTTCAGCCCCTCATAAACTCATGTTAGACTAGATTACTTTTTTGTTTCACAGGGTATAATAACTACATTTCCTAGAGTCATGTCAGATCACAAACATCTGGTGCTGGAAGTTAATATTCGGAGGAAACTGCAAGTAGTGCATTGGACATTTAATAGGGCTCTACTAAGTGACAGTGGCTATAAACAGCATATGAAGATGTGGATCCCTATGTTCATCAATGAAAATCTGAGTAGATACGAATCGTATGGGACACCCTAAAAGCGGAAATATGGGGTGAAACGTCTAAATTTGGTTGGGAGGCACAAAAGGAGGAGAGAAACAAACTAAATGTACTATATGATGCATTAGAAAAGGCAGAAGCTAATTTGAAAAAGGTTCTCTCCGAAGGGGGACCCAGGTACTGCTCAAGCAAGGATTTTAAAAGCTAAATCTGCAATTACAGAAATCTCACTTAAAAAATCAGCGGGTAGATATCTTGACTGGCGGAGCAAGCTCTAGAGTAATAAATGGGTAGGTCATATGCTTGCAGTCCGCTCTAGAGAAAAAGAGGTTCAAAATAGCATCACTGAAATTTTAGATCCTGATATTGGCCCGGTCAATGACCCTGAAGCCATATTATCAGCATTTCAAAAATTCTATCAAAAATTATATACAGAGGATAGCCGGGGGGGTTAAAAACGAGATTGAGGGATATCTTAAAGAAATTAAATTAGAGCAGCTCACTGCTTGGGAAAAAGATATGCTAGAGTCACCAATTAAACTTGAGGAAATACGAATGTATATTGAGTTTCTGCTATCCGTTAAAGCAGTTGAAATTGATCTATTACCAGGGGAATTCTATAAAAAAAATTGGGTGCAATTAATAGCTTTGATGTCTGAGATTTTTGACACAGCTCAAGCTGGTGAGGCACCGCCTGAATCCTGGAGGGCAGCCAAGATTGTGATATTTCTAAAAAAAAAGGCAAACCGACAAATGAACCAGGGTCATATAGACCTATTACATTGATAAATAGCAACATGAAAATATATGCTAACATTCTTGCAAATAGATTGGCTTCGGTGATTAAGAAGCTGGTCTCTCATCAACACAGCTTTGTTCCTGGAAGGGAAACTATAGACCACATTCACCGGACTATTGCCCTTTTCCACTACACTAAGGTTACAGGAGACCCTACAGCTTTAATTCTGTTAGACGCAGAAAAGGCATTCAATAGGGTCTCCTGGCCCGTCTTGTGGGCAATCATGGCAAAAAATGGTCTAGGAGAAGGGTTTACTAAGGCTATTAAAAGTATGTATAAGGAACCAACTGCAAGGATAGCTGTGATGGGTGCCTCCTCAGATTTAATAAGGATTTCACGGGGCATGAGACAAGGGTGGCCCTGTTCCCCTTTTTTTATTTGCCATCCATATTGATCCCTTAATTAGGAGAATTACGGAAAGCCAAACAATTCGATCTATTTGCGCAAAAGGGGGGGAAATCAAAAGTTTAGCCTATGCTGATGATCTAGCTATAATTACACCCACCCCTCGAGCTGCCCTCTTGGAACTAAATAGTTTAACAATTCAATTTGGTAAACGTTCAGGTTTTCATCTTAATGAGAATGAAACTCAAATTGTAGTAAATGCTAAAATCAATCTAGATGATCATCGAATAGTTCAGAGTGCTTGATATTTGCGTGTAGATATTAGTGCCAAGGTGGAAGACATTGTGGACATCAATCTGAAGCCTATGATCCAGAAAATGAAGACAGATTCTAACTGAATAAATAATTTACATCTTACATTAGTTGGGAGGAGCAATGTAGTTAAAATTTTATTTCTACCTAAACTACTTTAGGGCAATCCCACTATAGATAAATAATTCATGGCTTTTAAAGTTGAATCAATTGATTTTGTGGTTTCTGTGGGCCAGACAGCGTCCTCGTAGAGCTCTAAAATACATCACCTTAACTAGAGATCAGAGGGGGGCGGGGTCAGTCCCGAATTTTAAAATGTATTATTGGGCATCAGCTTTGAAACAAATGGCTGATTTTGTGAAAGGTGAAGATAAAGGACCTAGAGAAGTATCTATTTATGGGTTAATCTACGAGACAGAAGCCAAAGGATTGCTCATGCGTCATATTGATTTTGCCTATTTTAAGAGAGTTCAATTCATGGTTTTATTGGGGGCGTTTAAGGTCTGGACGGCAGTTCCGAAAAAACTTATGATTGGTAGAATCCATAGATATTCTCCTCTAGACAATAATAGGTTACTCCCAGATATGTTTCAAGGCAACTACTTTAAAATGTGGAGTGAGAAAGGGGTATGGTATATAGAGGATTTAATGTCTGACAAGGAAATATCCACATTTGATTTAATCAAGGAAAAGTTTGGGATAGGAAACAATGACTTTTTAAAATATGTACAGATTAGGGATTTTTAGTTTAAGACGTTAACCTGTCGTAGTAAAATCCTCCTATTAGATCTGATCTGAAAAGCGCGTACATCAATGTCCACAATATATGAAAATATAAATAAGGAGATGTGGACGATATGCCCAAACATAAGGACAGGTGGCAAGAGTTGTTACAAGCTAGCCTTTATTTCAGCTAGCCTGCAAGTGCAATGTTTTAAGACATGGTGAAAACCTTTGTATCACTCCAGCTCGAATCTATAGATGGGGCGAGACTTCTGGGATACACTGCTCTCGGTGTGGAATGCAAGCCGCTGACAGTGTCCATATGTTTGCCACTTGCCCTAGACTTGCCCAACTATTAATCAAAATGGACTACACCTTAATACTATACTGGCACACGTGGTTGAGCTTACCCCTCAGGTTATAACATTGGGGATTAGCAATCAGGAAATAGAGGTATCAAATCGGAGCTTGGTATTCATAGCGATGGCAGTGTTCAGGCTATGCCTGGCTAGAGCCTGGCTCGATCAGGATCCTCCCTCAGTACATGGATGGTTAGTCAATATTACTCCCAATATATAAGTGGGAGACTGTGGTACTCAAAAGAAGAGGAATCAGGGCAAGGATTAGGGGCCTTAGGATCTGGGAACCCTTAAGCAGATTGATTAATGCTGATGAAGATCAATAGATCTCTGCTTAAACCAGCAAGGTATCCAGCCCTGTGGGAATGCTAGGCTAATCCTTGGCTAAGAAATATGCAAATGTTTTTGGTATTTCCTTGTTTTTGAATCCATGAGGGTGGGGGGTAGGTGGGGTTATAATGCAAATGTGGACTTTGATCATTTCTGGTATTGTATAATTTGGTATTTCTTTCTGTTTGATAGCCTAATAAATAACAAACAATGAAGTAGGCAAGCTTTAAAGGACAGTCATTGTAGTGCACAATATCCTGCCTTTCTCTGACCTGGATCCTGACACACAACAGGGGGGTGGAGACAGCTTTGTGTGAGGACAGACACAGCCCTATTCAGATGTCAGTGACAACTCCTTCCACCATGTTTGCACAAGAAGTCCCATCAGCCTGGTGATAGCCCATCAGGATTTGCAAGGTACACCTCCGCTCACATTGTGTGACTGTCTAGAGTGAATGCACAAGAGCCCAACTGTCAGCCAACTCAGACATGTATTCTAAAGACAGGCAGAGACACAGAATGGTTAAGCAAACAATTGCTCACCTTCTAAAAGCTACATTTTCAAACATGCACTTTAAAAACCAACTTAACCAAAAGCTGTTTTTTTAAACTGTTTGTTCAAAGACCCCAAACTCCAAATCTCTATCTGCTCTCAATGGGAAATTACACTTAAATGATATTGCAAGGAAATGCCTGTGTCACCCTATGGGAGAGATACTCATTGTAATAGTGAAAATTAAATTAGCAGTATTCCACTATTAGGACATGTAAAACACAACAGTACATGTCCTACCTTTTAAATTCACCGCACCCTGCTGATGGGGCTGCCTTGAGCCTTAGGGTGCCTTGGGGTGTCTTGCATGTAGTAAAAGAGAAGGTTTCGGTCTGGCTACTTGGTATACTTTCCACGTCGAAATGACAGTTCAAAACTGCACTCACAGAACTTGCAGTGGCAGGTCTGAAACATGCTTTCAGGGCTACTCATGTGGGTGGCACAATCAGTGCTGCAGGCCTACTAGTAGCATCTGATTTACAGGTCTTGGGCACCCCTGGTGCTCTTTACATAGGGACTTACTAGTGAATCAAATATGCCAGACATGGATAAACCAATCACCAATACAAATCAGACAGAGAGCATATGCACTTTAGCACTGGTTAGTAGTGGTAAAGTGACCAGAGTCCTAAAGCCAACAAAAACAGGTCAGGAAAAATAGGAGGAAGATGGCAAAAAGTTTGAAGATAACCCTACGAAAAGGGGCGGGTCCAACAATGTCTGTTTACAAATGCATAGTTTCAAGTGATAGCTTAGTATGCCTCAGTCTTATTTCCGTTTGATGCTGTCTAATGTTTTCTCTGTCTCACCAGTGCCAAGATGCCTATGTGCAGTTACCTGCCCTACAATACTGCCATTCATTCATACAGTTCCAAGAAACATGAGAACCTTCTGTTTGGTGGCCGGCGGCCTCAATTTCAGAATTGCAGAAATGTTCTCTTGTGAGAAGTTCCCCACATGCTTTTCAATATAGTGTCTGAGATAAACGTCTTCAGTTTCACAGTACTGCATTTAAGTCGAGGAGACTTAATGACTATTTTCAGCTAAATGATTCGACAGGGCAATGGTATCCAGTTTACAATCCTCTTTTGTCTTAGATGCTTTTAACACATCATCTAATCATCTAGAATTCTAAGTCATTCTAAGTCATCTTTAATTAGTTTCATGGAAATTTTAGATATTCTAAATCATTTTTCAGTATTTGGGAAAATGTTGAAGGACTCTCAGTATACCCTTGTGTGTATGTATGTCCCCCTTGGCATTCCTAGTGGAATCCTTTGATGTGCAGGTTAACTCTTATGCTGACCACTTGCAGATTCTTCTAATTTGGGACAGTAACATCTCCATCGCCCAAGATAGATTTGTGGCATGTCTGTCAGCAGTATTCCAGTGGATGTTCCAGAGTAACCTCCAGTCCAACACAAGTAAAACATAAGTGCTGTTTTTTTGTTCCCCTTCCCCACTTTGTGATGGTGAGGTATGGCCTAGCTCAGCCCCCTCTCCTCTGACTTTGACCACAGTGATGTGAAACCTTGGAGTGAAGTTCGATAATAACTTGTCTTTCAAACCCCAAACAGAGAGTGTTGTCAGGATCTGTTTTCAGGCTCCTGCCACTCCTGGGGAAATTTCTGTTCCTGCTACCCGTCTCTTGCAAAAAAACGATAATTCGTGCCCTTCTAACATCTCAGCTAGACTATGCCAATGCACTTTACTGGGGTCATTCTCTGTACCAAATCAAGAGACTACATTTGTGCCAAAGGCTGCTCCTCAGCTCTTGCTTAATATCGCCAACATACCCCTATTCAGGTTCATCCGAAGGAACTGCGCTGGCTACCCATTCGGTAGAGAGTGAAGTTCAAGGGGCTTGGTCGCCCCACTCACTGCTGCCGCTCCTGCCTGCCTTTGCCGCCTCCTGCCTGCAGATTCCTTCGCTCGTTGCCCGCTGCTCCTGGGAATTTCCCGCTGCTCCTGGGAATTTCCCGCTGCTCCTGGGAATTTCCCGCTGCCCGGTGCCTCTTTAATTTCCCGCCGCTGCCTCCCTGCGGCCCGCCCCCCTGTGATTCCATTCGACGCCCCGCTCCCGCCACCCAGCTGCTCCTCCCTCCCGGCTCCTTACTTATGACACCCCCAGAGCGACCGCGCAGCGGATGCACGCAGCGGGAGCGCCGATTGAGCGGCGAAGGTGCGCCAAAGGTAAGCCTGTCTGCACCCGTCCGCGCCTGGCCCGCGCCCAGCGCCAGGACCCCTGGCCCTCCCCGCCGAGGCAAGACGACCCGACTGACCTACGACGCCGCCACTCTCAACGCACTCAATGCCGGCCGGACCCACGCCTGCTGCCGAGCCACCCCGAGACGCACCCACGGACCCTTCACCTGCTGTACCTGCAAGTTCACCTGCCTCCAAACCTGCCCCGAACCCGCCAAGACAAACACCAGCAGCAACTACCTCAAGTGCATCCTGATCAACACCCGCTCCGTCCACAGACACGCCGTGGAACTCTGGAACCTCCTCGACGCTACATCACCGGACGTCGCCTTCCTCACGGAAACCAGGATGAACGCCTCCTCTGCACCCGACATCGCCATCGCCATCCCGGACGGGTACAAGATCATCAGGAGGGACCGCATCAACCAGACCGGAGGTGGCATCGCCATCGTCCACAGGAACACCATCCGCATCACGACCGACGCCAACGACTCCATTGCCGCAGCCGAACATCTCCACTTCCAGATTCACACCGACCCTAAGACGACCCTCAGAGGCACCCTCGTCTACAGACCCCCGGGACCACGCACACAATTCAGCGAAGACATCACAGACTTCATCAGCCCGCACGCCCTCCCCTCCACTGACTACATCCTCCTCGGGGACCTCAACTTCCGCCTGGAGAACAACAAGGACCGCAACACCACTGCCGTGCTGGAAAACCTTGCCAACCTCGTACTCAAGCAACTGGTCAACACCCCCACCCACTACGCCGGCCACACGCTTGTTCCCGTCTTCTCTTCCAGCAAGTACATCACCTTCAGCCATGCCACCGGACTCCACTGGACCGACCACAGCTGCGTCCACTTCAGCTTCAAAAGATCCACGACCCACCACCACCCGCAACAGGTACCTCACAGGAATTGGAGCAAGATCACCGCAGACCAGCTCACCACCTCCCTCAGCCAGAGCCCACCCGCCAACACAACGGACCCCAACAAAGCAGCCCGCAACTTCACACAGTGGCTGACCGCCTGCGCCGACGACCTCGCGCCACTAAAGAACCCTCCCAGCAGACCCAGAAGCAAGAAGGCATCCTAGTTCACCGACGACCTCAAGGACTCCAAGAAGACCTGCCGCACCCTCGAGAAAGCCTGGCTCCTCGACCGGACCACCGACAACATGACCGCCCTCAAACACGCTACCCGCAAGCACCACCAGCTCATCCGCACCACCAAGAAGGAATCCCTGAAGGAACGACTGGACAACAATGCCCACGACAGCAAAGAGCTCTTCACTATCGTCAAGGAGTTTTCCAACCCCAGCACCGGCACCAACGACATCACTCCGTCACAAGACCTCTGCGACTCCCTCGCCTCGTTCTTCTACCGCAAGATCGCCGACATCCACAACAGCTTCGGCGCCCCACCCATGCACCCAACCGTCGGACCAACGCCCCCCACCGCCACCCTTTGCATCTGGACCACGGTGACCACCGAAGACACAGCCTGCATGATGAACACCATCCACTCCGGATCACCGACCGACCCCTGCCCACACTACGTCTTCAACAAGGCCGACTCCACCATCGCACCCCTACTCCGGAACATCATCAACGCCTCCTTCAACACCGCCACCTTCCCGGAGAGCTGGAAGCACGCCGAGATCAGCGCACTCCTGAAGAAACCTACAGCGGACCCCACCGATCTCAAAAACTTCCGCCCCATCTCGCTCCTCCCTTTTCCTGCTAAAGTCATCGAGAAGATCGTCAACAGACAGCTGACCGCCTTCCTCGAGACGAACGGATCCCTCGACCCCTCGCAGTCCAGCTTCAGAGCCAACCACAGTACCGAGACCGCCCTCATCGCAGCCACCGACGGCATCCGGACCCTGCTCGACAAGGGGGAAACAGTGGCCCTAATCCTCCTGGACCTCTCCGCTGCGTTCGACACAGTCTGCCACCGCACCCTAGTCCAGCGCCTCAGCAACATCGGTATCCAAGAGAAGGCACTGGAGTGGATCATCTCGTTCCTCGCCGGAAGAACACAAAGAGTCCGCCTCCACCCGTTTCGCTCCGAGGCCACCTAAGTCATCTGCGGCGTCCCGCAAGGATCTTCACTCAGCCCCACCCTCTTCAACATCTACATGAAACCTCTCGCAGCCATCGCACGCCAGCACAACCTCAACATCATCTCTTACGCCGACGAAACACAGCTGATCCTCTCCCTCACCAGAGACCCCGACACCGCCAGAACCTGCCTACATGAAGGGATGAAAGACGTCGCCGAGTGGATGAAGGACAGCCGCCTGAAACTGAACTCGGACAAGACGGAAGTCCTCATCCTGGGATCTTCGCCCTCCGCCTGGGATGACTCCTGGTGGCCCCCAGCCCTGGGCACCGCACCCAAGCCAACCGACCATGCACGCAACCTGGGCTTCATCCTGGACCCCTCCCTCTCGATGACCAGACAAGTCAACGCCGTCTCCTCATCGTGCTTCAACACCCTGCGTATGCTTCGCAAGATCTTCCGCTGGATCCCGACCGAGACCAGGAAGACTGTCACCCAGGCACTCGTCACCAGCCGACTAGACTACGGAAACGCCCTCTACGCCGGAACCACAGCCAAGCTACAGAAAAGACTCCAGCGCATCCAGAACGCCTCCGCCCGACTCATCCTGGATGTCCCCCGACGCAGCCACATCTCCAGCCACCTGAGGAACCTGCACTGGCTTCCCGTCGACAAGAGGATCACGTTCCGGCTCCTCACCCACGCACACAAGTCTCGCCACGACCTGGGCCCCAAGTACCTCAATGACCGCCTGACTTTCTACACGCCCACCCGCCAGCTACGGTCCACCAGCCTCGCCCTCGCAGCCGTACCACGCATCCGAAGAGCCACCGCCAGAGGAAGATCCTTCTCTTACCTGGCTGCCAAGACTTGGAACTCCCTCCCCATCCACCTTCGGCTGACCCAGGACCATCTCGCCTTCAGGAAACAACTCAAGACCTGGCTGTTCGAACAGTAGCATACCCCTCCCCCCAAGCACCTTGAGACCCTCCCGGGTGAGTAGTGCGCTATACAAATGGCATGATTGATTGATTGATTGATAGTGCTTGCCCACAGAACTTACTATGCTCAATGATCCAGCTTCCACAGCAAGGGTCTTTCTCACTATCTGCCTGCCGGTCCTCTGCACTCTGCTGATGCTCTGGTTGCGGTAGTGCCCTAAACTAAATGGAAGAGATGGGGAGGCTCTCCTTTCTCTGCCTTTGCTGCAGCAGGTTGGTAATTCTCTTTCCTTGCACCTTTGTGCTACCGAGAATTTGTTCTTTTTTAAGCACAGCTTAAAGACCTGGTTATTTAATGGTACTTTCTAACTCTCTTCTTATGTAGTGTTCAGTGGTTACAGTATATACAGTGCCAGGACACTCTCGGAGTAGTGTGATTTTACCCACTTGAGAATCTTATTCAAAATTGAATTCTTGGCATAAGTCATTGATTATTTACAATTCTGCTTCGGATGGATTATGAAACAATATACTGCTGGATTCGGTATCATTGGACAACAAGGTACAACAATTTTATTTATTTTTTGGAAGTCTAGCACAATCCTCCATTTACCATTCAGATTTTCAATTTCTATCATTGGAGAATTGTGAGGACTGCCAAGCACTTGTTGGAGAATTCCTTGGTAAATAATTGTAAATGCTGTTTCATTCCCTACTCGGCCTCTTTGGTAAGTTTGTACTGTCTAGCTCTAAGGAAACATTGCAATTGGTTTACCCTTCATTTGAACATTTCTGATTTTTTTTTAATCAGTTCAATTACTTTGCCAGTGAAATTCCATACCTCGTCTTTGACAGACATCTAGAGGCAGGTCATATTTTGTCAAGACTGGCTACAACTCAACTCACAAATACAATTACTTGGGAATACAATTCATAGACAACTGGAGACCGAACTCGCAGGTCAAGGCACTCGAAGCAAAGGTGACCAAGGTCACATATGGGGTATGCAAATTAAATCACAAGCTCCAACGCCACTCTGTAGAGGGTATCCGACAGGTCATGCAAGCAAAACTGATTCCCACACTGAGCTTCAGCCACCCTGTCTTCCCGGGCCAACTTCCTGAAAAACTGGGGAGACTACGCATAACGGCCTACCAAAAGGTATTTAATCTTCCCTACTCAACTAGGCGCACACAGATTCGGTTGGAGTATAACATTTCAACGATGGACATTGAATGTAAAAAATATACAATTAAACTGCACTACAAGGTGTCGAAGGTGGGTCATGACACATTCAGGGTAGCATTAAAAGCAGTTTCCAGGACAACAACAGCCTTTTGGCTAGGTACCACTCAAAGGCAAATGAGACACTGGGCTGGTCCTCGGAGACTATAATCAACACACCTCCTACAATGGCCAGCCTGAAAAGCCTGCCTAAAAAACAGGGCAAACGCATCGCAAGGTTACAGGACCTTGAACGAATCAGGCACATCCCTGCTGCTGAGGGCCTTCCCAACTCACCAAAAACTACAGTAAGTCAACCATATCTGAAAGCTGGGCTGGGGATGAAAGCTCTACAGAACATACTGATAATTAGGCTCCTCACACTGCCACTTTGGGCCTACAGGACCCACTGGAAACAGACTGCCTGGAAATAAGGAATGCCGCCGGTGTCAATATCACACAGAATCAGCCGAGCACATCATTTGCTTCTGCCCAGTTTGACTGGGACAAAGGTCACCATATCTTAGAACTTTGCTTTTGCAAAATGGCGTAAGAACATGCAAAAAGGCCAAAATGCCTATATGTCCCATCGCGGATCCGATGGCCCTCGCAAGAATCAGCAAATTCCATGCAAAAGCAGCAAGGATCTTAAGAACAACCCAAGTAACAGAGACAAAAGTCCACAACTTACAAGCTGATGTTCATCGGGAGTCACAGTAACATCGATTGGAGGAGCTCCCCATACGAACTGGTCACAACAATCTCACACACGCACTGCGCACCTTTGATTTCCAAGGCGCACACTGGCATGCACGAAGGACGCACCACTCTAGGGGCCTGCATACGGTTCTGACTCTCCATCCAGCACCCTATTTATCTCTGGTATAATCTCATAGTGAGGCCCTTTTGCACATCCACGCGCCAAATAGAATTTCCACTTCACACAGCATGCAATCAGCGATCCCAATAACAGATTTTTATCAATCCGGGCAGAGTATCGCTTTTTATCTGTCGCATTAACATTGACACTCATCCATGCATAATTTAACCCCATGCATGCTTGTGATGGAGCGAGATTTCAAAATAATTTTATTTCAACTCGTGAAGTCACACTTCCATAATGAAAATTAATTATATTAACATTTTGTGCTGTGTTTATATTAATTCAACCTAGATTAAAGTCACATTACATGAAGACACACACGGGACATCAATATCTGTGCTCATAAACGTGCATTATTGTTGCATCTTTTTGTTCGTGCAAATTAATAAATTAATTTTGTTCTTTGTTATGTCATAACTAATTGCAGCTGTTTTTAAAAGTAGCATGTGCTTATTTTGCTTCCCTTGTCTATGTGGTGTCACTCTATTTTCTATAGGTGCATAAGGAATTTCGTTGGATTTTATGAAGACTGGTAGATATAAAAGCTGCTTTATTTGTTTGCTTAAAGCTAGGTAATTTAGACTAATGGGTTAATTATTAGCAATGGAGGGAGGCAACAGAACAAGTTATAATTTCTCACATTAATCATTCTTTTGTGTTTGTTTATATATTAGTTGAAATTAAATTGACTGCTTTGGGCCTAGTTTACTGGAGTTTACTAAAAAGTCTGCACGGAGCAAGAAAGAGTCCTTACAGAGAGGAGCTTCCATTTCAGTGGCAACATTTGGAAAGCGATGTGTGGCTCTAGCGGTTTCCTACTCGGACAAGGCCAAGGCCAGGAACCGGCAGGAGGAACATTTGATAACTTTGCATCCGAGGAAGCAAAATGACATGATGACAATTTTTGGCGAGAAAATGTTGCAACCTAAGGAAGCTTTGTTGCTTGAATGTTAGAGACAATGAACTCTTGGAAAGTGACGGAACTGATATTTTGAATATGAGGTGACACGTCGCCTGTCACTTCTAAACCAATGGAACTCCGAGTTTGCAGAAAAGAATTACTTTTACTAAGATTAGTTTAGCGTAGAAAGGTATAAGAACCCATTCCCCCGTGGAAGGGTCAATTCTTCTCTTGCCTGCTGCTGTTTTGCTGACTTTGAATGAGGGTGCCGTGCATGACGAACTTTCCTTGGAGCACGTAAGAGACCTCAAAGACTGAGGGCCAGATGTAGGTAGCCAAATACCGGTCGGTAACGGCCGAATTCGGCCGTTAACGACCGGTATTTGGCTTTTGAGATGTAGGTGGGTCAGAATTTACAGAATCGGTATATTTACCGATTCGGTAAATTTACCACTTCGGTATTTTACCGAATCAGTAAATATACCTATTCTGTAAATCCATATGTAGGTGGGACTCTTCAGAGTCCCAAAGGCCCTACAAATTCGGTATTTTAACACCCAATCCAATTGGGTGTTAAAATACCGAATTCAGGTGTGCATGCACATGTGTGCATGCACACCTAGCCATGTGACAGACAGACATGCCCTTAGGGCATGTCTGTGTGCCACATGGCGCACATGCCTATTTTTGGGGTGCCAGAGGGTGTCAAAGTGACACCCTCTGCACCCTTGCTAAAATCGGTATTTACCGATTCTGTAATTACAGAATCGGTATTGCCCATTGATTCCTAAGGGCTTCACAGCCCATAGGAATCAATAGGAAATACCAATTCGGTATTTCCAGATTCGGTAAATACCGAATCTTAACGATTCGGTATTTCCACATCTGGAAATACCTACATCTCCCCCCTTCATATTTACCACTTCTTAAATACTGAATCGGTAAAATTCGGTATTTAAGAAGTGGTAAATCAATCCTACCTACATCTGGCCCTGAATGCTTAAATAATACATTTAATTAGTTTAGATAGGGACTTAGGTTTTTGAAAATGCTAATTTGATTAATTCATTTGCAAAGATAATTTTTCATGTTTCATAATACTGCGCAATCAATTACAATAATTCTAATAAAAATGCTTTAATAAGGACTTCAATTATATTTTCCAAACAAATAGCTAATACAATCTTACTTTGGAAGACAAGCTGGTCTTGTTATTTCATGAGTTCAGGTTACCATTAGCTAGATTTTATCACCATATGTGGCTTAATAGATAGTAGGGTTTGTAAATATAATGTTTTTCACTTTACCGCGGTTGTATATAAATGAATATAATTTGTAAATAAGTTTATTAGGCCACATGATTCAGTTGGTCATAATATGTCATGTTTGATTAATGGGCCTTGTATTTGATTAGTGACATATAAAGTGAATAGTGGAGTTGGGTAGCGTAGCTTATGACATATTTCCTATAGGCCGCTGGATCAATTACCTTGGTAGCAGAATTTGATGGTTGCTATGGTAACCAATATGATATGGTAATGACATAGGATCAATTTCTAACCTATGTTGAGTTCGTTCTCGTGTTATACGTGAGTTGTACCGGTACAAATAGTGTGATGAGAAGGTAGTCACACAGTACATTTGATCTGTTTCAGAGTAGTGGTATCGCCGTGTATCACAAGTGTTGTGGCCGTGCAACACAAGTTAGGGTTAGGTGTGAATGTTGTATAGTGAGGATTATCTAAGAAATTTGAGCAGCATGAGTATAGGGACAATGAGCCTGTTATAAAACTCACTGCGATAAAAGTAATAGTATATATTCAAGCTTGAGTGAAGGGTAAGATAACGCCGGTGCATGATTATCTATAAACAGGTGAGAGTCCTGTAGGGATAACATGCGTAATATCTATAAACAGGTGAGAGTCCTGTACGGAGAACGTCGCTTATTTTATTAACGGTGCATGATATCTATAAACAGGTGAGAGTCCTGTACGGATTTCATGTGTGTTTGATTAGGGATACTTTCCGTTTGAAAGTGCGTAATTGTTTTGTAATTGTGTTCGAGTTAAACTTTGAATTGTCACTTGGATGTGGATTCTGGGGGAAACGAGTTCATTATTACTTGTTTGAAGGGTAGAGTAAAAAGATTACTTTATCGGCGAATGTATATTCTGTGAGAATAGCGTCGTCTATTCCACGCAAAGAATTCTTGTGTGATTGAAATTCTATCACTTTTTTAGAGAAACAGACAGATGAGTCTTTATTGTCATTGTTGAATTAATTTCCATTGAAAAGCGCTCTTAAAATGGCGCTGTGAAAAGTTTTTGTAAAGGAGGGGTGAGCGCTGTGAGTGAGACACGAGAGACCGCAGCGGCTGTGTACGTCATTTGCTTCGCGCTGTGATTGGGTAACATACGTCACAGGCTGTGTTCTGATTGGCTCTTGTGACTCTGACGTACTGTAAGCTAATTGGTTCTCTTCGTGAAAGCACAATTTCTATTCGTTGAGCAAGGTGGTGACGTAGCTCAACTCTGATTGGCTTGTTGGTGTGTTTCGCGCACGGATTGGCTTGCATTGTGGAACATCCCGGAAATATTTTACGATCATTTCTAATAATTGGATTTGATTTGAAAAATGAGTTATCACTTTAAGCATGTTGAGAAAAAGCCTACAATGCTTCAGAAACTTAAACTTTTTATTTCACCTGACAAGAAAATAATTACGCAAGGTGGTAAATTACTTCATAAATACAAAACACCTGCAGCGTATATGGAAGGTGAATATGGATATCATACTGTATTGTGGTTTGATGTCTGGAAGCATTATACAAAGGATGATGGTATTCTGACTTGGCCAGATGATGGTTCATTTAATGTAAAAATTTTGAGAAATTTGAGAGAAAGGATGAACGCTCTAATACCAAAGCCAAGACCAACTCAATTTGAAGCTTTAGTTGAATGGAAGGATGAAATGTTTCAACTACAAAGAGAAGCTAGTGGTATTAAAAGACCTCCTAAAATACCAAGCTATAGACGAGAGACACATGAAGATAGAATGCGAATGTGGAGACAGGGAGACATGAGCGATGGCCTCTATTTAATTAGAGAAATGGTTTTAGGATCTCCAGGTGAAAAGAGACCTGAAAAGAAAAATAATGTTGTCATAGAAAGTGAATCTGAAGATGCAGTTTTAGAAGACATTTTTACTTCTAATAAAAGAAATGAACCTTTGAGACCTCCTCGATCATGGTCTACTCCGATGGTTTCTACTGAAACTACTCCGAGTGCACCTCCGATTAGTGTATCTTCCAAATTGTACCCAAATAATTCTGAATCTTTTGAAACTCCAGAAAGATTAGAAACAGGAACAAATGCTGATGTTTACATTGGAGGTAGACATTTTTCATTAATTCCTAAAGAAAGAGAAGCCCCTAAAAATTTAATGAGAGAAATTAGAGATGAAGAGGTTGTAAATTCTTCTGATTATTTGCGATCAAAAGAAGAATTAATTCAACAAATAACAAAAGGCATGGAAGCTGTGACAGTTCCAGTAACGATTGGTCCTGTTCAGCCTGTTTTTGAACAGAAAGAAAATAACAAAGCTGGTTTAACAATTCCTTTAAATGCCGAAATTCAAAAAGTTGCTGAAAAATTTTATTCAGATTTATCTGAAATTAACA
This sequence comes from Lissotriton helveticus, assembly GCF_964261635.1. Taxonomy (NCBI): domain Eukaryota; kingdom Metazoa; phylum Chordata; class Amphibia; order Caudata; family Salamandridae; genus Lissotriton; species Lissotriton helveticus. Next base: position 179,277,416 of record NC_136059.1, on the reverse strand, counting down.
GTGTAAAAACCAGAATGCCAGATTTGACTTACAACGAAGGGTCTTTTTCCAAATCACCAATGGGTGAAGAATCTTATGCTATGACTTCTGATACAAGAAGATCAAGTTCTAAACTTGATATTGCAAAATTAAAAGCAAATTTGGAGGAATTAATAATTGGCACAATTGGCCCTGACAGTTTAAAATTGTACCGTGATGATGAACTCCTGTTCATCTGCAAGAGCATACAGTGGAAAACAAAAAATAAATATGATCAGTTGGAGGAATTAGCAGCAGAACTTGAAATTGATTTGAGCAGACAAAAGAATTTTGGAAAACATTACAGATTAGAATTTTCAGAAAAGGACATTGAGAACTTGAATTCAATGGGAAGAATAATGCACATAAAAGATTTGATTGTTTACATTAAAAAAATATGGGGAATTGAGTAAATGGAGAGTGAAATGGACAAGAAAGAAGGAAGATGAGAAATTGGAGAAATTGTCAAAACAGTTTCCAATGAGAGAGATTGCAGGTGGAGGGTATGTTCATGTCCCTTGGTCGAGACAGGATATTTTACTGTTTACAAACGACTTCCCAAGATTGAGAGAAAAGCCTGTTGAATGGTATCGACAGGTGGACAGATTTATCAAAGTCTCAAAAGTTCTGTGGATTGATCTGGATGGATATTTTGACATTGTTGTCCCATCCGATCTTTGGACGGAATGCAAAATAGCCATAAGTTGGCCAAAAGAGGAACCAGAGCGAATTAAAGAAACAGGTGCTCCTTCTCCAATAGTGATGGACTTTTATGAAAAAGTGATTTATTGGTTAAAACAAAAAATTGCCCCAAAAGAGGTTGACTGGGTTAAAATAGACAGGACAAATCAAGAACCAAAAGAATCAGTTCATTCATTTTATGAAAGGTTACTGTTGGTTTTTAAACAATACAGTGGCTATGAGAAATTAGATGAGAAGGATATGAGCCATTTCATCTACAGATTTGTTTATGGTCTCAGACCAGAAGTCGGAGAAATGATCAGAAATAGTATTGTCGGATGGCAATCACTTTCTGTTGATGATATTCTGAGAAAAGCAAAATACTGCAGTGATGAGTTAGAAGTGAAACAGAAAAAGTTGAAAGAGAAGGCAATGTGGGCTCAAGTAAAAGTGGCTGAGCAACAAATTGCTAATTTTGAAAACAAAAATACAAATTTTGTTCAAAATCAGAACCAAAACCAGAATCAAGGAAAATTTAAATTTAATAATAATAGAAAATTTAATGCAAAAGTTGAGGAACTAAAACAGAAATTACCTTGTTTTAATTGCGGAGAGATTGGACATTGGAGAGATGAGTGTAAGAAACCACCCAGAAATTTAAAAAATCCATTGTTAAACCCACAGATGCAGAATGATGTTGATCTGCAGCGACAGCTACACTTGCAACGTGATCTGAATGACCTGAGTCTTCAGCGACAGCTGCAGCATCAGTTAAATCAGCAACAGAACCAAATACCACAACCTCCCTTTCCTAATTGTGGGGGAAGTCAAAAGTATAATCCAGGTGTGGGATTTCAAGGAGATGATCAGGTAATAAGGACTCAAAGACAAATTGTGCAAAATGCTTCAGGACAGTTTTTGTTAACAGAGCAACAAGGAAGTGATTCTGATGACTGCTTCTGACGGTGCCCAAGAGAGGGGGAAGAGTATGTGATTGGAGCCACTCTTGAGGTTGACCAGTCTGGTCCATTTGTAAATGGAAAAGTTAATGATGTAGACATCACTTTTCTGGTGGACACTGGTGCTACCCCTTCTACTGTTAGATCAGTGGAAATTGAAAACCTGCCTCTCTCTGGGGAAACCATCCAAGTAGTCGGAGTTAGTAATCAACAGATTAAAACGGATCTTACTGATCCAGTGCAAGTCGAAATTGGAAATTTCAAAGACAAGCACAGATTTGTGGTTTGCAATAGCAGTCCAGTAAATTTGCTGGGGAGAGATATATTGTGCAAGATGAATTGTAGAATATATTGTTCTCCTGAAGGAGTTGAACTACAAACAATGGAGGAAGATGGTTTGTATAGAATGACAATGATGTTGGTGGAAACTGAGGAAACAAATTTGTTTTCTACATTTGAAAAGGAAAATTTACCAGAAGAACTGAAAGAGACAGTAAAATCTGAAATTTGGGATTTGACTGGAAATGAGACGGGTCTGACGAAACATGTCGATCCAGTCAAAATTACAGTGAAGCAGGGAATAGAATTTCCAAACATTCCTCAGTATAAAATGAAAGCAGAGACGATTGAGGGTGTTATTCCTGTAATTGAAAAGTTCATTAAACAAGGTGTTTTGAAAGAAATTGAGAGCAGTTTATGTAATTCACCAATTATGGGAATTAAGAAATCGAATGGAACGTACAGAATTGTTCAGGATTTGAGAAAGGTTAATCAAATTGTTGTTCCATGTTGTCCAGTTGTTCCAAACCCAGCAGTTATTTTATACCAGATTCCGCATGATGCAGAATGGTATACCGTCATTGATCTTTGCAATGCGTTCTTTACTGTTCCATTGCATCCAGAAAGTCAGAACATTTTTGCTTTCAGATTCCAAAATAGGACCCTCGCATGGTGCAGAATTCCTCAGGGGTACACAGAGAGTCCTTCCATCTTTAATGAGTTGCTGAAAAGATCTTTGGAAGATCTAGACTTACCTGGCAGGTCGACATTAGTGCAGTATATTGACGATCTGTTAATCGCAGCAAAAACCAGAGAAAATTGTGTGACAGACACAATTACACTTCTGAATCATCTAGCAGATGAGGGACATAAAGTGTCTCCAGCAAAATTGCAGTTTTGTAAACAAGAAGTGAAATATCTTGGCCATAGAATTGCAAAAGGAATGAGACAAGTGACAGTCGAGAGAATCAAAATGATTCAAGCAATGCAACCTCCAAGAACACAAAGACAGGTCAGAATGTTTCTAGGGATGGTTGGCTACTGTCGACAATGGATAAGTGGATTTTCTGTGATCGCAAAACCACTTCAAAAATTGACAAAATCAGATGTAAAAGATCCAATTGTTCTTAATGAATCAGAGTTGGAAGCTTTTGAGAAACTAAAGAAAAGCCTATGTGAAGCTCCAGCTTTAGGAATGCCAAATTATGAGAAAGGGTTTGAACTATATGGCAGTGAGAGAGAGGGATGTGCATTGTCTGTGCTGATTCAAAGACATGGGAATTTGAAGAAACCAATTGCATACTTCTCTGCAGTTCTTGATCCTGTTGCAAAAGCATTACCAGGTTGCTTAAAAGCAGTTGCTGCAACAAGTGTTAGTCTAGAGCAGAGTGAGGGGATCATAATGGGATTTCCAGTAAAAGTTTACGTTCCCCATTCAGTCGAAATACTCCTAACAAGGGGTAAAACTCAACATCTGACTAGTAGCAGGTTGACGAAATACGAAAAGGTAATTCTGGGAGCAGACAATGTCTCTATTGCAAGATGTGTGAACCTGAATCCTTCCACATTGTTACCTGATTCTGAAATTGTTGATGAAAATGAAGTGGAGCATGAATGCTTGGATGTTATGGAGTACTGTACCAAACCAAGGCAGGACATCAAAGACGAACCTTTGCCTGAATCAGATTTTGTCTAATTTGTAGATGGCTCCTGTTTAAGATCAGAAGGAGATGTTTTAAAAGCAGCATACTCAGTTTGTACTGTTGCAGATGTTGAAGAAGCATCATGTCTTGAAGGAATTCGTTCTGCACAAGTGGCTGAATTAATTGCTTTAATTCGTGCTTGCGGACTGTCAAAAGATTTGAGAGTTACAATAATAACTGACAGCCAGTATGGGTACGGAGTTGTGCATGATTATGGACAACTCTGGTCTCAAAGAGGCTATTTAACTTCAGCAGCGTCACCAATTTAAAATGCAGTATTCATTAAAAGATTAATTGACGGCATACAATTACCAAAAGAGATAGCTGTGGTAAAATGCGCAGCACACAAAAAAGGTGAGGATTATATCACCAAAGGCAATGCTTATGCAGATGAGGCAGCAAAGTATTGTGCCAAAAATGGTTTTGCACTAAATCGGGCAAAGATTAAAGAAAATGATTCGAATTCATTAATGCTAAAAACAGTAGTTGAAACATGGGAAGAAATAAAAGATTTGCAAAATGAGGCTGATGATGAGGAGAAAGATTCGTGGTTGAAAGCAGAATGTAGGCCACGAGATGAGGATGGAGTTTGGAATTACAAAGATGGCAGAGTAGTTTTGCCAAATTGTTTGATTGCTGACATGGCCAGATTGTATCATGGCCCTGGCCATATTGGAAGAGATTCTATGATCAGACTTTTCAAAGAGACATGGTTTAATACAAAATTCAGAACAATTGCAGAATCCCTTTGTCAGAGGTGTTTAACTTGCCAACAAATGAACCCTAACAGGAAATCAGTTGTAGGTACAGGAATCATTGGTCGAGAGGGTGGTCCTTTCACCAGATTACAAATGGATTTCATTGAAATGCCCTTACACAATTGCCTGAAATATGTTTTAGTGATTGTTTGTTTGTTTTCAAGATGGGTAGAGGCATTTCCTACTCGTCATTGTGATTCAATTACAGTGGCAAAATTGCTTCTTCGAGAAATTATCCCAAGATACGGTTTCCCAGTCACTATTGAGAGTGATGGAGGGGGACATTTTGATAACAAACTTTTGAAATTAATCTGTGAAGCATTACACATTGAGCAGAAAATACACTGTGCATACAGACCAGAGGCTTCTGGAGTAGTTGAGCAGATTAATGGAACAATTAAAAACAGAATTGGAAAAATGTGTCTAGATACAGGGATGAAGTGGACAGATGCTCTTCCACTTGTTTTGATGTCTCTAAGAAGTACACCTGATAAAAAGACAGGTCTGAGTCCTCATGAAATCTTAATGAGACAAGCTTTTGTACCAGTGGGAAAATTGTTGAGCATTAATGACAGTGCTATTTTGGATTATTGCAAAAGACTGTCTGACGTAGTGACTTCTGTGTCTAATCAGGTGGGAACTGAAGTACAATCAGATGAAAAAGTACAGACACATGATCTGAGACCTGGAGATTGGGTCAGGACAAAAGTGCATCAAAGAAGAAATTGTCTAGTCCCAAGGTGGCAGAAACCTAGACAGATAATTCTTTTCACAACGAATGCAGTAAAGTGTAGAGGATTGAAAAGGTGGATTCATCCTAGTCACACTATTCCAATACCTACTCCTGAAAACTCTGATGATGAGAGTGATTCAACAGAAGATTCAGATTCTGAAGTAGAAAGTGAAGGAGTTCCAGATACTGAAGATCGACATAGAGGTCGACATCTGGAAACTGTGCCTGTGAATGGAGAATTAAGCAGAAAAGATTTGGAAATCATTGAAATAGATTCTGAGAATGATGAAGATCTGCTAGAAAAGAAATCAGCAGAAAAGTCAATCGAGAAAATAAATGGAATAAAGACTACTGAAAAAGACAGAGAAGTTGAATCGATTGAAATTTCTGACCAGGAGAGTATCGAAAAGCAGGAAATAAGCTCTGAAAGAAGGAACAGAAAACCAGAAACTGGGAAGTTGAAGGTAATTGAAGAGGAAGAGGAAGATGAATTGCCAAGTACCAGTGATGGAAGACAAAGTATAGTTCCTAACGGAGTGAGACTGCCGATTAGAAAAGTTCCTGAGTCAAGAATAGAAATTTCTGACAGTGATTCTGGAGAAAGTGATGTGGATGGTCAAGAAGAAAGTGCGAGAAATAGATCTTGGAAAACAGAAACAAACGTATCAGAACCGAAAAGAAAGATCTTGAGAAAAGGAGAATTGTGGCCGAGTGAAAATGGAAGATTGAGAGTCAGGTAAATTAAAAGGTCAAAGGAGCAGGTGAATGAGATCACTAGTCAAAAGGACCCTGAAAAGAAAGCTGAAAAGGGGAGAAAAATAGAAGTTGTGACTAGAAAAACAAAAAGAGTTTTGAGACCTAATCAAAAATACAAATCTCCTGAGTGGACTTACCTGATTATTCCTCCTGTTATTGAAATAAATAGTAGCAGTCAGGAGGAAGAAGTTGAGGAAATTAGTGACAATGATTGAAGTATTTTTCTGTTAACATTTTTGGTTTTTAAATTTTGGCAAAAGGCTAAAGAAATTGTGTTAGGTGACACAAGGTCGAAGAAAAGTTGTGTAGCTGAAAATTAACTTGTGACATAAAGTCGAAGAAAAGCTGTTAGAGGGTTAAAAAAAAAAAAAAAATTAAAAGGGGGGTGTATAGAATTTAGACAATTTAAAAAAATGTTGTTTTCTTTTATTACTTTTTTTTAATTAAGGTTTACAAAGATGCCTAACGTTATGGAACGGAATACTTCAAAATGTTCCATTTTCAAGAAATGCTGTAAGATGACTCTGGTATGTGTGCTCATGTTGATTCTGCTCTGGTTAATTTTAGCTGTTATTATTCCTTTTGAAATCAATAAGGACTTGTACAAAGTCAACATGACAAGTAAAGCTTCAGTTAGTCAAAACAAACATAGTGCAACAGATAGTGCTAACAAAGTTATTGATCACAAACCTGAAATTCATCAGGATAAATCTGTCAGTGATTTTTCAAGCAATACATTTTCAAGGCTTTTAGGAGAATATGTTAAAGTAATCAATGTCAAAGACTGCTACATTTGTGTAAAGTTACCTGCTTCTGTTTCTGAGGGAGTGACATACAATATGCTTCCTCTTACATATGGTATAACTTGCAGTATGTTAGCTAGCTTATTTTATCAGACTGGTCGTTTAGAATATTACTATTTCAATTTTGACGAGATTTTTGCGAATTTGAAAATTGAGAGTGTTTTAAATAAACATAAAAGAGCTAAACAGATGAGGGAATTTTTCCTGGTCACTAACGAACTTACCTATGAGTATGCTTACAAGAATAACTTAACTTGCAAATTAAGGGCTGAAGAAAAGAATTTTCTGAATTTGGTTGAGGAGAGAAGAGCGATTTAAAGAGAAATGAAATAGTCAAACAGACTAAATCTAAATTCTGGCAAAAAGAGGATGAGAAACTTAATGGCAAGACTTTTGATAATTTTGCAATTCACATAGATAAACCAATTAGTGGTAAACTTTGCATTAGAAGAGATAATACACAGTTTGATAATTATTTTGTAGGTGCCAGCAATTGTGAAGACACTTATCAAATCATGGGAGGTTGGGGATTCAAAGGTGGTAAAGATCCAATTTTCCCTGGGATTTACTTTATTTGTGGTGATAAGGCTTATTATAACCTTCCAGACCATTGGTAAGGGACTTGTTTTGTTGGGATTGTTTTTCCAAAGATGTTCCATGTTGACAGAAATGCAGAAGGATTGTTCAAAATCAATAATCATGTAAATAGATATAAAAGAGAAAGTTTCACAGAAATTTTGGGAGATATTTTTGAGGCAGTAATACCTTTAGTAGGTATAACCCTGAATGCAGGAAAATCAGGAAATTATCCACGATTGTTGACAGATTGTCAACTGACACAGCAGATGGTTTTCAATTGGTAGATGTTGAGGTCATTGCAATAAGATCTATGGTGATGCAAAATCGCCTTGCTTTAGACATACTCCTAGCAAAAGAGGGAGGAGTCTGTGGTATTTTGCATGTCCAACACTGCTGTAACTACATACCTGACGAAAGTAAGAATATTGAGATGTATATCAAAAACATCACAAAAATGCATTCCGAAATAGTTCCCTTAGAAGAGGATGATTTTTCAGAACGGCTTACAAAAAGATTCCAAGCTATTAAAACCTGGTTTCAAGAAATTGGAGGATCAGTTCTTGGCAAGATTCTAACACCTTTGTTTATAATAATATTTGTGATAGTTTTGACAAAAATTGGTTGCATGTTACACAAGAGAAAGAAACACATGAAGGAAAAGAGAAGAATTTATAAGATCAAAAAGGAACAGGAAAAGGAAATTGAGTTACAGGAGTTACGCAGAGCTCAATATGACAGTTGCAAAGACTTTGCGGAAACAAATTTTTAGAAATACTAATACAAATGAATTCGAACCATTTTCGTTTAGTTAAAATTTTTCCTAAATTTGGGGTGTGGTGTGGTGATTTGTTAATCACCAGATGAGGGAGTTGATGGAGCGAGATTTCAAAATAATTTTATTTCAACTCGTGAAGTCACACTTCCATAATGAAAATTAATTATATTAACATTTTGTGCTGTGTTTATATTAATTCAACCTAGATTAAAGTCACATTACATGAAGACACACACGGGACATTAATATCTGTGCTCATAAACGTGCATTATTGTTGCATCTTTTTGATCGTGCAAATTAATAAATTAATTTTGTTCTTTGTTAGGTCATAACTAATTGCAGCTGTTTTTAAAAGTAGCATGTGCTTATTTTGCTATGTGGTGTCACTCTATTTTCTATAGGTGCATAAGGAATTTTGTTGGATTTTATGAAGACTGGTAGATATAAAAGCTGCTTTATTTGTTTGCTTAAAGCTAGGTAATTTAGACTAATGGGTTAATTATTAGCAATGGAGGGAGGCAACAGAACAAGTTATAATTAATCACATTAATCATTCTTTTGTGTTTGTTTATATATTAGTTGAAATTAAATTGACTGCTTTGGGCCTAGTTTACTGGAGTTTACTAAAAAGTCTGCACGGAGCGAGAAAAAGTCCTTACAGAGAGGAGCTTCCATTTCAGTGGCAACATTTGGAAAGCGATGTGTGGCTCTAGCGGTTTCCTACTCGGACAAGGCCAAGGCCAGGAACCGGCAGGAGGAACATTTGATAACTTTGCATCCGAGGAAGCAAAATGACATGATGACAATTTTTGGCGAGAAAATGTTGCAACCTAAGGAAGCTTCGTTGCTTGAATGTTAGAGACAATGAACTCTTGGAAAGTGACGGAACTGATATTTTGAATATGAGGTGACACGTCGCCTGTCACTTCTAAACCAATGGGACTCCGAGTTTGCAGAAAACAATTACTTTTACTAAGATTAGTTTAGCGTAGAAAGGTATAAGAACCCATTCCCCGTGGAAGGGTCAATTCTTCTCTTGCCTGCTGCTGTTTTGCTGACTTTGAATGAGGGTGCCGTGCATGACGAACTTTCCTTGGAGCACGTAAGAGACCTCAAAGACTTAATGCTTAAATACTACATTTAATTAGTTTAGATAGGCACTTAGGTTTTTGAAAATGCTAATTTGATTAATTCATTTGCAAAGATAATTTTTCATGTTTCATAATACTGCGCAATTACAATAATTCTAATAAAAATGCTTTAATAAAGACTTCAATTATATTTTCCAAACAAATAGCTAATAAAATCTTACTTTGGAAGACAAGCTGGTCTTGTTATTTCATGAGTTCAGGTTACCATTAGCTAGATTTTATCGCCATATGTGGCTTAATAGATAGTAGGGTTTGTAAATATAATGTTTTTCACTTTACCGCGGTTGTATATAAATGAATATAATTTGTAAATAAGTTTATTAGGCCACATGATTCAGTTGGTCATAATATGTCATGTTTGATTAATGGGCCTTGTATTTGATTAGTGACATATAAAGTGAATAGTGGAGTTGGGTAGCGTAGCTTATGACATATTTCCTATAGGCCGCTGGATCACTTGCACACCACAATATTGCATGGCCGAGCAATCCATACCTTAGGCCTTGCATAGTGATGTTTCACCCCGCACCTGCTAATCACTTTTGACCCCACATCTCAGGTGGCTGCTAACCTCGCTTGGCAATAAATGCTATGACACCTCAAATTTTATATGGCATCATTTTATGGCATAATTTTTATTGTCTTTAATACTTTTACATTTAGTGTCTTTCTTTTATGCTATCGCTCTCTTCGAAAAGATTTTAAGTAATCATACAATAAAAATCATTCATTCATTCATTCATCCATTCAACTCAACTCTCATACCTTTTGAGTTAATTTAAAAAACGGAATCTTCACCATGCGTTTTAATAGCTACATCATAGGGTGTGCAGTATATCATTCAGTTCATTTTACAAGGAAGGTCCCTTCCAAGTAAATTTACAGGACTTGAATCAAATAATGCAAACTGATGTTTTTTCCACAACTGTCAAATTTTGACTTGAACGTCAGCTGTAATCTGATTTGCAATTTGTCTATTGCTGATCCCTACAACTTGGACTTTTCTTCCCAAGAGGGGTAGGTCTGGGGCTCCCACAGAACGAAATGCAAATGGGTAGCCCTGGTATCAATCATAAGTAGGGCTCCCAGTTTTATGGTATTTATTTTTTTGCCATTTCAGTCTGTATTTATCCATATTTATTGTATGGTCATTTTATCTGTATTTATCCACATTTATTTTTGCGACAAGCAAAAGACGACGCTACTGCTAGTATTTTTTCACATTTATTTAAATTGATCCCGGAAGGAGGCTGTTGGACATAAATACTGGTTGTAACAGAGCTAGACCCATGCTAAACGTTAGGTCTAAAGTGGCTTTAAGTCAGCCCAATTGTATTTCTGGAAGCGGAGTGGACTAACCCGTAGATGTCAAGGTGTCAGATTGACATGTGTAACATTTTCATAATTTCAGTGAAATTATGAGAGACATTTGTATGACTATGAGTGGCTTTGTTACGAGCAAAATCAAGCAGGCACACTTACTAATCCAACTCAACAATGGTGACGAGTTAAACCGTCCTCAGAAGGAGGAAAGGAACAGCCAGCCCTGCAGAAACCTCAACCTAAACCTGATCTGCAGTCAATTATGTGCAATGTGTAGCACGCAGATGAATAGAGCCTCGGGCAGACTTTGAGATTACACATTGTTGCAGACGTCAGCGCATGGCCAGGTGCCAAGAGGCCACTCGGTGTGGCGTTGTACTCGTCTGTCCGCACTCCCTCTCTTTGAGAACTGTCGCATGTGCAGTCTCACTGCCTCAGGTATACAGCAAGTCCCCCCTGTGCACCACACTTCCAAAATACATATCTTTCAGTCGGATTAAAGTAATACTCCCAAAACAAGAACATGCCTGGCTGTGTGCTATGAATGGAGATCTGAAGGTGAGTGTTTCAGTACGGACTCAAATGTTTGGCGCTAACTTAAATTCCATACAGTGAAGTTCAAGCTATTGAATATGAAATTATGAAAGTTGGTGGCCATCGCACAATATTACCTCTGCATGAAGATTTTCTCCAAATAAATGTATGCCGACAAATCTAGTAATTTCTTCTATGGTTCAGCCCCCAATTGCTCATGGCTATGCATGTTGGTTTTGGATAACTACGCTTAGAACTCACCTGCACTCTTTCTGCTATCACTGTGGCATTGCCTGGGAGCTGAACCATGGCAATGCAGCCGACAGCTATATTTGCATGCAAGCAGAGCAGGGCTAGGGAAGTGCGCCGCAGGCAAGCAGAGGCTGGTGTGCGAGGTGCACAAGGCCGCCTGCTACGAGGTGCACGAGGCCCGAGGGCTTGCAAGAGGCCCTGGGAGAAGGGGGTAGCGGCCCCAGCACTTCCTGCTCCTCAATGACACCTGCCGCTGTTCCCTGCACTGCTGCCCTCTCACACTGGCTCCTGCTGTGGAGAGGTGGGCCCACCCCTGGGCTTTCAGGTAGCGGTGGGTGGGGAGAACCGTGGAAATACACTTACCTTGCCCGTAGCAGGCTAGTGCAAAGCTCACTCGAGTGGCAGAGCCCTGGAGATGCTGAATTCAAGAGGAAGGCAGCAACAAAAGCTGATGATGATGGCAACAGGAAGGCGTCTGTCTTCAAACTCGTAGTGCAGGCAAAAAGGTAAAATATGCGGGTGAGCACCCAAAATGAAAAGCAAAAGTTATGAGGGCAGGGCCGGAGGTATTGGCACGCCCACACAGTGAAGTTTGGATACGACCAGGATTGGCTCAGGGTCACGGCCATCACTAAAAGACCCTGAGCCAATAGGTCAACAGTAGGTCGCTAAAACACCCTGATTGGGAGGAACTGAAAGGAATTTCAAGCATCATGAACAGGGGTGTGAAGCAGCAACTCTGAAGCACGGCAGCGTGGCAAACTACTAGTATTTTGCCATTTCTAAATATAAAGGAAAAACAGTTTCCCATCTGTATTTATATGTAAAAATCTGTATAAACGGAACTCAGGAGCCCTAATCATAAATGAAACAGGGTGGTCATTGACTTCTCCATCAATATATGGGCCACTCTGGCCTACTTTCAGGACTGCACCATGCAAGAAATTCTCCTCCCCCTCAGGCACCATCATTGTGAACTACTTCCTCCCATCTCATCATTCAGAATCATAGTATTTGGTAGGCCTAGGTTAAAAACTCCTCTCTCCGCTTTTGGAGTTTGTGAAATTTGGCAACTCAGCATTCCATGGACAACACAGGGTTACAGAGAAACTCCACACTACATAATGAAGAAGATCTTTTTTCCGTTGGCCTGCTCAACACATCATTTTACATGCAAGGCGAGCATGACCCCATGCACCCACTAGATTTGCTTGGCACCCGTAAGCTGCAGTGAGTTTTTTGTGGCTGCTATCGCGGGTTAGTCTGCACCAGATACTTCCAGCACTTCTTTTGAGACATAGGATGCGAATTCGACCGTGGCTGCAACCTGAAGAAGATTCGCACTTTGAAAAGCAGCTAAATCTTCACACAGGGAAAATTTGGAGTTATACAACTTCTCAATTAGGCCGCTTGCATTGGCTTTATGTGTGAGGAGCATTTTTTTTATTTTCCTTTTTCTTCGACAAGGAGGATGTGCCCCAGAGACTCCAACTTCCTGTTCCTGCCAGCAGGATCTTCCCAGTGCTTGGTCTTCCTCCTGGCAACTTCTCATTAGGATTTGGAGGTGGAAGAATCACTCTGTCTGCTGCATATATACCATTGGATTTGAGAGCTTTGTTTTTAGGATATCACAAGTAAGTTTGTTTGATAGAGGTTATGCACAAGGATTTAGTTGTGCTTTTATTCCATTTTTAAAATGTATTGTGGTAGGTGTCCTGCAGTTTCAGTAGAGGCCTAGTTATTTTATTGTATGAAATTCTACTTCTTTTATAAAGCAAAAATTTTGTAAAGTTCAGTAAAATGTCCCAATTTTTATACATTTGCAATGGGCCTTCCAGTCAGAAGGCCCAGTACTTGTCAGGGGTGCATGAAAAAGTTATTTCTGTGGTCTCTATTGAATTGAAACATCATTTAGGCCATGGAATGCATTGGATTACATTACGATATGTGCTTTTGGCAGTATTTCACAATTTAATTCTGAAAACAGTGTATGGGTGGGGTAATATATTTGAAGCCTTTTGGCACTAATGAATTAATACTGTTTTCTCCTGTCTTTCCATGCCTCTGGCCAGTGTGTGAGTGTGTTTGCCATAGACCAACATTTGTCTTTATCCCCCATGGCAGGGGGCATTTTGTATAGTCAGTGTCCATAGGCCTGCACGTGGTCTTTTCTTTCTATGTCTCTTTCTTGTTGTTTGACCATGTGGCTGGTTGACATTTTGTGTAGGCAGCCAGAGTGATTTTGCCATAGGCCTGCATGTTTTCTTTGTTGCTGCCATGCCTCCTTGTTGTTTATTGTTGTTTGACCATGTGGCTGGTGGCCATTTTGTGCAGGTAGCCAGTGTGCTTTTGCCGTGGGCCTCCATATGTTCTTTGTTGTGGCCATGCCTCCTTGCTGGTTTTTGATGTTTGAACATGTGGCTTGCAGCCATTTTGTGTAGCCAGCCAGTGTGCTTTTGCCATAGGCCTGCATCTGTTCTTTGTTGTGGCCCTTCTTCCTTGCTGTTTGTTGATTGACCATGTGGCTGGTGGCCATTTTGTGTAGCCAGCCAGTGTGCTTTTGCCATAGGCCGGGATGTGTTCTTTGTAGTGGTCATATCTCCTTGCTGGTTGTTGTTGTTGTGTGACCGTGTGGCTGGCGGCCATTCTGTGTAGGCAGTCAGTGTTCTTTTGCCATCACCCCGCATGTATTCTTTGTTGTGTCCATGCCTCCTTGTTTGTTGTTTGACCATGTGGCCATTTTGTCCAACCATCCCTTTTTCCAGTTTTGAAAGCCATTTTGCATGTAGAGGCTTAAGCCTTTTTTGTTTGTTCTCATTTTTTAAAAACGTTTCCCTGATATCAGTTTAAGAATATGCTAGAGCCCAGTAGCTCAATGCTCATACTAAATGTATTGCATGAACAGTGTTTTATATTATTTTTTCATTTTTAGCATTTTTCACCTGCATCTCTCCCTACTTCCCAAATTCCAAAGGGTTTCCCATGGTAGACCCCTAGTATATCAGCAATTATATTTTTAACTTAAAAAAAAGTTTTTCTCTTTCTTTTTTATATTAATTTTTTTCCATTTTGTTTTATTTTTTGTTATTTTTTGGGTGAATTTATTGGGATTTTATTTTTTTGCAAACTTGTTTTTATTGGCATGTAAAGCAATCACACAAGAGCAGATACAGGCAGTGTTATTGGTCATTCTCCCACAGGACTACAATACATTGCTTCCGCCAGGGGGCGAGCTTCATTATACAGTATTCAGGGTTGCCATATGCATTGTTTAACTGAAATAGTATCAGAGGTATTGCAGACAATAGGGAATGATTATCCTAAGAGGGAGCTCGGTGTCAGAGTTGGAAGTTATTTTATACGTTCATGACCCCCTATCGAATCGAAGTATTATTTGCATTAATATTCTCTTCACATACATTAATCGAAATAGCGAATACACCTTAGTTTCCGGTCTACCTAACTTCAGCCGAAGTAGGTAATTTTATTATGCAGTTCTAATCTATATCACAGACTTCTTCCTTATATATACATATCATTACACATTTGGAGTAATGTTGTGAGCCCCAGTGAAGTGACCATAACCTATTTGGTGAATATTGTGTGACATAGTGAACAAAAGATTTTCTGAATACAGGTCTGGATAACTACTGTTCCTGTAACTCCTATCCCATATGACATTGTGGAATCTACCACAGAACCTCCTTTTCTGTACTGGTAACCCTCAGTATACGCACATGACAAGTCCTTCTAATTATTATGTTATTCCTTTTTTATTAATTATTTAATCCTCAATTCAATTTACCTACAAGTATACCCTTTACCTCCCCTGCAGTCCCCAGAAACGTAGTCCTGCATAGACCCCGTATCTAGAGAGGGTCGAAACGCCTTCGAAGACAGACAAAAGAGAGAGCCTAGATTAAATCATTAACACTGTATTAAGCTCATCCTTTTGTACTTCACCAATAACCTGTTTTTCTTTTTTTGTTCTGAAGGTGCGGTTCCTGCAGGAATATAATGTCTGGGTTGTGCAGGAAGAGGTAACGCTATATCTGGCAACACTTTTTACTGGAGTTGTGGCCCTTCACGTTAAGGGAGAGTAGTTTCTGACAGGGAGTAGAAGTCATAATGCAGGTGTGTCACACTCTAGCGCCATCTTGGGAAGGGGGTTGGAATGGGACGCATCGCAGCTCTGTCCCCCCCCCATAGCGCATCCCAGAAGCAGGCGAAGCTGGCGAGGGGTCATCGCAAGGCCCAGTGCTATGCTGAGAGAAGAGGAGTCTACCCTCCCTGAGAAGAAAACACCCACCTTGATCTGGACCACCCTTCCGCTTGGGAAGAGGAAAGGAGAAAGGAAAAGAGAGGGAGAGACAAAGAAGAGACGAGACAGAATATCCAACAGTAACTTTGACCAACGGGGCCAACATGGTCTATTCCAGTCCACGGGCAAGCCAGGCTCAGTGGCACAGGCCATTCCAGAGATGTCACTCTCCAAGGAATAGGAGTGGAGGCGGGTCACAGTAGAACATTATCGCCATCTAGGGGTACAATCTGGCGCCACCGTCGGTGGGCTGAGCAGACGAAAGGCCATCCTGGCAGTAGAGAAACGTCAAACCATCCCCATTCCTGCAAAAGTTACCATGGGTTGGCGAGAGAAACAAGTAATGTGAATGGGTGCTAAGTGACTACTTTTCAGAGGGCTGGGAGCCCGAGGGTGAATGTTCACCTTCTAAGGAGCAGATATGTTGTGTGATGTCTTGCTTCTCTTGAGATGAGGTGCAGACTCCCTAAGGAAAGGGGCGTCTGGAGCAGTGCACCTGAGTCCATTGGGGTTTTGCCGGCTCACGGGTCAGGGAGGGCAGACGCGATGGGCTAGTATCTGTAGCAGTTGGCCAGCCTCCAGGAAGGACCGCGGTACCCGGCATTTGAACTCCCACTGAAAGATAAGTGCAAGTGGGTGCCCCCACTGGTAGCAGATGCCCAACTCTCGTAACATGTCAGTAATGGGTCGGAAGTCCCTGAGGCGGCGAAGCGTCATGGGTGTGAGATCCTGAAACAGTTGAATAGGGAAACCCTTGAAGGTGAACTCAGCTTTGCCTCATGCTGCCTTGACGATGGCCTCTTTCTCTGTGGGCTGGGCCATCGGGCCACATGATCCACCAGCGGGGGGCCCGGAACAGAAACAAGGGCAGCGTGGCCTTTTGCATCGCCCCAACCTCCAATGGGGGAGCAAGCACCCCGATTTAGTGGGTGATGGCCGTGTAGGGCCCAAATTGAACCAGGGCCCTCCAGGTTCCGGCAAGGAACCTGGTTGGTACCACACCCCTGTCCGAGGAACGAACCGGTGGCGCCCAGCGCTCCACAATGTGGTGTCAGGGGTCTCTGGCAGCGTCAGCCAGGGATCCCCAGGGTCTAGTCGTGAGCAGGGCCTCCCCGCCGGGATGTTATCAATATGGTGCAGGCCCCATTAGGATCCAAGGTGTTAGGGGCCGAAGATGAAGGCCAGACAAATGACCAGAAGGGACGGCCCCCCATGCAGCCTTCGCAGCGTACCATCGGCACCTCTTGCGTCATCTGTGGGGGAGTTCTGAGGCCCAACCGGGTGGGTGGGGAGCTTCATCTCCGGGGCTCAGGCAGTACAGTTCAAGCCCTGTGAGAGGCCAACACGGTGGGGACCTAAGATGGTGGCCAGACAGACCGCTGGGAAGGAGCGCCACCTCTGGGAGTTTGCATCGAGGATTCCTGGCCCCTCGTACCTTTATCGTGGGTCTCAGTCCTCTCCGTCAAGGTCCGCCGGCCGTAGAGTGCAGTGCAGCACAACTATCAGATCGCCCCAGTCTGCACAGGATCGGGAGCTCCAAAATGGCGGCCTCATTTCTGGCAGCCGAAGCGCCCTTCACCGGCTCCGCTCCTGCCACCGTCTGCTGATCGAGAGGGATGCTGGGCCTCCAGTCAATCACCCAAGTCCCTCCTCAGGTCCATTATAAACAATGGCTTATTCCCAAATGGTCCCTGGACCTGGGTATCGGTTATTATAAAGAAATAATGGTATTGGACCAATTTATTCAAGGAAGAGTTAGATTAACAGAATTATCAACTTATTTGAGCCTACATTAATCAGCTTACAAACATCTATAAATCGTGAAAATAATTAAAACTAACAGATGTGCAGAAAACCACTAAGTATTATTGTAATATATTTGTTTAGCCATTTAAAGGAACAATCATTAGAGGGTCAAGAGGGTAGGAGAATGTTCTAGGGAACGTGTAAGAAAAAGTGCTCAAGTGTGTATATAGGAGTCAAGAGAGCTCAAAGTGTGTAGAAAAGTAAAGGGCATATATTTACAAGACTGTACAAAACTGATATCCAATAAACAGTTAGATGCAACCTGGCCACATGCAAATTATTCATTTTAATTATGTTTTCTAAAGTTGTAAGGAGAGTTTCCTTAAGGCGGTAAACAGGGGTAATGGGAAGGGGAAATTGGTCCAGGTGGGGTAGAGGGTAGCATCGACGTTTCGATCATGCTTATCGACAACCGAGGAACTTTAATACCTCAGCCATGCGGATCTTCCTCAGGACAAGGGGACAGGTGAAATGACCCCCATCAATCTTCAATTGGAGTCCAAAACATGGTTCCACCAATTCCCGTAAAGTGGCAAGGGGCAACTAAGGACAAATCCCATTATTCAGTAGATATAAACCATGACGGTGGTGCCCAGACCATTCATGGAACGTAATATTCTGGCCCGTATGTGTGGCAAGAGTTTGCTGGCAATCCGGGGCATAGCGTAATTTAGATGACTGGAGAAGATCTGATCAAACCCCCCCTCCCCCCCCTCCACTTAAGATTTTCCAGTATGTTCTCTTTTCTCCTCCCCCGTTTCCCTCCCCCTAGAAGCCCATAGAAGTAATGTTCTGTCTTCTTTTCTTCTATTTTTCTTTTCCCCCGTTTCCCCCTTCCCCCCCCCTTTTCTTTCATTCCCCCCCCCTCCTTACTGTTTCAATTTTGGAAATATACAAGGAACTGAAAGAAATTAATGGTGAAATCAGTTTATTGATGAACTTGTCTTTTTTACATAAGAGGTCTAATAAAGCAACCTGTCAACACTTTTTCCTAAAATTGTATTGTTTCTTTATTAATTGTATTTTCTTTCTCGTTGTATATTTTTATCAATTTATTTATAGAAAACACGTAGCTCCTCCAGAAGAAGGCGCTGGTCGCCGAAAGGCGCGTCGAGAATTATTGTGCCACTTTTTATTATTATTTTTTATTCTTTAAAGAAATTATTGTAATTTAAAATTGTTGTGTTGTATATTTTTTTACCTTTAATGTATTAACTGATTTGTCAACGCAATTTTAATATGTTTGCAATTGATGTTTTGTCTAAATATAAATGTTAAGAAATATCAGAATTTGAATCGATTGGTAGCTCCCCTTTTTCCTTTGATATTTTATTGTAAACAAGTTCAAATCATGATTGCCTAGGTTGTTTTATGTCATTTGAAGATCTGATCAACGTCCTTACTCCATCACGGTAGCAGCCATTGCAAGATCGAAATGTCGACGCTACCCCCTACCGCACCTGGACCATCATGCTAGGAATTGGAATTGGCAGGATAACCTTTGCTGCAGACTGCTGTTCACACTATCCACATGAAGACAGACATGTGGACCAGTTTCTAAGCCACTGATTACATGTGCCTCACTTCACACTGAATCTCTTTTTCGGGTTAGAGAAATGATATCTGTAGGTGTTGACACTGCTGAAATGTTTATTGGCGCTCAAAAGCATGCAACAGTAGCCATGTTCTGCATGGAGAAATCCCATATAGCTGCATACATCTTGGATGACTTTAACAACAAAGTTTCTTGATGGCTGTGACCCAAAGAGCTTAAGATTGAATTTGTTGCCCAGGCCTACTCAGGAATTGGGTGACTCTAGATGATTTTTATAAAATGCAGACACCCTTAAAAAGAAGCTGAAGGATCGAGGTGAGCCTAAAACATTGATGTCAATCAATTAAGAGAGCCCGTTTTTACAAACAGGAAATATGTTTAACAAAACGGAAAATAAAAATGCAACTCAAAAAATAGTGTTTGTAAGTCAATTCTCAGAAATGACAATGAAAATATCATATATGAGAAACCTTTATTTGCTTATAAGCATAATTGGAACATTGGAATGTTGGTAGCTCCATTGCAAACAATGGAGTGCTACGGGCTTATGATGGCTGGTATAAGCCTGAAGCACCAACATTCCAATGTTTCTTTGTTCACAGCTCTGGCTGTGAACAAAGGCTTCAGGGAGCCTGAGGGGATTTCAATCCCCTCGCGCTCCCTGTAGGCTTTGTTTTATTTGTTAGAACATTCTGCCCTCTTGTGGCAGAATGTTCTAATAGCCTTATAGCCCTTCGTAGCAGCTTTGTTAAAGTCCCTCACCTTCGGCTCGGGCCTTTAACGCTGCAGCTGGCCTTTAATAGCCGGTGTAGCGTGCTACATTGGGCTATAAGGCTATATAAGAGCCTACACAATTCCCTGGTACATACATGCAGGTAACAAAAGCCTTCACAACAGACAACGTGTCTGATGACTAGAGCAATTGGAAATTAAAGGTGCGGTAGCTGCACTATATGTGATCATTGTATAGTGGAAAAGATGGTTGTGCAAAACAGTTGGGAAGTGCCAGCTAGTAGCATGAACAATTGTCAAAGCACCAGGCAAAAAGTGGGGTAACCATGCAGAAGGATCCTACCTTCCTACAGGTTGTTTTCAGGGGTGGTGGGGTTTCAAGATAGTTTTATTGGGTGGTGGGGATTTGAGGTAGTTTTAAGGAATGGTGGTGGTTTGGGGTATTTTTAAGGGGTGGTGGGGGTTTGGGCAGTTTTCAGGGTGGTGGGGGTCAGGGGTAGTGTTCAGAGTGGTGGGGGTTCAAGGTAGTTTTAAGGGGGGATGGGGTTCAGGGTAGTATTCAGGGGTGGTTGGGGATCGGGGTCATTTTAAGGGCTGGTGGAGGTTTGGGGCAGTATTCAGGGTGGGGTTTGGGGTCATTTTTAGGGGTGCAGGGGGGTTTGGGGTCATTTTCCGGGGTGTTGAGGGTGAGCGGTAGTTTTCAGGGGTGAGGGGATTTGAGGTAGTTTTCAGGGGTGAGGGGTCTGGGTAGTTTTCAGGGATGGGGTTCAAGGTAGTTTTTAGGGATGGGGGTTGGGGGTAGTTTTTAGGGGTGGGGTTGGGGTTGTTTTTAAGTGTGAGGGAGGGTTCAGTGTAGTTTTCAGGGGTGGGGGATTTGGTGTTGTTTTTAGGAGTGGGGTTACAGGGTAGTGTTCAGGTGTTTCAGGGGTTGTTTTTAGGGCTCAGGGAGGTGGATGGTGTCGTTTTTAGGGATTAGGGAAGGGCAAAGTCATTTTTAAGGCTCAGGGGAGGGGAAGAAGGTGGTAACCTTAGCCAGAAAGAACAATAAGGTGAGGGAGGGCCTACGGGAGTTTAAAGACCAAACAGAGACACATTCCCTAACTGAAATGTAAAATACAAAAAGTGTCAAAGGGTCTACATACAAAGTCTATGTGTGGTACATTAAACTAGAGGGGTCTGTGTCAACTCATCCAAAAACTATACAAAAACATAGATAGGTAACCTATGATCCCTGGCAGGATACCCATCAGTCACCACTCGGAACCGCCCTTCATCAATTGGGATTCCTGTTAACCATATAACAGGTCCACTACCGGTTAAGTTGGAAGGTCAGATACTATAACCTTTATAACCTAGTAGTGACCAAAATGGTTGAGGGTGTCAAAAACTACCCATCAGTAAAAATAAGAAAAAGGGGTGACTAAATTGCAGTGCTAATGAGAAAATGTGCTTGGTGAGAAGTAAAATTGGGTGAGGGAGCAAGAGATAATTTTATTCTGTTTTATGCTCACTCCACCAATATTAAAAAGAGCAGAACATGTGTAGAATACCATAATTGGGAATGCAATCTTCACAACAGAGTACTTGGCCTAAAATGGGTTCTCACAGTCAGAAAGTATCAGTCCAAGATATCTAAGGCGAGAGGGAAAGTTACTGACAAAGCAGAAGAAAGGAAGCTACAGCAACTTGAAATATAGAAAATAAGTAAATAGGATAATGCAGGGATAAGAAGAATGTAGGACACAGATAGAGAAAAAAGGACTTAACTTACTAGGACCATGAGAGCCATCTGCCACGGCACTTGTGGAGGCACCCCTGGCTCCCTCACCCACCTCTGTGGTTCCAGGTCCAGCCCTCTTCTTGCCCCTGGATGCTGATGTAAGAAAAAAAGAAGATAAACTAAAAAAAAATACTGGCACACTTAATAATCTCCCCAAAAATATTTTGACAGGGAAAGGCAAACGCAGTAACATTGAACTCTTCTAAATCCAATTGCCTATAGTACTAGTATTGTGGACCTGATCCGAATTTCCCAAACTACATTTTAGAACTACTAATAAATTACAATGAATGATCTTTGCTTCTCAACTCACTCTCAATCTCTCAAACCGCTTTGACGGGCCAACTCAGTCTACATTTTTTCAATGCATAGATGCATGCATACTACACATCACTGAGAGATTGCTTGGGACTAGATGAGCTACAAAAAAGAAAAGCACAGAGATGTGAGAGAATGCTTACTCACTAATACTACTAACTACTACTATCTCAGTGACAGGACAGAGGAGTTTCTGCATTACTTCTTAAATGATCAGCGCAAGTGAGCTCCAACGATTTGCATTAGGTTGTGTAAAGTACCTGGCTAGATGATGATCAACTAATATTTGTAACATAAACTTAAAATACCTACAAGTGTGAGCAGCATGCTTGCTATTTGGGAAAAAAATATAAGCCAAGAACACAGCAAATAAATAATTATTACTCACCAAGCCCCACAACCTTAATGGCCAGCTGGTGAAGCAGGTCCTGTTCCCTGTCCACGATGTCAGCCCATCTGTGAGTCAGCTGTGGTTGTGTGTACTGGACCCCAAAGCTGCAGCGCACAGTCCAGAGCATCCTTTCGAAGCGCTGCTGACACCTCAGGAGGCCGAACCCACTGCCAGGCCTGCTGCCAGGGTGAAGATGAGGTGGGACTGCACATAAAAAATGAGTGCAGCCGCCTCCACCTCTGACAAAATGGCATGCGGCTATGCCACTGACTGCAAGGTAAGTGGCTGGTGCAGGTGGTTCAGGGGGGCCAGGCGCTGCCGATCCCCTGCTCTCGCATGGCTTTGGGTGGGGGGGATAAAAAACAGGAAACGAAGGAAGGAGTGAAAAAAACAAGGAAGTAAAGCAAAAAATGAAAAAAGTACAAAAGTCACCACAAAAAATGTAATAAAATTAAAATACAAGATTTCCGGTGCAAGACCAACCTTTGGGTTGAAGAAATGTAATATGTCATGTGAATTGGCAAGGTGAATAGATTTGCCTCTCGCGGCACCCTGGGTAGTGCAGCAGAGTTTTAGGAGCACTTCACAGAGTTCCGTGTAGCGCAACTCTGTGAACTCTCCAATCACAGCACAACTTCTTCATGAACAGAAAAACAATCTACAGTATCACTTTAAATCATTTAAATCAATAAACCCCTTTGTCTGCTCTCTCGGGAAAGGAATAAATGGCAGTATGTGAGTAGAGTAGCCTAATACCAAACATAAAGTTTTGAGTACGAGCAACGGTAAGAAGAAAATCACAACAATCATACAAAAGTTCTTGCTAGGCAAATCCCGACCAGCAGAAAACACCTCCAAGTCAATGTATATCACCAAGTGGACTCAGGGGAAGCACAGTAACTCAAGTTAAACTAACAGAAATCTTGTTAATTCAGAATCCCTACAGGTGTGTAAGTGGTGCCTTCCTTTAGGCATCCAATACAGACAAATAATCAACATCTCAAGATCTTTGACTTACAACAAAAATGATAAACAACTCCATTCAAACCAATAACACAATAATTTTCAAATGGGATCACAAATGAATTTATACAACATCACTACAGTAATCAATCCACCAATTGAACTCACGATCATCATCACCTATCCAAACAACTCAACACAGAAACAGAACTCCATCATCACAACTTCAGAAAAAAAAGTTCATCAACTCAATTTTTCCTTATTCATACTTACACCCCAATTACATTCAGGGATGGACAACTGATAGAGCCAGTCTCTTCCCAACAGGATCAGACACTGGAAAAATGGCAAATTTACAAAAGCTCTTTTTTTCCACAATTTGACAATAAATGGTCCAAAGACTACAAACATATTTCATGGGACTCCTTATTCTCTGCAACCAAATTTGTGGGAGCTTAACCCCAATAATCTCCTGAACCCAAAGTTTTATTGAACACCAAATTTACTTCAGGCAGTTCACCTTTGTATCTCTTCTCAATGATCTGGCGTTAAGAGACTACCCTTCCAATCAATAACACAAGCGTAGCAGAGTGAAATCATGATTAGAAACTGGGAATACTCAAGATTGCTAATAAAATCAGTACAGAGAAAATGCGCAATTTGCAATGAAGGCTCAGATACAACATACACAATCGCAAGTCATAACAAAGCCCTAGGTAGTCAATAATATTATCCCCAAATTCTAACTGTCAAACCCATCAAGAGTTTGGAAGCAATAACAGAAGAACGATGAGCTTTTCGGAGAGTATCAATAAAAGCTCTGAAGTAAAAGCCTTTGAAGGCATAGCCCCTACAGAGAAATGTGCCTAAAAACTACTAGTATCCATTCCTACCAAGGACATTATCAATTTTACTAATCTAGACAGAGTTGGAAAAGACACTGGTAGATGGGGCTTTCAATAAGAAATGAGCAATTGAGGAACCGAGGTTCTGAGAGTGCTGGTGCAAGACTCACACTGTTTTAAATAGAAAATAACACAGAGCCTAGGACATTTACGAAAATATGGTTTGTCTATAGAAGAGGAAAAGGTTTTGATGCTTTTTGAAAAACAGCTCCAAAAGGAAAGAATTGTTTCGCAAAAACATCCAGAGCTCTGGCACTGGAGATTGTATTAAACATAGACGATAATCAGAATGTTGTCTAAATAAATATTCATTCTGACCCCTTGAGATGCTAAAAAATAAAGAACTAATTTGAGGAGTCTGGTCTAGGATTTTTGTAAAGTGCCGAGCTACCCGGAGGCAACTAAGCACTAGAACAAGCATCAACGGTTATCAGACAGCCACAGAGTTTGGAAGATTAGTAGCTAAACTACAAAGTTTTCAGGGCTTTGCAGAAGGAGTGCTCGTCCTCCTCATTGGGATCTGCGGATCTTAGGGACATTCAACAGTTGCGCTGATGAGGATCTAAGGATCCTGCCAAGCCTGTAGGGGATGGCAAAAGGTCTTAACAGTGCAGGGCCTTTTTCGTCAATGGCCTGTGAAGTTCTGTCTGCCAGGGCCTTTTTGGCAAACAGGTGTCTCTGGATGTTCATAAGGAGCCTAGTAGCAGCATTCTGCACAACCTACAAACTTTTGACCACATATTGGAGTACCCCAAGGCCCAGGGCATACCCGTAGTCTAGATGCAATAAAACAAGGGTCCTGAATGATCAGTCTTAGGGCTCAGAAGAGGAAAAGAGGGAAGACCTTTCTCAGCAGTCCCAAGACGCCAAAGCAGCAAGCAGTGATTTGTTTTGCTTGATAGTCCATCGTGAGGCTGAAATCAAGCCGTTTCCAAAGGCTCTTCATCGAGTTATTTGGGTTAGGGAGACTACTCAGGCAGTCCAGCAAAGGAGTGGGGACATTGGTGCGAAGATTGTTGGCCAACAGCATAACCTCAGTCTTGTTTTCATTGAGCTTTAGTCAGCAATTGGCCATCCATTTGGCTACTTCCTGTAGGCAAGGGGTCAGGAGGAGGTGCCTTGAGCTGGGGTCGGGGGAGATTGACATCACCAACTGGGTGTCATCAGCGTACGATACCAGTGAAAACTCAAAGGACTGCACAATTTCAGCCACGGCGTACTTTCTGGGAAAGTTCTGTTTGCCAGGAAGTAGGAAAGGAATATTACTTGGGATTTTAGACTCGGTGGCATAACATTAGCCCGCACAGCCTCCTTCAGCTCAGGGCCCCCCTGCATCACTGTGCGCCCTGACCTAAGAGCTTATGACTGGGTCTGGGGTAGCCCTTCATGTGCTTTGCAGGGAGGGCTCTCCAGTTTCATTATGCTTCTGGCTAGACTGGCCTCTTTTGATATGGCAGCTGCCACCTTAGAGACATTTAGGGAAGAAGGGTAGTCTATTTCATTTGAAACTGTTGAAGAACCGGGTTATTTAGGACCCGGCGGCGCCAGGGGCGCGCCCAAAGTCTTCGGGTTCATCTGTCTTAGAATACAGAGACACGGGACTCTTCGTGGTGACGTCAAAGATCGATTTTATTGACTGCAGCCAGTAACAGAAGTCCTAGAAATCATCACGGTATGAGTTCTCAGGAGACTGCTCAATTTTACAAAGCAAGTCATCCCTTTTTATGCCAAAAATCACATACCAGACAAATACCTAACATTTACGAACTATCCAATCACATGTATCCACACCAAAGGTATCACATGACGGTAAAACCCACTTTTCAGTTGTCCGGCCCATGATCAATCAGTGGACAAACCCAACATTCTTCTTTAGACAGGTCGAACGAACCCATAATAAAAGAGCCACAACCCATATCATAAATAGGCCATAAAGAAAGAAACAGAAACAGGTGAGAGTAGGATATGGCATATTTGTGTAGTAAAACTTTACGATGTCCTGCGCTCTGATCTTAGTCTTGATCAGCTAGTGGGCAAGAACTGGCTCAGCAGGGTCGGCTTCAGGCAACGAGGTCAGTTCACCTTTAGGTCATGTAAAAGTCAGCACAAACCCTAGCAAAAGGGCACGGGTCTCAAAGACTCATTCAGCCGCAGTCATCGGCCTATGTGAGGGCAACCACAAAATGGCTGCCTTGCACAAAATGGAAACCATGGTTCAGAACGGAGTCTTCAAATACACTGTGAATCCTTGCGTGTAACATGGCGAAAACACTCGTACTTGCCGAACTCATTAGTTACGGTTCATTGTTACCAAAATCGTAACGGAACCATGACATTTAAAACATGGGGTCAGAATTCACGGAACCTCAGACCCTCCTTTTGCCCTTACATAGGCAATTACTCAGTCTATATCTTAGTCGATGTCAATTCTCATTAGATCCCCGAGTTGCTGTTGAAGCATTATCTTGTTTCTCTGTGCATCTCTCGAGACAGGCGGTCTCCTAACACACGTAGTAGCACAAAGGCCACATATGGCAGGACCGCACTGTACACAAAGACAACATGAGAAAAGAGCCGCTAGAGCCGCACCAATGATCATCAGAATTTTCCATCCCCAAACGGATAACAGTCCGCAAAACCATCCAGTTAACGACCAATCTGCTTTGTCCACATGTATAGACTCGGAGATCTTATGTAACCTGGAAATGGCCTCGTATACCGTCGGAGCATTATCTGGGATAAAAACGCAGTGACTCGATTGGATCACTTTACATACTCCACCTCGATCTGCGAGTATGACGTCTAAAACCATACGATTCTGTAACGTTATAAGGCGATCCGCTTGAAGCTTACCTGTCAAATTACTAAGGGCACCGGCAGTTTCATTTATGGTGGATTCAACCACTCTCGACAATTGCCGTAAGCCTCTACTGTTAGCCATAGGTCCCCAAAACGGTAAGAAACCCTTAAAGAAGTCTCCCACTTCCTGTCCAGCGGTATCTTCCCGACTGAAGACACCTCTAACAACTCTTGTCTTGTGGTAATCTGCAGCAGCAGTATATGTAGGGGGCAACAAGTATCCAACATAACACGTTCCTGAAAAATCAGGGGGCAACCATGTGTATGCTCGGTTGTAACAAACAAAATACATGCCCTTAGCTGCCAAAAACGTTAGGGAAGTTTGAGACGAAAAAACATACGTCTGAGTACAAACACTCTTCCCCAGATGAGCTTTCGGGCCAACTCAGTCTACATTTTTTCAATGCATAGATGCATGCATACTACACATCACTGAGAGATTGCTTGGGACTAGATGAGCTACAAAAAAGAAAAGCACAGAGATGTGAGAGAATGCTTACTCACTAATACTACTAACTACTACTATCTCAGTGACAGGACAGAGGAGTTTCTGCATTACTTCTTAAATGATCAGCGCAAGTGAGCTCCAACGATTTGCATTAGGTTGTGTAAAGTACCTGGCTAGATGATGATCAACTAATATTTGTAACATAAACTTAAAACACCTACAAGTGTGAGCAGCATACTTGCTATTTGGGAAAAAAATATAAGCCAAGAACACAGCAAATAAATAAATATTACTCACCAAGCCCCACAACCTTAATGCCCAGCAGGTGAAGCAGGTCCTGTTCCCTGTCCACGATGTCAGCCCATCTGTGAGTCAGCTGTGGTTGTGTTCTGGACCCCAAAGCTGCAGCGCACAGTCCAGAGCATCCTTTCGAAGCGCTGCTGACACCTCAGGAGGCCGAATCCACTGCCAGGCCTGCTGCCAGGGTGAAGATGAGGTGGGACTGCACATAAAAAACTGAGTGCAGCCGCCTCCACCTCTGACAAAATGGCATGCGGCTATGCCACTGACTGCAAGGTAAGTGGCTGGTGCAGGTGGTTCAGGGGGGCCAGGCGCTGCCGATCCCCTGCTCTCGGATGGCTTTGGGTGGGGGGGATAAAAAACAGGAAATGAAGGAAGGAGCAAAAAAAAACAAGGAAGTAAAGCAAAAAATGAAAAAAGTACAAAAGTCACCACAAAAAATGTAATAAAATTAAAATACAAGATTTCCGGTGCAAGACCAACCTTTGGGTTGAAGAAATGTAATATGTCATGTGAATTGGCAAGGTGAATAGATTTGCCTCTCGCGGCACCCTGGGTAGTGCTGCAGAGTTTTAGGAGCACTTCACAGAGTTCCGTGTAGCGCAACTCTGTGAACTCTGCCCAGGCCTAGCATTTTGCTGGTGGCCTGCATTAAATGGCATTTTATTGCCCATGTTATGTTGCATATCCGGAGCTTTTGGAATTTGAAATGATTTCTGATTCTGTATATTCTGCTCTGGCTTTGCTATATTGACTCCATTCTCTTTACCAATGTCCAATCCTCCCACAATAATAACATGCTGTTTCCTTTTTCAACAGTTTAACTTTTGCATTCATCTCATCACTTCTTCCTTGCATTCCTTCCATTCTGTATATTTGAACCCATTAAATTCCAAAACCCTTTCTCAGACTGTATTATTATTTTCTCCTTTAACTTTTTTTGCCTAGGATCTCATCAACGATCTTCATCTGCCAACACAATTCACTCTGTTGAATATAATTACTAATGTCTGATCTCAATCCATTCAAATAAGCAGAAACAAATCCACTAGCTCCATCTTTTACTGTATTTTCTACTCTGCTAGTTTTCTTGAAAACATGCATCAACCTCTCATAATAGAACTGCACTGATTCTTTAGGTTCCTGTGTCATCCTCAAACTCTTTTCCCAAGTTGTAAGTTTTTTCAAGAACTTGCTTTTTCCAATGGTCAATTACAACCTTTTTGTAAGTCGGCTACCTCTACTGCAGGTGCATGAGTAGAACCAAGCCTAGCTGGTTCTTGTGTTGGCCATCCAGTGATGCATTCGACCGCAGATCTCCAGGGGCTACAATATCAAACAATGTATTTAAATCAGGCCATAACATTTGTGAAATATGTGTTAGCCAATGTATTTCCTCATTTCATTTCATTGGGTCCGCTCACAATTTTGTGAAATTAAATGTAAATGCATACAAATCAACCCTTGTGCACCAAATACCTTCCATGTTCTTCTCTTAAAGGGAATTCAACAACTGGAGCTGTCCCTACTTCTGAATCACTTGCAGTATTCCTTGCTTTTCCCTCAGTCCCTTTCATCGTCTTTTTATTTGCTGTCCTTTCTTTCATTTTCCTCTATATTTCTTCAAATCATTCTATTCTCTTGTTTTCCCCAATAAATCTTAAATATGAGCTCTTAAAGTAATTAGGTCCTGCTCTTTATGCGCATAATGAGTTAAATCAATGTTATAATTTCACTTTACATTTTTCACTTTGCTAATATTAACTTCTAGCTCATTAGCTAATTCCTACAATTAATCATGTGCGTCATTACCATACCTAGCAATTGGTTTTATCAAATACCTCATGTCATCAGCATTCTAATTCAATAGTTTTTTCAAATTCACTTTCCCTTAATTTTCTTTATTCCAATACAAACTTCTTTAGGTGGTGGCTCTACCGCCACTGCTCATACAAGAGTAAACCTTGGTTGATACCCTAGTACCCTGCTTCCACTTGTACTAGGCAAGGCCATTGTGGCTGTAACTTCTGTCATGGCACTCAGTACAATCCCAGTAGGGGCTTTGCCATCATTATCGACCCTCACAATGGTCTGGGTTGCCTCCATTATTTAACCATATATGGAGGTGGTCTAGAATTCAATAGTTCACTTATGACTTGATCAGCATTATCATCTGACTCCATCTGGCTTAGTTCTATCTTTATCTTGCTCTTTTCCATTAACCATCGCAGGAAAAGTCTTTACACATAAAATCATATTTCCCCGCCAATTTTTCTCTCGGCGATCTAATATACTTTTTAGCCAACCCCTGAATGACTCCTTTATGGTTCTTAATTTTTCTTTTCTCTTTTCTACTCAGCTGGCATTCTATCTTATTGATTGAGCGCCTGGAACTGTGTGTTACTAGGCATTGGCTTGATATAGTATAGTTTATTCTAGGAAATCTAGCATATTAACATTGAAGGGGCACTCTAACGGAAACTGTAATACCTCATCATGTTTTGTATGTTTGTTCCATTCAAAGATCCAGGTGCACGTGTAATGCCGGACCTCTACCATCATTTTATATGCTGGCATTCCTTCGCTCTATGATTTCTGCCCCTCTCAAGGTATCCCGCTTTTTGCTTTGGGTTTTGTAAGTATACTATCCATATTTCATACCTAAATAGACTCAAAATCACAATAAAACTCTATAAACAAACTTACCAAACAACAGCGAATAATAGCGCGCCACTGTCAAAGGTTAACTTTTCACAATACGACTATGCCAACAATCAACCATTCAGAGCACAGCTTTATGGTGACTCCTCGCCAATCCCAGCATGGCTCTCTGACTGAGCAACCAATCACTGCACAACTTCTTCATGAACAGAAAAACAATCTATAGTATCACTTTAAATCATTTAAATCAATAAACCCCTTTGTCTGCTCTCTCGGGAAAGGAATAAATGGCAGTACTTGAGTAGAGTAGCCCAATACCAAACATAAAGTTTTGAGTACGAGCAACAGTAAGAAGAAAATCACAACAATCATACAAAAGGTCTTGCTAGGCAAATCCCGACCAGCAGAAAACACCTCCAAGTCAATGTATATCACCAAGTGGACTCAGGGGAAGCACAGTAACTCAAGTTAAACTAACAGAAATCTTGTTAATTCAGAATCCCTACAGGTGTGTAAGTGGTTCCTTCCTTTAGGCATCCAATACAGACAAATAATCAACATCTCAAGATCTTTGATTTACAACAAAAATGATAAACAACTCCATTCAAACCAATAACACAATAATTTTCAAATGGGATCACAAATTAGATTTATACAACATCACTACAGTAATCAATCCACCAATTGAACTCACGATCATCATCACCTATCCAAACAACTCAACACAGAAACAGAACTCCATCATCACGACTTCAGAAAAAAAAGTTCATCAACTCAATTTTTCCTTATTCATACTTACACCCCAATTACATTCAGGGATGCACAACTGATACTGCTAGTCACTTCCCAACAGGATCCGACACTGGAAAAATGGCAAATTTACAAAAGCTCTTTTTTTCCACAATTTGACAATAAATGGTCCAAAGACTACAAACATATTTCATGGGACTCCTTATTCTCTGCAACCAAATTTGTGGGAGCTTAACCCCAATAATCTCCTGAACCCAAAGTTTTATTGAACACCAAATTTACTTCAGGCAGTTCACCTTTGTATCTCTTCTCAATGATCTGGCGGTAAGAGACTAACCTTCCAATCAATAACACAAGCGTAGCAGAGTGAAATCATGATTAGAAACTGGGAATACTCAAGATTGGTAATAAAATCAGTACAGAGAAAATGCGCAATTTGCAATGAAGGCTCAGATACAACATACACAATCGCAAGTCATAACAAAGCCCTAGGTAGTCAATAATATTTCCCCCAAATTCTAACTGTCAAACCCATCAAGAGTTTGGAAGCAATAACAGAAGAACGATGAGCTTTTCGGAGAGTATCAATAAAAGCTCTGAAGTAAAAGCCTTTGAAGGCATAGCCCCTACAGAGAAATGTGCCTAAAAACTACTAGTATCCATTCCTACCAAGGACATTATCAATTTTACTAATCTAGACAGAGTTGGAGAAGACGCTGGTAGATGGGGCTTTCAATAAGAAATGAGCAATTGAGGAACCGAGGTTCTGAGAGTGCTGGTGCAAGACTCACACTGTTTTAAATAGAAAACAACACAGAGCCTAGGACATTTACGAAAATATGGTTTGTCTATAGAAGAAGAAAAGGTTTTGATGCTTTTTGAAAAACAGCTCCAAAAGGAAAGAATTGTTTCGCAAAAACATCCAGAGCTCTGGCACTGGAGATTGTATTAAACATAGGCGATAATCAGAATGTTGTCTAAATAAATATTCATTCTGACCCCTTGAGATGCTAAAAAATAAAGAACTAATTTGAGGAGTCTGGTCTAGGATTTTTGTAAAGTGCCGAGCTACCCGGAGGCCACTAAGCACTAGAACAGGCATCAACGGTTATCAGACAGCCACAGAGTTTGGAAGATTAGTACCTAAACTACAAAGTTTTCAGGGCTTTGCAGAAGGAGTGCTCGTCCTCCTCATTGGGATCTGCGGATCTTAGGGACATTCAACAGTTGCGCTGATGAGGATCTAAGGATCCTGCCAAGCCTGTAGGGGATGGCAAAAGGTCTTAACAGTGCAGGGCCTTTTTCGTCAATGGCCTGTGAAGTTCTGTCTGCCAGGGCCTTTTTGGCAAACAGGTGTCTCTGGATGTTCATAAGGAGCCTAGTAGCAGCATTCTGCACAACCTACAAACTTTTGAACACATATTGGAGTACCCCAAGGCCCAGGGCATTCCCGTAGTCTAGATGCAATAAAACAAGGGTCCTGAATGATCAGTCTTCGGGCTCAGAAGAGGAAAAGAGGGAAGACCTTTCTCAGCAGTCCCAAGACGCCAAAGCAGCAAGCAGTGATTTGTTTTGCTTGATAGTCCATCGTGAGGCTGAAATCAAGCCGTTTCCAAAGGCTCTTCATCGAGTTATTTGGGTTAGGGAGACTACTCAGGCAGTCCAGCAAAGGAGTGGGGACATTGGTGCGAAGATTGTTGGCCAACAGCATAACCTCAGTCTTGTTTTCATTGAGCTTTAGTCAGCAATTGGCCATCCATTTGGCTACTTCCTGTAGGCAAGGGGTCAGGACGAGGTGCCTTGAGCTGGGGTCGGGGGAGATTAACATCACCAACTGGGTGTCATCAGCGTACGATACCAGTGAAAACTCAAAGGACTGAACAATTTCAGCCACGGCGTACTTTCTGGGAAAGTTCTGTTTGCCAGGAAGTAGGAAAGGAATATTACTTGGGATCCTAGACTCGGTGGCATAACATTAGCTCGCACAGCCTCCTTCAGCTCAGGGCCCCCCTGCATCACTGTGCGCCCTGGCCTAAGAGCTTATGACTGGGTCCGGGGTAGCCCTCCATGTGCTTTGCAGGGAGGGCTCTCCAGTTTCATTATGCTTCTGGCTAGACTGGCCTCTTTTGATATGGCAGCTGCCACCTTAGAGACATTTAGGGAAGAAGGGTAGTCTATTTCATTTGAAACTGTTGAAGAACCGGGTTATATAGGACCCGGCGGCGCGCCCAAAGTCTTCGGGTTCACCTGTCTTAGAATACAGAGACACAGGACTCTTCGTGGTGACGTCAAAGATCGATTTTATTGACTGCAGCCAGTAACAGAAGTCCTAGAAATCATCACGGTATGAGTTCTCAGGAGACTGCTCAATTTTACAAAGCAAGTCATCCCTTTTTATGCCAAAAATCACATTCCAGACAAATACCTAACATTTGCGAACTGTCCAATCACATGTATCCACACCAAAGGTATCGCATGACGGTAAAAAACACTTTTCAGTTGTCCGGCCCATGATCAATCAGTGGACAAACCCAACATTCTTCTTTAGACAGGTCGAACGAACCCATAATAAAAGAGCCACAACCCATATCATAAATAGGCCATAAAGAAAGAAACAGAAACAGGTGAGAGTAGGATAAGGCATATTTGTGAAGTAAAACTTTACGATGTCCTGCGCTCTGATCTTAGTCTTGATCAGCTAGTGGGCAAGAACTGGCTCAGCAGGTTCGGCTTCAGGCAACGAGGTCAGTTCACCTTTGGGTCATGTAAAAGTCAGCACAAACCCTAGCAAAAGGGCACGGGTCTCAAAGACTCATTCAGCCGCAGTCATCGGCCTATGTGAGGGCAACCACAAAATGGCTGCCTTGCACAAAATGGAAACCATGGTTCAGAACGGAGTCTTCAAATACACTGTGAATCCTTGCGTGTAACATGGCGAAAACACTCGTACTTGCCGAACTCATTAGTTACGGTTCATTGTTACCAAAATCGTAACGGAACCATGACATTTAAAACATGGGGTCAGAATTCACGGAACCTCAGACCCTCCTTTTGCCCTTACATAGGCAATTACTCAGTCTATATCTTAGTCGATGTCAATTCTCATTAGATCCCCGAGGTGCTATTGAAGCATTATCTTGTTTCTCTGTGCATCTCTCGAGACAGGCGGTCTCCTAACACACGTAGTAGCACAAAGGCTACATATGGCAGGACCGCACTGTACACAAAGACAACATGAGAAAAGAGCCGCTAGAGCCGCACCAATGATCATCAGAATTTTCCATCCCCAAACGGATAACAGTCCGCAAAACCATCCAGTTAACGACCAATCTGCTTTGTCCACATGTATAGACTCGGAGATCTTATGTAACCTGGAAATGGCCTCGTATACCGTCGGAGCATTATCTGGGATAAAAACGCAGTGACTCGATTGGATCACTTTACATACTCCACCTCGATCTGCGAGTATGACGTCTAAAACCATACGATTCTGTAACGTTATAAGGCGATCCGCTTGAAGCTTAGCTGTCAAATTACTAAGGGCACCGGCAGTTTCATTTATGGTGGATTCAACCACTCTCGTCAATTGCCGTAAGCCTCTACTGTTAGCCATAGGTCCCCAAAACGGTAAGAAACCCTTAAAGAAGTCTCCCACTTCCTGTCCAGCGGTATCTTCCCGACTGAAGACACCTCTAACAACTCTTGTCTTATGGTAATCTGCAGCAGCAGTATATGTAGGGGGCAACAAGTATCCAACATAACACGTTCCTGAAAAATCAGGGGGCAACCATGTGTATGCTCGGTTGTAACAAACAAAATACATGCCCTTAGCTGCCAAAAACGGCAGGGAAGTTTGAGTCGAAAAAACATACGTCTGAGTACAAACACTCTTCCCCAGCTGAGCTTTCGGATTTTTGCCATTACTTTGCATACAAAAATGACCTCGGTGGGGCTTTTCACTCAGACTAACACTGTATCCGGTCGTGTTCCATCCAACATAAGCCGATAACTCTTCCTTGGGAATAGTCCTGTACGTATTGATATCTCTGCTCATATTTATAACTCCCTTCACCAAGGCTTGATTACCCAAGTTATCTCTCATGGAATGCAGAGGATAGACTTCTAGGGCATAAATGAACATCGTCTGAAAAGCCCATAACGACCCATTCTGACTAAACGGTAAGATCAGATAGGGAACAACTCTATCTGTAGTATGTGGCATAAGACCACACACCCAACAATTAGTAATGTTCACCACCAACTGATGTTGATGCAGTAATTCTATGAATGTGTTAGGTACAAATTCTGACCTTCTAATTTGCTCGTGTTCGGGTAAGATATGAAAAGAATGCAAAGAAGTAGTAGTAGGAAAGGTCGTAGGTTGGGAAATGGGTGCAGAAGTCAATTGAGTAGAAAAAACAATCCAACCCACCAAAGTTAACGTCATGCTAAAGAACATCAGAATACATGTAATCAGAAAATATTTGCTATACATTACTCTACATAATTTCATCTTAAAGTTCATTTTCTCAGCAGCTCTCTCAGTCTCAAAAAACTCCATCCTCTAACTGGGTTGTTCGCGGCGGTTGGTTTTCTTCTGCTAAGGAATGCTGCTGTCAGTCCAGGGAACGCCCTAAGACCAACCAGAACCGTCGACCTTGTGTCTACACGGCTGCAATCCCAAGTCTTTACACCGCGACCCTACAGCTGAACCCGGATGGCGGTTAGAAAAAAGGAAAAAAAGATCAAAACAGTTTCTTGGCTGAGAGAGTGCAGTTCTAAAAACCAAAAAGGAATTATTTGTTCTTTATTTGTCCATTATTTCTAGGTCATAAATTATAACGGTTTTTGCCAGGCTCTGTCTGGTTTTGAAATAACAGTTCAGGCTCGGTGGTGTCCAATCTCAAAGATGAAGGCACAGCTGCTTGTAAGACATCATCGTCTTCTTTCTCAGTCCCTCTCCATACCAACTCAGCGTCGCTGAACGGGGTGAACTTCGGCAACCTTTCAGTCTCGGTGTCTGCAATACCCTCGAGGATCCACTGGTCGTACGGCAGAGGTAAAGGTACCCTCTTACAGTGTACGTCGTGGATCCAATTTTTCTTCCCAAAAACTTTTACTGATGTTCTTGTAGATAGCAAAACTTGATGAGGGCCTGTCCAGCGAGGCTGGTCGTTCTTGGTCCGTTGAAAATTTTTCACGAGGACCCAGTCACCAGGATTGATGGTGTGACCTGGGTCCACAGAGGCTGGTGGCAGGTTATTGTGAACCTGTTGATGCAAGACACGCAATTTAGCCGTTAGGTCATACAAATAGTCCACTAACACAGGATAGTCAATATCACTAAATTTTGTTGATCTCGGCACTCCCCACACATTTGCCGGTCGACCAAAAACAATTTCATACGGACTAAGTCCGATTCGGGAATGCACTGTAGTTCTAGTTGACAAAAGTGCCAACGGCAAAGCATCGGGCCATTGGAGACCAGAACTCGCCTGAATTTTGACTATTTTTAGCTTCAGAGTGCCATTGTAGCATTTCACTAATCCAGCTGATTGGGGATGATTCGCAGCATGGAATTTTTGTCTTATGCCCAAACCCTCACACACTCTCTTCATGATCTTCCCCACGAACTCACTTCCGTTATCACTCCACACCATCCTTGGCAACCCAAACCTAGGGAAATATTCTTTGAGCAAGACTTTAGCTGTGGATGAGGCAGTATTATCTTTTAGGGGGTATGCCTCTACCCATCTAGAAAAGGCACAAACAACTACAAGGACTTATTTCAAGTTGTTGCATCTTTCCATGTAGATAAAATCCAATTGCAGAACCTCGAACGGATACGTCGGAGGTGCAAAGTGACCAGCTGGAGTTGGAGTTTCCTTACCAGGATTATACATCAAACACACCATACAATTCTTGACCACATTCTCCGCACATTTGGGGATCCCACCATTCTCCCACACTGGAGCCAACAACTTAAAAATTCTTTTCGCACTAATGTGAGACAACCCATGTGCCATCGTAACCACCGCAAGCACATATGCATCCGGCAACATCCATCTTTGGTGTTCGGATAACTCAACCCAACAACCAGTCGAATCCAATCTACCCGTAGTTTCTCTCCACACACTCTTTTCTTTTTCCGTAGCTTCAGCTTGGATTGATTTCACACTCTCAATCGTATCTTCACACATTCCAACTGCACCAATCCATCTCGCAGGGCCTGCAACTTACATTCGACTCATCACATTTCTCGCTGTTTCTTTCGCAACTTCGTCCGCAAACGCATTACCACGACCAACATCATCCGTAACCTTCCGGTGAGCACCACACTTCACAATCGCAACTTGCTTCGGCAAAGTAAGTGACTCAAGAAGCTCATTCACCAACTGCCCATGTTGGATCTTAGTCCCATGCGATGTGAGAAATCCTCTTTCTTTCCACAAGCGTCCAAAACTGTGTGCTACACCCAAACGCGTACTGACTATCGGTATACACATTCACTCTCTTTCCCTCAGATAAAATACACGCTCTCATTAATGCAATCAATTCTGCTGCTTGCGCCGAATTATAGCTCACTCGTGCAGTTTCAACAATCGTACATAATGTCGTCACGGCATATGCCGCAGTCGTATCGCCATTTGGAAGCTTGTAGCATGACCCATCAACCCATAGCGTACCATCAGGATCCGAAAGAGGAGTATCTTTCAAATCGATTCTCCCCTTCGTTTCCTCCTCCGTCCTAAGAAAACAATCATGCTGTTCCTGACTATCTGTGTCCACAGAAATCGACAGCAATGTCGCTGGATTCAATATATTACACCGCTTGATGTGCACATGACTAGCCAAAAGTGTCAACTCATAGCCCGACAACCTCGCACTAGTATGGTTCTATTTAATAAAGTATCCACTGCATGTGGAACAATCACGACCAACGTGTTATCCATCACCAATCCAGCAGACTGTCGGATAGAAACAGCCACTGCCGCTGTAGCTCTTAAGCAACTTGGCAACGCTCTAGCTACCGGATCTAAAGTCGACGAGAAATACGCACATGGACGCTGCTTATCACCGAATTGTTGAGTCAAAACTGACAATGCACAACCCTCTCTCTCGTGGACGTAGAGTGTAAAAGGCTTACTGTAGTCAGGAGTACCCAACACTGGAGCAGAACACAGCGCATCACGCAACTCAGAAAAACTTTTCTGACAATCGTCAGACCAAGGAAGAGGGTTCGGTATATCCTTACAAGTTAATGCCAACAGAGGTTTTGCCAACAAAGAAAAGTTCGGAATCCACTGTCTACAATACGACGTGATACCCAGAAAAGCACGTACCTCTCTCTGCGTACGTGGCACAGTCATTTGAGCAATCGCTTGAATTCGTTCTGGGGTCAACCTTCTGCCCTCCTTCGACAAGAGATGACCTAAGTAGGTCACTTCTTGGCGACAATACTGCAACTTTGAAGGTGACACTTTATGATGCAAGTCAGACAAATGTCTTAACAAAGAAATAGTAGCTTCTTTACAAGTTTCCTCATCATCAGCAGTCACTAATAAATCGTCAACATACTGAATAAGAGCAGTACCAGCAGGCAACATAAGAGTATCAAGCTGAGTTTTCAAGGCCTGGCTGTAAATGGAAGGACTTTCGTAATAGCCTTGAGGAGCGCGCTTAAACCGGAAGCTTCGGCCTCCTAAAGAGAAGCCAAAAATATCTCTACTCTCCTAAGCAATTGGAATGCTGAAGAAAGCATTCTTCAGATCTATGACTGAAAACCAGGCAGCTGAAGCAGGAATCATAGTCAGCAAAGCAGTAATGTCCGGGACAACATGAAACTGTGGCACCACAATCTTATTAACCTCTCGAAGGTCGATCACAAACCTGTAGACAGTTGGCTGAGAAGAGTCAGTGCGCTTCAGGACAGGCAAAACGGGACTGTTACAGACATTACCTCTCGTTTCTTCAATCACACCTTTCTCAATCAAATCATAAATGATTGCTAAAAGCTCTCTTTCACCATCGCTAGAAATCCTATATTGGGGAATGCGTGGCAATTTAACATTTGCTTTAAGCTTTACAACATAAGGTGGAATCTCCAAAATACCCACATCATTAGGACCAGTAGCCCAAAGAGTATCAGGGAGAGAACGTAATTCCGGTGGAAGCCGATCTTTAGACAAATACATCGGAGAGATCACTTTCTTACCCAATGTAAGCTATACTCCCGAAGGAGAACAATGCAATGTTGCATTCAACCTTTTCAACA
This sequence comes from Lissotriton helveticus, assembly GCF_964261635.1. Taxonomy (NCBI): domain Eukaryota; kingdom Metazoa; phylum Chordata; class Amphibia; order Caudata; family Salamandridae; genus Lissotriton; species Lissotriton helveticus. The sequence goes on along the minus strand of NC_136059.1, from coordinate 179,238,048 downwards.
AATCCAAACCCAACAAATTCTCACCACAACCTGTCGTTAAAATGAGAGGTGCTTCCAACTCGCAAGGCCCTATAGAAAGAGACAAGGGACTAGAAACTGGATTACGAACTGGGATGCCAGAGAATCCTACCGAAACAATCGTTAAGCCATACAAAGGTGCGCCAGGGAGTTTAGAGTGCATGATAGAACTCTTCGCTGCACCGGTATCCAAAAGAAAAGGCGCTACCACACCTGATGTAACTACTGCAACATAAGGCCCATTCTGATCTACTGGAACCGACACTACTCCCTCTCTTTGTCCATGGCTGTCCTACCAATCATTATAGTCAGCATTCTCACTCTCGACATAATAGTCATCAGCATAGTACTGAGTCGACTGACCAGACGCAATGTTCTGTTGATCAAAACAATTCATAGAATTCTGCGGGGGAAAGGAACGTTCATTCTGGGGAAACGCACCACGTCCTCTAACCCTAGACACTTGCTGGAAACCACCACGACCTCTCGGGGCCGGCATACCACTTGTGCGCTGTCGTAAAACAGGACACTAATTTTTATAATGACCATCCTCCCTACAATACGCACACTGATTCAGGCCCAAAGGTGGTCTTGGAGGAAAATACCCAGCCTTCTGTTGCGGTCTCTGAAACGATGGAGTTTGCTGAAACTGTGGGCGTTGCTGTAACTCTTGCTGATTTGAGCGAGGCGGATACGCCTGCATCAAAAGAACCTTGGTTTTTAAGTCTTTTGTCTTTTTCTCTACTCTTTCTTTCTCGTCTTTATCCCTATTCTCGTAGTACTGTGCAGTCGCCAATATCTGGGCCGACGAGGAAACAGCCCAAGAACTCTCAGAATCTTTCAACTTATTACACAGTTCAGGGAGTAAGTTAAAGACAAACTTATCTACGAACAATCTTTGTCCACCTTCCGTACTCATATCTTGACCACTATGATCTATAAATGTCTCTTCAAACCTTGTGAAGAAATCAGATACACTTTCGTCCTTCTTCTGCTTACATGCTGCTAACTTGTCCCAATTTACTCGTAACGCTGGCATCATTGTTTTCATAAGATCTATAATTCTGCCAGGTAGATTTGTCACTAGAGGCTCAGGGTTAGAACCACCAACTTGTCTAGTGTCCGCAGCAGTAATATTGGCCCATGAGTCACCTAGTTCAATCGCATGATCCTCATGACGAATCTTTGCCGTTAGAGGTTGAGGTACTATGTTACCCAACAGAATATCTATGTCGGCTAAATTCATGATGCATGCGTCAACTGTCTGGGACAATTCTTTGTAATAGCCAGCTGGATTCTTACGGGGATCAGGTAAAGACTGTTTAAGGGCCAGAACTTCTACTCTCTTCCATGGCACATGTACCCATACTCTCTGCAAATGTGCTGGTATAGCTGGGGGAACATTATTCGCACCAGCAGCTACCGCATCGCACCATACTGGAGGAACTTCTCTCATTGGATACTGTCGTACCTTTCTCCTAACTGCGAAATCAGGCTCAAACAGTCGCTGAGAAGGGAAATCGTTCCTAAACGCAAGTACCATCGCAACAGCTTCCTCAATTCTGGGACCCACTATCGTCCCTTTCGCAAACTCGGACTGTACATTAAGCAACTCCAACGGGACCTGACCCGATTCATTATCTTCCCATTCCTCACGGAGGAAAGTACACATAACATCAAAAACGTACCTTTGCTTTGGTGCCTCCCACTGCTGGAAGACATCCATAACTGATTCTAGATCATATCTCGAGATATTCGAAATCCATCTACGAGCCAAAAGATCCAACACTGCCTGTTCTTCGGGACTAGGTAACTGACTACGCAGTTGTTTACGCGCAGAAATGGGGGTCATACTCGACGACCCAAAGAAAGGAGACAAAAGACCAGTAACAGTATCAGTCATTCGTTGTCGGGCAGAAGGAGAAGCTGTCATAAGGACAGGAGACAGAGTATTTTGAGGTGATAGAAACGTAGCAGTAGGAGTAAGAGAAGTCGAAGGTACAGGAGAGTGAGACAAAGAAGTTTGAGGCAAAACTGATAACAAAGTCGGCGGCCCCAGAGGAGGCTGCGCCGTAGGAGGAGGGACCAGCTGAAGAGGAGCCAGTGGGTGAGCAGGACCAGGAGGTGGAACAACTGAAGGTGGAGGAGGTGCTGTAGCACTCTGCACATAAGGGGGTGGTAACCTCAACAAATGTGACATCAAAGGATCCTTTTCAGGGTCCTTAGTTGCACTTTGTAGAAGAGATGGCAAAGCTGGATAACATTTATCAATGGCCATATTATGTTGCCTATGCAACTCCTCAATCGCTTGATCTTCTTTATTTTCTTTAAACTGCTTAGCAGCTTGCATTATCGATACACCCTTTTCTCTCTTATCTCTTTTAGCTTGTTTGATTTCTCGTTGTCTGGCTTCTTTACGCCAAAGGCGAAAGGAGTCAAACATTGCCGGCCGGGCTTTCTTTCTAAACAATTTCGTTTCTAAATTATCTAAAATCTCAGTAGCAAAACTACCATATTGGGGCCATCGTAAAACCCCATCTTTCCTAGTATAGCGGACCCACACTTCATTAAACGTAATGGGGCCCACGCCGTGTTTAGAATAAAGTTCATAAGTCGGAGTTCCAACTGGAGGACATGAATCCTCCAATCTGGAATCCCTGTTACAACCCCAACAAAATATCCTCCTAATTTTGCTAAGACTAGGCATCTTCGCTCACTAATCTAGCTTCAAACTTCAAGGGATTATCTACAATGATAGTCTCGCAAATATACGAGTCCCTCGGCTTTGGAAATTGCAATACGCAAATCAAAGACCCAAAAACCAAGTATTCAAAGAACCAAAAAACAAAGGACTGGGAGCGACCCACGTATACTTAACTAAGGTATCTGTCACGTCACCAGAAGACCCGTCTATCGTCTCGCCTTACAAAGCTGCAAAAAGGGGGGTCCAAGACAGGGCGGCAGTCAGGGCAGCGGTCCTTCGTAGCCATCTAGAAAGCGGGAAACCTCGCAGTAAAGACCTTCAGTCCACGTTCGACATACCGGGGTCGATGGAGTGGAGGCCCTTCTTCCGGAATTTCCTGACGAAGCTCCTCACGATCTTCAGGCTTGGACCGGTACCGCTTGATGTCGCCCCACGTTGGGCGCCAACTGAAGAACCGGGTTATTTAGGACCCGGCGGCGCCAGGGGCACGCCCAAAGTCTTCGGGTTCACCTGTCTTAGAATACAGAGACATGGGACTCTTCGTGGTGACGTCAAAGATCGATTTTATTGACTGCAGCCAGTAACAGAAGTCCTGGAAATCATCACGGTATGAGTTCTCAGGAGACTGCTCAATTTTACAAAGCAAGTCATCCCTTTTTATGCTAAAAATCACATTCCAGACAAATACCTAACATTTACGAACTGTCCAATCACATGTATCCACACCAAAGGTATCGCATGACGGTAAAACCCACTTTTCAGTTGTCCGGCCCATGATCAATCAGTGGACAAACCCAACATTCTTCTTTAGACAGGTTGAACGAACCCATAATAAAAGAGCCACAACCCATATCATAAATAGGCCATAAAGAAAGAAACAGAAACAGGTGAGAGTAGGATAAGGCATATTTGTGTCTAGTAAAACTTTACGATGTCCTGCGCTCTGATCTTAGTCTTGATCAGCTAGCAGGCAAGAACTGGCTCAGCAGGGTAGGCTTCAGGCAACGAGGTCATTTCACCTTTGGGTCATGTAAAAGTCAGCACAAACCCTAGCAAAAGGGCACGGGTCTCAAAGACTCATTCAGCCGCAGTCATCGGCCTATGTGAGGGCAACCACAAAATGGCTGCCTTGCACAAAATGGAAACCATGGTTCAGAATGGAGTCTTTAAATACACTGTGAATCCTTTCGTGTAACATGGCGAAAACACTCGTACTTGCCGAACTCATTAGTTACGGTTCATTGTTACCAAAATCGTAACAGAACCATGACATTTAAAAAACGGGGTCAGAATTCACGGAACCTCACTGTATTGTGTTTTTCATAGCTGTTGAAGAATCGGTCAGACATGAACATAAGCACTCTAAATAAATGCCTGTTTAAGAAGCAAGTTGCCACAAATCATGCATTGTTTCTTATTGTGCTGTGTCATCTATCATACATTTTCATGATTGAAGAAGAAATAATATACCATCAAGTGCAATATGTCACAATTAAGATCACCATATTATACACGAAGCAGTGTAATCGCATGATACACTGAATATCAACTAATATTAACCCCAGAATATCAACTAAAATTATGCCATCGAGGCGAATATTTACAGTTTTTTATTTACTGTTCCTAACTTCACATCTACTGATCTTAACTATTGGCTACTCTGAATAGCATATATGCATAGGTTGACATGCTATGCATTACCATTGCCATGTTAACGATTGCCATGACTATGAGAATAATGCCCTTCCCTCCCTCAACAATGGTATTAAAAAGTATATTACACTCTGCAAATCTGCATATATGTTTTAGGCCATGGCATCCCTTTCATATGCCTTTCTATTTTACATAAGATTTTAAAGACATCTAGGAGGCAATGGGTTACATTTGTGCACTAAGATTCACGTTGAAGAGAAGCTGTGCCTATTACGAGAGGTGTTTACATGCATAAAATGAAATCTGTGAGGCCGTGAAAATTGCTTTTCGCATGCCAATATCGCTCTACTGTGGCAAGAAACTGGAAGAGTTGTTAAACCTCAAACATGCACTTGTCAGCCTTTCTGTTTTTAATTTCTTCATTTTTATCTATAATGAAACAATTTTCATTAGGTTAAAAGTGGCATCGGGTTTGCAATGTAAAAAAATGTTTTAGAAAATGAACATCAACTTTGCCTCCCGGTCTCTGCTCCTATTCTCCTCCATCGGACTCCAGGAACAGGAGGCACAGCCAGGCCACCCTGACCAATCACAACTCTGCCATGCAGCATTGTGTGATTGGTAAGCACCCTGGCTTCCCTGACCAATGTGTCGTGGTTCAATGCTAATACAGGAAATGTGTGCCTGGTCATGTTCTCCACCCAGGCTGTAATACAGCCTGCATGGAGAACAGGGAAAGTGCGCATGACTGTGTTGCCGGGCGAAGATGGTCGGCCAAACATTCATGCCTACTTAAGAACAAGGGGAAACAAGGAAAGGCTTGGGTCCTGTCACTGTCCGGCCTGGAGCAATACTATGAAGTAAACAAAAACAATGGCCGGGCAGATTGAGTTATTATAACAATGCACCACCTAGTGAAATCAATTGCTAGGTTGGACAACCATTTGTATTGAGTTAATTCTTATTTTATAGAGTTTTTTTAGAAAGTTTTTTGGCATCAAAATACAACACGATATTTACACAAATACAAAAATACATTCAATCCACTGAAAAAACATATCAAACAGAATGATTAAACAAAAGAATTGTCACAGAGATGTTCACTTGGACAACTGTACTATGCCTCAAATAGATCAATTGATGAGGCACCAGTCCTGAATGACAATAAACAAGTGGACTAGCAGATTGTTACATTGGCCTACTTGTTAACACCAACACAAGATACACAATGAAGTTCATCACAGAGTGCTATGACTAGGAATAACACATAAACTGCTGGATAATTTACAAGTGTATTGATTGATTCCTATCAAGCCCCATCTATTTTGTATCTTGGAGGTAAGAACGTCGACGCGTTTCGAACCCAATATGATTCTGCGGGTTCTCCTCAGGACTCGGACTGGGGAGTCGCTGTCACTGTGAAGTAATAATTAAAAAGTGATGTCAGTGAGGAAACTACCTCTAGGGACCTCCTCTCTCAGACTCAAACACTCTCAAAATAAAAGTACCTTATTGATGAGGGGTTCGGGTCGCTCCCTGTGAACAGATAAGGTAAAAAAATGTCTGTTTAAGATATTGCTCCATTGTCCCCCTTATGCTCAGCTTGTAAGCCCCTGACCATGACATACCTCGTTAAATGCGCATACAATGCGGGAGGCGGGTGCCGGTACACGTAAGTTTATCAATGTTCAGATCTTTGTGGCTACAGGAAAGAGAGGGACCTTGCATTAATGCCCGTATATTGTGCACCTCAATTGCTTAGCCGTTCGGTAAGATACCAAGTCCTACCTTCGTGTTTGGGCCAAGTTCGTTGTGACTGCACGCGCGTGGAAGCGGCGGCCGCCGCGCGGGCTTGTCGGCTGTTAATACAAGGAACGTGCGATTAGGGATCTGTTGGTCTTCCCACCCTCTCTCGGTGTGTAGGTTGTGCCTGACAAATGACTTACTTCTCAGCGGAGTTGTGAACGCTTCGGTCCGGCACCCGTCTACTTCTGAAAAACAGACACGTAAACCCAAAGGGGCGTGTCTTCTTGTATTTAAACAGGCTGCGGTCCCGGTGTCTATTGGGAAACGTAGTTTATTCGGCAATGTCTTTATACTTGGAGGAAGGCTGTATTCCAAGTCGTGGGACTCGTATTTGGAGAGACTAACGTCCCTATGTCTATGGCGACGTAGTTCAATGGAGCATCTTTTTACAGGGGTTGTCTGTATGTTCATGAAGTACGGTCACATTGGCAGCAACAAGCAAAGACAGGTACACGTTGCAAAAATACAAGTTCGCAGATAATTCACTACAGATTGCTGAATTCATTTAGGTCATTAAGTCCCGACATAGCAGTATCGAATTTCAAAATGAGGTAGGCCTCTTTTTGAGCCAGTCGTGCGTCCGGGTCACCACCGGCCCCCGCGATGTTTTTAATGCTTGCCAAGATTGTCCATTTAAGATCACTGACCGAATGTTCTTCTTTCAGAAAGTGAGACACTAGTGGTGCTGTGAGCACTTTGTTGTTAATCCGTGATCTATGTTGGATTATGCGTTGACGCACTTCTTGTGTGGTTTTGCCTATATATACTTTCCCACAAGGACAGGTTATGGCATAGACTGCATATTTCGTTTTACAGTTCGTGAAGTCCTCATGCCGCCAATTTTTTTACCGTCTGTGAAGTGTGTTCCTTCCATCGTGAGGCTGCACACCGAGCAGGTGCCGCATTTATTATGTCCTTTCACTGGGCCCATATTGAACAGGGTGCTTTGTGTTTCTCTCCTGGTTGTAGCCCGAGTGGAAGAGATCGGCTGTCCCAGGCTACGGTTCTTCTTTAACGCGAACAGTGGTTTGCCAATCTTAGGGATGACTTCTTCAACCAGGTGCCAATTATTCCGGATGATTTTCTGCACTGGGGTTGTGTGGGGTCCAAAAGTGGATACACACACCATCCGCTCCGTTGGTGTTTTTTCTCTCAATACTCACAATATACGGGCATTAATGCAAGGTCCCTCTCCTTCCTGTAGCCACAAAGATCTGAACATTGATAAACTTACGTGTACCGGCACCCGCCTCCCGCATTGTATGCGCATTTATCGAGGTATGTCATGGTCAGGGGCTTACAAGCTTAGCATAAGGGGGACAGTGGAGCAATATCTTAAACAGACATTTTTTTACCTTATCTGTTCACAGGGAGCGACCCGAACCCCTCATCAATAAGGTACTTTTATTTTGAGAGTGTTTGAGTCTGAGAGAGGAGGTCCCTAGAGGTAGTTTCCTCACTGACATCACTTTTTAATTATTACTTCACAGTGACAGCGACCCCCCAGTCCGAGTCCTGAGGAGAACCCGCAGAATCATATTGGGTTCGAAACGCGTCGACGTTCTTACCTCCAAGATACAAAATAGATGGGGCTTGATAGGAATCAATTAATACACTTGTAAATTATCCAGCAGTTTATGTGTTATTCCTAGTCATAGCACTCTGTGATGAACTTCATTGTGTATCTTGTGTTGGTGTTAACAAGTAGGCCAATGTAACAATCTGCTAGTCCACTTGTTTATTTTCATTCAGGACTGGTGCCTCATCAATTGATCTATTTGAGGCATAGTACAGTTGTCCAAGTGAACATCTCTGTGACAATTCTTTTGTTTAATCATTCTGTTTGATATGTTTTTTCAGTGGATTGAATGTATTTTTGTATTTGTGTAAATATCGTGTTGTATTTTGATGCCAAAAAACTTTCTAAAAAAACTCTATAAAATAAGAATTAACTCAATACAAATGGTTGTCCAACCTAGCATTTGATTTCACTAGGTGGTGCATTACTATAATAACTCAATCTGCCCGGCCATTGTTTTTCTTTACTTAAGAACGAGAGCACAGCAGCCCCACCCGCCAGCAAAGCAGCATGGAAACATAAAATGAGATTAACTTAAAGTTGTTATCATTTTATGTTTCCTTTATTTGTACTGCTTAAAAAGCAGTGGGGCGATGCTCTTCCGCCACAGCAGAAGCTGCCTCTGTATGTTACCTTACAGTCTCAGCATGAAAATTTATGGTTACAGTGACAGTCAGCACATTTTACTCTCTGACCACAATATGGTCCAGCTTCCAATCTTTGCCCCATCATCGGCAAACACACATCATTGGTTCATTTCCCCATCTTTGACCCACCATCTGCAAACAAACGTCACACAGCATTTTAATAAACCCCTTATTGAAATGCACAAATATAGTTCTTTGAGGTATCGCTCTGATCGCTGCCACCGATGACATCCGAGCCCTGATGGACAACGGAGAAACAGCGGCCCTCATCCTCCTAGACCTCTCCGCGGCATTCGACACTGTCTGCCACCGCACCCTAGTGCAGCGCCTCAGCAACGTCGGAATTCAGGAAAAGGCACTGGAATGGATCGTCTCCTTCCTCGACGGAAGAACACAGAGAGTCCGCCTACCACCGTACAAGTCAGAGGCCACCGAAGTCATCTGCGGCGTCCCTCAAGGATCCTCGCTGAGCCCCACCCTCTTCAACGTCTACATGAGCCCCCTCGCGCCCATCGCACGCCAACACAACCTGAACATCATCTCCTACGCCGATGACACCCAGCTGATCCTCTCACTGACCAACGACCCCGCCGCTTCCAGAGCCAACCTTCACGAAGGGATGAAAGATGTAGCCGAATGGATGACGACCAGCCGCCTGAAACTGAACTCAGACAAGACGGAAGTCCTCATCCTGGGCTCCTCGCCCTCCGCCTGGGACGACTCCTGGTGGCCCCCCGCCCTGGGCACCGCACCCACACCGACAGACCACGCACGCAACCTGGGCTTCATCCTGGACTCCTCCCTCTCCATGACCAGACAAGTCAACGCCGTCTCCTCGTCATGCTTCAACATCCTGCGCATGCTACGAAAGATCTTCCGGTGGATCCCCACCGAGACCAGGAAGACGGTCACCCAGGCCCTCGTCACCAGCCGACTGGACTACGGCAACGCCCTCTACGCCGGAACCACCGCCAAGCTCCAGAAGAGACTCCAGCGGATCCAGAACGCCTCAGCCAGACTCATCCTCGACATCCCCCGACGCAGCCACATCTCCGGACATCTGAGAGACCTGCACTGGCTCCCCGTCAACAAGAGAATCACCTTCCGTCTCCTCACCCACGCACACAAAGCCCTACACGACCAAGGCCCGAGCTACCTCAACAACCGCATCAACTTCTACGCCCCCAAACGCCACCTCCGATCAGCCAGTCACGCCCTCGCCGCCGTCCCCCGCATCCGAAGATCGACAACAGGAGGAAGATCCTTCTCCCACCTGGCCGCCAAGACCTGGAACTCCCTCCCGACCGACCTGCGCCTGACCCAAGACCACCTCTCCTTCAGGAAGAAGCTCAAGACCTGGCTGTTCGAGCAGTAGCAGCACCCCCCCCCCCCAAGCGCCTTGAGACCCTCCGGGTAAGTAGTGCGCTATATAAATGTCCATGATTGATTGATTGATTGATCTAGACCATTAACTGATAAAGCTTTAAGTATCATGTACAAATTCTTTAAACTGTCCAAAGAAAGGCAACATGCTCATGGAGGTCTTTCATCAGTTTCCTTCACTAGTTTCAACAGTAGTATATCCCATTGTGTTACTATTACCTGGTTACTGCCTTTCTTCTGCAGATAAGTCAGTGTCGTGTCTTCTGAGTACTGAATTCTGATGCCCAAATTGCAAAACATGGAGCACTGCCATTCTTACATGCGTGTCTTTGTTTCTCGAACAACAAGGCTAGATCTACAAATTACAATACTGGGTCTGTTCAACAAGCAAATTTTGGCATCACGTTGAATTGGAAGCTCAACCATTAGAACACATTTGGTACCTAGCGACTGACATCTCAGGTATCTATCTGGTATTCCTGTAACCATTTTATGGTGCTAGGTAAGTTTCAAAGTTGATCTATGTAGCATGTTAAAATGAATGTTCTGAAATCTCTTGGTCCTTGATAGCCTCTTCAGGTAGCACACCACGTTTGACCCTTCTCTGTTGGTTCCCCACCTACATCTCTTGCTCCCTCCTGTTATAGAGTCCATATGGTCTACTTGGTGATGTAAATTATGCCACCTCCCTGCTACAACAGGGCTGCATGCGTCTGCAAGTGACTCTCAGCAATCACCCTGCCCCCACTGAACTTTCTCACCAGAGTTTTCAAAGTCCAGACTGTCCTTGTGGAAGGCCATCCTCTTGCTGTGGAAATAAAGTAATTAATAGCATACCCTATGTTCAATTCTTTCGCTCCACAATACCACCCAGCCGGTGCAGGTAGCTACCTTCTCAAATCAAGCATGCACCATAGCAGTCTGACACTTCTGCATGAGGTTTGGAAAGTACTCTGCACTCTGATCAGATCAACTTACAATTGAACTGGGGCCTGTTCTGCTGACCACCCAAATATGTGAAGTCATAGTGGTTCCTTTTCGCGCAAATGGATCTTTAATTTCTCTCTACTTTATTAGCTACTGAGAGACACATTGGAGCCGTGTTGCCATGTACTATCACTAGAAATTAGCAAACCTCAAACCACGTTCAAGCCTAGTCAGTTTCTAATTTAAATAATGAGGTTGTGTGCATTTTACCTCCAACATTAGGTCAACTTCTAACCTTGGCGTTCAGAGCGCTAAAAGGTACCTGTCCCAACTATTTAAAACTGAGACTTCCCCGATACCACCAAGAGCGACAGCTGCGATCTAACTCTATGCTTAAGCTAACTATCCCACGTGTGAGGAAAGCTAGACTTGGAGGCAGGTCCTTCTCTGCTGGCACGGCAAAACTCTGGAACACCTTGCCCTCTGCCATCCAATCTGCCACAACTGAAGCTAGCTTTAGGAAGCTCCTAAAAACTTGGCTTTTTATGCAATAAAACTTGAATTTCTTCTTGGCTCTTCGCTCGCTGCTGAAATACTCGTTAGCGCCGGGACACCTCACCCAGAGGTAGCTGTTCGCGCTTTACAAGCATCGGTATTATTATTATTATTAACTAGTACTCTATTGACCTTTCAAAAGAACCTTGAAGGCAGGCATACAAGTAGCACAGGCAAACACATAAAGAGTTGGGGTAATGCTACAATTTTTTCCAGCGCCAATGTTGATAGCAGAGGCTTATCCCAAACATTCACCAATTCACAAGTAGATGTGTTTGGCTGCAGTGCCTGACCTTATGCCAGGCCGTACGCCCAATTTGATAAGGTAGCCAACCCATAATACTTATAGGATTGGCCCAGACAGCTTGCCCTTTAGTGAGGGTTTTTTACATTTTTCTTTTTTTAACTTTTTTGTACCTAATTTGTCACTTTAACTTTGTTGTACCTAATTTGTCACTGTGCAAGGCATGCATGCAGGGCAAGCTTCAATTTCATATACCACAAACCAAAGGCAAGAGTTTCCAACCCCTGTGGCGTCTTTCCTGAGTGAATGTAACAACCATAAGACCCCACTGCTTGCTCCGGCAGCAGAATGTGCCAGCCATGGGTTCTGTCGCCAGAGCACACATGAGAGGGAAACTATTACTGAACTGACCTGACCTCCTCAGAGAATTGCCTACTGGTTCATACCCACCAAGGACCTGTGTACAACAAAAAAACAATCTCCCTCCTCATCCTCCAATGACCAGATCTTCTACCACTAGGAGTATATATTCTCAACTATGTGTGTCAAAGGCTTTCTCCATGTCAATGACCACCACTGCCAGCAATCTGGAAGTTGGTGGATATCATCTAATGACATGAAGCAAACGCCTAATTTTAGTTGCTTTGTTTCTTGTACGAATGAAGCACAATTGGCCTGGGTGAGTTATATGCATCAGACATTTGGGTATTCGGTGTTCTAGAACCTTGCCTAATAGTGTATAATAAATAACAGGTAGCAATAAGTGGTGTCATAATAGGCTAACATTTCTGTATTTACTTATAGCTGGAAGTGTAAAATCTGCCAATGACACTAGTGTTCAATGGGCTGGGATATCGTGTAACCCCTAGCCAGCCAGGCCAAAATTCACATCGATTTGTCCACCTGTCTGTGATGAGTCATCACATATTCTGGTTGAATTAGTGCAGACAATTCCAACAATGATCCCTACCTAGTTTACATTTGCATGTTTTCTTCTCTGCCCACAATTCTCACACTGCTTCAGTCTTAAACCTTTATCTTCAGCTTCCATCTAAAGTATCTCCCAATTAAATGTCATTTTAATTATACCTTGTATAAATACTTAAATGCATCACATTTTTTAAGTGTATTGTTTGTAAAGGCAGAATCTAAAAATAGAGTTACCTATACTTCTCACCAAGGAGGTCTTCTTCCTCACCCTTTCCTATCCGATGTGGATCTGGAATAGGCAGTGACTGTAGATTGTACACCCATAATATGTCCAGTCTAGAAAGCAGTGCATGCAAAGAGGAGTAGTATGAAAATCCAACCATTCTGGGATGTATGGCATGACAATCCTCAATTAAGCACACAACTAAACAGCGGCACTCATAGATATTATTTTCAACAAATATAAAGTATATAAGTGGTAAAATACCACACATCATTTAATGTTTTCAAATCTCAAGCCACTATAATGATTTTAATAATCTTTATCAAGTTTATTCTAGGCTTGACTTTTGGTGGCCGTTTCTCTAATCTCTACAAGTTATGGACTCATGTGGTTACTGTGTATATGATTATGTTTTAGTTTTTGGGGGCATGTTTATTGATGTAATCCTTTTGATATTGATTCCGGCTCCCTGTGGGTTCTCCTGTGAGGTTGTATACTCACCCATGTTGCGTGTTATTTGAGATCGTACATATCAACCTACCACTAGTCCGGTATGGTAATATTGCCTTTTGACTATTGTTGAGCCTCTTGAATGTTAGAACAGCTTCAAGAGACGAGGTTTCAAGTACCAAGATAACTGTTGTATCTTATCTTGAGGGGCCAATTGCTATGGGTATACAGCCATACCTCGTTTTTATAACTAATGTTCAGCATAGATTCTACCTAACCAGACTACGGATTAACACATGACATTATCTTTTTGCTTTCCCTAAAAGAGGCAAGTGGTGTGCTAATCTTCCTAATTCCAAATTGCCCTTGTTATGGTAGGTCCAAACAAAGTACCCTTCACTTTTTACTTTTTTGTAATTTCTATACGGAAATTAGGAAAAGTTTCCGTCCAACTTTTAAAGATAATTGCCTGTACTCTTTAAAGCTGGTTTTACCTATTTACGAAATTTGGAAAAAATATCAGCCTGTAACGCAGTAATTTGTTATGTAACGCCGGCAATTAAACATAGGAATGAACTCGTTCACTTAGAAAAACTGAACTATGAAATAATAAACAGTCTATATTTTTATGATATGTACAATTGTATAATGATTATGCCTAATTTAAATATGTTAAGATGCTGTTTCTTTCTTGATATTTTTGGTCATAAATGGATTTTATTGTATTTTATAGTATGCTTTTATGGACATTTTGTATGATCCGAATAAAGCTTGATTTGATTTGATTTGATTTGACTATTGTTTCACTTTGTGACTGATTTTGTAGGCTGGCATTAGACAGTTGTGGTCCTTTCCATTTTGTTCACTTTTGTTTTTGTTTAAACATTTTATTAGGCACTTCAATAAAATAAAACATACAGTACATAAATATATAGGCAAGGTGAGAAGTAAAGGACATCACAGTAAGCTCAGTTATCATTTTTCTGTCCATCATGACCAGTGGTATGAGCCATTGTGTAAAATAGGTCAGAGATCGGTAAAATGGTCTGATTGGGCAATGTGGACAGGAGGAGATTTACTTCTCGTTAAGAAAGGGAAATAAGGGAAAATGAGAGAGAGGACAGAAGAGAGGGGGCAAATATAGAGAGGAATGGTGGCAGTGGATCTGGATAGAGGATTAGCGGGTTGGAGGGGAAGAGGAGAAGACAAGGAGGGAGGGATATCCCAGAATCCTGGCAATGTTGTTTGTTAGGTAGGTTTTGTTTGGATGTAAGCATGTAATGGGGAACAAAGTAGTCTTGGTTTATCATGATCAAAATTATGAGATAACAATGGGTCTGTGCACACATTGAGAGTAAAAATGGAGCAATCTCTCTATCTCATATAGTAACAAACGTGGTTATAATACTCAAAATATTTCAAAATTACTGATGAAAGAATGTTCAGGCACATTAAATGTTCTTGTTGCCCAGCCAACATGTGTTTCATTAGGGGGATACCCCTAGACTTCTTCAGGGCTCGATGGCAAACTGAAGCCTCCGTGTAGGATCTCTCTGCCGGTTATACTGCCGTCCCTGCTCGATTGGGAAAATTCAATTGTAAACTCGAGTGACAGACAACTTCCTTGATAGTGATTCAAGGCTGCAGCCGAGTATGGCTGACAGTCAAATTGTTGGAGGAGGAGCGGGAGAAGGTGTTGCATTACTACATCTATATCGGGAAGTACGAACCTCCAGTGCAGGGCCCAGATGGGGTACCGACAGATGGAGCTGTGGGAAAAGGATTCAAGCAGTAGGTGAGCTCCTGGGAAAGACGCTTGCAGGTAAGCCGGCATACCCACGATCGTCTTTCCCAGTAGCGACCCACTGCTTCAATTCTTTTCCCACAGCTCCATCTGTCGGTACCCTGTCCTGGACCCTGCACCGCAGCTTCGCACGTCCTGATATAGACGTAGCAACTGGAGACCTTCTCCCACTACTCCTCAAACAATTTGACTGTCAGCCATACCCGGCCACAGCCTTGTAGGATCCGGGTAGGATCTCTCTGCTGGTTATACTTCCGTCCCGGCTGGATAGGGAAAGTTCAATGGTAAACTTGGGTGACAGACAACTTCCTTGATAGTGATTCAAGGCTGCGGCCGAGTATGGCTGACAGTCAAATTGTTTCAGGCGGAGCGGGAGAAGGTGTCCCGTTGCTACGTCTATATCGAGATGTGCGAATAAGGTGCAGCCCTGTGTTTCAGAAGTGGTAGAGGTTTGCGTGAAGCCAAGGAGGCTAACGCCGAACTCCGTCACTTTGATTGTAAACATGCCCCCGAGAAGTGAAAACAAGCTTTGGGGCAATATTAAAGTAAAATAATTTTTTCGCTTTGTGTGTGATCTCTCGCTTATTAGTTTATTTTACTGGTATTTTACACTGTTAAGTTTACCTATTGTTTCTATGGAGTGTTTTGAAATAAGGAGGTGTTCAAGCTGTTTGACCTTGAGTTCAAGTTCTTCCAGAGTATTGTTGGCAGTTTATTTTTGTTGGTCATGACATAAATCATTTTGCCCCTGAGAGTTGCCTTCATCACATTTGTGAGGGTTTCAATGGCTATATATGGAGATGCATTTTCTTTGACATAGTTTATAATTGTGGATTGTATTTCTTCCCTGCAGGAGGGATCTTTTATAAGTGCGCCATTGAGGCACCAGAGTCTGTCTGGTTTTTGGAAATCAGTAATCGCAATATCAACTGAGATGCAGGCAAGGTCAGAAATAATGATAGGTGCAATCTTCGGGTTTGAGCAGGAGGAAGTTAGGCTTTGATTGGTGAGAAGATAGTTGATTCCCATGTGAGAGTTATGTGGGATTGAGTGGAAAGTGAGTTCACTGCCTGTTCGGATGGAAAGCCTCAAGATGGCTGTGAGGTTATGTGAGGTGGTTAGATTTTTCTTTTTTGTGTGGATTTCCCCAGTATAAGTTTACAGGGTGACAATTGTTAGACCTGGCACCATTGGTGTGGGTCTCCCCTGCATTTTTAGCCTTTTCCTTCTGTGCTTTTGCTGTGTGTTGGACTCTGTTTTGCTGATCTAGATGCTTTTTGAACTTCGTCACTGCTGTTCAGTGCCAAAGTGTAAGTAGTCCCTCTATAAATTATTGTTATGGATTGGTGTTCCATGATTGGCTGATTTGATTTTCTAGTCAGTCCCTAGTACAGTGCACCCTGTGTGCCCAGGGCCTGTGAGTCAAATGCTGCTGGGGGCTGCAGCACTGACTGTGCCACCCACCTAAGCAGTCTGTAAATGTAACTGTGGCCTGCCATTGCAGAGCCTGTGTGCTGTCTGGTACTGCCATGTCAACCTGGCAAGTGCACCCACTTGCTATGCCCTACAAACTTCCCTTTTCTTACATGTTAGTCACCCCTAGGATAGGCCCAATGTACCCCTGTGGACAGGGTTCAGTGTATGTGAAAGGTAGGACATGCCATGATGTGTGTGGCATGTCCTGATAGTGAATAACTGCCAATTTAGTTTTTCACTATTACAATGCTACATGTTCCAATATGACAGAATGAGGAGTTTGCTTACAAAATCTTATGAACATAACTATCCCTGGAAACATGGTAGGAAAATAAAGTTTAGTATGCCAGAACTCAGAATGTTAAAATGCATCTTTTAGTGAGGGTGATTTTCTTGCTTAACCATCCAGTATGCCTCTGCTAGGTTTGTGTAGTGCATGTCTGGCTATTGGATGACAGGGGCTGGAGAGGAGCAGTGGCTCCAGAGAGCCTGCTGAGTCATGGCTGGGATGAATAGACCTGGCTGTATTTAGAGTAGGGGGAGGAGATATCCTTTTCACCTGAATGGGCCTGGTCTGCCTTCATCAACGCTGTCTCTACCTCCTGCCAGGAAGCTGCACCAAAGAGGACAGAATCAGTTTTTATCAAGCATAGAGCTTCTCTGCCACCAGACAACAAAGGATTTGGTAGTATAAATATTGGGGCCCAGAACTTTAGATCACTTCTGGGAATCAAGAGGAACCTTTGCCTAGAGAAGAGCTGGAGAAGCTGAGGAGGAACACTGCCACTGTGCTGTTTGCTGTCTGGGGTTGGCCTGCAGTGGCTACTTGCTGCCAAGGAAAGGAGAAAGGACTTTGCTGTTTGCTGTGTCCCCTGCTTGAAGAAGATCTCCAAGGGCTTGAAACTGAGCTTGCCTCCTTTTCTGAAGTCTCAGGGATACAAAGACTTCACCACCAGCTCACCTGAACTTCCTTGCTGGAAGTTCTGACCTGAAAAATGGTGCCTGCTGTTGTTTTAGACCTCTAGAGACTGTTTTCCGCTGGGAGCTGGAAAATCAACACAACATTGAGAAGCGTGACGCATACATACCTGTTTCTGATGCAGCGCCTGCGGCAGCTCAAGAAATCCCCACATGCTGCATTGAGTGCAACGATCTCAAAAGTCTAAGATCACGCACCAATTCTGACGCAAGCCCTGCTGTGCAGCTGCAAGAATCCACACATTGTCCTGGATTGTCACATCGCATCGAGGCGCTAAGTCTAATGCATCATTGGGGGACGCAGTAAGAAACCGATGCATCACCTCCGCAAGCAGTAAGAAACCAACACATCACCACTCTCCGGTAAGTAACCAATGCATCACCTCCCCTGCACAGCAGTAAGGAACAGACGCATCACCTCCCTCAGAGCTAGAAACCGACGCATCACCTTCCCTGAGTGTAAGGAACCGACGCATCACCTTCCCTGCGGCCTGTTTTGTTTCGTTGAGTGATGCATCCGAGGTACTTTGTGTGAAAAGTGTTGCATCAGCAATTTGCTTTGAACTGAACTATTTCTACAATCTAAAAGTCATATTTTTACTGCTGTATTGTGGATTTTTGTCGTTTGGTCTTGTTTTGGTTTAGATAATGATTACCAATTTGTAGTGTTTTCACTGTATTACTGTATGTGTTCACAAATGCTTTGCACACTGCCTCTGAGATAAGCCTGTCTGCTTGTGCCAAGCTACCAAGGGGGTGAGCAGGGGTTATTTTAGAAGTGCATGTCCCTTACACTGACTAGAAGCAAGGGTCCCTAGTTGGACAAAGGTATCTTTCTTTGCCAACTAGAGATGCCCATTTCTAACATCAACCTATCCAGTATCAGGTCCAATAGAAGGTTAAAGTCTCCTCTTTCTAGGATTCTAGAACACTCTCACGTGACTCAGGGGGTAAAAGTCTCAATGTTGAACACGCGCTCCTTGCAAAAGCACCATCTGGAAGTGTTCTCTCTCCTTCTCGATGGCGATATTGATATTCTCGCCCTCACCGAGACCTGGCTGGGGGCCTCTTCCACCCCGGATGTCCTTGCGGCACTCCCTCTGGAATATGACGCATTGTGGTACAATCGCCCTAAGAAGTGCAGAGGCGGAGGGGTTGCAATACTTTATAAAAAAACTCTCAGGGCTACACAGGTCTTTACGGAAAACTGGGACAGCGCGGAGTTATTGGGCATAATAATCTCATTAAAATCAATATGCATTATGATGGTGGTAGTATATGGCCCACCAAAAAGCTCCCCAGATTTCAACAAAGCCTTTCTGGAGCTCTTTACTGATTTGAGCTCTAGATATAAATCTCTCTTGGTGGTAGGGGGCTTTAATTTTCACTGGGAGAAGTCACCCAGAGACCCTACAGAGACAGAGTTTGATACTAACCTGAACTTATTACACCTGCACCAACTAGTGGCGGGCCCTACACTTGTCAAAGGACATACGTTGGACCTGGTTTGGTCCTCCATACCCCAGGTAGAGATAATCAACGTTAGCCCTTGCATATGGTCTGATCACTCCCTGATCAAGTGCTGGGTCCCGTGCGATATCTCACCGGTAACGTCTGATCCACTTTGGAGGAAAGTTCGAGCTTGAAAGAAGTTGGAAGCTGAGTCTTTGACGTCCACGCTCCTCTCAATTCCATCTCCAGAGAGGTCTGAGGGAAATCTAGACTCAGACATTACAGCCCTCATGGCCTGGATTCGCGCTGCCTTGAACACTCTTGTCCCTGAGCGAATGGAAAGAACTAGAGCTAAAGGGAAGGGAGCACCTTGGTTTGATGCCTCACTTAGAGAGAGGAAACAAGCCCTCCGGCCAGCGGAGAGAAGTTGGAGACTCAATTACAGCCAGGCTGAGTCTGTAACTTATAAAGAATTTCTGTTAAAATACAAGACGGATATGCTCGCGAGGAAGGCAGCCTTCTATGAGGATAGAATTAGATGTGCCGGGAATAGGCAAAGGGAGATATTTGCCATTCTCAGGGAACTCAAACAGTTAGAGAGTGAAGCCCCAACAAACGATCGTCCGGATTGTGACACCTTTCAGAGGTTTTTCCTCCAGAAAATACAAGACATCATTAGGGACATCTCAAAAATTCCTGCGGATCCTCTTCTTTCATCTACTCCCGCCATCCAGGAGCTGACCTGGAATCTGAACAGTTTCCCGTGTTTGGATGCAGGGAGTCTGTCAGCCATTGTTCGTCAAATTAAGTCAGGATCTAGTATGGACCCATGTCCCCCGAGAATATTCCAAATGGCCCTGCCCAGCCTTGAAAAACAGCTAATAAGAATATTAAATAAGTCATTGGAGTCTGGTTATCTCCCAGCGAACTTGAAGGAAGCCAGGGTCATCTCCCTCCTGAAGAAAACAGGAGCGGATACTAAGGCTTTAAAGAACTATAGGCCAATCTCTCAACTGCCCTTTCTGGGAAAGATATTGGAAAAGCAGGTTCTGAATACGCTCGCCAGTTATCTGGAGGAGCACGGTCTACTCCATCCAAGGCAGGTGGGCTTCCGGCCGCAGCATAGCACAGAACTGGTCATGGCCAAGGTCGCTGACGATCTAAGAATCAGGGCAGATAATAAACAGCCTTGTGCCTTGATTCTATTGGATCTGTCAGCGGCGTTTGATACGATCAGCCATTCCATTCTGCTTGATCGTATCGCGAAGCTGGGAATTACAGGGCATGCTTTTAAGTGGCTTGAATCTTTCCTTACTGGTCGGACCCAGAGAGTGCAATTGGGAGACCAAATATCTGAGGCCAATGTTGTAACCTGGGGTGTACCCCAGGGGTCCGCACTATCCCCTTGTTATTCAACATATACCTTCAACCTCTTGTGGAGGAGCTAACGCATAGGAATTGTCAAGTCTTTAACTATGCCGACGACACCCAACTGCTTGTTCAGTTGGAGAACTCGAGAGAGGCACAGGAATCAGTAAAGAACTTACTTAGATTCACTGTAAATTGGATGACCAACAACCTTCTGAAAGTAAACGCTGAGAAAACGGAGGTGTTGGTTATTACCAATCTGGAAAATCCCTGGTGTGATTTATTTTGGCCCCCAGAACTAGGGAAAACACCATCTCCAGGAAGAGTGGTTAAAAGTCTGGGCTTCAAGATTGACGTAGATCTTTCTATGGCCCCCCAAGTCTCGGCAGTGGTAGGTTCCTGTGTTGGTTTGCTTAGGCAACTTCGGAAGTTGACCCCCATTCTGTCTATCGCTACATTGCAATCCATAGTGTCCGCTACCATCATCTCCCGATTGGACTATGGCAATGCTTTGTATTTAGGCCTTCCTCAGAAACTCCTGAGGAAACTACAGGTCGTGCAGAATGACGCGGCTAGGTTAATCTACTCCCTGCCGACGAGCTCTCATGCGACTCCCCTCCTCCTGAAGCTGCACTGGCTGCCTATTAAATTTAGGGTGCAGTTTAAATGTCTCTGTGTGGCCCATAAAGCCATTTTTGGCAAGGCTCCTAAGTACATCAAAGAGCGATTGAGGAAGTACATGCCGGGGAGAGCCATACGGTCAAGTAAAGCCTGCAAACTGAGTGTACCCAGATTTAATCTTAAATCTAAAGGGGGCAGAGCTCTGTCCGTACTTGTTCCGCAACTCTGGAATGAGCTACCGGTTTCTTTGCAGGAAGACTTGCAACTACTATCCTTTAGGAAGAACTTAAAGACCCATCTGTTTAAAAAGATAACATCTATACTCTAAGGTGGTTCTATGGCAGAGGGTGCATTTGGGGTTGTGTCAGGTTATGTACCTTTTCTTGGAAGCGCTTAGAGACCAGTGGTGATTTGCGCTATACAAAAACACTGTAACATAACATAACATAACATAACATTTGGGATTTCATGAAACCTTTCATTCGATTCGACCCAGAATGCGGGGCAATCTGCTGTGGCCGCATATAAGTTAACAATGAAAAGTTCCTAGTTCTCTTTTATGATTTGTGAAATGACACATCTGCTTCTGTGTCATTTGCATGTTTAACTACTTTAATACCTGCAGATCTGGCTAAGACGGTGGTGACGCCATTTTTTTTGTCTCAGTCAGGTGAGCAGGCCAGTTCTGACTACCAGTTGTTTAAGAGGTTTCGGGCAATGTCCTTATCTATTCTGGTCTCTTGAAGGAGGAGGATGGAGGATGTTTCCTCCTAGTTTGTGGCAGTATTCAACTATTTTCCTTCTATTCACCGGATGATCGAGGCCTTTAACGTTAAATGATAATATCTTATGAGCGTTGCTAGCCATGGTATTTATTGCGAGGGCTGTCATCTAGGTTCGAGTCGTTTGGTGGGCATGCGAGAGGTGTAGAAGAGCATTTTGATGAACCTATTTGAGGTGGGTTATAGGGTCTAGTCTTGTTAGTTTATGATATCCCCTGCGGCAGAGAGCGGAGGAAGGGACGAGGAAAGGGGGAGATAAGTGAGAGGAAGGTGACGGGGAGACAAGAGGTCATAGAGGGAATAGAGGGTGAGATTTAAGAGAGCATAGAAATTAAGGAAATTAAATGAAAGCATAAAGACACGAAATGTGAATACAGTGGAAGCCACAGAGCCACAAAATGGGAGATTCACTTGGAGGAAGGAAGCAAAACGTAGGGGGTGGGGAGATGTGACAGCCAGACGAGAAGGTGCAGTCTGGCAATTGCCTGCAGGTAAGTAAGCTGACATGTGTGAGGTTTTGAGCTCTCTAGTGGTATCGTTTTGATGACAGGGCAGTGAATATGCCTACTTGAAGAGCATGACTTTCAATATATTTCCTGGTATGCAATATAAAAATCTCATTGTGATATGTTTCATATGTGCTACAATACTACATTATGTGAAAGTATCAACTATGTTACCATATATTATAATTCATGCATGACATCTCACACATCATATATTAAGACATGTATTATCTGAATTCCATGTAATACAGTTGAATCATTGAATCTCAGGATTTTGGACTTGATTTGTATTTGGCTGCCCTAGCTGTGATCATTGGCAGCCGGGATTCCCCGTGTCGGCAGACGTGTCTGGGTGAAGAAAGAAAGGGACATTTCTGGGTCGTGCATTATATAGTAAAAAATGTCCAATAAAGCATTGCTGTAGATCTGGGAGCACTATGGGAGAAATTGTTAATATTGTAAAGTCATGAAACTAACAACCAGTGAAGCATCAAGAGCAGACATGTCCTTTTTGTTCCCTTTTGACCTTTTATTTCAAATCAATAAATCAATCAATCAATCAATCAATCAATCAAGGAACTTGTAAAGTGCACTACTTACCCGTGAGGGCCTCAAGGTGCTGAGGGGAGGGGAGGGGGGTGCTGCTACTGCTTAAAGAGCCAGGTCTTGAAGAGCCTTCTGAAGGTGAGCAGGTCTTGGGTCTGCCGCAGATGGGTGGGGAGGGTGTTCCAGGTCTTGGCGGTGAGGAAGGAGAAGGATCTGCCACCGGAGGTTGTTCTTTGGATACGTGGGACGGCGGAAAGGGCGAGGCTGGTGGAGCGGAGCTGGCGGGCGGGAGTGTAGAAGTTGAGTCTGTTGTTCAGGTAGGCTGGTCCGGTGTTGTGGAGAGCTTTGTGTGCTTGGGTGAGGAGTTTGAAGGTGATCCTCTTGTTGACGGGGAGCCAGTGCAGGTCTCTTAGGTGGGAGGTGTTGTGGCTGCGGCGGAGGATGTTGAAGATCAGTCGGGCGGAGGTGTTTTGGATGCGTTGTAGTCGTCGCAGGTGTTTGGCCGGGATTCCTGCATAGAGTGTGTTGCCATAGTCCAACCTGCTGCTGACGAGGGCTTGGGTCACCGTTCTTCAGGTTTTGGTTGGGATCCACTTGTAGATCCTGTGAAGCATGTGGAGGGTGTTGTAGCAGGAGGAGGAGATGGCGTTGACCTGCTTTGACATAGAGAGGGAGGAGTCGAGGATGAATCCTAGGTTGCGTGCGTAGTCTGTGGGTGTTGGAACTGTTCCCAGTGTGGTCGGCCACCAGGAGTCGTCCCATGCAGAGGGGGTGGGGCCGAGGATGAGGCCTTCTGTCTTGTCTGAATTCAGCTTCAGGTGGCTTTTCCTCATCCATTCGGCAACGGCCCTCATTCCCTCATGGAGGTTGGTTTTGGCGGTGTGTGGGTCCTTGGTGAGGGAGAGGATGAGCTGGGTGTCGTCGGCGTAGGAGATGATGTTCAGGTTGTGCTGGCGGGCCACTTGTGCGAGGGGGCCATGTAGACGTTGAACAGGATCGGGTTGAGGGATGAGCCCTGGGGTATGCCGCAGATGATGTCAGTGGCTTCCGATCTGAATGGTGGGAGGCGGACTCGCTGGGTTCTGCCGAAGAGGAAGGACGTGGTCCAGTCAAGGGCCTTCTTCTGGATCCCAGCTTCTTGGAGGCGTGTTCTTAGTGTGTGGTGGCAAACCGTGTTGAAGGCGGCTGACAGGTCCAGGAGGATGAGGGCTGAAGTTTTGCCGTTGTCTAGCTGGCGCCTGATGTCGTCTGTGGCAGCGATGAGGGCTGTCTCGGTACTGTGATTTCATCTGAATTCGGACTGGGATGGGTCTAGGATGTTGTTGTCCTCGAGGTGGTGGGTCAGCTGTATGTTGGCGATTTTCTTGAAGACCTTTGCCAGGAAGGGGAGCAGGGAGATGGGCCGGAAGTTTTTGAGGTCCTTGGGGTCCGCCCTGAGTTTCTTGAGGAGGGTGTTGATTTCTTCATGCTTCTAGCTTTCCGGGAATGTCGCTGAGTCGAAGGAGAAGTTGATGACCTTCAATAGTTGGGGTGCGATGGTAGTGTCAGCTTTGTTGAAAATGTGGTGGGGGCAGGGGTCTGATGGAGATCCTGAGTGGATGGAGTTCATAACCTTGCGTGTCTCGTCGCCGTTAACGTGGGACCAGGAGGTCAGCTGGTTGGTGCAGGTGGTGTTCCGGGTGGGGTCTGTTGCAGTCGGGGCGGTTGAGGTGTTGAGGCTGTCGTGGAAGTCGGCGATCTTGCGATGGAAGAAGGTTGCCAGTGAGTCACACAGATCTTGTGAGGGCGGGATGTCGTTGGTGTTGGAGTTGGTGCTGGGGTTGGAGAGTTCCTTCACTATGTTGAAAAGCTCTTTGCTGTTGTGTGCATTGTTGTCCAGGCGGGCTTTGAAGGAAGATCTCTTGGCTGTTCTGATGAGGTGGTGGTGTCTGCGGATGGCGTCCTTGTGAGCTGCGTGGCTGTCTGGTGTGCGGCCGTGGAGCCATTTCTTCTCCAGTTTCCGGCATGTGCGTTCGGCGGTTAGGAGTTCTTTGGTGAACCAGGCAGCTTTCTTGCTGGAGTGGTTGATGGAGGGTTTCTTGAGCGGCGCAAAGGTGTTGGCACAGTCGTCGATCCACTCTATGAAATTTCGGGCGGCGGTGTCTGTGCCGGTGGGTTCTGGGCAAGGCTAGAGGTCAGCTGGTCTTCAGTGACTCTGCTCCAGCAGCGGCGAGGCAGCTGCTGTGTGTGGTTGGTTTCTTGAAGGTGAAGTGGATGCAGCGGTGGTCAGTCCAGTGGAATTCGGTGGTGTGATTGAAGGCGATGTGGGTGCTTGTGGAGAAGATGGGGTCGAGCGTGTGGCCGGCGGCGTGGGTTGGTTTGGGTAACGAGTTGTTGGAGGCCGAGGTTGGCAAGGTTGTCGATCAGGGTGGCGGAGTTGGTGTCGTTGTTGTTCTCGAGGTGGAAGTTCAGGTCCCAGAGGATGATAGAGTCGGTGGAGGCGAGAGCTTGGGTGCTGGTGAGGTCGGTGATGGATTCGCTGAAGAGGGTCCGGGTTCCGGGCGGCCTGTAGATGAGTGTTCCTCGGAGGGTGGTGTTGGGGTCGGTGTGGATCCGGAAGTGAAGGTGTTCAGCGGAGTGGATGGAGTCGTCTGCGAGGGTGTGGACCTGGAGGGTGGACTTGTGGATGATGGCTATTCCTCCTCCAATTCCGTTGGTGCGGTCTTTGCGGGAGATCTTGTAGCCGTCCGGGATGGCTATGGCGATGTCGGGTGCCGAGGAGTCGTTCCACCAAGTCTTTGTCAGGAAGGCAACGTCTGGGGCGGAGGTGTCGAGCAGGTCCCAGAACTTGGCGGCGTGTTTGTGTGCAGAGCGGGTGCTGAGGAGTATGCAGCTGAGGTGGTTGGGTCCGGTCCTGGAGGTTTGGTGGTTCTGTTGCAGGTGAAGTTGCAAGTGTGGCAGGAGAAGGGTCCGTGGGTGCGTTTCGGGGTGGCCTGGAAGCAGTGGTGGTCTCGGCCGGTGTTGAGAGCGTGGAGGGTGTTGGCGTTCTATTGGAGTCTGGCGACGTTGTGGGGTCCAGGGGGTCTGGCGCTGGGCATGGTACAGGTGCAGACGGGCGCAGACGGGCGAAGACGGGCTTGCCTTTGGTGCGCCAGCGTCGCGGCCGGGCAGCGGCCGCCATTTAAGGCAGGGAGGGAGGGAGGAGCAGCCGGGAGGCGGGAGCGGGGCGGTGAGGGGGCGTGGGCGCAGGGGTCCGCGGTGGGAATCGGTGTACAGAAAATAAGAGGGGGTGGGGGGAGCAAGAGCACAACAATGGACACAGAATACAAGGCAAGCAGGAACAAAAATGCACAAATGAAAATGCACCAATACTCAGTGGCGAAGCCGGGCAGAGAAGGAGAGAACACCAGCTCAGACCGGCAGCAGCAGAGCGCTCACACACAGGTGGAGCTGTTCGGCAGGAGGGTGGTGACCTGGCCTGAAGCAGGTTCAGGGGTCACTCCTGCTGCCGGGCAGCGGCCGCCATTTAAGGCGGGGAGGGAGGGAGGAGCAGCTGGGAGGCGGGAGCGGGGCGGTGAGGGGGCGTGGCGGGAAGCAGGGGTACAGAAAACAAGAAGGGGGTTGGGGGGCTCTATTCGTGCCCTTGAGTAAGTTATCTTTATTTATTTATATGTCGCAGTGATGCCTTTACACTTCCCTATGGCAGGGCTGGTGTCATGCGTTTTGTACATTTCTTTCTCCATTGAAGGCGGCATATGATTCCTCTGGTGCAAGGTAGCATTAATTACTCTTTTACACCACTTTTTTTTCTAGACCTCCTTATGGCACATGAATTGGGCTTGCTACTTTTTCCTT
The DNA here is from genome assembly GCF_964261635.1 of Lissotriton helveticus. NCBI lineage: Eukaryota > Metazoa > Chordata > Amphibia > Caudata > Salamandridae > Lissotriton > Lissotriton helveticus. The sequence continues at coordinate 179,211,562 of NC_136059.1, read as the reverse complement.
TTGAATTAAGTTGGTAAAGATTTGAAAACATTAAATGTTGTGTGGTATTTTACCACTTATGTCCTTTATATTTTTTGTAAATGATACCTGGGAGCACTGGTGTTTATTTGTTGTTTTACTCCCAGGCCTCATAGGTTTATGGATTGCTCGTGTAGCTTAACATGTGGAATCCTCAATTAAGTACTAATCATGGACAAGTAGACAAGATCAAATATGCCTTTTTGGCCAATTTATTCGATGGAAGGGGAAGTTTCCTATCTTTAATAATATCTATCACCATGTTAATGCTGCCACCCACAATGTCAGAGTCTGCACCAGCATGATGCAGTGATTCTGCAATGCATCCAGTAATTTTATTTGTGGTTCATAAGGAACTTTGCTTTGCCTCTCTTGCTGTGCCCACATCGCTTCTCTGCATCTTGCTGACTCCAGCCTGGGGCTCTGCCCGCCCGCCTCCCGCCGCCTGACGCCTCTTACCACCTCGACGTCTGGCTGCCGAGCGGAGCGTGGGTGGCCTCAGAGACCACAAGCCCCAGCATCCCTAGCGGCACACACCTCGAGCTTTGCGCGCCAGGAGGCGCTCAAAATCAGCATCACCCCGGTCGAGGGGGGGAACTTTGCTTTGCCTCTCTTGCTGTGCCCACATCGCTTCTCTGCATCTTGCTGACTCCAGCCTGGGGCTCTGCCCGCCCGCCTCCCGCCGCCTGACGCCTCTTACCACCTCGACGTCTGGCTGCCAAGCGGAGCGTGGGTGGCCTCAGGGACCACAAGCCCCAGCATCCCTAGCGGCACACACCGCGAGCTTTGCGCGCCAGGAGGCGCTCAAAATCAGCATCACCCCGGTCGAGGGGGGGAACTTTGCTTTGCCTCTCTTGCTGTGCCCACATCGCTTCTCTGCATCTTGCTGACTCCAGCCTGGGGCTCTGCCCGCCCGCCTCCTGCCGCCTGACGCCTCTTACCACCTCGACGTCTGGCTGCCGAGCGGAGCGTGGGTGGCCTCAGAGACCACAAGCCCCAGCATCCCTAGCGGCACACACCGCGAGCTTTGCGCGCCAGGGGGCGCTCAAAATCAGCATCACCCCCGTCTCGCGGGACGCCAGGCGAAGCTCGGGCCAAGGGCGGGCCCGTTTAAGCCTGTTAAAGACCGGGTAAGACTGGACTGGGCCACGTCCCTTGCATTTTTTCCGGACACCCTGTCAGTGTATCTGTATTGACTCTCTTTACGCAATGTTATCTAATTGGTGTATCCTCTTATTCTTGATATTATATCACTAAACTACAGCAGACTTTGTCCAACCATGAATAGAGGCACCAGAAGCAAAACGGCGTTAAGTACTGCACAGGTAACAGGCCCTATAGATCTCTTTATCACCCGGACTAATGAGGTGATAGACCAGAGCATAGTTCTGCTGGAGCGTCGAGTATCCCATGAACTGGAAATAGATAGAAGATCTTCTATGGGGCTCCTTGCTTCTGCCCAAACCCCCATCCACCAGGGGCTGATCACCCCCTTACTACTTCCACCAGAAATCACTGTAGAGATACACACGGTCCCTAGTGTAGTGGATCTCTCTGCTACCCAGTTGTCTCTTGATTTGCAATCGAGTGAAGACTTGGAAACCCCCCCCGATTTACATCTGACACACTACCATGCAGAAACCCCAACAAAAAACGCTAAGGGTAAAAGGGAGGGAGCAATTGCAAAAAGGGTTAGGGGAAAAAAGAATACTTTTATTTCTAATAAACCTATACCCCCTAAGAACATTAAAAAAACTGCTCCAAATTCTTCTCTTCAAAGCTCCATAAATTATAACAACACCCCCCAATTTAACACCACTGGAGTAGTCGAGAACTTAACTGGTTTGGGGGCAACGGGGGGTACATGTAATACATGTAACTCATGCGCAGCTAACAACCAATTGCTTTTAAAAAGTGTGGGGGAACTCTTTAAACGTTACCTACATCCAGTTGAAAAAAGTCTCATGAACATCGAGAAACAATTAGCAAAATTGAATACTCCACTGTTTTTTCAGAAATTACTAGGCCCGCTCACTACAGGGGGGGGGAAACTAATGCTACCAGCACATTAGCTCAACCAGCACAATCTTACACTCGAGTAAAATCTATATCAACTCCAAAAATTGTAAATAGGCAGCAGACACCTGCACAAGACACATCACAAATCATAATAGGAGACGGGAAGGTAAAATCAAACCACGCCCTACAGACCCCCCAGGCATCCACGGGTTTATCTAAAGGCCCAACTCAGGTAGCCAAGCCGAAAGCGACACCACTCATTCCTCCGAAAAGGCTGGCCCCAAAACCACTGGGCGCAGGGAGAAAGGGAGGGAGGTTCAGGCGTCCGACACACTTGCCACCTGAGGCCACCCCATATACTGTCATCCTTACCGGGGTCCCAGAGTTGCCGGACAACACAGACGAACGTCCCTGGTCCCTTCGTAATAAGGTTCTGCAGTGGTTGAGCCAAAATAGACCTCTTCAATCAGCAAACATTAGCAGAATCTCCACGGTACACAGAGTGCCCTGGGTTGGAGAATCCCAAAAAAGCATACAGGGCGACTGTATTATAGTCAATTTTGACGATCCTTCCACGGTTGACTATATTTGCTCCTGGCCTGCTCTGGATAAGAAGGGTGGGATTGACACACATCGCCTCTCCTTCTTTTACCCACCTTCGAATCTATATGATTATGGAGTACCTCCGAACTGGGAAGAGGGCCCAGACTGGTCCTGGAACCAGGTGGGCCATTTGAATAGACATAGAAACAGAAACTGGACCAGAGACTGGGAACCACGATCTTGGTTTCCCAGAAGAGAACACTTTAACCTGGAAGGATGGGGAGGATTCCCTACAAAAAATAGATACGACTGTTTAGAAATGGTTGATTGACCAACAGGGTACACACAAGGGGTTTACCAGGCATCTAGCACCTCCCCCGTTTTCTCAGCCCCAGACTTAGCACACTATTCTCATAATAATAATCAGACTCCCTTCTATACTAGCTCCATATTGACAAATATTAACACCATCCCGAGTCAAATATCAGCATCTCAGACCCAGCTACCCTCCCAACATTTAGCCATAGAACCAACTGTGGAGGGTCTCCCCACCACTGACATTAACGAGAATACCGATACATTGTCCTGTGACAATATAATTATCGATACTCTGGACAAGTCATGGCAAAATGTACCTACCACCACGAGCTTACCCCAACTGAAAGATGGTCCACTTCAGATCAAGAGGAGAGCCAGCCTGACATTAACATTGTGGAATATCGCAGGTCTCTCCAACAAATCCAAGGACCAAGCCTTCTTAGCCTTTGTAGATAAATATGATATAATATGTCTACAGGAGTGTTGGGACCAAGAGGCGACTCATATACAGGGCTTTAGTACCTTTTATACCCCCGCCACTCAGGGAAATCGAGGTAGGGGATCTGGAGGCTTGTGTACGTACATTTCCAACCTGGCTAATTTGGCAGTGAAGACATACTAAGTGGAGGGGCTTAAAAACAGAGAGTGTAAATCACTGCAGGGCTTTTTGCTAAAAGGGAAAGGGCGGCGCACTCTTTTGATTAATCTATATAATAACGTCAAGAAAGAGGACGCCAAAGCATTTATAAGTGAGCTGACCTCTATTCTAAATAAAGGAGTAGGGGAAACTGATTGCATTCTCATAGTTGGAGACTTTAATTGCCATTTATGCCCCACGGTGATTCAAAAATTTGCGGCCTAACAAATCTAAAAGGGGAACCTTGCACGCATTTTGAACACACTGTATTCGGCAACTTGTTTAACCAACTTATGCATGACTGGGATCTAGGATACGCTAACGAACTGAGTGAGCCCATGGTCGCATTCCAACCTACATTTCACGGCCTAGGGGTAGGTACCGTGATAGATTTCGTGTTGATGTCTAACAATAACCAGGGTATCGCAAAAGGGTTCAAAACTGAAGAACTAGCCATGAGTGACCATTTCCCAATAGGCGTCAGCCTTGTCGCTGGCAGTCCTGACAGCCATGAAATAAGTACATCTGAAAGACTATATCGTCATAACATCTCCCTGTCTAGAAAAAACGGGTATGCTATTAAATGGGCCAAGGTCGACCCCAAAAAATTCCTAGAAGAGGTTATCAGCAAAAATCGAGAGCACTTTATAACATGCTTAGAGCAAAATCCTAATCCCCATTTGATTAGAGTGGCATATGATAAGATTGTTGCCACTATAAATGATAAATTAACGAGGAAACAAAAAGCCGGAGAGAAATCCAGACTAGCCTTCTGGTTCGATTCGGCCTGCACCAAAGCCCATAAAGCTCTTTTACAGGCAATAAAGATCTTACCGAAAGATACCAGCCTAGCCAGAGCTGCGAGATCATTTTATAAAAAGACAGTACAACATAGGAAGAATGAACTCAAAACTTTAGCTTGGGAGGCCCTAATCAAGGCTAGTGCCCTTCGGGACAACATCTCTTTTTGGAGAGAAGTCAACGCCCCTTTTTTTGCGGAGAATAAGACCGACTCCCTGGAGATCGCCATACCCGAAGACGTATGGGTCAGTTACTTCGCGGCTTTGTATAAAAAAACGGTGATCCAGTGACGTCAAATCATCATGTGACTTCGCATCTTTCTGACATACCACTACAGTCTGAAGTACCAACCACTATGAGCTCCTTTCCCTTGAATATTGCTTTCTCTCCATTAGAGGTCGAGCAAGCCATTCGAGAGAGTGCCAACTCAAAAGCCCCAGGGTCAGACGGAATACCTATTGATTTATTCAAAGAAAACCTAGAACTCTGGGCCCCACTTTTGACAAACGTACTGAATATTTATAGTCAAACAGGTTTTCCTGCCACATGGCACGAAGCCATTGTAATCCCTATCTATAAAAAAGGTGATAGGCAGGACCCAAAATCTTATAGACCCATTTCACTCCTTGATTCCCTGATGAAGGTAGCAGGCAGGGTATTATTGATAAAACTGCAAACCTGGGCCAAACGTAAAGGGGTTCTTTCTAAACTCCAATACGGTTCTAAGAGCGGCCTGGGTACGGTCGAGCAGGGCCTAAATTTAACACTGATTATGAACAAATATATGACAGTCAAAAAAGGGAACCTGTTTCTGACGTTTGTCGACCTAAGCTCGGCTTTTGATTGCTTAGATCACAATCCGCTATGGAACACCCTGACCAAGATGGGTATAAATCCACACGTTTTGAATTTTATTAAGGAACTCTATAGAGATGCAGGAGCCACGGTACGACATGGCAAAAATGGAGAACGAACCAAAAAGTTTCCCATAGAAAAGGGCGTACGGCAGGGCTGTATTCTTGCCCCTTTTCTTTTTAATCTATGTATAAACGAAGTGGCAGATTTTTTAATAAACTTGGAAGTTGATTATCCTAAAATAAACGGCGAATCGGTACCATTACTTTTATATGCCGATGACGCCGTTAGAAGGCTCTAACTGGCTTTTCAACTTTCATGAGTAACAGAGGGTTGAAGATCAACGTGGGTAAAACTTTCACCATGTGCTGCACCTCAACAAATAACTCTAAAACTGACTGCAAAACCTTTGTGAATGAAACAAAGATAGGCTTGACAAAAACATTTTCATACTTAGGCATTACTTTTAATATCAGGTGAACATGGTCCACAGCTATTACCACTCGCAGCCTGGCTTTCACCCGCACCATAGGCGCATTAAAACAATTCGCCAAGAGACTGGGCGGGAAACCAGTCGACTCTTTGCTCATGATTTATGCAGCGAAGTGCGTCTCAACCGCAACATATGGTGCAGGCATATGGGGGACGGCCGACTGCACACAAATTCAAACTGTGGAAAACGCTTTTTTTAGGTTTCTGCTTGCAGTCCCAAGATCTGCCTCCACGACCATATGTCATAAAGAATTAGATCGAGCCCACATCACTGATATTATAAAGATAACCCCAGTCATGTTGTGGCACAAGATATGGTCTTCAAAGGACACAGCTTTTAGTAGGGATGTTATTCAAGACTGCATGAACCAATCAGCTGTTAGTAAGTTCACCTAGCTTTCCTATGTTACATTTTTTTTATTTTCTATTGTTCCCCCAAAATGTACACAACACCAAGTACTTGTATGCAAATTCCAAAGAAAGTTCTAAAGGAAATCTGTCTCACGTTATTAGAAGACAGGCGGTGGTTTATGGATGGCAATAAATCTACGGTCATTTCCCACAGTCTCATTTCTCATGGGCCGGGCTTACATCCTTACCTGGACCCGGCATTCTCCAGCTATCACAGAATGCTACTGACACGGATGAGAACAGATTGTTTTTATAGGCTGATATCATTCCCCGCCACAAATGACTGGTCCGTTTCCCTAATTAAATGTCCTTGTGACGACATATCAACCCAGTCAAACATTCATTGCATTTTCTTTTGCAAATATTACGAGTGGGGTATAAAGCGCTATCTGCTACCCATTCTTAAGACGTGGGGATTGAGGGAATGCAAACCAGCCTTGATTAGACTTTACCTATTGCAAGATGAACTTACCATGCATGCAGCTATTACATTTCTGAAATATGCAGTAAGATGCAGAGGGACGATGGTTTAATGTTAAAAAATTGTTTGTATATTTGTATTATACTGTACCTTATTACACTCTATAGTACATTACAAATAACCTAGGTCCCTTTTGCTTAACGTTTTTAACTTTTTTAACTGTTTTATGAATTGTCTTTTTACATGTTTCACTGAACTTTGAAATATTTTTTAAAACTTGGAAGCTTAGAGTAATAATGTGCTTAATGTATGATATGGATGTAATGTTTTTATATCTAATGTGCTTTTATGGTTTTTTCTACAAATTCCGAATAAAGCTATCTTTGAACTTGAACTTTGAACATAAGGTTCATATAGACACATTGTAGCTAGTGGTTTGCCATCAGTCAAACCTTCCCTTGTAAGTATTACACTTAAGAATCTATTATAACATTCTCTGTCATATAGGGAATGTTGTATCTAGCTCACAGCAACGTGCTCCTAGCATAAGAGGAGAGTGCAGCGAAGAAGAGTCGCCCCCTCCTTTTACTCATCTGCCTTAACACCTTAGATTTAGTGAGATGTGTTTCTTCGAGACATGTTGTATCGATTGCCTCCTATGCATAGGAACATACATTGTAGCGTTTTAGTAGACTGCCCAGGCCTCTCACATTCCATGTTAGAAATCTATGTGTCTGTGGTGACTATGCACATAGTGTGTGCTCACCACGTCTTTCCAATGCTGTCTTTTATGTGGGTGTCATGCTGCCAAGCGAACCGCAGCAATTGAGATCACATGCCATGTCTACTTAAACACCCCCCTGCAATGCTCATGTGCCCTATGGGGGACCATAAAATGCCTTCTGACACAAGCATGAGACCCTGAGCTATGAACTCCAATAATACTCCCCCTCTAACAGGGTTCAATACTGCTGCCACATAAGAAACACTAAAAAAACACTAGCATCCTCATACCATTTTGATACCTTAAGACTACTACAGCGTATACAATAAATAATTGAAGCTCCAGGTAGCCACTCCTGTCTCTCAATCTTGCTGAATGCATCAGGAAGTATAAACACCCAAAGACCCAACTTGCTCTGAACAGTTATCTGTATTTTTAAGACATAGGAGGAGTTTTTCAAAAAAACATACAACTTCCATCACAGGAAAGACTCACTGCCGCTAACCTGTTAGTCCAACTGTTCAATTTAAAAAAGCGCCTATACACCACATTCCATATAAACAGCAGGAGGAAATTTGTAAGCACAAAAATGTTGTGACCAAAAAAGTGTGAGAAAGGTAAGAAAGTACCTCACGTTAGCATCACCTGGGGGGCTGCTGGTTGGTACACACAAGCTTGCCCACGTTGTCATCATCAGTAACTTTATTAACCATAAAGAAAAAGAGTGTGTGTTTTCAAATTTATCGGAGGTGAGAAAGGAAAAGAAAGAAAATCAGTGAAAACGTATGCAGATGCACTGTCAGTGCTTGTGTCACTCAGTGCCCACTGATCCCCGTGAGTAAAGAAATGCAGTTCTCAGAATTAAAATGGGGTAGGACTCACTTCCAAAACGTAATTTTATTAGGTACCGTGGGCCTCCTCAAATTACAAGGATGCCGTAGACTTGGCCATTTTCAGGTGCAAAAGGCCAACATGTTTCGTTGCCAACCTATTTAGGCAACTTCATCAGGGCTGATGGGAAAACTAGTCTTCTCCTTTCTTGTTTATCACACCTGACCGAGTGGTTGCTGTCATCCTTCGTACCTTCGAACCACTTCTATGGGGGTCATGCGCCAAATGGTCACTTGTCCCAATGACAACTGCAGTCGTCAGTGTCACCGCATCCGTGGATTGCCTGTCCAGTGAGGGAAGTTTTATGTTTTTTTTTTAAAAACTCCCCCTATGTCTTTAACATACAGTTAACTGTTCAGAGCAAGTCAGGTCTTTGTGTGATTATCTATTATTGGGTGGGGGGGGCGCCGACCTGACTGTTTACCCCCGGTGCTCCTTTTGTGTTTTTGCGTTTTTGCATCAGGAAGTAAACAGGAATGGTGTCTGCTTGCTTACAGCATTGCCTTACCAATTACACTCATTAAGAATCATTAAGGAGTAGGATAGAGGCCACACCTTCTTGATATGCCCTGTCCCAAATTGGAGAGTTTGTTACTTCCACTTACAACAGGTCAGCCGCCGTCATAGGAGTTATTGTCAGTGTTTGTTTGGCATCTCAAATGCTAAAATGGTTCTAGCCTACGGCCATGTCTGATCCCAGAGTCCCTTAGTCTGCTGATTCATCCTGAGTCTCTCTCTCCATCTCTCTTCATTGGGAAAGCGCAGACACTTTTTTTTATCTTTCTTTAAGGGATTGGATTGCTCTTTGGCTTGTCTGTGTCTATTACAAAAATTTTATCTTATGCATTTCCAGTTTCACAACCTTTGTGATGCCTACACCTGAACTTTACAGTCCACCATCAATTGCAGTACCCATTTTGTTGCTGCTCCTACATTGTATTTTTAAAGAGGGCTGTTGTCATCCAAAACGTGTAGCTAGGTGAGGAAAAACAACATGGATTTCCAGTCTACAGTTCTGAGATAATTCTTGACTTTAATGAATGAGTTGAGCTGCTGCTAGATAGCGGTAGTAAAGCCAGGGAACATTTACATTTTGCTTTGGTCTGATAAGAGCATGCCATTCCACTTGGTAATGTGGGGGAGAATGTCGTTGACTCTATAGTAAAGTAGTTTGGCTACTACTGCCCAGGGTTGGACCAGATTTGTGGGGCATTGCAGGTACTCATTGTACTGAGAAGAAGTGTGATAGGCCTTGGGAGTCGCAAAAGTAGTGGTTATTTTTCCAAGTAAAGCTCCATTGTTGAGCCCCCAATCTTCTCAGAGAGTTTGACAATCCAGAGGTTACTTCTCCTGAACCACACTTAAGATTCCTCTGCTCTGTAGTTGATATATTTCACTCTCTTCTGCAGTTATTTGAGCCGTTTTGTTGCTCTGGCACTGACACACACGCCATTGCCACTCTGTCCAATATTTTTCTATGATCTCCCATCAGGGTCAGGCTCGTGTTAGTGTTCATTCTTAGTCTCGGGGCCGAACTGGAATGACTGATTGCCACAAATATTGAGTCCAATTTGGTCACCATTGACATCTTCTGTGACTCTATTGTCTGTGCGGAATTCCACTCCATGCCTTATTCCACTGCTAGGCCTCTTCAGCAAATGTCCCCATTCACAGCTCCAATCCTCTGCATGAAAGCCACTCATCAAGCCCCCTATTCAAAGGCCAATATCTGCAGCCTCCAGCTTCCACCTTCCACCCTCCTCAATCAGACAGTCTAGAACTCCACCCCCAGACTTCCAACCGAGCTCTTAACTGCAGTGTGCATGATGCCCCTTGCACATATTGTTCCAACTACATCAGTTCTTCTCAAGATTCATCAACCATATTGGCCTGTGTCAATAATTCTTTCAGTGCTGCCCATCCCCATCCAATTGGCTGGTGTGGATGTTGTCTTCAGCAGCAGCATAAAGAAGGATTCAATTGTGGCTCTGGGAGCCAGGCCAAAAAAAGCTAGTCATCCATATTGCCTGGCCACATCCCCCACTTACAAGAGTTGATATCCAAATACAAAACATGTTGTCTGAGTCTTGTCAGTACTAATTTGACTGGAGCTCTATGTTGATATATGCAGCATATCTGCGTTTATTAGGATGTCATCAAGATACACCACCTTGAAGTTGTGCAATAGATTGCCAAAGATGTTCACAAAATGCCGAAATGCAGCTGGAGCATTACTGAGCCCAAAAGGCATCATGTGATATTCTTACTGTGCATACTGTCTAATGAAGGCCAACTTCCACTCATTTCCCACCGGTGAGCTGAAATGCAGGATAAAACCTTTTTTCCAGGTTTTCTTTAAGGTCATTGCATAGGAAGAATAGATGTAATATAACAGCATCTGGAATCAGTTCAGTCTGAGAATCTGATATACAGGTAATCTTGACGGGTCTATTGAAATAAGGATTATATGTGGCAGATGTTGAAATAACATGCCTGCTCATTCAATGTCTGTCTTTTAGGAATGAGCCACTTCATTTTCTTTGAAAATGGGCAGTCTGGCCACTACTGAAAACAAAGAATGTTTTATAGCTGCCTTCCATTCTCCTCAGTTATATGTGGTCCTGTAGTAGCTCCTATTTGCCTTGATTCATTCTCCATGGCCGGAAGAACAGGTTAAGTTAAGGAATACCATGTTTTGCAAAAATATCCTATTCTTTATAAATTGGTTCCTTTCTGCTGTGCATTAATTTGGAGTGTTAAATCAAGTAGGGTGGTCATAGTCATAAGTCGGTTCACCAATAAAGATAGGATGCCTTTTAGTTGTTCTCTAAATCCTTGTCCACACAAACCCCTTTTTTTGCATGTGGAGACCTGTGTGTGTCTTTTCACAAAGATTGCCTTCAACTGGGCTAGAAATTCATTGTAATTAGCTAACCAAGGATTTTTATTGATAATAAGTGGTATGGCAAACATTAGAACAGGGGTATCCAACCGTTTCTGTAATATGAGCTATTGGTGTTAAGCTACTACTATTATTAATGATGAAATAGTGAACATATCAGACAAGATTACATTAGTGGCCACCATATACAAGATTACCAGCAGTGATCACCTCAGTGCATCAGGCACGGTAATGTAAAAACACTTTGGCGTATATTCTCAAGAACGTGTGGTAACCATCGCAAAAGTAACTTAATGCAACTGTGCATATCGCAGTCTATCGCAAGAAAATAACACCATCTTAACGTCCAATTCTCATCCAGGCAGCACCATGCGATAGTAGCATGTTAACGTGCCAAATGACTACGCAAAAGTCAACATGACTAACAAAAAATGGGAAACACGAATGCCAAAAAAGCTGCGATGCCCCAAAATGCAATACCAAAATCAACGATAACCAGCGACAGCCCCGCAATACTCACGCGCCATGCAGGAAAACGCACTATAAAAGCAAAACCAAAAAAAACAGGCCAAAACCAATTCAAACTGCGTAGCACCATGGATGCACCTGGAAAGAGTTCAGAGGAGAAACCAAACCCCACAAGCCCCACGGAGGATCAACATGGAACCCTGTGTTCGGGGAAGGGCAAGGAGAAGAGGAAGACGTGGTTCAGTCCGCAGGAAGACAGGATCATCGTCACGGAGGTGATAGGACACTACCAACAACTGTTCGTCACCTCCACTGTGGCACTGGCAACACAAACGGAAATATGGCAGACCATCGTCACCAGCCTCAATGCAGTCAGAGAGGCAAACAGGACAAAGGAGGAAGTCAAGAGGTGCTGGCATGATGTGCAAAGCCATACCAAAGAGAAACTTGCCGCCAACAGGAAGGCAGCAACGGCAACTGGAGGTGGGAGCCCTGCGCCACAGGAGGAGCTGGATGAGCTGGAGAAAATGGTGGCTGCAATTGTAGGAGAGTAGGATCTGCTTCCTATGGTTACCCCCACTTTTTGCTGTGTTTCACTGGTTTATCAACTTTAGTCTGGCTGTGGCCCTACTAATCAGGACCACAGCCTAGCTGTTCTCTCTCTAAATTGGTTACCTGTACATTAGGTACACTCCAGATTGGTTCCTGGGTTACCCTTGTGGGTCCCTAGTATATGGTACCTTAGGTACCAAGGGCATAGGTACCCCAGAGGCCTACCAGGTGCAGAAGCATGTATTATGCCACCCCTCGGCAGCCTTCCAAAATGGCACCACAGGTCTGCACTTGCAGCCTGGGTAAGGTGGTGTAAGCAACCCTTACTGAGATATACTACACCTATATCTACCTTTTAAAACAGACACATATTAACCTATAATTCACTCCTATGGCAGGCATTGACAATCCTGAAGGCAGAGTCCTTGGTTTTGTGTGAGAGGGTGTCCAGCATGAGTTGAGCCCCTCTGCAGCTTTCGGACTTACTTCCTTATGGCTGTTCTGAGATACAGCCATACCATATACTCTTAAGTGCATTATGATTCTTGCGGTTAATGCCAACTTTGGAATGGCTGCATCAAAACATGTTGTGTTTGGTGTCAAACACTTTGGAATACTACCCCCAGCCAGTTCTGGCGGCGGGGGTAGCATTCCACCCTTCTACAGGGAGAAGACATGTACACACTCGTAAACCCAGTAGAAGTTAAACAGAGCCCAGCATCACAAAATGGATGCTGCTGCCACAGACACAAGTCTGACCTCCTGCTGCTGGATGAAACCCTGACAGGGTAGGCCTGGACAATAGGTTTCCTGTCCAGGGAGGTGCTGGTACCTCCTCAGACAGGCTTTAGTGTATTGGGGCAGGGTGGATTGCATTCAGTGAATGCTTTCCATACAGTGCCTGGGGCACACAAGGTGTCTCCGTGCATTTCCCAGTTCAAACTGGTAGCTGGGGCACTCAGCCCCAGCTCTGGTGTAAAACTGGAAAAAGGGGAAGGGGTGTAACCACCAAGTATAGGAACCCAGTCACTAGGACTTCAGATTACCCTGGACGAAACTCTGCTACAGAAATCTTCGACCTTTGACATTCCATATCAACTGGAAGATGGAAGAAATCTCCCTTGGAGTCAAGGAGTGACTCCCCTGTTCAAACAGGCACCAAAGAAGCATCTTGCCGGTCTGCATTTTCAAGGCTCCTGCCAGATCCTGAAGAATCTGCGACACTAGATATGGACTTCCAGACATCTCTGAGCTCGACACAAGATCCCAGCAAAGTTGAGACCCGCAGCCGACACGATAGATCTGGGACCGGAACTCCTGGACATCCTGCATATTTGCATCAACTTCCCGAGCATTCCCGAAGTTGTGCATTGGGCTAATTGTATTCCAAGCCCTGAGCACCTTTTGCATGGAGGATTGTGGGCCTACACTTTCAGCATTTCAGTTGAGGCGCCTTCGCGATCCCTAGTCCGTCGACTGGTGGGTCCCCATTGTGGTATATAAATAAATAATACCGGATCTATTTTTGGATGAATGAATGAATAACAGATAGCTCAATAAATAAGAGTCAAGATTCGAGGTAGTGGGAGTTTTTTGCAGGTTTAATACAGCATAAGGACAGGAACAGGACAACCTGCATAGAAATAGGATGACAGGGCCCAGCAGCTGCTGGGGCTGGGATGAGCGCGCTAACTTTTAATAACAATACACGAGCATATATACATAGCGCAAACACATAGCATTACATTGCAGTAGGCGTAGCAGTGGGTGGAGCAGAAGGCGTGACGCGTAGCAGTCGCGAAAGATAAGAGTAAAAAGAAGGTGTAACTCAGACATGTGATGCAAACGTAACAGAATATGTCATGAATGGGCGGAAACATAGGAGGGGGCTACCTAAGGAGCCGGGACCTCTAACCTAATGGTGCGCGCAAACTGGCAATGACGTGTTACTAGGAGAAGCTGGGGGCTATGAACTCTGTGCTAGGAGCAGAGACTAAAGTCTGGAGGGTCGGAGCGACATGTACCTAAACCCTATCTGGTATCTAATGTTTAGGGAACATGTTGATATAAACTAGAAGTCATGAGGGGAAAAGCTAATTGACTCTAAGACCAGAGCATGCATTTATTCTACATGTAGTGCATGATGAAGAATATTAAATGACCATTAAATACAGTATTTCTCTTAATATGGAGCCGAATAGGCTAGACAATGACGGAAACTATTGATGCAGTTCAGTAGCTTAGGAATGCAGAGAAGGAGGACTAAACTGATAGCTGGAATCATAACATAGTCTTGGCAGACTCGGAGGCAGAGCCAAGCTGCACCGGGCACTGCGAGGCAGGAAGTAAGTGAAGGGTCGAGGATACAGGTGGGGGCTGTATCGCTCCTCAGCGAGGCTTCAGGAGACAGGGGCTGAATCTGATGTCCGGGCCCTGTTGAGGCCTAGAAACGGGGACTTTATAATGAAATAACGTGCACACTAAGAAACGTGGCAACATAACTTTACATAGGCCTGACACTCATATTACTCATGAGGACTAGGAAATGGCATATCAGAGGTGGACACAACTATAATTGCGTCTTGAATCGGACATGGGGAATAACATATGCATATTGGTCATGCACACATAACATATGATGGATGACTCGTAGGGACACAGAACATGACAAAATTTACTTTTCCACATTCCCTCCTTGTCACTACGTTTCCATCAGGAAACATCAATATTCATGATACCATCTATCATTTCATACAGTATCATTTGTTCATCTCGAATTGTCTTGGAACGAGATTTAGAACGGGGCTTGGGACTAGGAATACAAGAGGTAGCACACTTGCCGCAAATCGCAGGGCCACATTGCATACAGAGGCAGCAGCTGAATATGATCGCTACTGCGATACCTAGAAAAGACAGGACTTTCCATCCCCATGCGGAAATTATATTCCAGAACCAACCGGACCATGTCCAGGTGCCTGGATCTTGGTGTAACAGATGGGCAATTTTATGAAGTCTGGTTATAGCTGAATAAACAGACGGCGCGTTATTTGGAATGAAAATGCAGCAACTGGATCCGAGGACTCTACAGGCCCCGCCCCTATCGGCCAGTATGACGTCAAGGACGAGACGATTCTGGAGCACAACAATTCTCATAAAGGATTGCTCTTCGGTTAAGTTACCTAGAGCGGAGGCAGTCTCATCTACTACAGCTTCAAGGGTTCTTGTTAACCTACGAATTAGCTTACTGTTTACAACTGTACCTAAATAAGGGAAAACACCTTTATCAATGTCAATGAATTGCTCTGCAGCAGTCTCAGTATAATCGACAATCGGGAGGTTTCTCTTGTGTCTAGTGTGTACTAGGTAGGAATTCCTATGGTAGTCAGGTGGTGCTAGAAAAACAGGTGGCAGTAGGAAGGCAATGTAACAGGTTCCCTCCCAATCGAGGGGCAGACGAACATATGCAGTTTGACCACAAACGAAATAAGAATGACGTGAAGCTTTAAAAATAGATTTCCCACTGTCACTATACTTGATAATAGTAGTACAATCACTATGTCCTACGTGTACAGAACCATAACTACGAACACATAATTCGCCTTTGACTGGTAATACTGAAATAGCAGGTGAATCCATAGAATCTGGAGTAGTATCAGACTGAACATTCAGGACCATGAAATTCGACGAATAGTTGCCTAAATTGTACACTTCATTTTCTAGGTCTAAACCTGTTCTGTGGGGGAGACCTTTCTTGTCTGGGAAACATGTGCTGTTAAGAAAGGACATATCTGTCGAGGATGACGTTAACGTGGACCATGCTCCACACGAACCATTATGTGAAAATGGATAAGGAAAGAGTGGCAGAACTCCCTTCGGTGTCTGGAAAGGGGGGAGTCGACCACACACCCAACAATTAGTGGCATTGCTGGTCTGGTGTGAATAATGTAACATGCGGATAAATGTATTGTTACGCATCGCGAGGCGGTATGAATATTCATGAGGAGGCAGATCACTAAACGTGTGCTCTACTGTAACATTAGAATGCTTATTTACATGAGGAACTGGAAAACACAGGTAAAATGCGTAACTGGTGCAGGAAATCAAAAGGCTGAGAAATAATATGAAACTTAGAAAAATGATACATCGAATTGAGTTTTGACTAACTCTCTCACTATGGGGGTCTATTTTATACATGTCAGAAACAGTCTAACCGTTTCACCTAGGGGAGGACTTATACAATCAAACTGACTGACTTATTTTACTAGACCGGAGTTTTTGCTTATACTCCTGCTGCGGAGTTTTCTCTACCAAGGGAGGGGTTGTATCAATGTCATTTGCGGGACAGTCCTTGAGAGCAATATTCTGGCAATCCTTCGAATCCTGGGAAATGTTCTTAAAGACGGGTTTCAGTCCTTTAAAAAGTTTAACATGAGAAAGGTGCACCCAGCCCTTGCGTCCTTCCAACTTCACGGCTGTACGGGTGGTGAGGAGGACCTATCGGGGCTCTTTCCAACGAGGCTCCAGCGGACTTGATCTGTCAAAGTTCCGGACGAGCACCATCGAACCTGGAACGATCTCATGCGGTGCCACCTCGGTATTGTCTGGAAATGCGGCGGCAACCTGTGAACGACATGAGTTGAGGGCAGACATCAAGGAAGCTAGGTAATCTGTCAGCATATTACATGAAACATCAGTAATACTTCGGGGTCTAGGAGTACCCCACATGTTAGGGGGGCGGCCGAAAACGACCTCATACGGGGACAGACCTGATCTGGAATGTGCGACCATGCGCATATAAAACAAAGCGACTGGCAGAGCTACTAGCCAGTCCACACCCTTATCTTTACATATTTTGGCAATTCGAATTTTCAGAGTCTGATTATGTCTCTCGACTAGACCGGCTGCTTCAGGATGGCGTACACAATGGAACTTCCACTGGTACCCTAGCAAAAGGGAAACATGCTTCATCAACTCAGATGAGAATGGCTGGCCGTTATCAGAATATACGACTCTAGGGAGTCCATATCGAGGGAAGAATTCACGAACCAACTGTTTGGCAGTGGTCGCGGCTGTGTAATCTGGGACTGGATATGCTTCTGTCCACCTGGACAAAGCGCATACAACTACAAGGACATACTTGAAACCTCGACATCGCTCCATCTGAATATAATCCATCTGGAGGACTTCAAAAGGGTGGTCAGGGGGCTGGAATCCACCTTGTTCCACCGGGACACTTTTACCTGGATTAAACTGACAACATATCATACAGGTACGGACTTTCTGCTTGGCTGCAGCTCGTAAATGCTTGTTGAACCAAATGTTCTGGATACTGTCTAACATTGCTTTTTCTCCTAAGTGTGCTGGACTATGTGCGGTATTAATAATGACTTGAACCATAGAGTCGGGGAGAAACCATGTGGTTCTTCCCTTCGTCACCCATCCTTGATCTGTCTGGACCCCTCCTTGTTCGGACCATTTCTTCATTTCATCGGGAGTAGCATGTAACTGGATATCTATGACATCTTGTGTAGGGTCCTTAACTGTCATACATGTAGTCGGATCTGGAGTATGTGTCTGTGTCGGATTAACTTGAATGTCTAGAGTCTGTGCTGTAAGCTTGGCTGTGCGATCTGCTAGATCATTACCCTGGGAAATAATGTCAGTAACTTTCGTATGTGCTTTGCATTTCATGATAGCAATGGATGTCGGTAAGTGTATTGCATCTAACAGAGCTTGAATAAGGAAACCATGCTGAATCTTGGTTCCATGAGAAGTCATGAAACCTCTCTCCTGCCAGAGCACTCCGAAGTCGTGTACAACTCCAAATGCGTAGCGTGAATCTGTGTAAACATTAACTTTCAGGTTCTTGGCGTGTATGCAGGCTTGTGTCAGAGCAACTAGCTCTGCTGCTTGAGCGGACAGAGTGTCAATGCGGTGTGTCTCAATAACCTCAGTGTCAGTAGTCACTGCATACGCGGCAACTAAATCTCCTGTACTAGTCCTCATACATGAACCATCCACATAAAGTGTCAGGTCGGGATCTGGTAACGGAATGTCTGTCAGGTCTTGTCTTGGTTTTGTCGTAATGTTGACTACTTCCACACAGTCGTGTGTGGCAGAATTTGGATTAACTGATGGTAACAGTGTAGCAGGATTCAGGACGTTGCAGCGTCTGATTTCTATGTGTGGCTGAAACAATGTCAATTCATAACCTGTTAGACGTGCAATTGTCAAGTGCTGTGTTTGTGTTCTATTTAAAAGAACTTCCACGGAGTGTGGAACTTGTACTGTCAGGGAGTGTCCTAAAACTATGGAATCACTTTGTCTGATAGCTAGTGCTGTGGCTGCAACTGACTTGAGGCACGCAGGCAAAGCCTGGGCGACCGGATCTAGTGTGCTAGAAAAGTAAGCACACGGCTTGTACTGTCCTGCTTGATCTTGTGTGAGAACAGACAATGCTGTACCTTCACGTTCAGTAACGAAAAGTGTAAAAGGCTTACTGTAGTTCGGTGTAGCTAGGACTGGAGCTTGACATAAAGCTTTCTTTAACTCGTTGAAACTAAGTGTATGTTCAGATGTCCAAGGGAGGACAGTCATTGCGGCTGCCTCCTGTGTCGTTAACTGTATCAGTGGCTTGGCTAGAAATGCATACTGTGGAATCCATTGTCTACAATAAGAAGTAAGGCCAATAAAAGCACGTACCTCCTTCTGGGTTCTGGGCTGAGGAAGACTCGCTATCAACTGGATACGGTCTGGTGTCAACTGCCTACCCCTCTTGGACAGTAAGTGTCCTAAGTAGACCACTTGCTGGACACAGAATTGAAGCTTCGAAGGGGACACCTTGTGTCCCATCTCGGCTAGGAAATACAGAACCGTCAGTGACGCTCGCTCGCAGTCACGTTTAGAACGGGCTGTGATCAATAGATCATCGACATACTGGAGCAGGGCAGTGTCAGTTGGCATATGAATGTTGTCAAGTTGTCTCTTAAGTGCTTGGCTGTAAATACTAGGGCTTTCTGTGAAACCTTGAGGAGCTCGTGTAAACATATAGCTCCTTCCATTTAAACAAAATCCGAAAAGAAACTGGCTGTCTGGATGAATTGGAACACTAAAAAATGCATTCTTAAGATCGATTACAGTAAAGAACATGGCTTCGGAATCAATGGCTGTCAATAGGGAAGAGATATCTGGGACAACTGGGTACTGCGGAATAATACATTTATTAAGCTCTCGTAGGTCGATCACTAATCGATATACTGGGGGTGCATTTGGATCAGTACGTTTCATGACTGGAATGATCGGAGAGTTACATACATTGGAGTCAGTTTCTACAACTACTCCTTGAGCCATGAGCTCGTCTATAATTTTGGATAAGGCTGCTACAGCCTCAGGTGGCAATCTATACTGCCTGATTCGTGGTAACACTACACCTGGTTTCAGGGTCACACGATGGGGTGTGATTTGCATATAACCTACATCAGTTGGACCTTGCGCCCATAAATGCTGCGGAACTTTAGACAGTCTTGAATCAAAATCTCGTAATACATAGTGACCCTTAAAGTCACGTAGGAACAGACGTATTCCCTCTGGGGAACAACATATAACGGCACCTAACTCTTTCAGTGTTTTAATGCCTAATAGATTTTCTGGACATGACTTAGTAAGTAACAGATCAGTAGTGCGGGACAATGGACCTACTTCTAAAGTAACTGGCTTTGAGATCTCATTTACGATAGGTTTTCCTGAAAATCCAAGGGAAACATTTCTTGAGCCTGAGAGCGGAGCCCCTGGAACTTCGGCATGACTAATTGTGGTCCTACTTGCCCCTGTATCAATCAAAAACTTTCTGTCTTTCCCTAATACTTGACTGTGAACATAGGGACCTTCTTGATCTACAGGTATCTCGATGAGAGGCAAGCCTACCTCCCTCTCTAGGCTGTTTCATGAATATGGCTGGTACTCTGGATACTCAGACTGTGCATACTGGTACATCTGCGATGTGACATGCTGTGTTGCAGCAATAGGCTGCGGTACTGTAACTGTCTGTGGTGCATTCTGTGACTGAGGAGTCTGTGAAACTTGTTCTTGTCTAGGCGGACGTGGTCTTTCTTTAGTCTTACCAGTAGCTATGTTGTGTTTCAGAACTGCACACTCATTTATAAAATGACCTGGCTGTTTACAATAATTGCAGTTCCCTTTAACGGGAGCTGCAGGATGACTGGCTTGATTCGGACCCCTCTTCTGACTGTCTTGAGGAACAGATTGTGCAACTAGCACTTTCATTTTCGTGTCTTTCATACGTTTTCTCTCGTGTTCTTGTTCTTCTCTGATTCTATTCTGGTGATACTGGAGCATCTGGAGCATCTGGGACGGAGTATTTGCTTGCCAGGTGCTTTCGACTTTCAAAACTCGGTTTTTAATTGGTGGACTTGAATTCTCGACTAATTTGGTAACGAAAAGGTGAGGGTATGACTCACTACTTGTCTTGAGACCACTGTTGATACTAAAGCACTTTTCAAACCTAGAATAAAAATCACTAATATCTTCATCTTGTTTCTGTTTACAGGCTGAGATTGCATCCCAGTCTTCCTTTCTAGTTGTTAATAATCTGGGTAAAACTTGAATCAATAATTCTGGTAATTCTTTACATTTCTCTCCTAGACCAGTACCTGGTACACGTATCTTATCTTCTGCTTCTAGGACTGCCCAATCTATCTTTTTCTCTCCCACCTCCCATTCTTTTTCCTTTAGCTTTTCATACACCCCTGCGGGCAACAGAACCTTTAACATTTTAATGATATCTGGGTAAGTGTATTCTCCCATACGGAGCATGTCTTTTAATTCTCTATGGAACCCTGCTGGATCTTTATCATGACAGGGAATTAATTTCTTCATTTCGAGGAGTTCAATCTTTGTGATTGGAGTGTATACAAACACTCGTTGCATTTCGCCACCCGTTCCTCTGACTGGGTGGACTTCTCGTAACGGATTCTGTCTGTCTATGTAGAATGATTTACTTTCTGGGGGTGAGACATGGACAAAATGCGGGTTCAAGAATGTTCTATATTTATGGCGCTGTTCTAGAATAACACTAATTAAATCGGTACCTAGACCTCTCCATCTGTACTGGAGTAACTCGTTCAGGATATCATGTAACGGGCCTGGATCAGAATGTTGACCCTCATACAGAGTAATGAGGTGCTGAATCATATACATACCCACCAGTCGCTGCTCGGCTGGGGGCAATTTCAGGAACATTTGTGCCACTATTTCGTCTGGAAAAGTGGTAGAATCAGTAATCCATCTGACTGCTGACCGAACTATTTCTTGTTCATGCATGGTACTTAACTCACTATAACCGATTCGTGATTTCAGAATGTGATCGGTAGCTTGAAATACTTGTTCTAGGGAACCTTGTTCTGGTGCTGGATGATGGAAAGTAGACTTGGGTTCTAGACGTAAATGGCGATCTGGAAATCTAGGTTTTCCTACATACGCTATTCTGGCAGTATTCTCGTCGTCTTCCTCTTCAGGATCAGAGGTACTTTCTTTCTCGCTTACTTGTGCTGCTTTACGCTGTTCGTGTATCTTTATTATTTCTCTACGGATTTTCTTGTACATACTTTCCATGGCACCAATGGTATTGTGCTTTCCTTCGGCTATATTATCACTCCACTTTGTTAGAGTTTTCATTTCTTCCGGGTCTTTAGACGGGTAATCCTGTTCTCTTATTAGACAGTTAATTAAGAACTTTAATATCATGCGCTGAATCTCGGCTTTCCTTTGAGACATGGCATCACTAATACTTTGTGGGTCATCCCCTGTACGGATGAAACGATATATCCTGTCTAGATCTTCTTTCATATTTGGTAGGGTGACTAGATACTCGGTCACCCTCCTTACGCGTACTGAATATAAAACCATATTAAACTCGCCTGGAACTGGGTCATAAACACATTCACCAAGGGTTTGCCTGATCTCTGCAACAGACTTATTATTCTTAGGAGTACGCTGTGATGCTTGAGCATGTAATTCGAGTGCTGATAAACGCTTGTGTGGCGGCGGGGTTTGAGGAAGACCTCCTCCTGCGGCCACTAAACTAGAATCATCAACTGATGCTTTTCGTCCTGGCAGGGTGGGTAATTGTAACGTGGGCTGGACTTGTATGGCGGGCTGACCCGGGGGGGCTGTTAAGGGCACCCCGGTATCTGGGGGAGCAGGAATTACCTGGTTTACAGGGACGGGCGGAGTGCGGACAGGATTTGCATATTCTGGGACTGTGTCGTCCAGATAGGACGAAATAAAAATATCAGCTGCGGTAGGCTTGTGACGTAGCTTGGTCGGAACTAATGGTGGCGGGAAATTACTGGATGTCTCCGGGGTCGCTTTTGGCAAGCCCTCGGCAAGAAGAGGATACATACCCTTAATAAGGGCATGCCTCTGTCTGTCTGACTGTTCGGCTTTGACTTGTTCACCTATCTCGATTAATTCTTTTTCTTGGGCTCGCTCTAAGGATTCTCTACTTAATTCTGACTTTCTGATTTCTTTTTCAGTTCTTTTATAAGCTTCTTTGCGCCATAACTCGATGGCATCTTTCTGTGACTGTCTGGCTTTCTTTTTCCATAATGCTTCTTCTACTCGCATGATGCATTCGGCATCCCATGTACCCGATACGGGCCATCTATACTTTTCTTCTAACTGTTTGGTATACTCTACCCATAAATCTAGATACAATATGGCGCTTATGCCATGCTTCTGATACATAAAGTGACCTGGACTGTCCCTAGGCGGGACGGGAACTGCTGCTTCCAGCAGACCCTTTCTAGTTTTTAACTGACGTAACTTGGAAAATATGGGCATGACTGAACTGTAATCTAGACACAATACAATACACAATAAACACAATACTTATACCCCATTCATACCACGACATTGAAATACATGAAAAACATTTAAAATAACAGTTCGAACAGAATACTACCGGGAATACGGAACACAGAATACATGAATTTTCTCGAGAACAGAACTGACTAGAACAGGAACTAGATGCACTGCTGAAACAGTACGAAACTTACCGGTCTCTTAATGAGACACGTCAGGACCCGTATCCACCGAAGTGAACACTTCGTTTGTGGGACTGTGTACCACCAACCCACAGACCAGAGTCAATTAGATTGACCCTGTCTAGATACCACCCCAGTAACGGTACTCACCGGGCAGGAAGAACGGAAGGCCTCGGACTGGACTGCACTGCTACGACGACGGACGACGAACTTCGGACCTCGGACTTCAGTTACGGGTGGACCTCCGGATACCTCGGACCTTGGACTCTTGGCTTGGGCTCTGGTCGGGACTCGCCGCGTTCCTCCACCGTCTCGTCTGGATGCTGGACCGCCTCCTCCGTTTCCTCCGTGGGCCTGAGGGATACTTGAGCAGAAATATCTGCCACTGCGCAGAAGAGTTCCGTCACGACTGCAGAGGGTCAGGGGGTCGGCGTGGCTTCACCGACGCGTGGGGAAAGGGCAAGTCCCTATTCGGGCGCCATTATGTGGTATATAAATAAATAATACCGGATCTATTTTTGGATGAATGAATGAATAACAGATAGCTCAATAAATAAGAGTCAAGATTCGAGGTAGTGGGAGTTTTTTGCAGGTTTAATACAGCATAAGGACAGGAACAGGACAACCTGCATAGAAATAGGATGACAGGGCCCAGCAGCTGCTGGGGCTGGGATGAGCGCGCTAACTTTTAATAACAATACACGAGCATATATACATAGCGCAAACACATAGCATTACATTGCAGTAGGCGTAGCAGTGGGTGGAGCAGAAGGCGTGACGCGTAGCAGTCGCGAAAGATAAGAGTAAAAAGAAGGTGTAACTCAGACATGTGATGCAAACGTAACAGAATATGTCATGAATGGGCGGAAACATAGGAGGGGGCTACCTAAGGAGCCGGGACCTCTAACCTAATGGTGCGCGCAAACTGGCAATGACGTGTTACTAGGAGAAGCTGGGGGCTATGAACTCTGTGCTAGGAGCAGAGACTAAAGTCTGGAGGGTCGGAGCGACATGTACCTAAACCCTATCTGGTATCTAATGTTTAGGGAACATGTTGATATAAACTAGAAGTCATGAGGGGAAAAGCTAATTGACTCTAAGACCAGAGCATGCATTTATTCTACATGTAGTGCATGATGAAGAATATTAAATGACCATTAAATACAGTATTTCTCTTAATATGGAGCCGAATAGGCTAGACAATGACGGAAACTATTGATGCAGTTCAGTAGCTTAGGAATGCAGAGAAGGAGGACTAAACTGATAGCTGGAATCATAACATAGTCTTGGCAGACTCGGAGGCAGAGCCAAGCTGCACCGGGCACTGCGAGGCAGGAAGTAAGTGAAGGGTCGAGGATACAGGTGGGGGCTGTATCGCTCCTCAGCGAGGCTTCAGGAGACAGGGGCTGAATCTGATGTCCGGGCCCTGTTGAGGCCTAGAAACGGGGACTTTATAATGAAATAACGTGCACACTAAGAAACGTGGCAACATAACTTTACATAGGCCTGACACTCATATTACTCATGAGGACTAGGAAATGGCATATCAGAGGTGGACACAACTATAATTGCGTCTTGAATCGGACATGGGGAATAACATATGCATATTGGTCATGCACACATAACATATGATGGATGACTCGTAGGGACACAGAACATGACAAAATTTACTTTTCCACACCATGAAGGACAATCCTTTGTTTCTTGGGCTTTCCTGGTTGCTCCAGAAGTGCCCTGACTCCCCTCCAAATGGTGAGTCCCTCACACCTTGTTGGTCTGCACCGAAGCCCATCTTGTCATCTTGCGTGGGTTGCTGTTACCAAGGCGTGTTGGGTCCAATCCGGGTACCGATGCCGCAGCACTCGACATCCGACATGGGACAGCTTCAATCCAGCTCTTGGTTGAAGGCGATGCCTCCTGGACCTCGTGGCTGAAGAGTCAAGCTTCACCTACTTCCCTTGAAAGCACCCGACATCGGCTGGCATATTCCTGTCGCCATCCTGGTCACTGGCTAGTGACCCAGACTCTGTCCCCTCTGCTTTCATGTTCTTCAGATCTCCGATCAACCCTTGGATCCAACCGGACACTCTTCTCTTGGTCGCCTGCAGTACTTCTTTGCAGCTCTCCATTGGAAACGACGATGAAACCCGACACGAAAAGATACCTATGGACCCGGCTTCCCTGGGTGAGATAACATGAGTACTTCAGTGCTCCCGTGGGTCTTGACTCTCGAAGTGTTTAGTACTGAAAGAGTTTTACCATAGTCCACTTCTAAGTGTCCTTAACTTGTAACTTTCGAACTTTAACTTTTGCCATAGAAGTCAATGGTGATTCGCAGCTGTGTTTAGACACTGCTCGGGTCCCCTGTGGGTCTCCTGCGTCCCTACCTTGGGTGGTTTCTGGCTGCCCCAGCAGTTCTACAGGCCCTAGGCCTAACTTCTATGCCTCACGTGGTTCTTATACCGCTTCTTTAGTATATGGTTTGTGAGGCCCCTAAGGCAAAACGTATTCTGTGCTTATTTTACTGTGTGCTATTTAAGTTCTTGTCTTGTACTTTTGCTCTAGCCTCATAAAGAGACTAGAGGGGATGTGTCTAGAATAAATACATATATTTTATATATATACCTGGTATGGTGCTCTTTCATTTGATCATTCAAGAGAATATAGACTGGTAAAACAAGCTGCTTTACATTCCTTCAAGACTTAGCCTGAAGGCTGCTCTCCATAGCTACCACTAGGATAGCTTTCTATAAAGGTTGTCTAAACCTACCATCAATATGGGTCGTTTGGACAGGTGCAAGGTGCCCACTAGAATAGTGGACATCATATGCCAGGCCAACTTCTCACAGCAATCACCAGTGTGGAGACGGTGGCAGGAGTCGGGGGCCTGGACACAGCACGATAGGACCTGACCCAACATTAACAGGGTGAGTGAAAGCCAGTGACTGGGGGCTCGGGGAGAGATGGGCACAATGGCACACATGCACAATCATTTGTAGCACACTGCACACGCACAATGCCAGTGGAACGTGTCAATGATACCTTTGGCACACTGCCGCACACATATAAACACCAAGTAGGCCTTCTTCCACAATGTGCACATATGGACCCCCTCCGAATAACCGATGATACTACCAATCCATGCACATGTGATGAAACCGGAAAAGCGGCGCCTATGTAAGCCACACTGACTAAGCAAGTGACACTGCATGACCGATAGCATGGCAGCAGGCCAAACAAATGACATTGTGCACAAATTGACATGGAGGTGGCCCAGTATGGATCACATCCGTAAAGGAGCAGGTTACACTCTGACACATCCATGTGCTCCTATAACCCATGATGTCCAATATACGCAGCAGCAAAACAATGCACAAGGCTACAAAATCTGTGCAAGAGCACAAATGACCCAAGTCGCAAACATCCCAGCACCCGAAAAGCACACAATTCAAAGGCACACCACCTCAAAGGGACATAGGTCCACAAACTCAGAGCTGCAGGCTTGACTCCCCCACAATGCAGCACACACACATGGCAACCACAGAACATCAACAATGATGGCAATGTGGGACAAAGTGCAACACCTACACCACAGGACACAACAGGTTCTGCTTGTGCATAGTAACTGGCCACTCACATCTGGCATTGCCTGACACTGTGTGATGACAATGTACGGGTACTACCACACATCCGTCATGTACTCGGGAAACCCACTGCCTGCCATAAAATAGCCAGCTGCACCAAAACAGTCACAATGTGCATTGTTATGCAGTCTGCATGTAATGTCTGCAAAGCAGAAACATACATGGGCAACTCTGTTAACATGCATCCCCTCTTAAAATTGCAGGGAGACAAACAACACTTGCTGTAGACCAGACCACAATTTGCATCAGTGATGATGAAGAGGACAACCTGCACATCTGTTCAGACACCCTCCAACGACTAATAAACAGCCTCCGCATTCCACCCCCTGGAGCAGGGCAGCCCAGCTGCCTTGAGGTGACCCCACCCCCTGCAGAGACCACACAGCAGGCTGTCTCCCACGACCCCCTCAAACAACACATGGAATTGCAGTGTGTTGGGTTGCCAGTTGGAGTTGGCTGATCAGCTGTGGGTGAGTTTCGAGCTCGTGGCAGCCAAACTCGATGGCATACATGGGTGCCTGAGTCCTAACAGGGACCACTTGCATTCCCTAATGGACACACACTGGCCGCACCATGTTCCACGACAATCCTTGGCTGACATTACTGGGCCATCTCTCGGATACAATCTAATCAGACAGGCACCAGCAATGACAGCACAGAGTTGACACAGATGCGCCGGACAATTGAGACCATGGAGCCAATGCAGGCTGGAAGTATGGCTGCCACGGCTGAACACCAGAGAGATGTAGCTGTGATCTTCCATGCCTTGCAGTTCATCATCCTGCCATAGCTGCCACTAAGCCGGGACCAGGAATTGCGACACACACCTCTTTGCCCTCTGATCTGTCAGGGGCACACAGTGATGCACCCCTATCACCATCGCTCTCTGATCTGTCAGTAGTACACAGTGATGCAGCCCTATCACCATCACACCCTGATCTGTCAGTGGCACACAGTGATGCACCCCAATCACCATCGCACCCTGATCTGTCATTAGCACACAGTGATGCAGCCATTACCCTGCCACACACACCGGACACTGGGGAAGTATTAGAGGACTAAGATATGGATGATAATTATTATATGAGGAAGGAGGCAATAGTATCCATCACTGCCCTTTGACCTGTCCCTACCTGATTCTGCCCTATGCATCATACCCTGGGACAACACCTTCCACTGGCCCCTAGAACACTCTGCGACATACACCTGGACCCTGACATGGACAGGCATATCTTCACTGGTTAACAATAGCATAGCAATCCTGCAGCGTATTGCACTCTCCCACTCACAAAATCACTTACCAATCCCCATCAGACTCTGATTGGCCCACCACTGGGCTCCCATGTAATGAGGACTTGGCATGGCAATGTACAGCTCCAACTCTGGAATGCACCAGAATGTGAATAAAACATTCAAAATCACACAGATGTGTCATGACTATGTTCACTCAAGTGTGAAAGTATTTATGTATGTATGGACAGTGATTGCACAAGAAGGTACACCCATATAAATGACATCAATGTGCATGTTGAACCCTGAGCCACATGACCAGTTGGATGTCTGTGAATGTGAGTACTAGTTGTGGCCTCGTTGCACATTAATGATAATCTCGCTACCCACTAACGTAGGCACACGTCCATGTATTGAAAAGGACTGATTGTAGGAAGGACCAAATCGGTAGCAGACCGGAAGTGGTGTCCTACATCACTTGTGACACCAAAAGTTCACTTCACATTCCTACTCACACATATCTGTGTGGACACATTCTGTTGTGATTCAAAGCATTGATCCACATGGTCAGAGGTTGGACAACATACTCACATTGCTGGAGACACGTAAGTGCACAGGCCTGCCAGCAACTATCTCAAACACAGTATTTGGCACACAGAGGTGGAGCAGTCAAAATAGACCCACCCCCATTGTACAGGCGTCACTCAGTCCCTCCCTGTGTGGGGCGATGCTCATTGTGGCACATGATACGTACGTTAAATCAACACTCATCACAGTTGGACAGTAGTGAAGTTGCTGAGACTTTATTGGCATGTGCGTGTCAGTATGGACAAGGCAAGGGCCACAACATGCAGAGACATGCTTGCGACACTTACACGCAGTATGGGAACATGTCGAGGTGCAAGACATGGCGGTGCAAAAATGTACACAAAATCATTAAAGATGGCAACAGTCTCAGCCCACCTTGCCTTGCTGGATGAGTCATGTGATCTTTGGCGTCTGCCCTTTGCCCAGTGTGTGGGGACATGACTCACAGCCTATGGGGTCTGCATAGTGATGTGCCACCAGATAACGCTGACTGTCTGCTCTTCTGACAGTGATCAGGTGGAAGGGTCCGGCAAGGTCACATGTCATGCCACATTGCCATGTGTGTACTTTCCCTCAGCAGTATGTCCGATTTGGGAACATTGTCAAACAACGCTGTGCTACTCCGACCATGGAAGTGCCTCACCTTGCACAGGTTTGTGTACACACGCACAGTTCCACACACATGCAGTCAGAGTCCAGACGAGGGCTGACATGTCCACTGCTGTGGTGGGATATGTGAGCATTCCCAACGATGTGACATGGCGTTGGGACCTGTGCTGTGGGTGGCACTCCCATGTGGCTGCAGGAACGTAATTACTCATCAATGAATGCCAGCGCAGCTTCCTGGGCAATGTGATCCGATAGTACATCGTTGTCGGGTTCAAGGAAAACCAGGGTGACCCAATCCATGAACTGATCAGGGCAGATGTGCTCAGTCC
Source organism: Lissotriton helveticus (assembly GCF_964261635.1). Classification (NCBI taxonomy): domain Eukaryota; kingdom Metazoa; phylum Chordata; class Amphibia; order Caudata; family Salamandridae; genus Lissotriton; species Lissotriton helveticus. The sequence continues at coordinate 179,182,047 of NC_136059.1, read as the reverse complement.
ATGCTGTTTCCCCAATATGGCCCAGCCCAATAGGGCAGTGCCTCGTTGTGGTCACTGCACACGAGGAGTTGTGCAATCTCCCCTGCAAAACTGACAGTACATACGCCAAAGATCAGTGCATCCCAAGCCAACAGGGGGCATACTGTCAGGTCATAATTCAATTCAGCTACCGTTGCATTGGATAGGCAGACCTCCATGGGCCACTTGAATGTGCATGATCGACAGTGGAAGCAGGGCTGGACACAGGTGACGTAGGCAAGACAGAAACTCAGATGGTAACTGATTTGCAACACTGCCATTGGCACAGATCCAACAGATGCAGCCTTCGTGCAAGGTACAGTTCCACGTGAGAGGGGTTGTGCATGTGCCCGGGAATGGCTGCCATCGCATTTGTTGGTCTCGTAGCACCGGCACTCCTCAGATGGCAGTAGTTCTGTGGACAATATGCCACAGCTCAGGGTAATGATTCGTCTTTGTGTGCAACATTAGGGCATATGGGTAGTTTTTGACCAATGTGCCAAGGGCATCCCTTGCAGGTGTAGGTCATGAAGGGACAAGTGTGTGTGGGGTGTGAGCACATTGGTTTTTCATTAGCGCTGTTCGTGGTGTGGGAGTCATCGGAGACTTGTTTGGTATCTCACCAGGGTGTGCCAGCCGCATTCAGGACCAAGGTCGGAGGGTCGGTTGGCTTTCCGCCTTGTGTGTATGAACAAAAGAGCTTTCATTCCTAATTTAGACTGACTACTGCTTGCATTTCGGAGATGTGATGTGGCCTTTGCGCTGCCTTTCATGCTAGGCTTGTTTTGGGGTCCACCAATTTCGGGACAGAACCAGTTGTTGGCATGTTTGCATGAGCCAAAGGCACGATTGGCATTGCGCTCCTTGTTCAGTTTCTCTCTATCTCTCTCTTTCTCTCGCTCTCTGTCCTTTGATGAGTGCCTGACACACCTTCGTATCTTGGATATTGTCTTGCAGGCTGTGACTCACAGATTGTCCATGTATGCCCCACCATGACTCTTCACAATAGTTGTTTGGAGAAAAATTAGTATGTGACATTTTGTTTGGTCTTTCAATGGTGCATGAATGACTCAGGATTTCTGTACTCACATGTGTTGATTGCTGCAGTTGTGCGATATCAGGCGGGTGCTTTTTTCCATGTTTTCGGGCCATTGATGTGCAGTGTCTTGGTCCATTAGTGGTGGTGGGGTGTGCCCAGGGTGGGGCCGGGGGTGTCCAGGGGGTGGTGGTGGTGGTGGGTGTTGTGGCTCTGTTGTGGCTCCCAGCTGCATGATAAGTGGCTCCATGGCATCTGTTGCCCTTCAGGTGTGGATCTGGCCTTGGCTCCCTTTTCTGGTGTAGGCTGTGGTCCGGCTGACCACCAGGTCAGAGTAGGTGTTAGTTTCCTGCTGCTAACGCACCTTATTGAATGTTTTGTGGTCTTTTCGCCTATCTGGCTAGCCATTAAAAATGTTGCGGAGTGGTGTTGTTGCGGCTTTTGACACGGGAACGCCTACTCTGCATCTCATTAGCGATAGTTGCCGAGGTCATCAAGTGGCAATGTCTTTTGAGGCTGCCATTGCAGGTAAACTGGTGATATGGGCTGTTAGCACCAGCTTGTGAATGGGGGTGATAAACATATCGCTACTTTGGCTGCGATAAAGTGCCATTAACTCGGAGATAGCTCCTTGAGAATATGCCCCTTTGCCAATGTGGAATGCCTCTAAGTTGGTAATACATAACAGTCATGGTTGCAATGTCTCTGGCACCAAGTTAATAATATTAGTAATAAATCTACCCACCACTGCATGATGTGTCCCTCAAATTTCAGTTTTAACTATACTTTGAAATTCAACAATTTTTTCCCAAACATCAGCGTATGAGTTCTGAAACGTCATATTTTCATCATGAATAGACAAGTTTCAATTTTGATGTACATATACTTAATTCTAACAAGCAAAACATTCTAATTTAGTAGGCTTGAGTGCTCACAGGCGAGCTACTTACAGGTAGTTGGAGAGCTACTAGTAGATCATGAGCTACTTGTTGGAGAAGCCTGCATTAGAGCATTCTTCTTTAAGTATGATAAATCAAAGGCCATTTTAGGAATATTTGTTGGAAACTAAATAGTATGATAGAAAATGAAATTGGCAATGAGCTAGAAAACGGCTGCAGGATATCCCCTGGACACTATTTGGGTGGGGCTAATGAAAAGAGTAAGTAAGAGTGCTGCCGGCTACCGAAGTTAGAAAAGGTGACACCAACACCCATTGGGAATTTCATAACTGGGTGTAGCTACACGACTAGGCCTAGATACAATTTCCAAACTTTCCGTTCTTCAAAATTACAGTAAATGCTCAAAACATTATGCAAAATATCAGTCTGGCATTTAGCACTATTTGTTAGTGCAAAATGCTTTCTCACATCTATTTTAGAATTGTACATGCATTTTACTCTAAAGTATAGCACAAATTCACCTGTGATGTGAAAAAAAGCTGCTCACATTCTGTTGGTACGTGTGGTTCATGTGCTCCACAGTAGGAGTTTTACCTGAACAACAGCTCAATTACATGAAGTGGCATCATAATGTAATCTTGGGCATTTTGCCTAAGAACCTTACTTGAATATGCCAGAAGAAATTAGAGATTGAGGGCCATATGTATGCAGCCAATTTGCGATCGCAAACGCTGAAATTCGCAGAATTTCAGCGTTTGCAATCGCAAATTAGCAGTGTACAATGTAGCACACAAAAACTCCTAGCAAAATAAGGAATCACAAATTTTGCGACTCCCTATTTTGCGATTTTATTTAAGGAATCGCAAATTGCAATTCCTTGAATGCAATGTAAGAAGCACGTAAGAAAGTGTGATCTGGCCTTAAGGAATCACAAATTACCACCAACTTCAAGTTGGTGGTAATTTGTGATTTCACTTAAAAATGTACTATTTTGCATTTTTTAAAGTGCCATGTGGTGCACATACATAGGGCATGTATGTGCGCCACATGTGCACACATGCACATTTCAGGGGTGCAACAGGGTGTTCTTTTGACACCCTGGCACCCTTGAAATTGCATTCTCAATTTGCGATTCTCGATTTGCTAACCGCAAATTGAGAATACCTTCCCATTCATTCCTATGGGCCTCTTAGTCCATATAAATGAATTGGATGGAATTCCTTATTTGCTATTCTCAATTTGCAATTCACAAATAAGGAATATGTGATAAAGATCAATTCAAATGGTCAGGCGATTTCAGTAGATGTTTCCTAAGTTAAATTTGCCCGGCGTTAAACGCCTCTAATACCATACGAAGTTATTCAATAAAGAGGCAGGCGCTGGAGACAGGAAGACAGGAAACAAGTTTATTCCGACGGAGTAGAACACATCAGATCAGACAACAAGGTATCGTCTCGAGGTGCTCTCCCAGCCTCTCTGAGACCTGGTCTTTTATACACTGGTTTTAGACGTGTGAACGTCCTTTATTACAACAGGGACATTGTAGAGCATGAGAACGACATCACCGGCACCCCCCCAGTTCCGGCCCCTTCCAACACATGACAACAGTAGGGGCCCTTTCCCCTCATATGATTGGGAGGGGGCTATCACGCAGCTGAGTGTTCTGCCGATTCCTTTGGAATGTGTGCACCTGATTGAATCTCAGGGGATGGGGAGGTCGTGATCAATAGTGGCTCCTTTCAGGAAAGGCGAGTGCATACAGTAATGGGCAATAAACTGTATCCTCGGGCTAAAGGATGACCAGCGGTCCGTGCTGACGTTCAGGCTCAGAGGAAGGGGTCATCAAAGGAGGGGTATTCATGGACGGAAAGGAGGTGTTGGTCAGGCGCGGGGTGCGATTCCCTGAGACAGAGTCATGAGAGGGGAGGGTTCATGACTTGTGCATGTGAGTGCGGGGGCAGCCAGGGTGCGTGGGGAAGGCTTGCAAGGTCAGGGAAGTGTGCTGACGGGGCGATCGTGAACAGGGAGACCATGGTACCTAAAATGGCTGTCGTGTATGCTCATACGTGAGTCTGCAAGATGGCGTAGATAATGTTTAGTACACAAACTAAAATTCCACAGTCCTCCCTTTAACATGTCTCGCCAGCTTGTCAGTTCGGATCAATCCCCATGAGACCACGCACCTCTATTTCGTATAGGGGACTCATGTGCTCAGGTTTAAAGTTCAAAGTTTTTGGGCACATACAGTTGGAAATGAGTGCACATAAAGGTGGTAAACATTGAATACCTAAACAACACCCACACAGTATCATGATTGGTATCAATAAAAACGTGAACAGTCTCCATCCCCAGTTCTTCAAAGTGTCCCAGAACCAGCCTCCAAGCGACCATCCTTCCTGTTCCTGGTGAACCTCCGAGGACAGTCTGTGGAGGTGTTCGATTGCTTTGTAGACTGAAGGTGAGTTATCTGGCACGTAGGTGCAACAGCTGGAGCCGATGATGCGGCATGCACCTCCACGGTCGGCCAGAACCACATCTAGAACAAGACGGTTTTGAAGAGCCACCAGGCGGACTGCCTGAAGTTCAGCCGTGTTGTTAGCAAGGATGCCAGCGGTGATGTTAATTGTTGTCTCTACTGCCTGAGTCAGATGTCGGATAGCGCGGCTATTTGCCATTGGTCCCCACAGAGGAACAAGTCCCTTTGCTGCATCCAGGAACTGTGCACTGGTGGAGTCGGCTTGTTCAACATCTCCGGCACGCTTTTGCCGGTGGTGGTAGGCTGGAGCCACATACGTGGGAGGAAGAATGAAGGCGATGTAGCACGTACCCCTCCAGCCTTTTGGGAGCCACGTGTAAGCTTTGGTGCCACAAACAAAGTACATATTCGGGGAAGCTGAGGCCAATGTTTTGGTGATGCGACAAGAACTGTGACCCACCAGCTGCGTTCCTTGTCCTTCGAGGCATACGAGTCCTGTGACATTGATGACAGACAGGGCCACGGTCAGGGTGGCAGCCGTTTGCTTCCGTAGGTGGGAGAAGGTGGGTCTGGCTGGATTGTGGAGCACTTGCATTTCGACCCTTTCTTTGGCAGGGATGTTCGTAAGGAAGGTTGAACCTGAAATTGCAGGACAAAAGGGCTTTCCTGTGCTGTTCAGCCAGAACCCATAGTAGATGTGGGACACTGTCTGACCAGTAGCGGCGTTGTTCTTGTGGCTTTCCTGCATGAGGATCAACCAGGCGAGGCAGGAGCCGTGAACTGAGAAAGGAGAAGGAATGAAGGGGATGGAGTGTCCGGTAGCATGTGGGAGCAACCCACAGATCCAGCAGTTTGTGGCATTTGCAGCAAGGTTGTGCTGGTGCAACTGTTGTACGAAGGAATTGTTCCAGAATTCCCTACGCCTTTCTCGAAGCTGAGGTGAAAGGGTGATCAGGTGGTGCTCTTTCACGGTGGTTGGCTGGACAGTGGTTGGCAACATCTGGTGAGCGGGCGTGCTTTCCTCCAAGATCCAGAAGGAAGTCATGAGGAGGAGGCAAAACAGGAAGACAATGAAGAAAGCGATTGTCTTTGATTTGTGCAAATTCTCAGTTTTTGGATTCCTGTAGTGGGTATTTCCTGTTGCTTTCGACGTCTACTTATCTGGCGCTTCCGTCATCTTCTTATCTGGCGCTTCCATCATCTTCATCTTCAAGGTGCTCGGTAGTGGGCAGAACCACAGACTTTGTTTAGCTTCTCTCCGGGTAACCCTTGGTTGCTTTGGGTCACCGTTCTGAGATTTTTAACTTAGTCAGTGGCCTACTTAGCCGAAGCTCCCTCCTTTCGACGTAGGAAATACCCTTCTCGAGATGGCACAGTAGAATCAGAGTGTTTTGCAAGTTCAAGTGCCTCGGTATCAGGATAGCAGTTCAGTGATGGTCGGTCTTTGTTCAGGAGTTATTCTTGGGTGCTGACGTTGTCTGTCGTGGCCAGGGTCGAGGAAATCTTCTTGCAGTGGTGCGCATGCAGCCAGTTCTTTTTCCCCTTCACTCAAAGAGCCGTCCGAGTGGTGATCAGTACTTGCCAGGGGCCCGTCCACCGGGGTTCCAGACTCTTCGCCCGTTGAAAGTTCCGGATCAGGATATAGTCCCCCGGTTGGATATTGTGACCGGGACCCCTGGAAGTATCGGGGATGGCCTGCTGCACCTGTTGATGAATGACAGACAATGTTTTAGTTAACTTGTATAAATAATCTGACAGCAGGACGTCGGGGACGTCATGAATGGAGGTCGGTTTGGGGGCAGTCCAGAGGTTCATAGGCCGCCCAAACACAACTTCGTAGGGGGTCAAGTGGTGCTTAGTGGGAGTGGAGCGCATCGATAGTAATGCCAGTGGAAGGGCATCTGGCCACTTAAGTCCTGTGGTGGCCACTATTTTTGACAGTTTCAGTTTCAGTGTAGCGTTGTGTCGTTCAACCAGGCCAGCGGATTGGGGGTGGAAGACCGCATGGAACCTTTGTTTCACCCCTAACCCCTTCAGGATTAGTTGGATAACTTCAGCTAGGAAGTGGGGGCCATTGTCGCTCCATAAAATTCGACAAAGGCCGTAGCGAGGGAAAAACTCCTTCAGTAGTACTTTGGCAGTAGTCATGGCAGTGTTATCACGGGTCGGATAGGCTTCCACCCATTTGCTGACGGCACATACAATGACTAATACGTACTTCAAGCCTTTGCACCTCTCTAATTGGATGTAATTCATCTGGAGGACCTCAAAGGGGTGGTCAGGGATCCCAAACCCTCCCCGGGGTACCACAGTTCCTTTCCCGGGGTTGTGTTGTAAGCAGATAAGGCACTGTTGGACTAGGCGTTTGGCTGAGTCGGGGATCTTGCCGTTGTGCCAGACTTTGGAAATGAGTTCGATCATGGGGGCAGAACCTATGCGTGCAGGGGAATGTGCCATTGTCAGTATGGGGATCAAGTATGCATCAGGCAGCAACCATTTGTTCATGTCCTTTGTCCGCCAGCAGCCTTCATCGTCCCTTAGACCCACCCGTGCCCACTCAGTCAGTTCGTGTGGTGTGCTGGCCGATTGGATGTCCCTGATCGTTTCCCTAGCGTCGGTCCATTTTTCTGCTTGTGACCTGGTCACATACATGCGTGTCGTGGCCCTATTCTCAGCTGTGGTTCGGGCAGTGATGTCGGCTAGTGCGTTTCCCTGTCCAACTAAATCTGTCACCTTCTTGTGTGCCTGGCATTTGATCACTGCTAATCGTGTGGGGAGAAGGACTGCTTCAATCAGGGCGGAGACTAAATCTCCGTGAAGGATGGGTGTACCATGGGACGTCAGGAATCCCCTTTCCCTCCACAGGAGCCCAAAATGATGAACTACCCCGAATGCGTACTGGCTGTCCGTGTAAATGTTTGTCGTGGTTCCTTCTGCTATGATACAAGCTCGTGTGAGGGCAATTAGTTCTGCTGCCTGTGCGGATTGTTGTGTGATGCAAGCTGTTTCAACTACTGTTCGAGCTGTCGTCACCACATAGGCAGCAGAAGTGGTGCCGTCTGGGAGTTTGATGCAAGAGCCATCTACCCATAGTTCTCCATCAGGATCTGCAAAAGCAATGTCTCGGAGGTCAATTCTACTCCTAGTCTGTTCGTCCGTGAGAGTCACACAGTCGTGTATAGGGGGCACATCGGGGTCATTTTCGGGAAAGGGTAACAGTGTAGCAGGATTCAATGTCGTGCATCTCTTCAGAGTGATGTGGGGCGCAAGTAAAGTCAATTCGTATCCTGTCAGTCGTGCACTAGTCAGGTGTTGAGTCTTTGTCTGGTTCAAAAGCGTGTCAACTGCATGGGGTACTAATACTGTGAGAGAGTTCGAAAGTACAATTCCCTCACTCTGTCGGATAGAAACAGCAGCAGCGGCTACTGCTCGAAGGCAGGCTGGTAGAGCTCTGGCGACTGGATCAAGAGTGGCAGAGAAGTAGGCACAAGGGCGTTGCTTGGCGCCGATGGGCTGAGTTAGAACAGACAATGCGCATCCCTCCCTTTCGTGAGTGAAGATGGAGAAGGGTTTGGAGTAATCTGGTGTTCCTAGAACGGGTGCCGAGCAAAGGGCATCCCGCAACTCCTTAAAGGATGCTTGGCATTCGGGAGTCCAAGGGAGTGGGAACGGAACATCTTTGGCCAATAGGGAAAGTAAGGGTTTTATAATGAGACTGAAATTTGGTAACCATTGTCGGCAGAAAGAAGTAAGGCCTACTAATGAACGGACTTGCTTCTGTGTTTTTGGAATAGGGGTGTCTAGGATGGTTTGGATTCGGTCGGGTGTAAGTTTTCTCCCTTCTTTGGACAGGAGATGACCTAGGTATGTTACTTGGGGCTGACAGAACTGCAGTTTCTTTTTGGAGACTTTGTGGCCATTTTCCGCAAGAAAGTGCAAGAGTTGGATAGTGGCTGTGATTGCAAGTGGAGTGGTGTCGGCCGCCAAAAGGATATCATCGACATATTGGATCAACACCACTCCATCTAGTAGCTGGACGGCGTCCAGCTGTCTTTTGAGAGCCTGGCTGTAAATGCTGGGACTTTCAGTGTAGCCCTGGGGAGCTCTACAAAATCGGTATGAACGGTTTTTTAAAGTGAAGCCGAAGAGATAACGGCTGTCTGGATGGATGGGGATAGAGAAAAATGCATTTTTAAGATCGATAACGGTGAAGGTGGTGGCAGTGGACGGGATGAGAGTCAGAATGGTGGCGATGTCTGAGACTACGGGGTACTGTGGCACCACCACTTTGTTGACTTCTCGCAAGTCGATGATGAAGCGGTACGCTTTCTCATCTCCCTCACCTTGCTTCTTAACAATGGGTAGGATAGGGCTATTGCAAACATTACTAACCACTTCCTCTACCACTCCTGCATCTACCAAGGACTGAATAATCGCTACCAATGCCTTCTCGCCTTCGGGCGATATCCGGTACTGAGGGAGTTTCGGGAGTATTGCATCTGGTCGAACAGTTATGTGTACAGGATCGATCATCATTCGTCCTACATCCGAGTCGTTTCTGGCCCATAGGTACAGGGGTAGGGTATCGAGCAAGGATAGGTCAGCATCTGTTATAGTGTACATATGTCGTGCGGGGTAGGGTCTGGACATGCTCGGGTTGTCGTACAGGATGACTCGGACTCCATCCGGGGAACACCTAATAGTAGCTCGGAAATGTTTCAGTAAATCAATACCCATAATGGCGTCAGGGGAGTTGGAGGAGAGCAGAAACGTCGTGTCAGTGGGGTTGTTTCCTAGGTCAAAGGAGATAGGTACAGACAGGGGATTAGTGGAGGGCGTTCCATCGAAACCTATCGAGGTAATGTGTGAGCCAGACAAGGGTGCCCTTGGAATCAGTCGTTTTGATAATACACTACGTGTCGCTCCAGTGTCTACCAAAAATGGAGACTTTGTACCCAGGACCTTAGCAGTAACGTAAGGACCTTGCTGGTCAACACAGAGCTCGACTGGATCCCTCCCTTGCCCCTGGCAGTCCTATGCAAAGTCGTGAGCATCGTTGCGATCGGACTGTTGGCACTGATTCTGTTGGGGGCGGTCAAATGTGTTAGATCTGCCAGATCGGTCATTGGTGGTGTCGCGGGTCTGTCCTTGTCCCTGCCCTCCAGTTTTGGGGCCATTTGTCATGTTCCTTGTCTCTTTATTTTTAATCAGTTCCTGAAGGGCCAGGCATTGAGACTTCCAATGTCCAAATTCTTTACAAAATGCACATTGGTTCTCATCAAGGTCGGTTCGTGGAGCGCCAGGGGTGGGGTTACGGTCTCTAGGGGCTGAATTCCTAGGGGCATTCGACTGGTAGTTTCCCCTATACCGTTCCCTCCCTGTAGTCACTCCCTGCAGTTGAGCAATCATTACTCGTTCCTTTAAGTCCTTTTTCTTTTTCTCAGTTGCCCTTTCGTTCTCGTTCTTTTGGTGTTCGTAATACTGAGCCATCTGAAGGATAGCTGCAGGTTTAGAGGCTCCCCAACTACTCTCGCTAGTCTGTAACTTTTGGGAGACCTATTGCGATAGCCCCTTTACGTAGTTTTGCACGAATAGGTGTTGTCCGGTTGCGGTGGTCATGTCTTGGCCACTGTAGTCGGAGAAAACCGTTTCAAATCGGGAGAAGTATTCTGATACGTCCTCCTGAGGTTTCTGGCGGCAAGCCGTGACCACCGACCAGTCTACTTTCTTTTCTGGAATCAACGTTTTTAGCTTCTGCACTATTTTGTCGGGGAGTTCCAGTATGTCTTTTACTGGTTTCTTTCCGGGCTCTCGCTGCCTATCTAGTTCATCGAGTTTTGTCCAGGTGTGTCCGAACAGATCTGTGTGGTCGGCTCTCCGGATTTGCTTCCACACATCAGCCGGCAGACATAACCCGAAAAACAAATCAATGTCCGCTAGAGTCATTATAGTTGAGCCCAAAGCTGTGCCTAGTTCGGTATAAAATGCTGTAGGGTTCTTTCTTAAATCGGGCAGGGTTTGCCTAAAAGTTAAAATATCTTGTCGATCCCATGGTTGGTAAACCCAGTTGTACACAACCCTCCCTTTGGCATCTACGTGGTGATATCATCGTTTGTTCCCTGACCTCTTGGGGGAACCCAGTAGGGGGCGGCTTCTCTGATAGGCATCATAGTGTTGGCTGCTTCTAATGAGGGCTCAATCGTCCCAGGGACTGTGATCTTGACCTCTGGTTTCTGTTCCGCGAGGTGGCGGAAAACCTCAAGCGTTTGCATGAAGAGGTCCGTCACAACGCTTTCAGCCCCATCTCCAACATCGACCCTTCTATATAGAGCCGTCAATTTGGCAGGACCTTTATTCTGGTACCTATCCTCATACGCGTTCAGGGTGTGGTAGCTGAACCGCAAAATGAAATGCCGTCTGTGACTACCGGCATGTGAATTATGCATATTCATCGTATATTCTTCGCTCTCCTTCCGTTCTACCAGGGTTTTTGCTATCTGGTCAATTCCATCCCGCTCATCTTTGCTCAACCTATTTGGCCTGGCTGTTAGGTGCCTGCTAGTCTCATGTTCGTCTGCTGTTGTGACCAATGCGGCTGGTGCGAAGGCCGTAAGAGCTGGGGCACTAGCGCTATGGTCACCTATGCCTGCACTTTGAACTGGTGAGTGTTGTGCTAGAGGCTAGCTGGGAGCATAAGGAGGAGGCACGTAGATAATTGGAGGCCCGAGCAGTAACTCGTCATTTGCCCGCTGTTTGGAGGGCATCTCTGGGTAGAGCGTAGAGGGGGTCCTGACAGGGCATTGGCCTGCCAGTCCTGATTCTTGTGTTTGCTTAACTTCCTCTCTTCTTCTTATTTCTTCATCTAGTTCTTTTGCAGCCAGATGGGCAGCTTTTCGTAACTCTTTCACTATTTTTGCTTCTTCTCTTTTCCTTCGATGTTCTGCTTCTTTGCGCCACATGCCAATACTAACGAGCATAGTGGGCGTTGCCTTATTTATTTTTACAGCCGCTTCTAGTGTTTTTATTTTATTTTCATCAAAAGAACCTATCAGTGGCCACTAACTTTTAGGATCCTTTTTTGTATATTTATGCCATAACTTACTATAAGCTATATCGACTAGTCCTTGCTTAGTAAACATGTCCTTATTAGGGGTGCCTTCCAGTGGAGCTGGATGGTTCATCTCTAATAAACGGTCCGGGTTGACCCAACTATTAGCCAATGGGGAGAAGATAGGCATGACGGATTACAATGGGGGCAAAAGCCTGCACTACCTATCTTTTCACTATTTGCAAAGACTGGACAGAATATTCTATTCTACGCTATTTGCAAACAGAGAATACCTCCAGAAAGAACCAATTCCAAACAGTCAATGTTTGGACAAACAATCAATCAATGAGGAATGAAATAGGTACGACGTGTTAAAGGTTTGCGTTACCTACCCTTCACTATCGGCAAAGGGAGAGAGAATATTCCTATTCTTCCCCGTTTGCGGGCAGAGAAGATCCTTTAAGAGAACCAACTTCGAACAATTCAATGCTCGATTCAATCAATCAATCAATGGGGAGAAAAAAAGAATAGGCATGACGTGTTAAAGTTTTGCGTTGCCTACCCTTCACTACCTGCAAAGACTAAACAGAGTATGGCGATTCTGTGTTTGTTTGCAAATAGAGAATTTCTCAGAAACAGTCAATAAGTAATACTAGTATTTTCTAACAATCAATCAATCAATTTCGCAATTTGTCGTGTGTCACGACCTTACCCGGACCCTATGGACAGTTTCTCGTCTTCCGCTTCCAGCGCCCGATCGTCCTCTACTCTCTGTTGCTATCGCGGCACTCCTGGTGGTTCCCAGTCAGGACCGTAGATCACTCGGGAGAGGTCTGCTCGGAATTAGTGAAGTTCAGATGATCGGCTGTCAGACGAGGGTCTATTGGACAGGAGCTCTTCCGATCGTTGCAATCGTTCACTCTGTCGTCGGGACCTCTCCCACTGGATCGACGTGTCGCTGATGGGCCCCGCGTTTGGGACGCCAATTGATAAAGATCAATTCAAATGGTCAGGCGATTTCAGTAGATGTTTCCTAAGTTAAATTTGCCCGGCGTTAAACGCCTCTAATACCATACGAAGTTATTCAATAAAGAGGCAGGCGCTGGAGACAGGAAGACAGGAAACAAGTTTATTCCGACGGAGTAGAACACATCAGATCAGACAACAAGGTATCGTCTCGAGGTGCTCTCCCAGCCTCTCTGAGACCTGGTCTTTTATACACTGGTTTTAGACATGTGAACGTCCTTTATTACAACAGGGACATTGTAGAGCATGAGAACGACATCACCGGCACCCCCCCAGTTCCGGCCCCTTCCAACACATGACAACAGTAGGGGCCCTTTCCCCTCATATGATAGGCAGGGGGCTATCACGCAGCTGAGTGTTCTGCCGATTCCTTTGGAATGTGTGCGCCTGATTGAATCTCAGGGGATGGGGAGGTCGTGATCAATAGTGGCTCCTTTCAGGAAAGGCGAGTGCATACAGTAATGGGCAATAAACTGTATCCTCGGGCTAAAGGATGACCAGCGGTCCGTGCTGACGTTCAGGCTCAGAGGAAGGGGTCATCAAAGGAGGGGTATTTATGGACGGAAAGGAGGTGTTGGTCAGGCGCGGGGTGCGATTCCCTGAGACAGAGTCATGGGAGGGGAGGGTTCATGACTTGTGCATGTGAGTGCGGGGGCAGCCAGGGTGCGCGGGGAAGGCTTGCAAGGTCAGGGAAGTGTGCTGACGGGGCGATCGTGAACAGGGAGACCATGGTACCTAAAATGGCTGTCGTGTATGCTCATACGTGAGTCTGCAAGATGGCGTAGATAATGTTTAGTACACGAACTAAAATTTCACATATGTGGCATTCGCAAAATTATTAGCAAATCCCACATACATTGCATTTTGCGATTCTCAAATTGTGATTCCCTGAAACTCTATTGTCATATATATGGCCTCATGCCACCATAAACTAAATTTCATCCAGATCTACACACTAGGCTCTCTTGAGGTTACTGCTGTGGTTGATAATGGAGAGTAAAGTGAAGTAAAACCTTCTTCTCTGAAATTGTGTAGCCACCTTGTAATTTAGTAATATCCTTAGCCATAGGCTATAATGGATTCTCACAGGGATCCACGGGGTCTGGCAACTGTTAAGCTTGACCTAAGCAAATGTATCTGCTGAGACTCCCAATCTCCCTATCTTGTTGTTTATTGATACCATTGACTGGAGGAGGGTGAGACTCCCAATCCTCCAACTTGATCTTCATTGAGCGACTCTATTTGACAATAGCCCATCTTATGGAGACAAGTCAGCCTGAGCCGGTTCCGTCACAAGGTCTTCGGGCGCACAGAGCGTTCAGTCTGAGTTTGCACAGAGAAGGAAAAGGGAGCACAGGATTAAGGAGATATATTGGTGAAGAACGACACAGTTGCGTGAAGGATGATTGAGCTGGTACCAACCTATAAGGCAAATGATGCTATAACAAGTTTTTGTGCCAACTGGGAAACGGCAGCGAACCCCAGGATGCCAAGGTGAAACTTGCTGTTACAGCAGGATACACAGGCATACACAAAGAATAGAGGGATAGATGCAGCCTCTCAAGCTAAAGGTACCAGGGGAATCAAAGAGAGGAAAATAACATAGTGGAGGTACTATGAGCTTGGTGATCAAATAGTCGACATGCAGAGAAGCCATACAACTACACACATTGTTGACTGCATCTTATTATCAGACGGAAGGGGATTTAAATACTTATGCTGCCTTAGTCAAACCTGAAGCCACTGCTCAACCCAGCGAGTTACTCCAAAGTGGTTAGTGGCTTAGGCATCTCCTTCCTAAGCTCCACTGCCTTGTCCTCCACAGCTTGAAGTGAAGGCCATTAAGCTGCCTCTCACCTACTAAATCTTTCTTCCCTTAAGTCCAGACAACAGGGACCAGATTTTGGATCTGCAAAATATGAAAGAGAAGCAGCATCAGGTCCTTAAAGCCTACTGGGTGTTAGCAGTCCTCGCCCATGAAGCGTGTGTCAGTTTTTCAGCACTTACCTGGAATGTGCAGGTCTTATTGACCACATTGGTGGCAACAAACCCAGCCCCGCAATCTGCAAAGTGTGCAGCCAATTCAGCTTTTTTGTTTATATTCATGAAGGGGTATCCTTTGTTGCCCAATAGAGGCCTGCGGGCCAGGGTGCCCTCATCCTGCTCCATATGTGCAGTTTCATTTTTCTCCGGAACACAGACACTGAGGCACTTCATCCTGAAATAGTGATAGTAACATTTTTTCTGAAGTTGAAGCCAGCCAATCAGAGAGCTGAATTCAGTGCACTCCACTTTGAGTTTACGGTTCTGCAAAGAACAACATGAGAAAAAACAGCTTTTACCAATAGAATTGGAGTATTTTTTTAACTTGAGTCTGAGAAGATTCGGTTCAGATACCTGTATATACTATCCTCTTCATACCTACCAAAATATTATTCCAAATGATACTTTTCTTAAACGTATTCAAAGGATTGAGACCAAAGCAAGCAAATGCTAAATGCTGGTTCAATTACATATAGTGGGTTCTCTTTTTTGCTGTGGGCTTGCAAACAAAAATTAATAAAGTTTTTTAAGTGTGCAGATTCATCGAGGTTTGGCGAAACATGTTGGTTGCTTTTTCGTTTTTTTTTTTCGTAACAGCACATTGCAAATATGGAAAAAAATAAAGAAAGGTTGTGCAATTGGCTGATGGAGTATTGCCCTACCTTTGAATAACTGTATGGCGATAAAACGCATGCCTTTACCACTCATGCCTTTTCCACGTCACCTTTACCATGCATATGCCTCTCTGAGGGTGCAACCTGTGCACACTGTGCACAACGAAACATGATGCAACGACCTGGCTGGGCATCACCCGTGCACATGTAGGCCATGCATCTCAATGATTATTACCTGTGATGGGTTATATGCTGTGCTTGGATGCAAACCAGGCCCTGTGGGAAACCCCTGAAACTCATGCAGTACAATCCCTCTCTATCACTTTCTTAGTTTCATACAATCTGTCACTGATACAAAAGTTCACTCAAATTATTTCTCCTCCTGCATGTAACTTGCACTAATTCTCAGTGACACACAAAAAAATGAAATACATTTTAATCTATTTTTAAATCATAATTGTTTTAAGGTTCTTTTTAAGTTTTAGGGAGTTTTGGAAATGAAAAAGAAAATTACATTTGGCAAACATGAAATTGGATGATAAAACAAATACTTGATTTTCCATAGCTGGTGCAATCTGTTCACCTGCGAATCATGACTAATCATGTGTTAATGTTGTCTCTCTGCTGCTGTAAGGTACCCTGCGCCAATGGGTTAAGAATGATGGCAAGCTGTATGTAATGCAGCAGAAGATGTTGATGCTGGTAGCAAAATCAAATGGCCAAGAGAGGCAAGATGGCGGCCAAGTGCTCGGCTGTGTGAGTCTGCCGTCCTTACCTGGATGTACCACCTTCTAGGAAGTCTGATGCTCTGTATCACTTATCGTCGACTGGTTGAGCGGAGTGGATTTTTCATATTTGAGCTGATGCTGAGACTTTTGCTGTGCTCCGCTAGCCCCCCAAGTGCGGCATCGTTCAGAACTCTGCGTGTCCTGTTGCCTCATCTTCTGGCTTCCTCTCGTTCTGCTGCATTCTTCTTCTGAAACCATCACCCCGAGCGCCTATGGCCCCGAAGATCAAAGTTAAGGCTGCCGCCGCAGCCATGAGGGCTCGCTCTGCGGTGAGCGCTCGAACAAGCAGCGCTCTAGAGTCTGACATCAGAGCCTCGCAGGGAGGGGAAGCTACTGCCAGTACGGATGCCCCACGGAACAGGAATTTAGCCGCCACAGCTCATTCGACCGGAGCCTCGGTGAGCAGTAAAGCGAAGCAGACCCTTCCTGTCCTGTTTAAGAATGTTAAAAATATGCTACCGGTGGTTATTAGCAGCAGCGGCAACCTGGCATGCCTGACTCCATTACAGGCTAGTAATGGGGCAGAGCAACTAGTATATGGCGTTGTTCCTTCCGAGCTCGGCGGGGGTAGGCAGGTCTCAATAACAGAGCCGGAAGGCACAGGGCACTTAGCGCATCAGGCGGCTACTAAGAGCTCTTCAAAGGCTGTTCTGGAGAATGAAAATCCTAATGTTGGTTTACAGACCGTGCTTAGATCTCCGGCAAGCGGGATTCTGGGAGATGTAGTGCTGCCTATGGGTAGTAACCTAGTGTTAGATCCCCTGCATTTACCTGGCTCTACTAACATTCCTGTGTCTAAAGACATTGTCTCTTGCGGCTCTGATGGGGGTGAGTCATCTAGGGAACCTGAGGGGGGAGATAATTTTCACTCCCTGTCGGAGCAGACAGGCTCTTCAATTGAAGATGATGAAAATTTCGATAGAGACAGAGATTGGACTGAAGACAGCAGTGATGTGGGGGATTGGAGGTTGAATGAGGTCCTCTGTAATTAGGCCTTATCCCATAGCCCGACGACCGTATTGAAAGTCACAAATTAAAAAAAAATAGGAAATATTTAAAAATAAGTTCTCGGCTGCTTCTGGCTCCTTATCCTGGTACAGTCCTCATTTTGGGCTAGCTAGCTCAGGGGTGGATGCTGCAACAACAGGCCAGAATCCCTCACCCAGTCAGACTGAGCTACTGCCAGGAGAGATAACCCTTGCCGTTATCTATCAGACTATGATGGCGCATCGGGAAGAATCCCGACAGAAGAACGTACGAACGCAGGGGGCCTGCCGCAGAGTACAAAACTCCATTCGCAGAGTGGCCAAAACCTGCACCGACATAGCTGTTCGAATCGGAGAGGCTGAAGAGAGGATTTCTAACCTGGAGGATGCCTTAGCAACGCAGAAAACTATAATGGACAAGATTGGCGCCCAGAAGGATGATATTTTGTGGAAGTTAACGGACTTAGAAAATCGGGCAAGGAGAAATAATCGTAGGATTTTAGGGGTCCCTGAAGGTTGCGAAGGAGGGGATGCTAGGCAGTTTGTGGTAGAGCTTTTTACAGAGGCATTTCCCGAAATAAAGCAGTGAGACTGAGAGCTTGAAGTACAACGTGCTCATCGGTTCCCCTTCAAACAAAGGCAGAAATCTGGTCAATCTGGGGATAGACCCCGAGCAATTTTGATTTGCCTTAACAACTTCCTGGCCAGAGAGAAGATTTATGCTCTAGCGAGACCTGATATAAAAAGAGCTGGAAAAGGCTGCGAGTTCTTTGTTCGCCCTGATTTTTGTCCGCCAACAGTGGAGCAAAGGTGGCAGCTCCGTCAGCTGATATCCCCGTTTCAGGTAAAACGGGCTCAAGCCTTCCTACTGTTCCCTTCTGAATTGAAAATAATTCATCAGGGTCAGACTAGATTCTTCCTCTCTGAAATTCAAGCTAGGGAATATTTTGGCACTATACAGTAAACCGGGTATTGGCTTTTGTGTTGTTTCACCTATGCATTGCTTTAGTGGGATTCTTTGAGCAGAGGGGTTTTGAGTCGATTGCAAGGGAGGCTTTTCTTTTGTAAAATGGGGCTTCCCCCCTTCTTTTTAGTCTTTAAAAATCGTTACAATCGACTATTTCCTCAGTTATAGTTAGGAGGGGGTGGGAGGTCCAGGTACGAATAGGCTGTAGGCTCATTCCATCATAAGGACCTCGGTCCTGTTGCCTGCCAAGGGGTATGTAGGGGGAGGGTGGGAGAGGGTGGGGACGGGGGGTAGGTTAAGGGAAAGGGGTAGGTTTTGGGCGGAGAAGGGGAGGGGGTAAGGTCACTGTGGTTTTGGTTGTTGGTGTAGGTCGTGGCTTGAATTCGGATCAAAATTGTTGTAAATTAATGTTCATGTTTAGCAAAGTAAAAAATACACAGTCTTGTGTAAGAATCTTTTTTATAGTATCAGTGGGGCTGGGTAAACTTATCCTTGGTTCATGGAACATCTGTGGACTTAACGACCCTAAAAAACAAGCATTATTTCCTAAAGTAGTGAACGCTATGTAACTAGATATACTTTGCATTCAGGCGACCCATATACCTTGGGGTAGGAGCGGCTGTTTAAAATTGGCAGGTTATGACTTAATTGCCTGTTCTAAACAATCCTCTATGATAAGGGGTGTTGCTGTTTTAATGAAGTGGGGAGTGGGTATTTGTAATAAGGTTCATGAGGATAGGATGGGCAGGTGGGCTGTTGTTGAAATATTAGTTGCCAATAGACCATTAACAATATGTATGATCTACGGGCCAAACTTAGACGACCTGGAAGTGTTCAAGTACTTAAATGTTGAATTAGCCACATGGCACTCCCCCTTGGTCATTTGTGGGGATATGAATATTAATTTGCTTAGTAGTTTTAATTTGTTAGAAAGCTCCAAGTAGACTGGTAGGAAACCCCAAGTGTTTAAAGCTTTACAAACTTTAGTGCAAGAACATGGTTTAATGGACTTGTAGTATCGGCACAATAGTACTGATGACAGCTTTACATACTACTCTGCCCCTCACAACAAAATGGTCCGACTCGATTATTTTTTTTTATCTGAACAGACAGCCGAAATTGCCTCATTATCTGTTCCTCCCAGAATTTTGTCGGACCACAATCCATTGGTGGTAGAATGCCCCTGTTCACGTCCAATTAGTGCACCAAGGGTCTGGACGTTTGAAAGAAAGCTCTTGTATGATGAGGCTTATCTGGGTCATATGAGGAAGTGGCTAGCTGAATTCCTAGATATTAACAGGGGTACAGCATCGGGCCACATGGTCTGGGATGCATTAAAGGCCGCAGTTCACGGCGAGACTAAGAGCTTTGCAACCTACCGGCGGAAGGTAGGTCAGGAGCTCGTTAAGAGCCAAATGGAGGAGCTTAGGATCGCTGAATTAGAACTAACCATGAGAATTAAGAATAAGTCTCATATAGAGGATTCACAGCTGAAGGTTGCCATATTAAAGTCAAACATTTTGGAAGCCTTTTGCCAAGATCTGGCTATTCAATATTTGCAATTTCGAACAACACTGTTTGAATTCGAAGAGAACTACGGTAGCGTCCTGGCAAGAGGCTCCAACAGAAAAACGTGCAGGGGTCTGTCAATAAAATTCTAGATGAAGCTGGGGTGGTGCAGGACACTCAGGAGGGTGTGGCTGAAGTGTTTCAGAAGTTTTATTCGGCATTGTATACTAAAGATCCTAGAAGCGCTCAGTGGGAGGCTGATATTGAAGCCTTTTTGTTGGGATTGGATACTTCAAAGATCCCTCTGGAGTGTAATGAATGGTTATCAGCTCCCATCTCAGTGGAGGAAATTGAACTTGCTGTACAAACCCTAGCTAATGGGAAGGCCTCCGGACCTGACGCCCTTGCCTTGGAATTTTATAAGATCTTCCTCTGGGAGGTTTGTCCTGATTTACTCACAACGCTAAGGGCTGCGCAGAAAGGTACCATTCCTGACTATTGGTGCCAAACTACAATTATTTTTTTTTTTTTAAAAGGGTAAGTCTGAGCTTTGCCCATTATCCTACCGACCTATCTCCTTAATAAAGAGTGATAGTGAGATTTATTCTAAAATCTTGGCAACCAGGATGTTAGAGGTGATAGTCCCACTGGTATCTTTGTGCCAACATGGCTTTATCCCCGGAAGGGACACAGCCGACCATGTTCGGCGTGTCATTGCTCTTCTTGATTGGGCTCAGGTCACATCTGCCCCCCCTCGAGTTGATCCTGTTGGACGCCGAAAAGGCGTTCGACAGGGTCTCCTGGGGGTTCCTCTGGGCTGTGCTTCGGTGGAAGGGCTTTGGCAACGGGTTTATTCAGGCAATACAGGCGCTTTATACCTCTCCGGTTGCGGCACTGCGTATTTCTGGTCAGGAGCAGGGGTATTTTGATATTAGCAGAGGCACTAGGCAAGGGTGCTCGTGCTTACCCTTGCTTTCTGCCCTATATATAGATCCGTTCCTGAGCAGAATAGAAGGACACTTAGGGATCCAACCTATTAGTGTTAATGGTATAGAGTATCGTGCGTTAGCGTATGCTGACGATATTGTTGCTTTCACGTCAGATGTCGCATCAGCATTTCCGGGCCTTAAGGCCGCTGCGGAGCTATTTGGACCAGTTTCGGGATATCAATTAAACATAGCTAAAACTCAGGTAATACAGACACCCAATATGCCATATTCCGATGCCCCAGTAGTTAGAGAAGCAGTCTACCTGGGAGTTAAAATTGCTGCTGCCATAGAGACCATTCCGGAACTGAACATCTTACCGGTGGTTGATGCCGTGAATACGAAGCTAGAACGGTTAGACACTTACATCTCTCTCTTTAGGGCCGCTGCAATGTTCTAAAAATGTTTGTGCTCCCAGAATTTCTTTATCTTTTCCGGACAATACCTTTAGAGCTATCGCAAAAAAGCCTTGTAAAGGCTATTAGGATTTGCCATAGGTTTCTCTGGGGCTACCGCCGGTCCCGAAGAGCAGCAAAATGGATGTGCCTCCCGCGCGATCGGGGCAGAGCGGCAGTACCGGATTTGGTCATTTACTATTGGTATGTGATGCTACAATCATTAGGGGTACCGTTGTTTGGGGGCCGGGTGGAGGTCCAATTATGTAATAGGCCTACTATTTATGAGTTGGGTCTTGGTTCAGGTGCCAATGGTGTTTTAACACAAATTTTGGAGCCTAGTTACTTAAAAAAAAACAGGTTCAAGGTAGCTATTGCTATGTTTACAATTTGGCAAAAGATCCGACAGAAACTATCCATTCCTAATGTAAATCTTTATACTTCATTCAAATCTGCAAGACTCCTACCCGGTATCTTCCAAGATTAACCCATCTTCAGATGGCAGGCACTCGGAATTCAAACTATAGGGGACTTAGTCGGGGCCGGTCAAGTACTTTCCTATATGTCTCTCAGGGATAAATTTCAGCTGAATATTCATGATTTTTTTAAAATAATTACAGCTTAGAAGCTATATACTTAAACGTCTTAGGGTATCTCCCTCCATGCTTGATAATTATCCAGTTTTTGAGCTGATTCAGGAAAAGGCAAAAATAGGGACCATTTATCAATATCTGTTATCCAGCGCCCCGGATGATCTTGAGATGTTAAATCTTAAATGGGAACGTAAACTCGGCAAGACCGGTGTTGATGTGAGACCAGCATTAGAATTAGCCAGCAAGGTCTTACCCCCAGATTCATCAAGAACACATTTTGCTATTCCTTAATAGCGAAAAATACCGATTGCTATTAAGGAATAGCAAAATGCTATGCATCAAGAAATCACTAAAAAAATAGCGTTTCCTAATAATTCCTTATTTGCGACTCGCAAATTGCGAGTCGCAATTAAGGAATATCTCCCCATTCATTCCTATGGGCCTTGAGGCCCATAGGAATGAATGGGAAGACAATCTCAATGTGCTAATCGCAATTAGCGATTCGCAAATTGAGATTGCGATTTCAAGGGTGCAGGGGTGTCCAAAGGACACCCTGTTGCACCCCTGAAATTGATGTGTGCACATATGTTGCGCACACACATGCCCTTAGGGCATGTGTGTGCGCAACATGAAACTTTGAAAAATGTACTTTAGTGCATTTTTCAAAGTTTTTGCAAATTACCATGAATTGTACTTCATGGTAATTTGCGTGCTCTAATAGCGAATTCGCTATTTTTTTCACATTCATGCATTGCATTTAAGGAATCTCAATTTGAGATTCCTTAAATGCAAAGAATCGCAATTAAGCGAATTCTGAATTAGCGATTTTTGCATTTGGTATGATGCATCCCAAATGCAAAAATATCGATCGCAAAGGGGCAGATTCTGAGAATCTGCCCCTTTGCGAGCCGATTTAAGCTTGATGAATCTAGCTGAAAGTCTCTGGAAGCCTGCAAACGCAAAGTTACATGGCGGTATTCGATCTATACTACACACCTGCAAAAATAGCGAAATGGGGCTGTAGAAAGGGAGATCATTGCGCAAGGTGTGGTATGCATGCTGCAGACTCAGTACATATGCTCTATTCTTGCCTGAGTCTTCGCGACTTTCTATCTGAGGTCGAGCGATTTATTAATTCTACGCTCCATGTTCCGTGTTTATTGTCCCCAGAGATGGTGGTAATGGGGGTTGGAGACTCAGCAGTGTCTAGGACTTCGTGGTTTACGTCTGAATTTCTGTTCATAGCCATGTCAATGATTCGTCTCTGCATTACATCGCAATCGCTTAGTCCGGAAGTTCCAACATTTATTAATTGGAGAGCAAGGTTGCTGGCTTTTTATAAATTAGAATCTTCTCTATTTACCTTAAAGGGTAGGCGAAGACGGAAGTTAGCCTGGCATGGTTAAAGTAACACCCTGGATCATTTCTCTTTTATCTGTTTTTTCTATGTATAATCTGGAAATTCGTACAATGCTGTTGTTTCATGAACTATTCTTTAATTTTTTTGTTTCTCCGTTGTGTATGACATTTGTTGTTTGCATATGTTTTTGTTGCCACAACCATATTGTCTGATTTACAAAAAATAAAACCAATAAAAAAATTTTTTTTTAAAAAAAGAAGATGTTGATGCCATCTTTAGAGAGTTGGTGAGGTTTATAATTGAAGTATATTCCAGAAGGAGAAATAACAAGGAAAGCACGAATAGATATGGAGGAGAGATATCAACCTCCAATGAGGAGAATGTACAGAAACAATCATCTAGGTCTGCAACCAATAGACCAACTGAAAAAAAAACAGAACCAGAGTAACATCAGGACGCAACAACAGCATAATCGTCTGATACTAACAGGTCTGTTTTGTTGATCAGCTCAGCACTAAACCAAAGACCAGAAGGGGCTAATGGTGGAAAGAAAACTGGATTATCAGATGGAGCCAGGCCAGACAATGATTATAAACATATATAAACAGCTGATTATAAAGGAAGAATTGAGAGTTCTACAAAAGAGAACCTTATTTGCACCTACCAATCAATCTGATGAACTGGAAACTGAAGTGGAGCTATTTAAGTTCATGCACACTTTACACTTACAACCAGGGGCGGCTCCTCCATGTGGGCGGAGGAGCGTCGCCCCACTGCTTTCTCACAGTGCCAGAAACAGAAACATAAAAGGGTATTATGAATCCCATTTTTTGTTTCTTCTTCTCTCGCACTGCGAGAAAGCAGAAGGGTTTTTTTTTTTGCAAAGTATTATATAGCACGAACTAGACCCGAACAGAATCAGGTATCAGAGGGCTTTACATAGCACCAGTTACGTTACACATGAGGACGGACACACATTCATTTTAGGCACGGGGAGATTAAGTGATTTGCCCAGAATCACAGGAGGTTTTGGCGTCGTTAACGAGACTCGAACCCAGATCCCCAGGTCCGAAGTCGAGCGCCCTAGCCGTTAGGGGGGCGGGCGGGTGGGGTGGGTTGTTCTGCTCCAGGTAGGGGTGGAGTAGCTTGCCCACTGTTGTGGGCGTTGACTGTTTGGTCCGCCCCGGGGCCGACCAAATCAGTTATGCACACTCTCTGTTTTCTCCATGTAGACTGCATGCAGCATGCATAGAGAAAACGGCCTCCCCATAGACGCCTGTGCGGTCGGTGTCCCAGCCAATCACAACACTGCCATTGCAGCATTGTGATTGGCTTTGGGGAGGAAGGCTGCCTGCTTCTTGTGTGGAGGAGAGGACGCAGGAGAACACGGGACCAGACCGGAGCCGGCCGCGAAGTTAAATATTTTTAAACATTTATATTAAATTAACCACCCCACGCAACTCCCTCCCCATGCTACCCCCTGCACCTCCCCACTCTTGAGTCTTGAAAACTTGCTGGGGCAACGTACCTTCTACCGGACCTCAGGGCAATCACCGCACCTCCCCAGTGCTTCCCGCCGGACATTGGTTTCTAGCGCCGAGTTCTCCCGCCGCAGCGCTGATCACACCTGCGGCCGCTGTGTGGAGAAACTCGGTCTCCCAGGGGACACTGCTTGGCGCTCAGTGAGCGCGTCATTACCTTGCGCCTGGAGGCGCTAGAAAGCTGGGGACAGCCCGACCAACTGGGCACTTCTTGAAAACTTGCTGGGGCAACGTACCTTCTACCGGACCTCAGGGCAATCACGGCACCTCCCCACTGCTTCCCGCCGGACATTGGTTTCTAGCGCCGAGTTCTCCCGCCGCCGCGCTGATCACACCTGCGGCCGCTGTGTGGAGAAACTCGGTCTCCCAGGGGACACTGCTTGGCGCTCAGTGAGCGCGTCATTACCTTGCGCCTGGAGGCGCTAGAAAGCTGGGGACAGCCCGACCAACTGGGCACTTCTTGAAAACTTGCTGGGGCAACGTACCTTCTACCGGACCTCAGGGCAATCACCGCACCTCCCCACTGCTTCCCGCCGGACATTGGTTTCTAGCGCCGAGTTCTCCCGCCGCCGCGCTGATCACACCTGCGGCCACTGTGTGGAGAAACTCGGTCTCCCAGGGGACACTGCTTGGCGCTCAGTGAGCGTGTCATTACCTTGCGCCTGGAGGCGCTAGAAAGCTGGGGACAGCCCGCAACGCGGGACGCGAGCGGGGCACCCGGACGAAGCCCGGACAAAGAACGGACAGTCTAAGACAGTCCAAGACTGACCACGACTGAACTGGACCAGGATTCTTGTCAATTTTCTATTGTGAGGTATCTATACACTGCTGAAACCTTTTAGGTTTCATTATTGCCTGCTTATTGTGAAAAGTGAGATTGTACTGCAATTGGAAGTGGGACACTAGCACTGTATATATTTCCTTACTGTATGTAGCTTCTGGCAATGTCTAAGCAAAAACCACTTATCACTCCCCCCAACACCATGGACAATTATTTAGTCCAGGTGGTGGCTAAAATAAATAACGAACGAAGGTCTTCTTTGGGACTTAGTCCCACCCCAATAGCCACTCAAATGGAGACCCCAATTGTGAATTTATTGGATCTGTATCTAACAAATGAAGCCGCAGTACTTTTCCAACCCGATACTGATAGACCTCTGCTAAATGCTTCTACCAACTCAAACCTAGATATAATAGTGGAAGATGATTTAGATGACCTACACCAAGATCCAGAATTAGTTGAGAAAGATTTCCCCTCACCAGCTCCTGTTCCAGCGCCGAGAGTAGCCATAGGGGCCACCAAGATTCAACCGAAAAGAGGTGGGCTGCGTTCTAGCAGGAAAAGACCAGCATCCCCTCCGAGTAAAAGCGTCATAGAAGATACAGGGAGAGAAGACAATGGTAGTATGGTGTGGGATGATGCCATTATCAAAAAACTTATGGGTATGTTGGACTCAAAATTAAGTCGGATTATCAAGCATTTGTTATCTAAGATTGACCACCTCACTGACAAAGTTAACAAACTTGAGAGCCTCCTGAAAAGCACCAATGATAACGTGGGGGATATACCAAATCTGGTTGTAAGTAAGATTGAACAAAAACAAATCACGGAAAATCCACCAGGGGAAGGAGTAGAGTCAATAGAGTCAATAGCTTCAAATCAACCCCCAACACCAAATTTAGGACAATGTACAAATATCCCTCTAGTTGATGGTCTCACAGCAAGACCAGGGACGATCGAAGAATCTACTTTAGGATTAGAAGCAGGCCCGGTGGAACTAATTGTAGAAGCCTCCCCTCTGATTCTGGTTCTTGCCAATGTTCCACCCCTGAAAACAGGCCAGACTGAATTTCCCCAATCCTTACTAAATAAAGCACTGCTCTGGTTGAGTAACAATATGCACATTTCTCCTTGGGGCAAGCAAAAGTTATCAGAGAATCTGTCAACAGCGAGAAGAGTGAAGAGGATAGGGAGTAGCCGTAAGAAATTTGTGGGCGACTGTGTGGTACTGAATTTCAAAGGCCCTGAAGTGCTCCCTGAAATCCTATCTAACCTATTCCCCCCCCAACGCAGAACAGCAGAAATAATTCCACTCACACTGGACTTCTTCTATAGTAGAAGAGGTCTTGTAGCAAACCCAAGTGTACTAAGGACCAAGTGGTCACAGTTGTGGGTAGCAGAAGGGCGAGGAGTGGCCCGACCTGTGACTGGGGGTTGAGCATGGAAAATAGGTTTTCTGCTCTGTCTAATTTAAATGAGTGCGATTGACTCGAAGGGTCAAAAAATGTGCTAGGTAACATACAGGGGACGACAACAAACCTAACTGCTGTCAATATGGTGTGCACACAAATTAACACACAGGTAGTAAGTTGCAGGGAATCCCTAGATTTTAATGCAAGGGGGGCGGATAATGTTTCATATGATAGACATAGAAATCCTGAACATGTAAGGAGCGATGGTCGGTTGACTGAACAGGATCTATCTGACCCAATAGATACTTCCGTAGCAATTCTGGAGACTGGAATAACCCCAATAGCCGAGTCTGCAGAAAATGATACAGGGCCGGGCCAGGTAGGGCCAAATTTGGGTAATCCTATTCTGACCTTTATGTCATGGAATATTGCGGGTATAGCTAACAAAATGGTAACCCCAGAATGGTGCGATTTTATTGACCTTTATGATATCATTCTTCTACAAGAAACTTGGTCTTTAAGCCCAGTTTTTTGGAAGGGGTACATAAACTTTTATATTCCAGCAACAAAAAATCGAACAGGTCGCCCTTCAGGAGGCCTGCTGATCTGGATACGCCAGTCGCTGAATTGCACAATACGACAAACATCCCTACCAACTAATGATATCTTAGCACTTAATATTAGATGGGACAACGGCCAAGAGTTTGCTCTTTTTAACATATATGCCAGGGGGGTTGGGGGTGGGAAATCCTCAGAAGTAGTATCGGCCTTAGAACAGGAGTTAGAGCGGCTACCCCTGGAATTACATATCATTGTGGGGGGGGGACATCAATTCTACCTTTGAACCCTTGGGTGAGGAGGACAGGATTCTGTCTGAGGAGGAGGACAGTAAGTGGGGAATACCCCAGCTTGAGGTGCCTGTCATTAAAAGATGGAGTGATGTGGCCATTCAAGTAAAGAGTCTTTGCCTGGCAAAAGGTTTAAGAGCGGCAAATGGGCGTACGCCCTCTGATCGCAATGGGAACAGCACATTTGACAACGGTCGGGCATCCAGTAGAATAGAATATTTTTTAGTAGATGTGAGGGTCTGGAGTAAATTGATAGACATGGCCGTGGAAATAAGAACGGAAAGTGATCACAACCCTTTGTGTATGGCTTTTCATCCATATCAGGGGATTGTGGGGCATAGCGCCAAGATTGAGCGGGTGACCCAGGATGTAGTCTGCTCAAATATTCAGCGTCACCTGAAATAGAGAAGGCTGATAGAAGATGTAGGGAAGTTAGCTGACCTCAAGAGAGCAGTGGTAGAGGAAATAAATAACATCACACCCCATATTGGGAAGCCAAATTTCCAAGACCACATGATAGAGGCCCATACAAAATTCTTCCGCAGACTGCAAGGTTTCTTCCTAAAAACGGTGGACGAAAGCAAGGGTAAAAAACACCTACCAAAACAGGGATGGTATGATAAAAACTGCAGATTGGCACGACAAAATTTGAGTAGTGAGCTAAGAAGGGGTAATTCTGATGCAGTTAGGAAGGCGAGGGATATATACAGACTATCCCAAAAACAAGCCAAGAGACGGTGGGACGAGGAATGCTGGTGCGAGCTGAAACATGCTTGCGCAGCTAAAGATTCAAAGCTATTTTGGTCCACGGTAAAATGGGATAGGGGAGGAATAGCTGCCCAACCTCAAAACCATGTTGCCAAAAACAAATGGATCGAGTTCTTCAAGCCACAATATGCCCGTAGCCCAACGCAAGTCATTGATACTCCCCCTCCAACTGTTCAGTTTAAACACAAAGTATTTAACGTAAACAATGTAAGCATCGCTCTGGACTGTGTAACGGGGGAAAGAGCTCCGGGTATGGACGGCATTAAGGCAGATTTGTTCCTAAGCGATCGGAATTCATGGTGCATGTATTTTTCATGGCTGGCTAATGCAGTGGCCATGGGAGGGGAAGTGCCTCCCTCCTGGAAGGGAGCTGAAATTATCCCTGTATTCAAAAAAGGCGACAAATCCCTTCCCAATAATTATAGACCCATCAGTCTCATAGACACAGCACAGAAACTGATGGGCCGATTAGTACAGAATAAGCTGCAAATATGGATAGAGGAAAACAACATCTTGTCGCCATATCAAGCGGGGTTTCGCCCCTTGACTAGTTCCATAGACCAGGTTTTCTACTTCATTGCTATTTACTGGAGAAACGTAACACTGAAAAATGGCACTCTTTACGCCGTCTTTGTGGACTTAAAAGCAGCTTTCGACCTAGTGCCAAGAGAAAAGCTGTGGAGGACTTTGGCTGAAGCAGGTATAAGTTCAGAACTTCTCACTCTTCTCGTGCGCCTGCATGAAAATAATAATGCCAAAATCAGGTGGGGGGCGCAGGGAGAAGTGACTGAGCCATTTCCTGTGGAGCGGGGGGTGCGGCAAGGGTGTGTCCTGGCCCCAACATTATTTTCCATCTACATTAATGGCATTGTGGACTATTTGAATAAATCTCCAAGTGATGCCCCAATTATAGCAGGCTCATATGTCCCCGTCCTTATGTTTGCGGACGACACGCTTATACTTTCACGCACACCAAGCGGTCTCCAAAAGGCTGTCAATGCATTTGGCGAATTCTGTGATATCCGGGGCCTTGAGCTGAACACAACCAAGACAAAATGTATGTGTCTGAACCGACAATCCACATTTAAAGGTGTAATTACGTATAAGGGTATTCCCCTTGAGAAAGTAGAGGCTTTTTCCTATTTAGGAATAATTTTACAGGGCAATATGAAATGGAAATCACATATCAACACGGCAGTATTAAAGTTTAACCAGCTTGCAGGCGCAGTTGCACTTAAACATAGAGCCTCGCTGACAAAACCAATAAACTGTGCCCTTGAAATTTACAATATGAAAGTCTTGAGCGCCTGCTTGTACGGATCTGAACTGTGGGGTTTTTCAAATTTAGCAGATCTGGGTCTAGCGGAAAATAGATTTTTGCGAGGGCTGGTAATGGCCCCGCAAAGTACACCTATAATCCCATTGAAACTGGATCTTGGTAGAAAAAGTATCGAGGATATAGCTCGACTGCGGCCATTGTTGTATTGGAGGCGCCTGATGGTGACCCCTGAGCTAGCCCATTACGCTGCAGCATTGTCAGATGTCGTTAAGTTTGATCGCTTCCACTGCATTGTATGGCTGAAAGATCTGAGGGGTCTATTGGTAAAGTTAAAACTGGATCATCTTTGGGGCAACAGGGATGTCGCTTGCTTTCCGACAAAAGCAAAATTGAAAGAAATATACTGGACGATGGTGTATTCCACAATCTATTGTACTGGGCCAATAGCCAATTTGTCAGCCCGCTTTCTGGATATTAAAATGGTTCCATCCTGTGAAGCCTATTGGGACATAATTGAAAGCCCGCGTGACAGGAAGTTATATTTTCAATTTCGAGTTGGAACACTCCCAGTAAATGCTTTTAAGAAACATTGGATCCCACCGCGGGATGAGCACTGTTATTACTGTAAAGATCAAACAGAGCATATCTCCCATTTGTTGTTTTGTTGCCCCCTGTATGCTAGTCCACGGCGGAAATGGCTACGACCAGTTTGTCTAAACATTGGTACTCGCAGTCAATCGACTGCTCTCAGAATATTAGAATCAGATTGTTCTCCACTCTTTGCGATTGCTGTAGCAAAATTTCTTGGCTGGGCATGGGTGATTCGCACTTTATTGGCTAATGGAACATAAGGAAATACGGTTATCATGTCTATATTGTTTTTTACCAAATTTTTGAATTAAGGAAGTATTTTTATCTATGTAGTGTATTCAACTGTCAACTGTTTAATATGTATTTTAATGTGATTATTTTAGAAGTAGTATTTATTTGTATAGTATTAGGGTGGAAATGCTTTTATGACAAATGTCGAATAAAGCTTTGAAATTTGAATTTGAGTCATGTTGGCTGCGACTGCTTACAACATTTCTTTAAGAACACAGTAGATCAAAAAGAGGTCATGGAGGCCAATATAGGTAAACTTAGTCCCAAGAGAACTTATGTGGCACTGGTGAGTCACAAAACTCTTGACACAGTCATTAATCATTCAGTGAAGAAAATACCTAATCCTGACAAACACCATCATTCAAATATAACCAACAAAAGCAAGGTATCTTGAACAAAAATAGCAGAAGTCCTAATAAAAACCTTCAAGGTGGGAGACAAGGTTGTGATAGATGATGAATCTTATAAACAAAGTGTGAACACACATGTCAAAGATGTCCGTACATACAGGATTATGGAAACGGATGCCACAAAGTTATTTGTAGATATCCTAAACATCGAAATCAGGCATTTATTGAAGGAAAAATCGCAGAGACAGGAAAGAAATACATAACGCAAGATTTTCTTAAGGTCACTAACTAAATATGCTACCTACGATGCATAAAGATGACACGAATTTACCTTTCAATCCGTTTGTATCAATTAAAGAGTCTATACATGAACCTGTAGATACATTTCTCGAACACAATCATCTACAACCGTATGTACATCAAGTCAATTATATCTATGACATGCCACAGGTTTTCTAATCAAATTCAAGAATTAGAAGGATAAGTCTGGCTGGCTAGCTACTATAAACTACTGATGTAAAATCACTCTACACCTTGATACCAGGGCTGGACTAGCCATAGCGGGCACCGGGCAATCCCCCGGTGCACCGCACGGTTGGGGTCCGGTTTTGGGTCCCTGGGGGCCTTTTTTATTACAGGGCCGTTTTTGCAGCATAGTTGCAAAATCGGCCCTGTACCAAAATTGGCCCAAAGAGCTCGCCGGCACCTCCAACCCCCCCGAGTGGTGAGGGGGGGCTGGCCGAGCACTTTGCCAGGGCCGGTTGTGGTTCCCAGTCCGGCCCTGCTTGATACCCCATGATACCGGAAATAAAGCAATTGAATGAGTGTTGACTCCAGGCAATATATAACAGAGGATCTAAAAATTGTAATCTTAGAATTCACACATTTCACCCCTTCTCACAGCTATTTTGAAGGGTATGACATTATCACCTATAATTAATTAGGCCATCCATTGTCAATTGTGCTGTCCCAAGCTATGCAAACCTCTCCAAAATAATCTTTTGAAAATTAAAATATACTACATAAATCAAATTAGAAGTAACATATGGTTTCATATTTCAGATACATAAATGGTATTTTCGGAATATGGGCAGGACCTGAAGTACAACTGGTATTGGCTATCCAGGACCTCAATAGAATCGATCAACGCATTAGTTTTAGCCATGAAACCAGTCAGATTACCATCTCATATCTGGATGTTAAGGTCATGATAATGGATGGGCAAATATAAACAGATATTAACAGTAAACTCCCTGCTGGACCAATTTCTTACAGTACCAGAGTTTTTATTAGCCAGTGTTAAAACATTTGTCATACTTCCAGCTACTATGGATCAACAGGATTATCTCCAATAGAGAAAACGATGAAATGGCTAAAATTACCATGTGAAGAAATTCAAGAAACAAGGTTATCCAGGCAGTGTCATTCAGGAGGCCATAGGAAGATCCAACAAAAACAGAATGGATGTTTTCAAACAAACTTCCAACATAAACTAAACGATAGGGGTGGTATTCATCTTTAGACACATAGGTACTAGTATGGATGTGGGTCAGAGAACCTCCAACCGCAGGTCGGAGGCTTTCCCACCCACATCCAAGGTTTCAAATCCGACCAATGTTTTACAAAGATGGAGGTCGGATTTGAAACCTGCCGGAAAATCTGACGGGCTCAAGAAGACAATCAGGACAGACACATAATCCCATGCAGACAGTGATTCCGATGTCAGGATTATGATCTTAGTTTCCAACAGAGTTTCTATGTTGGGCTTTCTGACATAGAAAGACTGTGGGAAAGTGACTTTGGGAACCCTCGCAGGGGCCCCCCGTCTTCCATGGCCTACTGTTGGGGCCGAGGGGGCACCTATCCCATCCCTGATCCGTGTGGCAGGCATACGTTGCAGGGATTAACAGTTACTCCTATTTCTCTATGGGAGCTTGTGCTGTGGCCGGTTTCTGACTGCTGCACAAGCTACCATAGGGAAATGGGAGTCTGCAACCAAATCATGTGCGGTTTCGGACCATGACCCGAGGTCGGTCGCTTCCGAAACTGCATGGATGTCATTGGAGGCAACTCTGACTGACATACTAATTAGGCACATAGTCTTACAACATTGGACAATCCTACAGACTGAACCTGATTTTGATAGTCAATTTGACATACCCCCGACATTCTCAAAGGTCAAACAATTTAAAGGAACTACTAAATCAGAGGAAATTGTTCATCACCAGTGAATATAAAGGTACTAAACCCTAATAAAAACTGTACAAATGAAAACAATATTACACCTGCCACAGAAATTAACCACCCACTAAAAGGCAGCAAAATTAGCCTAAAAACTATTGTGATTCACTAACCTAGTATGCATGATCAAATGCCTGTGCAGTGTGGTGTACGTTAGAATAACAGAATGTAAAATCAAAACTAAGTTGACTGAATTCAAGAGTAGCATTTGAACCAAATCTGACAAATTACTGCTTGCAAATCACTTTAATGAATGCAGTCACAACATAAACCATTTGTGATTTTTGGTCTTGGAAACTGAGGGACACAGAGAAGAAAGTGATAATGTATTCAATTCAATTCAAAATAGCTTTATTCGGTGTTTTGACAAAAAACCATAAAAGCATGAAATACAAATACAACGTAGGCAGACTAAATAGCTTTTCTCATTATAAAACTTCTTACAAAAATACATATCATCATGATAAAACAGCTAAAATTCATTAAATTACATATAAAATTTCTAAAATTCATTTAAAAGACTCTTGGAATTCCTACAGTCTACTGTATACGTATTATCTGATGTTATAAGGTACACTATAATACGAATTTTACAATTTTATATTTATCCACGGAGTCCTATACATTTCCCATGGTCCCTCTGCACTTTACAGTAAAAGTCAAAAATGTTATCGCTGTCACTATGGTAAGTTCATCTTGCATCATGTATAGTCTAAACAGTGCAGTTTTACAGGTTCTCACACCCCATGACTTTAGCAATGGTAGCAGGTATCTTTTTCTCCCCCACTGATAGTACTTGCAGAAGAATATACAATGTAGGTTTGACTGTTTGGATAGGTCATCACACGGGCATTTTTCCATAATTGCAGACCAATCATTCGTGACAGGAAAGGATACAAGCCTATAGAATGACTCCGTCCTCATTCGAGTCAGGAGCATTCTGTGATAACACGAATAGATTGGGGCTAAATAAGCGTGAAGACCTGGACCATGTAAGATATTACAATGGGCTACTATGGTAGATTTGTGCTAAGGTTGATAATGTATTTATTTATTTATTTATTATTGATATTTATTGAGCGTGAACGAATACCCGTAGGCGTCTCGGCGCTAAACCAACTGCGATCTTAAAAGAGTGTTTCGCTACAGTTTTATTGGTTAAAAAGCTAGGTCTTTAAACGCTTGCGGAAAAGGAGGAGTGAAGGGCCGGTCCTAATGGATTGTGGAAGAGTGTTCCAAAGCTTAAGGGCCGACACCACAAAACGGCGGTCACCCCAGGTAACCGTTTTTGTCCGTTGCACCGCTAGCTGATTCAAGGTGGCAGAACGAAGATTTCTAGAGGGAGTATATGGAATTAACTGATCCCTGAGAAACTGCGGGCCTTGATTGTCTAGTGCTTTATAAACTATGCATAAAGTCTTAAACTTGATTCGATTATGAATCGGCAGCCAGTGATAATTCCTTATAATGTCTGAAACAGATTTAAATCTAGATGTTTTAGGAGTCTGGCCGCCGCATTCTGGATAGTTTGCAGTTTGTTAATCACTCGAATCTGCGCATTTGCGAATAGTCCGTTGCAGTAGTCCAGGGAAGATAAAACTAGGGCAACCACCAGGGTTTTTCCAGCTGTGTCAGGTAAGAAAGGAATAATTTTACCAGTTTTAGTTTATGACAAGCTGTAGCTGCTGTTTTCCTGGCATGGGCCATGAAATTAAAGCCATCATCAAATGTCACTCCTAGGTTCCTCACCTTAAAGGCTGGCTTGGCTGGAGCTCCGAAAGATAATAAGAAAGTTTTTTTAAGCAAAGAATTATTGGATAAAGAAACTTGATTCTGTTGCATGGAAAGGCCTCAATGATCAGTTCAAATTTACTTGCTTTTTGTGAACGGTTATTATCTTTCCATTGTTGGTCTGTTTTACAATGTATTATCACAGTTGAGTTTTTTACATATTTGTATCACTTGAATTTAGGACGGGGCTGTTCACTCAAGATTGCATCCCACATTTAGGTACAATCATTATGAATGACTGGATGTTCTTTTCCGAACATGGGGCCCGATTCTGTTGGCGGACGGACCGGAGTCCGTCTGACATCGGTCAGGAACTGGAACCGGACGACCTCTTGTTGTCGGTCCCAGACCTGCAAGTGGAATGCATGCTTGCATCATTAAGTGCACCTTGTTGCATCATTAAGTGCACCTCGTGGCAAGAAGCCCAAGGTGCCTGCCACTGGGTGCAGGGATCAATTAGGCCTCCATTCAGCAGCCTCCCACCCTTGGGGGCCCTGCTGGGGGCCCCCCAAAGACAGTTCCCCACTGCCTTTCTGTGTCAGAAAGACAGGCACAGAAAGGCAGTGGAAAACTGCCATCGTACCGCCTTAGCTGCAAAGAACCGGCCGGGGAAGTACTGAAGGGTTTCCGGATGGCGGACAGGCTCTCTGAGCCTGTTGGAAGCCATCCAGGAAATGGAGTTGGCTTCCTTTCTGACCGAGCCCATCGGAATGGCTTGGTAGGAAAGGAATCCGAACGGGCAGGTCCAATGCGGTTAGGAAGGCTCCGACGGAGGGTTGGAGCCATTCCTAACAGCATCGGAATCATTATATGGAGCTGGCTAGACCCAAGGGTATCAGAGTGCTTTACATGTTTTGAGAATAAGTTTACAAAAAGTGGGCTTTGAAAACAGTCATATAGAAAAATATAGGACAAGAGTAATAAAGTAGACCACAGTGAGGACTCATTAACATATATTAATCATGCAATTGGGTACTGGGGAAGGGAATAGAATTAGAGTCTGCAAAGCCAAATCGTCAGGCGATTTCCCCTACAGGAATAGTTAAAGAGGGTTGGGTCTTTCGGAGAAAGTAAATCATTGGGTGTTCTTGTTGAAGTAGTTGTTGAGTAATATAGATTTGAGGTCCCGTTTGAAGCAAGAATAGGAAGGGTTGCATTGTAGGTCCTTATGGAGTGAGTTCCAAATCTTGGGGGTATTTCTTGAGAACGAGTGCGTGCAATTGTTCTTTTTGAGTTTGAAAGATATGAGAAGAAGCGATTTGGACCTTCTCAGAGCCCAGCCTTTTCCTGCTCTCGATAGTTTAGATTCTACATATCAGGTGGTTTTACTATTAAAGGCTTTATGGGTGCTAAAAGCTGTCTTGTAGATGCTCCTTCCTTCAATGGGGAGCCAAATGAGATTGTTCAGAGCTGTGGAGATGTAGTCAAACCATTTGGTTCCTGTGATGAGTCTAGCAGCTGCATTAAGGATTGTACTTAGAAGCTCAAGGTGGCTTTTGAAGGTTAGTTTTCACGATGGCATTGCCATAGTCAAGTTTCAAGAGGGGATTTTATTACTGTCTTAAGGGGGAATAAACAGTTTGACTTTCCTTAGATATTTTAGCACATAGAGCGCACCTTTTGCTGTATCTTGAATGTGTCCATGTATTGACAGGTTTATGTCTACGGTGAAACCTAAGAACTTAGCAGAGTTGGACAATGTGATAGGTCAGTTTAGTGCATCCAAATTTGTGAGCCATTATTGAATGGGTAGGGGATTGTTCTTAGGGGAGTGGAGTAAGTTCGGGCTTGTTGGGGTTCAGCTTAAAGGGGCTGGTGTTTAGCCAAGTTTGAATCTTCGATAGTGTGGCAGTAAGATGTTGGATGCTACTGGGTGATTTAATTCTGTAATAGAGTTATGTGTCATCTGCATATAGGTGATATTTGATACCCGCTTGGTTCAGGATAATTGTGAGTGGTTCCATGAAAAGATTGAATAGGGCTGGTGAGAGGATGGAACTTGAAGTACGCCTTGAGGTATTGGTGCGAGCTTTGAGAGACATCTGTGGTTTTATATATGATGTGTGTGATGTTGAAGATAGGACGTGAACCATCTCAGGACTGTGCCATTGATACCAGTGTGATTCTTGAGTGTCTCAAGTAAAGCTGGGTAATGTACTGTATCAAATGCCGGTGATAGATCGAGTAGGATTAGGAGGCAGGAGTCGCCTTCATCTAAGGCACTGTGAATGTCGCCAGTTAAATTGAGCATAGCAGTTTCAGTGCTACATCCTTTTCTAAGTCCTGAGTAGAAGGTGTTGTGGAGGTTAAATTCTTCTATGTGTTGGTTGAGTTGAAATAGGACACACTTCTCGAATTTTTGAGCAAGGAAACGAAAGTTGGTGATGGATCTGAAGTTTTTGAGATTGTTGGGGTCAGCCCCACGTTTTTTTTTTAGAAAGGGGTGACTTGGCCGTGTTTTCAGGGAATCTGATACGCTGCCTCATGAAAGAGAAGCATTGATGCTTTTGGTCCAAAATGTGGAGATGATATAGTTTAGGTTTTGAACTAGGGTGGAGGGGATAGGGTCGGTGAAGTGGGATGTGACCTTCAGTTTGGCAAAAAATTTTAAAATTTCACCTTAATATCCACATTTGTAAAGCGCACACTCACCCGTTAGGGTCTCTAGGCGCTGGGGGCCGTCGGGAAGATTAAGCAAGCTATTGCCCAGAGTCACATGGTGCTGGGCTAACCTGCCGCCGGAGCCGGGGATCGAACCCTGATCCCCAGATTCCGGAGTCAGTCGCCCTGGCCGCGGCGCCACACCTCTTCCCTATATGACCTTGTGTCATATGTTTGAAGTCAGACCATTTAGCATTATTCTTCAGTTGAGGGAGTTCATTATTTGCTCTTTTTTGCTTTCTAGTGTACTTCCTGTCTTTAGTTGTAAACTAATGGGGAGTTTCTGTGTTGACTTGTGTGTCAGTGGAGCCAGACACACAAGAATTTTGTCAAGGTTTTTGGATTGTTCAATTTTTCCAACTTTGGGCCAGATGTAGTTAGCCTAATACCGGTCGGTAATGGCCGAAATTACCGGATTTCGGCCGTTACCGACAGGTATTAGGCTTTTCAGATGTAGGGGGGCCTAATTTAAGGATTTGATAATTTATCGAATCAGTAATGTGAGGAATCGGTAAATTACCGAATCCTTAATGTAGGGAGCACTCAAATGAGTGCTTTTCCCATTTTAGGATTCATTATTTACCACTAACTACAGGTTGGTGGTAAATATCGAAAACCCCAAAAGAAGCAATTTTTTGCAAATTATTACCGTGCCATGTGGCAGACATACATGCCCTTAGGGCACGTATGTGTGCCACATGTGCACCCATACACTATTCAGGGGTGCAACAGGGTGTCAAAGTGATACCCTGCCACCCTTCAATGTGTTCCCCCTTTTACTAAATCTGTATTGTATTTACCGAATCTTACTGATTCGGTAATACTTACCGAATGAATACCTACATCCCATTTACCGATTCTAAAACACTGAATCGGTAAAATTCAGTGTTTTAGAATCTGTAAATCTGGATTACCTACATCTGGCCCTTTGTCAGCAAGGAAGTTGGCTTCTGCTTTGCAGTGTTCAGTGGTGAATATTGTTTCTTGTTGGTAGGTTAGCGTAGTTTGTTGTTTTATTATGTTGAAGAGATCCCTAGGTCGGTTCTTTGCACGGGCAAGTTGGTTACGAAAGAAAGTGTGTTTTTCCCTGAAAATGGGTTTCTTGTAGGTGAACCATTTGGATATTAGGAGTGATTGGTTTACCAGTGAGGGGTTCTGTCTCCATAACCTTTTGGTCTGCTTAAGTTGTCTTCTTTTGTTGTTACAGTCTAAATTGAACCCTTCATTTCTTTAGTTTGAGTGGCGCAACCTGGTTAAGAAGATCGGTCATCAATGAGCTAAAGTGGGCAGCGAGTTTATCAACTGTTGGAAGGAGGGGTTGTGAATGTAATTTAGCATTGATCCTTGATCCTTGATTCTTGCTCCATTACTGGGATATGATTGATGTTCCTACCCTGGGAAGGATGTGTGCTGTTGATTGATATCGATTTGATGGTGGTCTGACCAGTTGAAAGGTAAGATGGAACAAAGGGAAGCAAGCTTACTTCTACGAATTATTGCATCCAGAGCTGTGCCTTTATTGTGGGTCGGTTCATTACAGAGTTGTTTTTAGATCGTTTATTTCCAGGTGGTTATTTAGGTTGCAGATTGTGGGGTCTTCTGTTTTATTCCATGGCAAGTTAAAGTCACCCAGGAGCACATCATTGTCACCAGTTAGTGAGACATGAGTTATGAGATCAGTAAGTTCGTCAATGAAGAGTGTGTGATTACCGGGAGGGTGATAAATGATGTGAGGTTTGGTGGGAGTAGTGCCTTTAGTTTTAATTTCTACACCGAGATATTCGAAGGTCGAGTAGTTAGATCACTAGGGGTTCATTTTTGTGGATGATCACAAGCCTTCCCCCATTCGTCTTGCTCTATTCCTTCTGATGATTGAGTATCCAGGTAAAGGGAGCAGGTCTAGTGTTGAGGTTGAGTGTTCATTAAGCCAGGTTTCTGTAAGAAAAGCAGTGCTGATTTCTTCCAAGAGTAAGGTCCCCGCAATATCTGTGGAATATTTCACTGCAGATCTGCAGTTTATGGTGTTGTTTTCATCCACTTTGAGCAACATGTGACTTTTTTATGTAGTCATTGGTTGTGGGGGGTGTAGTGGGACTAGAGCTTGCTTGACTCTAGCTTGCGATGGGGGGAGCAACAAAGGTGCATAGTATGGTGGTGGAGTCCTGTAAGTGAATAGGTTCTGGCCAAACAAACTGAGGTGTTGGGGAGGGGGTGGGAAGGGAGTTGGATCACAAAAACGGGTAAGACGG
This sequence comes from Lissotriton helveticus, assembly GCF_964261635.1. Classification (NCBI taxonomy): domain Eukaryota; kingdom Metazoa; phylum Chordata; class Amphibia; order Caudata; family Salamandridae; genus Lissotriton; species Lissotriton helveticus. The sequence goes on along the minus strand of NC_136059.1, from coordinate 179,142,500 downwards.
ATGACTATAATATTGAGGGGATAATGCATGCAGTACTGTACAGAAGCATGTTTGTATTCACCTTTAATAACTACCCAAGTTTATGTTATGTTCCTGCTACACAAACCCTCGCAGAGACAAGTCAGTTACATAGGTTTCTTTATTCTTCTTTTGTTTCTGCTCCCTGCATGCACATCCATGCCCTCAACCTCCTTGTCCAGGAATCCCCTCCTCACTCCCTGACCGGAAGTGTCCCTCCCAGCATTCGGGTAAAGGTTCCTAGTGCGCCCTGACCCTGGTCCCTACAGTTTACTCACACCTTCAACTCCAGGTTGAAGAGCAATTTAAGTTCCCAATGTTAACCGCATGAGATTACTCTTTTATAACATTGCTTACTGTCTTACTATTGGTAAAGGTTATGAGTAACTCACAAAAACAGTAACATGGAGATTACGCTGCAGCTAAACTATTATAATCACCCGTGACCACATGCTTAACTATTGTTGTCATTCTCGTGTGTTTAAAATGGCACTGCCCTTTGTTTTTATTTCCTTCAACTCTTAAAGTTACTATCTACAGTAAGAGCACAGGATTCATATGGTGTTGGAATTACGCTACTGTTCTGAAGGCCAAGTTCATCAATTCTTCGGTCCGCGTATAATATTAATTGAATTATGTTTTTATCAGAACACATTAGATGTCCTTGAATGGTTAACTTTTCTTTTCTTCTACAGGCACTACCCCCAACAAAGAGGCGAGTTGGCCCGACATGCACTGAGGAAATAAACTTTTATGTTCTCCACTGAGTTGGGTTCATGTTCCCAAAAAAGAAGAACAGCAAAAAAATTAAAGAAGAATGGTGGTGGTAGTTATACACAACATTGCAATAGAATAGTGTTCTCGGGAGAGATGAGCAAGAAAGTCGTAATTTGGACTACGAATGCCCATTTCAAAAAAATGTCAAAGCAAGTTCTACAAAAGTTATTATCTGTAAATTTCATTTTTATTTTCGATTGTAAGCAAAAGTTCTCATTTCAAGCCCTAAATATAACATCACTTTTTAACCCCTGTTTTTTTTTTATACGTATTAAACCCAATGTCTAGCTATGATGAGATCAGCTATTTTTGTTTTGATAATAACTAACGCTGGGCAGTGAACTCTGCTCTGCTCGTGGAGTTTGCAGAGTTTTCCGCACTCTGCGTTACGTGTAGCTCGTGAAGTTACCAAAAACTCTGCTTCGTGTTGGGGAGCAGAGTTTTTTTCCTCGCTCGCATTCATCAACTTTATGTTGGCGAGCGCGAGCGAGGAAAATTAACCTTCTGGCGAGATTTTTCCCTGTTCGTGAACGTCAAAACATCAAGTTGGCGAGGGCGAGTGTGAAAAATCAACCTCCCTGCGAGATTTCTCAATGGGGGGGTCAGGTTTCTCCTTGTGAGTGATCGCGAATGCGCGCAACCGCTCGTGTTGAGAAAGTGCCCTTTCGCATTGAGAAAGCTCCCGCTCGAGTAAAAATCTACTTGAGCATCAGAAGAGGAAAGCAGGGCCCACTTGCGCTGTGCATGGTGCCGTTCGCAATGATTGCACAATGCGAACAAGCATGCGGCACTGTGCAATCACCCTGAACGGCACTTTTCTATTGCACTCCACCGCTTGCAGATCTCCACGTAATACAACAGAGTTTTTTTTTAACTTAGCGGAGTTCCGCGTAGTGCTACTCCATGAACTCTGCCCAGAGTTACTAATAACTTTAACGATTCTGCAGGCAAAGTATTGTGCATATTTGCCAGGTAGAGGAAATATTAAGGTGGGACATAAAGTAGCATTTCCTATTTTAACTCTATTAGGAAATTTTGCCCTCGACTACAAAAAAGAGGGTCCGCAGAAATACATCTTAGTATGAGACCAGAACTTTATTCAAGGAAGTAATTTTCCATGGTTTAGTGTAAATCGTTTTCGTAGTTTCAAGAAAGTAGCATTACAAAAATGTTTGGGGTGGGTTTGAAACGGTTTAGAAAGATATCTCTAAAGCTAGAAAAGTATTTGTGTATTTGAATATTGCTTTAGCTCTGTTTGACAAATGTGTATAACATTTTGCTAATGCTCACTATATTTACTTAACACTTGGTATTTTTACAATTTTGCAGATTAGTCAAGGAGGGCCCAATGTTCATGTGTTAATGGTGTTAGATTTTTCAGCCTTTGAAATAAGTGCCTCCCAAGTACAATAAATATAATTGAATATATTCCAAATCTTATCAAACATTTCTGCTTTATCTTCAACTTAGGGGCATATTTACATGCCGTTATCACCACCACAACTTCACTTTTCCAGACATTGTGGTGCGATGGGGGCTTCGTCTTATTTACAAGGCTGCGTTAAGCTACTTAATGTGGCTTAATGCGGCCTTGTAAATAAGGAACCATTTCACGCTACACTTAGCGTGAATAGGGAGGAAAATGGGTGTTGTGGTGGGTGTTCCACCGCAACACCCATTGATTTTGATGCTGCCCCTATGCAAATAGGCAGCAGCACCAAAATGAAGACCATTGAAAACCTGGTCTTAAGCAGGCAAAATGAGAAAAAATGCTTTATTTCTCCTAGTTTTTGCTGTTTCCATGTGTTCTGCTTTGTGCAGCACACATCCAAACAGCAAATTGCCAATGATTGTTTATGTGCAGGAAGGTACACCTTCATTAAAAAAAATTGACTTTTTGCAGCTTCTATGTGCAGCACACACAGAAGTTACGAAGTGCCATTACTGATTGTTTATGTGCAGGAACTTGACACCTTCCTGCACATAAACAATCGTTCCTGTGCAGCGTATATACTGTGGCACTATGGTGCAAGGGTGCCTGCGTTGGTGCTAGGCAGCTAAATTAGCACCAGCGCAGGTGGAAACACAGGACTGCACTGTATACAGTGCAGCCCTGAGTTTCAGAGGTGGCGGAGGCTAATGCAGAGCTCCGTCAATTCTCTCATATAGAAGCCTTTTTATGTCATACTTTCTCTTGACCTGAAGGATCTATAACCATGTTACAGTCCACGGTTGTTTAACAGACTCCTAGTTATGTTAAATTTCCCTCTGTTTGTGTGTTACCTCTCTTTGTCAAACCTCATGATCTTCGATTGGTTAATGAAGGTTAAGGATTTGAGGTACAAGGCATTTTACCAGTCACAAAATCGCCCTAAATTTCAACTTGTAAAAAGCTTTTGCTAATATGCTAAACTCATACAACGACTGAGACCCTGATGTACCAAGGATTTACCACTGTAATTCGGCCGGGAAGCTATTGAACTATTACCAACTCCCAAATTGGGCTGAATCACTAAGGGGAAGGTGTCCACTTTGGAGCTCTTCCCCTTTGTGAATTGGGAAGACAACTTTAGGCGCTCTCATGAATGTTTTCCAAAATAGGAACACTTTTTTTAGGCAGACTTGGGGCCCAATGCATCAACGAAATATTTTTGCATTTGGGATGCATCAACCCAAATGCAAAATCACAATGTAAGCAATCGCATAATTTGCAATCATTTAAATTGTGATTGCATTTAAGGAATAACAAATTGCGATTCCTTAAATGCAATCCATGATGCAAATTGAAATAGCGATTTCGCTATTAGGGGTCGCAAATTACCGTCAAATGAAACTGGACGCCCTTGGGGCATGTGTGTGTGCAACATGTGATCACATGGCAATTTCAGGGGTGCAACAGAGTGTCCTTTTGGCACTCTTGCACCGTTTGCGAGTACCTATTTGGTACTCCCAAATTGCTCATGCAATTTCCATTGATTCCTGTGGTCCTCAAGGCCCATAGGAATGAATGGGTAGCAATTCCGTAATTGCTACTCGCAATTTGTGAGTCGCAATTAAGGAATGTTTAGGAATCTCAAAAAAAATTGTGATTCCTACATGCATAGACAATTGTGATTCATTAATGCGATTCTTTAAAAATTGAAATTAAAGAATCGCAATTGCCTATTTTGATTCATGTGCACCTTGGTTCCTTTAAGGAACTTAGGATACTTTAAAAGAGATTTTTTTCCATTTGGAAATCACTAACAGGAGTAGTAGTATGCCGTACCATGCAGGCCACCATCACTGTGACCATAGCCAATCACAGGTGGCTGTTAAAATCTAGATTGCGACTTAAACATTATCGGCGCCATCTTGTCCCTTTCTGGCTCATATGTGCGTGTAAGCAGCAGCCATTTTGAATACCATGGCCTCTCTGCCCACTGCCGATAGCCAGCGCGTCTCTCTCTCCCTCTCTCGACCTCGCAGACATTCCCCCCCGCGCATTGACAGCCCCCGCTCTCACACGCTCGGGCCATGAACCACCTCTCTCAGCGCGACCCTGCCTCGGATCCACATCCCGTACCCGGCCAACACCTCCCTCCGTCCCTTTGATGCACACATCCTTTGATGGACCCCCATCCTCTGTGCCCGATTGTCCAGCCCGATCCCAGGCCGTCACCTAGCCCTGCGGATGCAGTTTATTGCCCATACAGTAGGCAGCTGCCCCTCTTCAATGGATCTAAGACTAATCAAAACCCCCTCCCACCCCATGAGATCCGATCAGCCGCACACATTCCGGGAATCGGCGGAATATCCAGCTGCGCTACAGTCATCACCTGCTGAGACCGGGGTGGGGACTTCTACTGTCAATGTGTGTGAGAACGGGCATGAAGCGGGGATTTCAGGGATGTCTTCCGTACTTCAAAGCATTTACAGGAATGTGTTTCATGCAATAAAGTCATAAACTTGTGTATAAGAGGCCAGGCCTCAGAGATGCGGTTAGAGCACCTCGAGAAGATACCCTGTTGTCTGATTTGACGTGTTCTGCTCCGACGGAATAAACCTCTGTTTCCTGCCTTCCAGTCTCCAGCGCCTGCCTCTTTGTTTGATAATTTTGAGTGGTACGAGAGGCGATTAACGCCGGGCAATACTTGGGTATTTATCGATCGAAATCTGCCTCACCTTTTACAATTGGCGACCCAAACGTGGGGCCCATCAGCGACACGTGGATCCAGTGGGAGAGGTCCTGACGACAGAGTGAACGACTGCAACGATCGGGAAGTGCACCTGCCCGATAGACCCTCGTCTGGCAACCGATCATCCGAACTTCACCGGTTCCGAACAGACCTCTCTCGAGTGATCTACGGTCCTGACTGGGAACCATCAGGACTGCCACAGCGATTACGGAGATTAGAGGACGATCGGGCGCTGGAAGCGAAAGACGAGAAACTGTCCTTGCGGTCCGGGTAAGGTCATGTAAACACGACAAATTGCGAAAAGATTATCTGACTGTCTGAAAATACTAGTATTGCTCTCTGAATTGTTTTTGAGATATTCTCTGTCTGCAAACGGGGAAGGATAGGAATATTCTCTCTTCCTTTGCAGATAGTGAAGGGTAGGTAACGCGGACTTTTGTCCCCCGCTGTAATCTGTCGTGCCTATTTTTCTCCCCACTGACTGATTGATTGTTCGAACATTGGTTGTTCGAAGCTGGTTCTTTTTGAGGTATTCTCTGTTTGCAAATAACGTAGAATAGAAATATTCTGTCTAGTCTTTGCAAGTAGTGATAAGATAGGTAGTGCGGACCATTGTCCGCCTCTGTAATCTGTCATGCCTATCTTCTCCCCACTGAATAGTAGTTGGTTCAACCCGGACCGCCTATTAGAGATGAACCATCCAGCTCCACTGGAAGGCACCCCTAATAAGGACATGTTCACTAAATACGGACTAGTCGCCATAGCTTATAGTAAACTATGGCATAAATATACGAGGAAGGATCAGGAAAGTCAGTGGCCACTGATAGGATCCTTTGATGATAATAAAATAAACATACTGGAAGCAGCCCTTCGTAGCAATAAGGCAACGCCCACTATGCTCGACAGCCTCGGCATGTGGCGCAAAGAAGCAGAACAACGGAAAAAGAGAAACGAAGTCAGATTAGAGAAAGAGCTACGAAAAGCAGCTCACCTAGCTGCTAGAAAGTTGGAGGAAGAGATAAAGGAAAGAGAGAAAACCAAACAGAAACAAGAGTCCGAAACATCAGGCCAGTGTCCCGTCCGAACACCCTCTATGCTCTACCCTGAGTTACCCTCGAAACAACGAGCGAACGATGATTTATTGCTAGGTCCCCCAATCATCTACATGCCTCCTCCATACGCCCCTTCCCAAACCTTAGTACAACACCCGCAGCCCCCAAGTACGGGTGAGAATAGTGCCAAGACTTCGGTCCTCACGGCCTCCGCGCCGGACGAACCCCTTGTACTCAACACAGCACAAGCAGTAACACTAGATGACCCTGAAACTAGAAGGAAAGATCCCACTAGAACAAACCGATTGAGCAAAGATGAACGAGTAGGGATCGATAAGATAGTGAAGACACTGGTGGAACGAAAAGAGAGTGAGGAATACGTAACAGATATGTACAATTCATATGCCAATAGCCACAGACGACACTTTGTTGTGCGATTTTGTTATCACACCCTCAATGCCTATGAGGATCGATACCAAGATAAAGGTCCTGAGAGGCTCACGACCCTCCATAGGAAAGTTGACAGTGGGGATGAAGGCGAGTGTGATGTGTCGAACCTCTTCACGCGTACGCTTGAAGTCTTCCGTCACCTCACTGAACAGAGACCAGAAACTAGCACTGCGACTCCTATAGCGACCGAACCCCAAACAGAAAAAGCTAATACTATGATGCCTATAAAGGAGGCCGCTCCCTACTGGGTTCCCCCAAGAGGACAGGGAACACATGACGACATTAACCACCAAGGTGCAAGAGGGAGAGTTGTTTACAACTGGATCTACCAACCATGGGATCGGCAAGACATTTTGACGTTCCAAAAATCCTTGCCTGATTTACGAAAGAACCCCACCGCCTTTTATACTGAATTAGGCACAGCCTTGGGTTTGACGATTATGGCCCAGATGTAGGTAAAACTTATTTACCGATTCTTATTTACCGAATTTTACCGATTCGGTAAATAAGAATCGGTAAATAAGAAGGGGGGGTATGTAGGAACATCCAGATGTTCCAATTTACCGATCGGTAAATATCTGTATTTACCGAATCGGTAAATACCGACCGGTAATGCTCCATTCATTCCTATGGGCTTTGAAGCCCCACCTACATATCAATTTTACCGGTCGGTAAATATACCGGTCGGTAATTTTACCGTAATTTTACCGGTCGGTAAATATACCGGTCGGTAAATTTACCGACCGGTATATTTACCGACCGGTAAAATTACCGATTTGCAACGTAACAGTCCCCCTACATCTCGGTAGCCAAATACCGGTCGGTAACGGCCGAATTCGGCCGTTACCGACCGGTAATTGGCCACCTACATCTGGCCCTATGACCCTAGCGGACATCGATTTGTTTTTCGGGCTATGTCTGCCAGCTGATGTGTGGAAGCAAATCCGGAAAGTCGACCACCTTGAGCTGTTCGGGCATACCTGGTCGCAACTCGATGGCATAGATAGGCAACGAGAGCCTGGGCAGAAACCTTTAAAATCCATTCTAGACCTCCCAGACAAGATCGTCCAGAAATTGAAAACCCTGATCCCAGAAAAGAAAGTGGATTGGTCGATAGTAACAGCCTGCCGCCAGAAACCCCAGGAAGACGTATCAGAATACTTCTCCCGGTTTGAGACGGTGTTCTCCGATTACAGCGGCCAGGACATGACCACTGCAACCGGACATCATCTGTTTGTCCAGAATTACGTCAAAGGTCTGTCACAGGAGGTCTCACAGAAACTACAGACTAGCGAGAGTAGTTGGGCAGCCTCCAAACCCGCAGCTATCCTTCAGATGGCCCAGTACTACGAGCATCAAAAGAATGAGAACGATAGGGTGACTGAGAAAAAGAAAAAGGACTTGAAGGAAAGGGTGATGATTGCTCAGTTGCAAGGGGTGACCAGTGGAAGAGAACAGTACAAAGGAAGCTACCAATCGAATGCTCCTAGAAATCCACCCCCTAGAGACCGTACACCCGCACCCTACACCCCACGAACAGACATCGACGAGAACCAGTGTGCGTTTTGCAAAGGATTTGGCCATTGGAAATCCCAGTGTCCGGTTCGGCTAGAAGCAATCAAAAATAGGGACACGAGAAACGTAGCAAGCGAGCCAAGAAATAGAGGACAGGGACGAGGGAACACAAACGACACCAACAACGACAGATCAGGCAGACCAAATACGTTTGACCGTCCCCGACAGAACCAGTACCAACAGTCTGACTACGACAATGCCCACGACTTCGCATAGGGCCGCCAAGGGCAAGGGAGGGATCCAGTCGAGCTCCATGTTGACCAGCAAGGTCCTTATGTCACCGCTAAGGTCCTGGGTACGAAGTCTCCATTTTTGGTAGACACTGGCGCAACACGCAGCGCGTTATCTAAACGACTGATTCCGAGGGCACCCTTGTCTGGCTCACATGTAACATCGATAGGTTTTGATGGAACGCCCTCCACTAACCCCTTGTCCGCAATGATCTCCTTTGACTTGGAAAATAACACCACGTTCTTACTTTCATCCAATACCCCTGATGCTATTATGGGACTTGTCCTATTGAAGCATTTCCGAGCCACTATTAGGTGTTCACAAGATGGGGTTCGAGTCATTCTGTACGACAACCCGACTATGCTCAGATCCTGTCCCACTTCACGCATGTTTTCCATCACTGACACTGACTTGTCCCTACTCGACACCCTGCCTTTGTACCTATGGGCAAAGATTGACTCGGACGTAGGACGCATGATGATAGACCCAGTACACATAACTGTTCGACAGGACGCAGTGCTCCCGAAACTTCCACAATATCGGATATCGCCCGAGGGCGAGAAGGCATTGGTAGAGATCATCCAGTCCCTGATAGATGCAGGAGTGGTAGAGGAAGTAGTTAGCAATGTTTGCAACAGCCCTATCTTACCCATTGTAAAGAAGCAGGGTGAGGGAGATGAAAAGGCGTACCGCTTCATCATCGACCTGCGAGAAGTCAACAAAGTAGTTGTACCTCAGTACCCCGTAGTCTCAGACATCACCACTATTCTGACTCTGATTCCTTCCACTGCTACCACCTTCACGGTAATCGACCTCAAGAATGCATTCTTCTCCATCCCTATCCACCCAGACAGCCGCTACCTTTTCGGCTTCACCTTAAAATCCCGCTCATATAGATTTTGTAGAGCACCCCAAGGCTACACTGAAAGTCCCAGCATCTACAGCCAGGCCCTCAAGAGACAGCTTGACGCAGTCCAGTTACCGGACGGAGTGGTGTTGATACAGTACGTCGATGATATCCTTTTGGCGGCCGACACCACTCCACTTGCAGTCACTGCCACCATCCAACTCCTGCACTTCCTCGCGGAGAATGGCCACAAGGTCTCCAAAAAGAAGTTGCAATTCTGCCAACCCCAGGTCACTTACCTAGGCCATCTCTTGTCCAAAGACGGGAGGAAGCTTACGCCCGACCGAATTCAGACCATCCTGGACACCCCTGTCCCTAAGACACAGAAACAAGTCCGCTCCCTAGTAGGCCTCACCTCCTTCTGTCGACAGTGGTTACCAAATTTCAGCCTCATTGTGAAGCCACTACTTTCCCTGCTGGCTAAAGATGTCCCCTTCCCGCTCCCTTGGACCCCCGAGTGCAAATCCTCCTTCAGAGAACTACGAGACGCCCTTTGTTCCGCACCAGTCTTAGGAACCCCCGATTACACAAAGCCCTTCTCCCTCTACACTCACGAAAGGGAGGGGTGCGCTTTGTCCGTCCTGACTCAGTCCATTGGCCCCAAGCAACGCCCATGTGCCTACTTCTCTGCCACTCTTGACCCCGTAGCCAGAGCTTTGCCTGCCTGCCTTCGAGCTGTAGCTGCGCTGCTATCTCTATCCGACAGAGTGAGGGGATTGTACTCTCGAATTCCCTTACGGTGTTAGTGCCCCATGCGGTTGACACCCTCCTAAACCAGACTAAGACGCAACACCTGACTAGTGCATGACTGACTGGGTACGAACTGACTCTGCTTGCACCCCATATCACTCTGAAAAGATGCACCACACTGAATCCAGCCACCTTGTTGCCCCTACCTGAGAACGACCCCAATGTGCCCCCGATACATGACTGTGTGACCATCACGGACGAACAGACCAGGGGTAGAGTTGATCTCCGAGACACTGCTTTTCCAGATCCTGACGGAGAGCTATGGGTAGATGGCGCTTGTATCAAACTCCTCGATGGCACTATCTCAGCCGCTTATGCAGTTACCACAGCCCGAACTGTAGTTGAGACAGCCCGCATCACACAACGATCTGCACAGGCAGCAGAACTGATTGCCCTCACACGAGCATGTATCCTAGCAGCCGGGACGATAGCGAATATTTACACAGACAGCCAGTATGCCTTCGGGGTGGTTCACCATTTTGGGCTCTTGTGGAAGGAGAGGGGATTCCTGACCTCACACGGCACACCCATCCTACACGGAGATCTAGTCTCCGCTCTGACTGAAGCAGTCCTCCTCCCCAAACAACTTGCTGTAACCAAATGCCAGGCACACAAAAAGGTTACGGACATCATTGGGCAGGGGAATGCACTGGCCGACATCACTGCCCGGACCACAGCTGAGAATAGAACAATGACACGCATGTATGTGACCAGGTCACAAACAGAAAAATGGAAGGACGCTAGGGAAACTATTAGGGACATCCAGATGGCGAGCTCATCCCACGAACTGACTGAATGGGCACGGGTGGGACTGAAAGACGATGAAGGCTGCTGGCGGACAAAAGACACGAACAAATGGTTGCTACCCAATTCATACTTGATCCCCATACTGACCATGGCACACTCCCCTGCACACATAGGATCTGCCCCTATGGCCGAACTTGTCTCCAAAGTTTGGCACAATGACAGGATTACAGACTCAGCCAAACGCCTAGTTCAACAATGTCTGATATGCCTGCGACACAACCCTTGGAATGGAACTGTTGTACCCCGGGGAGGGTTTGGGGTCCCCAACCATCCATTTGAAGTCCTGCAGATGGACTACATCCAGCTAGAGAGATGCCAAGGCCTAAAGTATGTGCTTGTTGTCGTGTGCGCATTTAGCAAGTGGGTGGAAGCCTATCCAACTCGCGACAACACTGCCATTGCTACTGCGAAGGTCTTACTGAAGGAATTCTTCCCTCGCTACGGCCTTTGTCGAATTTTGTGGAGCGACAACGGCCCCCACTTCGTACCCGAGGTTATCCAGCTCATCCTGAAGGGGTTGGGTGTAAAGCATAAGTTCCACGCAGTCTTCCACCCCCAATCTGCTGGGCTGGTTGAGCGACATAATGCCACGCTGAAGCTCAAACTAGCAAAGATAGTGGCCACCACAGGACTGAAATGGCCAGACGCTCTCCCTTTGGCATTGCTGTCAATGCGTTCCACCCCTACCAAACACCACTTGACTCCTTACGAGGTCGTTTTTGGCAGGCCTATGAGCATCTGGTCTGCACCAAAACCAACATCCTTTCATGACGTCCCGGACGTCCTTATGTCTGACTATCTGTACAATTTGACCAAAACACTGTCTATTATCCATCAACAGGTGCTGCAGGCCATCCCCGACACTTCCAGGGGCCTCGGGCACGAGATCCAACCAGGTGATTTCGTCTTGATCCGGAATTTCCAGCGAGCAAAGAGTCTGGAACCTCGGTGGACGGGCCCCTGGCAAGTCTTGATCACCACCCGAACAGCTCTTCGAGTGGAAGGGAAGCGGAACTGGCTGCACGCACACCACTGCAAGAAAATCTCCTCAACGCTGACGACGACCGAAGACGTGGCTACCCAAGAAGAGCTCCTGAAGAAAGACCGACCATCCTTGAGCTGTTACCCTGACTCAGAGACACTTGAACTGGCAGAATTTCCCGATCCCACCGTGCCATCCAGAGAAGGGTATAACCTGCGACAAAAGGAGGGAGCTTCGGCTAAGCAGACCACTGACTAAGTTACAATTCTCAGACCGGTGGCCTAACACTACTAAGGCTGCTAGGAGAGAAGCCAAACGAAGTTTGTGGTTCTGCCCGCTACCGAGCCCCTTGAAAATGATGGAAGCGCCCGATACGAAGATGATGGAAGCGCCCGACACGAAGATGATGAAAGCAACCGGATATCCGAAAACCCACTACAGAAACCCAAAGACTGACAGTTTACACAGCTCAAAGACTATTGCACTCTTTATCACCCTTCTCTTTTGCCTCCTCCTCGTGACCACCCTCTGGATCATGGAAGAAAGTGCACCAGCTCGTGAGGTATTTCTAACCACTGCACAGCCTACCACCATGAAAGAACACCATCTGATCCCTCTTTCACCTCAACTCCGAGGAGTTTTGGAACAACTCTTTCGTGCAGTTGCTACACCAGCACAACCTTGCCGCCAATGCCACAAATTGCTGGATCTGTGGACTGTTGCCACATGCCACTGGACATTCCATCCCCTTCATCCCTTCACCTTTCTCTGTCCATGGTTCCTGCCTTGCTTGGCTGATCCTCTTGCAAGAGAGTTACAGGGATAATGCCACCTCCGCAAAAACCATGTCGCACTTTTATCATGGAGTCTGGCTGAACAAAACAGGAAGAACGGCTGCCCCCTTCTGCCCACTGACAACCAATGTCTCAGTTCACATGGACATTCCGGCCGAAGAACGAATTGAAATGCAGGTGTTCAACAACCCAGCCAGACCCACCTTCTCTTACCTCCAAAAACGAGCAGCTGCCACCCTGACTGTAGCCCTGTCTGTTGTCAACATTTCGGGCCTTGTATGCATCGAAGGTCTCGGCACGCAGTTGGTGGGCCAGAGCACTTGCTGCATCACTAGAACTTTGGACTCAACTGACCCACCTCTCCGAACATGTACTTTGTCTGTGGTACAAAAGCCTACACTTGGCTCCCAAAGGGTTGGAGAGGTACCTGCTACATTGCCTTTGTCCTTCCTCCCACCTATGTGGCTCCAGCAAACCATCACCGACAAAAGCGAGCAAGAGACATTGAACAAGCCGACTCCACCGGAGCACAATTCCTGGACGCAATAAAGGGACTTGTTCCACTCTGGGGTCCGATGGCGAACAGCCGTGCCATCCGACATTTGACCCAGGCAGTCGAAATGACAATGAACATTACAGCTGGCATCCTCACGAACAATACAGCCGAGCTTCAGGCGGTCCGCCTGGTGGCCCTTCAGAACCGCCCTGTTCTGGATGTGGTTCTAGCGGATCGTGAAGGAGCATGCCGTATCATCGGGTCCCGCTGTTGCACCTTCATACCAGACAATTCGCCCTCAGTCTACAAGGCCATTGAACATCTCCATAGACTCTCCTCAGAAGTTCATCAGGAACAAGAAGAATGGTCGCTTGGGAGTTGGTTTTGGAATACTGTAAAGGACTGGGGGTGGAGGTTGTTCATGATCATCTTGATACCGATTATTGTGATATGTGGATTCTGCCTGGATATTCAATGCTTGCCACCTCTGTGCTCACTTTGTGCCAACTGCATCTGCCCTAAGACTCTGGACCTTGAAACTGAACGCATGAAAGCATTGTATGATGTAGAGATCCGTAACATGAGGGGAATAGACATAGACTGACAAGCTGGCTAGATATGTTGAAAAGGGAGGACTGTTAAAATCTAGATTGCGACTTAAACATTATCGGCGCCATCTTGTCCCTTTCTGGCTCATATGTGCGCTTAAGCAGCAGCCATTTTGAATACCATGGCCTCTCTGCCCACTGCCGATAGCCAGCGCGTCTCTCTCTCCCTCTCTCGACCTCGCAGACATTCCCCCCGCGCATTGACAGCCCCCGCTCTCACACGCTCGGGCCATAAACCACCTCTCTCAGCGCGACCCTGCCTCGGATCCACATCCCGTACCCGGCCAACACCTCCCTCCGTCCCTTTGATGCACACATCCTTTGATGGACCCCCATCCTCTGTGCCCGATTGTCCAGCCCGATCCCAGGCCGTCACCTAGCCCTGCGGATGCAGTTTATTGCCCATACAGTAGGCAGCTGCCCCTCTTCAATGGATCTAAGACTAATCGAAACCCCCTCCCACCCCATGAGATCCGATCAGCCGCACACATTCTGGGAATCGGCGGAATATCCAGCTGCGCTACAGTCATCACCTGCTGAGACCGGGGTGGGGACTTCTACTGTCAATGTGTGTGAAAACGGGCATGAAGCGGGGATTTCAGGGATGTCTTCCGTACTTCAAAGCATTTACAGGAATGTGTTTCATGCAATAAAGTCATAAACTTGTGTATAAGAGGCCAGGCCTCAGAGATGCGGTTAGAGCACCTCGAGAAGATACCCTGTTGTCTGATTTGACGTGTTCTGCTCCGACGGAATAAACCTCTGTTTCCTGCCTTCCAGTCTCCAGCGCCTGCCTCTTTGTTTGATAATTTTGAGTGGTACGAGAGGCGATTAACGCCGGGCAATACTTGGGTATTTATCGATCAAAATCTGCCTCACCTTTTACATGGCCACACATAGTGACCTAAGGAAGAAATAAATAGACATATCTCTCTACGACCTCTTGTGAGTCTGCATTTTGTGAACAGACCTATTAGTATATAGGTCGATTCGCAAAATCAGATTTATAATTGCAAAACATTGGTGCCAAATTTACGAACACTAGATGCACATGTAAACTTTGTATGTCAGGTCCCTAAAATACATAGATTGATGTCTGACATAGCTGCACACTCCTCCTTATTGAAGTTACTGATGCAAGGCCATGGCCATAATATGTGCTTTAAGATCCCTTTGCAAGAATTGCAGTTCCATAAGTTCAATCACTCTTGCGTTTTCATCTTGTACAGGGACCTCTACAGCCTGATTTCATCTTGCATCAACCATGTTCTCAAATCACAGGTACATCTGTTAATGTTTAACAAAATATTATCCCATCATGCTCACTCATTACCACACAGAGGTCCTAATATGAAGCATAAAGTATCACTTTCCTGTATTGAAATAAAACATTTTCAAGTCGAGAGCACCATATGGTATTATCCATTACAAAGTAAAATAATCAAAACGTCCACATTAGATTTTTTTGTATTTTCTGAATAAAACCCTCACACCCTCTGTTGTTATTGTAGAAATATAATTCTTCACTCTTCAGTGATCTTTCACACATTTCCTTGCCAAAGGGGGCATTGAATAAAAATATGCATAATTGCTTCCAGAGCTGAAACTAATCAAATGGAGTCTCGGAAGAGGATGTCCATTGTTTTTCCGCCTGTGGATGGGATTTGTAATATTACAGAGTAGAAATCCTTAAACACTGTTATTAAGTTGAAAATGTTGATTCTCCTGGGAGAAACTTTATCTGTTTTTTTCATTCGGTGCTGGAGGGGGTGGTTAGGTCATTACACTAATGCCTAGAGTTAAACTGACAAAAGGTGGGACTTATGAGATATGGACATTCCGTGCAAACATTAGAAGCCCACTTTACTGAACATTAACACCACAGCAGGCTATTCATACAGTTATAGTTGCAATGTGTATTTCAACATTATCCCCTTCAGAGAACACATTAATGGTGTTACTGCCTGCCATATTCTCTGTACCTGCCTCAACCTGGTAAACTCTGCTAGGTCTCCTGATCTGCCTTTGCACATTTCCGCTTGTCTCTTCAATGAGTTTCTCATCATATTTTCTATGTTTTTCCCCACAATGTGTTTATGGAGATTTAACACAGATTGCCTCTAGTCCTTCTGAAGCAGCGGTGTCCAACGTTGGACCAAGAGCACCAGCACTCAGGATATCCGCATAAGAGACACATTTAAGGAATCTGCAGCAAAGTCATTTTCTTAGTCAATAACAATATTTTAATGTATAATATCAATGTAAATTAAATTAATATAATTATTATTAACTTAATAATGAAATACATTTTAACAGCACCTTAACTCCTGAAATGAAATATGTATTAAATAATAAAATAAAAGGCGCCGTGTGAGGCCAATACCATCTGTAGCCAGTGCCCAAGTGCAGCTGCAGTGAACTAAACATTTTATTTATAAAGGATACACGCATCACAATGGACAATGGGAGAAATAACTCCCACGTCTTGTGATGTGCCCATATTTTTGTAACTGGGTTCACAAATCGTCCAGGTATTCACAACAAATATGCAAAAGATGCACACATTACCTGTCTAGATATCTGTAAAATGTAACCCCTTCATGCTCAAACCAGACTACATTATAAATGCAAATTTCTTCAAAAAGTCTGAACGGATTTACACTTAACCAAGCAAAGTAACGCCCCCCAAAGTTGATGTAATTTTGTTCAGTTGCTTTTCTGAATGGAAGAGCAAAGATTCCTATGACAGTTAAAAGGGGATTTGCTGGAAGAAAGCTGAGGCCCCATCTCTTACCCAATGGCACGCCAGGCTATGGTGAGCTCCACCGTTGGAGCGACTGACACACATAGCAGAGAATGCACAAAAGGGATTTGAGTATATTTGGTACCCGCTGGTAGCGTACCTATCAGAAGGTCTGCCATTGCTGGCTTGTGGCCCCAGATTAAGGGCGCTCCATCTCTTCCTTATATAGGTTGTTGAGAGTCTCGTGCACAGAGGGCTATAGGGGAGGGAGACTTATGACCCGCTCACGCCACTACACCCCACCATCTACCGATTAGATTTGTTGCGTAACTACCATGATGCATTTGTTGTTCTATGTATATTGTTTTTATTTTTTTTCGGTTAGACAATGAGCACAAGTATTATTTAGCGGATGTCCCACCTCTGAACTTACCTGAGGTATGATTCACGTTTGCATTTGGGGAAATCAGGGAGGGACATAAATGTAAGATGTTTAGAGAGGCTAAGACCTTGGCAACAAGCTCTGCATGTTTATTACAATATCTGTCACTCTTGGCCTAGGAATACTGCTTGTCGCAATTGCAATTTTGCTGTTCTGATACAGAAATCAATAAAAAGAATTTGAAATAAAATGGGAGATGCCACTTTAAGAGCTCCTGACTCTATTTTAGACCCTCCTCCCCCATGGAGCTTTGCAAAGCTTGCCATGAAGGACTAACTATGACTACAGAGGTAGTATTGTCAGAAGTGTAATAACATTTTAAATGTCGAGCGCATTTATGAATCAAAGCATTTGTTTCTATGGATTGTTGTTTTAATTCCCCCACTCCATTATTTTCTGTTGGCGCATGTTGTTCTGCTAGTGGTTGTGCATGTGTAGTGCTTGACATACTCCAAGACTAAGGATAGAGTCAATAGATAACTGTTTTTAGTGGTAAGTATTCATGAGAAAGTGTTTTTTAGTTGGGGTAAGTTGGTGTCCACTGCAATTAATGAAGTCACTATCTTATAAGTTCCAACATGAGCAACTTAATGAAAACCTGTAAAGAATGTATAAATATCAAAACATGTTAAAAGTCAAAAACAACACAATAAAAATCACACTCAAATTTATAAAATGAGAAACCATTTTAATAGGCAAAAAGAACCCCAAAAATTCAATAAGGAGATCCAGGGATATGCATTTAAGATTTGAGTTGAAATAGCATCAAAAAGTGAAAAACATCAATGGTAGCCATTGGTTGCTGTAACGTGTGACTTGAGCATGATTTGATGCTGACTGCTATGGAGCATGGGACTGATTTTAGTGCTCAAACAACCACTGAAGTACATTACTAATACCTCCAGGGCCTCCAAGTAGAACAGTTAGTGACTCTTAAGAAGGTGTCAGCCAGAGCCAGAAGCAAAGTCAAGACTTTGTGCAATTGCTACTGGTCAGATGGGTACATCTGATAAAAGTGCTAATACAGCTTGTTGTGTTCCTATAGTTGCACAGAAGTTCGGCTACTAACCCTTGGAGTCCACTTCTTTGTCCTGGTCACAAAAAGGAGCAGGTCTAGTCCTTCATGGCTCTTCTCAGGTCACAGAGCATGTTCAGCCTTTTATCATCTTCCACAGTTCTAGAATCTGTTCTGAGGAGGTGCTTTTGAGTACCACATTTATGCCTGGCCCCAGCTAGTGGATGGGCATGACTGCAGGGCAGTCCCTAAACAATTTGGAAAATTACATGGGGGCAAACGTACCCACATTTTCATTAGTTCCTGTTTGCTTTATAGCAAACAGTCCCAAAATGCAAAGTGTAATGGATATGCCAAAAAGGCCGGACTATGCAGCCATTACATATTGACTCTGAAGGCTGGGGTGTGTGTAGGGCTGTTGACTATGGACATTATCAGTATCTACCCACAACTAATGCTAAAATCCAGCCTGAAGCAGACCATGTACCCACAAAAAATCAAGAGACAGAGGTCTGATAAGACAAAAACAGGTTAGCTCAGCAACCAGACAGGTGATGCACAAGGGGTGCCCTTGCATCCGTTTTGCTCTCTTTGAAGGGCACAGAAGTTTTACATGTGCCTCAGACAGACCTATTGTGAGAAATTGGGTTGTTGGCTGACTGGGATGTGAGTCCTGGTCAAGCAACAGCCACAGTCCCCTGCAGGAGGAATCACAAAAAGTAACAAAATTAACCTGTGCTTGTCCCTGGGTATCTTTGCACAAAAAACGTCAGGCTTACCTTAGAGGCAATGTCTAAGTATGTATGCATCGTATAAACAGCAATCAAGTAACAACACACCACAAGAAAAATCCCAAACCAATTTACATTTTAATAAATTATTTCACACAAAAATGACAAACATGTAACCAGTAGAACTGGTGTTATGAATAAACTTCAATATAGTGCCTAAAAGCATAAAGCCCCATCCGCGGTTATTTAGTTGCGCTAGACCAGGTCAAAGTAAAAGTCAAAAGTTCAAGCCAACAACAAGTCCCAAGAATCCTGTTCACATTGGAGAGGATTGTGAGGAGCAAGGAGAGCTTGGCGGGTGGCAGTTGATGTTTTGCAAACAGAAGGGCTGGCACTGAACGCAAGCAGGATGGAGCTTCGCGTTGGCGGTCCCCAATGGGCTGTCGATGCTCCTACATGTAGAGATGGGCTGGTAGCAGCTCACGTTGATTCTCGGTACAAGTGGTTAGGTTTGGGTGCAAATAGAACAGTTCGTAGTCAGCTCCCTGAACATACAGGGGCTGATTCTCAAAGTCATATTAATCCTGTAGAACCAGTTTACATACTTTTACATGATATTTTTAATTGGCCCCAACACATCTAAAATGGGAATATTCAGGAAGTGTTCACTTACATTGAGTACAAATAGAAAGGACTGTGCTCTCTTTGCACTTTTACTAATATGGAGTTGAATGCTTCAGGGCCAATTCGCAAAGACATTTATGCGTACAGGAAGGAGTATGAGAGGTAGTGCTCTTGCAGTTCTCCTTTCTGCACTCACAAAAGTCTTTGTGAACTGGCCCTATAATCTTGCTCTACCTGGCAGTGGCCACATCCTCCAGATTATTAGGTCTGTAAGTGGGAATGACTGACAGAGGTGCAGAGTGGCGCTGGATGGTAGTGATGTTACAGTACCCGTTTCCGGATGCATTGCGCCTGCATACCAAAATACCAGGAGCAGTAACACCAAACCCAGTAACACCAACACTGACGGACCCAGATTGTATGTGTAAGCATGTACCAGTACCCAAAACTGCCCAGCGATATCAGAATTGCAAGATGCAAAATTACACAATTGTTAATCTTGGCCCACAAAACCTTTTTCTTGACTATTTATATGTATTCCATAGATTTTGGTGGTAACACACAGCTTATTTTCCATTGGGAATGATTTTAATTGGGATTGGATGTTCATTGATTTTTAGAATTACCTTTTTGTTCCTAACATTGATTGGAATTTGTTTATTATTTTACTGATGTTTTTATAATGCATCGGCATACAAGACACTTTAAGGATTATTTTTGCTAGTGCTATTTTTTATTCATTTTGCATTAATGTGTTTTCCATGAATGCAGAATAGTCTTATCTTTTGCGTTTCTATAACTCAGGAACACCTTGTCCACTTCCGTGATTTTTGTTTATGATTGCAGTTTTTTTCTAATGAATCTTAGTGTTGACATTGAAGCGCTTTATTTCTTACAGTATTTGTTGGTTTATTATGTGCAACACTTTTATGCACTTCCCAGAGCATCATTTTGCTGCTCAGCCTGTCCTACGAACGGTGTGTCAAGGTTATACTCTCTTAAATCTGCTTACCTTTGTGGACTGGACTACAGCCCATAACCAAACAGCTTCTGACTCTATCAAAAGTGGTTGCCACACAGAAAGGCACCAGCAATGTCAGTTTGCCATCACAACTCATCACAGCCCATCTTTGCATCCCTAAAGACAGCTGAGATCCCCTGGAATTCAACCATGTCATTGAAACCACATATGGAAGGACGCCGACCAGATACCTAGAGACTGAGCCAACCGTCATGCTAATCTCCTAAGAACCATACTTCAAAAACATTCCAGCATATTTTTGACATTGTGCTTGGTTCACAAACAGGGCCGAACTGGTAACCCAAAGCAGCCCTGGCAAATTTGATCGGACCTGACCCCATACTGTGCATAGACAGCGAGCACAGTCCGGGGACTGAACCTGAAAATCGTCCTCCTGGAGACTGAATCCGGCCTCCAGGGGCTCCAGCCTCCCGGGGGTTTGCCTGCCTGCCTGGCTGGTCAGTTCAGCCACGTTTACAAATGTCTGCTGACCTGCAACTAAATAACCTTGGTAGTGACTTCTAAATATCCTTCTCATTATGCAGGGATATTGATGTAACCATAATGAAGAAATCGGAACAATTTAACAGACGCAAGGCCCGATTCCCAAAGATAAACTTCGACCAAAAGTCTAAGGTCCTCATTTATGAAAAGTGACGCATCTCTGTGTAAAAACAGCGATGCGTCACTTTTCATTGCACTCTCCTTGTGACATAAATGCGTCATATTTACAGTATGACGCATCATGTCGCAAGGAGTTGCAGATACGTCAGTATTTCTGAAGTATCTAAAGGCGCAAAAATGACGCATTGCTGGAGTGTGTCTGTTGCAAAGTCATCCCGTGCCCTGGGCATCCCCCAACATTTTGCTGACTGACGCTGGTGGTAACTGATTTTGACTGACCATGGGCTCTGCCTAACCAGGCCCAGGGCCAGTGCTAAGCTGAAAGGAACACATTAGAATACAGTTAAAATAACTAACATACACTAGGATACACAATGGTACGGTGGGGTACCCCTGTAATTGGCCTGACCTACCCCCTAAGCCCCTAGTATATAATAGGGCAGGGGATTGAAACTTCCTAGAAGTCCCCGGTACCCTGGAGCATGGTAGTTTAGAGGCCAGCAGCTTTTTTTGCACTTGTATGTGTGCACTGCTGAAGTCTGAGGCCAGTTTAAAAACAGCCCAGGGTGCAAGGACTGCTTTTTAAAAAAGTAGACTGTGCTCAAACGTGGGTCCCTTGCTCACTTTGCCACTGGATTCAAGCTAGACTGGCTGATGACGGCTGATTAGCCAGAAATCTGTCCCAGTATGCTTGTTTCCGGTCCAGGGAGACATGACTTGGCAGCTCGAGCTGGACTGTTCCCATGAGGCACAGGGTGGGACTGATTTGCATATGGCCATGTCTGAACTGAGGTGGTGGAGTGAGCTAACGAATGATGATGGATTAACCCCTTAACCGCGGGGGTAATTCCCCTCCTGTGCGGGGGTGGGAGGGGGGCGCACGTGGCGTCACAATGCTCATGACGAGCCCAGCTCATCATGAGGCACAGTGCAGCTGTGCTCATGCCTAGTTGGGCTCGTCATGACTCCGCCCACTCCTATAGAACATCCGCACAGGTGTGGAATTCGCCCCTCGGGGGAGTGGTGCGGCCGTTATGACGAGCGCAGCTCGTCATGAGCACAGCTCCACTGTGCCTCATGACAATCCAGCTCGTCATCAGCAGGCAAGGGGTTAAACCCAGATCAGTTGACTAGGGGTGAGGGCTTGCAATGTTCATAGGGATGGTGAACGGGGAAGACGTTAAATTTAGGGTGACTACCTCACTGTAGGTCTGTATGAAGACTGACTCAAGATCTGAGCATTTAACCTACAAATCACTGATCTAAGATGTGTTGTTTAATTCATAGAATGGGAGCAAAACAACACAACAGGACCCCGAATTAACCTAGGCTTTCACACAAATGCCCTGGACAGGTAACAGTGTCTTTAGTGACCGGGGGTGAGATGGTCACTCGAGGTGTATTCACAACACTCAACATGTTGAAGCTTCCTCGTTTGGCATCTTGGTAGTGACAGAGACTTCTGGGCGCTCCATAAAGGCTTGATCACTCACTCCTCCAAGCACATCATCTAAATGCTGCATTTCCCATACTGTTTTTTCCATTTCCTTTGGTTTGTTCGTACGCTACACATTACTCCCCTAAGCAATCTGTCTCAAGCAACCTTTAGACTATATAAATGCTATACTAAAAAAATAGAAACGAAAATAACAAATATATTGTTGGTAATAAATGATTGCATCCGTTTAGTTTATATATCTAACAAATATAAGCTTTATCAAAACTCTAAGAAGTCTTAAAACTGCAATTTAAAGTTTGCATCTTTGATAAAAGTTTAACAGGGACACCTCAGCCACCGACTTACACCGATTCAGGATATGCAAGTGCAAAAAGACAATGAGAGGGCAAACAAATCCACTTGTCCTCATTCTGATTCCTATATTTGTACTTTGAAATAGCAGGTGCAATGTGACACTTTGCATCTGGCAGTCTCACCACCTCCGAGGAGGCGCAAACGAGGCCCAACGCGGACTCAGCAGATGACATCCTAAACACATCTGCTGGAAGCATTGGGGGAGGGGGGATGACGACGAGTGTTTCTAGCCAGAATGAAGTTATTCCAATCAGAAGAGCAGCAGATGCATTGAAAGAACAGACTGATAGGATATGCTATGTGGGTTTTCATTTTATGGTCTGCCTGAAGTAAATGATGCTCTCGAATGCTAAAGAGAAATCACAGAGAACTGAATTATTTGAAGCACGAAGGGCTATAATAGAAATGTCTTAAACATTTGCTTAGATTTTTCAGCGTTCTAATGGTATGTTCATTAGCATTTGTCACTGAACGCAAGAGTTATATCAGAAACCTGAGTTGAATTGTAAACACACAGGGTTGGCAGACTGGAGAAGGAAGGCTGTGTCACATATAGTATACAATAGGCGCCTAAATATTCTAATTCCAATCCGTGCCCATTTTTTGCTGCACTTTGAAGATAACTTCTTGTTCAAGCTAACTATCCCGAAATAAACGAGGAATATCTAAAAATACACAATGATTAGAGTATTGTCCTATATTGCCATGTCAGGGTTCTGGTAACGTTTACAAACCAATTGACCTCAGGTCTTGTGTTTTATGTCACCTCTAGTTGACAATATTGGACTTTTTACACAGTTGCTCGTTATCTGTCTATCTGTTTGACTGTCAGTCAGTCTGTCTGTCTGTCTGTCTGTCTGTCTATCTAGGGTTAACATGGTCTCTGTAACATCTGAAAGTTTGTTTAAAAACTGACAAACACTCATAATAAAATGAAGGTAGCATGTGCTGCTATTTAATTTAATTTTGCTTTTAGGTGCGGGTATTTGTTCAAATAAATATTGGGGGAACCTGTTCACAACCCGTGCCATTGATCTTTCCTGCATTCACCTCTTGTTCCCTCTTGTATGAGTGGAAATCGTCCAGGCGAGCAAGCCCTTGGCCGGGTGATCGGCTCTTCTGGAAGTGGCTGAAACCTTCACAACCTCTTCGTCCTTTTCTTCATGTGCAGAAGGTGGTGGATGCCTGTTGCAGCTGGACATGGCACAGGGAAAAATAAAAAAGTAAGATAAAAGCAGGATTGATAGTTTATTTCCAGAAACATTGCAGACTTTACAAGTATGCCCTATTTTGCCAGACTCCCTGCGTGTTCCATTACATGCAGGGCAAAAGGGTGAGTTTTTCAAGATTTGTGTTTTTATTTCACACGATTTGTGTTTTTATTTCTTCCTATTGGTATGAGATGAGACTCAAACAATTTCACCCATCATTTTCAGGGTATGGAACCGTGGTGGCTGATTCATACTAGTTGCACCCTCGAGTGAGTCAAGGGAAGCAGGAATGTTCTAAAAAGATTGAAAATGCAGTCTTGTAGAACTTTAAGAATGCAAAACAAGGTGTTGTAAAGCTGAGCGAGGGGTGGCCCTGTTGAGTTTGATGTTAAACTAATAAGTATCCTCTGCTTCAGCAATCCAACATCTCAAAAACCTGCTTGCACCTCCTCCAGAGCTGGATGTTCAACGCGTGCCTGATGCTTAATCACACAAAAAAAGAAATCACCCAGAACAACAGTAGCGGCCTGTGGTGGGAGTGCTGCCGGGCGCTGACGCAGCAGTACAAAAGGGGGTGGTGATGGACAGAGCATCTGAACCAATCAAACACTCACACCCAGTCAAAAGATCTGGGTTTAATCCATCACCGTTCTTTAGCCCACTCTGCCACCCCAGTTCAGGGCAGGGTCCATTTGGCGATGCAGCACGTGCAACTAAATTCGTTTTATTTATTTATATGTTTACTTACCTCTAAGCGGCCATAATCCGTAATTTACTAGCCCCACCCGCCCCTCCCTCGCCACACGTCAGCACCCGGCAGCACTCCCACCATGGACCGCTACTGCAGAACAACAAGCAAAACCCAGTTGAAACCTGGCTCAGGGACATGAACCTTGACAGTTTTGAACTCCATCTTTCACCTAATGGCAAGCCTCTTGGATTCACGCTGGACCACACTGGACAAAGACGGTGTAGTACTAGCTCTCTCTACTTAGAAAAGTGAAACCATTCCTCCCAGAATGCAATTTATGAACTGCCATTCAAGCTTTCATAATTGTAAATCTAGGTTGTGAAAAATTCCTGTTCCACTGTTTCCCAGACACTGCATCGGTACCTCCTAAATCCATGTGATATGCAGCAGCATGTCTCATCAAGGGCCTGAAGAAATATGACCACATCACCACCATGAGAGAACTCGTGCTATTCTGCACAATCTTAAGAACAGTTGCATCACCTACAGAGTCATCACAAATGGTACCATTCCTATGGGGCTGACAAGCTCACCATCTTCAGTGGCTCTTGGTAGACTTTGGCCAGGACCTCATCTGTATGTAGATAAACATTGAAAAAAGGGAAAAAAACAAGTCAACAGACGTTATCCATCTTTGGCACCCATGATCTGGAACGACATCCCGTATCCATCAGGATTTAAGCCCATGGACTCTCTTAGACGTCCTGCTCTGGCTACCAAAATGACATGCTAACCTGTTTGTGCCTGTAACTGTCATATCATTAATCTGCCCATCAAAGAGTCAAGAGGCCTTTGTTCCAAAGAAACAAAAAAAAGAAGGGTTAGATACACCTCTTTACAATAAAACCAACCTTGTGCCATCCAACTAATTTCCCCTCATCACCGTCCAGTAGTCACTAAACTGCTTCAACGTCTATCAGTTGCATCAACCGCAAGTCTATCTTATCTGCCACTGCAATCTCCAATGCAGTCTGAAATTAGGCGTCTTGGTGGAGCAAAGCCATCTTGCTGTGTTTTTAGATATATTTTACCCTACTAATTAGAGTGCTTTTTTCACTGCAGCCCCTAAACTTATAATGTGCAACTATTTTTGGACTAGATATTCAGCCAACTGATCAATCGAAACACCTGTGTTTTAGGTCACCTCCATTGCTCCTCAGGTATATGTAGCTGTTAGAAATATTGTTTCCAACTTGGCAGGTTAAAATATTCCTTTCATTGCTCAATTGATGTCCATCTTGATTATTGCAATGCTCTTTTTGTGGCCTTCCTAAATCCTTGTTACAGCTGTTACAGACAGTCCAGAATGATGCTAGTGGGAGCCATTACAGGCCTTGGAAGAAAAGATTTTATCTCAGCTGCACAAAGGGCCCTTCGTTGGCTTCCTGTGGTGAATACAATAATGTTAATATCTTTTTATCGCAGCAGTAAAAGATCTTGTTCAATAGTACCTAGACTGAAAGAAAGAAATGTCTGTTGCAGTTGCATGAGCCGTGCGCAGCAGGCCGCATGCACACGCTGCTCCGCCCCTGCTGCTGACTTCTATCATATGATCTTGTCTTGTCTGGCATTGACGTCCTACTGGAGTGGGGTAGGCCATGTGATCACAGAGGTGCTGGACCGCCAACTTGATTTGGGCCCTCGGAAGGTGCTCCTGGTTCGATTGGAGGGAGTTGGTGAGCCCCCTCGGAGCGGATTTTTATAGGGGTGGCCTCCTTGGTGGCCAAGCGAGATATTGCTTGCAACTGGGAACATCCTGAGTCCTCCTCCCTGGAGGTACGGAGGAGAGGTGTTTTCTGTTGTGCACGCCAGGAACAGCCAATATAAGAAGCATGGGGTTGCCCCTGAAAACATGAGAAAATATGAGGTGGATGGTGTACTTATAATGGGTTGCTTATGTAAATTGCAAAGCTATGTTTAGTGAAATCAATGTTCAGTCCTCTGGTCCAGAAAGTTTATATCAACTATGTGTAACTATCAATGGATGATACTTTGTACTGTTAAACCCAATAAAATGTGGTTATTCAAAATAAATGTTCAGTGCAGTTACTAAAGATACCAGACAACAGTTTTGTGTTCAGGGTTCTCCAGTTCAGGTCTACAACAATATGTCCAGTTCGTACTAGCCCTTTAGAAACCCCTGCAATATTATTCCGTTAGGTTCCTACTGCACTTGCAAGCACAGGGGAGATGTTTCTCAGTCAGAAGGTGGTAAATATACACAGAAGTTCAATTGGTAAACTGGAGATGTTTGCTCCAGAACTCGGGGGCATATCAACAAGGCGCCGTAAAAAAATTATCGCCGCTTTTGCGGCTGTTTTCGGCCGGAAAGCGGCGATAATTTTAACGCCCTGTAGCAAGAACACGCTAACGCGTGAATCCATGCTTCTTCACACTTTCCCTCAATTTCCAGCTTTGCATCTCTAATGAGATGCAAAGTGAGCGTTCCTCTCCAGAATAACGGGGGAAATGTCGCTAAGCGACATTTCTCTTATTATCAATCATCACATGAAGCAGCATAGCAACAGGAGAAGTAGCGATAACCTCTGTTACCGCTACTTTCCTTACGCCTGGTTTGAAACTGACTTAGCCATGATATCCTGTGGAAGGTGGATATCATGGCTAAGTATGTGTGGCCCTATCAGCAATCTGTCTCCTAAAGTTGTGTGATTATCGCTGGATTTCCAGCGATAATCACACAGTTAGGCAGCTTGCGCTCTGAATTTTATCGTTGTGGAGATAAGCGTTGCTGATAGCACGCTATCTCCGTGATAAAATTCAGAGTTGGGTGGTGATAATTATCCTAGTGCTAAGTGCGCTTAGTGATAATTATCGACCCCTCTTGATGATTTAGAGTGGCCATGCACGTGCACAACCAGTTCTGTTGTAGGCATTTTGAAAGGTGAAACCAGTCTGTGATTGGGGGCAACTCCCGGTAAATAAAAATTTTCTTAATGTTTCCAGAGGGTAACACCAAGATGTCATCCCAATTCTTATTTCCTCTGTCCCCCCTTCCTCCCTTCAAATTCATTCTCAATCCAGCTCTTTTCCTCCTACCAAAAATCAAGGAAACTCTTCACTTCCCAGACCCTGACTGCCTTCCACTGTTCTGAGGCTGACTATTCTGCACAGATATATCTATTGTTTGCCTTCCTTGTCATTGTCGAAAATGTGTGCAAATTTCCCTCCCTTTCTGCATCGCTTTGTTTGAACTGACCAGGCATTTCCCACTCTAGTCTCAGGTGAGATTAGCAATGAAAAGGCAGAATGATGCGCAAACCAAAAGAGATTTAGCCATGGAAATGTGATGGCACTGTCGATACGTTTCAGACAGGTAATGTGACAATCTAGAACATGGTCATGACAGAAGAAAGTTAAAATCTGTTGTTTCCATTGATGATTTTGTCCAGCATTTGTACCCTGAAACTGCTGCGTTTCTCAAATAGGGAATGGGAATAGGGTTCATGTTACCCCTTATTAAGCACACTCCCTCAGAATGTGTGGCAAAAATGAGCTCTTTAGAACAATAACTTCAGAAAATGTCTCTTTCATCCTTACATCCCATAGTTGACCACTTAGTTTCTGAAAAAAAAAACGTTGCTCTTAATTACAACTCACTTGCTAATATGTCAAAACAGGCAGCCGTTGAGCAAACATATTGCCCATTTCTTCTGTAGAGCACATGTAGCAGAGATCTGAGTCGCGGGCCCGAGATAATTTAGAGGCCAGAAACAGGATGCACAGAATATAAATATAAAAAGTACATTTGGAGCATAACATAGTTTTTTAGGGGCGGGCTTTTACCAGGCGGCCTGAGCGAGTCTCGAATTTAAGGACCCACATCGTTAATACACTGATAACATTAATTCACTTGTGTTTAGAGCGTGACAGCAGTTCTTGTTGAAAAATACCACAATCCCATTACCTAGGGCTGTTCAGCGCTTGCATCCAGGTGTCTACCAAGAGCACACAAAATTAAGCTGCTTTACTGAATCCCAAATACATTTTTTGATGGGTTTATGGATTATTCTGCTGGAAAATACCTGGGTTACTGCTAATCTTATTTATTTTTTACTATTAAACTTTTGGAGTTGCCCACAGGTTCGTTAAAATTAATCTCATCTATATATTTCTTGTTATGTAAAGACTCACATTTTACAAGGTTTCTAAAATCACAAAACACAAAAAGTGTATGTTCAAATACTTGAATGCACTCCCAAGTATAATATGAGTATACAAAGATGGGGGCGTGTGTGTACAATTATTAGGCAAAGTGCAATCTATTTGCATTGCCATGACATTAAACTGTAAACCTTCATTGTACGCAATGATTCTTCATGCAGTGTCAAACGGGTAAAATATTTCAAGACACTTCGAGGAACTATTTACACGACACCCCTTCCTTAAGGTCCCAGAATCTGCTGCAGATCGTTTACAGATAGTCCCTGTTTCCAGTGAACCTGATTCAGATGAAACCTGGTTGGAGGAGAGCTATGCTTCCATAACTTACACTCAAAAATGTTAAAGAAAGATTTTCCACTACAGTACAGAGCACCTATAATTTTGAGCCCTAATTCACTCACAAAATCATCTCGTTCCACGCGTGGCTGAAGCAACACTTCTTTTAGAAGCTCCCAGCCTTTAGGATCTACCAAATTGGGACCAATGCTACTGGACTAGTCAGAACCAAGGACATCACAGTCTGGTTACCACATTTTGTGGATACAAAAAACAAACTTTGTGGTGTTTCTGAGACAGGCACAGTCGAAAAAAATGCAGAGGGATGCCTGTGCTCTCGCTGCACCATCCTGAAATGTCTCTTCCTGACGTGAAATGCATGGCCCTGGGTGGAGCTGCTGCTTTGAGCCCCTGCATCTCCCTCCCTTCGTAATGTGGCAAAGGGTGGCAGGGGTTATACTTAAATCTCCCTCCAGCACCCTGTATTCATGCTACTTAATGGTGCACAAAGCTGGTGCAGGGAGGCGCAGTTGGGTAAGAGGATCTCAAAAGGATGGCCGCCATGGAGAGCTAGAAAGGAGGTGGCAGAGGAGGGCATAGGAAGGTTTTTTAACTGTCACAGAAAGGGGGTGCATTTGTAGGGGGCTGGAAAAGAAGTGACGGTGAGGGGCCATGAAAAGATGACCACAAACGGGCGGCCGGGCGGAAAGATAACTGCCAGGGCTGTGAGTGTAAGGGCGAGAGGCAGGACAACTGCCTGGGGAGGAGTTGGGGTGGGAGGGTCATAAACAATTAACAAAGGGGGCAGGACAACAAGTGACACAAGGGAAGGGGCACAAGCGTGAGTATTGTTGGGTCCAGATGAATGACTTCCAAAGGAGACAGGATGCTCACATACCTGCTGCATCCTGGCCTCCAGAGGCACTTCCTCCTGACAGTGCTGGTGGCTGTGTTTCAGCTTCTTCCAGGATGCTTGTAGGGGCATCGCCGCTTTAGCGGCAGGAAACTGCAGCTAAAGCGGTGATAATGGACGTGATAATATGCCCTTGTGAATTCCAATAGAAGCCCAGGTTCACACCAGAACATGGGCTTCTATGGGAATTCACATAAGCATATTATCAAGCCCATTATCGCCGATTTAGCTGCAGTTTCCTGCCGCTAAAGCTGCGATCATTTTGACGCCATTCTTGATAATATGACTCCAAGTTTTCTTTTCGCTTTTGTGAGAGGTTTAGTAAAAAAAATGGCAGGATTTTTACAAAAGTCCTAATTATGTGATTTCGTTCTAAATCGAAAAACTGCGAAATCCAGGAGGGTCTGCCCAGCGTGATGACTTATGCCCCATGTGACCTTTTTCCCTGAAGCAATGCTTGTTGGAGAATCTCCAACCCTCTTCTGAAGTAATCAGAAAATGTAACAATTTAGATTAAATGTTTTTATATTGCAAACCTAAGAAACACTATTCGTGATCCTGGTTGGCTCGTAAATCCTCCTGTCCATACTTTACAGGTAACCAGCCCATTCCCGCCACAAGGACATTTTGACAAAATGTGTCCCTCCTCCCCCCTCTGCTACCATGCCAGCTACACCTCTAGTAGGTGCTGAGCGCTAATGTCAAACATTTGACAATTCCATATGGCCAGGGACTTCCACTTATTAGTAAACTAGCAGCCCGTCCCGACGTTGTCCGGGTATGAATTGCTGCCGGCCAGTAGTATATTGTTTTGTAGGATTTCGTTTTGATAGCATTTCTTATCTGTGACATCCTGCGAAATGCTCCGATTCACAGTGCACTGCTGATGCACTTAAGAGTGCGCGTTCAGTAGTGTGTGAACTCGAGTTTCCCTACTTTATTTTTCCTTGCAATATTATATAGCGTGAACTCGACAACATGGCATGAGCACAAGTTACATTACAGAAGAACACATTCCTTTGTGGTAGGCACGGGGAGACAAAGCGATTTGCCTGGAATCACAGGATGTTGAACTGATGCCGAGATTTGAAAGCCCAGCTCTAAAGTTCGCAATTCTAGAACTTGTGGCGGGAGGTGTATCTAAAAGTGTATGTTGGTGCTGTTCATCAATGAGAGAGACCTGTGCATTTTTCAAATCGGTGGTGAAAAAATATGAGCATGTTGCTGGAGATGTGGGCCGCCGTGCCACCAATGTACTTACCGGGGGAGGGTAAACACCCATTATTCCGCAACTTTCTTTCCGCATACCATCACTCCGCATACTTTCATTACGAAAGTACCATGACTCCGCAATGCCATTATAACGCATGGCATTACATTATATATGCTTTTACCACGCATACATTTACAACGAAATTCGTTGTAAATGCATGAATGGTAAAAGCATGTTTTTTTTAATGTTTGGATAAGATAAGTATGGGTATAGGGGTATATGTTTTGGGGTACTGAGGTATATGTTTTGGGGTGTTTGGGTATTTTAAGGATTCGGATATAGTTTTGGGTTATGGGGTACAGGGGTAGTTTTAGGGTTTAGGGATTGGTATGGGTTTTGGGGTACAGGGGTGTTTTTAGGGTTCAGGACTAGGTTTGGGTTTTGGGGTATAGGGGTATTTTTAGGGTTCAGGGGTAGGTTTGGGTTTTGGGGTACAGGGGTATTTTAAGGGTTCAGGGATAGGTTTGGGTTTTGGGGTAAAGTGGTATTTTTAGGGTTCAGGGCTGGGTTTGGGTTTTGGGGTATAGGGGTATTAGGGTTCAGGGGTAGGTTTGGGTTTTGGGGTAAAGGGTTATTTTTATGGTTCAGGGCTAGGTTTGGATTTTGGGGTACAGGGGTATTTTTAGGGTTCAGGGGTAGGTTTGGGTTTTGGGGTACAGGGGTATTTTAAGGGTTCAGGGCTAGGTTTGGGTTTTGGGGTACAGGGGTATTTTAGGGTTCACGGGTAGGTTTGGGTTTTGGGGTACAGGGGTATTTTTAGGGTTCAGGGCTAGATTTGGGTTTTAGGGTACAGGGGTATTTTTAGGGTTCAGGGGTAGATTTGGGTTTTGAGGTACAGGGGTATTTATAGGGTTCAGGGCTAGGTTTGGGTTTTGGGGTACAGGGGTATTTTTAGGGTTTAGGGATAGGTGTGAGTTTTGGGGTACAGGGTATATTTATAGGCTTAAGATGGGTTAGTGTTTAAGGGTGTTGGGGTATTTTAAGGAGTAAGGGTGGGTTATGACTATGGGGTGCAGGGGTATTTTAAGGAGTAAGGGTGGGTTATGATTATGGGGTGCAGGGGTATTTAAAGGGAGCAGGGTGGACACCCGGAGCTGGAATGTACAGAACCTGGGAAGAAAAAACAATGAAATATTAGGCACAACGCTCGGTTTTTTTCCGTAATCCCGCGTCCTGCACATGCCCACGCCCCCAGCACACGCCCACAGCACACGATATGAGACATGGCATGAAGGGCGGAACGTACCACACGCCCCAAGCGTTTGTCACACCCCAGCACACGCCCACAGCACAACGCAGACACGCCCACAAGGGACTACTTTGCTGGCACGGTTCTTTTACCTTTTAAATGTATATGGTGGGCGTCTGCATAGCCTATGTCCTTCTGCTGCAACTGCCCTTTCCAACGCTGTATTGGGTGTAGTGATTGGTGCTGTGGTTCCTGAGATTACCTTCCTCAAAGGTTTGAGCTCTCTCTTTATTATATTAGTATGCATTACAGACTGGACGGTATACAAGTAATGTCATTTGCTGCCAGTACCAGGCGCTTTTACAACTATCTTTCCACACATGTGTAAGTTTGATGTAGTGACATTCCCAATCAAATGTGCAAGCTTTATCAATTATAGAATGCAATCTGTTCAGCTAAGACGTGTTTAACTGCAGCAAGAATTAGCATTTGCTGCGTGAGCTGCCAAGCCCTAAAGTATACAGAGAAAAGACAGACAAGGAAGAGACTGGAGCCGAGGAAACGATTGTGTTAGGCACACATGGCTCCCCTCAAAGAAGACTAAGATTTATTACTCATTAATGAGGCAGGAGGGGCTGGCAGGAGGGGTGTCTTGACAGCTGACATGTAACCCCTGGTTTCCTTACCAAAGTGAAGAAGAGCGGATCATTAGTCGGTGACTTCTCCTAGGGTTGGGAATCCCTCTGGGGTAGCTGTGCGCTTTATAAGAATTATTATTAGGTCAAATGGAACAACATGTCTGTCTCAAGCACCTGCCAGCTGTTGATGAGACACCGCTCCAATACGCCAAAAAAGGCCACTCATCTGAACATGCAAGATTAAGAACTGAGGAGGTGTGTGGCAATGTGCAGTGAGAGCCGGCAACACCTTTTATAGCATCCTGTAATGGATGCAATATGTCTAGCTCCGTTGGTAAAAATGCTACAATTTATCAGCCGAACAACCCTCGCCATCGAGGCAGATGGTAACCTTATTCTGGACAGCAAATCGCTGATAACGACAGCTTAGTGGCCTTATATAAAATGAAAGCAGGGGCGGCTCCTAACAGTGTGTCAGGGCTCTGCCCACTCAGATTTGCTGGTTATGCGGATCGTTTGCCATCTACATAACATCAATTTTGCTAATGGCTTAAAGGCTTTAAAGAAAACCTGTGCCAGGTGTCGCCCTCCGTGTGTGGCAAGCTCTCCTCCTTACTAACACGAGAGCCAGGAAGCCAGACACTATCCAGTGGCGCTAGTCAGCATGTGCCAAATCACATTTTGCTTTTTTTTTAACCTCTACAGGCTACCTAGTGTCAGCCCTGGCCTGCACAACTAAGGGGTCTCAAAAAACCACCCACGTATGATGTGCAGGAGTGCCACTTTGTGAAGATGTTCCAGGCATGTAGGGCATCAGCCCTCTATTTCCAGGGGCTGTTTGTCAATCATTTTACAGGCTGCAAGAAACACCATTTCCCACTTTGTCACCTTTGACAAGTTGGTAAAGGGTGGGGTTACAACATGCCGCCTGTCAATAATCAAAGGTGTGTGGCCTGATGTCACAGAACTATCGGCTCACATGTATGCTGTAAAGAGATACACTGCCCATGCGAAATGCACAGACTATCTGTTTACAGCTTGGCTCCTCATCATTTCCATCTGAAGCTGAGAGGTCAACAACGCTTTCTCTCACTGACTCTTGGCCTCATCACTGGCACAGCAGCAATCCCAGTTACAGGCCACAGTGAATGCTGCTGATCAGTGATATCGCTTGATCTTTGATAATCTTTTTGATAAGATACGCTTTTTGACTTTTCTGATGTGTCTGAAAAAGAGAATTTATCCTACAATCTATTTAGTAATAATTGAAAGGATCCTCCTTTTGGGACTTTCAAAAGCTGTTCCAAACTTCTCCGAACTTCTGGAAGTTTTTCCTGAAGTTCCCCAGGGGGTCCCAAAGTGTCCAAAACGTACTCCAAGTGACTGGAAGCTTCAAGTTGCTCCTTGAAAGTTTGGGACTTCAATCCCTGCAATCCACTTGGAAAAAACCCTTACAAAACCACTGATAATACTCCAGGCTGAGGATTCTTAGTGGTGATGTTGCAGGTGAGCTCCGTTAAACTATAGCTTGCATGGAGTCTACTCTTTAGTCCTCTTGAAGCAAGTTTGATCCACAGGGCTGTAGCTTCAGATTGTGCAGCAGGCACCGTCAGTCACAATGCAGGGCCTGGTTGGTGCAAATCAAACTTCTCAGCCTGGACCCTTCTTCTTCATTAAGTTTCAAGCAGCAGATCTGAGAAGCTCAGTCCCTCTCAAATACTTCGTCCAGGTTCTCTGGATCAAGCAGGAGGGCACTCCTGTCCAATGAGGTTCAGGGCAACACCCCTGGGTATGACCACATACTCCTAAGTGTGGTACTGTCTTATTCCGAGGGCACCATTTCTCAAAAATTTCTCAAGGCTTATTTTCCAGCAGAGAGAGAAGAGTTGGCCAAACACACCCCCAGGACGGTTAATCTCCAAGACTTGAACCCATTGCATTTACTCATTTCTTCCTTAATCCGACCATCTAGCTGGGTTCAAAGTACAAAGGTGTAATTGAAACTGGCTTCTCCTGCCTGTTTCCTCCTTCTATTGAAAAATATTGTTTACAGCCCCTTCCCCTGCTCTGGCATTCATAAGTAGCAGAACCCTGTTCTCCTAGAAGAGCTTTCTACCCCCAGGGATTATTTATCATCTCATCAAAGAAGCCTGGCTAATCGGTTCAACACTGACTAATCAGGGCAGACCACTGGAAGACTGAATTTTGACTTACAGATAAGAAAGTCTTATAACTTCTTGTCTGTACATTTTAGGATACATTCAATGAAACAATCTTGTTTGATGTATCAATACTTTTCTAGGCAGTCCTTGAATGTAATTTTTATCACCTTCTTGATGTTAGTTATGATTTAATAACTTCTTGCCTTGTTAACCTATTTGGCTGGGGATTTGCAATGGGGAAAATGACGGGCAATTTTTCCAACACCAGGGCTTATAAAACATCTTTTATAAGACTCTGCCTATACCTACAGGACTACACACCCCTGTAACACCTAGGGGAGACTTTAGGCATTCTGAATATCTAAAAATATTTCAGAGCCTCACTCCACAGTGCTCCTAGTACAAAAGTCGAATTTGTGAAGCACTTTATCACAATGTGGGGAGTGAAATGTGCAATTTCACTTAACCCAGGGCATCTAAAACTCATTTTATAAGGGTCCTCCTTATAAATACCTGAGCCCCACCCCTGGAACATCTAGGGAAAACCCGGGGGTTACCTAAAATGC
The DNA here is from genome assembly GCF_964261635.1 of Lissotriton helveticus. Classification (NCBI taxonomy): domain Eukaryota; kingdom Metazoa; phylum Chordata; class Amphibia; order Caudata; family Salamandridae; genus Lissotriton; species Lissotriton helveticus. The sequence continues at coordinate 179,106,701 of NC_136059.1, read as the reverse complement.
CCAAACATGTAGTTTATGATGTTTTAAATGGCCCAAACACCACAGTCGAGTTTGGGCACAATTTACGTTTTAAAAGCAGCCCTCCAACACAAGACTGGTCTCTGGCTCCGGCAGTTCACACATGCAACTACAGAAAGGGTTGCTGCCCTCTTAGCTACCCTGCCCTGTTACATACTAGGGACTTATAGGGGAGGTTATGTCAATCACAGTGGTACCCTAATCCATAGTGTGCCCAAGTGTATGTAGGTGTTTTCACTCTGTTCCGAGTGTCATTTTACCATAGCACTGGTCCTGAGCCTGCCTAGCGGATCCCAGGGCATTCTAAGATTTAGAAAATCAGATCAGCATCTAGTGGGGTCCAATGGGGCAACAATGGGGGGGGGCACTGCAAACAGGTCCTGATTTCCACCACAACTCCCCTACCCCTAGCCAACAGCCCAGGAGACACAACCCATCTCAGGGAGATTCCTTCCTGGTCTGTCAGCTGAGGAAGAAAGTACAGAAATCAGACTGGACCGTTGTAGGGCCTACTCAGCCTTTCATCTTCCAACTCAGGTAAATTCTCCTGGGAAGCTGATCCAACTCTACAGTAACATGATCCATTTTAAACCTAACCTTCCCCTCAGCTGTTCAGTTTTCTTCCTTCCTCATTAGTGGGAGTGGTGAGGGGCACTCTTCCTCTATCCCCAACTGTGCTAGGGTAACACCCAGTCTTCCCACAGAGGCTATCCAACACTTGACAAACCCCACCATGATCAACAGGGTCAGTGGGCCTAACCTACTCTGGGCCATGGGGTCTGCCTCCCATTCCAAGGACAGTGCTGCCATGAAGGCCAGAGTCCAGCAAAGACTAAAGACAGCTGTCATGATCGAGAACCACACCATAAGCTCTCCTCCAACAGGTGGGTGAGCTGTTTTAGGGATAACTGGAGGTTCCTGGCACTGCTAATTTTATTTAGATTAAGGGGCTACCATATCCTGTAGCAGACACTCTCCTTCCACTCTCTCTTTTGCCAGGGCAGGAGGGACACCATTCTTCTGACAGCTGTCTGACTGCGCAGGACTTCCTTGTGGTCAGATGCAGCTTCACCAATGCCAACCTTGGATTTCTTCCTTACTGGGAAAGAAGGCCCGTGGCCCACTGGGGCTTTCTTTAAGAGTGGCGTACCCTTATCTCCCTCCCTTTTCCCTTTTTTTTTGGACACCAGTTTCCTAACTGTAGGGACTGGCGCCCCAGGAACTTTGGGCGGGGGCGCCCTGAGCGGCCGCCCTTCTTGGGCCCAGACCAACCTCTGGGAGGTCATTGCCCAGGACACAAAAAAGGATAGGTCTCTGCTGACTTTCACCTTGCCCCAGCTAAGGGTACCCTCCCTCTCCAGGGGAACCAAGGCCACCGGTTTGGTTGTGACCTCACCTCTGACTTCCCTTACTCTCATTGTTTCTCCTGGCACATACACGTCTGGGGGCCCCAGCCTGTCACTCACTAAGGTGTGACTGGCACAGGTGTTGCGCATGCCCATGGTAGGGTTCCCATTCACCTGAATGGGGTGTAAGTGCCTACTTCCACCCTTAGTAATCACCAGCGTACCATCTGTCCCTGCCACGCAGCAAAATGTTAGGAGGTTCTTCTCATTTAAGTGAGTCTCGTCCATGCCTGCACTGGCCAGGCCAGTGCCAACCCCTTCTTTCAATAGGCGGGGTCACCTTGGAAGTGCCTTGACTGCTGGCAGTCAAAACACACTCAGCCTCTGCTTCTGAGAGATGGGGTAAGAGTTAATCTCCTACTTGTTAGGGTTCTAAGGAACTGGGAGAGTCTTTGTGGTGTGCTTACCACCATCCTCCTTAGGTTTTGGTGGGCCTAACCTCCCTTCTTAGAGTCTCTCCCTAGGGTTGTGTGAGAAGCCGGGCTCTCACTCACTCATCAGCTGTGTTGAATTGGTCCCTAGGACTTGACAACATTGAGTCCACTATGTACTGGCATAACTCTTCTTCAGCACAATGAGTCAAAATGTGTTCTCTCAAAAACAAAGTATACAATTCCTCATATGTGTCAACATTGTTACCAACAATCCAGCCTTCCAGTTCCTTCTGTGAGATGTCCAAAATGTCCACCAAAGACTTTTAACTTCACCCTGTACTGTTCTTGGGTTAAACAGAATTTCTCAACTAAGCATTGCCTCATATGAGTATAGGACTTTGCCACCTCCCCCTACAGGGTCAGAAGCCTATCCCTTCCAGCCACTGGAATCAGTTCCCACAATAGTGAACCCCAATGCTTGAGGCAGACCTCCCATATATCAAGGGCCTTTCAAAATGCACGCAACCATTTGTCAATGTCATCCCCCTCTAGGTACCTGGGTACTATACCCTTGGGATGTTTGTGAACAAATCCACCACCCCTGGACATATCAATCTTTTCACCAGTTTCACTGCCACCAACTCTTTTTGCAGCCTCTTCCTTAACCCATTTACCAGCCAATTCTAGTTTCCTCTGCTCCAAAGCTATCAAAGCTAATTGGGTCTCAAGCTGTCTCTCTATAAGGGACAGTAGTGGTTCGTGAGTAGGGGACTTTTCCCCCTCACAACATCTGGAATCATAAGGCTCACACTTGAAAACATGGAAGAGGCACCATCCTCACCCCCTCTTGTATGATGTTGGGGGAACACCCTTCATACCCTCTTGAATATCCTCAGCTACCCCAGTCCAGGCCCTAAGAGACTGAAGCAACCCTGCCTTCCTAATCATGTTTGAAGCAGGCAGCCCCATAAGCCTACACTGTACCCTAAGATCAGCCATCCTGAACTGGGAAAGTTTAGCCAGATCTAGCTCCATGGTTCCCTAGTTTTGGGTCACAACAACTAGCAACACAGACTTAGAACAATTTGGACGGATCAAAACAATGGATTACAAACTGTTTTAGTCCAAATTCCAAAGTTTTGTTTGAGGACATTTTCCGAGATTTTTTAAATCTTAATTCACTTTACTGAAAAGTGTACTTTTTAAACACAAGTTCTCATCCTAACGCTGCCACCAAAATGTTGGATAGTGGATTATTAGTAGTGACAGAAATGCATTTACTACTGCCAATAAGGCCACTAACACAATATAGGGCCCAGTACCAGTCCTGGAAAATTATTCTTATGGTCAACCCTTGGTAGCTTGGATGCGAGCAGACAGGCTTAACTTCAAACACAGGTATGTAAAGCATTTAAAAAGTAAATAATTAAGACACAACTCACAATAAAATTCTGACACCAATTTATAAAAATAGGAAATATTTCTATCTTTAACATAACACCAAAACGGATATAATCCAATGTAGGGAACCGGATATATGAATCTAATTTTGTTTAGCACTTCACAAAAAATTGGCAGTAGGGAAAAGATGTGCAAACTAGTATATGAGTTTTTTCCAATATTCCAGGCTAGCATATGCTCAAAGGTGAGAATACAACCACTACCAAGAGTTGTAACAACAGATAGACATAAGTCTACCCTAAGGCACAAACACAATTTCCAACCTGAGCAATGCTAGCATATGTAAATGTCCATATCAATAACACTCTTTTCCAAGTTGTAAAGTTTTCGTTTCTTCTTTATTGTTCCAAATTCATGTTTTTCTTCATAATGTATCTATTCACAGTTCAGTCCAACCACACGGTAACCAAATCATAAAGAGTTCTTCAGCAATTAAAAAAGACAACAGATCTTGCCAATACGTGTTTCGTCTGGCACATATGCCAACGACTTTGTCAGGGCATTGAGTTTTATTTAAGAGGTGGCAACGCAAATGAATTGAATGGTCCAAAGGCCATAAGACCTAATGGTAAACAGACAAAATATCGACTAAAAAATATCGAATGGACATAATATCGAGTCCAAAATATAGGCTGGACAAAATATCGAATGGACAGAATATAGACATCAAAAATATCGTTTTGAAGGTAAGTAATGTAATATCGAATTTTAAAATATAGATAGTGAAAATATCGAAGTACATAATATAGGTTAATTAAAATATCGATAATTTAATAATATCGAATTTTTTATAGTGTATTTTATGTGCTAAAAGTGTTTATTTAAGTTATAATGTAATTTAATTAATGAATGTTATTTACATTTTGCGTAATTTAATTCTGTAGCGGGTTGTGGGTTTATAGGAGAATAGGGTGGGAAGTAATTTAATTATAATTAATTAAATATGTACATTTATTTATTGATGTTTGTTTATAATTAATTGTTAATTAATTTTTATTTTGCATTTAATTAAATGTTAATTGCAAATTAGTTTTATTTAATTGATTAATTGATAATTATGTTAATTTAACTAATTTATTTTCTGTAGCGGGTTGTGGGTTTATAGGGGAATAGGGTGGGAAGTAATTTAATTATAAATTATTAAATATGTACATTTATTTATTGGTATTTGTTTATAATTAATTGTTAATTCATTTATATTTTGTAATTAATTAAATGTTAATTGCCAATTAATTTTATTTAATTCATTAATTTATAATTATGTTAATTTAACTAATTTATTTTCTGTAGCGGGTTGTGGGTTTATAGGGGAATAGGGTGGGAAGTAAATTAATTATAACTAATTACATATGTTAATTTTTTTGGGGTATTTATTAGAATGTAATTGTTAAGTAACTTTTTAATTACTAATTAATTAATTGTTAATTTGTAATTAATTAGTATTAATAGATAACTAATTGTAATGAATAATTTAAATTAGTATTTGTAATTAATTAATTATTATATTATATTACATTGGTTATTACTTTTAATTCATTTTGTTATAGATATTAATAGATATATTTTTTAAATATTATATGAAGTATCTACTTTCCCTACTGTTGCACTCACTGGAGTGGGAATAGTAATTTTTACCCCTATGCTATCCAACGCTTTCCCTACTGTTGCACTCTCTGGAGTGGGAATAGTAATTTTTACCCCTATGCTATCCAATGCATTCCCTACTGTTGCACTCTCTGGAGTGGGAATAGTAATTTTTACCCCTACGCTATCCAACGCTTTCCCTACTGTTGCACTCTCTGGAGTGGGAATAGTAATTTTAACCCCTACGCTATCCAACCCTTTCCCGACTGTTGCACTCTCTGGAACGGGAATAGTAATTTTTACCCCTACGCTATCCAACGCTTTCCCTACTGTTGCACTCTCTGGAGTGCGAATAGTAATTTTTACCCTTACGCTATCCAACGCTTTCCCTACTGTTGCACTCTCTGGAGTGGGAATAGTAATTTTTACCCCTAGGCTATCCAACCCTTTCCCTACTATTGCACTCTCTGGAGTGGGAATAGTAATTTTTACCCCTACGCTACACAACACTTTCCCTACTGTTGCACTCTTTAGAGTGGGAATAGTAATTTTTACCCCTACGCTATCCAATGCTTTCCCTACTGTTGCACTCTCTGGAGTGGGAATAGTAATTTTTACCCCTACGCTATCCAACGCTTTCACTACTGTTGCACTCTCTGGAGTGGGAATAGTAATTTTTACCCCTACGCTATCCAACCCTTTCTCTACTGTTGCACTCTCTGGAGTGGGAATAGTAATTTTTACCCCTACGCTATCCAACGCTTTCCCTACTGTTGCACTCTCTGGAGTAGGAATAGTAATTTTTACCTCTACGCTATCCAACGCCTTACCTACTGTTGCACTCTCTGGAGTGGGAATAGTAATTTTTACACTTCCGCTATCCTACGGTAATAATATTGGATCTTTTTTAATTATATTATGTTACTATGTATATATATATGTTTTAAAAAATTATGATTGTAATTTTTTTAACTTTAATTAATTATTTAATTATTATAAGGTAATTTAAGTATTTTTAAGTATATTTTAGTAATTAATTTTTAATATTAATAAAATTTAACATTGTTTTTAATAAAGTTGATATTTTTATAAACTATATTTTTGTAAACGATATTTATTACTCTATATTTTTTTACTTACCTGTTTGTAGATACAAAGTCGATATTCTGTCTGTCGATATTTTGTCGCAATATTTTTGCTAGTCGATATTATGTCCCTCGATATGATGTCAGTGATCCGACCTAATAAGTTCAAGAACCTCAATAGTGAAGAATATCGTATTATCGTCAGGAAAGAACAGGTAGATAGGTCCCAGAGCCCAATAAATCTCATGAGCTCGAACCTCAGTAAAATCAGAATGTCATATGTCGTCAACTAGGAGCAGTTAAATGGGTCCTAGAGCCCAGTAAATCACATGAGCTCCAACCAGCAAACGAAGCCACGATGTAAATCCAAAGCGGGTGTTTTCTTACGGCGTCGTGGCTTAGTTTGCTGGTTGGAGCCGTCATGAGCATGGTGTGGCACTATCATATCCCAGAGAGCATCATTTCTCCAAAATTCATCATGGCTGATTTTCCAGCAGAGAGAAAAGAGCTGGCTAAACTCACCCCCAGGATGGTTAATCTCCATAGACTCTCCCCCTTGCATCTGCTCCTTTCTTCCTTAATCCTACCATCTAGCTGGGTTCAAAGAGTAGAGGTATAACTGAACTGGCTTCTGCTGCCTGTCTCCTCCTTCAATTGAAGAATATTGTTTACGCCCCCGCCCTCTGTTCTGACATTCCTATGTAGTGTATACCTGCCCTCCCAAAAGAGTTATCTAACCCCGAGGGCTATTTATCACCTCATCAAAAGAGCCTGGCTAATCTACTTAACTCTGACCATTCAGGACAGACCACTGGAAGACTGAATTTTGGCTTGAAGACAAGAAAGTCTTATTACTTCTTGTCTGTTTGTTTTCGGAAAAATTCAACAATACCACATTGTTGGATTGATCAATACCATTCTAGAAAGTCCTTGAATGATATTTTCATGACCTCATTGATGTCAGTTATCATTTAATAACATTCTGCCTTGTTAGCCTATGAGGCTGGGTATTTGCAATGGGAAAAATGACGAGCAATTTTTCCAACACTAGGGCTTATAAAATATCTTTTATAAGGATGCTACCTATATCTACAGGACGCCGCACCCCTGGGACACCTAGGGGAGACTTTAGAGGTTCTGAATATGTAAAAGTATTGAAGATCCTTACTCCACCGTGCTCCTAAAACAAAAGTCAGTTTTGGGAAGCACTTTAGCACAATGTTAGCAGTGAAATGTATAATTTCCCCTAGCCCAAGGCATATGAAACTCATTTTATAAGGGTCCTTCTTAAAAATACGTGACCCACACCCCTGGGACACCAAAGGGAGACCCTTGGAGTACCTATTATGCCAACCATTGTAGTTTATCATTTTGTAAGGGCCCCAAACACCACTGTTGAGTTTGGCCACCATTACCATTTTAAAAGCAGTCCTGCAACACAGGGCTGCTTTTAAACTGTCCTCAGGCTCCAGCAGTTCACACATGCAAGTGCAGAAAGAGCTGCAGGCATCTAAACATCCCTGTACTATTATATAGAAGGGACTTAAATGTAGTTTTAATCCCCCTGTCCTATTATATACCAGGGCCTTATAGGGAAGGTCATGCCAATCACATGGGTTCCCTAACCCATAGTGTGCTCTAGTGAATGTAGATGTTTTCACTGAATTCTAAGTGTTTTTTTACCATAGCAGTGGTCCTAGGCCTGCCTATTAGAGACCAGGGCACTCTCAAAGTCAGAAAACCAGCATCTAGGGGTCTCTAGTGGGGTCAGAAGTGGGGAGACACTGCAAAGAGATCCTGATTTCCAACAATTGCGTATTAGAAATGAACCAGCAATTTTCACAGATGACATTAAATATCATTCATTCATTTTTCATTAATTCATTCATTCATTATAACTTTATTCGGTTAAAAGCAAATAACCATAAAAGTACACACAAAATGTCATTATTCAAAGGTACAACCAGGAGAATCAGAAAATTACATAATAAGGGTAACAGTCACACAGGGAGTAATTAAAAGTGAGATACTCACATACAATTGATTTACGCAATCTAAAAACATTTTTATAAAATTCAGAGATAGATGCCACAGTCAATATAGCATCTAATTTCTGCATTGCTAAAAAAAGATGGGCGACAGCGATTAACTTCCATCTCCTTCAGTATGGGAACAATCATTTTTTTCCGAGGTAATATATAAAACTTACAGAAAAATAAAATATGAATATCCGATTGTTCAGATAGATCATCACACAGGCATTTAATTAAATCATGTGACCAAATATTCATAACAAGGAAGCTTAAAACTCTAAAAAGAATATTTAACCTAAAACGTGTTAAAACGAGCCGCTCATGTTCACTCATAGAAAGGGATAAGTATGGTTGTATTTTACCCTGAGCCAATATCAGTTGATGGGCTAATACTGTCTTTTTCTTTATTTCCTCACTGGCTCTTATATCTTCCAGGTACTTCATGCACTGATTTTTCAGTGACTTCCTTGGGATATTGCACATTAAAAGTGGATCATCGTAATAATTCTGACAGCCCATTTTCACAAGGAAATCTTTTACGTAAACAAACCATCTTATCCTACTCACATGATCTAAACTCATCACATCCCTTATAATATCGCAGTTCAATGCACACTCCTCATTGGTCCAGACCCTATGGCATAGAAGTATTGGCTGGACCCTAATTGTGTCTTCAATATGCGATTGACCGAGTTCCATGTGACAAATGTAGCTTGAGACACTCTCAGGTACAGCTAAGATGTATCTCAGAAACATGTTTTCTACAAGCAGGATGGGTTTTACATTAGTATAGCCCCATATACCGGCGCCATAGACATCAATTGATATACACGTAGCATTTAAAAAATTTAAAAGTTAAACCATTGTTTTTTTCCCCATTTTTTTAGAAAAACTTTTTAGGGCCATGATTGATTTACAAAACATAAATCTTCTTGCTTTTATAGCACTTTCCCATGTGCCGGCTTCATGAAACAGAATACCTAAATATGGAAAAGTGGGGGTGAAGTCTAAGGGACTAGCGTTAATATACATAACCTTTTTCCTTTTGTTAATACCAGAGCCACAATTCATAGAATACGTTTTAGTGCAGTTAATTTTCAGGTCTAAATTTTACATAAAAGTATTAAAAGATGTTATCAGGCCTTGTAGGCTGAGGGGCGTCCGAGCCATGATAACCGCATCATCTGCGTAAAGTAGCACAGGGATTGATCTTTTGGCTACCATAGGCATATCCCTGCACTCTTGGAGTAAAGTTTTTTCAAGGCCATTTATATAAACTAGAAATAAAAAGGGGGCAAGAACGCACCCCTGGCGTACCCCGCGCCCCATGCCAAATGATCTTGTGCACTCTCCGTTTCTTCCATATCGTACTGTTGCGGTGGCACCTGAGTATAATTCTCTTAGGAAATAAATTTGTTTTTCTTCCACCCCCATGACCTTAAATATCATGAGGGTGTCCGTTTTGTGGGCAATAACTGCTCACAATACCGTGTGTTCTTAGGTATCAAGTCAGCCCTCGAGCGTGCAGAAAGACCTGAGAAGGAAATCCTTGATGATCAATCACTTATTAATGCAAAAGAGGCTTTAACTGCAGAGGACAGTCTTAGGTTTTAGAATAGTCACACAACTTAAGAATTTATATAAACTGTCCAGAGACATTAAGAATGACAACAAAATTTAGTCCTATCCCTATCTTTTAGTTGAGTATTATAAACACAAATTACTAAAACAGAGATACATTAAATATAATTCTTAGATGCAAGAGAATAAAACATTGAAAGCTTTGAAGGCTAATCCTGATATTTTCATCTAGCCAGCGGATAAGCGCAGGGATTGCAGTTCAATACAAGGAGGCCTATTGCACTGAACTCCTTAGACAACTTTCAGGAGAGGAGCATTACACTAAACGCAATTTGGATCCCTCATAAGAGGTACAATTATTGATCCACCATTACCAACAAAGGATAATGGGAAGGTTTCCGATCTAACAATCAACATGTCTTCCTCACTGTTAAATTTGCTGAAATTCCAGCAATATGTATTTTAGCCAAGATTCACAAAGAACTTACAAACCCCTCTCCCCCCCACCCCAGTTTACCGAATGCCTCAGGATGTGGATCCTGACTTGAAACCTTTTGCCTATATACCAACATCTTCCTCAGACCATTTGTTTCACTTACACATTGTTATGTACAGGTCAGTGGGCATCTGATTTAACTCATAGAAGGACTACCATTGAACAACTCTCAATCCCTTATGGTTACTATGGATATACAAGCCTTGCATAACAACATTCCCCAGCAGTAAGCAATACGGGTGATTAAGAAGATATTTAATTTTAAGGGAGTGATTTCAAAAGATCCCCATTGACTTCATAGTCCAATTGACTGAGAATGCACTTTCCAAGAACTGTTCTCAATTCATGAATACTTTTTACTTTGAAGACAAATGCCCAGCCATAGGGGCCGGGTTCTCGCCCAATCTGGCAAAACTGTTTATGGATGATTATGAACACATTCACCTTTACAATGACCTAATCCTTTTAGACAGGACATATCTGTATGGGGTTGTTATATAGACAAAGTTTTCATGATTTGTGGAAAGGAATTTCTCTTCAGTTGAATTTTTTTTTAATGTATTAACAAGAAATACCCTGACATACAATTCACCATGGATTGTGACATTCTATTACCTTCCTAGACCTCGCTATGAAGATTCACATTATATGCTAAACTATTTCAAAAGTCCACTGAAAGGAATTGCTTACTGGTATATTTCAGCCATCATTCCGGAGGGCTCCCAGACAATCTGTCATATGGCAATTTCTTAGGGTACGTAAAAATTACAATAAAAAAAAGAATTTTATAATTATTTTTTTTTCAAAAGCTTTATTGAAATTAAGGCAAGGTACAATTATGCATTTGGCTATACAGTTTGGCACCTAGACAATACAAGGACCACTTGGTATGTAAGCAATCAGTTCCGCTGACATGTATAAGGCATGGCGTCTGTTGGTGGGGCTGTCTCTGGATTTGTCTGGAGCCTGGACCGCGGGGCTGAGGTCTGGTCGAGGGGTTTCACAGAACCGGCAGCTTGGTGGAGGTAAGAGATCAGGGGGGTCCAAATGTTGTGCAGTCTATTCACCATCGGCATTAAACCCCAATATTCGCTTAAGTGTATTTTGCAGAAGTCTGCATCCGCTAGCCAATGTTTGGACTGTTGTGCAGATCTGCCGCCCCAGTGTATCGCCACCTGGTGCTTGGCCAGAACCAGCAATATTGCAATCAGTCTGCGACTGGCATCACAAACATCTTTGATGCTTCCCAGTAAGCAAGAGAGAGGGTCCGGTGTAATGGTTTAAGAAGTTATGTCGCTGATAATTCTGCACACGTCTTGCCAGTATTCCGCTACCTTTGGGCATGACCAGGCTAGGTGTGTGAATGTCGCAGCAGATGTTGCGCCGCTTGGTCATCTTGCGTACTCAGACAGACCCATTCTGTGGAGCGCCGTTGGGGTACGGTAGAGCCGGTGTAGGAATTTAAAGTCAGTTAGTCACAGCCAGTAATTGGGTGAGAGTGTTTTGGTTTGGTTACAACAGTATTGCCACTGTGTTGGTGAGGGGCCTTCAGCTAAGTCGGCCTCCAATACACAGCGAGCACTTTCAGTGCCTATAGGGGAAGCCGCTAGTGGAGTGCATACAGCCTAGAGACGAGCTTGCGTAGGGGCGTAGCTAAAAAAAAAAGATTTCTTTAAGGAATCTGATTCCCTTATCTCATGTCTACATAACAGAACAGGGGTTATTCAGGGAGACAATTAAACCGAGCAACAACAAAAAAAGGGGCCTGGTATAATAACAGGGCAGACTTATTGGTTCCCAAAACCTGTTGCAGACCATTGTATGATTTTTGGGAATACATTCAGCTATAGGTAAACTCTGCCATTTGGTCCAACACACATTAGAGTGTAGTGATTTGCCGCTGCGTTTCTTGTAGTGGAATGCAAATATTAGAGAAGTAGTGGGACTTCTCTTTCTCCACCCATTGCTCCTACTATACAATCACAGCTGGAACTTCCATCTATTAGAGTTAATTTTAAACATGGTAGATGCACAGCATGTAGGTAATATTTAGTTTTAGAATGCTGTCATTAAGATTTTCAGAAATAACCAGAATATACATCCGGTGGAAGTACTACTTTCTATGATGACAGCGGCAATATTCAATACCCATAAACTCCCCCACCCTTCCGGACACCAAAAAATCATGATGAGAAACAGATGGAAAATAATCCTACCACCCAGTTCTCTCGTTCTCGCTAAGGGTTATGTGTTATTGCTCTGTCTGGGTCCGATACGCAAAGCAAGCGTAGGTACTTGGGACAGGTCAGTTCTCAGAATTCTGTTGTCACTAGAGCCAATAAGGGTTTCCAGATTTTGGGGAATGACAAGATTTGATCTTTCAATGTGAGAGTAATACGCTCCATCCCCATTACGTACCAAAGTCTAGGCAGCCAACCCTATTGTGTCGGAGTAGTTTGAGTGCCCCAGTGCATGAGAATGTTCTGCAGCGCTGCCTATAATGTGAGGTCTATCTGCCGACCTTAGCGAGACCGCAAAAGTAAGGTAAGTGATGAAAAAGGGTTCAGGCAGATCAGGTCGTTTTACCCCTTTTCTAGGTTTGCCCGGCGTTAGCCGCTTCTCACCCAACTCACGATTACCAAATAAAGAGGCAGGCGCTGGAGACTGGAAGGCAGGAAACAGGAGTTTATTTCCGACGGAACAGAACACGTCAAATCAGACAACAGGGTATCTTCTCGAGGTGCTCTACCCGCATCTCTGAGGCCTGGCCTCTTATACACAGGTTTATGGCTTTATTACATTTATGACATCCGTGGTATTGCTTTGAAGTTCACAAAGGCATCTTTGGAATCCCCGGTTCAGGCCCGTTCTCACACATATCTACAGTAGAGGTCCCCACCCAAATCTCAGCATGATGGCTATCGCGCAGCTGGACATTCCGCTGGGAACAGGAATGTGAGCGATCGGTCGGATCTAGGGGTGTGAAGGCATTGATTAATCCCCGCTCCTTTGATGTGTGGCGAGGTCCTACTGTAGGGGCAATAAACTGCATCCTTTGAGCTAAGTGATGGCCTGGGGTCAGGTCGGACAATCGGGCAGGGAGGAAGAGGTTATCAAAAGGGCCTGTTCTATGAATGAGATGAAAGAGTGAGGGGGGTTCAGCACGGGATGTGGCTCGGAGGCAGGGTCGCGCTGGAGGTGCGTTTATGACCCAAGCAGGAGAGACCGGGGGCTTGTCGGGGATGCTTGCGAGGCTGGGGAGTGAGGGGGAGAGAGAGACGCTGGCTATCGGGAGTGGGCAGAGAGGCCATGGCAATCAAAATGGTTGCTGCTTACGCGCACGTATGGATCTGAAAAGGACAAGATGGCGCCGATAATGTTTACGCCACAATCCAGATTTTAACAGTCCTCCCTTTTCAACATATCTAGCCAGCTTGTCAATTTATGTCTATCCCCATTATATTACGTATTTCGATATCATACAAAGCTTTCATACGTTCAGCTTCGAAATTCGGAGTCTTAGGGCACATGCAGTTAGCAATGAGTGAACACAAAGGTGGCAAGCATTGAATACCTAGGCAACACCCACACAGTACCACGACCGGTATCAATATAAATGTAAACAACCTCCATCCCCAGTCCTTCAAAGTACCCCAAAACCAGCTCCCAAGCGACCATCCTTCTTGCTCCTGGTGAACCTCTGAGGAAAGTCTGTGGAGCTGCTCAATTGCTTTGTAGACTGAGGGCGAGTTATCTGGCACGTAGGTGCAACAGCTGGACCCGATGATGCGGCATGCTCCTCCACGGTCGGCTAGAACCACATCTAGAACAAGGCGGTTATGAAGAGCCACCAGGCGGACTGCCTGAAGCTCGGCCGTATTGTTAGTGAGGATGCCAGCCGTGATGTTCATGGTCGTTTCTACTGCCTGGGTCAGGTGTCGGATGGCGCGGCTGTTTGCCATTGGGCCCCACAGAGGAACAAGTATCTTCACTGCATCCAGGAACTGTGTTCCAGTGGAGTCGGCTTGTTCAATGTCTCTTGCGCGCTTCTGCCGGTGATGGTTGGCTGGGGCCACGTACGTTGGAGGGAGAATGAAGGTGACGTAGCAGGTACCCCCCCAACTTTTTGGAAGCCAAGTGTAAGCTTTGGTGCCACAAACAAAGTACATATTCGGAGAAGCAACAAAGGAGGGGGGATCGATGGAGTCCAATGTTCTGGTGATGTGGCAGGAACTGTGGCCCACCGGATGTGTTCCCAAGCCTTCGAGGCACACGAGGCCCGTGACATTGATAACAGACAGAGCCACCGTCAGAGTGGCAGCAGTTCGTTTCCGTAAGTAGGAGAAGGTGGGTCTGGCTGGATTATGGAACACCTGCATTTCGACTCGCTCCTTGGCAGGGATGTCCATCTGGAAGGAGGAGCCAGAGGTCAAAGGACAAAAGGGAGCAGAAGTCCTTCCGGTTTTGTTCAGCCAGAACCCGTGGAAGAAGTGCAACACTGTTTGACCAGAAGTGGTGTTGTCCTTGTAGCTCTCTTGCAAGAGGGTCAACCAGGCAAGGCAAGAACCGTGAACTGAGAAAGGGGAAGGGATGAAAGGGATGGAGTGTCCATTGGCATGCGGGAGCAACCCACAGATCCAGCAGTTTGTGGCGTTGGCGGCAAGGTTGTGTTGGTGCAACAGTTGTACGAAGGAATTGTTCCAGAACTCCTTACGCCTTTCTCGGAGCTGAGGCGAAAGGGAGATCAGGTGATGTTCTTTCATAGTGGTTGGCTGTGCAGTGGTCAGCAATATCTGATGAGCGGGTGCGCTCTCTTCCATGATCCAGAAGGAAGTCATGAGGAGGAGGCAAAAGAGGAGGACAATAAAAAGAGCAATTGTTTTCGATTTGTGTATACTGTCAGTCTTTGGGTTTCGATAACGGGTATTTCCTGTTGCTTCCGTCGTCTTCTTATCTGGCGCTTCCATCATCTTCTTATCTGGCGCTTCCATCATCTTCAAGGTGCTCGGTAGTGGGCAGAACCGCTGACTTCGTTTAGCCTCTCTCCGGGTAACCCTTGGTTGTGTTTAAGCTACCGTTCTGAGATTCAACTTAGTCTGTGGTCTACTTAGCCGAAGCTCCCTCCTTTCGACGCAGGAAATACCCTTCCCTGGATGGCACAGTGGGATCAGAGAATTTTGCAAGTTCGAGTGCCTCGGTATCAGGATAACAGTTCAATGATGGCCGGTCTTTGTTCAGCAGTTCTTCTTGGGTGCTGACGTTTTCTGTCGTGGTCAGGGTCGAGGAGACCTTCTTACAGTGGTGTGCGTGCAGCCAGTGTCGCTTCCCCTCCACTCGAAGAGCCGTTCGGGTGGTAATCAGTACTTGCCAGGGGCCCGTCCACCGGGGTTCCAGACTCTTTGTCCGTTGGAAATTCCGGATCAGCACATAATCTCCCGGTTGGATATCGTGACCCGGACCCCTGGAAGCATCGGGGATGGCCTGCTGCACCTGCTGATGAATGACAGACAATGTTTTAGTCAATTTGCACAAGTAATCAGACAGTAGGACGTCTGGGACGTCGTGAACGGAGGTCAGTTTAGGGGCAGTCCAGAGATTCATTGGTCGCCCAAATACAACCTCGTAGGGGGTCAAATGGTGCTTAGTGGGAGTGGAGCGCATCGATAGCAATGCCAGTGGGAGGGCATCTGGCCATTTAAGTCCTGTGGTGGCCACTATCTTCGACAGTTTTGGTTTCAGTGTGGCGTTGTGTCGCTCAACTAAGCCAGCAGATTGGGGGTGAAAGACTGCATGAAACCTTTGTTTTACACCCAACCCTTTCAAGATTAGTTGGATAACTTCAGCTATGAAGTGGGGGCCGTTGTCGCTCCATAGAATTCGACAAAGGCCGTAGCGAGGGAAAAACTCTTTCAGTAGTACCTTGGCAGTGGTCATGGCAGTGTTATCACGGGTTGGATAGGCTTCTACCCATTTGCTGAAGGCACACACAATGACTAATGCATACTTCAGGTTTTGGCATCTTTCTAGTTGGATGTAGTCCATCTGGAGGATCTCAAAGGGATGGTCGGGGACCCCAAACCCTCCCCGGGGTACCACCGTTCCTTTCCCAGGGTTGTGTTGCAAACAGATAAGGCATTGCTGGACCAGGCGTCTGGCTGAGTCGGGGATTTTGTCGTTGTGCCAGACCTTGGAGATGAGTTCGATCATGGGGGCTGATCCTATGTGCGCAGGGGAGTGAGCCATAGTCAGTATGGGGATCAGGTATGAATTGGGTAGCAACCATTTGTTAGTGTCCTTTGTCCGCCAGCAGCCTTCCTCGTCTTTCAATCCCACCCGTGCCCATTCAGTCAATTCGTGTGGTGAGCTGGCCATCTGGATGTCCCTAATCGTTTCCCTAGCGTCAGTCCATTTTTCTGCTTGTGACCTGGTCACATACATACGTGTCGTTGTCCTATTCTCAGCTGTGGTTCGGGCAGTGATGTCGGCCAGCGCGTTTCCCTGTCCGACTAAGTCTGTCACCTTCTTGTGTGCCTGACATTTGATTACCGCTAATCGTTTGGGAAGGAGAACTGCTTCAATCAGGCCGGAGACTAAATCTCCGTGGAGGATGGGCGTGCCGTGGGACGTCAAGAATCCCCTTTCCCTCCATAAGAGTCCAAAATGGTGAACCACTCCGAAGGCGTACTGGCTGTCCGTGTAAATGTTTGCAGTAGTCCCTGTCGCTATAATACATGCTCGTGTGAGGGCAATCAGTTCTGCCGCCTGTGTGGATCGCTGCGCGATGCGGGCAGTTTCAACTACGGTTTGGGCTGTGGTAACTGCATAGGCAGCTGAGGTGGTGCCGTCGGGGAGTTTTATGCAAGAACCGTCTACCCATAGCTCTCCGTCAGGGTCTGTGAAGGCGATGTCCCGGAGGTCAACTCTACTCCTAGTCTGTTCGTCTGTGAGGGTCACACAGTCATGTATAGGGGGACGTTCGGGTCGTTTTCGGGCAGGGGCAACAAGGTGGCTGGGTTCAGTGTGGTGCATCTTTTCAGCGTAATGTGGGGTGCAAGCAGGGTTAGTTCGTACCCGGTCAGTCGTGCGCTGGTCAGGTGTTGCGTCTTAGTCTGGTTTAGGAGGGTGTCAACAGCATGGGGCACCAATACCGTGAGGGAATTCGAGAGTACGATCCCCTCACTTTGTCGGATAGAGACAGCAGCGGCAGCTACGGCTCGAAGGCAGGCAGGCAAGGCTCTCGCTACGGGGTCAAGGGTGGCAGAGAAATAGGCACATGGTCGTTGCTTGGGGCCAATGGTTTGAATCAGGACAGACAAAGCGCACCCCACCCTTTCGTGAGTGTAGAGAGAGAAGGGCTTTGTGTAATCGGGGGTTCCTAGGACCGGTGCAGAACAAAGGGCGTCTCGAAGTTCTTTGAAGGACGATTGGCATTCTGGGGACCAAGGGAGTGGGGAGGGGACATCTTTGGCTAGTAGGGAAAGTAGTGGCTTTACAATAAGGCTGAAATTTGGCAACCACTGCCGGCAGAAGGAGGTGAGGCCTACCAGGGAGCGGACTTGTTTCTGGGTCTTTGGGACAGGGGTGTCTAGAATGGCCTGAATTCGATCGGGTGTAAGTTTTCTCCCGTCTTTGGACAAGAGGTGGCCTAGGTAGGTGACCTGGGGTTGGCAGAATTGCAACTTCTTCTTGGAGACCTTGTGGCCATTTTCCGCAAGGAAGTGCAAGAGTTGGATGGTGGCTGTGACCGCAAGTGGAGTGGTGTCGGCCGCCAAAAGGATGTCATCGACGTACTGTATCAACACCACTCCCTCCGGTAGCTGAACGGCATCCAGCTGCCTCTTGAGGGCCTGGCTATAGATGCTGGGGCTTTCTGTGTAACCTTGGGGAGCTCTACAAAATCTATATGAGCGGGATTTTAACGTGAAGCCGAAAAGGTAGCGGCTGTCCGGGTGGATGGGGATGGAGAAGAAAGCGTTTTTGAGGTCTATTACAGTGAAGGTGGTGGCTGTGGAAGGAATCAGGGTCAGAATGGTGGCGATATCTGAGACTACAGGGTACTGAGGTACAACTACCTTGTTGACCTCTCGAAGGTCGATGATGAAGCGGCACGCTTTCTCATCTCCTTCACCCTGTTTCTTCACAATGGGTAGGATAGGGCTGTTGCAAATATTGCTGACTACTTCCTCTACCACTCCTGCCTCTACCAGGGACTGGATTATCATCACCAATGCCTTCTCACCTTCGGGCAATATCCGATATTGTGGGAGTTTTGGGAGTATCGCATCTTGGCGGACAGTTATGCGCACGGGGTCGATCATCATTCGTCCTACATCAGCGTCAGTTTTAGCCCATAGATACAGAGGTAGAGAGTCAAGTAAGGATGCGTCAGTGTCAGAGATGGAGAGCATGTGTCGTGCATGATGATGTCTGAGCAGAGTCGGGTTATCGTACAGAATGACTCGAACCCCGTCCTGTGAACACCTGATAGTAGCTCGGAAATGCTTTAGTAAGTCAAGTCCCATAATGGCATCGGGGGTGTTGGAGGAAAGCAGAAACGTCGTGTCAGTGGGGTTACTGTCCAAGTCGAAGGAAACCGGTGCGGATAAAGGGTTAGAGGAGGGCGTTCCATCAAAGCCTATTGATGTTATGTGTGAGCCAGACAAGGGTGCCCTTGGAATCAGTCGTTTAGATAACGCACTACGTGTCGCGCCAGTGTCTACCAGAAATGGAGACTTTGTACCTAGGACCTTAGCGGTGACGTAAGGACCTTGCTGGTCAACATAGAGCTCGACTGGATCCCTTCCTTGCCCTTGGCAGTCCTATGCAAAGTCGTGAGTGTTGTCGCAGTCAGACTGTTGGCACTGATTCTGTCGGGGGCGGTCAAATGTGTTCGGTCTGCCAGGTCTGTCATTGTTGGTGTCGTGGGTGTGCCCTCGTCCCTGCCCTCTAGTCTTGGGGCCATTTGCCATGTCCCTTGTCTCTTTATTTTTAATCATTTCCAGGAGGACCGGGCATTGAGACTTCCAATGGCCAAATCCTTTGCAAAACGCACACTGGTTCTCATCGAGGTCTGTTCGTGGAGCGCCGGGTGTGGGTGTGCGGTCTCTAGGGGGTGAATTTCTAGGGGCGTTCGGTTGGTAGTTTCCTCTATACCGTTCCCTTCCTGTCGTCACTCCCTGCAATTGAGCAATCATCACTCGTTCTTTCAAGTACTTTTTCTTTTTCTCAGTCGCCCTCTCGTTCTCGTTCTTTTGGTGTTCGTAATACTGAGCCATCTGAAGGATAGCTGCAGGTTTGGAGGCCCCCCAACTACTCTCGCTCGTCTGTAACTTTTGGGAGACCTCTTGCGATAGCCCCTTTACGTAGTTTTGCACGAATAGGTGTTGTCCGGTTGCAGTGGTCATGTCTTGGCCACTGTAGTCGGAGAACACCGTCTCAAATCGGGAGAAGTATTCTGATACGTCTTCCTGGGGTTTCTGACGGCAAGCCGTGACTACCGACCAGTCTACCTTCTTCTCTGGGATCAATGTCTTTAGCTTCTGAACTATTTTGTCCGGGAGTTCCAGTATGTCTTTTACAGGTTTCTTTCCGGGCTCCCGTTGCCTATCTAGTTCACTGAGTTGATTCTAGGTATGTCCGAACAGATCTGTGTGGTCGGCTTTTCGGATTTGCTTCCACACATCAGCCGGCAGACATAACCCGAAAAACAAGTCAATGTCCGCTAGAGTCATTATGGTTGAGCCCAAGGCTGTACCTAGTTCGGTATAAAATGCTGTCGGGTTCTTTCTTAAATCGGGCAGGGTTTGCCTAAAAGTTAAAATATCTTGCCGATCCCATGGTTGATAAACCCAGTTGTACACAACCCTCCCCTTTGCATCTGCATGGTTGATATCGTCGTTCGTTCCCTGACCTCGTGGGGGAACCCAGTAGGGGGCGGCTTCTCTGATAGGCATCATAGTGTTGCCTACTTCTGATGAGGACCCAGTCGTTTCGGGAACTGTAATCTTAACTTCCGGTTTTTGTTCCGTGAGGTGGCGGAAAACCTCAAGCGTTTGCATGAAGAGGTCTGCCGCGTCACGCTCGGCCTGGTCTCCAATATCGACTTTTCTATATAACGCTGTCAGTTTAGCAGGACCCCGATTCTGATACCTATCCTCATATGCGTTCAGAGTGTGGTAACTAAACTGTAAAATAAAATGCCGTCTGGGGCTACCGGCATGTGAATTGTGCATATCCATCGTGTATTCTTCGCTCTCCTTCCGGTCTACCAGTGCCTTTACTATCTTGTCAATTCCCTCCCGTTCATCTTTGCTCAATCTATTCGGTCTAGCCGGTGGCTGCTTGTTAGTCTCGGGTTCATCTGATGTTGTTACTAATGCGGTCGGAGCGGAGGCCGTGAGGGCTGGGGCACTAGCTTCAAGGTTATTCTCATTTGCACTCGGAGCTGGCAAGTGCTGTACTAGGGGTTGGGAGGGGGCATATGGGGGGGGCATATAGATGATCGGAGGACCTAGCAGCAGCTCATCGTTCGCCCGTTGTTTGGAGGTCAGCTCAGGGTAGAGCGTAGAGGGGGTCCTAACAGGACACTGGCCTGTCGACTCAGATTCCTGTTTTTGTCTGGCTTCCTCCCTTTCTTTTATCTCTTCTTCTGGTTTCTTAGTGGCCAGGTGGGCTGCCTTTCGTAACTCTTTTCCTATTCTCGCTTCTTCTCTTTTCTTTCGTTGCTCTGCTTCTTTGCGCCACATGCCGAAACTATCAAGCATAGTGGGCGTGGTTTTATTGTTACAAAGGGCTGTTTCCAGCACGCTTATTTTTGTGTCATCGAAGGATCCTATCAGTGGCCACTGACTTTCCTGATCCTTTTTAGTATATTTATTCCATAACTTACTATAAGCTACGGCGACTAGTCCATATTTTAAAAACATATCCTTATTAGGGGTGCCCTCCAGAGGAGCCGGATGATCCACCTCTAATAAGCGGTCCGGGCTGAACCAACTACTGACCAATGGGGAGAAGATAGGCATGACGGGTTACAACGGGTACAAAAGTCTGCACTACCTATCCTTCACTACTTTGTGAAGACTGGACAGAATATTTCTATTCTGCAGTATTCGCAAATAGGGAATACCCAAAGAGAGAACCAATATCGAACAATTAATGTCCGTTCAATCAAACAATCAGTGGCGAGAAAGAAATAGGCACGACGGGTTACAATGGGGGCAAAAGCCTGCGTTACCTATTCTTCACTATCTGCAAAGGAGGACAGAATACTTTTATCCTTCCCCGTTTGTAGACAGAGAATTCTCGAGAAAACAATCCTCGAACAAACAATGTTCGGGCAAACAATCAATCAGTGGGGGAGAAAGATAGGCACGACGGATTACAACGGGGGCAAAGGCCTGCGTTACCTATCCTTCACTACCTGCAAAGGAAGATAGAATACTTTTATCCCTCTCAGTTTGCAGACAGGGAATCTCCAAGAGAACCAACAATTCGGAGAGTAATACTAGTATTTTCCAATCAAACAATCAAATATTTCCCAGTTTGTCGTGTTACACGACCTTACCCGGACCGTATGGACAGTTTCTCGTCTTCCGCTTCCAGCACCTGATCGTCCTCTATTCTACGTAATTGCTGTGGCACTCCTGATGGTTCCCAGTCAGGATCGTAGATCACTCGAGAGAGGTCTGCTCGGAACCAGTGAAGTTCGGATGATCGGCTGCCAGACGAGGGTCTATCGGGCAGGTGCACTTCCCGATAGTTGCAGTCGTTCACTCCGTCGTCGGGACCTCTCCCACTGGATCCACGTGTCGCTGATGGGCCCCACGTTTGGGACGCCAATTGATGAAAAAGGGTTCAGGCAGATCAGGTCGTTTTACCCCTTTTCTAGGTTTGCCCGGCGTTAGCCGCTTCTCACCCAACTCACGATTACCAAATAAAGAGGCAGGCGCTGGAGACTGGAAGGCAGGAAACAGGAGTTTATTTCCGACGGAACAGAACACGTCAAATCAGACAACAGGGTATCTTCTCGAGGTGCTCTACCCGCATCTCTGAGGCCTGGCCTCTTATACACAGGTTTATGGCTTTATTACATTTATGACATCCGTGGTATTGCTTTGAAGTTCACAAAGGCATCTTTGGAATCCCCGGTTCAGGCCCGTTCTCACACATATCTACAGTAGAGGTCCCCACCCAAATCTCAGCATGACGGCTATCGCGCAGCTGGACATTCCGCTGGGAACAGGAATGTGGGCGATCGGTCGGATCTAGGGGTGTGAAGGCATTGAATAATCCCCGCTCCTTTGATGTGGGGCGAGGTCCTACTGTAGGGGCAATAAACTGCATCCGTTGAGCTAAGTGATGGCCTGGGGTCAGGTCGGACAATCGGGCAGGGAGGAAGAGGTTATCAAAAGGGCCTGTTCTATGAATGAGATGAAAGAGTGAGGGGGGTTCAGCACGGGATGTGGCTCGGAGGCAGGGTCGCGCTGGAGGTGCGTTTATGACCCAAGCAGGAGAGACCGGGGGCTTGTCGGGGATGCTTGCGAGGCTGGGGAGTGAGGGGGAGAGAGAGACGCTGGCTATCGAGAGTGGGCAGAGAGGCCATGGCAATCAAAATGGTTGCTGCTTACGCGCACGTATGGATCTGAAAAGGACAAGATGGCGCCGATAATGTTTACGCTACAATCCAGATTTTAACATAAGTGCATTAGGGAGCCCTAAAATAATATAAGCCGGGAATCTGAGGAGATCAATGACAATGTCTTTCAAGACCTGAGACCAGTATGTGGTTAATATAGGGCATTCCAACAATATGTGTGCTAATGAAGCCGGGGGCGTCAAATTGACGCCAAGCGTTTGGTGACTTAAATGGAGCAAATGTATGCAGTCTACTGGCGGTGAGGTACCAGTATGTTATGATTTTTGTAGCCATTTTGACCCCCAGCATATTGCGAGCTGTGTGTCGAGTGTGGTAGTGTATCTCATCCCATTCCTTTGCTGTCAGCTCCCTCCCAATTTCTGACTCCCACCGCAGTTGACCCAATGATTTAATTGATGGGCATTCTGGTGTCAATATCTTGTGGAGGTGTGTGATAAGAAGTGAATTTGTCATGGTGGATAGCAACCATCTCTCGTATTGAGTAAGAAGACTATGAGCGCCGGGTCTGACTGTGGGTTGCATCATCCAGCGGCGTATTTGGATGTAATGCCATCTCTCACTGTTGGCAAGAATGAAGTCCCGACTGAGGAAGTCGAACGGGACGGGCCCTCCTTTTCGAACAGGTGACATACCGATCTGCACCCCGGTTGAGTCCAGCGAGAGAAACCGAAATCTGTGAGAGCCAGAGTGAAATTGGGGTTCCCTACTATAGGGGTTAATGGAGAAGGGAAGGACGTAAGTTGTGCACAAGCTGCCACTTTATCCCAGGCTGTTAGTGCGGACCCAGTGATAGACAATAGGTATAGGTTAGGAGGGTGTGCTTCCTTTGGGAGGAAAGGGATCCTCCATAGTGCTGACCAGCTAGTGCCCTTTCCATAAATAACCAGTGTTTTTTGGACTCTTCCTGCAACCATTAACCTTATCTGCGAAGTCTGGAAGAAGAAAACAAGGCAGGGACTCCCAGTCCTTCCTCCATGTGGGGCCTATAAACAAATTCCCTATTGAGTCTAGGACGCTTTTCAGCCCAGATGAACTGATTTATATCGGTTTGAAGTACCTGAATGGAGCCCGGGGGTAGGGGGGTGGTCCAATGGTAGCCTCTGGGAAATATATAAAATTATGGGGAGAATTGCCATTTTTATTGCTGCTATTCTCCCCATCCAGAAGAGAGTGAGATGTTGCCAGCGACATAGTTCGGCTCGTGTTTGCTGGAGTAGTGAGCAATAATTTGAGGGTCACAGTCTTGGATATCGTGGGGGTGATCAGTATCCCTAGGTACCCACTATGGGAGGTCGCCCACAGGAGACAAAAGACCTGTTGAAGTAAGGTCAGGGCCTGTTGAGGCATTGTTAAGTATAGGGCTTGTAATTTTGGGATATTTATTTGAAACCTGCCTCTTGTCCAAATTCCTCAAATTCGTTGAGGATGGCTGGCAGGGACTTAGCTGGGACTCTAGCATGGCAAGAACGTTGTCAGCATAAAAGCTATTAATATGGGCTTTGCCACCAAGTTGGATTCCTTTGATTTCTGGGTGGGACTGAACTCTATAAGCCAGGGGCTCCGCATAGAGGGTGAACAATAACGGTGATAGCGGGCACCCTTGTCTGCAGCCCCTGTTGAGTAGAAATTGTGTAGAAGCAATGTTTTTTAACAAGATGATGTTAAAACTTGACTGAACGACTTCACCAATTGTAAGACTAGTGGTGTTATTTAAGCAATTTGGTGTCCTTGTCAAAAATTCTATATTGGACAAACTTCACAAAAGATTTAAGCATGCATACTTCCACATCGCAGCGGAATTATGTCTGGTACAATTGAAGCTTCTCTGGTAGAACATTTTTCACAACCGAGCGATACAATAAATGCCATAACATGGTATGTGATCAAAGTTCCCAAACATAATTCAGGAGGAAGCAACCGTAGCACCAAACTGCTTAACAACAATGCAAATGGATTGAACACTTAAAATCGATGGACAGAGGTTTGACTACGTTGGATGAATGGAGTTAACTTTCGACTGCTCTTTCCAGCTGAATCATGTGTGTGTACATTACCTGATGTATGAGCTTTGTGCCTATTCAATCCAGTTCTGCCCGACAATCTAGCTTGAAGCATTTTTTCTTTTTATCTTTTTCCTTTCCTTCTTCTTTTGGTATATCCTGGATTCTTTCTTATTTTTTTTAACACAAGAGGCTCCTTGTTGGCACATACACTATTTTTTTGTTTTCCTTATGAACTTTTTCAGTTTAAATAGCCCTATGGAAGAATGCCAAGTTATTAAGGTCTATTAACCCAATTTATTTTTTTTGTTGACACTTTTGCTCCTAATTGATCACTTTATCTTGGGGAAAAGATGCACACATTGAATGTTTTTTTCCATTGATAATAAAACAGCTTAAATGAGACAATGCATGGTATCCTATAACCATATGTTTTTTCATTTTCCCTGGTTTATGTATTAACTTATATGGTAAATCCATGTTCCAAGATTGCATCTACTTTCAGCCACTTTGAATGACCATCGGAAGTCCTCTTACTATTTTCCTTCCATATACAGGCTTGCATAGGGTGGCCTAGCAGCTTAGAAGCAGTTGGGGGCTTTGCACAAATCAGTAACAATGTACTCACACCCTAGTTGTGTGTGTTTCCACTGCTTTATTACAAGGCAGGCCTTTGTACGTCAGTGCAGGATAACATTAATTGAAACATTCAATCTAAAGTTCAATTCTGTACCAAATGTTGATTATGAAAGATACATTTTCAGTCAAGAATGCCAAAAAGTTGGTGAAACCATTGATACATTTGTAGAGAGATTTGAAACGCTCATCAAATACTGTAAGTTCAATGAATTTAATGATGGGGAAGCTACGCAACTTAGAGTTATTGTGTGATGCTTGTCAGATTCCTTTGGATGGCAGATGCTGAGAGAAACTCTGAGGGGGAGATTTAACAAATTTCCCCACAACGCAAGGCAGCCTCCCGCGAGGCTGCTCTGCGTTTTGCGACAGGGAGGGTGCAGGAGAGCGCCATATCTTCAAAGATATGGCTCTCTCCTCCCCTTTCCCTTGCGCGGGCGCTGACTACAGCTGCAATGTGCCACGCACACACCTTAGCGCCATAGCGCTAGGGTGTGTGTGTGTGAGACTAGCATAGGTTTTGTACAGGAAGGGTACCCTTCCTGTATAAATACTATTCTAGACACAAGGGAGAGCAGTCCCCACTTTGTAAGCATGCTGCACAGTGCAGCACGCATGCAAAGTCGCGTGGTTTAAAAAGGTGCTGTTTTTTCATGCTAAACTCAATCTACAGTTTTTAGTAAATTGGGTTTAGCATTGGAAAGCTTGGGTGGTTGCATGGGAATGCCCATGCACCACCCTTGGCACAACCCCACGGCGCAAAGTAACGCAAAGCAGCGCATTGCGCTGCTTAACATTACTTATACATTATTTCCAGCACTAACCAAGTTCAGCGTTGGAAAGTTACTTAGGAAAAAAAGACTTTGCGCTGTTTTGCGTCACTTTTATGATGCAAACACAGTGCATAATCTAAGTAAATCTCCCCCTTAGTCTTAGTGTCGATGGCTGCTGGAGCTGAGGTTTTTTATATAGACAAGGAACCCAATGGGTGACTAAGGACCCTGGGTATCAGTTATTTAAACAAACAATGGTCCTTAGAATGAGGATATGAAGACAAATGATGATATAGACCAAGATGGGTGCTATATAAGCCCTATGTCCAGCCGGACACAGACGTTTAATGTGTCAATGTATTTAGAGGTGACATATAATATACAAACAACAATAAAGCGAGACGCAATCCTGCACCTGGTACAAAGGACAGGGAACAAAAAATGGAACAAAAATAACAAAATAAACAAAACAAGTTACAGGTAAAAACTGGAGCTGTGGTAGCTTCTGCTAATCATATAATATGACAAGCTAAACCAAATAGTCACCACAATAATTATACATATTAGACCTTGTGGTACTATTTTATATTGTCGACGTTTTGATCCCAAGCTCATTAGATAAAAGGGATCATTATCAGGACTAAGGAATTAAGGATTGCCTGGTATACACCAAAATGCCTGTTCGAATAAACAGGGAAACAAACAACAGGGACATGTCAAAAGATATTGTGAGACGGAACACAATTTGAAAACAAATCAGATTATTGAGACGGAACACGGTTTAAAAACACGTCAGCAACTGGGTTCAATGAGGCACCACGTACAGTAGAACTAGTAACTTGAGTGATTTCGAAAATCCAGCATATATAAGGCAAATAAGAATTTGGCGGGTGACGAGAGAAGAGATGTTAAGAGTCTGAAGGGCTAGGTGAATTATCCGAAAATAAGTAAAACGTGAACTGTTGGAATTGAAAAACCTCAACGTGAAGATTTGGCAACCCGTACCGGGTACAATTACCACGAAGGCTGTAACCGGGCTGATGGCGTCTGGAATTGCGACAAGCACTATGGAGTTTTGGTGGTCGGCGGGGCATAGTATGAGGGATAGATGTGCAAGTGGGGGCAAAGTTACCGTCAGTGTTTATGAGGGTGGCATGCCGATTCTAAGAGTTGCTCATTAATTATTGCTCAAAAAGTGGTATGGACAAGGCCAGCTTACCGGACAGTTGGGCCGGTTGCGAGGTGGTGTCGGAAAGGAGTTGAGAGCCCATGAGGCGCTAGATTCCTGATATTGTCAGTGTTCGTTTCTGGGGAAGGAATAGGAAAGGCGAGCTAATAATAGTCTCATTTGACAAGTTCGGTGGAAAGGGAGAAGAGAAAAGGACGCATACCATCTGCCGGTGGTCCTAGTCGTGGTATGGGTTAATTCGATGTAGCAGAACTTCATGTTATGGGTACCCAACTGGGATTTGGCTGAGCCAGGACGCTGCCTCCGCGGATCCCTTTTATCTACTGAGTTTGGGATCGAAACGTCGACAATAAAAAATAGTACCACAAGGTCTAATATGTATAATTATTGTGGTGACTATTTGGTTTAGCTTGTCATATTATATGATTAGCACAAGCTACCACAGCTCCAGTTTTTGCCTGTAACTTGTTTTGTGTATTTTGTTATTTTTTTGTTCCATTTTTTGATCCCTGTCCTTTGTACCGGGTGCAGGATTGCGTCCCGCTTTATTGTTGTTTGTATATTATATGTCACCCCTAAATACATTGACACATTAAACTTCCGTGTCCGGCTGGACTTAGGACTTATATAGCACCCATCTTGGTCTATATTATCATTTGTCTTTATATCCTCATTCTAAGGACCATTGTTTGTTTAAATAACTGATACCCAGGGTCCTTAGTCACCCATTGGGTTCCCTTGTCTATATAAAAAACTGTAGCGCAATCGCTGGATTGCAAGGGTTTTGACCCTTACCTACACCTCTATGGGGAGGGACCTTCCTAGCAGCTTCTTACCCAAACCCCACAGTCACAACCCCCCACTCACAAAAAAGCATGTCAGCACATGCACCACTCTACTCGGATGATTACATAAAGAAAATATGCTCAGGCTCTTCTTTGGTATCCAACACTCCGGATGCCCCTACTTTCACTAATTTCACCCTTCCCGAGCAGCTTGACAAACTAAACAAAAAACAGGTCCGGCCACAACTTATGATTTTGATGCTCACAGATTACCTTAAAGCAGAAGTTATTCCGGTAGGCCTGCAAGTTAGGAACATCCCAGGGATCTTTACTGACAACCCTAAGTACATATCGAATTTCAGTTACATCGGCACTACCTGTTCCCGACACTCGCTAGTTTTAGGGATAGCTATTGCCACTGAGACCTTAAAATCATTAGAAACTGAGATAGCTGATATTGAAAAACAAATACAAGACTCTAACAGTACAGCAGAAAGTAAGAAACTACTAGAACAAATCGAGAAAACTATCGCTGACTTCCATAGATTAGAACAAAATAAGAAAGCCAACAAAATTAAAAAAGACATTAAGGCCTACAACGTAGAGAACACTTACCCATACCTACAGAAGGATTTCTATAACAAATAGATCCTACTCAAATACCCAGCACACCAGACCTTGGGGTAGGTTCAACAGGCGTCAGAACCTTGTGGGTTTTTCTGACACTTCTGCTGACTCTTCCAAGGGATCTGACCCCGGAGAGGGTCCCAGCACAGCGAAGAGAGGAGGCAACCAGGGAGGTAATTTTTTAGGGAGAGGCCATCAGGAAACACCACAGCGGGGTCGAGTGAAGAAAGTACAGCTCTGGTACAATCCACCCGGGGAACACCGAAAAAGCAACAATTTTTACCAATGGTAGAATCCCCTAATAGAGATATGGCATCTACTGAAGTCATCCGTATCTTCAATATATCGACTCACATACTAGCAGACCCTGAACTCTCGCTCCTTAAGAAAGGGCAATATTTTGTACCTACTTTTCAACCCAACTTCTTAGAATTGCAAACGGAATTGCTTAGGTTCTTCAGACGAATCCGTCTGCAAGCATTTTTCCAACTTAACCCCTCACCCAACAATGCCTCAATTACCCCTTTTCGACCACCCTCTATATTCTTGCCCACTTCTGGCATGATATGATCCCCCCAGAGATTCTCACTTTTGAGAAGATGGTACTGAAAGATCTGACTACTATAGAAAACACCAGAAGGTTTATCCCTGACAACATTTCCCTTGAAGAAAAACGAGCAATAAATTTGATCAAAATGAATGAGTCCTTGATCATCAAGAGTGCAGATAAAGGTGGTGGCATAGTGCTATAGGAAACAAATGCCTACAAAGCGGAAATCATTCGCCAACTCAATAATACTGATCACTACCAAAGGTTACCCTCCAACCTCAAAAATGAAATTCAGGGTCTTATGCTCAAAATCACAACGTAAGCTGTCAACGATGGCTTCCTTAGTAAAAAGGATTTCAGCTTCCTGAATGTTAAATCACCCAGTACCCCGGTGATACACACCTTACCCAAGGTACGCAAAATCCCACCAACCCTCCTGGACGTCCCATCTTTCCGCATGTGGTTCTATTTTAGAACCCCTTGGTTCCTATGTGGATTTTTTCATAAAAGACTTTGTACCCTCAACTACCTGTTACATTAGGGACAGCATGGCAATGATTAACCTTATCGAACACCATTCATTCAACCCAGAGACAGACACACTATGCACCATGGACGTAGAGTCCCTTTATACCAATATTCCACAGACTGCAGCTTTATTGGTAATACAGAGAACACTCGACTCATGCCCACGTCTCCACAATGCACCAACACTATTCATTCTCCAACTTTTAGAACTCTGCCTTACGAGGAACTTCTTCACTTTTGATAAGCATTACTATCAACAGATCAAAGGCACCTCTATGGGCGCAATTTTTGCCCCAAATCTAGCGATTCTGTTCATGGATCAACTTGAAACAGGCTGCATTCTGACTACTACTAATCCATTTTTCTCAGGCATTTGCCTTTGGCGAAGATATATAGATGACATTTTTATCATCTGGAGACATGACACCATTGCTTTACAATATTTCCTACACTAGCTGAACAACAACTGCTCTGGTCTAACATTCACTATCACATCTGACAAACTATCTATCTCTTTCCTTGACCTGACCATTTTTCATTGTGATGGAGAACTGTTAACGCGTCTCTACAGAAAACCTACGAAGCGCAACACACTTCTTAGTTACTATAGCAATCACCCTAGGGCCCTAAGGGATTCACTTCCCTATTCTCAATTCCTGAGAATTAGGAGAAACTGCTCCACAAAAGAGGACTATTTTAGAGAGGCATCAACTCTGTCAACCAACTTAAAAGAACGTGGATACCCAAAAAGGATAGTCAGGAATGCATCCAAGCGGACATGGTACTGCCCTCGCGAGGTTCTCCTCACCCCCAAGCCTAAAAATGAATTAGAAAGAATTGCCTGCGTCACCACTTGTTCTCAAGTCTCAAACCAAATCCGCAAAACAATATTAATTCAACACTGGCCAATAATAAATGCAGGCAGTCTGAACATTGAGAGACCACTTTTGGCTTTCCGTAAAAGCAGCAATTTGAAAGATCATCTTGTGAAAGCAGCCTTTCCAAACCCTAGTCTGCACACAACACTTGATTCAGTATGGGGTATGGAGCCTATTTTGGGACACTCCGAATGTGGTCGATGTAACGTTTGTGAACTGACCATTGAAGGAAAAGGTTTTACTTTTAATAACATTACGATAAATTGCTGTGCCTTCTCTAAATGCAATACATGCAATGTAATTAATCTAATACAATGCCCTTGTTCCAAACTGTAGATTGGTCAGACTACACAAAAATAAAAACAAGGATTGGCCAGCACCGAAGCAGGATCAGGTGCAAAACACCTAACGCACCGTTCTTAGAACACTACACACAGGCCAACCATGACACTGATGATATTCGCTGGACTATCCTCAAAGTACTAAAACTGCCACAGAGAGGTGGCAATATGACTCAACTACTGAACAGAGAAGAGCTGAAATCAATAATTCTCTTGGACACTATCAGGAATGGCCTAAACAGGACTGAAGACTGGACTACCTTGTTGTGAAGTCCACACTACCTACTTGATCCCAAACTACTCTGTGGCTCCAGAGTTTTTTATCAGTCAGTCAGTCAAAGCTTTTATTTCGGTTAAAAACCATAAAAAGACAATTTACAATTTCATAGTCTAGTTTAAAAAGAGAATTAAAACTATTTAAAAAAGATCACAATAAAACTGTGTCATAGAATGTACAAAAAGCTAAAAACAATACAAAACAGTACACCCATCTCATAATAACAGACGTCGAGTAAAAAAAAGATAGGGCCCCACACAGTGAGTACCTTTACCATGATCAGGGAGGAGGCCCTTAACTATTGGGTAGTTGTTTTGGACTTCCTTTTAAAATTGCACATCTAGTATACCACATGGATGTGAGAAACCTTGATGTTGCAAACACGGCCAAGGCCGTGGTGTCCGTTCTTAAGATTCTCAGCACTACCCTAAAGTCTCAAAGACCCCTGGACCTACAGAACTGAACTATCCATTTGGCCCTCGCTCCGCGGCACGAGGGGCAGAAGAGCAGAACATGCTGATCTGTCTCTTCCGCAGCCCCGCACCCGGGGCAAGTACTCACTAATTATGTGCTCCCACTCCACTTATGGGTGAGTCCCCTAAGCGGAAGTGAGCCATGCCTAAATTGGATGTACAGCTTCTTGGCCAGCGAGGGCTGGATATCAGCCAAGAATTTCTCGAATCCTGGGACGCCTTGAAGTCAAGAAAGCGCTCTGTCAACCTGCCCATAGAAGGATTTGTAAATACACTAGCGAGGCGATATTGGTTTAGGGCCAGATTCAAAGATTTTTTAGAAATCTGGGTGCATGCTGCCTCAGGAGATGTCCACAGATCCCCCATTCCAAGTGCTAGAGTAAGATGTTTGATGTAACTCAGCCATGGGATCTTTCCTGCTGCACTTACAGACAAAAGATCACGCAAATCCTCTCTGAAACTCCCTAGATCTGGAGTGGACCATAGCCTTTCCCAGTATAGGAGTGGACGGTTCGATATAATATCCTGTATAGGTACTAATCCCATGTCGAACCTTAGGGGGGTTAAGGGAGTACGGATCACTGAAAAAATATCGAGGGACATAATATCGAATGGAAAAAATATAGTTGACAAAATATCGACTGACAGAATATCGAGTTTGTATCTATAAACAGGTAAGTACAAAAATATCGACTACAAAATATCGTTTACAAAAATATAGGTATTTAAAATATCGACTTTATTAAAAACTGTGTTAAATTAAATTAATATTAAAAATTAATTGCTAAAATATACTTAAAAATACTTAAACTACCTTATAATATTTAAATATGTAATGAAAGTTATAAAAAAAATTACAATCATATTTGTTAAAACATATATATATAGTAACATAATATAATTAAATAATAATCAATATTATTACCGTAGGATAGCGTAAGTGTAAAAATTACTATTCCCACTCCAGAGAGTGCAACAGTAGGGAAAGCGTTGGATAGCGTAGGGATACAAATTACTATTCCCACTCCAGTGAGTGCAACACTAGGGAAAGCGTTGGACAGCGTAGGGGTAAAAATGACTATTTCCATTCCAAAGAGTGCAACAGTAGGGAAAGCGTTGGATAGCGTAGGGGTAAAAATTACTATTCCCACTCCAGTGAGTGAAACAGTAGGGAAAGCGTTGGATAGCGTAGGGGTACAAAATGACTATTCCCACTCCAGTGGGTGCAACAGTAGGGAAAACGTTGGATAGCGTAGAGTTAACATTACTATTCCCACTCCAGTGGGTGCAACAGTAGGGAAAGGGTTGGATAGCGTAGAGGTAAAAATTACTATTCCAACTCCAGTGGGAGCAACAGTAGGGAAAGCGTTGGATAGCGTAGGGGTAAAAATTACTATTACCACTCCAGTGGGTCAACAGTAGGGAAAGCGTTGGATAGCGTAGAGGTAAAAATTACTATTCCCACTCCAGTGGGTGCAAAAGTAGGGAAAGCATTGGATAGCGTAGGGGTTAAAATTACTATTCCCACTCCAGTGAGTGCAACAGTAGGGAAAGCGTTGGATAGCATAGAGGTAACAATTACTATTCCCACTCCAGTGGGTACAACAGTAGGGAAAGCTTTGGATAGCGTAGGGGTAAAAATTACTATTCCCACTCCAGTGAGTGCAACAGTAGGGAAAGCGTTGGATAGCGTAGGGGTAAAAATTAATTTTCCCTCTCCAAAGAGTGCAACAGTAGGGAAGGCGTTGGATAGCATAGGGGTAAACAATTACTATTCCCACTGCAGTGAGTGCAACAGAAGGGAAAGCGTTGGATAGCGTAGGGGTAAAAATTAATATTCCCACTCCAGTGGGTGCAACAGTAGGGAAAGCGTTGGATAGCGTAGGGGTAAAAATTACTATTCCCACTCCAGTGGGTGCAACAGTAGGGAAAGCGTTGGATAGCATAGAGGAAAAAATTACTCTTCCCACTCCAGTGGGTGCAACAGTAGGGAAAGCGTTGGATAGCGTAGGGGTAAAAATTACTATTCCCACTCCAAAGAGTGCAACAGTAGGGAAAGCATTGGATAGCGTAGGGGTTAAAATTACTATTCCCACTCCAAAGAGTGCAACAGTAGGGAAAGCATTGGATAGCGTAGGGGTAAAAATTACTATTCCCACTCCAAAGAGTGCAACAGTAGGGAAAGCGTTGGATAGCGTAGGGGTAAAAATTACTATTCACACTCCAGTGTGTGCAACAGTAGGGAAATTAAATACTTCATATATTATATTAAATACTATAAATTAATATCTATAACAAATTATTTTAGAGTAATTACCAATTTATTTTAATATAACAATTAATCAATTAAAATTATAAATGAAAAATAATTATTATTATTTCTTACCTAGTAATCCAACTTAATTACAAATTAAAATTTATATAATTAACAATTAAAACTTATTTATCTATTTTTTCTAATTAAATACAATTAAATAAATTAAATTATTTAATTAATTATAAATAAATTAGTTCCCACCCTATTCCCCCATAAACCCAGAACTCACTACTAAAAATAAATAAGTAAAATTAACTAAATTAGCAATTAATCAATTAAATAAAAATAATAGCCAATTAAAATTTAATTAATTACCCATACATTTTTAACTAACTATTAATTCTAAAAAAATACCAATACATTTTTTAACATATTTAATTAATTTTAATTAAATTACTTCCCACCCAATTCCCCTATAAACCCACAACCCGCTACGGAAAATAAATTAGTAAAATTAACATAATTAGCAATTATTCAATTAATTAAAATTAATTGCCAATTAAAATTTAATTATTTAGCTAATATAAATTAATTAATAAATAAATAAAAAATAATACCAATAAATACATTTACATATTTAATTAATTATAATTAAATTACTTCCCACCCTATTCCCCTATAAACCCACAACCCGCTACAGAATTTAATTACGCAATAAATAAAAAAACGAATGTCTTTTTTTAAAATTAATTATAACATAAATAAACAATTTTCACACATATAATAACATAAAAAACATTATAAAAAATTAGATACTATTAAAAATGAGATATTTTTAATTAGCTATATTACAAACTTCGATATTTTGACTATCTATATTTTTTACATTCGATATTATATTACTTACCTTAAAAACGATATTTTTGATGTCGCTATTCTGTCCAGTCGATATTTTGTCCAGTCTATATTTTGTACTCGATATTATGTCCAAACGATATTTTGAAGTCGATATTATGTCTGTTTACCAGGGAGTACTACTGGGGAGTCGCAGGATCCGTCTGATGAAGCTGTTCTCAGTGAGGGAAAGTGAGGGTGTGCTGGCGTGCCCCCAGAGATCCGCCCCTTAAATCGCACCCCCGCGTGCCTGCACTTTATATATCTCAACCGGCGGACCCACTAATTTCTGGGATGTATTGTTAAAAACCTTTAAAATACCACCCGAGGATTGTGATAATTTCAGGTTCGCCCTGGCTACGTGTGAGGACCAGTCCATCTTATCATTAAGGGTGACCCCCAGATAATCAAATGTTGACACTCGGTCCAGAGGCAGTCCATCCATATGGGGATGGGGGCAATTAGATTTTTTTTTTTAAATTATACACCATGTACTTGGCTTTGGAGACATTGATCTCCAAATCCCTCTTCCTGCAGAAACCACAAAAGGCATCCAATGTTCGCTGGATACCCCCGAAAGATTTTGATAATAGGAGGGTATCATCGGCGAACATTAGTTGTTTATCATTGAACATTAGTACCATTCATGGAACATTGCATACCTCCTTCGAAAGGACAAAAACATGTGCACAATATATTGTCCAAATGTTGTTACCAGACATAATTCTGCCATTGTCAATTGCATGGTATCCCACCTTTGAATTTAAGTGCTTTCTCAAAAGTTGCTTAGTAATATTTTACTTTTGGTGCTTTAAATTAATTTTCTAATTATATTGTTAATTGTCACTTGCTCATGTGAGCTGTTTGGTTCACTCTTTTCACGTATAATTAATATTACTTCCTCATTTTAAACCCTTGTGTATCATAGGCACACCTTCAACAGACTAGGTTAGCCTGGAATGAATTTCTTTCTCCAATGTCCCGTCATATCCCGTTTTGTAATCTTTCTTCCTTACCAGTATGCATACTCACCCAGGATGGTGCCGCCCTGCGGTCTATTTAAAACGCCACTTGTACTCTAGGGCCCCAGTTCCTGCCATTGCGCTGAGGAACCTATGGCACACTCTTGTCGTCTTCATTGAAGGTAAGAGCCGTCGCCCATAGAGAAGCGCCGTTTCCCCCTCCCCTCGGCGTTACACACGCTGTTCAGCTAATTGCTAACCCTTAATTTCTCCCCCCCCCGCAGAACACGCCCGGCCATCGTAAAAACGCATCCTGGCGCAGCCAAATCCCAGTTGGGTACCCATTACATGAAGTTCTGCTACATCGAATTAACCCATACCATGAATTGGACCACCGGCAGATGGTATGCGTCCTTTTCTATTCTCCCTTTCCACCGAACTTGACAAATGAGACTATTCTTAGCTCGCCTTTCCTATTCCTTCCCCAGAAACGCACATTGACTATATCAGGAATCTAGCGCCTCATGGGCTCTCAACTCCTTTCCGACACCACCTCGCAACCGGCCCAACCGCAGGTAAGCTGTCCTTGCCCATACCACTTGTTGAGCAATAATTAATGTTCAACTCTTAGAATCAGCATGCCACCCTCACAAACACTGACGGTAACTTTGCTCCCACTTGCACATCTATCCCTCATACTATGCCCCGCCGACCACCAAAACTCCATAGTGCTTGTCGCAACTCCAGACGCCATCAGCCCGGTTATAGCCTTCGTGGTAATTGTACCCGGTACGGGTTGCCAAATCTTCACGTTGAGGTTTTTCAATTCCAACACTTCACGGTTTACTTATTTTCGGATAATTTACCTAGCCCTTCAGACTCTTAACATCTCTTCTCTCGTCACACGCCGAATGCTTATTTGCCTTATGTATGCTGAATTTTCGAAATCACTCGAGTTACTAGTTCTACTGTATGTGGTGCCTCATTAAACCCAGTTGCTGACTTGTTTTCAAACCGTGTTCCGTCTCAATAATCTGACTTGTTTTTAAATCGTGTTCTGTCTCACAAAATCTTTTGACATGTCCCTGTTGTTTGTTTCCCTGTTTATTCCAACAGGCATTTTGGTGTATACCAGGCAATCCTTAATTCCTTAGTCCTGATGATGATCCCTTTTATCCAATGAGCTTGGGATCGAAACGTCAACAATATAAAATAGTACCACAAGGTCTAATATGTATAATTATTGTGGTGACTATTTGGTTTAGCTTCTCATATTATATGATTAACACAAGCTACCACAGCACCAGTTTTTGCCTGTAACTTGTTTTGTTTATTTTGTTATTTTTGCTCCATTTTTTGTTCCCTGTCCTTTGTACCGGGTGCAGGATTGCGTCCCGCTTTATTGTTGTTTGTATAATATATGTCACCCCTAAATACATTGACACATTAAACTTCTGTGTCCAGCTGGAAATAGGACTTATATAGCACCCATCTTCGTCTATATCATCATTTGCAGGGCCGGACTGGCTACCGGGCAGTTGTGTGTGCTGCCGAGCTGGGGGCTGTTTTCGTTGATAGGGACCTGCGTGTGAAAAACGAAATTCATTTTGCTTTTATAAATTCAATGCGCACGCAGGTACCCATCAACAAAATAAGCCCCCACCACAGAGAAATTAGTCCCCAGCTCGGCAGCACACACAACTGCCCGGTAGCCAGTCCGGCCCTGATCATTAGTCTTTATGTCCTCATTCTAAGGACCATTGTTTGCTGTTGCTGAGGAGCATGCTAAAAGACACACCGATGGTGCCCAAAGTGAATCAGTCATGAACATAAAAAGTAACCCGAAGCAAAAGATTGAAGGACGCAAGGTGCTGTCCACAATTAAAAAGAAGTTATGTATTAGGTGTGGATTTTTGCTTTCACATGAATATAAATATTCTTCCATTGGACAGATATGTAAATGCTGTGAAAACCAGAACCATTTTGTGACAGTTTGTAAATTAAAGGAAAAAACAAGTGCATCATTGCATGAAGACAAAATGGCCACCAGAACATTCCAGATACAATGCTCGACACCCCCCCCCACAATCGGCGACATCTATTGAGGCAAATTGACACTGAATTCAGTTAATTGTCATCTTAATCATCATCAAACAGTTCGGCCACCTCAGTGTCCAGTGAAAGGGAGGTAGACAGCTGAGCCATGTCAATGTTTACCTCAGAGAAATGTGCACATGTCGGACTGGCTGCATGTGGGGAACAATGTCAGTCAAATAAAAGTAAATTAAAGCAAAGCATCAAAGTCATACATACAGTGTCCGAAAATTGCATTAAAAATAAATGACAGCTGGATACCTTTCATCTTCGACAGTGGTTCACTTATAAACATATTGCCTGAAGAGAAATACCATGAATTGTTTCCATTACCTTGACTTACGCCATTGAAAACTAAAGTGTATACTTAGGCTTGCTTCTATCCCCAATAAAAAGACAAGGCTCATTTGTAGCAACATTGAAACACTAGAAAACAAAGGTGCAAGCACCCATCCATGTGTTTCAAGGTTCAGCAGCAAGTGCCTGTCTGATCAGTTTCAGTACTGCTGCTGATATGGTACTGATTTCTGTGAATTACAACCTGAATGCTCTCCACAACATAATGAGTCAATTTCCTTTATTGTTTCTATGTTTCTATGTGGAGTAGTGTGGCTCACTGGTTAGAGGCGGCAGACCCGAGAGCAGAGGACGGCCCGGGACCAGGGTTCGATTCCCGACGCGGCAGGTTTCTGGACCAGGGTCAGCGGACTCGATAATTCTCTCGCCTCGGTGCCCACTCTGATCAGCGATCACACTCGGCAACTCTGGGCACTAGCTTGCCTCATCTTCACTAACGGCCCCACCAGACCGCCGGGGATGCCTGGTCTCACCCTGGAGATACCCATTAAGGGACCATCTCTCAGGGAAGCCAGGAAGGGTTTCGCAGCGGTCGAAGAGCGGAGGTACCCCTTCGGGAGTGATTCCAGCGCTATATAAGCACATAATTAATTAATTAATTAATTAAAGCTGAAGACTATGAAAGTAAAATTACACATTAATAACAATGTCAGTCCTGTTGCTCAGAGACATAGCTGAATTGCTTTTCATTTACAGGAAGCTGTTGAAAAAGAACTTGAACTATTACTTTAGCAAAACATAATTGAGCATTCATCTGGTCCGACTCCATGGACAATGAGGGGCTGTACGCATATACATTGATATGCATCAAGCAAACAATGCAATTGAACAAAAATGATATGCAGGTCCACATATTTCTGACATGATAACTCTACTTAATGATGCAAAGATATTTTCTCGCCTTGATTTAAATAGCGGTGTATCATCAGTTGGAACTCGAAGAAGATTGCAAGTATATTTCAAACTTTTCTGCACTCTTCAGTTTGTTTCAATATAAAAGACTTAGTTTTGGTGTGTTATTGGATGCAGAACTTTTCCAAGATGTCATTCGACGTGTCATACAGCCGGTTGTGAATGCTTTCAACTATAACAATGACGTATTGATTTTTGGAGGTACCCAAAAGGAGCATGTTGCCACATGTGAATCCTCAACTGTCTCCATCACTCGTGTTAAAGGTTACTTTTTAAATAATGGCAACATCAGGATATAGGCTACAGATAAGACTCCAATGGAGAAAGGCAAAAGGCAAAACGAAACCACTAAAGCCAGTGAAGTGCAGAAGAAGAAGTAGTAATAAAAGCAAAAGAAGCAGAAGCGAAACTTAACTCAAAGGGAGTCACAGACACATTCAAATAACAAGGTAAAACAATGGTATTTGAGAAAGCAGAGCTAGCAGCCCCACCTTCACCCTCAGCCTAGTGGGCAACCAACCTGCTGGTCAAATACCTTTGCAATAAAAAAGGAGAGTGTCTCCAGATTCAACACAGTCAAACGTACACCGGTGGTAGAACCACTGGCAGCTGCTATAACTGTTCAGCAGAGATGTGTGCAGGAAGGTAGGCATTTCAACCAAAAGTAAACACACCGTTAAAAATAATTAAAATACCACTTCTGTGCCACTCTGACGGCCACCGCCTTGCTTTCTCTCCTTTGATCCTGGACTCCAACTATGCAAACTCCTAGATGCAAAATCCCAGCACTTCCCTCCTGCTGGGAATAATATGGGATTGGTCTGAGTGGCTTTGTTTGCCGCTCAGTGTGTGCATTGGAGCTTGGGGTGTTTTTCCAACCTAGCTGTGCAACAAGGAGAAACTTAAGTGCGCATGTCTGTGTGCCCTGCCTAAAATGGCTGCCCAAACAGGCATGCACACTTAAAAGTGCGCACCACTTCCCTGCTGCCATGACTGTAGAACAGGATAACCTGGCCTGGTCACGCTCCACTGGGGACTCGGGTCAACAGCTGTTAGACAGGCAAGAATAAAATTATAATTAAATGCTTTTATTATCATTTTATTTTTCCTCTTTTAGCACGGGCGATGCTCCTTCGCCATTATGGAGGGGCCGCCCCAGGGTCGGAACAAAAGGCATTGTATTGCTTTGTCCATAAGTAACAAAAGTTTGAATTATCGCTTGTCTAAGTTCCAAATACGATATGTTCTCTCCTTGACCTGCATCAAGGAAATAGTGCTCTGTCTAGATAGATCAAAAGTGAGAGGCCTCAGTCAAATAGTTGCCAAAAAGCTCTTTTGTCTGGCTTCCCAGTCCTGGGGAGATCTAATTTAGAAATTTGTAACATTGAGGTACGCCAGTCATGTAGAGAGGGAGGAGAAGCCTCTTTCCATTGCTTGCAAATTTCTCTACGGGCTACCAAAATAGAGTAAAACAAAAGATTATTGGCTGGACTTTGCTTCTGATCCACTAGGCCAAAGATTACTAGCCAAAGGTCCATAACCACTGTGAGGCCAATAGAAGTCGTAAGTGTAGTGCTAATTGCATCCCAGAAAGATGACAGGTAAGGGAATCGTAGAACATGTGTGCGTCAGAAGCCGCCTCAAGACCGCACCTAGCACATGCCACCAGGTCCCCTGTTGAAAATTTAGACAACCTCTGCGGAGAATAGTAGGCCATGTGAATGGTAAAAAGGTGGTTCTCACGAAGCCAGGCTGGTTTGACTAGATCCCACAAGACATTACAGGACATTTGCCATAAATCATTCAGGTTCAGGGTTGGCATCAAAGAACCCCACAGTAAGTCTGGAAGATGAAATTCCCCATCAATCTCTTCCAAGATGAGGTTGTACCATAGGGAAACTTCTTTAGGTATGGGTGGTTTGTCGAGCAAGGAGGATTCAATTGACTGCTTCCCCCAAGAGGCATGTTATAGCAACAAGGGATTCTGGCTGTCTGGGCTTGAGCCCAACTTGATATTTGCAGATATTTAAATCTGGACAAGTTAGGGCCCACCTTACTCACTAGATGTTCCCAAGAGAGCATAGCCCCTTCTACAAACAGGTCCCCCCATGTTAGAATTCGGGCATCTTTGAGTGGTGTTACCAGAGTGTCGTTCACCCAACCCGGGGCAGCGGGGAGATCCCATATAGGAGATCTGTTCGAGTAATATCCAAGCTTGGTTGCAGCTCTAAGATTGGACCAAGTTCTTGCCAGACCCTGCAGCACCTTTAATTTAATTTTTTTAAAGAACTAAGGTCACCAAACTTGAAAAGACTCACTAGCCTTACTGGGGTTTTTTTATTTATTTTTTCCCAGGTCCGATGATTACGAAGCCATGTTTCTATTCTCCCTGCTAAACCACTTCGCCCTTTTTTGTTTTTTTATTTTGGCGCACCGGTGGATATAAGCTATGGTTGATGTTGGCTTATGGTTAGTATCTGTCTGATAAATTACAAGTTGCTAAGATCGGCATGGTGACGGACATTGCTTTAGTGTTAAGGCAGATCCATTCTCCATTTGTACCCTTACCAGTCTTTGACTGAGACAGCATGCCAGTATCAGGATATGCTTTTCTTCCTTGTTTATACGTTTGACAGATCTCAACTATGGTGGAGATGAGGACAAAAAAAAAAGGGAAAAAAAGTGAGAGGCGTTGAAGTGTGAAATATGTTGTTCTAAAAGACATAGAAATGGCATATTACCTTCTGTCATAAGATGCCGTAAGAGGCGTCATCATCAGTTCTCACTTTCATGTCATTTCATTCCCCAGGTGGTGTTATATATCGAGCACCGTCTCATTGGTCTTGATTAGTGGGATATTTCTGGTTGAGGTTTTGGACTATATCCATATCAGTAGAACCTACCAGATGTTTCTCACCCATTTACATCTGAGGCTCCCGCACCACTAGTTGAAGATGCCTTTAGCGGGTACCAACCTGTGCTTGGCGTGAAATACCTGTCTTTCTCCACTCCATCTGAACAGCAAACAGTGCAGCACATAACAAGCCACACAATAATTCACAATTCAGAGAAATAATAAACTCACCCTGACCCCACAAGATAAAGCAGAAATACACTTCTTGCCTCAAATTCAGACCTGACAACTCACATGGTGCCACCGTGTGTCATACAATGTGAGCTCCCTTCTCATGTGGAGATGTGTGGTGCAGCGGCCAGGGCAGCTGACTTGGGAGCACAGGGTTCACTGTTCGATCCCCAGCTCTGGGGGCAGCTCAGCTCAGCACCATGTGACTCTGGGCAATAGCTCACTTAATTTCCACGACGGCCCCCAATGCCTTGAGAACTGTGCATGTGAGTAATTTGCGCTTTACAAATAAAGATTAACATTACAATTACATGGTCACCCAGTGAACTAACAATATAACACAGTGGATGGCAAGCTGAATTGGATAGCCCTGAACAGAGTGTGCTCTGTTCAGGGCTAAGCATACATTCAACAAAGAGGACATAAATATAATTGCAATTTCAGGTTCAGTCGTACTTAATACTCTTGGCTGAAATATAGTGCTGCATGCGAGTGACCCAAAAACCCTCATTTTTAGGTCTCGCTAGGCAGCACGCATGCGCTGTCTTTCCGAGACTTCAAATAATCTGTATAGGGGTAAAACACCGGCATTTGTTTACTCAGAGGGCTTAATATTGGCTGAGGATCCGATGCCTCGCTTCCGTTTATTCTGGAAGCAGCACAGCCTAAGTACAGTCTTCATCCCCTCTTGTAGGTAACGTGTGTCCGAGGGGAACTTTCTTTTAAAGGCCCCACATGCATACATAACCAGCAACGAGCTCGTCACGAGCGATGCGAGGTTAATTATACATAAAGAGCGCGGTAATCATCATGAGCGCCAATGTTTTCAACAACTACCCATCCTCTCCCCCCCCACCGCTTTCCGCTGTCACTCCCCCCTCCCTGCAGATTAGCTCAGGTTTCGTGCTGCCCTCCCCACACTAAAAACCAACAGTAACCACTGGATTAACAAGTAAGCTTGGGTTCCGGAGAAATGTACTATTCTCTATTCTGTGTTAAAAAACTGTCACTGCATGAATCTTCCCCAAGACGCAAATGAATCAGCTCTTGTGTTCATAACATCCCGTCTGAGTCACGGACGTGGAGCAATTGGCAAGCTTAAATCTGAAGAGCATGAATGTTCTATGATAAATTTGGAATTTGATAATATGGGAAAAAAATGACACGACGAAAAATGCCATTGATTTTTAAAACCACATTTCCACTTCCTGTAACGCAACAAGCTTTCCTTATGTCACAGTTTTATTTTTAAATGTAGGGAGAGGGTTTACGCTGCAGGAGCTCCGAGCATGTTTGCACGTTTTTGTTGGGGCTAGATCAGCAAGTTTATGTACACAAAGTACACATGCTGTCAAACGCCTGTTAAAAAGACTATAGGGTAGGGGGCCTGGCTAAGGCGCCGATTAAGATGGCCGCCTAGAGGGTTTCCTCCGTCGCACCGGGACGAATTTTGGCTTCGTAATGCACTTTTCGGCATTTTCCCTGTTAGCTGTCACCTGCAGTCCACGTCGGAACGTGTGGAGCCTTTTTTCACACGACGAGAGTCCGCATGCATTGTCTTTTCCACCGCTGCTCCTTTCCCTCATAACGGCCGCCGCCATTTCCGACACGCACATCTGCATTCCTCCGTTTTTTACTTCCTTATGGTGCCGCTTTTCACCTACCACTTTCTACGCTCGTGACATTGGTTCTCTGCTGCAGATTATGGTGGATGTCTATGGAGGATTATACTGCCTGTTTCATGAAGCCTTATTTGCTCTCAATTTGAAACTATGATGATTACTTCACAACACCGCCATTTTAGATATACATCAACTCTCCTTCATAACTTATATGTTTAACAGGTCTGCTTTCCCGCTATATGGACAATTTTTGGTGAACCTCAATATGATTGCTAATGTATAATCTATCCCTCACTGGAGGTCTGTTTGGCTGTTTTTCATCCATTATCTACTACAGTCTGCTTTGATGTTCTCCACTGATTTTTGTCACTGCCTGCTAATGCTTCACCAGGGCTGTGCCTTGCTCTCTACAAGTCTGGATGATGCTGTACTTATGATGTATGTTCGCGTGCACTGACTTTCTCCTTGTGGCTCGTTTGTCCCATAACGGCCGCCATTTCAGTTCTGCGCGTCTACAGTCTTGCAGTTTTAGCATTTCTATGGCATTGCTTTTCACATGTTCCTTTGTTTACGCTCATGGTTTAACAAATGACCTAATTTTTCTATAAGTTTTACATCACTTGCAATTCTAGTCTGCTGCACACCAAATTGGAAGTAACTTATTTCCTATGGTAAAATTGCGCACGCCAAAATTTGTTTTTGTGCCCTCTACACGTGTCCAGGTGGCTTCCTCCTCAGCTTCACATTCCTCTACTGCTGTAATACTAATGGCTGCAGCTGCGCCTAACCATTCTTCCACAACGCAGGCTATGTCTAACAAGTCCTCTCCTACTACTATTTCGACAAAACGCCTGAAGCATGATCCTCCTTCTCCTGACAAGTCTTCCTTTCCTATTT
Organism: Lissotriton helveticus; assembly: GCF_964261635.1. NCBI lineage: Eukaryota > Metazoa > Chordata > Amphibia > Caudata > Salamandridae > Lissotriton > Lissotriton helveticus. The sequence continues at coordinate 179,061,868 of NC_136059.1, read as the reverse complement.
CTATGGAGTAAATCTTGGCGGAAATACGCGCATTACGTCCATTTATAGAGGAAACTAACAAGGATATGCAACTCTTGAAAGAAAAATGGTCGACTATGGATAGCCGGATTACTCCTGTAGAACAGCAGGTTTCGGAGATTCAGACCAATTCTCAATGCATCTCTTCTTGAGAAAAATCAGTCCTCTCTCTTCAACAACACACTGAGGATTTAGAAAATAGAAGGAATAACCTCCGTATTTACGGTTTGCCAGAATCCCTGGAGGGTGATGACCCTGTGACATTTTTCACATCTTTCCTACCGAAGCTTCTGGACATGCCACCCACTGCTTCTCTCAGAATCCAAAGAGCCCATTGGCTTGGACCTCGCTCAACTGCTTCAACGAAACCACGCAAAGTCATAATTCTATTCTTGAAATTTACGGACCTGCTCTCAGTCCTCTCCGCAGCTAGATCCAAGCGACAAGTCTCCTCGCTTGGTCAGAGAGCGTTCCTCTCTCAAGATGTTTCAAATGCCACCGCATCAAGAAGAAAATAATTTTTGCCTCTTTGCCCTCCTTTGCGTTCCCTTGGAGCTCGATATGTTTCTTTCATCCATGCATCTTCAAGGTCACTCATCAAAATCGAACATGGACTTTTCAGGACCCTGGAGAACTTAAGAACTTTTTTCATATTCAATCCAATGGTGGCATGGATACCTCCACTTCTCCTAGTGGCTGAATAACTCATCATTTATATTTTTTCGTTTTCGTGTTGTTTCTTCTCACAGCATTCATGTTGGTGTTTTTTGTATTCAAGTTTATCTTCTACACTTTTGAATATGTTGTTATGTATATTCGTTTGTTGTATACATTATAATGTATAATCCTCATGTTACTTCCCTGTTATCATTTGTCTTTTTATTTCCTCACATAGATTTGTGATGTTTGTTCCCTCCACCATGTGGCTCCCTTCCTTTGGTTTTTGATGTCCAGGTGCGGTTGCATTCCTACTCGTCGAGCGGTCCATCTTGTTAAGTGTCGCCATTACCCCACTTCCTTCTTGTATGTCCCCCTCAGGTACGTTCTTTGCAGTCGTCCTTTTGGATATGTACTGTCTCTTCTTCTCTTTCATCTTTTACACCTTTTTTTTTTATTTTAGCTTGTTTTTATTGATAACACAAGCAGTCAAGAGTTACAAAGAATCAGGTAAACCAATACAAGAAATCAGAAACATGTATTTAAAAAAAAAAGAATTTCAATCTAATTATATAAGGACATACATGAGATAAAAATAAAAGAGATAAGCAAGAGAACAACAAAAGCAGATTTTTTCTATTTTCTTAAGTGAGCTAGCCCCTCTTGTTTTAGCTAGCGAAAATTCCATATCATATATTTCATTCACCAAGGACCACCATTCGGTTGCATGAGGTGGTTTATCCGAGATCCACGCCCTTGCAATAGTCAATCTAGCGCAGGATAACATAATAAATATCAAATCTTTAAATGGAGCGGTCATTGGCTGCATAGCTAGAAGTATCATCTCCACTGATAACGAAGGTTCATCTTTTACACCTATACAGCTTTCTCTCTCTTCCCTCTCCTTCACCCCTACCCTCTTTTTGAGGTTGTTAGCTATTTTTCTTTCCTTCTCTCACTTTTCTGTTTTTTTGGCTGTATGATATATGCATACTTTTTTGATCTTGTTGATCTTACTAACTGTATCTTATTTCAAATTTAGAGTTTCCTGGAATGTAAAAAGTTTTATTAACCCCATTAAACGGCAGAGAGTACTTTCTCATTTAGCTTCTTATAATCCTGATATAGTCCTTCTACAAGACTCACCTTACTGAAATTGAATCCCTTAAATTAAAACGGAACTGGGTTGGTACAGTCTTATTTTCCCCCTCCAACAACAAAAAGAATGGAGTTGCCATTTTATGTCATAAAAAATGGAAGTGTAAAGTTTTGTCACAAGAAAAAGATACTGATGGTAGATGGATTTTGACTAAATTACTAATTAATTTGGTACCTTTAACTGTTTTTATGTCTATGGTCCTACTCAACCTGATTGTTCTTTTTGGCCCTTAATTACGAATAAATGTATTCAGCATAAAGATGAACTATTTCTCTTATGTGGAGATTGCAATCAGATTGTGGACCCATTCCTTGACCGCAAATCCACAGGTCGCTTTATTCCTCACAAACCACATAAACAATTTCTGGACACCATCTTACAATCACGTCTTGCTGACTCTTGGAGACTCTTACATCCGGATACTTTGGACTATTCATTTTGCTCTCCTCCTCACACATCTTTCTCTTGACTAGACTATATTTTTCTTTCTCAATCCTTATCTCAATACTTACTGTCTTCTTCTATCGAACCCATAGTTATATCGGACCTTGCCCCCATTGTAACACATCTTGACTTACTTCCACCTCATCCCAAGCCATCTCGTTGGCGTTTTAATTGCGCGCTTCCCACTGATCCCAACTTTTCTTCTTCTTTTCGCTCTTTTACTAATGACTTCTTTCTATTTAATTCTGACCCTAGTACTTCTCCTCATATCCTCTGGGACTCCTTTAAAGCTACTCCAAGGGTATTCATTATCAATTTTGTCTCTAGGAAAAAGAAGCAATATCTTCAGAAACGTAAATTCTCCCACGCGCATAGAAAAACATTGGAACATCAATTTTACACTTCTTCAGATAAATGTATGTCACCAGATCTTTTGCGAACAAAACTTTATTTCAATAAACTTACCACTGATAATGCATCCTCAATTCTCCTTCGAAGTAGTGCTCGTTATTATGGTGGTCGTAACAAATCTGGAAAACTCTTAGCTAACAATCTTAAATCTCGTAAAGAACGCACTCTTATAGAATTCATTTATTCTTCTGATAATATTCTCCTACATAAAGATAAAGACATACTTGACCAATTTCCACTGTTTTATCAACAGCTATATACTCCAGAATCTCCTCCTACTCCCTCTCTTATTAAAACCTATTTTGAAAAATTACCTAGACCCTCTAATTCCCATCTCAATTTTCCAGACCTCGAACTTGACCTCTCATTACATGAACTTTCTATGGCTTTGTCATCCCTTACTAAAGGTAATTAAAACACCTGTCCCTGATGGTTTTCCTGTTGAATTTTACTTATATTTCTCTGATCTTTTATTGCCCAAACTTCTGATACTCTTTCAATCATTCTTTTCCTCTGGTAAAGCAGATGGCACCTTTCAGGAATGCCACCATTTGCCTTATCCCGAAAGATGGCCGTGATCCCAAATTTTGTAAAAATTATAGTCCAATCTCTTTAGTTAATGTAGACTACAGGTTATTTGCTAAATTAATTGCATTACGCTTGGACCCATTTATGCCTCATCTTATTGGTAAGGAGCAGTGTGGCTTTGTTAAAGGTAGACTCACCTCCGATAACTCTCGGCTTTTTCTTAATGTCTTGAATAAGGCCTCATCTCTCTCAATTCCTCTGGCCGCTATCTCTGTTGACGCGGAGAAGGCTTTTGATAGAGTAGATTGGTCTTTTTTGTTTGCCTCATTACGATGGCATGGCTTTGGTCCCAAATTCATTTCTCTCATATCATTGTTATATTCTGCACCCAAGGCCTCAGTTCTCGTCAATGGTCAGCTTTTCTCATCCTTCACCCTTCAGAGGGGAGTACGTCAAGGTTGTCGTCTTTCCCCACTTCTCTTTGTCTTAGCTCTTGAACCATTTTTGGCCTCCATTCGTAACAATAATTCCATTTCTGGTTTTCCCTATGGTGAAAATCAAATGAAACTTTTCCTTGACTGGCTTTGCTTGGAACAGCTCAAAGATCAAATATCTTGGTATTTGGTTTTCCAATTCTATTTCTTCGTCCATTTAATTAAATATGTCCGCAGTTTTGTCTTGTATTGATCAATTGTCCTGGAACGCCCTTTTTCTCTCCTGGTGGGGTCGACTAGATTCAATTAAAATGATGATCGCCCCTATTCTAATTTATATCTTTTCCATGTTACCTGTTCATTTTCCTGCCCTTTATTTCAAATGTATTGATTCCTCTCTCTCAAAATTTCTTTGGAAAAATAAAAAACCTAGAATTTCTCTTGTAGCTCTTCTCAAATCCAAACCGAATGGCGGATTCAACTTTCCAGATTTTTGTCTATACCATAAATCCTTCTCTCTACGTCAAGCATCGCGATGGCTTTCGTCAGAACCTTCCCCTTTTTCTCCTCTTTGGCTCCTTATTGAACAAACTTTATTACTACCCTTTTCTTTTGATGAAGTATTACGCTTCTCCACCAAATCTCCTTATACTTCACTCCCTCTATTTAAATATACTTCTTCTCTTTTAAAACCCTTGATTTTTCCGACTGACATTTCACGGGAATCATTTTTAAACACCCCCATTTGGTATAATTCACTTATTCTTTTAAATAATAGGCCCATTTGTTGGACGTCTTGGAGACTAAGAGGTGTCATGTGGGTCAACCATCTCTTTGATGGTGCATCACCCTGCTCTTTTCCCCAATTTCAACTTCTGTTCCGCTGTCCTCCTTCTTTTTTACAGAAATGTACTACTCTTATGCAAATAATTCTTGACCGTTATTATTCTCTCCCTTCCTCACCTTCATTAATCCCTCAATCTCCTCTTCTTCTACCCTTCCTAAAGCATCTCTTATTTATAAATTCTTCTCCTCTCCTAACCCAGGCCATGCCAAAACTAAATTGGAGCTTTCTTGGGAAGTGGATTTGGATTGTACTTGGTCTGTTGCTCTCTAGGATAAAGTCTGGTACAGAACTTTGAAAATTTCTAGTTCTGCCTCTCTCACTCAATCTTTATTTTTTCTATATCATAGACTTTACCTTTCTCCTCTTTCTTTATCTCGTTTCATACCCTCTTCCGATTCTAAATCTCTGCCCGAAGGGACTAGCTGTTAATCAATCAGCGCCGGGACACCCCTTTGGGGTAGCTGCGCGCTTTATAAAAGACACAATAATAATAATAATAATAATAATAATAATAAATGCTGGACTTGGGGTACTTTAAATGCTGATCTTCTACATCTGTTCTTTTTCTGTATCTGCTTTTTGGAAGAAAGTTTGGTCTTATCTTTCTCACATTTTCACACTCTCTGTTCCATACTCAATCACTCTTCTTTTTCTGGGTAGCCTTTCAGATTCTTTAGATCTTCCTACACACTCACATGGTCTTTACGATCTCATGCTTGGACTCGCATTTTAACACATCTCTTCCAACGGGAAATCCCTTACAAACATTTCCATACAAGGTTGGTGGAACACTTTATGCCATTTTCACAGGCTTGAAGTCGCCTTTGCCTTTTCCTGTAAACCGATACCTAATGTGGATCTTTACTGGCTACCTCTTACCACATACATAGACCAATTAGCTAAAAAAAAATCTACTGATATCAATTCCGAAAATTTTAAACCCCTTTGAAGGACTTTCATTCTCTCCTTCTTGTTTATTTGTTACTTTTTGCAGTTTTCATATATTGCAACACTTTTCTATACTGTATATTTTGTATTGATATTTGTATCATTTATTTATTTGCCATTATTTTCTATAGTATTACTCTGTTGTAGCATTATTCTCTCATCGCTTCCCCTTCTTCCCCCTTCCCACAGCCTTAAAACTCCCATAAAATGCTTTTATTTCTCAGTTACGCACATTAGCAATGTTAATTCCTCAGACTATGTTCCCACTTTTTTTAATGTCTTTTTGCTGATGTTTTATTGTTGCTTATCGTTATTGTTCTTCAATAAAGCTTTCAAACATTAAAAAAAAGACTATAGATTTGTCGAACCGCAAAGGATTTTATAAACATGCCATAATATGTCTTGACTACGTTACGGTGCAATGGGTGTTTTTTAATTAAAAGCTGAGTCAGCATTATTCAACCGCCGGCTCGTGACTCAGATGCTTACACAGCTTTTGTCACACCCTCTTCCATGTAGTTGCATATGCTAGCATGACCTAGTAAGCGTATTTGCACCCTTTTTGTTAAAACCTCATGGGATAGCTCATTTTTTATCGCACCCTCGCCTGTGTCCTTGTGCCTACATAATATTTAACCCTTTCCATGTGGCCGCGATTCTGCGCCTGTGCAGCAAAATCGCAAGTGGGCGGGTTTATGACGGCCCCCAGCCCTCATCAGCACACGAGCCCCGTAATGCATAACGGCTGGGGGCCGTCATCAGCATGCAAGGGGTTAATCCTCGCTGACTATGAGCTCAGGTAGTGCTCACGTTTCCTAGATCCATTAAATAGTGGTTCATCCTGACCAGGTTTCAATATTGCACTTTGTTTATCCCATTTAAACAGAGGGACTACAAGTCCCAGAATGCAACTTACCCATCATGGCAGAGCTATGCACACAGGGGGAAGGTTTAAAACTCATTTAGCGGACCTTGCTCGCTTTGTTTTCTTTCACTCCATTTCGGCACCACGTTTGAAATTACTTACAGAAGAGTTTTATCAAAAAGTGCCGACAGGAAACGACTGCTGTTGACTCAAGTAGTATAATTTGATCACTGACTTGAAGTGAAAATCTTAGTTTATCTGCCTGCAAAACACAACAGTACCGCGGTAATGAGTTCACCGAAAGGCAGGTGCCTGCAGTGCCTTTTGTATTATTTGATTCACCTTTTATGTGTGCCACTCCCAATGACAGTGCATAACTTGTGTGTTACAATATAACATTCTTAGTGTACTTGTTTGATACAGATAGATGCAGTTCAGACATTTTTATAGATGTTACGTAATCACCTACAAGTTGCATGCATGTAGCTGGCATCTTAAGTAAATGCACTCGAGTTTTCCGGTCCATTCTTTACCTTTTTTTTTTTCGTCACAGTTTTATATAGCGCAAAACTGCACTAAAGGTATTAGAGCACTTTACAGGAGTACCAGATTGTACTGCATAGTGTCAGATTTGATATTTTTTGGTAACAGAGAGATTATGTGATTTGCCCCATAAACATAAGGTGTTAAACTAACGTCTCATCTGTTTTTTGTAGCACTGCCAGTAAAGTATTTTTCAATACACAAAGGAAATTGTACCCCACCTCTTTTCGTGAAATTGTACCCTGCCTTCTTTTCGTGTTTTTTGACATTACGCAGGGTGCTATACCAATTAGAGGGCCACCTTTCCCATTTAATAGACGGGCCCTGGGCGGCCTGCTGCTGGACTAAATAATGCTCTAATCCTTCACTTTTATATACGAAAAGGTAGATTAGCTTGAAGGTGTTTGCTTAGAGCACACATTTACAGCAAAATACTTGTTGAAGATCAGGGATATTTTATCTCCTTGTAAGTTGAGGCTCACTAAAAGCTATTTCAGTACTCTTCACATTTAATAGCAATTATTACTACTCTCAACTGTACCTGTTTTATCACCGTAAAGTGGATAATAATCTGAGTGAGCCCTGGGTAATTAATTGATTTGCCCACAATCACAGGATATTCAGCTGATTCTGTGAATTAATCTGATTCTCAGTTCCAAAGTTGGCAGCTCTGGGAGTGTGGCCTATATTAATTGGTAACATATCTAAACATGAGGGCTTACCACTATTGTATATAATATAGAGCTGACAACCTGGCCATTGCCTAGCCCTTTGTTGAAATCTCTGTCATTCTACATTATTGCGTCCTAAATGGCCACCAGATCCCATGTGTCACCTCCATCCCTATCTCTGGCACAGGGACCAGGCACGGATTCATTAAATTTATTTGGTGTCTTGCGCCTTCATTCAAGTGCAATTGTTTTTACATGGGTTGCTGCTTTCCTCTCACACTTACCATTTTCCATGTTGCTGACCCCTCCCCCCCCCGTGTCCCCCTCCCCCTGGTCTTGCTTGTTTTGTTTTCTTTCGAATTGTTACACCACACAGAATTCCACAACTAACAATCGCAATCCAACCCACATAATTCCACTCCACACCACATACATCAACTCCACACCAAACTGCATAAAAAAGCACATTGCCATTTACAACGCCAATAGCTCTATCTCTCACAAATGCGAGAGCTATAGCATTGCAAATGCTTTTTAACAAATGCTGGATCACTGTCTAATGCATTTATTCCGACGGTCTGTGTTTGGTCACAAGGTCACACGCAGAGGTGGGCGAGCAGGCAAACTAACAGGAAAAGCCGAGTCAAGGGTCAGCTCTGGCTCCAACATGCCATGAGCCGAGCCTTCAAAATGTTTAGAATGCAACACACAAGTTAGAATACAGTAAGGTGCCTTCAAAATTCACTAAAGTGAACTTCTTCAGCATGCTGTGTAAAGATGTGCACAACAGTGATGTTGGAAAGTATCTAATAAAGTTTGTATTAATCCTGGTACCTTAAACATATATTGGATATTTGGATTTTTGCACCGCTATCACTGCCTCCCAGTCCTCAGTATCCCTGCTCCCCAAGCGTCTTATTTATATCATAGGAAAATATAGTGTAGTGTCCTAGAAGATACAATATTGCACCTCTTATAACCTATGTTTTACTTTACCTTATACTTAGCTCTATAACTCACTTAATTATCTTAATCACGGCAAGCAGAACCCTTTCACCTAAGAACATCAGATTATTTGAAAAGCATTTGTTAAAAATTAGGGGTTCTAAACCTATAGGGGTTAAAGAGACAGTAGTACTTCAAAATCCTATACCAGAGAAGTACTACTGTCTCTTTAACCCCTATAGGTGATAGGACCTTTTGGTGGTCACCGGGCGGGCACGCGATAGCTTATGCGTGTTTCTCGCTCATGACGGTTGCAGGTATGCAGTATAGATGCAATCTAATGGTACGGGCATTTTTAATATCTTGAGTGAAGACTGAGTTTGTTACTGATGTTAAGTGTGTTTTACAGAAGTCGTTTTCTCTTTGTTTTTTACTACCATCACAGGTTTGATGTGCACCTCCCATGAAGTTCTAAATTGGAACCCCAGTAGCCCTGAAGAAGTTGCTTGAACTTTGTTGTGGCAACGAAACGTGTTGGCTAATAATGATTGATTATGGTTCTATTGGAACCATGTTTAATTTGTAAGAGCTTACAGCATTGAATAAAGTTATCATGTGCCAGTAAGCTTTTTACCAATTTTTAATGGTGAGGATTATTTGTCTGTATTCTCACGGGGTCCAAAGGGCATGCACTTTGACAGCGTGCGTAGGTAGTACATTCACATTTAGGTTTTCTCTATCTTTGTTTGATTTCATTGGGTCTAGGTTTTCTTTATAAGAACACACACATTTCTTTTCCTTGGAGAGAAAGTAACCAATGATGATAAGCGAGCATGCTGGCGAGTACCAGTCAGCAGCTCCCTTGGTGTTGCAACCGTGAGGTGCTTTCTCCACCTCCCACACTTTTTTCTAGTCTATGGGTTGGTCTATGATGGTAGGTTACTTGAGTGTATTTTAATTAACCCCTCCCATGCTCATGACTGAACCGTTCCATCACGAGCCTCGGGTCGGCTGTGCTGGTGACGGAACGTTTCCGTCACGGCCCGCTCGCCGCGCCCGCGTGGGGTGAATTCCGCACCTGCGTTGACGTTCTAAAGAGTGGGCAGGGCTGTGACGGAACCGTTCCATCACAAGCACAGCTCACCCGAGGGCCGTGACGGAGCTGTTCCGTCACCAGTACGGGAGCACCGCGCGGCCCCGCCTCCCACTCAGCGCTGCGGCGGAATAGCCGCCGCAGCGAAGGGGTTAAGATACACCACAACATTTTGACTAGAGTGTCTTAGAGGGAGTTTTTGATAAAGTTATGATACCCCTCTAATGTTGGAATTGTAGTTCTCGGTGTATCCATTGAAGGACAGTCCTTTAGTTGATTTAGAGTGCATTGAGTGGGGGGTGGCCTGTCCCTTTGATCCTAGTGTGTTGATGATACCTTAAATATTGCCCCGATTCTTATTAGAAACGGAGGACCATTCTAGGTTATTAAATCAAACACAAAAGGGGTAGATTTACAAGCCCCTTGCGGCTCTTTCAGGCCGCCGTTGTGTCACTTTTGTGACGCAGCGGCGGCACAAAAGATGCGCCATGCTGCGGGATATTTGCGCCAGAAGTAGGCGTTCCTGCGCAGGGGGGGTGTTCCGGCGCATGAACGCCTTCCAAAAGTGGCTGAGTGAAATCTACAAGATTTCACTCAGTCACTTTTAAGCCCATGCTGCGTCAAAACCCTGCGCTTGCTTGAATCAGGCGTAAGGATTGACGCAGCATTATAAAGATAGGACCTCCAGAGCATTGCTGGAACTGCGTCACGCTTGAGATGCAACTCCAGCAATGCGCCGTTTTTGCCCCATGGTGCACCACATTGTAAATGTGGCGCATCCTTGGTGGCGGAGCTGTGGCGCACAATAACTGGCGCATCCCTGCTAATATGCAGGGATACGCCAGTTATTCTAAATCTGCCCCAAAATAGTTTTTGCGCAGCACACACGATGAACTCACGAATTTCAAGGTGTCATCATATGTATTAATGAATACAAAGAGGACATGGTTACATAAATCATTTGCATAGGATCACACAATTTTGTCAAGTCTGGAAGCCTGGACTGATCCCAAATTTACACTGTGCTGTTCAGCCACAGATGGGTATCTTTTTCGGCCTTCAAAGTTTAATGCTTTGCTTCCAGTTCTTGGAAGATTAGACTAGAGCGCAGTGACACGCAGAATTCAAGTTTTTATATTTTTGCAATTTTACAAAACACCAACCTTGTCCAAGGACATAAATGGGTTCATAACAAACACACTACATTACATCTTTTCTGCAGAAGCGGGTTTCTTGTATTTCACAGAATGCTGAGTTTGCGATTCAAACTTAGAGGCTCATTGTATATGGTGGGCAGCTCTAGCCACTAGGCCACATCGCCTGCTGTTAAAGCTCGGCTCGTTTTGGGCTTGAGGTTCCAAGATGACCTCGAGCTGAGCCAGGCATCTGGCCCACCTTGGCCCGCGCTTTCAGTGGTTGATCTACCTCTTGTCACACATTTAAATCTCGTCGGTTTCACCTGAGTTAGGTGACAACAAACATCACTTTCTAAAATTAGCGCTAAGAAACTCCGCATGAGTGGATGCGAGCTCTATAAATACGCCTTTTACGTCACTTCAGCGTGCCCTTGCTTTATAAAAAGAAGTGCTGGAAATGAATAGAGCACTATAGACTTGGGAAAGAACAGTGTGTAGCTGTAATCTTGCCTGCTTTAGCCTTAGTAAAGTTTAACAACGTTTCTATTGATGGTTCCTGAAGGTCAGCCCGTTACATCTACCTGTTAACATCTGAGCGCTGCCCACCCCATGATCTATTAAAAAATTGAACTGTTCCTCAGAAAGACCTTTCAAAAAACGGAATTTAATCCTCACATTTTATTCCTATAAACGGTTTTGACCGCCCGGGGGAACACATTAAAATGTTATCTCTATCGCAAGACCTGTCAACTGTAAACTTGAAGCTTGGCTTTATCCGTTTTGTTCTTATCAAGTAAATGGATTGAAACAGCTAAGAACGGTGTTCCTGTATTTTATATTTTCCTGTCAGATCCATGGACTTGACAGTTCAACACTTTGGCACAGGGCTTTAGGGCCTTTCAGCGTTCATCTGATCGTTCACACCCTTGGTCCGCTGACCTGAAGGTGACTGCAAAGTCAGTCCTGTTTTTTCAGCCATTAGCTCTAGGCATGCTGGGGATTGTAGGCTGGATGGAAAAGTGAGTCTGCAAGCCTGCGCATGCGTATTGGTGATTGATGAAAAACAGGGCTGGCTCCAGGCTGTGCTAACGAGGCGGAGTTAGTTAACAGTTGATGGGTCAATTCTTACATGGGTAAAACGTGGTCGAAAGGTAGAAAGCCTAAATAGCAGCCATTGAGAAATAAGTTGGTGAGATTGTTAGGTTCCCGGGTTAGGCTCATGTAGAAAAGCTGCTCATTTCTTACATTGTCCTATTTTTCACAACTAACCTTTCTGACCTTTGTACATATTTATTTGCAAAACAATGTTGGATTAGTTTCTCTGAACAACTTTGTTTACATATCTAGCTTCGCAAAGCATGATCACGATGCCTCGAACATCATGTACAAGGCCCCTACACACACTTTGTACAAATGTCATTCTATCATCATCTACGGTCTACATGTCCATAAGATTACTAGTCTGTACGCACATCGCAAGGCTGCTTTCTATTATAAATAAAGAACATCACAAAAGATTAGTAGAGGAGGCACGTCAGCTGACACCGAGGGTCCCTGCATTCTGAGACTTCACCACGCAGCGGTCTGACATCTCGTGAGGGGTGTCCAGTTCATTCTCTCACGTCAGGTAATGGGGCTGGATGGTCCTGTGGGGGGATTCTTGGCATTACACCTACACCCACTCTAGGTACACTCAGAGTAGGGTTTGCATAGTAGGAATATGTCTGATTACTGCCTGGTTTATATGCTTACGTATATGCACTGTTTTAGCACCATGGTAGAGCTGTATCTATTACTTACTCTTTTGGTATCAGAATCATCTTCATCTGCTTCTGTCTACTGATTATCGCAGCACATGTATTCTATACAATAATAACGTTGGTTTAATTAATATATTAAAAACGTCCCAATGTGTATTCTGTATATTTCTCTGAGCATAAGTAGGCATGAGTGACTGAGCGAAAGGTTCTGATCTGTTTCCACATTCCCCGAGGTGTCAGGGTTGTCATGTTCAGTGGTTGCCAGAAACCATTTGCTCCCTGGTAAGGAGGGTGAGCTTATGGTGGCTCGATAAGCTAGCTGGTCGCTAGGACAACTTATCCTGCAGGGGTGCCTGGAATCAGTCTAGGCACCTTGCTAAATGTTTATGTTGTGCAACAAGCGTGCAAGTCCTAGGGATTAGTGGGAACAACACAAGAAGATCAGACACTATCCCTATCAGCAGTTATAAACGAAGCCTTTTGTAAAATGTAAATGTAAATGTAGTTGAGCTTATATAGCGCACAGCTACCCGCAGTGGGTGTCCCGGCGCTTGCTGAGGGAACCCGTCCTGATATTCCCCTGTGAGATAGCAGGGTATCCACAAGGTGAAAGTCAGGCATCCCGCCGCGAGGGGCCGTTGTGGAGATTAAGCAAGCTATTGCCCAGAGTCGCAGAGTGTGAACCCGTGAGTCGAGGAGGCACCGGGGCGAGAATTATCGAGTCCGTGGAATTTTTAGCCCAAGACCCGCCGAGGCGGGGAATTGAACCCTGGTCCAGGACCGATCTCAGCTTCCGGGTCTGCTGCCTCTAACCCCTGAGCCACACTTCTCCACTTCAGCAGAGTTCAAACACTGAATAAACACTAGACCCTATCCTATCACTCTCTGGATTTAGGCGTAAGAAACACGATAAGCACATCTTGTCATGAGGATATTTTTTAGCCAGTCCTAGCTTTTCACACAACAGTATTAGGCATGCTGGGACTTCAGTTTTCATAGTTCACATAAGTAAGAGCCTACAAGCCGCTGCTTATCTACTTCTGTTGGCTGCAAGTATAAACCCTGGTGAAAATGACCATTATGACAAGAGTGCTTATAGAAATCTAAGCTTCACTGTTCTTTAAAATGTTAGCATGGCGTAAACAAAATGGAAGGTACAAGCTGCGACACACTAAAGTATACAAAAAGTGATGATGGATAGCTTGAATTAATCTCACCAACCGTAATCCTTCGGGCCACGTAACTTATAAGATTTCAGCGTGCACTTGTTAGGTGAAATCAGGGCACTACGCCACTTTGTATAATTACGAGTCATTGGCGGTACAAATGTAGCACCAATAGTGCCACTTTTTACCACGAACACGCAGGAACAACAGAACGTGAACAGCAATTGTTTGTGGTGCTTATTTGAAATGCGTATTCATTCCAAAAATTGATGCAAGGTCACATTTCACACTAAAAAAACAGCACAAAGTGACAGATTTGCGTGTTGCGTACTTGTGTGTAATTTTGCATACTATTGGAGAAATTACTCATAATTATGTGAAAGCAAAGCAAATGAAGTGAATTTCACACATTCCTAATAATTAGGCTCCAACCTATATTGGGCTGGCTGTTAATTGTTACATATATGATATCCCTTTTTCTATATTATGTTACAATGATTTCTGACGATGTGTTGCATATTCATGTAGCTTGGTTTGTATTGATTACTGTACAGGCTCATCCGCTGACCTGTTCTCGAACAATAAACACTAAGGGGGTCATTAGGATGGCAGGCGGACTTAGTCCGTCCGCCATCCTATCGGTAATTGGGACCGCGCGCCATAAAGGCTGGGGTCCCATGGGGGGTATTAGGATGCGTCCGCCACTGTGGTGGGCGCATCCTGCATTTTTAGCATTGTGGCGGGCGGTGCTCTCAGCACCGCCCGCCACAATGCTAAAAATGCACGTATGCATTTGCATAAACAAAGCGCCAGGCACCGCGCGGTGCCTGCCGTTTTGTTTATGCAAATGCAGGGGGTACCACAGGTACCCCCTGTGTGTGCCACCCACCTCTCCTTCACTCTAGGGGCCTGCAGGGGGCCCCCAAAGTGAAGACCACGTGTCTTTCCGTGGCGGCATCGCCGTCACGTAAAGGCATCTAAAAAAGCCCATGCTAATATGGCTGGCGGTGTCTATTAGACACTGCCACCATATTAGACCTTTTCTGCCCCGGTCGCAAGGCGACCAGGGCGGAAAAGCGGCGGACGTGGCACATTGCGCCACTGGAACATCAAAAAAGTGACGTTCTGGCAGCACAAAGTGCCTGTAGAACCTCATAAATGAAGCCCTTACTTCCCTGCAGCTAGTGATTGAAACCCAGGGCCCTCGGCTTTTTCCTCAAATGGACTCCAATAATCGAGGGTCTGTAATGGAAATATTGATTTGAGGGTGGGCTACAGTACCCAAATCAATTTACATAAGTCCATCTTGGTACGTACAGCACACGTTTTATGCAATCATCATAGAAGGGTGTCTTAGGTTCAAGCAGTACCAGTAAATTGTAATGAACACAGCACTATATGGTTCCCAAACCAAATTATAAAAATGAGAAAGAATTGAGCAAGATGCCACTAAAATCATGAAAATGGTTTAAGAGAAACTGGAGGTATGAGTTTTAGAGATGATAAGGTGAAAAGACTGTGGTTGCAATTTCAGGCCAAGCATAATGCATCAGGGGTCAAATGCACCAATTGGGTCATCCAAGTCAAAAACATTTCCCCTCTGAATTACTCTCTGAAGTGGAAGTGAAAGTCAAAATATTCCAGTGGGACAAGGTCTAAGGCTGTGGTCAGAGAGCGTTCCTCAAATGTGTGCATATCGTTGTCTAGCTCTGCTAAAGCTGTTAGGTTTGGAGAAAAAATGGATTATGTATCTCTAGAGCTCCAAGATTTTGACTTCTGATTTATGAACTTTATTTGGAAGTCAAAATAGCTTGATAGTTAACTCATCTAGATAGCTCAACCAGACTAAGGGGCCCATTAGGATGGCGGGCGGACTTTGTCCACCCGCCATCCCGATGTAAAGCGGGACTGCCACCCATAAGGGCGGCGGTCCCGTGAGGGCCATTAGGATGCACCGGCCAAACTGGCGGGCGCATCCCACATTTTTAACATTGCGGCGGGCGGTGCTAAAAGCACCGCCCGCCGCAATGCTAAAAATGTACGTCACGCACTTCAATGCACAACGTGACCGGCACCATGCGGTGCCTGCCACCTTGCACATTGAAGTGCAGGGGGTACCCCCCATGTGCGCAACCCACCTCCCAGAATCCCTGGGGGCCCGCAACGGGAGATTCCCGCATGCCTTTCCGTGGCGGCAACACCGTCACGGATAAGCATGTTCCCGCCCACATCCTAATACCACAACCATATAGAACCCTTTTCCGCCCGGTCAACATGTCTTTCTATCCGCCGCAGTCCCACCCGCCATAGTAATAAGGGGGGAGGGAAATGGGTGGCGGGAGGGAAATGGGTGGCGGGCGGGGAAGGATGTCGGGCGGATCACCACCGCCCGCATGGCAAACCTACTTCCTTTGGCGATGTTAAGTACATCCTAATGGGGCCCTAAGTGCTCAGTAATTAACACTCATCTATTCTTCCTAGATTAAGAGACAGCCTATTTCTTCCTAGATTAAGACGCACACAAGGCCCTCCACAACACCGGCCCAGCATACCTCAACATACGACTCAGCTTCTACGCCCCTACCTGCATGCTCCGCTCCGCCGGCCTCGCCCTCGCCACAGTCCCGCGCATCCGAAGAACAACCTCTGGCAGCAGATCCTTCTCCCACCTCGCCGCCAAGACCTGGAACACCCTCCCCACCAATTTACGGCAGACCCAAGACCTCCTGGCCTTTAGAGGACTTCTCAAGATCAGTAGCAGGACACCCCCCCAGCGCCTCGAGACCCTCACGAGCATGTAGCGCACTTAACAAATGTCCTGATTGATTGATTGATTGTCCTCTGAGTCTGAGTCAATTTTCCTCCTATCCAAGTATGTGTATTTTAGCACTCGACGAGCTAATCAATCAATCAATCAATCAAAGACATTTATAGAGCGCACTACTCACCCGTAGGGTCTCAAGGCGCTAGGGGGGGGGTGCTGCTACTGCTCGAACAGCCAGGTCTTGAGCTTCTTCCTGAAGGAGAGGTGGTCCTGGGTCAGGCGGAGGTGGGTCGGAAGGGAGTTCCAGGTCTTGGCGGCCAGGTAGGAGAAGGACCTTCCTCCTGTTGTCGCTCTTCGAATGCGGGGGACGGCGGCGAGGGCGTGGTTGGTCGATCGGAGGTGGCTTTTTGGAGCGTAGAAGTTACTGGTTTTAGGCTTCAGGCAGTTACCTTTCCACTCAGCTAGCAAAAATCTGATTCCACCAATAACATCAGAGTTTGAAGATTTAGAAAGGAGAAAGTTTGAAGCAATTTTCTTTCCCAGTGGGGGATAGGAAATAAATACTTTAATTTCATGTACTCATGTTCAGGGAAAAGCCTAGCAAAGTCTACACAGTGAAAGAGCTTTTGGGATTTATTTTACTGTGAGACCCCTATTTTTATACTTTAGCCACCTGCTCAGTGAGCACACAAGGCACCCTTTAGGGAAGGTATATGAATACATAAAAATAGGATTATCCTACAAGGAAAAGGCATCTTTTTTGTCATGAACTACTGCAAAGTATTTAAACTTCAGCCCAGACAGAGCACAGTGGTGTTCCTGACCAACCTTCCTGACCGTTGTTGCATTTTAGGCACTATTTATGATGGACAAATTGAAAAGTTAAATAGGCCAAAAGAGGGTGTTCCAATGTACAGCAACATTTGGGAGGGGGGGGTAGAGATGCTTTACGACTGTTTAGCAACGCAGAAGCAGAGAGAGTCCTAATGCCAACATAATCTGACAGGGCAAAATGTGGGACCCTAACAAAAATGAGCTATTTTTTTTCACCAAGCAAATGACCATCTCACATGCCTAAAGTATCGCTTGCCCTACAGCCACCATCACGTCTGCAGAAAAAGACCCACACAGATGGAAGTAGGGAGCAAAAACCTCACTGACCTTCATAGCTTCAGTCTGTGCCACTGAAAGAGGTAAACAGATATGACAACTCTACATGAAGTGACAACATCATCAGTCAACACATGCTCTTGATCATTGTTTAAGCCCCTTCTGTAACTGCATCCTGTGCTTGATGGACTTGTTGTACTTAGCTTACATAGACAATATTTACATTTATTGTAGAATCAAGTTGCAGGGTGCTATGTTTAGAGAGTTGTAATGTTGTCCACATAGGTCAATGTGCTGCTCTTGCATGAGAGATGATGGACTTGGCATTTTGAGGCAACAAGAGTGGTTTGGGAGCTAAGGGGTCACAGAATAAAAATATTACAATATACATTAAAAGATGGGTATCACAGATGACTTCATCCATGCTGGTTATCTTTGCACTGCATTATATTTTCCCTGTTCTGAACAGGACTCATACCCGCAACCCATATCCAGATGTTCTGCTGTCTGCTGCATAGTAGCTAAGATGTAACTATACAGTGGTTTATGTGGTAGGTATGAGTCCTTGATAAGCTGCCACCTTCTCAGGAGGAAAAAGCAAAAGGAGTAAAAGAAATCACCTCACTGGATAGAGACCAACCCAACATAGGATTCTTCTAGAGCGAAGAGTCAGAAACAGTAACTGGAAGGACTAAGGAAACAACTGAGGGAACATGGCTTTCTTGTGATGCACCCTCTAAACAGACTGAAATGCTTAAAGCAAAAGAAATGGAACAGGAAATTACATCAAACATCATGTTATCTCAGCCTTAATAATTAGGGAAAATCAGGAAGAAAAAGGGAAGAGAAAGCCATGCGGGCAGAAAAAAACGAAAGAGAATGAAAAACTGGACTGGACTAGCTGTGGAACATCTTTATAATGTAGTTGCAAACTCTCAGACACAAGATTGCCATTTTGGAGCCGGAGGGATAAGACACAATCAGGACACTAGGGGCATGAGAGTAGGCAGACCCCGGTGTAGGAAACTGGCTCTGCATATACTATTCCAAAGGGAGATATAGTGTGCACAGAGTCCAGTGCATTACCAAAGGTAAGCAGAGGTTAAAGTAGATAGATCCTTACTTTCTATTTGTGGTAGTGTGGGCGAGCAGTAAGGCCTTATCAGAGGGTAGTGCTAAGCATTTATTGTATGCACTCAGGCAAGAAATGATTACACAAACTCAACGACTGAACTATGACCAATTTTATTTTGTATAATGAAATATTATTTAGGCATGTTTCTTCTCTAGAACCAAGCCAAGCCTGGTACAGGTAATTATAAAAAAACTTTTCAACCAGATGCAGTTTAAATACAGTTTGATTGCAGTGAATCGGTTTACAGAATAATTACTTTTTTGGGGGGGGGTTTGTGTCCTCATTAGCCTCAGATTTTTCCTTCCACAGCACCTCCATCCGAGACCGCCCTTTTTCTGTGCCAGGGCAGAAAGGTCCTGATACTGTCTTACTTATCTGAGACCTGCCAATTGCACTTCAATTACGGGTGGGTGGAGTACTACTACGCAGAATTCCACAAATTTGAACAAAAACTCAGTGAATTCCACAAATTACGCAATTTCGCTCCGTCAGACTCCCAATTAATAAAACAGAAACGTCATATACTTTTGGTAAAATAACAAGTATGGCTGTCTTTACATGCTGAAATGTATATAATCATTTCAAAAAAGAGAAAATGAAAATTTAGCAAGCAGTATGAAAAGTGGTGATATTAGCACATCTTGCTGAATGATTCAGTGGTGGCCCATCCTCATAGGACCACCTCAAGCATAGTTATGGGCAAAAATACAATCCCAACCAAAGGCCCTACAAAGCATTATGGGACAAGATTAGCAGTGGGCAGTGAATATTAAAGTATCCAATATGAAAATAATTGTACAAAGAGCTGCAGTTCAACTAGTTGTTACTAGGTGTCCCTCACGAGTCACTAATATTGGATACTATAATATTCACTGCCCACTGCTAATCTCGTCCCATAATGCTTTGCAGGACCTTTGGTTGGGATTGCATTTTTGTCCATAACTGTGCTTGGGGTGGTCCTAAGAGGATGGGATGACCACTGAAACGTTCAGCATGATATGCTCTTCGTGTTCAGGGCATCTGCTTGGTCCTCCCCCTGGGTTAGGGGGGACCCCCAAATCATGACTTCTCTCATTGCCTGATATTTTTCATTTTTTCAAAATTCACTTTTGTGAATTGGTTATATGCGTTTTAGCATGTAAAGTTGCTTTATCAAAGCATTTGTGGGTGCAGTTTACTAGCTGACTTCCCTCCGCAAACTCTGCTAGCGGAGCGGTGTTTGTTTCCCAGGCCTAACTTCAATAGCCATTTTTCGTAACCTTCGACTCTCCCAACCATAAGCCATCACTCAAATTGGATCCACAATGAGAGATCCAAAAATTCTAGGAGTGGCATGTGCATTATACCGAGGTCTAATTTAGGCATAACCATTGGACAATCCCTTCCTAACTCTCCAACCATTCCACTAACGGACGCCAAAAGAGTGCGTCCAAACTCAAAACATATTTCAATGATGATTTCCACTCTATATATGTAGAAGGATTTGGGCTAGTCCATTTTTTACAAAATTCTCTTCATGCCAGCAACATAGCATAGAAAATGTGTTTTTGCTTATCTCTATCAAGCTCGCTGTCCACCCTTTAAAGAACACAAGGAGAGGGCTTACTTGAATCTGTATTTTCAAGATGTCAGGCAAAACACTGCACACATCTCCCCAAAATACCTGAATCTTTGGACACCTCAAGAACATATGCAGGTCATCCGCCAGCTTCAAGCTGCATTTGGTACACGCCACCTCTCCTCTTGTCCCAACTTTCAATAGCTTATATGGAGTCAGTACACTCTATAGAAAAAGGTGGTTTCTATTTAAATAGGCGGGCTTGATCACTTTATGAAGTGTAGAAAAGGATACTTGCCATAATTTTTCCAGCGTTGCTCCTGACAAGTCCGTCCCTCATATTTATTTATTTATTTATTTATTTATTTATTATTTAAATTTATTAAGCGCGAACAGCTACCCACAAAGGGTTTCCCGGCACTAAACAAGCAGGTACCATTACATCTCTGTCTAAACTGCAAGGGAATTACTGATTAAAAAGCCAGGTTTTAGTAGCTCTGTGAAATTTCACAAAATTCGTTTCAGTTCGTATGTGAAATGGCAGGGAGTTCCACAAAGTAGGACAAAGCAGAGCGAAAGATCTTCCTCCCATTCTGGTTAGCCTAATTTTAGGCACTACAAAATAGGCCAAGTGGGCAGATCTCAGGTTCCGGGAGGGGACATGAGTATGAACAAGGGACTTAAGATAGTGGGGGGACTGGTCCATTTTGATTTTAAACATGTAGGTAAGTGTCTTAAACTTAATACGGCTATCTATTTTAACCCAATGAAGATTACGTAGGGGACCTGAAATATGGCTAGAGCGAGGTAGTTTACACAATAATCTCGCCGCTGCATTTTGCACTAATTGCAATCGCCCTATTACATCTTTCTTTGCCCCTAGGAAAAGAATGTTTCCGTAGTCTAGCCGTGAAGTTATGAGCGCATGAACTACGGATTTTTGAGAGTCTTCAGGCAACATCCACAGAATTTTCTTTAGCCACCGTAAAATGACAAAACATGTGGCCGAGACCTTGTTGACTTGGTTTTGCATTGTCAAAGTTTTATCAATCACGAAACCTAGGTTACGTACATGATCTGATGGACAAGGGAGTAAGCCCATTTCCATGGGCCAATGTGTAGAAGACCATAAGTCATGATGCCGGCCCAATATTAACACCTCAGTTTTTTCGCCGTTAAGCTTCAAAAAATTAAGATTCATCCTGTGGAAAAGTCAGCCCATAGCGCACCTGATGCCCAGGCTGCTGGCGCAGGATGCATCTTAGTTCCCATCTTGAACAATTACCAAATAAAGAGACGGGCGCTGGAAGCAGTAAAACAAGAATAGATTTTTATTTCTCATGAGGAGAGCCTGTCATTTCGGGTACCCGCATGGCGTCTACAGGGGTGTTCTCTCCTCCCTACCCAACACACACACACACCAGTTTCTTTGAGGCTTCGTCTTTTATACACATGTTTATGATGCACAAACATTCCTTATTACAATAGAGACGCTTAGAAGTAGGGAAAGGCATGCTTGGAATCCCAGCTACAGGCCTATTCCCATACCAGTCGCTCAGATGTCATCCTCCCCTCCTGAATGTAACAAGAGATTGTGACTTCTCAGCCGGACATTCCTACCGGACACGAGGGCAGGAGGGGATGATCAGATCAAAGGTTAGGCAGGCGATAAGATCGGGCACTTCGGTTGGTGTATCACGGTTTTGTTATGCTGGGCAGGGAAAAGGGGGATGCACATCCACGAGGCTTGGTCTTAGGACTTGGGACCGGGTCGAAAGGTCAAGTGTAGCCGGGGGGGGGTTGTCAGCTGAGGGGAAGGGTGTTCTTGGGAGGAAATGGGGGGTGTGGGTCAAGCAGGAGGGCTACTTTTAGAGCAGGGTCACGCAGAGGGAGAGGGTCTTGTGGCCGATGCATGAGCAGTGCGCGCGGGGAGGGGTGCCGGGAACAAATGGGCAGAGAGGCCATGGTGCCTAATATGGCTGTCGTGTACGTGTGTGCATGAGTCTATGCTGGCAGGATAACACAGTCAGTGTTTAGCGATCTTACAACAAGGCGTACTGTGAACACAAATGAACGCCGCTTATGTACATATACATTGTCATTTTCAACAGTCGCCGCTTTTTTTACATAAGCTAGTTCAGTTCTATACAGTCGATACGATAGGCGGAATGCGGTACATGTGAATTCACATTTTGTCGGGTTATTCATACAAGTCTAGAGATCGGTATAATACTTAGTCGGGGTTAATAAAGAAAAATGTTCAGACACATTATAGAATCAGGTTCTGACTTTCTCTCCGGTGACATCAACATATAGTAGAAAGTGCTCTGATACCTTCGGGTCTTGTCAGTGCTACAAGAGACTTTTGGAAAACTAAATACATGGGTGACCGATGAAACATTTTTGAAAGCAATACAAAAGAGAATTCAGTTCGATACAAGCAATTAGTCAATGGGGTGAGTAGAAAGTTCAGGAAGGGGGGGTCTTCGTCACAATGTCTTTTTAACGGAGTCCGTCTTCTTTCGTTGGCGCTGTTGAGCAACGGCGGTGGAGCTATAGGTCCAGCTCGGATTCATCCTTAAACGTTGCAGGGTGCGATCAGTCCTCTGCTGTTAGATCACAGTCCTGTTTCCTAACTGATTTTCTTAGTGGTGCCTCATGCTGGGCACCTGCGTGTCTTTCTTTTTCCGTGGCAAAACCTTATTCTATAGTCAAAAGTTTATGCAAAAGGGTGATGTTTGTTGAATAATCATGGGAAGAGAGGGAGGAGTGGGATCAGATCTCTGAGCACACCAAGGGACCAAAGGAGCAAAGGACGACGAGCAGGCAGGCCCATCAGTCGGGCTCAAAAGGGACGGGGACTTCAGGCACGAGTGGGTCAGCAAATCGAGGGCTTCAAGGCAGCCCTTTATTCCTTAATCTGCCGAGTTTGAGAGTGGTGCCTCGTCCCGCGTCTCGTTGCTCTGTGGCTCCACCTTTGGTCGCGGTCACACGTGCTTCATGATCTGTGGCTAGGCTGTGCATCACGTCCAGCTCCTCTCCTCCGGTGATTGTATCTTTGAATGGGTACAAAACAAGTTTTTGAAAAACTGGCAAGAGAAGACATTTATACATCTCAATTCCGTCCCCAATCCTAAGTAGGTGGGGGATAAGTTCATCGGTCACAGTCAGAAGTCATCACTTATGGAGTATGTAGGAGGGCATTTTCATTGAATTCGTAAGCCTATTTGGCGTTCATTCGTGACGTATGTGGAGAGAAAATTGGACTCCTATCGACAGTGTATTATATCAAACTCGAAATCGAGTCCTTAGGTAGAGACTCGCCCTTTTTCCTTTTTAACCCAAGTACTGACAATCTTACATTTCTCTTCGGGGTCGGCTAACTCTTGCAAGCAGGGGGTTATCATATGAAGAGGGGGGCAGAGGTTACACATGCTTTTCTTGGGGAGCTACCGTTAATCAAGGTCATCAATTACGCTTCGGGGGTAGCTGATATGGAGCTGGGGTTAATCGGGAGAAGCGAGGACGCTTTGGACAGGGAGCTGGGGTCAATCGGGAGAAGCGAGGACGCTTTGGACATCCGCACTTAAGTGCAGAGGGGTGAGGTAATCTGGGCATTGGGAATTGCATTTCTAACGAACTGGAAAGCAGAAGGCCATTGACGTTATAGTCCCCCTATAAAAAGGCCAGATTAGGGGACATCAGTCGTCTAACCTGTCCTTTCCTTCATTACCAACTCGGGTTCTATCGTTTTGCAGAAAGGAGAGGTAGTAATATGGCAAGTCACAATTGTTTTAGTTCCTGTCAATTTTGCCGAACACCTTTGTGTTCGAAGAGACCCAATTAAGTTTGTGCCGGGGGGGGCACAACGTTACCATACAAGGAAGGAGGGAACAGGGGGACTTTAGAGAGAGTGAGAGAGAGAGAGAGAGAGAGAGAGAGAGAGAGAGAGAGAGAGAGAGAGAGAGAGAGAGAGAGAGAGACCGCACTCTAAATGGTCCATTCGGTACACGTATGACATGGAGAGAGAAAGAGAGAGAGAGAGAGAGAAACGTGTACAATAATGGGCCAGTCAGGGCGCACACAACACAGAACAGCAGGGGTTAAGAAATACGGAAACACAGGCAGAGGGATGCCGTAGATCCATATATTACGTACACACAAACTCAGGCGGGGGAGACAGTACATGTATTATATACAAAAATCCAAGACAAGACATATAACCGTTTTGGCCATAATGATCTCTTCCTGTATGCTGCGCATCCTTAGCATCCTAAGCTCTTTTTACCCTTCTCTTTTCTTTTATCGTCGGCTGCCTTTACTGGTCGTTTTGGTGGTACACACTTACGCCCTTGGCAATTGGTCAAGAGCTAACCTGGCCGGGCTAATGTGTTTCCAGGCTGAGGCAACAGTGGGTGTCAGTTGGGAGAACAATGGGGCAGCTTTGACTTTCATGCCTATGAGGGTGCGAAAGGAGGTAGTAAATTTTAAATACTGGCAACATTCCTAGTCCTCCAAGCGGAGGGTACTTGGGTAAACCTCACCTCGGAATATTCCTTAAACTTTCCCTATTTAATTAAACGTAGGATGCTTATTCATTAGTGAGCGATTTTTTTTTGGTTGTATTATTCGGGGTGCCAAGCAAAGTCACATTTTGTAGTTTCCGCTTCAGGCTGTCCTCCCAAGCGCTAAGTTCAGGGCATTGTTCGCTCATCGTGTGTAGGCACCATACTCGAACCCCTTTTTTCCATCTCTTCGTCCGCTAGATCACCATTTTCTTTTTCGTATTTTAATCGACGTTCCAATGTGACCTGCAGAAAGAGGGAAAAAGAAGGGGGGCGGGGGCAGCATTTAAAAAACACATCAGCGCGCATAGACTCGAAAAGGCTTTTACTTACTACTTACTCGAGCTATCTCCACTGGACGCGGTCCCTGCCAATTTGGCGTTTGAGCCCAGGTGGACCGTTTAGTGTGGGAGAGATGATTATCGGAAGCCTGTGGATAGCATAGGTCGCCCAAGTGTGGTACTACGGATCGTATGCAGGGAGGTCAGGTGGCACTCCTTCGGGGCGACTTAGGGGCAATTTTAGCACAATTTTCCTGATACAGGTAGTATATAAAGTATAGGCTAAATACCAGGGTCTCTTAGCGGTTGCTTTAGGCTGTACAAAAATGTGCAAAATACATACAACAATCATTCATATTTGCAATATTTCTGCGTACTATACTTTTCAACCCTTAACTAATCGAGCTGAGCCATTTCACCGGTAATTCAGTTATATCGGAAACAGGGGTCATTTATTCGAAACTTACCAAGTTACACGTGACAACTACGTACGTTTTCTCCAAAAATCTTTAATAGAAATGTTGGTGCATAAATACGGGCCTACAACCCCGTGGGCCGGCCAGAACTGTACATGTGGGGATACTTATCAGTGGAAAACCTAATGGAGTCGGTGGTCGTTGATTTCATAATAAAAGTGCGACAAGTGCAATAAAATCATATCGAAACTTCAGTGTGAGCAAGTATCATAAGTGTTGAAATTCGAACTTTCAATAATCATGATGCGCCAAACTTAACAACAATTCATTGTCCGAATGTTCAATCAGCACCTATCTCACTTCAATTCATTGTCCGAACACATAATCAGTACCCATCCCATATCAATTCATTGTCTTTAAAAAACTGCATACATATTTCATGACATCAAGGCTGAGCAATCGGGGTACAACAAGGAGTTGAAAGTTTCAATTGTACCAGCGCCATTTTGGGAGCAGCCAGGCAGATCCAGGCAAAGTCAAAATCTCCACCAACTCGTGGTTGGCCCAGAGCCTCCTTCGGCAGTCCAAAAGTTCCGTTAAAGGGTAACAGAAAGGATCGGCAGTATGAACCATCAGTCAAAAAGGGGGAGGGAGGCAACATTTTTCCCTACCAGGTCATACTGGGTTTTCACCGGAACTGATCCGAACTGTAGTCTGCAGGATTTTAGTCATTCAAATTGAGGCTGGCGTCAGCGTGGGAGCGCCGACGTCCCGCGGCTACTTTTTCATCGTTCCGCGGGCAATCATGGCAGTCATTCCCCATCGGGGGTGTCTGCGGGGGTCGGGGGCCCCCGCGGCTCCTATAGAATCTTCAAAGTCGAGGAGAACTTTTATGATGGTGGGACTCGTTTCTTAATCAACAAGCAACCGGGCCATCTCTTCACCCCGGGCCCGCTCCAGCAGGATCGTCCGCCATTTTACGAGTGGGTGAACCCATGTCGGGTGAGTGGAGCGTTGGGGGTGCCGGTGGGGGCCTCCACCTGGGGAGGTGGGAGAGGCTCGTTCGCGCCGCCTCTCCCTCCCAGCGCACCCCACGCCGTTTTCCTCGGCGCTAATATACATGATGGCCGGACCAGGCGATGAGAGAGGGGGGGGTCAGAGGCATAGGCAAGACATCCCCCCCCCGGTGGCCTGCAAGGCGCCGCTTTAGGGCCGACCGGGGAGCTTCTACCAAGCCGTGGCTGGACCAGCAGATGCGAGGGGGGGGTCGGTGGCACGAGCAAGACATCCCCCCCCCCCCAGTGTATCTATCTCATGTTACCGTTATTGGAGCGTGGCAGGCGGTGGGGCAGACATGTTTGGAGCAGTGAGGGGTGACGAAGCCTTGTTGCCTCGTGGCTGCCGTGATGTCAAGCTTGGCTTCTCTCACCATTGTCATGTTTCTTATTACGGGCTTATTTCTAACGTTTCTTATTTCTAGCGAAATCATGTGTTTTATCGTGAGATTTTTTTCTAACGTTTTCTTATTTGCAGTGGAATCAAAAAAACTCATCAGTGGCCTACTGATTTTGCTTTCTTATTTCTTTCTTCCCTTTTTATTCCTATCGTGTTTCATGCTAAAGTTTCTGTTAACAGGATACGGTGATTACTTCATTATTATTGCATATGTCCTTTTTATTAGGGGTGCCCTCTGATCAAGCCAGATGACCTACCTCTAATAAATGGTCCGGGTGGAACTAGTTTACCAATCAGTGGGGAGTAGATAGGCCCGAGAGATTACAACGGAGGACAAAGGTCCGCATTACCTACCCTTCACTACTTGCAAAGATTAGACAAAATATTTCCTTTCTATGTTATTTGCGAACAGACAATACCTCAAAAGAACTATTCCTTGAACAATAAATGTCCAGACAATCAATCAATCAATGGGGAGAAAAACAGGCATGACGGATTACAACGGGGACAAAAGTCTGCATTACCTATCCTTCACTATCTGCAAAAGGGGGGGGGGGCAGAATATTTCTATTCTTCCCTGTTTGCAGACAGAGAATATCTCAAAGAGCAATAATCGATAAAAATCGATAACAAACAATCAGTGGGGAGAAAAATAGGCATGACGGATTACAATGGGGGACAAACGTCTGCATTACCTATCCTTAACTATTTGCAAAGAGAGAGGAACGTTCCTATTCATCGCTGTTTGCAAATAGAAAATGTCTCAAAGAGAACCAATACTTCAAGTACAATCAATCAATCAATCAGATGGATAAAGCCATCCTACCAATCGGACGTAAAGACGTCCTACTTAATCTTACCCGGACCGGACCGTGTGGGCAATTCTTCGCCTTCCTTTTTCCAGCGCCCAATCGTTCTCTTTCTCCATGTTTTTACCGCAGCATTCCTGTGGGATTCCAGTCAGGACAGTAGGTCACTTGAGAGAGGTCCGTTCAGAATCGGTGAAGTTCATTCAATCGGCAGCCGGACGAGGGCCCTCTCAAGGCAGGTATACTCCAATCGTTTAGATGTTCACCCCATCGTCTGGACCTCTCTTACCGGACCCTATGTCGCTGATGGACCCCGCGTTGGGACGCCAATTGTGGAAAAGTCAGCCCATAGCGCACCTGATGCCCAGGCTGCTGGCGCAGGACGCCTCTTAGTTCCCATCTTGAACAATTACCAAATAAAGAGACGGGCGCTGGAAGCAGGAAAACAAGAATAGAGTTTTATTTCTCATGAGGAGAGCCTGTCATTTCGGGTACCCGCATGGCGTCTACAGGGGTGTTCTCTCCTCCCTACCCAACACACACACACACCAGTTTGAGGCTTCGTCTTTTATACACATGTTTATGATGCACAAACATTCCTTATTACAATAGAGACGCTTAGAAGTAGGGAAAGGCATGCTTGGAATCCCAGCTTCAGGCCTATTCCCATACCAGTCGCTCAGATGTCATCCTCCCCTCCTGAATGTAACAAGAGATTGTGACTTCTCAGCCCGACATTCCTACCGGACACGAGGGCAGGAGGGGATGATCAGATCAAAGGTTAGGCAGGCGATAAGATCGGGCACTTCGGTTGGTGTATCACGGTTTTGTTATGCTGGGCAGGGAAAAGGGGGATGCACATCCACGAGGCTTGGTCTTAGGACTTGGGACCGGGTCGAAAGGTCAAGTGTAGCCGGGGGGGGGGTTGTCAGCTGAGGGGAAGGGTGTTCTTGGGAGGAAATGGGGGGTGTGGGTCAAGCAGGAGGGCTACTTTTAGAGCAGGGTCACGCAGAGGGAGAGGGTCTTGTGGCCCTTTTTCTCTCCTCCTCCACAATTTTTTCCATGAGATACGGGGTCCTTTTGCAGCCCAAATAAAAGAGCCAATACTGCCTTGTAACTTCATAAGCCCCGCTTCCTTGAACAGCAGATGTATAGCATTAAAGAGAAAGGTCAGCTTCGGTAGTAGAATCATTTTCACTAGATCTACTCTACTAAAATTCGTCAGGGGTAGGTGCATCCAACTGGCCATTAAATCACAGACTTCTTTTTTCACCCTGTTAAAGTTGGTTTCTGCACTCTTATAAATGGCATGATTCACTCTGACTCCCAGATATCTTATTTCAGATGTAGTTTTTTCTACCCTTTCATCAAAATTCCACACCATAATCTCCGTTTTCCCCATGTTTATCTCGTACCTTGCTACTCTTCCAAAGTCTTCCCCAATTTTTACTACATGAGTCATTGTATTTCCAAAGTCCGCCGTATATATCAACAAGTCATCAGCAATAATGCCATTTTTTTAACCCAATCTTTACACTGAAAGGGTATTATCCCATTCTCTGCCCTCAATTTTTTTGCCAATGGCTCCATGTACAAATTAAATAAAAGTGGGGATAACGGGCACCCTTGTCTTGTCCCTCTCCTAATAGTGAATACTGATGTTAATACTCCATTCACTAAGACTCTTGCCCTTGGTGACTTATAAAACCATGCAATTATTCTACAAAATATGTCTCCCAACTTAGCCGCTTCCATAACTGATGACAGAAAAGCCCAGTTCACACGATCAAATGCCTTGGAATCATTCAAGACTATAACCGCCAAAGGTGCATTATTTGCTACAGTCAAATCAATTGCCCCATCAAGGAATAAGTTAGCCTGTGTAATGCCCTTCCCTGCATAAAACCTTTCTGGTCCTCATGCACCAAGTCCCCCATAAGGCTCTCGAGTCTGTCTGCCAAAATTTTGGAAATCTTGTCGTCGCAATTTAGGAGCGACACTGGCCTATAAGAATCACATCTGTTTTTGCTCTTTCCTGGTTTCAGGATTAGGGAAATTGTTGCCTCTGACCAGGACTCTGGTTGGGATATCCCTTGCATAAACAACTCATTGAATAATCTAGTCAGAATTGGAGTGAATACCACCTTTAGTGCACTATACACTTCTAAAGGTAGACTATCTTGCCCGGGTGCTTTCCCCCGCTTACCCTTCTTCAATGCCCGCTCCGCTTCCCCCTCCTGAATTTGAGTATTTAAAAAAGCATTTTTTTCCTCTTTCAATGCCAATGTCGCGCCCCAACGCAGCCACCTATTTCTCTCTTCTTCGTATGACACCAAATCCTTCTTCATGTAAAGTTCCAAAATAGGTATAGAAATCCTCCTCAACCTCTTTTCTGTTAGTTAAAACCTTACCACTATTCTGACACTTAATTTCTTGTTTTACTTTTTTCACCTGATCTTTCTTTGTTTGACAAGCTAACAATTTTCTGAAATTTTCCCCATGCTCAAATTGCGCTATATTGCTTATCTCCCAATTCTCCCTTACCCTCTTGTCCAGAATGACGGCATGTTTAATGTTCTTATTGGATAATTAAATCTGTCTAGACTCTCATAGAGTACTGTTGGGCAGCTCTCCTTCTAGTGCTCTTATCCTCTCCTCCACTTCTCTAATCTCTTCCCGAAAGACTTTCCTCTTGCCGGCAGCATAACTTATTAGCTTCCCCCTCAAGTACGCTTTGTAGTAATCCCACACCACCCCTGCCGGCGCTGAAGTAAAAAAATTCAATTGTATCCTAATTTAATCTCACAATTTCCTTATCCAACAACAGGGTACGATCTAATCTGGGGGGTGGGCTAACTTCTCTAAAACAGATCTCGAATAAAATTGTGGAATGATCTGACAGGTGAATCCCGATATGTGTAATGTTCTTGACTTGTTCCCGTAGACCTAAGTCAAACAGAATATAATCTATCCTCGACTGATGATGATATTTCCTATTTATGTACGTATATGCTCTTATATCCCCCATCCTCCATCTCCAACTGTCATATAATCCCAGTTGTTTCATCATAGATTTTATCTGCCCCATCATTTTTTGATTTGCAATTGCTCTGCTACCAGCCGATCTATCCAAGGTACTATCTAATGTCACATTAAAATCTCCTGCCCAAATAATTGGGTCTGAGGAGCAAGATAGCTCCACCAATAACTTCTGCAATGGTGCTATATCATCCACATTGGGCCCGTAGTACCCTGCCAACGTGAAACAAAGCCCCCTACTTTTAATTTTACTACAACTCATCTACCTCATGTATCTGAGTTACTTTCTATGATAGAAATCTTTGGGCTTTTTTTTATTAGTATCACCACTCGTTTAGTTACGAAGGTTTGCTTAGTGCACACCATTTGTTTCACCCACTTTTGGGACTTAAACACTTTCTTGCTCTCTTTCTCAGACAGATGCGTCTCCTGGGGCACACAGATCTGGGCAGTACAATCTTTTATATACTAGAGGATATGCTCTCTCCTTGGCCTCACCCTTAACACATTGACATTCCAAGATAAAATCTTTAAACTCAATCTCTGTCCCTCTCCCATGTTCCCATCTTAGTAACCTTCTCAAGAGGCGAATCTGAGACTTCTGAAGATTTGTTTTCTTTTTTCTCTAATGCTCCCAGGCCAGTGACCCCTATTCTTTCCCCTCCACTCCCCATGGAGAACCTTCCCCCCTTTCTAATAGCCTTAGCTTATGGGTGTTCCCCCCAGTCTGTTTTTATCTCGACCTTTATAACTAGAAAAGTACATTCCAAACCGCTATTCATTGCTCTTTCTAGCTAGCTACCTCATTTCTATATCTATTTACAAGATCCTATAAAGTCAACCACTTCACTCACTGTTCTGAAATTATACATCTTGTTATTCATCATAACCTTTAGCACCACAGGAATTTCATCTGCACGGAGGCCCCTAACTCCTTCAACTGGTCCATTCTCTTGCCTAACTCCCATTGCCTGTTGGAAATGATGTAGGAAATATCAGACCTAATTTCACAAGACAACCCGTCTACCTTTAATGCTTTCATTTTCAAAGCGCGGGATAATGCCTTCTCTTTCAGAGAGTAAGTAAGGAACTTTACCAAAATCATCCTGGGTTTGCTTCTGATTGGATTTAGCCTGAAGGGGTCCCTATGTAATCTCTGGATGTTCCTACCCAACTCCTGCTCAGTTTCTACTAGATGGAGCCCTGTTGTAATCAGCTTAACTACCAGACCTTTCAGGTCATCTACGTCCACTCCTCCCAGCAGATTTAGGATCCGTAAATTATTTTTCCTTTGGTTGTTTTCCATCCTTTTCTTCCAATCCTGAAGCCCGTGTTCTCTCAATTTCAAGGCTTTTATATCTTCTTCATTTGTCTGTATCTTGCCCTTAAGTTCCTCAACTGACGCCTCTAAAACTGTTGTTCTTCCTGCAAGATCATCACATTTTTCCCTGAAGCCTCACAAGTCAATTTAATCTCTCTTTGGTTCCCTTCAGACACCTCAAACCTACTTCTGATCTCAGATGTAAGTGTCCCTCAGGGCTGCTCCCCCGTGTTGACTTCCACCTGCTTGCTCTGAGTCCTATCCGATCTCTCTTCTACGCTCAATTTTGATTTTAGATTGGGTTCTTCTCTCCCTCCTTGCTTAGAGCCCTCACCTCCCTTTAGCGTTGGTTGAGTGGTGGACCTGCCTCCTGAATTGTTTGCTTTTTGCCTGCTCACCCCACACGCCCATTGATTCCTCCGCCACATGATCTAACTGCCCCTCCTTAGCCTTATCCATCTCCCTATTTATCATCCTACCTTCCCTCAATGTTAGAGACCTTGGCAGTACCTTATAAAAGTACCTAGGAGAGGGAGTAACCTTTACTTTCTGTGTTTTATTCATACAGTGTTTTATCGGTCCCTGTTGCTTAGCCACTTTCTGTTCTCTTTTCACGGCGATTCTTATTATTGGGGTACTAAACTCTGAATATTATTTTTCCTCCTTTCCTTCACCTTCACCTCCAACACACCATCCACCCCTACTTGCACACTGTTCTGACAAGGCTTTACCCTTCTTACTACTCCTTAGTGTGTACCTTTTTCTCCCAGTTGCTTGGGCTCACTAATGTCTGTATTTATGTCTTTTTGTCTTGATTTTGGCATTTCTTCATCATCCTGCCCCCTTTTGGGCTTCTTTTCCCCCACTCTCTGCAGTCTGGCAGTAGGTCCTGCCTTGTGTCTGTACTTCCCACCGTGTTTTCTAAGCCAAACAAGTCCAGAAAAATTACTTTGTATTCGTTAATCGTCAGAATTACTTTTCATTCAATTTTCTTACACAGACTGGTATCTTTAGATACTAGGCTGGTACATTTCCTGTGGGAATGAAAAAGGAGATAATGCATTTTTCAAACTCAGTGCAGGTTTACAATATTATTCGCAAGCCACATTTAGTCCTGGGATGAAAGAACTGGATTTACGGGTCTGTGGGTAAGATTCGGTCAAATGGGCCCTCGAGTCACAACACCAGCCTCACAGAGACGGCAGAGTGCAGGGACCACACATTAGCCAATGGGCTAAGCACAGTCGTGGGCATGGGGACTGTGGCAGGCAGGCCACCAGGTTGGGAAACAAAAGCTCCTGGAGTCGAGATCAGTACAGTAGGGCCAAATGTCCAACACACGAACTACACTGCCAGCAGCACAGGGGCAGCTGGGTGTAGGATGCGTTCTTGGCTGAAGATACAGATTCGATCGAGGGTTCCTCAGAGTCGGTAAGCAGCTAATGAGGTGAATGGGACCTTTGAGAGACGCTGTCCTGTGACCGCAAACGTTCGGAAATGGAGTCGGTCGTACAGTCGCGGTTGGTCTTTCTGACCGATTCAGTTACAGAGTCGGTCAGGGGATCGCCTTCAGTCACGGTTGAGGAAATCCACCAGTTGTTGGCTGCAGATTTGTTGTTGGAGTTTGGAGAGTTTCAGGGGACACTGGGATCCAGGCTAGTATCGCCGGGGGGGGGGGGCTCCTGAGGATATTGGGTCACTTGGGCTCGGGGCACCGGGAGCAGAGTGTTGAAGACTCATGGAATCAGCTGGAGTCACAGTCAGTTAATTTTGAGCAAGTACGGTGCTCACGGGAGGTTGAGTCTGTTTAGTAGCAAAGGCAGTGCAGGTCCTCTGGGCTTTTGAGGGCTGCTTGCTGCAGGATGCACCGAGGTTCTCCTGCAGGAGTCTGAGGTCAGAACAGGTCGGTAGGGCTAGGGCCAAGTCAGTGAGTGTCCTCATCTTCTTCTTTGAGCCTGGCTGTTTGGTACTTCTTCTTCTTTAATCTTCTTATCGGCTCAGGTCTGAGGAGGCAAGGTTCAGGGTTGCCCCAAAATACTAAAATTAGGGGCATTCACAGGTAAGTACAGGTTAGGACTAATGTTTCCCCTCACTGCGGTGGTTACACCCCCTATTATGCCACCTTCCAGTGGGAGGGGCATAAGCCTCACTTTGGTTGGCGGGGTCCACCTATTTTCAAGATGGTGGGGATTGACAGTTGTGCTTCACCTCGCCTCCCTCACTTGAGGGGAGGGGTTGGAAAAGGTGGGGACACCTCTCCTCCTCACTTGGTTTTTCCTCAGATTCTCCCACCCAAAGTAGTCGATCAGAACTGGTGGGGGCCAGTTGCTGGGAGAAGCAAATGACTAGGGTGGCTCACAAAGGTGGCAGGCCCTAGAAGCTTTCCCTTCGTGGACACAGTCCAACCTGGGGGAGAAGCCTTGGCACCTAGTCCTAGGATGTGCTTTGTTTCAGGACCCAGAGAGCGGCAGGGTCTTGACCCAGACATTTATAAACATGTCTGGTGGTGACAGCTGGCAAGCAGTCACTCAGCCAGGACACTAGAGTTAGGTCTTTTTTTAAGGGGGTATCTCTAAAATGCCTTCTGAGTGTATTTTTCATTAAATCCCACACTGCCATCAGTGTGGGTTTAATGTGCTGAGAAGTTAGATACCAAACTCCCCAGTGTTCAGTAAAGCCATTAGGGTGCAGTGTAGTTAGTAATGACAAACTCCCAGACCATGTACTCTTTATTCAGTACTGCACTTACCATGTCAAAGAATTTACTTAAAAACTGTAGGAGTACAGGGCTCATGCACCTGTATCCTCACCACTGCTATAGTACACCTATATTAGGGCAGTGGATTGTAGGCATGGTACACCAGGATGTGTGCCATGTCGACTCTTCAATTTGTTCTGCCCCAATACACACAGCCATCAATGGCAGTGTGTGTGTAAGTAAAGGTGCAGGGCCTCTGGGGTGGCACAATAAGTGTTGTAGCCCTTAGAGGTCTTCCATGGTCACAGTGCCCTTGGTACCTATGGTATCTTTTACAAGAGACTTACATGTGGCCAGAGAGTTGCCAATTGGGTTTTGCAACAGTACTGTTTAGGGAAAGAACATAGGCCCTGGGCACCTGGTTGGCAAGAACCCAGGGCACACAGTCAAAGCACAGCAACATTAGACAGAAAGTGGGGGGCGACCATGCAAATAAGGGCACTTTCCTACACCAGGTGATTCACGCAGCCCATAATAGCAAATTGGGTTACTGGTTGAGGGGTTGTAACCCTACGCAAGCAGCAACCATAATTTTTGTCAGGGTGAAATACAAGCAGACCCAAACCTGTGCTTAACCTTCTTGTAGCTTGCCACAAAAGCTAGCAAGCTTTACTTCCTTGTGCCTGGTTTTGGCACATGCCCTAGCCTACCAAAAATCCTATTCTAACAGGTAGCATTTAATTTGCCGCTCCTGGGTAAATTTACTATCACTATACTAAGGACTTGTCAGTAAATTAAACGTGCCAGTTGGTTGTAAGTCAATTTCCCCATGTGTAAAGGAGAGAACTAAAGCACTTTAGCACTGGTTAGCAGTGGTAAGGTGTACAGAATCCTAAATGCCAAAGAAAATGGGTTCAGAAAACATGACGGTGAAGGCAAAATCTTCAGGGATGACCCTGCAGAGAGGGCCAGGCCCAACTTCATAGCTGCAGGCTTCTTGGAGTGTTTTAGTGTTTTATGATGCCTGGGAACCACGGAACCATTCAAGGTAGTGCAGATCTTGGATGCCTAGATGGCTGACATGCAGTGGCCATATTAGCAAATCCTGTTTTAAAGATTGCCTCTGTGGTCATACAGGGGCAGTCCTATTTCAATGAGATCTGTTACAATAAACCAAAAGTCATTCGAAGGTGCCTGCCTCACGGTTGGCCAGCTTGGAATGGTTAAAAGAACATGTTAAGATGACCTCACAAACAGCAAATAATTAGCAAGGAGGCTCAGGGCAAGAGGACACTGGATGTGGCATGGAAAAAGGGAGAGGGTTAAAGAGACTGGAGGGTGGAAAGGGGGGAGCAAGGTCTGCCGTCAGCAGTGCAAGGATACATCATCCAATAATGACTCTGTGAGATCAAAATGATCATGGGAGAGACAATCACAAGAATGAGGAGGAATGTTTTCAAATCAGGAGAAGGGAAGTGAGATAGACAACAAAGCCATGCAATCATTTGCCTTAGGTAAGGAGACTGCCATTCATCGGCTCCTAACGAACGTACCTATGACTGAAGAATGACTCTTATAGTATCTTGTTGGTAGAATGTGGCAACTAGATACAGCCCAAAGGAGTATTTCAGTTTGCAAAAACCCCAGACTCTGGGAGGTTAGGCCACAGCACAGGAAGAAGTCACACCAACCATAACCAAATAGAAAAGTATACCTACATAAAGTGGTTCGAGGAATTGTACAAAACTGTCTGGATTCTGCGAACAGTAATAATCATGAGGATTCCATGGATTTTTTATGGGACCTTCAATGAAAAAAGATAGGGTTGATTGAACTCTGAAAATTCCATGTCCTGGGAAGTGTGTCACCACTATTATTGGTACTTATTGAACCAGGTGGTGAAGGTGGATGATAAGCCTCATGGTTAAGAGCAGCTTTGAGCTAAATATGTCAGCATTTTGAGTGTGTAGTAATGCTACTTTGGTCTCTGCTGTTGGACAGGGAGCCAATTCCATGCA
Organism: Lissotriton helveticus; assembly: GCF_964261635.1. NCBI lineage: Eukaryota > Metazoa > Chordata > Amphibia > Caudata > Salamandridae > Lissotriton > Lissotriton helveticus. The sequence goes on along the minus strand of NC_136059.1, from coordinate 179,025,074 downwards.
GCATCCCTAAGAAGACACCCCTAGACATTAGGTGCTACTCCATCTTTGTCCTATCAAACGCATACATAGTGGAGTGCTGCAGGGTGACAATGACAAACTCAATCTGGCCATGTCAAGAATATCACAACAATGGAAGTAATTCTAGCTTGTTGGTGTATGTCGAAGTAGGTTTCCCTGTGGCTAAGGCCGAGGTCACTAGCCAGGGTCAAGTCAAGTCAAAATTTGTATAGCGCACTACTCACCCAGAGGGTCTCAAGGCGCTTGAGGGAGGGGGGAACATTACTTATCGAATATCTAAGTTTTAAGTTGTTTTCTGAAGGAGAGGTGGTTCTGTGTAAGGCAGAGGTGGGTGGGGCGAGAATTCCAGGTCTTGGCCGCTAAGTAGGAGAAGGATCTTCCCCCCATGGTGGATCTTTGGATGCGTGGAATTGCGGCGAGGGCTTGATTGGACGATCGTAGTTGGCGGGTGGGGGTGTAAAAGGACAGGCGCGAGTTGAGGTATTCGGGTCCTAGGTCGTAGAGGGCTTTGTGTGCGTGGGTGAGGAGACGGAACAATATTCTCTTGTTGACGGGGAGCCAGTGGAGGTCTTTCAGGTGATCGGAAATGTGAGCTTGGCGGGGTATGTCTAGGATGAGTCTGGCTGAGGCGTTTTGGATGCGTTGGAGTTTTTTCTGTAGTTTGGCTGTCGTTCCGGCGTAAAGGTTGTTCCCGTAGTCCAGTCGGCTTGTGACCAGTGCATGGGTGACTATCTTTCTTGTTTCGGTGGGGATCCAACAGAAGATTTTTTTGAGCATACATAGGATGTTGAAGCATGATGCTGATGCTGAGACCGTGTTGACTTGTCTGGTCATCGAGAGGGAGGAGTCCAGGATGAAGCCCAGGTTACGTGCGTGGTCCGTTGGTATGGGTGCGGTTCCCAGGGCCGGTGGCCACCAAGAGTCGTTCCAGGCGGAGGGGGATGATCCTAAGATGAGGACTTCCGTTTTGTCCGAGTTCAGTTTTAAACGGCTGTTCTTCATCCACTCGGCTACTTCTTTCATCCCTTCGTGTAGGTTGGTTTTGGCGGTGTTTGGGTCTTTAGTGAGGGAGAGGATCAGCTGGGTGTTGTCTGCGTAGGAGATAATATTGAGGTTGTGTTGGCGTGCGATGGATGCGAGGGGACTCATGTATACGTTGAACTGGGTGGGGCTGAGTGAGGATCCTTGTGGTACGCCGCAGATGACTTCGGTGGCCTCTGATTTATACGGGGGGAGGCGGACCCTCTGGGTTCTACCGGTGAGGAACGAGATGATCCAGTCCAATGCTTTTCCTTGTATTCCGACGTTGCTGAGGCGTTGTATAAGGGTGCTATGACAGACTGTGTCAAGGCTGCGGAGAGGTCAAGTAGGATGAGGGCAGCTGTTTCTCCGTTGTCCAGTAGAGTTCGAATGTCGTCTGTTGCTGCGATGAGGGCGGTCTCGGTGCTGTGTTTGGCTCGGAAGCCGGACTGTGAAGGGTCGAGTGATTTGTTGGATTCGAGGAAGGCGGCGAGTTGACTGTTGACGGCTTTCTCGATGACTTTGGCAGGGAATGGGAGGAGCGAAATGGGTCGGAAGTTCTTAAGTTCAGTGGGGTCTGCTGTGGGTTTCTTCAAGAGGGCGCTGAGTTTCGGCATGTTTCCAGCTTTCCGGGAAGGTAGCGGAGTTGAGGGAGCAGTTGATGACGTCTCAGAGATGGGGAGCGATCAAGTAGTCTGCTTTGTTGAAAATGTGGTGGGGACATGGGTCGGTTGGCGATCCTGAGTGGATGGTGTTCATCAGGCGGATGGTGTCTTCAGTGGTGATTGGGTTCCAGGCGCAAAGGTTGTTGGAGGGGTGTTTTGGTTCGGAGGTGGGTGGGGTGGACTGGTCTCTGAAGCTGTTATGTATGTCAGCGATTTTGTTGTGGAAGAACGAGGCTAGAGAGTCGCAGAGGTCTTGGGAGGGGGTGATGTCGTTGGTGCCGGCGGTGGGGTTGGAAAACTCTTTGACGATGTTGAAAAGTTCCTTGCTGTTGTGGGCGTTGTTGTCAAGTCAATCTTTGAAGGGTGATAAAGGAGATGAGTTTCCAGAAATGCAGTAGTGGGGAACATCAGTATCAGCTCAACTGTGGGGACAAAGGATAGACCAAGCATGTGTGCATTGTCCCTATGAGGTTGCATGAAATGTGTTCTATTGAACAACCATAAGACTGAGCGAAAAAGCAAAGATCTTTCAAAAGCATTTTTGAAGATGCTAAAAATCAGTATTGGATGCTGAAAACACACATTTAAAATAGCATATGTTGGAGCGTAAATTATTACACTTCTAATCATGTGAATCTGACACTAAAAATAACACATTCAACACCTCACCTGTTGTGCATTGGGTATATAAAACATCTGGTGCAAAGCCAGGCATTTCCTACATAATCTTGATTAGTAAGTACCTGGCAGGTGCGAAGTCATATTTTTTGCAACTTTGAGTCATCATCTATAATCAATGCAGGCTTCGTGAAAAAGCTCACAATTTTAACCGCTATTTGGTAGCTTTGAGTCTTCCCACTCCCCCCTCCCCCTTATACAAGCGTTCACCAAAATGCAGGGGTAGCAGAAGTGACCTCAAACGCCCTTGGACCTACACTTTCACTCTCACACACATGCTTACACATACACACACATTAACACTTACACACACATTCGCACATAAGTTCTCTCTCACCCACAAGCATATACACAACATACATTTAAAAGCATCTTTTATATATCTCAGCTGCCGGAGAAGGTTATATTTCGGCTAATCTAACTCCATTTTTAATATACTAATAGTTGTAGTAGGTTCGTCTGTCAAGAAGAGGCTTTGGAGTAGGTTGAATCAGTCTTCTTTATTTCAAACAGCACACGGCACAACCCCGACACATCTGCCAGCTTTAGAGGTCTGCGCAGAACTTACAGTACATTCCTCCCCGAAATTCCAGTAACCATTCCGGTAGTCATGGGAAAGGAAACACAACAATAGTGCAATTCATTAATTTGCAAAAACCAAAGAGAGTGCAGGCCCAACTGATGTCGATAAGGACGAGCTGCCACTGTGTTCCTGGTACTGATTGTGCCACCTCTGAGGCCAGGGGTCGCAAAGATAGTGCCAGCAGTTGCAAGCGGCAAGCCATGGGTGGCGGCTGCGCCCCCTGTTGAGTTAAAGGACATCTATGCCCTTACAGGCTAAACATAAACCTTCATTCCAATTGCACGTCCCATTTGTTGAGGCCATGCGCTGGCCATATTGCTGCTGTGCCCTGCCGCATACCATCCCCTTCCTGCATCACCCCACCTCACCAGCTGCACCGAATGGTCCCCTGCCTCCTTCCACAGTACTATATACGTAGCCACAGCCAGGAGGATTGCATTTAAAGGCACGATTCCCTGCTGCAGAATGTACTATCCATGGAGCATCATGCAGCAGGAAATTGCCATACCTGCCAGGATCTAAATATCACTTCCGGAAACAACAGTCAAATGAAAGAAACTTTACCTCTCTTCACCAGAAGTGAAGTTTGCTGACTTTCCCGACTTTTAGGGAAAATGTATAAGTCACTTGGAGCACAAGTAAGGTGCATTATCAGGGCCTGCATCTTCAAATACAGTGGGACGACTAATTCATTTAAAGCCACACCCACTTCTTAGGGTGTTTTGGCTCGATTCATAAATATTTTTGCTTTTGCTTTCTGTGCACTAAACTATTACGAGTGGAAACAAATGCTCTGCTCGTGAATAACCCAATAATAGTCAACCCTGCTGGGCAATATAGCGTTTTTTTATGATTGACTCTTGGAGTCATTCTCTGTTCAGGGATGGATCATGGGACTAGAGGCGTTCCTGTGCCATTTCTTTTTTTATTTCAAAATTATTTTATTGAAAAAGAAGATTTTACAAGTATAATACAATACAGTACAGTAGTGTTGCGGGGGCATAGACATATGATCTCAAGGCATTTGTTGTATGTAGTTACATTTGGTACTGATTGTTGATTTGTGTGGCAGGTGTTACGTTTGCCCCTAAGTTCTCTTGGCTGAGAGAGAAAGAAGAAAGAAGAGAGATAGAAGGGGGGTGGGGGGGGGCGGTTGAGCCCTGGCCTTTGTTGGCCTCAGGGGGTTTGTAGGTCTAAGGGGGTTTGTATGCTCCAAGGTATGAGTCTAGGTCTGCCCATATTTCCCCTCTGGCTATATGGTTCGCTGAGTGTTTTGCGGTGATGTTGCCGGCGCCTCTCAGGAAGGTTACCCAGTTAAACCACCTCTTAAATGTTGCTTTGCTCGTGTTCTTCCAGTTCGCTAATATTGTCTTAACGGCCGCAGTGAGTAGAAGGTCCTCTAGTTCCCTGTCTCCCCTAGATAGTAGGTCTGGGGCCAAAAACGCTGTGGTAATTCCTTCTAGGCCTTGTTGAATGTTCCCCCCTACTATTGTGTTGATTAGGTTATACACTTTGCTCCAAAAGTTCTTGACTTTAGGGCATTCATAGATAATGTGGGTCAGATCTCCTTTCTCTTTATGGCAGTTCCAACATATGTCGGTTTCTGTGGCGCCTACTGCCGCTAGTCGGGCTGACGTCCAGAACATTTCTGAGCAAAAAGCTGACGAGGAAGACCCACAAAGGTGTAAGATGCGCATTTACAAATTCTTTGCCGATCCTTTCCAATCTTTGAAATGTTATTCTTCGATGAACAGCTTCAGGATATTTTTCAGGGTGTCAAAGTTGATCCTTGAGGCAGCATTGAAATATAAGATTAGATTGTGTCCCCCTTGGTTCTTTGAATCCCTATAAACGCGTATATCTACACAAACTGTAGCCTTATAGCTACAATGTTCAGATTTCCACGTTTTTGTGATTTAGGGTACTTGAATCTTATAAGTACACGAAATGCTCCTGTAAAAGAAATATGGCAGGTATTTGGAAGGCGACTGCCCTTCAAAGTCTCAACGAGGAAACTCTCAGTTGTTCTCAGCAACGAACATTTTTTTAGCAATATATGGATAACCAAAATGATGCATTGAGTAGCTTTTGGAAATAACTTTATCTATTGCAGTATTAGTGTTTTTGAGAAGTAGAAAAACTGTTGTCTTCACGTGTTTTCAGATTAATCTGCTTAATTTAATATATTTGCCAAATCAGTGCCTGCACTTAAAAATATAAAGTGCATTTTTGTTTACATTTTATTGAAAACAGGACGCCCAGTTCTACTAGATATACATTCAGCTCATAAGCCCTCATTACAAGTCGCCCTTGAATTCCTGCTCCAAGAGAATTCACCTGCTTCAAGTCTCTGGGTGGAATACCAGGGATAAACATGCAGACATCTGCATGGTATGCAGGGTCGGACTGGCCTATAGGGCAACCAGAAAGTGCCCGATGAGCTGGGCTGACAGGACAATATGTGTCCCGGTCCATGGTCTGCTGGGTCGGTTTTTAGGTCGAGCATTCAAGACCTCTTGTCTGTACTTTAGTATATACGGTAAACAGTCAAAATATCGAGTAAAAAATATCGAATGAACATAATATCGAGTTTAAAATATAGAATGGACAAAATATCGAATGGACAGAATATAGACATCAAAAATATCGTTTTTAAGGTAATTAATGTAATATCGAATGTTAAAAATATAGAAAGTTAAAATATCGAAGTTTATAATATAGGTTATTAAAATCATCAAATTTTTCATAATATGTTATTATATGTGTGAAAAGTGTGTATTTATGTTATAATTTATTTTAATTAATGAATTTCTGTTTTTTTAATTTTTGCGTAATTTAATTCTTTTTTTGTTGTTTTTTTTGTTGTCCTCATTAGCCACATATTCGTTTGAAGGGCGCTCTAGCCACGAGACCCTATCTCCTCTGTAACTCTGAGGGGCTGGTGTATGTTCGCCCTGTCTGTACCAGAGGGCTGATAGGGTATCTCGTAAAAAGAAATAGTCCTGCACGAGTACTCTCCGATCGAGCCTTTTGTAGGCAGCAAGTCCGTCAACTGTACGGCGTGGGGTGCCTCCCATCGGACAAGGAGATATTGGCCTAATCATTGGACCCGGGGGGAAAAAAAAAAAACCCGGGTCAACTAGCTGGACCGTCTCCACTCAATCAAGAAATCCCAAAATCTCACAGAGCGGGGGCTGCATATTCTGGCTAGGTCTACCTTCGATGTTGTATATAGTGAAGATAACCATTCTGCATGTGTTGGAGAATTCATGCTAACCCAGTTCTTACAGATTTCCCTTCTGGCCAGTAAGATAGCAAAAAATAGAAACTCCCGTTCTAATCCCTTGATGTTTTGATCTAGGCCAAAGATGATTAAAGACCATGACAGGGTGATGTGGATTTTGAGGATTGATTTGAGTGTTACTTTTATTTCATTCCAATAGGCGGTAATACCCGGACACTCCCAAAACATGTGTAGGTCTGAGGCTGCAAGGAGAGAGCATTTGCTACAACATTTCCCAGGTTGGAATTTTGCGAGTTTTTTAGGGGAGTAGTATGCCCGGTGTAGTGTAAAAAAATGGTTTCTCCGTAGCCATGCTGGTTTCATGATTTTGTACAGGAGGGTGAAAGAGTCTATCCATATATCCTCTACTTGGAGATCTTCCTCACCTCTCCACAATTTGGCCGGAAGATTGAGCTCGCGCTCTCAATCTTCAATGATATTCCAATAATAAAGTGCGACTTCCTTTTTTCCGGCAGGTTTCTCCACTAGGTTGTTTTCTAGTGAACTCTGTTGGCCCAGTATCGTTTTTTTTTTGTTTGAGCTCGAAGCCAGCTGGCTAACTGTGTATATACTATCCAGGAAAGTGAAGTTGTTACTCTGGTTTTAAATAAGTCCCAGTCTATTAGGGATCCTTCTTCCACTAGCTCGCCCCATCGTGTTAGACGGCATCCATAAGTACCTTTTTTAGCGTCTTAGAGTGTTGTAATGGGAGCCAAGGTAATTCCCAAATCGGTGCATAGTTAGAGAGGTATCCTACCCCGGTTTTAGACTTAATTTGAGTCCACTCCATGATGGGGCCTAAAAGTGACTTTAGCCTGATTTTCTTGAAGAATTTTTGGTGGCCGAACTTGAATAGGAAGCCGTTCAGCGGAAGATCGGAACCTGTTAGCATTGCCTTAAACATGTTGCCATTTGCATTGTCCAGAGGAATCTTTAGAAGCATCCTGGAGTGGGTCAGATGGAACGCCCAAGCATAATATTCCAGGTCTGGCAAGGCAAGCCCCCCTTTTTCCCTTCTTCTTCTCAATTTCTTCCATGCAAGTCTGCTTGACTTGAAACCCCATATAAATGAATTGATGTCTTGTTGACATTTTGCAAGTTGTTTAGTCTCAAAAGTTAGTGGGATGGTGTTGAAAACAAAAGTATACTTTGGGAGGATGCTCATTTTAACTAAACTGGTTCTCCCAAAGATGGTGAGTGGGAGAAAAGACCAGGATTTCATCAAAGCTTTGGTCTCGCGGGAAATTCTATCTAAGTTGTTTTGGGCCAGCAGGTTTAAGTCTTTGGTGACTGTTATGCCTAAGTATCTTATTGAGGCTTTTACTTGGAGATGGAGATTTGTGATGTTCCAGGCCATAATTTCGGTCTTCCCTGCATTTTTTTCATATCCGGAGAATTTCCCAAATTCCTCCGCCTTCTTTATGATCGTTGGGAATGCCAAGGCCGGGTCCGTTGTATAGATGAGAATATCATCGGCATAAAGCCCGACTTTCTTCTCCCACCCCGCAAAGGAGAAGTGTGGGATGTTGATGTCCTCCCTTATAGCTTGGGCAAATGGTTCTACGTACAGATTGAAAATGAGGGGAGAGAGGGGGCACCCCTGCCTTGTCCCTCTGCTGATCTTGAAAGGGTTTGTTCGTGAGCCATTAACTAATAGGCAAGCGCTGGGATTGTTATATAATAGGCCTATCACTCTGCAAAATTTGGGACCAAGTTGAAATTTCTCCATTGCTATTTTAAGGTATGACCAGTTGACCCTATCAATAGCTTTTGTGGCGTCGAGTGTCATGATAGCAAGGGGTAGAGAGAAGGTTGAGGCGATGTCGGCGGCTCCCACTAAATCGTACGTTAAATCGGCCAGTTGTCGGCCTCCAATGAACCCCTTTTGATCTTTGTGGATAATTGATCCAATCTCGCTACCCAGTCGTGCAGCCAAAACTGACGCGAAGATCTTATAGTCGTTATTGAGTAGCGAGATTGGACGATATGAACCACACTCGACTGGGTCTTTCCCTGCTTTTGGTATTAAGGCTATGTTTGCTTCTCCCCAAGAACTGGGTGGTGTCTCCCCTCTGATTAGTATACTATTAAATACGGAAGTTAAGACAGGGGTGAGGTTGGAGTTAAGTAACCGATATAATTCCCCTGGGAGACCGTCCGGCCCTGCGGCCTTACCCTGTTTTAAGTGTTTAATGACGTTCTCCACTTCTGTTTCTGTTATTTCCCTGTCAAGGTTTTCCCTTTGGAGCCTATTTAATTTTGGTAGTGTTACTTTGTCCAACCATTGGGAGCTTTCCTCAGGTTTAGACTCAGTCGCATCCGTGTAGATGTTTTGGAAGAAATCACTGAAGGCTTCGCCGATGGCGAGGTCAGTTGTCCTATTGATCGTTTCTCCTGTCACTCTCACTTCTTTTATGTGGTTTCTAGACTGGTCCATTTTTATTTTCCAGGCTAGGAGTTTCCCGGCAGATTCACCATACTCAAAGTGCGAAAGCTTACTTGCCTGCCATTGTTTATTCAGTCTTTCTCGAAGTAGGTTGTCTAATTTTTCTTTTAGGTCTTTTTTCTTCTCTTGGTTAACTGAAAGGGCTTGGTCTGCCAAGTCCAGTTGAGTCAGTTCTTGCTCTATTTTTGAGATCTCATTTCTGTATTTCTTTTTCCTATAAGAGGCCCTGTTGGTAATGCAACCCCTTATATAGGCTTTCCAGGCCTCCCATACAAGGAGGCAGAGCCCAAGTTCCACTCCAGAAAAGAGGCAGTTTCACATATAAAATAATCCCTTTCCTCTTCCTCTAAAAGTATAGTCCGATCAAAGGACCATGATGTATGGGCCGGTCTCTGCTCCAATTTTAGTGTGAAGAGGATGGCTGAGTGATCTGACAGGTGCAAAGGTAAGTATATCAAATTTTTGACCTGATCTTTGAGAGGGAAGCTAAAGAGGGCATATCCAATTCTCGATTTGTACCTGTACTTATAGTTGTGAAAGGAAACCCCATAGTTTTCCCAGCTCTTTGTCTCCATAGGTCATTTAGCCCCAAAATTTGACATGCAGCTTCTGAGCGTATCTCTCATTTTGCTATGTACTACTGCCCTAGAACTGGGAGATTTGTCCAGCTTTGGGTCTAGTACTAGATTAAAATCTCCCATCCATATTATAGGGTCTGAGCAAGTTATCAAGTGATTCTGTATTGCATTTAGGTAGGAAGGATCATCTTGATTGGGGCCGTAGTAATTAACAATAGTGAGAGGCCTCGAGTGCAGTTGAACATTGATTATCAACCATCTACCACTTGCGTCTGTTTTCCAGTCCGTGATATTAGCCTTTGCTCCTTTCTTAAAAATAATGGCAGTCCCTCGAATGCTAGCATTATGGTCGGTACTTATGAATTTATCTATCCATTTTAATTTTTTGAAGATGTCCGTGATCTCTTGTTTGTTTAAATGTGTCTCCTGGATCGCCATGATCTGCGCGGGTGAATCTTTAGGATATTGAAAGATTTTTTGTCTTCTGGCTCTTACTCGCAGACCATTGACGTTCCAGGATAAGATTCCATTCTCCGTCATCTAAATGTTTCCCACCACTGTCCGGCTACCCCTTTTTTTATTTTTGCATGTTTTTAGCTTGGGCGGAGCTTTCTTTGTTTCGCGCCTTCGATTCCAGGTTTTTTAGTAATTTGACTTTTGGCGTATGAGAACTTTTTACTTTTTGTGATTTCACCCCCCCCCCACCCCTGGAAACCCCACCCCCACTTACTCTGGCTGGGTGTCTTGCCAGATTGTCGTCCTCCGACGTGCTCCAGTCCGTTGCCCTGATTATGGCTTTATCTGTCAATACGCTGGGTTTTCTTTTGTGCATTTAAATTTTGCTTATTTTTGTATTAGCTATGGTGAGTATCTTATTCTACTAGTTCCCATTAGATTGCTGAGGAAGAATTATCTTTGTAAGGGTTTTTTTTCTTCCCTTTTTCCCCCTTTTTTCCTTTTTTTTTTTACCGGAAGTTAGTCTGACAAAAGAGTAGAAGGAGGTATAATATTCCTAATATTGGCTTTCCCTTATTAATAGTTTACTTTGTGACTTTCTGTTTATATTTTTTTTGTCTCCCTTTTTTTTTCTTTTCTTGTGCCATTTTATGTATAATTCTGTTTAGTTTATTTAGATTTAGTTTTTTTTTTTTTTTTTTTCCCCCCAGAAATTTTGTTTGCTCCCACCCCTTTTTAAAAAAAAATTATTTGCTTCCCATTTTTTCCTTTGGCTCTATTGCTATCCCTTAACATCTCGTTATTTGATAGCTGCTGGTAGGTGTGCTGGGATCTTTGCGGACTGGCTGATAGAAGCTATTAGCTCATCAGCTTCAAGAGGTGTCTTGATATTGTACATCTTATTGTTGTACATTATCTTCAGGAAGGCGGGGAATCTCATCTGTGCAGTAGCTCCCAGTTCCTTAAACTTCTCTATTCTCTGACCTAGTTCCCACTGCCTATCAAGTGTGGTCTTAGATAGGTCTGATCTAACTTCAAAATGGAAGTCTGCGGTTTTCAGGGTCTTGTTTTTGAGTGCTAGATTCAGAATTTTTTCTTTTAGTGTATAGGTCAGGAAATGTACCAAGATCTTTCTCGGTTTGGTTCTATTTGGGTTGAGGCGAAAGGGGTCGCGGTGCACCCTCTGTATATCTGATATCAGCTCTGTCACGGACTCTTCTAGATTGAGAGAGTGTTTAAGTGTGGTTGCCACAAAGTTCTTAATCTCTCCTCCTTCTTTTCCTTCCGGAATTTTTAGGAGCCTCAAGTTGTTCCTCCTTGAGAAATTTTCAAGAGACTCTACCCTCTCTTTGACCGCGTCTCCCTCTCTTCGCAGAGTCTGGATCTTAGTTTTGGCAAAGTTCATTTTAGCTTGGAGTTCGCCTACCGTATCTTCCAGGTTCCCCGTTCTCAGAGAAAGCCCGTCAACTTTGCTCTCCAGATTCTCACACATCGTGCGGATCTCTGATTGATTTATCCTCGATTCTTCAAAGCTTTTTTTTGATTCCTCAAATCCATTCCAGATCTAATTTCTCACGCTAAGGAGTAGGTGTTGAATGGTGTCTCCTTCGTCTTTTCCTTCCACCCCTCCTGCACATATATTATGGTCTTCCACTATTTTTACTGTCTCGACTGTCTTGTCTCGGTGTGAGAGTTTGATGGCAACCAGGAGGTTTCGTGTTTGACATGGTTGTAGCCTGATTTGCTGTGTCGCCGATAGTTGCTTCTCCTGTCAGCTCCCCTAGGTCCCCCTGTTCCCCCGAGCTCATGGCCTCAACTATCGCCCCTTGTTTGCTAAGTGTAGGTGCAGGTATGAGGCAAAGTGCGTCGATGGGGGTAAGTGCTTTTTGCACCTTGTACAGTTCTGGAGGTTCTTGAGAGATATTAAGGACCCGAGGCAGGGTTTTAAAATAGGATTTTAGTGAGGGTGTAATCCGGGGAGCCTTAGTGCTTTTGGAGGTAACCTTATTACGGCTCTCCTTATGGGGTAGTTCCTTCGGGGTGATGTACAGCTGCTGTTTTCTCCTGCCCCTTCCTGACGTTTTTGGGGTATGGGGTTGTGTTGGTCCTGGGGCAACTTCTGTTTCTAATCCAGTGGTACTTTGTTCTTTTGGACTTCTAACAGGTGTTGACAGTTGTTCAATGTCTCTGAGGTCAGTCGGGGCTCCTAAGTCATTGAGTTTTTTGCACCCCTTCCCTTTTCCCTTTGCCTTTCGTTTCCCCAGGGTTCCAGCGGTGACCCCCTTGTTCTCTTCCGGGTTCTCTCCCTGTAACAGGTTTTTACTGTTAGTTTTACTGTTAATCTGTGCTTGGGTAGCACACAGGTTACCCTTAAAACAAAACAGATTTGGTTGGTGCACTAATTGAAACCCCCCTTCAGAAATCAAGACCTGTGATGCAGGAGAGCTGGACTTCAAAACATGTTTTACCTCTCCGTGTGGTGAGCCCCCCCCCAGCTGATCCCCCTTACCGCCCTGTGTAGTGACCGCGGGCTGGGTTGCTCTCCTGGCAAAAACACTCCTGCTTCTCTGCAGCTCCACGGCTGCGTCTCTCCAACGGTAGGGCGCGGTGGGAAGGACCCGCCCCAAACACATCGGCCGCCTCGGCTGCAGCGGCTATGAAGCACCGCTCCGACGACCACACACACCGCCGCCCACCTCCTGGTCTGATTCACAAACAAAACCGCCACAGACACCGCCGCAGACACTCGCAAGCTGCCAGCGTCTGTCCAAGGCAGGTAAGCGTCACCGATTCACTCAGTTAATCTCCGCGGGCATGTCGGCTGGAGACTCCGTCCGGGACGAGCGCGCCGCTTTCAGCTAGCGGCCGTCATGTATTCCATCTCCCTCCTTGAAATCGCGTAATTTAATTCTGTAGCGGGTTGTGGGTTTATAGGGGAATAGGGTGGGGAGTATTTAATTATAATAATTAAATATGTAAATGTATTTATTGGTATTCATTTTTAATTAATTGTTGATTAATTTATATTTGGTAATTAATTACATTTAAATTGGCAATTAATTTTAATTAATTGATTAATTGCTAATTATGTTAATTTTACTAATTTATTTTCTGTAGCGGGTTGTGGGTTTATAGGGGAATTGGGTGGGAAGTAATTTATTTATAATCAATTAAATATGTAAAATTATTTATTGGTATTTATTTAGAATTAATTGTTAATTACTTTTTTATGGGTAATTAATTAAATTTTAATTGCCAATTAATTTTATTTAATTGATTAATTGCTAATTATGTTAACTTTACTAATTTATTTTTTGTAGCGGGTTGTGGGTTTATAGGGGAATAGGGTGGGAAGTAATTTATTTATAATTAATTAAATAATTCAATTTATTTAATTGTATATAATTTTAATTAATTGTTAATTAATTTTTAATTGTTAATTAATTAATTGTTAATTTGTAATTAACTTGTATTAATAGGTAACTAATTGTAATAATAAATTTAATTTGTAATTTTAATTGATTACTTATTATATTATATTAAATTGGTAATTACTTTTAATTAATTTTGTATAGATATTAATTTATATATTTTTTAATTATATATGAAGTATTTACTTTCCCTACTGTTGCACTCTCTGGAGTGGGAATAGTAATTTTTACCCCTAGGCTATCCAACGCTTTCCCTACTGTGGAACTCTTTGGAGTGGGAATAGTAATTTTAACCCCTACGCTATCCAATGCTTTCCCTACTGTTGCACTCTTTGGAGTGGGAAAAGTAATTTTAACCAGTACGCAATCCAACGCTTTCCCTACTGTTGCTCTCTTTGGAGTGGGAATATTAATTTTTATCCCTACACTATCCAACGCTTTCCCTACTGTTGCACTCACTGGAGTGGGAATAGTAATTTTTACCCCTACGCTATCCAACTCTTTCCCTACTGTTGCACCCACTGGAGTGGGAATAGTAATTGTTACCTCTGCGCTATCCAACGCTTTCCCTACTGTTGCACTCACTGGAGTGGGAATAGTAATTTTTACCCCTACGCTATCCAACGCTTTCCCTACTGTTGCACTCTTTGGAGTGTGAATTGTAATTTTAACCCCTACGCTATCCAACACTTTCCCTACTGTTGCACTCTTTGGAGTGGGAATAGTAATTTTTACCCCTACGCTATCCAACGCTTTCCCTACTGTTGCACTCTTTGGAGTTGGAATAGTAATTTTTACCCCTATGCTATCCAATGCTTTCCCTACTGTTGCACTCACTGGAGTGGGAATAGTAATTTTTACCCCTACGCTATCCAACGTTTTCCCTACTGTTGCACTCACTGGAGTGGGAATAGTAATTTTTACCCCTACGCAATCCAATGCTTTCCCTACTGTTGCACTCACTGGAGTGGGAATAGTAATTTTTACCCCTACGCTATCCAAAGCTTTCCCTACTGTTGCACTCTTTGGAGTGGGAATAGTAATTTTTACCCCTACGCTATCCAATGCTTTCCCTACTGTTGAACTCTTTGGAGTCGGAATAGTAATTTTTACCGCTACGCTATCCAACGCTTTCCCTACTGTTTCACTCATTGGAGTGGGAATAGTAATTTTAACACTCTTGCTATGCTACGGTAATAATATTGTATTTTTTTTATAATATTATGTTAATATATATATGTTTTAACAAATAAAATTGTATTATTTTTTTTATAACTTAAATTAATTATTTAATAATTTTAAGGTTATTTAAGTATTTTTAAGTATATTTTAGTTATTTATATTTAATATTTTTTTTAATTTTACATTCATTTTAATAAATTCAATATTTTTACAAAGTACATATTTTTAAGCGATATTTTTGATTCGATATTTTTGTACTTACCTGTTTGTAGATAGGACTTCGATATTTTTGTAGTCGATATTTTGGAGTCGATATTTTAAATGCCTATATTTTTGTAGTCGATATTATGTCAGTGATCCAGTATATACTTATATGTGTATGTACTTTGTGGGCTCTGGTGATCAGCCCTAGGACTTGTCTGCTTCCGCTTGGGGACTTTTTTTTTTCTGTTTTTTTTTTTTGCCTCTATTTTTAACTGTCTTGATAGAAAACGACCATCAGAGGTCAGTAAAATACCAAAATTGCTTTCTGCGGAGGGACTTTCTTTTTTTTTTCTGGCAACTGCCTCCATTTAACTTTCTTGAGAGAAAACGACCAGCAGAGGTTAGTAAAATACCAGAATCACCTTAGCGTTATCTAGATTCTAGTCCATAGAAATTGTCTTCCATGAGCACCCGTAGACAATAATATTTTTTTCAAATCCTGTATTTTCAGTGACATGACCACCGAAGGCCCTGATTTTATATTAAAAACAGAGCTTCGGACTATACCATTTCTGCTGAAAGGCAATATTTCTCTCCATGTGTTCCCATACCTGGCGTGTCACGCAGTTTGCTGCTCACTTTTCAGCACCCAGGCTAATGTGCTGCATAGCTAAATATACAAGGCCCCAAAGGCGAGACCAATTGCATTGCAAATGCTTTTTACTGTTGAGTTCCCTGATATTAAAACAAGCATTGGCTACAACAGGCTTACATCCATGCATTCCTCCACACAGAATGTCTATACAAGTTCAAAACTGCCCCTATTTTCCGATACATACTACCCTTTTAGCTCCCTAATTCACTAATAGGGCCACTTTTAATCTGGAACCCGGGCCTAATATCTGTCCCAATTCGAAAGTGATGATATGTCCGATGTATGTATGTTATACTCCATCTTTTATAATTCATGGTAATTCCCCACCCTCCGGAAATACCAGTGTCCCACAGTATTTGTTACTCTAAGAGACGAATAATTATGGGCCACCCATAATAAGGATCAAAATGTTAGAATGGCAAATGAAGATGACTGGGATAATCTTTTATTATGTTGCCAATGGAAAGAAATCACTTTTGATTGAAAATATGAGTATGATTATACATTATTTTTCTCTGAGCTTTTTGATCTTTTGACTATTGCTATTGTGTGAGCTGTTGTTCTAAGTGAGCAGAAAGCAAACCTGTTCCATATATATCCAATAAAAGTGGTTATGGGTGGTGTGTGGAAGAGTGCAGTTACTAAAGCACTCATTTCTTTGACCCTGAGGAGCAGCTATCGCTCTGTTGTGGAGGGATATGTCAAGGTAAATGGAAATTCAGCAAACAGAGGCCAAAGGCCGTGTTGAGCTTTTACAGCACACACTTTCAGTTTGTATTCAAACTACGATATAGAAGTAGTGCAGGAGAAGGAGTTTGCCTTGAGGCTGTCACTACTAGCTACCATGAGAGTAGTATTTCTACTTCTCAGAAAGAGAAAAACATCTTTGGGAAGCTGGAGAAAGAAAAAACGGTTCTATGTGGAGGGTAAGTCGAAAAGTCAGGAGAGGGGTGGCTGAAGGCAGTGGTGTAGTATGGGCAGGGCCACAGGGGCGGTTGTCCCATGTGCAAAATTCATAGGGAGATTCTTAGGATGCAAAATTTGGCTTGCGGTGCAAAATATTTAAAGAAAAGTGGAAGCTGGGTTGCTGGGCACTGGCAACCCACGCTACACAGCTGGGTGAAGGTGCAGTTTGATGGCAGAAAAGCAGAGTGAGGATTGGATGCAGAACAGGGAACAGTAAAGGACAAGTTGCCAGGTGGCAGTAACAAGTTTTGTACTTTATCGTAAGTCATTGACAACGCCATGGGGAGAGGTGGCATAAGAAGTCATCTGGGCTTACAGAGAACAAAAAGAAGAGGCCGGCTCATTTGAAGGACTACAAAAAAACATTTCTTGCACTCAATGTTTCGTTTTTTTTCTCAGCATAGCTCTTTTAGAATTTAAATTAGGCCTATTGCTGAGAGAAACTAGTGATTCGTTTACATGCGCCATGTCATTCAGTAGAAGGTGGAGGGGGAAGGGTGGGACTGCAGTCTCTGTTATCCACAGCAGATTTAACCCACTAGGTAAGGCCAGCCTTTTGTTTTTCTCCTGGTCACTGTTCAGTGTGGCAGATGGTAGCCAAGAGCAGAAAATTCATACCTCTTTATCATTTTGTTTTGGGGACTCCAGAGAAGGACTACCCTGCTGTAAGGAGCATCACTGTACACAAAGGCTGTGTGCGAAGAGTTCTGCAAAGAGGGCACTTGAAGGAGAAAATCACCCCAAACCAGTTCTGTTTTGATTGAGGTTCATACTCTTCTTCACCTCTGCTAATCCAGACTCAAAATACAATTGTTCCTGGCATCTATCTGTCAGACACTGTGTCTTTTTTACTGTGTTTCTGCACTGATTTGGTCAGCATGAATTTCTTAGTGGAGAAGGGATCCACTAGTAGGGCCACCATATAAACACATCTCATATACTCTGTATTTCTCCCTTTTTGTTCTTATTTCTATTTATTCTTATGCTTACCAATAGTTCACCATATTCTGGCATATTGTCTGCAACGTGATATTTGTCACAAATCACTAATTAAAAGCAGTTTGTCAGCCCAATCGGTTTTGACATCTGGCTGGCTGAGAAGTCCCTGGATGTCATAACAGGGATAGATACTGTTTAGGTCTGGAGTTAGTCAAGATCTTTTGAGCACAATAATATAAATATATATACATCAAACAAAGGCATTCTGGGACTTGTAGTAACCAGACAACAGGTTACTAACAGGAAGTGTATGCATGGACTACTTACCTTGGGAGCGGACCTGTGCATTACTTAACAGGATGGGGCAGGGCATTTATCCCCAGATGGACATCCTGTTTCATACCCCCGGCGCTGATGAAGGCAATACAGTCGCCAAAATGCATTCGCCATACCGGGTGTGTTGCTGCTGAATAAAGGTGCCTCCACTGTTTCCCCTGCTGTGGCCTCTCTTCTTCATTTGCTTGAAGGAGTTCTTTTCATTTACACAGCATGAGTTCCAGAGTCGCGGTTTGGGAGGCCCCCGCAGTTTCAAGTTGGCTTCAGTAACTACTGGTCTCCGCTTTGGTGAAATTTTGTTCAAATCCGTGGTAACGGAATGACTGAAGCCCACCTCCGTGCCTGGGAAGAGAAGAGGCGGTGTTGTTTTCATTGAAGGCACGCTGGGCTAGTTGGACTTCCGACCCTGCCCCCGATACAAATTGACCCGTGGCAAGGGGGTTGCTGCGGTTGGGGAGCTGAGGAGGCGGCAATATTTGGCGAGTACACTCGACTTGGGGGCCAAAATCATCAGGCATAGCATCCATCCCCCGCAACACTGGCCCACATCAAACAAAGGCATTCTGGGACTTGTAGTAACCAGACAACAGGTTACTAACAGGAAGTGTATGCATGGACTACTTACCTTGGGGGCGGACCTAAGCATTACTTAACAGGATGGGGCAGGGCATTTATCCCCAGATGGACATCCTATTTAATACCCCCAGCACTGATGAAGGCGATACAGTCGCCGAAATGCATTTGCCATACCGGGTGTGTTGCTGCTGAATAAAGGCGCCTCTACTGTTTCCCCTGCTGTGGCCTCTCTTCTTCATTTGCTTGGAGGAGTTATTTTCATTTACACAGCGTGATGTCCAGAGTCGCGCTTTGGGAGGCCCCCGCAGTTTCAAGTTGGCTTCAGTAACTACTGGTCTCCGCTTTGGTGGAATTTTGTTCAAATCCGTGGTAACGGAATGACTGAAGCCCAACTCCGTGCCTGGGAAGAGAAGAGGCGGTATTGTTTTCATTGAAGGCACGCTGGGCTAGTTGGACTTCTGACCCTGCCCCCGCTACAAATTGACCCGTGGCAAGGGGGTTGCTGCGGTTGGGGAGCTGAGGAGGCGGCGATGTTTGGCGAGTACACTTGACTTGGGGGCCAAAGTCGTCAGGCATAACTTACACCCCCAGCAACACTGGCCCACATCAAACAAAGGGTATCATCAATTGGTGGAGGGAGAGAGAGTAGAGATCCTTTCAATCTCCTTTCAATAATTATAAATCAATGTGGAAAGGATCACTGGTCCTGCATAACCAAGGTCTGCAGGTGGATCGGTAGGTGTCTCCCAAATAAAAGACCCTCATACATGTGTTTTTTCAGAGTCGTGTAGCGGTATATGATGTGTCCCCGCTTCTTGTAACACGTGTCCGTGCGTAATCCTTGGGTCAGTTTTTTGTTTGCACCCTCCGCCAGGAGGTTGTACCATTGGTTAAAACAGTAGTGATAGTGAATAGGTGAAATAGTGCTATAAAGGTGTTCTAAAATACTCGGACAGCCAGAGGTTCAACTTTAATATTTCTGGATTCGGGTAGAAGATTAAGGCGTGTCGCTATGGAATTATTTAGGAATTCTAGCACACTAAACTTGTGAGGTTAAAAGTGGGCGACATGTTTCAACCTTATCTGCCTGTTGGTCAGTCGGCTTTCCTCAGGACCATAAAGTGATTAAGTGAAAAAAAGGAAAGAAAAAGGTAAATTTGTAACCTGATTCGTTTTATGGTAGTAGGTCACATTGTACCTCTACATTATGTAAGACTTGTCTCCTCAGGAACCAAGGCAGTTAGGGGGAGGCTTCACTCTAGCCTTCAAACACCCGTTTAGCAGCTTGTGCTGTCTCTACCCTTGGTGACCCGGAATCAGTTACTTAACAGGATGTGGCAGGGCATTTATCCCCATATCCCCATATGGACATCCTGTTTCATACCCCCGGCGCTGATGAAGGTGATACAGACGCCAAAATGCATTCGCCATACCGGGTGTGTTGCTGCTGAATAAAGGTGCCTCCACTGTTTCCCCTGCTGTGGCCTCTCTTCTTCTTTTGCTTGGAGGAGTTCTTTTCATATATATATATATATATATATATATATATATATATATATATATATTACCAACTGGCGGTCGCCAGTAGGTATATATAGTTAGGATTTTTTCTCTATCGGATTTTTGAAAATTCTATGTCTAATAACTTTGGCGTTTGTGGACGGAATTGGCTGAAATTTTCTGGAAAATGGCACATTTTGTTTCTGAGCAGCCCTTGAAAATTTTGGGGGGGTTCGTCAAGGGGGGGCCGAGAAAAAAGGGGGGTCCCAAAACGTGTTTTTAACATTGAGTTTTCCATAGGGCGGTTGGCCTCACTTTTAGCCCGAACGGCTGAATGGATTTGCACGAAACTTGGCAAAATTGTAGGGACTGGTAGCCCGATGTGCCTTTTGTAGGTCTCAATATATGTGCTACAGTGGATTTTGAGAAATTAACGTTTAAAAAAAGATATATATCTGTAACAGCGGACCGGGCAGCGCTCCAGTACGCGTACTTTTCGCGCAACGGAGCTTTGTGAAGCGAAGCTGATTGGTTCTCCGGCGTCTGTAAACATTCCAAACAGTCCGTAGCGGCCGCCATCTTGTCTCTCGGTAGGATCGAGAGAGAAGAGGAGGCCAAAGCGAAGGGGCAAATGACCATAAGGGGGCATAGTAGATCCTCGCTGACCCCCTAGGTTTGATGTGGAGGTTTTAAAAGGGCCCCGCGGGGCAAAAAAAAAAAATAATAATAATAATCGAACGGCTGAATGGATTTGCACGAAACTTGGTAAAATATTAGGGACTGGTAGCCCGATGTGCCTTTGCTAGGTCTCAATATATGTGCTCCAGTGGATTTTGAGAAATTAACGTTCAAAAAAAGATATATATCTGTAACAGCGCTCCGCTTCGCGTACTTTTCGCGTTACGGAGGTTTGCGAAGCTGATTGGTTCTTCGGCGTCTGTAAACATTCCAAACAGTCCGTAGCGGCCGCCATCTTGTCTCTCGGTAGGATCGAGAGACAAGAGGAGGCCAAAGCGAAGGGGCAAATGACCATAAGGGGGCATAGTAGATCGTCCCTGACCCCCT
Source organism: Lissotriton helveticus (assembly GCF_964261635.1). Classification (NCBI taxonomy): domain Eukaryota; kingdom Metazoa; phylum Chordata; class Amphibia; order Caudata; family Salamandridae; genus Lissotriton; species Lissotriton helveticus. The sequence goes on along the minus strand of NC_136059.1, from coordinate 179,004,493 downwards.
AGGTTTGATGTGGAGGCTTTGAAAGGGTCTCGCAGGGCAAAAAAAAAATATACCGTTTTTTTAGTTTTTTTGCGTGGAGTGCGCCCGGTTCGCGAACCGGGAAGCGTTCTGGGGAGCGTACTTTCTTGAAAATTAGTGAAAAAAGTTAGAGTAAAATAATAATTGTGAGTGATCAGATGTAGGGTAGCTCTGAGAAGAGCTTTTGGGTTTATGGTACATTTAGGTACTTATAAGTAGGTACCAATGCACAGTCTTAAATTCAGAGTGAAAATTCTGTTGCCCTCATCTGAGAAGTGAACTCCATCTCCTCTGTAGATATCTTGCATGTAGTAACGCAAGTTATTGTTGTACAGGGAGCCCATTCCATGGTCTCTCATGTAAGCTGAAACAGATTTGTTTACATGCTTCCTCGATTTCTCAATTTGTGGACAAAATTGGTTCGACCACCTCCATTTTTGTCTTTGGCATATATTTGAATATACCAAGGCAGTCTGAGGAAAAAGTGCCATCAATTGCTCAAAGGTGTCCTTTAAAAGCATTTCCAGACCTACCCCAGTCAAAGTGCCCAAATCATTACCTCCACAGTGCACAATTAACAGGTCAGGTTTTGGCAAATGCATAAAGGTTTTCACCAATGGTATCAATTGGTGACATTTTAATCCTCTGTGGCCAAACCACTTAATTTCCACATCTTGTAAATTGAGGTTAGGTAAATTCCTGTTTTCAGCGTACCTTTGAGCCCAATAGATATAACTATGTCCAACAATCCAGACAGAAAACATGGCGAGAGAAGGTTCTCCTGTAGTCAGATGAAGTGTGGCAATGAAATGGCAGTTGAAAAAATGAGAGTGTAAAATGAAAAAAACTGAGGAGTTTCTGTGTTAATGAAGCAGTAAGAGTGATTGGTGGATTTTGATTGCTGAAAACAGAAAGTTAGTGTGCATGGATGAGTTCGTTGAAAGATGTATTTTGAGTGGCGAAGAAAAAATCATTACATGAAAGAATGCTCTGGATATGCAGGTGCACTGAGAGTTCAGAGTTCAATTGCAACATTGTTGTGTGAACTTGGAAACACCAGAGGTCTTGCAAGAGGTGGTTGCTATGCAGAAAAAGCAGAGAGGGGGCAGGGTTTTGCTTTGAAAAAAAGTGAGGGAAGAGTTTTGATTGGTGTGACATGAGAGATATGTGTGAGGAATTACAGCATTTCTGTGCTTTTGATAGCTGCAGACTCTGGAGTGCATACCTTTTGCTCTGCTGAAGACAAATTGGTGTGTTTCTGAGACTGTTTTGAAACTCAAAGTATGAATATATAAAAAAAAAGAAAATCGTTTTTGAGGTAAAGGAATGTTTTCAAAATTTATGTGCGCCATATGCCCCCAAATTTCTTTTTCGGGGGTGCAGCAGGGTGTTCTTGAGACACCCCTGCACCCTCGGAAAAATTCGTAATTTGCGATGAGGTAATTGCTAATCGCAAATTGCACCTTCATTCCTATGGGCCTCCTGCTGCATGGAAATGAATGGGTAATTTGTAATTAGCAAATAGGTCATCGCAAACTAGGAATGGTAAAGAATCGCTATTTATTCCTTAAAGTTCGCTATTTAGGAAATGCAAAAAACTTTGATGATACATATGGTGGTTCATCTCTAACAAGATAAGAAGCATAGGGATAGATTTATGATGACTGGCGCATCACCAGGGATGTGTTAGTCATTCTGTGCCGCTGTTCCGTCACCTATGGTGTGCTGCATTTACAATGCGGCGCATCATGGGGCAAAAACAGCACAGATGCGTGACGTATCTGTGCCGTAAAGGTGGCGCATTGCTGGAGTTGTATCGCAAGTGTGATGAAGCTCCAGCAAGGCTCAGGGGTGCCCCTGTCGCAGGGTTTCTGTTCTCACACAGAACTGTGGACAGAGGATTGGAACCTCGGCGAATTAGGGTGTCCCAAAACTCACCTTAGTAATCAAAACCCCTTAGCAAGCTAGGTACAGTGTCACATTGGATATAACAAACTCTCAATGTTTAGACAATCCAGAATATGAACTTATAGTACCTCAGGATACGTGGAACTCATGAACAGTCGGTCGTTATATATTTCTTAGAAACCAGAACATGGAGTTAAGAAGAACACATGTGTATTTGAAATGTTTATTTACTAATGCCGTCTTCTCAGGTGTAGTATCTTAGATAATACAAGTACACATATTATCAGTAGCAAAATTACCAGCATAGTTACTAGTACATAAAAAGCGAATGGTGACAGTATGTTAACATGCTGTAAATGAATAAGAGTTAGCAACACTTATAAGCAGCCGCGGGCCGTGGAGGGAGTTACGGTGGGGCAGGGAGGCGGGGAGGGGGAGGGGCAGGGTGGAGAGGGCTCCACCCTGCCCCTCCCCCTCCCCGCCTCCCTGCCCCACCGTAACTCCCTCCACGGCCCGCGGCTGCTTATATCTCACCCTCCCTAATACACATATTATATTATTTGCTAAGAAGGTCTCTTTGTGTTGGTTTAGGGCGTGCCCATACTTTAGTGTCTTAGATTTGAAGGAATCACATCAGCATACACCAGCTCTCTCTTCATGTGAACCGCATCAACTGTTGTGTATGTGTGTTCGGCAAAGCAATATAAAACCCGCCTCATGCCCAGAATTGGCAGAAGTTGCACTTATGTTATGAGTATGAAGTCGTGGAGATCAGACCTCATAACAATTCTGTATCGTGTTGTTCTTGAAACTTCAGCACTCGCTGTACAGATATAGTTTAACAAGCAAAGCAGATAGTAGAGCAAGAACATATTATTCTCATGTAAACCACGATGAACTACTAGGTTGAAAGCTAAAGCAACAACTAAGTGTCGTGTGCAGAAGTTGCAAAAAAGGAAAAATGGCGTTTAAACCGGTAATGAGCCCATGCTAACTTAACACGGTGTAAAGATATCCAGGACCTAGATGACACCTCCCCATGATCCGGAAACAAACTGAATAAGATAATAGAAGTGCCATCTCATGAGAGCAGATTGCAAGTTTATATGTGGATGGTCCGCAAGGTAAAGCATTAAAAACTAGGAAAATTTAATGCTAAAGAAAACTAAAACAGCCAAGTACTTTATCGAGTCTTAAGCCAATAGGCAAGCTAAATAATAAAAACTTGACAAATAAGTCAATGAATTGTCAATGAAATGCTAGTACTCAGCATATCAAACATGAAAAAGGTCTATGACATAACTGTGTATGCAAAATAAGCTGCAACAGCCTCCAATAGGAAGTCACCGTCTTCATCCGAAAAGAGTTCAGCCATCCAATTTAAAAGCGGAAAAGAACATACGTGCTCTCCCAGCACCGGATCCTCTATCACCATCAGAGGACAGCTCGGTGGGTTTTCAAGAAAGCTCTGTTCCAAGAAAGACTGTGTTGCCGCCAGTAAATTCCAGGGACCAATTAGTCCATGCATCAATGCCACAGCCATAATCCTTTCGCCAGGACAAACCAACTCGTGAGTAATGATAGGAGTCATCAGCTGATTAAAGTCGACGTCAGGAGAAACCGGTCCGCAGAGACACAAATCAATGGCCCAATAGAAATCACAGGTCAGGCAGTGAAATACAGGCTGGACAAAGGTGAAGTAGGAGAATCGAAAAGATAATCCATATGCCGTGCTTAATATCGCCAACGGCATTGTGCCATAATATTCTAGCATGCGATTGCGGAACAGTGTCAGCAGCTGCAGGGCGGGAGCTTGCACAGGAGGGACATCCATATTTAAAAATGTAAAAAAGCACAAGAGCGTCCGCTGGTAATGCAAGTAAAAATGGGAATCCACGAAGCAGAGTGGAAAAAATAGAATGAAAGAAAGCAGGGATGACTCCAAAGATTTTCTCAAATGAAGTCACGAGACCACTGGTAACAACTTTAAAAAAGTGCGCCAGGGCCTTTGTGGAGGACGCGTTAAAGATAGTCCGAACCATCTTGCTGAAATGGAAAGGCAAATCTGTATTGAAAAGGGTCTGCACCTCTGTACGGGTGTTCGCTATGTGAAGCACGAAAGTTTCACGGGCCGAACTCAAGGCCACCTCTCTCTGAGACAAAAGAGCTCTTATTCTTGCCATGCCGTTGAAATCTGCTCCCAAGGTTGGTATTTGTGGCGAGATTGAAAACTCCCTATGTTCATGTGTGGGAGGAAATAGAACATTTCTGCAGCAAATAACCCGTTCACTTACTGTTACGATAAAAGGAATACTTTTAATTAACCCAGAACAATCTTCATTATTGAGCATCAAATAACTACCATTTTCCAACAACTTGAACGTGGGGATGATAGCAGGAACTGGCGTGCCTTGCAACACGCAAGCCATATTTGGTCGGTGTTTGTTGCATGAACCGTGTAACTGTATGTGCCTACACATTAGTGAATGATGTGGCGTCTCAGTGCATTCCTCTCCATTCAGATAAACTTCTTGATCATCTTTGAAACATCTGTATGTGTATGGAAGCGACCAGACCTCATGAAGAAAAGCACTACCTAAAGGTTCATAACGACCTATTGGTATATATTTCATACAATTTGAAAACTTATATAAAGCAAAAGGCAGCGTTATTAAACCGTGGATAAGGCACGTTGCCAAAAAACCCGCAATCCTCTGCTGATGATGTCACTGAGCATGTCATGAATGATGTAATATGTGACATCATCAGCAGTGGATTACGGGTAATAGTATCTCTAGTTTACTCCCTTATAGCTGTCTTTCTTTTAACATAAGTGTCTGTTTCCTTCCCTTATACTTACTGTTCTTTTTTTTAAAAAAAATGTTTGGTTCACTTCCGGTTCGCGTACCGGCGAGCGAACTGGGAAGCGAACTACGAGAAATAGAGGTTGGCACAGTTCCAAATATTGTACCAATTTTTTAATAACGGGGAGGTAGTTCTGAAAAGAACTTTCTTTTTTATTGTTTTTGTTGTTTTATATTTTTTTTATTATTTTTCTGAACATTTTTTTATTTTTTTTGAATTTTTCTGAACAGTTTTATATTTTTTTGGGTTTTTCTTGGAGGGGGCAATGAAAACGATTCATTGTAAAGGGCTCAACAGGAGCAACAAAACAAAAAAAAAGTATTTATTATTTTGGGCGTTTCGTACAAACTTGCATATGATAGTCAATAGCTCTGTTGATCAGAGTGATGCTTCTTTCTCCGTAGCAAATGAATCCATCGCAATGTACGCAGACGTGTTTTACTTCACCAAATCTCATTTGTATATTTGGCACTATCTCCCTGCCCTCTGGTCCCGTTACTTCCGGTACAACAGATCTTCTGGCCATAATAGGGAGATTATCTAGGTCGTTCCGAAACTGTGCAGCACTGTAGTTGTTAGGATGCCACCTAGTCATATGGCGATGCATTGTGTAGTTTCCGAAACTGTATTTTTTCTCGGTCCCTCTGGACAGTCTATCTTGACATATAAGGCAAGTTACGTATCTTGCATTTACTTATTTCTGACCTTTGGGAATTTTAAAAAATTGCCAAATGAAGTTTTCTTTCCGGTGAGACGTCCTGGGCTCCTCAGGCAAAAACTGCCTCTCTTCGTGCTCGTCGTCCTGTTCCTCTTCTTCCTCTTCTTGTTGAATTATAACTTGAGCAGGTGGTCCACTCTTCCTTGGATGTGGTGGAGGTGGTGGGGAAGCACCAGCTGAAGCTACTAAAGAAGCCATTGCTCACTGGTAACAAAGGGTCTTTCTCTCACAATGATGAAAGTCAGAGTGAGGAAAGAAGGAGGGATTTTCATCATTTGGGAAAAACAAGAGTTCTCAACCAATGAAAAGTGTTCATTTTAGATTATGTGACCTAGTCTTACATCATTAGGAAACCAAAAGTGAAATGAACCAATGAAAAGTGTTATTACCAAGTCACATGACCTGCTGTGTTTACGTTAAGCGCTTTGCAGGGCCTCCCGGTTTGCTTCCAGAAACCTGCGCTTTGCGACTCGCTTCGCGTACCAGTTCGCTAACGTAGCACGTCATATGACGTATCACGCGACAACGTGAAACGTCATGCGGACGGGAGGCGTCACGATGTTGTTTTCTAACGCGGCAGTTGCGGTAAAGAAACGTTTACCGGCTCGCGGTCTATTTCGCGGCATCAAGGTCAGCTAACGGGAAGCTTCCCGATTCGCGAAGCGGGAACGAAGAAAAAAAAATATTTAAAAAAAAAATTATTCATAAACATATAAAATATATTTTTGGATTTAAAGAAGAATACATTTTACAGCTACAGATATTAGCTGTTAAAAAACCAATGAAATTCACTGAAAAAACCATAGGTTATAGACCATATATAGTTAGGAATTAGCATTTACAAAACCTTGAAAATTCACTGAAAAAACCATAGGTTATAGACCATATATAGTTAGGAATTAGCATTTACAAAACCTTATTTTACTCACACAAAACCATTGAAATTCCATATATAGTTAGTTGCACTAACTATATATCGCGCACCCGCAATCCACTGCTGATGATGTCACATATTACATCATTCATGACATGGTCAGTGACATCACTGATGACATCACTGATGACATCTCAAATGACATCACTGATGACATCTCATTTGACATCAATGACCACATCACTGATGATATCATTCATGTGACAATACAATGCATCTCCTCACATTTTAATATAACCTCTGTTTCACCCAGTGTTAAATACAGAGTATAATTTTTGAAACCATTGACACACCAATACTAGTTACTACATACGCACTCACTGATTCCTATGTCTACACACACATTCACTCATTCACCCATACAATCATTCATACATACAATCACTCATCTTTACAACACTATCATATGCACTCATACACCTATACAGACACTCACAGTCTGCCACTCATCCATGGAGTTACTCACACACCTAGTCAGTCCTGTAAAGAATCAATGACACTTCCATTTTCTTGTCTATACAGTTAAACATAGAGCACCTTACATTTTCAAACATATACTAACACATACTTACCTTCTTATACAATCATTGATACAAGTACACATTGATCTGCACAGAGTCACACACCTCCCAGCCAGCCACACACACACTCAGTCTCCCATACAAATACTTGGACAATCAATCAGTAACCCATATAGTTAATCATATAGCTACTGATCAACACATGCAGCAGTTTACAGAACAACAGACATAATGATGCACAAATTAAGACAGTTTAGTCACTAACCCATGCACTCAGTGAGACACATTTAATCACTCACTCATACATTCAGTCATGCACCTACTAAATCCTTTGTCCAGACACTTATACTTCCACTCATTCTTCAATATGTAAGACACATTTTAACTTTACAGAAACATACAGTCACTGGATGTTGTCATCAGTGATGTCATCAGTGATGTCATCAGTGATGTCATTTGAGATGTCATCAGTGATGTCATCAGTGATGTCACTGACCATGTCATGAATGATGTAATATGTGACATGATCAGCAGTGGATTGCGGGTGCGCGATATATAGTTAGTGCAACTAACTATATATGGAATTTCAATGGTTTTGTGTGAGTAAAATAAGGTTTTGTAAATGCTAATTCCTAACTATATATGGTCTATAACCTATGGTTTTTTCAGTGAATATATATATATATATATATATATTCACTGAAAAAACCATAGGTTATAGACCATATATATATATATATATTCACTGAAAAAACCATAGGTTATAGACCATATATAGTTAGGAATTAGCATTTAAAAAACCTTATTTTACTCACACAAAACCATTGAAATTCCATATATAGTTAGTTGCACTAACTATATATTGCGCACCCGCAATCCACTGCTGATCATGTCACATATTACATCATTCATGACATGGTCAGTGACATCACTGATGACATCACTGATGACATCTCAAATGACATCACTGATGACATCACTGATGACATCATCCAGTGACTGTGTGTTTCTGTAAAGTTTAAATATGTTTTAGATATTGAAGAATGAGTAGATGTATAACTGTCTGGACGAAGGATTTAGTAGGTGCATGACTGAATGTATGAGTGAGTGATTAAATGTGTCTCACTGAGTGCATGGGTTAGTGACTAAACTGTCTTAATTTGTGCATCATTATGTCTGTTGTTCTGTAAACTACTGCATGTGTTGATCAGTAGCTATATGATTAACTATATGGGTTATTGATTGATTGTCCAAGTATTTGTATGGGAGACTGAGTGTGTGTGTGGCTGGCTGGGAGGTGTGTGACTCTGTGCAGATCAATGTGTACTTGTATCAATGATTGTATAAGAAAGTAAGTATGTGTTACTATATGTTTGAAAATGTAAGGTGCTCTATGTTTAACTGTATAGACAAGAAAATGGAAGTGTGATTGATTCTTTACAGGACTGACTAGGTGTGTGAGTAACTCCATGGATGAGTGGCAGAGTGTGGGTGTCTGTATAGGTGTATGAGTGCATATGATAGTGTTGTAAAGATGAGTGATTGTATGTATGAATGGTTGTATGGGTGAATGAGTGAATGTGTGTGTAGACGTAGGAATCAGTGAGTACGTATGTAGTAACTAGTATTGGTGTGTCAATGGTTTCAAAAATTATACTCTGTATTTAACACTGGGTGAAACAGAGGTTATATTAAAATGTGAGGAGATGCATTGTATTGTCACATGAATTATATCATCAGTGATGTGGTCATTGATGTCAAATGAGATGTCATCAGTGATGTCATCAGTGATGTCATTTGAGATGTCATCAGTGATGTCATCAGTGATGTCACTGACCATGTCATGAATGATGTAATATGTGACATGATCAGCAGTGGATTGCGGGTGCGCAATATATAGTTAGTGCAACTAACTATATATGGAATTTCAATGGTTTTGTGTGAGTAAAATAAGGTTTTTTAAATGCTAATTCCTAACTATATATGGTCTATAACCTATGGTTTTTTCAGTGAATTTTCAAGGTTTTGTAAATGCTAATTCCTAACTATATATGGTCTATAACCTATGGTTTTTTCAGTGAATTTCAATGGTTTTTTAATAGCAAATATCATAAGCTGTCGAATGTCAAGTACGTGGTAAGTGAAAACATTTTCGTGTTTATGCACACTGATCTGCTTTGAATGGTGCCCCCCCCCTCATTTCTATTAGGAGTACTCTCTCTTTGCAGATAGTGAAAGGTAGTTAACGCAGGCCTTTGCCCCCGTTTTAATCCGTCGTGCCTGCTTCTCTCTCCATTTGATTGATTGTTATCCAAGTATTTACTGTTTTAGAATTAGTTCTCTTTGGTTCATTCTCTATTTACAAACAAACACAGAGTCGCAATACTCTGTTTAGTCTTTGCAGATAACGAAAAATCGTGTAAAAAAAAAGAAAAGGAATCGAGCAAAATCAGTAGGCCACTAATGGGATCTCTTTTTGACCTCGCTAAAATAGAAACATTAGGAACAACCCCTCATGACAAATACAAAACTAGTGAGATGAACTGAACTCCACACAATGATGGCTGCAAAACAGCTCGGCTCCGCCACCCACCCCGCCCAAAATAACGATAAAGAGCGGCTGCCATGATTGGTTGCGGAATGGCCACAACGGAGCTACGAAATGGTGCTGCTCTCATGCTAACCCCAGCTTCGGTCTGAAACATCCAGAAACACTGTAGACTACCAATTCGATCAGTTCCGGTAGCGCCCCAATGTAACCCGGTAGAGAAGAACTAGCCCTCCCCTCTTTGACTGATGGTTCTTGTTGCCTGTCCCTTCTGTTGTCATTTAACAGAACTATTTAGCCTGCTGAAAGGGGTTGTGTTTCGACCGCTGGTTGGTGGAGACATTTTGACTATATTCTGGACCTGCGTTGTCGCGTAATGCGTCATATGACGCGCCGCGTTAGCGCATCCGGAAGTCATCCGGGGCGCGCAGCGCGTAACGTAAGCATAACAAGTCATGTGACTTGTTAATAAAACTTTTCATTGGTTCATTTTACTTTTCTTATTCTAATGATGAAAGCCTTGGTCATATCACCTAAAAATTACGCTTTTAATTACTTCCGAACATTATTTTCTCTTAAATATATGTTATAATGTTCCAGGCTAATGTACTTTCCCGGAAATTTTACAACTGTCCTGCAAGTAAAATATATTCTTTTTTCGAGAAAAAGAGCGTTTCTTCGTCCCATGACGGAGCCGTTGAGCAAAAGAGGGTCGACCTGCTGTCTTAGTCGCCGATACGCCTGAATATGAGATTCTTATCGATCACTTTATGTTGCAGGAATAGAAAACACAACAGCCCTTGACCATTTATCTTTACTGCGTTCCTTCGTATTATACCTTTTACCCTTCATGTAATTGGTCTGCTTTATTTCACTTGCCTTTTAATGATTCTAAAACAGTGACTATTATTAAAAACTTTACCAATGTATACACTACTACCATGTTTTCTTTTAAAAACCTTTATTGTGAAAATTTCATTATACAAATACGAGCCTATAACCACGTGGGCCTGCCACGGAGCAAACTGTAATCGTATATGATGAATAGACATTTACACTGTAGAGGAACGTAACGGGCGGGCCATTAGGTTGCAAAAACTAAGGTGTCTAACAGTTACGGAATCGGTGGACGTACATTTTATAATTAAAATACGACAGGGCCAGTTACAATAAAATTATCTAGATATACATTTGCGGGCAAGTACCATGGGTGACGTTAATTCGAATTTTCAACAGTACAGTAATCAATAACACATCAGAACTTAATATCAATAGGGATGTCGAAATATTCAATCAATTCTCGTCCCCGCCCGCCATGTGCTTCAAAACTGCATACGTATCTCGTGATTTCAAGGTTCTGCAACCAGTACACAACAAGGAGTTACGAGTCCCATTTATTCCGGCGCCATTTTGGGCGAGGACGGGCAGGTCCAGGATATAGTCAAAATGTCTCTACCAACCATCGACTATGATGATGTTCATATGCTGTATTTATTAGAGTAACACTCATCTGCCCACATGAAATTAATTTACCACAATCTAAACATGTCATTTTAATCTTTCCAAAGTTCTTCTAAATATTTGGGACCGTTTCCCTTGCCTCTGAAGCTCTCAGTGCCACTTCTTTGATGAATGTACTAGCAGGTCAGGGGTTCTCCTCCAAATCTCTCTTTTATGCAGCACTATAATTAATTGGTGCCACCTCTCCATATGACGATGCATGGTATAGTTACCACAACTATATTTTTTTTCGGTTCCTCTGGAGAGTTCATCGTGGCAGATGAAGCGTGTAACATACCGGGCATTTACCTTTTTTTGCATGTACAGGAAAGGAAAAAAAAATCGAGCGTCCGAGTTCTAAGGTGTCCCAGGGCCATTTTAGTGGACCAGGCCCAAATCCAAAGAACAGCCATCTCACAGGCTAATGGGGCGACCCACGCCGAGTTTCAGCATTGTAGGATGACCACACAAGTACAGCAACTTGCTAGACATCACCTCGGTGCCATCCGGATCTCGGCGCCCCACTGCAGATGAAGTGCCTCTCAACTATGAAACCACCACGGTGACATCCGGATCTTGGCGCGTTGTGCTGCCTTCGGCCTATTCGCACATCGGTCCGCTACTGACGCCATCTCACAGGCTAATGGGGTGACCCACGCCGAGTTTCAGCATTGTAGGATGACCACACCAACTTGCTAGACATCACCTCGGTGCCATCCGAATCTTGACATCTCAACGCCTAGTGGTATCTTCCATACAGAAAATATTGTTACGCTGCCTTTGGCCCCATTCGCACATCAGTCCGCAACTTAGACATCACCTCGATTCCATCCGGATCTTGGCATCTCAGCGCCTTGTGGTGTCAGTCAGAAAATATTGTTGCGCTGCCTTTGGCCCCATTCGCACATCAGTCCGCTACTGACACCATCTCACAGGCCAATAGGGCGCCCCACGCCGACTTTTACCATTGTACGATGGCCACACCAGTGGCACAACTTGCTAGACATCACCTCGGTGCCATCCGAATCTTGGCATCTCAACGCCTAGTGGTATCTTCCATACAGAAAATCTTGTTACGCTACCTTTGGCCCCATTCGCACATCGGTCCGCAACTTAGACATCACCTCGGTGCCATCCGGATCTTGGCATCTCAGCGCCTTGTGGTGTATTCTCTTCAGAAAATATTGTTGAGCTGCCTTTGGCCCCATTCGCACATCGGTCCGCAACTTACACATCACCTCGGTAACATCCGGATCTTGGCATCTCAGCGCCTTGTGGTGTCTTCTACTCCGAAAATATAGTAGAAAATATTGTTGCGCTGCCTTTGGCCCCATTCACACATCAGTCCGCTACTGACACCATCTCACAGGCCAACAGGGCGCCCCACGCCGACTTTTACCATTGTACGATGGCCACACCAGTGCCACAACTTGCTAGACACCACCTCGGTGCCATCCGGATCTTGGCATCTCAGCGCCTTGTGGTGTCTTCAAATCAGAAAATATTGTTGCGCTGCCTTTGGCCCCATTCGCACATCGGTCCGCTACTGACGCCATCTCACAGGCCAACGGGGCGCCCCACGCCGACTTTCAGCATTGTAGGATGGCCACACCAGTGCGGCAACTTACTAGACACCACCTCGGTGCCATCCGGATCTTGGCGCGTTGTGCTGCCTTCGGCCTATTCGCACATCGGTCCGCTACTGACGCAAACTCACAGGCCAACGGGGCGCCCCACGCCGACTTTCAGCATTGTAGGATGGCCACACCAGTGCGGCAACTTACTAGACACCACCTCGGTGCCATCCGGATCTTGGCGCGTTGTGCTGCCTTCGGCCTATTCGCACATCGGTCCGCTACTGACGCAAACTCACAGGCCAACGGGGCGCCCCACGCCGACTTTCAGCATTGTTGGATGGCCACACCAGTGCGGCAACTTACTAGACACCACCTCGGTGCCATCCGGATCTTGGCGCGTTGTGCTGCCTTCGGCCTATTCGCACATCGGTCCGCTACTGACGCAAACTCACAGGCCAACGGGGCGCCCCACGCCGACTTTCAGCATTGTTGGATAGCCACACCAGTGCGGCAACTTACTAGACACCACCTCGGTGCCATCCGGATCTTGGCGCGTTGTGCTGCCTTCGGCCTATTCGCACATCGGTCCGCTACTGACGCAAACTCACAGGCCAACGGGGCGCCCCACGCCGACTTTCAGCATTGTAGGATGGCCACACCAGTGCTGCAACTTGCTGGACACCACCTCGGTGCCATCCGGATCTTGGCGCGTTGTGTTGCCTTCGGCCTATTCGCACATCGGTCCGCTACTGACGCCGCCTCACGTGCCAACGTATTTTCTCCGCATTTTACACCCTATGCCGCATAACAGGTCATGTGACTTGTTTATAAAACTTTTCATTGGTTCATTTTACTTTTGGTTTCCTAATGATGGAAGGCATGATCATGTGACCTAAAAACAACACTTTTCATAGGATGAAAACTTTTTTTTTTCCCCAAACGATGAAAGCCCCACCTTGTTTCTGGATGTTTCAGACTGAAGCTGGCGTCAGCATGAAAGCACCACCATCTCGTAGCTCAGTCGTGGTCATTCCGCGAGCAATCATGGCAGCCGCTCCCCACCAGAAGCCTGCAGGAGTCGGAGCCCCCAAAACTTTTGATGAATTCTCAAGGCGGAGGGGACGCTTTCGAGAATGGGGTCCAAGACCTAGCAGACAAGCGTCCGATTTCCAAGGTGTCCCAGGGCCATTTCAGTGGACCAGGCCCAAAAAGGAAACAGCCTGCCGCCATTTTGAGAGTCCTGTGACAGCCGCCTATCGCTGCACCGCAAGAGTGGGCGCAACTCAGCTGAATTGCGGCTTTTGACACAGTGGACCAAAAACGGACGGAATGGCAACTGAAACGGTAAAGGGGCGCCCCACTACAACAGATGACACTCCACCTGGAGAGGCCCGTTCACGCCGCCTCCCCCGGGGCGCTCCACGCCGTTATTCGGAGCAGCATTGTAGGATACCAAAACCAGTGCGGCAACTTACTGGACATCACCTTGGTGCCATCGTTCTGCTGCCTTGGAACTATTCGCGCAACAGTTTGCTACTGATGACCCACCCCCCGCGACGCCCCATGCCGTTATTTGCTGGGTGGCAACTTACTAGACATCACTTTCGTGTCATCTAGATTTCGGCGCGTTCTGCTGCCTTGGAACTATTCGCACAACAGTTTGCTACTGATGACCCACCCCCCGCGACGCCCCACGCCGGAAATCTGGACGTTGTGCTGCGTTGGGACTATTCGCACAGCCGACCGCTACTTCGTTGTTTTTCCCTAAAAATGTTTATATGTTATTACTATTTTTGTTTTCTTGTATATATTTATAAATTATTAAAGTTTTATAATCTTACTACTTTGTCGGAGTGCTATATATTTTTAATGTGACACATAATTGTAAAAACTTTGATGTACAAACAGTCATCCCTGGAATCTTCCGCTTCAGGCTCGGTCCCCTCCCCAATCACAATACAGGATGGTTTTCAGATAATAGCAACGCTTCTGCTGTGACGGATCTCATCGAGTGTTGGCCTTGATCTACTATAACTCCTTTGAAGAGGGGTGATTCTTTACAGCTGTGGCCATAAACTACATCTGCAGGGCTAGCTGATACCCTAGGACCAGCCTGGACAATTGGACACAGAGGAAAAGGAGTGTCAGAGGGTGCGGTAGTGAATAGGGCGAAAGGGAGGTGTCGGGCGGGCACAGGGTGTGATTCTCAGGGAACAGCAGCGCAGATGGGGGAGGTTTATTACCCATGCATAAGACAGAGAGCGGGGGTGACCACTGCCTGGGGGAGATGCTTGCGAGGGTGGGGAGCCATGCTAAGGATCGACAGCGTGCACAGAGTGGGTCTGGTCAAGGCATCTAAAATGGCTGCCGTGCACGACAAAAGTGTGGCATTTGAAAAAAGACAAGATGGCGCAGACAATGTTTTTCAACACTTCCTGATTTCCTTCGAATCGAACGTTAACAGACGTTGGGGCATATTACCAAAGTTAAGCGATATTTATCCCTAACGATGCTTAGCAACGATTTTTTTACCGTCAGAAATTATCGCAGATAAACCTTGCTATTATCAAGGTTTATCGGAAATACGATAAAAAACGACCGCAATGCATTAATATCGCTGAAAACTCAGCGATATTCATGCATTACCGAGCTAATGCTCTTAGCCATGTTATCCACCTCCCATTGGATAACATGGCTAAGAACTGCTCAGGGCAGGTGGTAGCTTTTGGAGATATTCGCCCTTATCTCGAATATTTCCAAAAGTTGATAATAGGAGATAGCGATGTTAGCGACTGT
Organism: Lissotriton helveticus; assembly: GCF_964261635.1. Lineage (NCBI taxonomy): Eukaryota > Metazoa > Chordata > Amphibia > Caudata > Salamandridae > Lissotriton > Lissotriton helveticus. The sequence continues at coordinate 178,989,108 of NC_136059.1, read as the reverse complement.
TTCAAGTCGCTAACATCTTGGCATGCCCACTTTGCATGTCATTAGTGATAAATATCACTCACATGCAAAGTGGGGCCCAAGATGGTCGCTATCTTCTACTAGCCGTCGCTAACTGGTGTTAGCAACAGCTAGGTAATACACATATAATTTTATCTCCGCGAAGCGGAGCGCTGTTACAGATATATATCTTGTTTCTGAACGTTAATTTCTCAAAATGCACTGAAGCACATATATTGAGACCTAGCAAAGGCACATCGGGCTACCAGTCCCTACAATTTTGCCAAGTTTCGTGCAAATCCATTCAGCTGTTCGATCCTACCGAGAGACAAGATGGCGGCCGCTACGGACTGTTTGGAATGTTTACAGACACCGGAGAGCCAATCAGCTTCGCTTCGCAAAGCTCCGTAACGCGAAAAGTACGCGAAGCGGTGCGCTGTTACAGATATATACCTTTTTTTGAACGTTAATTTCTCAAAATCCACTGGAGCACATATATTGAGATCTAGCAAAGGCACATCGGGCTACCAGTCCCTACAATTTTGCCAAGTTTCGTGCAAATCCATTCAGCTGTTCGATTATTATTATTTTTATTTTTTTTTGCCCCGCGGGGCCCTTTTAAAACCTCCACATCAAACCTAGGGGGTGAGCGACAATGTACTATGCCCCCTTATGGTCATTTGCCCCTTCGCTTTGGCCTCCTCTTGTCTCTCGATCCTACCGAGAGACAAGATGGCGGCCGCTACGGACTGTTTGGAATGTTGACAGACGCCGGAGAACCAATCAGCTTCGCTTCACAAAGCTCCGTTGCGCGAAAAGTACGCGTAGCGGAGCGCTGCCCAGTCCGCTGTTACAGATATATATCTTTTTTTGAACATTAATTTCTCAAAATCCACTGAAGCACATATATTGAGACCTACAAAAGGCACATCGGGCTACCAGTCCCTACAATTTTGCCAAGTTTCGTGCAAATCCATTCAGCCGTTCGGGCTAAAAGTGAGGCCAACCGCCCTATGGAAATTAACATGGGAAAAACGCGTTTTGGGACCCCCCTTTTTTCTCGGCCCCCCCTTGACGAACCCCCCCAAAATTTTCAGGGGCTGCTCAGAAACAAAATGTGCCATTTTCCTGAAAATTTCAGCCAATTCCGTCCACAAACGCCAAACTTATTAGACATAGAATTTTCAAAAAACCCATAGAGAAAAAATCCTAACTATATATACCTACTGGCGACCGCCAGTAGGTAATATATATATATTACCTACTGGCGGTCGCCAGTAGGTAGTTATAGTTAGGACCTAGTTTCCATAGGAAATCATCAACATTCTATTTGGATTAACTTTGGCCCTGGTGGATGAATCTTTGCGAATTTCTTAAAGAAGATGGCTCGGTCCGCTGCGCTCCTTCCCTGAAAATTTGGGGGGGATTGGTGAAGTGGGGGCTGAGATAAAAGGGGGGTCCCAAAACTTGTTTTCTCCATGTTATTTTCCATAGGACGTTTAGACACTGCTACAGGTCGAACGGCTGAATGGATTTATAAGAAATTTGGCAAAACTGTAGAGTCCGGCTCGCAGATTACGCTTTTTGTGGAATGGTGTAAATCCGTTCAGTAGTTGCTGAGAAAATTAAAGTCAAAGTCAATTATATATCTATAAGCGCAGACGGGTGCGCGCACTCAAGCGGCTGCGCGCGAGCGGAATTTTTTTTTGCTGCGTGACGTCTGTTAACGTTCGATTCGAAGGAAATCAGGAAGTGGTGACCGCCATTTTGTCACTGCGAGTAAATATATTGTCATTTCAAAGCGTTGGAACATGGAAAGGGGAGAAGGAAGAGATTGTTTTGCTGCGTAGGTTTTCTCAGGGTGTGCAGTAAGGTCCTTAAGGCGAAAATATATTTTTTTTTGGGGGGGGAAAAAGTGGAAATCGTCAACATTCTATTTGGATTAACTTTGGCCCTGGTGGATGAATCTTTGCGAATTTCTCAAAGAAGATGGCTCGGTCCGCTGCGCTCCTTTCCTGAAAATTTGGGGGGGATTGGTGAAGTGGGGGCTGAGATAAAAGGGGGGTCCCAAGTTCAAGTTCAAGTTCAAGTTTATTTGTTTGATTAATTAAAATCTTACAAAAAAGTACACTTTAAAATGTCTTCAACAATAAAAAGTTAACGAACATCAAGCAAATAATTTTACTAAACTTCTAAAAAGCGGAACTCTAAATAGAATTTGCCTTAAGGCCTTTTACAATCACAGATAAAAATTTTACAAAAGCGGAATTCATTAATAGATCGTTCGAATTTAGGCACGCCATTAGTGCTTGTCTACAAGTTCTTACACCTCGAGCATTGAATAACCGCCTGAGGATTACTTTCCTTTCTGCTTCTATTGTAGGACACAAACATAAAAGATGCAACATATTTTCTTGTCCCCCTTTACACAACCTACATATCGTATTGTTCTCAGTTAACTTCCACGGTGGCAGATGACACAAACCTGGCCATAGACCAAAGCGCACTCTAATAAATGTTCGCTTACTTTGGACAGACCAAGGAGTTTCTAGGTATTTTTGGACTTGTTTTTTCTTATAGTCATTTACAATTGGCCAAGAGTGTTTTCTTTTTACCAGTAGCTCTTTATCTTTTAGGAGCGATAGATGAATAACCAGTTTATTAATTGTCTTTTTAAAACTTTCCTGGGTGATAGTATTTTCCCAAATTGGTGTTAATCCAAGTTCTTCTTTTGCTTTGTTTAAGTATGCCCAGGCTTGAAGTTTCCTATTGTCTCTTACTTCTTTCCATAATATTTGAGACAATTGATTAACCTGGTCGTTTTTTACACGATTCCACACTTTTAGAATTTGGCCTTGCCGGGCATAAAGCTGATTATTCATCCCAAACTCCAGCCTTATTTGTGCCTGTGAGGCATTACATGGAAGGTTAAAAAGTATTTTGTAAGTTTTTGCCACTGCTTTGTTAATTAGTTCCGCATCCTTCCCGTTTAGGACTTCGGCACCGTATGTTAAAGTTGGTATTAGTTTGGCAGATATGATTTTTAATAAAGGACCATATGTCAAGGCGGTTAGTTTCTTTTGTATGGTTCTAAATGCGGCAACAAGGCTATTGGCTTTCCTGGTAATATCTTTCCTTTGAGGGAGAAAACTTCCACTCTCGTTGAATAGGACACCGAGATACCGATAGCTATTAACTTGTTCTAGTTGGGTTTGTCCCAGCATCCATTTATTTTTTTGTCTTCTGCTCCTTGTGACAACCATTATTTTTGTTTTTGTCTCATTTATTACCATTTGGTTATCCTTTGCATACCTAAGTGATCGATCAATCAGTCTTTGCAGACCTACTTTTGTGTGGCTCATCAACACCACATCGTCTGCATATAGCAAATTCGATATTTGTTTTCCCGCTAGCCTCGGTGGATGTGAATTAACTTCGTTCAGTGTTTCGGTGAGGTCGGCTATGAATAAGTTAAAAAGTAATGGTGCAAGGACACAACCCTGTTTGAGGCCGCGTGTCACCGGTATTTTATTCGATAATGATCGGCCGTCACCGACCCTCACCCTGACCCAGGTTTCAGAGTACAGTAGTTTGATAAGCTTCAGTAATGGGCCTGGGATACCAAAATCTACCAGTTTTCTCCATAGCAGGGTCCTATTAACAAGATCGAAGGCCGATCTAAAATCGACGAAACAAAAATAAAGGGACTGTTTAGCTAAAAGAGCTTTATCCGTTAAAACTGATAAGATTAAAATGTTAGTAGAAGTTCCTAAACCCTTAATGAACCCGGTTTGGTTTGGGGGTAGTATTAGCTTTTCTTTGACCCAATCTGAAAGAGTTAATAGTAAGAGACCCGCAAATAGTTTAGCGTCCGTATCTTGGAGAGTGATCAATCGATAGTTCTCAGGTAGTTGCCAATTACCCTTTTTGTAAACGGGTGATATTAGTGATCCTCTCCAGGATTCCGTTATGTGCCCTGTTTGGATAACTACATTAAATACCTTTGTCAAATAGGTAGCCCATAAGGCAGGGTCCTCTTTATAGACTGCAAATGGAATACCGTTTGGGCCCGGTGCTCCATCTTTTTGTCGCTTTATTAAATTGGCTACCTCGCTCTCTGAGAAGTTTTTCACCAGATCAATTTCCTGTTCCCTTTCAATGAACCCTGTATGATTGACGTCATTAGAGCGGAGATCATCTTCAACATATAAGGTCTTTTTGAGGAATTTTACCCAGTCCTCCTCTGTTATTGGCGACGCTATCACATGTTTATTGGGTCTGTTTATGGCATTAATTATTTTCCAAAATTCTCTGGAATTCGCTTGGTTACTTGCGTGGTAGATTTTTGCCCACAAGACCTGTTGAGTTTTGTTTTTTTCAGACCACAACAATTTCCTCAAGTTGCTGTTAGTACTTCTAAGTTGCTTTCTAATTTCCTCGTTAACCGGTAACCTGGTTAGCTGTTTCCTCAGTCTGTTACGAGTCCGCCTTACTTTTTTAATGGTGTATGAAAGATTAATATTAGTATCTTGATTTATTTTCTGCTTTAGTTGGGATTTCCTACAAGTTGGAGTACCTTCATCCAATTCGACTACCTTCTGGGTGAACTGTTCCCAATGTATAAGTATAGACTGGCTCGGATGTTCATTAAAACATTCTTGTACCAATATTTGAGCTTTTTTTTCAACCACATATTTTTTATCCGGTTTCCAAATGAGTTTCCTATGGTTAATTGTACAGATCTGGCCTTGTGTAGTTAAATAATTTTGTTTTTTTGGCAGTTCGAAATAGATTTCCAATATTTGCTGACTGTGATCACTCTCAATAACTTTTTTAGCCTATAGGAACCAATTTTATCAAAAATGTCTAATGACAATAATGTGAAGTCTATTCTAGATTTTGATTCATGATTGTAAAATGACCAGCCAGCTGGCTGATCGGTTGGGAACCTGCCATTTAGTGCTCGGAGACCCATTGCTTCTAAATCCATTAATAGGTTTTTTCCGATTGGATTTTGTTTGGTATTTATGTTGAGATCTAGAAGTTGCTCAGGAATCGACCATTCGTAGTTTTGAGAGTTGATAAAATCGTCCCGTGCCATTTGAATCAGCAAGTTTATATTAAAGTCCCCTGTAGCTAGAATCTTAACGGACGGGTCAAATATTATTTGTTCCAATAGGTATGTTACTATTGCGATACTTATGTTCTTGCGAGATGACTGGTTTGGTGGGATATATATGTTAAGTATTATTAATGCGTTCCTGTTGTTTTTTTGCTCACCGGTTACAAATATTATCTTAACTGCTTGTATGTTTGCGTTATTTGTGTCCAGCTGTTCATGCTTAATTTCCAAGTCAGTCCAAATGAATATTGCCAGACCCCCACAAGGACGTCCAAATTTGGAGTGTCTGATGGCGGGTACATAATATCCTTTATAACTTTGCAGAAAGAAAGGATCCGTTTTCCATGTCTCCTGTAGACATATGATTTGGTAGTGAGTAGACAAGGAATCTATTTCCGCGTTTTTGATTTTTTTTCCTAATCCATTAATGTTCCAAGAACATATAGAGACTGGGGGTCGAGGGTACCCCCTTTCCTCCCAAAAATGTTTCCGTTTATTTTCTTGTCAGTGGTCGTGTAGAGCACTCTTTATCCAGTTTTCGTTTATTCGCTTAGATTCTACAATTTTTAGTTCCTCCGTATTCTCCTCTTTTGCCTCCTGTGTACTACCCTGGTTTTTTTTTAATATGGAGTATACCAGATTCTTCTTTGGTTCTCTCGGAGCTTTTCTTGGGTGTTCTTCCTTTTTCAACGGTGTCGGGTAAGGTTTGGGGAGAGGTTTACTAATTTTTATCCCCCAACTTTGAAAAACTTCTTGTTCTAGCATGATTTGATCCACTAAACCGGCTGTATTTAACGTTATAACTGTGAGTGGTAGAGTGCCCTCCGGATTTTCTGCAAAAGCCACACATTCAATGTCTTTTGTTGTTACTTTTTCTAATGAAGGTATTGATTTCATTAGTTGAAGAATATTACCTCTATTCAGGATGTCGTTGTTGCCTCTAGACTCGTATAGTGGCGTCAGTATTATTTGTGACAACGTCTTCGGGAGTAGTGAGTCCGTATTATCTTCAGTTTCTTTTTGATGGGTTTTACAGATAATTAGTTTGCCTTGCCCCGTCTTTGTAATAGTTAATTCTTCTTTGTTACGTTGGTAATCTCCAATGACCGACATTTTATTTGTACATTGTAAGTTAGTCATGGTTACAACTGACTGTTTTTGAATAGGGACTATATTTTTGTTTTGTTGCAGGGAGTTCGTAGGTTCGTTCAGTGAGTTATTTTTTTCCTGACAAATTGTTCTCTGTATCCTTATATCTGAATGCTTTTTTTCCCCATTTAGCAGTGTAGTAGACTCTACTTCAGAAAACACAGACTTTGTTTCGTTCGAGTTACTTTGTATATCGCTTAGCTGGCCCCAAGAAATACATCCATTTCTTTTTTGAGCGCGTGTTACTTTACAATCCAGAGCCGTTTTTTGCCCCTCGTGATGCAGTTTTTTATTTTCCTTAGTATGTCTTTGCGCGAGCTGTTTTTGGTCTATAACGTCTTCTATTTTAGTTTCGTGGAATGCAAGTGGCTTATTATCCATATAATTTTTTGATGATTTGTTAAAGATGTCATAATATTTTTCATTCTTTTCCACTTTTTCGTGATGGGACGCCTCCACCTCACTTTTTTCTAACTCTATTTCTTCTTGTGATGATTCTTCCAGGTTCGTTTCCAGCGTTTTCTTTGAGGGTGGATATATTTTTACCATGTTATCATTTTTTTCCTTATTTCTAGCCTTACGAAGTTTTTTTCTTTGTCTCTTTGAAGTTTTATATCCTTGGGTATTATCCTTTTCCTTTTCTGTTTCAATACTTATTTTCCCGTGAGTTTTTTGCGTGATAGTTGGTGATAACTCTGTATCCCCATTCTGACCTATTGTATTTTCCGTTTGTTTTGGTTGAATGATTTCCACCGGCTCCCATTGCTTTTTTACTTCAGTATTAATATGTTCATATTTTGACTGCTGAGGTTGACATATTTCATCTTTGTTATTATTATATTTTTTGAGAACTAGATCTTTCACATCCTCTAGTATGGTGTTTACTACTTCAGGAATAGTAGACAGTTTTTTTTATAATTGGTTCGCAAGTGCATTCGAATTTATTAGTTTCTGCATGTTTTTGGGCTTTAGATATTAAGCGGTTTAGTTCAGTCAGTTTTCGGTCTATTCCGGTGACCGCATTAGCCATTACTCCCAGTATCTCAATTTGAGTATCCATTTTATTTGACTGATATGTCAGTGCTTCTAGCGTTAAAGTGGAAGTTTGGTAGAATATGTCCCATGTAGTTCCTGGGTCAATGTTAGTTGATTCTTGGAGTTTCCTCTTTTTCGTTATGTCCACTTTGACCTCTAATGGGAAAGGAATTTGCATTTCCTGTTCATTGTTTATGGTATTATTCGCAAGCTTTTTTAATGAAGTACATTCTGGTACATATGGTTTCATAGTGTCAATGTCATTATAACTTGCTTCTTGCGATTTCCTATTTTTTGTTATGTCAACTTCTAATGGTATTAGCTTCACTGATTCAATAGATTTTTGTTGCAGAAGGTTGATTTGTGCCGAGTCTTCAATCCCTCTTACGCCCTTATTTGTTATCTCTGCATTTTTTATCTGCAGTGGGGTGTGATGTGTTTGGTTCCTTCTTAGGTCAGAAATTTCGCATAGAGAGACCTTCTGGTTCATTTTGTTTATTGGATTTTTTTCCTCAGGTGATTCGGCTGGTACCTCTATGTCACTGTTTTTTCCCTTGAGGGTGAGAATGTTTAACGGTTCGATTGGTGTTTGTAATTGTTTTTTGGATGTGTCAGATTCCATTGACATTAATACTCCAGTTGGGTCAGCTAAGAAGTCGAATTTGTGCGGTATTTTAGTTGATCTTTCGAACATCCGAGCAATTGGTGAGATTAAGGTTTGGTTTGATCCGTTTGCTTTTATGTTTTGGACCTTAGATGCTTTGTTCTTCCGCACCTTCTTTGTCTGGGGGCCTGTTGATCTTTCCTTCCCAGAACTTATCCCCAATTGTCTTGGAATTGGAAAATTCACTTGAGTTGCAGCGACGTTGTTATCACCGTGCGGGCATCCGCGGTCACTCCTTCTTGCAAACTGTGTGTAAACTGCTGCCTTCAGAGTCCTCAGAATTTGGACTCGATCTCACACACGGGCAAGACTATAACGGCTGAACGTGTAGTGTTCACACCCTCAGCCTTCTGTCTAAGGCCCTGGCCCTTACTCTCACCCTCACCCTAACCCTCCCAGGCCTGTCTACCTTAAAAGGGACAGCTGCCGTTAGGGAGAGAGGGGGCGGAAGGGAGGAGTTGGTCAAAAAACTGTAATAGTGAGAAGAGCTCTCTTGAATTGAAAGGAGCAGGAATTGCGATCCTCCTCATAGATAGCTCGTAGGTAGCTCTTGAGGTGCCGGTCTGTGGTCTTTGCTATTGCTGTTCCTGTTGCTGCCGTGCCCCCCGGGCACCAGCCCCTCTCTCACTGCTCTGAGGGGGGTGTAAAGGGACTAGCACTGCCAGGTGCCTCTGTCACATCTGCTACCGCACCTCCTGCTGCTCCTGCTTTCTCCTGTCCTGCTAGCGTGTGGCTAGGAGATGTGGAGTGTGGAGTGTGGAGTGTGGACGGCAGATGGGCTGGCGGGCTGGCAGGCTGGCTGGCTGGCAGGCAGGACGGACAGGCAAAAATCATTTAAAGTCACCCCCTGCCCCGACCCCCAGATAGCCGGGAAGCTCTGGTTCCTCCTGCTGAGCCGAGCCGAGCACGCTACTGATCAGCTCACACCAACCGTCTGCACAGCTCACGGCTCCTGGCTCCTGGTGCAAAGCTGTGGCTCCTAGTGCAAAGCTGTAGCTCCTAGTGCAAAGCTGTGGCCCGCGCTCGTTCCCCCGGGCACACGGTGCCGCCGCCGCTGTAGCACCCGTCAGCCCGTCAGCCACGCACTTCATGGCGCTCTCTACATGGACCGCTGCATCAGCACAGGCTCGCGGGTTGCGGGTACAGTCCCCCCGAGATCCCGATACCTGATTCACACAGGCCCAGGTTGTTGCTGCCATTCTGCGGTGCTCCGGGCTTTCCGCGATTCACTGCCGTTCTTCAGGTACCGGCAGCCGTCCTGCGCTCGCTCGCTCGCTCTCACTGCACTGCAATGGTCTGTGCTCTGTGCAAAACCCGGACTAGACTTCCGGTATCCTGGACTCCCAAAACGTGTTTTCTCCATGTTATTTTCCATAGGACGTTTAGACACGGCTACAGGTCGAACGGCTGAATGGATTCATAAGAAATTTGGCAAAACTGTAGAGTCCGGCTCGCAGATTACGCTTTTTGTGGAATGGTGTAAATCCGTTCAGTAGTTGCTGAGAAAATTAAAGTCAAAGTCAATTATATATCTATAAGCGCGGACGGGTGCGCGCACTCAAGCGGCTGCGCGCGAGCGGAATTTTTTTTGCTGCGTGACGTCTGTTAACGTTCGATTCGAAGGAAATCAGGAAGTGTTGACCGCCATTTTGTCACTGCGAGTAAATATATTGTCATTTCAAAGCATTGGAACATGGAAAGGGGAGAAGGTAGAGATTGTTTTGCTGCGTAGGTTTTCTCAGGGTGTGCAGTAAGGTCCTTAAAGGCGAAAATATATATTTTTTTGGGGAAAAAAGTTCCGGGGTGCGCACTCGGGCGCGCACACCTATTTACAAGAGTGTGAAAATGGAGATAAATCAGAAGTTTGAGTGCTTTGATATAAGGTGGCTCTGAAAAGAGCCCTTGTGTTAATTGAGTTGTTTCTGCATTTATAAGTATGTACCGATGCAGAGTCTGATGTTGCAGAGGAAGATTCTGTTTCCCTCATCCGTGAAATGAACACCATCTGTCCTATAGATGTCTTGCATGTGGTAACGCAAGTTGTTGTGGTAAATAGAACCCATGCTATAATCTCTGAGGAAAGCAGAAACAGATTTATTTACATGTCTCCTTGCTTTCTCAATTTGTGCACAATGTTGATTGGACCAATTCCATTTCTGTCTTTGGCATATATTGGAATATACCAAGGCAGTTCGAGGAAAAAGTGTCATCAATTGTCGAAAGGTGTCTTTTAGAAGCATTTCCAGGCCTACCCCAGTCAATGTGCCTAGATTGTTCCCACCACAGTGCACAATTATAAGGTCTGGTTCTGGGAGATGCATAAAAGTTTTCACCAATGGTATTAATTGGTGACATCTTAATCCTCTTTGCCCAATCCACGTTATCTGCACATTTGCTAAATCAAGGTTGGAAATTCGTCTGCTTGCTGCATATTTTCCACTCCAGTGAATATAGCTGTGTCCTAAAAGCCAAACCTTCATTTTCAAGGCAGATGCACTCGTACTCTGATGGGTTCTGGAAGTGGAATGGCAGTTAGAAGCTGAAAGTCAGGATAAAAAAATGGATGAGGCTTGGTGTGGTTGAAAAACAAAAGATGATTGGTTGATTCTAATACGTGAAGATTGAAGACTACGTTGCATGTTAATGTTATGTAAAAGAAAAAGTAGTATTGGGTGTGAAAAAAATGACATGTAACAGAGCTGTGGATAGGCAGGTGTTTCTGGAGGGAAAACAGTGTTGTTAGTTTGCTGTAGAACGTTGAGATATGAACTTTTGACCTGTGCCTTCAGCCAGGTGCAGAATGAGGTGTTACCATGGAAACAGCCAGAGATGGCAGTGGGTGATGGGTGACTTTTATGTGACATTGAAAATATTGTGAGGGACAACGAACTGAAATGTATATTTGAATACAAAATTTTGCGGGAGGAAATATGATTGGCTGAAGAGACATATATGAGTCTGTATTGACTGGATATCTGTGCCATTGAATTTTGGTTGCATTGATAGCAGCATAATTGAGACTTCCGTCAAACGAATATCTATTTTGTGACTGTCACTGTTGTACATCGTACAAAGCATTGGTAAAGGTAAGTCTGTAATTGTTTGTTTTGTCATGTACCGTAAAAGAAAGGGTTCACGGGCTGTTATAGGCCTGTGGGTTCTAGTATGAGTAAATCAGGTCGACAAAAGAAAATATTAAGTTAGTACAGCTGAAGTTACGTGGAACACATAAATACTGTTTCAATATACAATCATTTTAGTTGAGATTATGGATTAAAAGAGAGAACGTGTATATTTGAAATGTTTATTCAGAAATGCACTGTTTTCAAGGCAAGTTTCTAATCTAATACGAGTACAGACATTGCAAAAAACTAAGTAATCGGTATAGCCACTAGTACATAAAATACAAACGGTATAGTTGATGAAAAAGATTTGCTATGTGGCGACATATTTACAACTTGATGCATCTAGGCAGATGTGTTATGCTGTAAAGTCCTGTGCCACATGAAACCTGCGTCAGGTTTCATATAGGCGTTTTGTTGCAGGTGGGCATTCATTTGCATGAAAGCCCTGTAAAACTAACACAGTGAAATTTAGAAGATTTCACTGAGTCAGCTTTATAGCATTCCTGAATCAAATCCTTACGCCTGTTTGACACAGGCATAAGGAGTGATGCACCATGCAATGTGTGGCTTGCTCCTGTGCATTGGAGTAGACATGTCATGCTTATGACGTGATTCCTGCAATGTGCTGCTTTTGCGGCACAGAGTCGTGACGCATCTGTGTTGTTTTTGGTCAATGGTGTTCCACATTGTAAATGCGGCACACCATGGGTGGCAGAGCAGCGGTGCACATTAACTGGTGCATCTCTGGGGATGCGCCAGTTAACTTAAATCTGCCCCTTTACATTTAGTATGAGCAGGGGACACAGAGTTGGTGAAGCTTATCCAAGGTTAAAAAGAGATGAGTCCTGTTCACGGAAAACTTGGACATAGGACTCACCTCCTCAGCATCGCTGGACATGGCTAAATAATAGCTGCAAAATATTACTCTTGTTAAACAATTTTACTATTATAGTCTCTGAGATTTGTCTCTTACTCTGCAACATCTCATTGTTGTTCTCTTTCTTTAAAGATAACGACAACATTAACCATGAGTGATAATGAGCAATCCGTTGATCTCGATCTTATCGTTGAACTTGTAATTGAAACATCAGTGGAAGTGGATCCCTTAGATGATTTAAATCCTGAGGATGATGAAGAACATGATGAGGATGCCGATTTGTCAGAATTGTATGACATAGGGTGGGAAGCTGACGTGCTTCAGCATATGGAACTATAAACATTTATTTTTTAAATTTACTGGAAATAAAAAGTGAAAATGTAAACCGTTTCATTTAAAATTAAACATAACTTGAAAAACAGGTTATGTGTAGTGTCTTTAATGAAATAGTCAAATATGCTCATAAAAATATTTCTAAACCAATGAAAAGCTTTATTAACAAGTCACATGACCTGTTATGCTTACGTTACGCGCTCCGCGCCCCGGATTGCTTCCGGGAAGCTTCGCGCCTCGCGCACCGGAGGACTTCCGGGTGCTCTAACGCGGCGTGTCATATGACGCATTATGCAACAACGCGATACGTCGTTGGGGCTCCACCGGAACTGATTGAATTGGTAGTCTACAGTGTTTCTGGAAGTTTCAGACTGAAGCTGGCGTTAGCATGAGAGCACCCCGTGGCTACGTCGTGGCCATTCTGCGAGCAATCATGGCAGAAGCTCCCCACCGGAACTCAGCGGGAGTCAGGTGCCCCGGTGACTCTTGTAGAATCTTCAAGGCTGATGGGACGCTTTTGGGAATGGGGCCCATGCCGTAGCAGTGAAGCGTCCGAGTTCCAGGGTTGTCCAGAGCCATCCTTGCAGGCCAGGCCCAAGTCTGTGGAGCCGACCGCCATTTCCTGAGCTCTGTGGCAGCCGCCTGTCGCTGTACCGCAAGAGTGGGTGCAATTCAGCCGGATGGCGGGTGAGACGCTGTAATAGCAAGAGCAGGCGTAATTGAGCTGGCCGAGCGAGGCAATGTGCTGCAGGAGCGGGCGCAACTCAGCTTGTCGAGTCAAGCGCTGGGGTGCAGCTGAGAAACCTCCACCTGGGGAGGTGGGGGAGGCTCGTTCGCGCCGCCTCTCCCTTCCAGTGCACCCTACGCCGTCTCCTGGCGGAGGTATATGTGATGGTTGGACCAGGGCACTGCAGGACGTGTCTTCAGGTCAAACGGATTGTGGGACAAGGTCCAGAATGGAAGAGTCACCAAAAGGTTAAAAGTTCCGCCGGACCCTGGGAGCCAGCCGTCTATGTCGAGTGAAGTGCTGGGGTGTAGCTGAGAAACCTCCACCTGGGGAGGTGGGGGAGGCTCGTTCGCGCCGCCTCTCCCTTCCAGTGCACCCCACGCCGTCTCCTGGCGGATGTATATGTGATGGTTGGACTAGGGCACTGCAGGACGTGTCTTTAGGTCAAACCTTCAAGTATGGCACCGAACATCCAGGACTTATGCCATTTGTGGAAGGCAGTTACATCGAAGAATCTCTGGGATCAAGCATATCCATAGTCCTCCCTGGGGTATTTGCACAACGGTCCTCCACCCCTAGGCCGCCAGCTATGCTACCTCGACAGGAACAGTGTCATGCATTTGGATCGATGTTGCAGCAGGCTGACATGTAAATAGTTATTTAATGAAACGTTTTACCCTGTTACTTTGTTGGTGTGTTGTATATATTTTTAATATTTGCATAGGGTTTGTGGTTATTTTGGGCGGGGTGGCTGGCGGAGCAAATTACCCTGAAAAAACCATAAGTTATAGACCATATATAGTTAAATATCCGAAGTCCTTCTGTGCACTCGATGGAGATACAGGTCGTCGATCAGAAAATGTGCTGGCCACCTCTAATGGTAATAGCGTGGCCAGGGCTTTTGTCGATGCCTCTGCAAATTGCACAGGGTGCATTTGTTTGACATGGCGCACCATGGTATGTATGGAAAAGGAATATTTTTTTGTTGGATTTCTTCTTGAGCGAAACGAGTCACATATCGTGCAGGTTACTTTTGGTGCATTTACTTTCTTTTGATCTTCAGGATAAGTGAAAAATTGCCAGATGAAAGATTCTTTTTTTCTTCTTAAAGGTAGTCGATCATTTTGGAAGTGTTGTTTTCATATTGCAGCAGGCTGGCATGTAAATAGTTATTTAATAAAACGTTTTACTCTGTTACTTTGCTGGTGTGTTCTATTTATTTATAATATTTGCATAGGGTTTGTCGTTATTTTGGGCGGGGTGGGCGGCGGCGCCGAGCTATGTTGCAGCCATCATGGCGTCGAGCTCGGTTTCTCTCACTAGTTTCATATTTCTCATGAGGGGTTGTTCCTAATGTTTCTATTTTAGCGAGGTCAAAAAGAGATCCTATCAGTGGCCTACTGATTTTGTTCGATTCTTTTTGTTTTCTCTAACGATTTTAAGTTAAAGTTTGCTAGTACGATACAGCGACTAGTCCGCATTTTATATATGTCTTTTTTATTAGGGGTGTCCTCCGGTGGAGTCGGACGATCTACCTCTAATAAACGGTAAGTGTTCCTCTGAACATACAACCTGGGCCTGAAAGTCACTGAGTGAAATATCATACATTACAGTCAGCCACTTTCAAGACGCATTCCTTCAGTATCTGGTCACGTACGCCATTTGGAAGTAGCGGTCTAATTCAGCGAAGTTTCAAAACGTGAAAAGGAGTAAAATATTAACATATGTGCTTTAGGCTGTACAAAAAATGAAAAACACATACAACAAAAACCTGGACCGTTCATATTTGCAATATTTCTGCGTACTATACCTTTTAACCCTTAACTAATCGAGCTGAGCCATTTCACCTGTATTTTAGTTATATCGGAAATAGTGGTCTTTTATTCGAAACTTACCAATCTACACGTGACAACTACGTTTGCTTTCAAAAATCTTTAATAAGAATGTCGGTGCACAAATACGGGCCTACAACCCGTGGGCCGGCCACGGAGCAGGCTGGAACTGTACATGTGGGGATACTTATTAGTGGAAAACCTAATGGAGTCGGTGGTCGTTGATTTCATAATAAAAAGTGCGACAAGTGCAATAAAATCATATCGAAACTTCAGTGTGAGCGAGTATCATAAGTGTTGAAATTCGAACTTTCAATAATCATGATGCGCCAAAACTTAACAACAATTCATTGTCCGAATGTTCAATCAGTACCCATCTCATGTCAATTCATTGTCCGAACACATAATCAGTACCCATCCCATATCAATTCATTGTGTTTGAAAAAAAAAACTGCATACATATCTCATGACACCAAGGCTGAGCAATCGGGGTACAACAAGGAGTTGAAAGTTTCATTTGTACCAGCGCCATTTTGGGTGTAGCCAGGCAGATCCAGGCATAGTCAAAATCTCCACCAACTCGTGGTTGGCCCAGAGCCTCTTTCGGCAGTCCATAAGTTCCGTTAAAGGGCAACAGAAAGGATCGGCGGTATGAACCATCAGTCAAAGGGGGAGGGAGGCAACAATTTTTTTCTACCGGGTCATACTGGGTTTTCACCGGAACTGATCCGAACTGTAGTCTGCAGGATTTTAGTCATTCAAACTGAGGCTGGCGCCAGCATGGGAGCGCCGACGTCTCGCGGCTACATTTTCATCGTTCCGCGGGCAATCATGGCAGTCATTCCCCATCGGGGGTGCCTGCGGGGGTCGGGGGCCCCCGTGGCTCTTATAGAATCTTCAAAGTCGAGGAGAACACTTCTGATTGTGGGACTCATTTCTTAACTAACAAGCAACCGGGCCATCCCTTCACGCCGGGCCCGCTCCTGCAGGGTCGACCGCCATTTTACGAGTTCCAGCAGTCACTGCATCACAAGAGTGGACGAACCCTTGTCGGGTGAGTGGAGCGTCGGGGGTGCCACTGGGGGCCTCCACCTGGGGAGGTGGGAGAGGCTCGTTCGCGCCGCCTCTCCCTGCCAGCGCACCCCATGCCGTTTTTCTCGGCGTTAATATTCATGATGGCCGGTCCTGGCGATGAGAGAGGGGGGGGTCGGAGGCATAGGCAAGACATCCCCCCCCCCCGGTGGCCTGCAAGGCGCCGCTTCAGGGCCGAACGGGGAGCTCATACCAAGCCGGGGCTGGACCAGGAGATACGGGGGGGTTGATGGCATGAGCAAGACATCCCCCCCTGTGTTGTCACAGCCATTATTGAAGAAAGAAGAGGAGGGGACGCCCGGATCCCGTCGGCCTTGGCTCCTCTTCTGGCCCACCTTATGCGACGACCTCCCCGGCTGACGGCTGGCAGCAGGACCCGCCCTACACGTGCCGAAGATATCGTCTTCAGGATGGGCGTAGCCGCGGACCTGTTGCACTTCGGGAGTTTCCAGAATGGGGGTAGGTATCTGCTGTGTGTATCTTTCTCATGTTACCGTTATTGGGGCGTGGCAGGCGGTGGGACAGACATGTTTGGAGCAGTGAGGGGTGGCGAAGCCTAGTTGCCTCGTGGCCGTCGCGATGTCAAGCTTGGCTTCTCTCACCATTTTCATGTTTCTTATTACGGGCTTATTTCTAACGTTTCTTATTTCTAGCGAAATCATGTGTTTTATCGTGAGCTATTTCTAGCGTTTTCCTATTTGTAGCGAAATGAAAAACCCATCAGTGGCCTACTGATTTTGCTTTCTTATTTCTTTCTCTTTTTTTTTCCTTTCTAGCGTATTTCATGCTAAAGTTTCTGTTAACAGGATACGGTGATTACTTCGTTATTGTTGCATATGTCCTTTTTATTAGGGGTGCCCTCAGGTCGAGCCAGATGACCTACCTCTAATAAATGGTCCGGGTGGAACTAGTTTACCAATCAGTGGGGAGTAGATAGGCACGAGAGATTACAACGGGGGACAAAGGTCCACATTACCTACCCTTCACTACTTGCAAAGATTAGACAGAATATTTCTTTTCTGCGTTATTTGCAAACAGGGAATGCCTCGAACGAACTATTCCTTGAACAATAAAATGTCCAAGTAATTAATCAATCAGTGGGGAGAAAAAATGGGCATGACGGATTACAATAGGGGACAAAAATCTGCATTACCTATCCTTCACTATCTGCAAAGGGGGGCAGAATATTTCTATTCTTCCCTGTTTGTAGACAAGGAATATCTCAAAGAGCAATAATCGATAAAAATCGATAACAAACAATCAGTGGGGAGAAAGATAGGCATGACGGATTACAATGGGGGACAAACGTCTGCATTACCTATCCTTCACTATTTGCAAAGAGAGAGGAACGTTCCTATTCATCTTGTCCTCACTGGTGGCCCCTCTAACCCCTGGTCCTCGGCCCACTGGCCCCTTTCTTTTGGTCCCCCACCTTCCCCGGTTCCCTCTGTCCGGACTCTGGGCATCAAGGTCAGCAATGACCTCTCGATGCATGCGCACATTAGTTCTGTTGTTTCCTCTTGTTTTCTCTCCCTCCGCCTCATCCGTAAGATCTCCCGGTTTTTTTCTGTTGATGCCCTTAAAGTTATCATCACTGCCCTCATCACATCCCGCCTGGATTATGGTAATGGCCTGTATGTAGGCATTCCTGCCTACGAGACCCGTCGTCTCCAGGCCATCCAGAACCAGGCGGCCCGTCTTGTCCTTCGTTTACCTAAGTTCTCTCACATCACTCCCGCCCTAAAAACCCTTCACTGGCTCCCCGTTCAGTTCAGGTCCCAGTTCAAACTTGCCTGCCTGGCCTTTAGGGCGCAGGCCCGGTCCGCTCCTCTCTTCATCAATTCTCTGATCTCCTCCCATGCCCCTCTTCGCTCCCTCCGATCTTCCTCCCTCTCTCTTCTTCACGTTCCCCGCTTCCGTAAGTCCCGCACAGGGGGCACTCGCTTCTCTGTGCGTGCTCCACAAATCTGGAACTCTCTTCCCCTCTCTATCCGCTCCATTCCCATTTTTTCCCATTTTCGGAAAGCCCTCAAAACTTTTTTCTTTCTTCAGGCTTTCCCGGGCTAATCTCTCCCGCACCAGTTAGGCAGATTCCGATGTGTTCCTCAGCGCCAGGAAGCCGCATGGCCACAGAGCGCTCTATAAATTTCTTTTTCATTTCATTTCATTTCATTTCATTTCATTTCATTTCATCGCTGTTTGCAAATAGAAAATGTCTCAAAGAGAACCAATATTTCAAGTACAATCAATCAATCAATCAGATGGATAAAACCATCCTACCAATCGGACGTAAAGACGTCCTACTTAACCTTACCCGGACCGGACCGTGTGGGCAATTCTTCGCCTTCCCTTTTCCAGCGCCCAATCGTTCTCTTTCTCCATGTTTTTACCGC
The DNA here is from genome assembly GCF_964261635.1 of Lissotriton helveticus. NCBI lineage: Eukaryota > Metazoa > Chordata > Amphibia > Caudata > Salamandridae > Lissotriton > Lissotriton helveticus. The sequence goes on along the minus strand of NC_136059.1, from coordinate 178,970,762 downwards.
AGCATTTTTGTGGGATTCCAGTCAGGACAGTAGGTCACTTGAGAGAGATCCGTTCGGAATCGGTGAAGCTCATTCAATCGGCAGCCGGACGAGGGCCCTCTCAAGGCAGGTATACTCCAATCGTTTAGATGTTCACCCCATCGTCTGGACCTCTCTTACCGGACCTTATGTCGCTGATGGACCCCGCGTTGGGACGCCAATTGTGGAAAAGTCAGCCATTAACGCACCTGATGCCCAGGCTGCTGGCGCAGGACGCCTCTTAGTTCCCATCTTGAACAATTACCAAATAAAGAGACGGGCGCTGGAAGCAGGAAAACAAGAACAGAGTTTTATTTCTCATGAGGAGAGCCTGTCATTTCGGACACTCGCATAGTGTCTTCAGGAGGTGCTCTAACAAGTTTCTCTGAGGCTTCGTCTTTTATACACATGTTTATGATGCACAAACATTCCTTATTGCAATAAAGACGCTTTGAAGTAGGAAAAAGCATGCTTGGAATCCCAGCTTCAGGCCTATTCCCATACCAGTCGCTCAGATGTCATCCTCCCCTCCTGAATGTAACAAGAGATTGTGATCTCTCAGCCGGACATTCCTACAGGACACGAGGGCAGGAGGGGATGATCAGATCAAAGGTTGGGCAGGCGATAAGATCGGGCACTTCGGTTGGTGTATCACGGTTTCGTTATGCTGGGCAGAAAAAAAGGGGGGGTGTACATCCACGAGGCTTGGTCTTAGGACTTGGGACCGGGTCGAAAGGCCAAGTGCAGCTGGGGGGGGCTCGTCAGCTGAGGGGAAGGGTGTTCTTGGGAGGAAATGGGGGGGTGTGGGTCGAGCAGGAGGGTTACTTCTAGAGCAGGGTCACGCAGAGGGAGAGGGTTTTATGGCCGATGCATGAGCAGTGCGCGCGGGGAGGGGTGCCGGGGGTTTAACAAACGGGCAGAGAGGCCATGGTGCCTAAAATGGCTGTCGTGTACTTGTGTGCATGGGTCTATGCTGGCGGGATAACACAGTCAGTGTTTCGCGATATCCGTTCTGCTTACAACAAGGGGTACAGTGAACACAAATGAACGCCGCTTATGTGCATATACATTGCCATTTTCAACAAGCGAAGTTTCAAAACGTGAAAAGAAGTAAATTCAAACATATTCGGATTTAATATATCTTTTGAGCTCGATTCAAGCATACAATTGTTAAAGTATAAAACCTTTTATATTTTTTTTTAAATACCAAGGTGTGTACATTCGGTCACGCACAAAAGTTTAAAAAGACATTCGGCTCCATTTAATGAAAATTTTCATAATATTAAAAAAGAAGCCTAGGTTTAGTCTCTTTGACGTATTATAAGTTCTTTGATGGGTCTATGAAGAAATTCAATAAGTTCAGATTGCAAAGTTTTCACGAAATATATAGGCGGGTGCGCGCAGTCGGTCGTGCATGAAAGCTTGGAAATGCGCTATCCATTTTATTGAGAACTGTTGCCGAGGGTGCGCACACCGGGTCGCGCACGAAAGTTTAGAAAGGCTATTTTTATTTACAGACAACTTTTAATGCGTTGAAAAAAAAGCCAAGGTACAGACTTTCTAATTCTGTATCGCTTTACAAGGAGTCTCTATGCAACTTAAACAGTGAAGAAAACGGCTTGTTTTCGAAAAAAATATTGCCAGAACTTTATTGACAAAAGTATAGGTTGTATACCTGAGATAGTTAGGAATTAGCATTTTAAAAACCAATGAAATTCACTGAAAAAACCGTAGGTTTTACACACGTTATAGTTAGGAACTAGCATTTACAAAACCTATGAAATTCACTGAAAAAACCATAGGTTTGACACCAGTTATAGTTAGCTGGAAATTTTACTGATATAAAACCAATGAAATTCCACGTTATAGTTAGTTGGACTCACTATAACTTGCGCGTGTAATGCACTGCTGATGACGTCACATATTACATCACTCATGACATCACTGATGACACCATCCTTGTGACACAGTGACAGACCTCCTTTCACTGTAATCTAACCCTTGAAACGCATATTCAAAAATAGAAACTAAAATGTTCAAAAAAATGGAGATACTCATACCAGTTACAACAACCAATTCAATAATTCCACCATCTATATACACATGCACTAATTCACCAAAAGTTCTATATAGTCACTCATACATATATTCACTAATCATATGTAGTGATACACCTACACATCCTGTTACACACCGACAGTCATCCAAAAGTTATTCACACACATACTCACACATGCAAATAAACTATTGAACATCCATTTATTTGCATAAACAGCTATACACACACTACCACTTTACTTCTAAGGAAACTTACACATACTTACTCTCTTAAAAATCACTTATAGAAACACATACTAATTTAAACAGGAACTCTTACAATATCTCACTCTCACATATAGTCACTTATATACATCAATATTCACATATACTACATTAAAACATATGTAGTTACTGATAAAGACACTAATAAGACAGTCATTCACTCACTAACACAGACATATGCACACTAATCCACCCATACAGTCCTGCACATATGCTGTCTTCAAAACACATACAAACAGAGACTCAGTCATTCTTGCATCTATGTACTAAGTAATACTCCCACCAAAGCATGCAAACACTCATACTGATACTAAGAAAAACATCTAATAACCTATATACATACACATGTATTTACTCATCAACCCATGCAGCCACTTATACACAAAGTGAAACACTAATACATATATTTAAATATTTAAGCATTACTCACTAATATATGTATTCACTAAGATATTCAATAATATATACATATATAACACATATTTATTTTTCAGAAAGACACACATTCACTGGTAAGTGATGTCATGAGTGATGTAATATGTGACGTCATCAGCAGTGCATTACACGCGCAAGTTATAGTGAGTCCAACTAACTATAACGTGGAACTTCATTGGTTTTATATCAGTAAAATTTCCAGCTAACTATAACTGGTGTCAAACCTATGGTTTTTTCAGTGAATTTCATAGGTTTTGTAAATGCTACTTCCTAACTATAACGTGTGTAAAACCTATGGTTTTTTCAGTGAATATATATATATATATATATATTCACTGAAAAAACCATAGGTTATAGACCATATATAGTTAGGAATTAGCATTTACAAAACCTTGAAAATTCACTGAAAAAACCATAGGTTATAGACCATATATAGTTAGGAATTAGCATTTAAAAAACCTTATTTTACTCACACAAAACCATTGAAATTCCATATATAGTTAGTTGCACTAACTATATATCGCGCACCCGCAATCCACTGCTGATCATGTCACATATTACATCATTCATGACATGGTCAGTGACATCACTGATGACATCACTGATGACATCTCAAATGACATCACTGATGACATCACTGATGACATCTCAAATGACATCACTGATGACTACATCCAGTGACTGTATAATTCTGTAAAGTTAAAATATGTCTTACATATTGAAGAATGAGTGGATGTATAAGTGTCTTGATGAAGGATTTAGTAGGGGCATGGCTGACTGTATGAGTGACTGATTAAATGTGTCTCACTGAGTGCATGGGTTAGTGACTAAACTGTCTTAATTTGTGCATCATTATGTCTGTTGTTCTGTAAACTGCTGCATGTGTTGATCATTAGCTATATGATTAACTGTATGGGTTATTGATTGGTTGCCCAAGCATTTGTATGGGAGACTGAGTGTGTGTGTGGGTGGCTGGGAGGTGTATGACTCTCTGCATAGATGTGTGAGCAGTTGATTGACTAGATGTATGGGTTCAAAAGTGCATGTGGAAACAGCTGTATGGGCGGTTGACTGTGTGCATGAGTGTATTGGTGAGTGAATGGATATCTCAGTGCTACATGTCAAAGTAAGTACATATGTAAAACACAGTACATGTGAGAGTTGACATATATAAATAACTGTGCATAAGAGCCAGTGAATGTGTGAGTGGCTGTATGGATCATTGTGAACTTGTATCCAGGATTGTATAAGTGAGTAAATATGTTTTAGTATATGTTTGAATAAGTAAGGTGTGTATAACTGTATAGTTGAGGAAATGGAGGTGTGATTGATTCTTTGCATGACTGACTAAGTGTCTGAGTAACTCCATGGATGAGTGACAGTCTATGAGTGTCTGTTTACACTGAGTGTATCTAAGGTTATATTAGAGTCTGAAGAGGTTCATCGTATTATCACATGAATGATGTCATCAGTGATGTGATCAGTAATGTCAAATGAGATGTCATCAGTGATGTCATTTGATATGTCATCAGTGATTTCATCAGTGATGTCATTTGAGATGTCATCAGTGATGTCATCAGTGATGTCATTTGAGATGTCATCAGTGATGTCATCAGTGATGTCACTGACCATGTCATGAATGATGTAATATGTGACATGATCAGCAGTGGATTGCGGGTGCGCGATATATAGTTAGTGCAACTAACTATATATGGAATTTCAATGGTTTTGTGTGAGTAAAATAAGGTTTTTTAAATGCTAATTCCTAACTATATATGGTCTATAACCTATGGTTTTTTCAGTGAATTTTCAAGGTTTTGTAAATGCTAATTCCTAACTATATATGGTCTATAACCTATGGTTTTTTCAGTGAATTTCAATGGTTTTTTAATAGCAAATATCATAAGCTGTCGAATGTCAAGTACGTGGTAAGTGAAAACATTTTCGTGTTTATGCACACTGATCTGCTTTGAATGGTGCCCCCCCCCCTCATTTCTATTAGGAGTACTCTCTCTTTGCAGATAGTGAAAGGTAGTTAACGCAGGCCTTTGCCCCCGTTGTAATCCGTCGTGCCTGCTTCTCTCTCCATTTGATTGATTGTTATCCAAGTATTTACTGTTTTAGAATTCGTTCTCTTTGGGTCATTCTCTATTTACAAACAAACACAGAGTCGCAATACTCTGTTTAGTCTTTGCAGATAACGAAAAATTGTGTAAAAAAAAAGAAAAGGAATCGAGCAAAATCAGTAGGCCACTAATGTGATCTCTTTTTGACCTCGCTAAAATAGAAACATTAGGAACAACCCCTCATGACAAATACAAAACTAGTGAGATGAACTGAACTCCACACAATGATGGCTGCAAAACAGCTCGGCTCCGCCACCCACCCCGCCCAAAATAACGATAAAGAGCGGCTGCCATGATTGGTTGCGGAATGGCCACGACGGAGCTACGAAATGGTGCTGCTCTCATGCTAACCCCAGCTTCAGTCTGAAACATCCAGAAACACTGTAGACTACCAATTCGATCAGTTCCGGTAGCGCCCCAATGTAACCCGGTAGAGAAGAACTAGCCCTCCCCTCTTTGACTGATGGTTCTTGTTGCCTGTCCCTTCTGTTGTCATTTAACAGAACTATTTAGCCTGCTGAAAGGGGTTGTGTTCCGACCGCTGGTTGGTGGAGACATTTTGACTATATTCTGGACCTGCGTTGTCGCGTAATGCGTCATATGACGCGCCGCGTTAGCGCATCCGGAAGTCATCCGGGGCGCGCAGCGCGTAACGTAAGCATAACAAGTCATGTGACTTGTTAATAAAACTTTTCATTGGTTCATTTTACTTTTCTTATTGTAATGATGAAAGGCTTGGTCATATGACCTAAAAATTACGCTTTTCATTACTTCCGAACATTATTTTTTCTTAAATATATGTTATAATGTTCCAGGCTAATGTACTTTCCCGGAAATTTTACAACTGTCCTGCAAGTAAAATATATTCTTTTTTCGAGAAAAAGAGCGTTTCTTCGTCCCATGACGGAGCCGTTGAGCAAAAGAGGGTCGACCTGCTGTCTTAGTCGCAGATACGCCTGAATATGAGATTCTTATCGATCACTTTATGTTGCAGGAATAGAAAACACAACAGCCCTTGACCATTTATCTTTACTGCGTTCCTTCGTATTATACCTTTTACCCTTCATGTAATTGGTCTGCTTTATTTCACTTGCCTTTTAATGATTCTAAAACAGTGACTATTATTAAAAACTTTACCAATGTATATACTACTACCATGTTTTCTTTTAAAAACCTTTATTGTGAAAATTTCATTATACAAATACGAGCCTATAACCACGTGGGCCTGCCACGGAGCAAACTGTAATCGTATATGATGAATAGACATTTACACTGTAGAGGAACGTAACGGGCGGGCCATTAGGTTGCAAGAACTAAGGTGTCTAACAGTTACGGAATCGGTGGACGTACATTTTATAATTAAAATACGACAGGGCCAGTTACAATAAAATTATCTAGATATACATTTGCGGGCAAGTACCATGGGTGACGTTAATTCGAACTTTCAACAGTACAGTAATCAATAACACATCAGAACTTAATATCAATAGGGATGTCGAAATATTCAATCAATTCTCGTCCCCGCCCGCCATGTGCTTCAAAACTGCATACGTATCTCGTGATTTCAAGGTTCTGCAACCAGTACACAACAAGGAGTTACGAGTCCCATTTATTCCGGCGCCATTTTGGGCGAGGACGGGCAGGTCCAGGATATAGTCAAAATGTCTCTACCAACCATCGACTATGATGATGTTCATATGCTGTATTTATTAGAGTAACACTCATCTGTCCACATGAAATTAATTTGCCACAATCTAAACATGTCATTTTAATCTTTCCAAAGTTCTTCTAAATATTTGGGACCGTTTCCCTTGCCTGTGAAGCTCTCAGTGCCACTTCTTTGATGAATGTACTAGCAGGTCAGGGGTTCTCCTCCAAATCTCTCTTTTATGCAGCACTATAATTAATTGGTGCCACCTCTCCATATGACGATGCATGGTATAGTTACCACAACTATATATTTTTTCGGTTCCTCTGGAGAGTTCATCGTGGCAGATGAAGCGTGTAACGTACCGGGCATTTACCTTTTTTTGCATGTACAGGAAAGGAAAAAAAAATCGAGCGTCCGAGTTCTAAGGTGTCCCAGGGCCATTTTAGTGGACCAGGCCCAAATCCAAAGAACAGGCCGCCATTTTGAGAGTCCTCTTGCAGCCGCCTGTCGCTGTAGCATCAAGAGCAGCCGAAACTCAGCTGAATGGCAACTGAAACGGTAAAGGGGCGCCCCACTACAGCAGACGAGCCTCCACCTAGGAAGGCCCATTCACGCCGCCTCCCCCCCCCCCCCTTCGGGCACCCCACGCCGTTATTCGGAGCAGTATTGTAGGATGGCCACACCAGTGCGGCAACTTGCTAGACATCACCTCGGTGGTAACCGAATCTCAACGCCTTGTGGTGTCTTCTATTCAGAAAACATTGTTATGCTGCCTTCGACCTATTCGCCGCAAGTGCGCACACAACTCAACTGCATAGCTTGCTAGACACCACCTCGGTGCCATCCGGATCTTGGAATCTCAGTGCCTTTTAGTGTCTTCTCTTCAGAAAATATTGTTGCGCTGCCTTTGGCCCCATTCGCACATCAGTCCGCTACTGATGCCATCTCACAGGCTAATGGGGCGCCCCACGTCGACTTTCAGCATTGTAGGATGACCACACCAGTACAGCAACTTGCTAGACATCACCTCGGTGCCATCCGGATCTCGGCGCCCCACTGCAGATGAAGTGCCTCTCAACTATGAAACCACCACGGTGACATCCGGATCTTGGCGCGTTGTGCTGCCTTCGGCCTATTCGCACATCGGTCCGCTACTGACGCCATCTCACAGGCTAATGGGGCGACCCACGCCGAGTTTCAGCATTGTAGGATGACCACACCAGTACAGCAACTTGCTAGACATCACCTCGGTGCCATCCGAATCTTGGCATCTCAACGCCTAGTGGTATCTTCCATACAGAAAATATTGTTACGCTGCCTTTGGCCCCATTCGCACATCGGTCCGCAACTTAGACATCACCTCGGTGCCATCCGGATCTTGGCATCTCAGTGCCTTGTGGTGTCTTCTACTCCGAAAATATTGTAGAAAATATTGTTGCGCTGCCTTTGGCCCCATTCGCACATCAGTCCGCTACTGACACCATCTCACAGGCCAACAGGGCGCCCCACGCCGACTTTTACCATTGTACGATGGCCACACCAGTGCCACAACTTGCTAGACACCACCTCGGTGCCATCCGGATCTTGGCATCTCAGCGCCTTGTGGTGTCTTCAAATCAGAAAATATTGTTGCGCTGCCTTTGGCCCCATTCGCACATCGGTCCGCTACTGACGCCATCTCAGAGGCCAACGGGGCGCCCCACGCCGACTTTCAACATTGTAGGATGGCCACAGAAGTGCGACAACTTACTAGACACCACCTCGGTGCCATCCGGATCTTGGCGCGTTGTGCTGCCTTCGGCCTATTCGCACATCGGTCCGCTACTGACGCAAACTCACAGGCCAACGGGGCGCCCCACGCCGACTTTCAGCATTGTAGGATGGCCACACCAGTGCGGCAACTTGCTACACACCACCTCGGTGCCATCCGGATCTTGGCATCTCAGCGCCTAGTGGTGTCTTCTATTCCGAAAATATTGTTGCGCTGCCTTCGGCCCCATTCACACATCGGTATGCTACTGACGCCATCTCACAGGCCAACGGGGCGCCCCACGCCGACTTTCAGCATTGTAGGATGGCCACACCAGTGCGGCAACTTACTAGACACCACCTCGGTGCCATCCGGATCTTGGCGCGTTGTGCTGCCTTCGGCCTATTCGCACATCGGTCCGCTACTGACGCAAACTCACAGGCCAACGGGGCGCCCCACGCCGACTTTCAGCATTGTAGGATGGCCACACCAGTGCTGCAACTTGCTGGACACCACCTCGGTGCCATCCGGATCTTGGCACGTTGTATTGCCTTCGGCCTATTCGCACATCGGTCCGCTACTGACGCCGCCTCACGTGCCAACGTATTTTCTCCGCATTTTATACCCTATGCCGCATAACAGGTCATGTGACTTGTTTATAAAACTTTTCATTGGTTCATTTTACTTTTGGTTTCCTAATGATGGAAGGCTTGATCATATGACCTAAAAACAACACTTTTCATTGGATGAAAAGTTTTTTTTTCCCAAACGATGAAAGCCCCACCTTGTTTCTGGATGTTTCAGACTGAAGCTGGCGTCAGCATGAGAGCACCACCATCTCGTAGCTCCGTCGTGGTCATTCCGCGAGCAATCATGGCAGCCGCTCCCCACCAGAAGCCTGCAGGAGTCGGGGCCCCCAAAACTTTTGATGAATTCTCAAGGCGGAGGGGACGCTTTCGAGAATGGGGTCCAAGACCTAGCAGACAAGCGTCCGATTTCCAAGGTGTCCCAGGGCCATTTCAGTGGACCAGGCCCAAAAAGGAAACAACCTGCCGCCATTTTGAGAGTCCTGTGACAGCCGCCTATCGCTGCACCGCAAGAGTGGGCGCAACTCAGCTGAATTGCGGCTTTTGACACAGTGGACCAAAAACGGACGGAATGGCAACTGAAACGGTAAAGGGGCGCCCCACTACAACAGATGACACTCCACCTGGAGAGGCCCGTTCACGCCGCCTCCCCCGGGGCGCCCCACGCCGTTATTCGGAGCAGCATTGTAGGATACCAAAACCAGTGCGGCAACTTACTGGACATCACCTTGGTGCCATCGTTCTGCTGCCTTGGAACTATTCGCACAACAGTTTGCTACTGATGACCCACCCCCCGCGACTCCCCACGCCGGAAATCTGGACGTTGTGCTGCGTTGGGACTATTCGCACAGCCGACCGCTACTTCGTTGTTTTTCCCTAAAAATGTTTATATGTTATTACTATTTTTGTTTTCTTGTATATATTTATAAATTATTAAAGTTTTATAATCTTACTACTTTGTCGGAGTGCTATATATTTTTAATGTGGCACATAATTGTAAAAACTTTGATGTACAAAGAGTCATCCCTGGAATCTTCCGCTTCAGACTCGGTCCCCTCCCCAATCACAATACAGGATGGTTTTCAGATAATAGCAACGCTTCTGCTGTGACGGATCTCATCGAGTGTGGGCCTTGATCTACTATAACTCCTTTGAAGAGGGGTGATTCTTTACAGCTGTGGCCATAAACTACATCTGCAGGGCTAGCTGATACCCTAGGACCAGCCTGGACAATCGGACACAGAGGAAAAGGAGTGTCATAGGGTGCGGTACTGAATAGGGCGAAAGGGAGGTGTCGGGCAGGCACAGGGTGTGATTCTCAGGGAAGAGCAGCGCAGATGGGGGGAGGTTTATTACCCATGCATAAGACAGAGAGCGGGGGTGACCACTGCCTGGGGGAGATGCTTGCGAGGGTGGGGAGCCATGCTAAGGATCGACAGCGTGCACAGAGTGGGTCTGGTCAAGGCATCTAAAATGGCTGCCGTGCACGACAAAAGTGTGGCATTTGAAAAAAGACAAGATGGCGCAGACAATGTTTTTCAACACTTCCTGATTTCCTTCGAATCGAACGTTAACAGACGTTGGGGCATATTACCAAAGTTAAGCGATATTTATCCCTAACGATGCTTAGCAATGATTTTTTTACCGTCAGAAATTATCGCAGATAAACCTTGCTATTATCAAGGTTTATCGCAAATACGATAAAAAACGACCGCAATGCATTAATATCGCTGAAAACTCAGCGATATTCATGCATTACCGAGCTAATGCTCTTAGCCATGTTATCCACCTCCCATTGGATAACATGGCTAAGAACTGCTCAGGGCAGGTGCTAGCTTTTGGAGATATTCGCGCTTATCTCGAATATTTCCAAAAGTTGATAATAGGAGATAGCGATGTTAGCGACTGTTTCCAGTCGCTAACATCTTGGCATGCCCACTTTGCATGTCATTAGTGATAAATATCACTCACATGCAAAGTGGGGCCCAAGATGGTCGCTATCTCCTACTAGCCGTCGCTAACTGGTGTTAGCAACAGCTAGGTAATACAGATATAATTTTATCTCCGCGAAGCGGAGCGCTGTTACAGATATATATCTTGTTTTTGAACGTTAATTTCTCAAAATGCACTGAAGCACATATATTGAGACCTAGCAAAGGCACATCGGGCTACCAGTCCCTAATATTTTACCAAGTTTCGTGCAAATCCATTCAGCCATTCGATTATTATTATTTATTTTTTTTTTTGCCCCGCGGGGCCCTTTTAAAACCTCCACATCAAACCTAGGGGGTCAGCGAGGATCTACTATGCCCCCTTATGGTCATTTGCCCCTTCGCTTTGGCCTCCTCTTGTCTCTCGATCCTACCGAGAGACAAGATGGCGGCCGCTACGGACTGTTTGGAATGTTTACAGACACCGGAGAGCCAATCAGCTTCGCTTCGCAAAGCTCCGTAACGCGAAAAGTACGCGAAGCGGTGCGCTGTTACAGATATATATCTTTTTTTGAACGTTAATTTCTCAAAATCCACTGGAGAACATATATTGAGATCTAGCAAAGACACATCGGGCTACCAGTCCCTACAATTTTGCCAAGTTTCGTGCAAATCCATTCAGCTGTTCGATTATTATTATTATTTTTTTTTTTTGCCCCGCGGGGCCCTTTTAAAACCTCCACATCAAACCTAAACGGTCAGGGAGGATCTACTATGCCCCCTTATGGTCATTTGCCCCTTCGGTTTGGCCTCCGCTTGTCTCTCGATCCTACCGAGAGACAAGATGGCGGCCGCTACGGACTGTTTGGAATGTTTACAGACGCCGGAGAACCAATCAGCTTCGCTTCACAAAGCTCCGTTGCGCGAAAAGTACGCGAACTGGAGCGCTGCCCGGTCCGCTGTTACAGATATATATCTTTTTTTAAACGTTAATTTCTCAAAATCCACTGGAGCACATATATTGAGACCTACAAAAGGCACATCGGGCTACCAGTCTCTACAATTTTGCCAAGTTTCGTGCAAATCCATTCAGCCGTTCGGGCTAAAAGTGAGGCCAACCGCCCTATGGAAAACTCAATGTTAAAAACACGTTTTGGGACCCCCCTTTTTTCTCGACCCCCCCTGGACGAACCCCCCCCAAATTTTCAGGGGCTGCTCAGAAACAAAATGTGCCATTTTCCTGAAAATTTCAGCCAATTCCGTCCACAAACGCCAAAGTTATTAGTCATAGAATTTTCTAAAAACCCATAAAGAAAAAATCCTAACTATATATACCTACTGGCGACCGCCAGTAGGTAATTTATATATATATATATATATATATATATATATATATATATATATATATGTAGTATTATTATTTTTTGGGGTTATTCAGACAGCCATCTTCATCAATTGGTCTGCCATTGTCTCATTCACAGTTTTATTTTTCCCACTTTGAACACTGGGCAATGTGTCATCCCACTCCAGCCGTTTGTTATCTTCACTGTGAGTGACAGCGTTCTGCTCCTTCACCAGGAGCACATCCGCACAGAGTAGTTCTTTCAATTCCAGCAACTTCTATGTCAATTTGTGCTTTTTGAGGCCAAAATAAATTAATTTCACTTTTAGCAATTATTTTGGTTTTCATATTATGAAAGCCCAGCGGCTACCCCAACATTAAAGTTTTACCAAAACCATGACAAAATAAAACAAGCATTATCAACATTGAAAATCGCTAGAACTGTTGGCTTTGTCAAAACTTGAATGAAATGCAGGGACTTTAGTTATTGCTGCTTCTCTTGTGAATGAGTCAATGGAGGGAGTTATGGCCGGTAGTTTGGGTGACACTGGGAATGGGGGAAAATGTTGGGTACACTTCCCTTACTGCATAGCTGTGTGATTGTTTGCAGCTGGTTTCTTTCTTTTGGTTTGTTATACAGCTTGGATGGGGAGCAGGTATTTTGCTGTCCTTGGGGGAGGTTTGGGGGGCTTTGTTTAGATCCATTGGGTTTCCTCAAGTTCCTTAGCTCTTCACCTGTTTGGTGGTTGCTGCTGGGGAGTCCTCAATATTCGCAGTGTTGCACATACTGCAGGATGGAACCTGCCCTGGGCACAATGGGGTAGTTATGGTGGTGGACATTGAGAAGGCTTTTGATAGCCTAGACTTGGCATAACTTATGAGCTGATGGGGGTGATTAACCTAGGGAGAGATTTCGTGGCTTAGACAAAACTATTATACTCTGCTTACACAGCATGAGTTAAGACAGGGGGTGTTATCTCTGACACGTATGCAGTAGGTAGGGGACCAGGCAGGGGTGCCCACTATTGCCACTGCTATTTGTATTGCTGGGCGAGCCCTTGTCTTGTAGGGTACATATGGGGATTGATTTTGACTGTATGTTGTGTTGAGGTATCATATTGCCTTATATGTGGACGATATGTTGCTTTCCCTAAAAGACATGCAGGTGAAGGTGATTTGCTTGATAGATGGCTTTGGGGACATTTCAGGACTCCATTTCAATTGGTAGAATGGTAGCCTGTTTGCGGTTCGGGCAGGAATGGCCTAGCCCCTGCTCCCAGTAGAATTTCATTGGGAGCCTGAGTCTTTGTAATATATGGGGTTTCGCATATACCATAAGCACTGGGTTCTTCTGGAAGGTAATATTGGGGCGGCTCAGCATCCTTAAGGACAGGGGTAAAGTTTTGGAAAACTGTGTCCTTATATGTGGCTGGGCGCATGATGGTTGCCGAGATGGTGGCCCTACCACAACTGTTATACTTATTTTGTGGCGCTACCGGTGATTTTCCCTAAAAGCGTATTCTGTGCTATTAAAGTCCTGCTCACAGGGTTTATATAGAATAGAGGCAGGTGTAGGGTGACGTTGGCTAAGCTTCAGGGACCAATGACAGAAGGTGTATTGGTGGCCCCGGATTTGAAGCATATTACTTGGTGGCCCAGATTAAGTGGGTTGGTTGGTGGCTGCATGTCAAAAAGAGAGGGGATTGGCACTCTCCTGACACCCCAGTTTCTGTCTCAGTTGTTGTTGACCCCAGGCGGTTTAGGATGCGGCAATGGGACCTGTTGGCATTGGCTAGACATTGCTGGATCTGATGGTTGCAGAAGTCTAGAACCTGGGCACCTAACTTGTGTGATATTTCTTTACGGGCTGGGTGATAAGCAGCATTTGGCTTCTGCGCGATTGGGAGCCCTCTATGGGATGGTTTGCTGTTAGCATTTGTGGAGTTATGGGCTGACTTTGACCTACCTGCGGGGCATTGTCTCCTCCAGGAGGCGCTTGTAGCTGCGATTAAGATAGCAGTGGGGGAGTGCTCAGTCTTAGCTCTCTACCCATGTGGGTTGCTGGACTGTCGGCACCACCTTGGGTACACGCAGAGCTGGTATGAACGTGTATGGGGCACTCCATACAGACATGAATGCCTCGTTGATGATGTTGCAGGACTGTCGGCTAGTGGATGTTGGAATGCCAATCAATCATGGGAATTGGTTGAGGATACTGGAGCTGGTCCCCAAGGTGTCTCGGAATTCCCGATTCAAACTAATGAACTTTTACCTGGTTCACTGGGCATATCTTATGCCAGGTAAAATCTTCTCTGGTGCCTCAGCTACCTGCCCCAGATGTGGGATGGTGGGGGCGGAAATGTTGCATATGATGTGAGATTGTGTGTCTAGCTGACTACTGGGCGGAGATTGTTTACTTTCTCAATGATGTCACTGACTGTATTATCCAGCGTTGTCCAGTGACAAGCTTATCTGGGTTATTCCCCCATCTGGCGAAGAATAAGGTCACTTCTGGATTCATAGATTTGGCTTTGATATTAGCGAAACGCCTTATTGCTCATAGGTGGAAAGCCTCTGTGGGGGCTTGATTGATCAATGGAAGCATGATCTTCTGACTGTGACTGAGACCGACATGTGGTTGGGGCGCATGGTGGTCTCATCCTCAATTTCAGAGATGCCCACTCATGGAATATGTATATTTTTGTTTACTGTCCTGCAGTGGGTGGATTTTTGGGTATGTTAAAATGGCAATAAATTGTGTTTGCAATAAAAAAGAATAGTACAACCATGGTCATGTCTGTGTGTTTGTGTAAAACACTGTGTTAGACAGTAGTCTGTGTGTATGGGAAAGTGTGATGTGGACATGCTTGTGAAAGACAATGTGTGTGTTCTATTAGTTAAAGATCAGACCTGTTGGCTTTTACAGCGCTTGCACTTTTTGAAGACTAGACCAACCTCAGGGGTGGAAGGGGAAGGTATAATTTGGCCTGCTGCAGAATTCCATCCTCTTTAGTGTTGGTGGTGTTATCAATGTTCTAAATTACAATATAATGTAACAGTCAAACATATTTTTTTGGTTTTGCTCAGCTGAAATCTTATCATCTACATTTGACTGCCAGATTGGCTATTCACATTTTTTCTTTCCCAATTTGTTAGATGAGGCCCAGTCTTGTAATATATAATTGTATGTGATATATTTATGTTAAATGTACTGTGAGAAGTATTTTGTATAAATGAACTTGTAAAATTGTGTGTGTCTGCACCCCAGCAGGGAGCAGAGATGTTTTGATTTTTTTCTTGGATCCTTCCTAGGGCACAGTCATATGTGGTTTTACCCCAGGAAGAAGCCAGATATGATTTGCATTTTTTCTGAGCCGAAGAAAAATTCAAAGAACCTTTGTGGACTAAAAAAGCCTCAGGATCCTTTCTGGGCCACAGAAAAAAATCAAACCATAACTTGCTAGTTGCTGGGCACAAATACACAGCTGCTCTCTCTCTCTCTCACACACACAAGGTCCATCCCATATATGTGTGATGTTACATGTCATGACATCACACCTGTATTAATCACGTGGCCAGGAAGTGAGCTGCCCCAGTTTTGAATGTGCTGGTGCAGAAGGGATTGATGGAGAGCTGGCAAATAACTTCAAGGAGAGAGAGACACATTATGAGAGGAATGACCTTAGTGTCTGTCACCCAGCATGGAATGAAAAACGATATGAATTTTTTTATTAGTGTAAGAAAATATCCATATAGCTTCTGGCTCCCTGCTGGAGCACAGACACACAGCTCCTTCTTCTCAGAAAGTTTGGTAAAATTAGTTAAGACGTGAAGATGGAAATGGAAGTTACTAGGAACATTCGTAGTCTATCCCCTTTTAGTCTTGTTTGACTTGTCCTTCCCTGCAGTGTTACACCTAATGTTTTTGCCTTTTGTTGTTGCTGGCATTAGGACTGCGTGCACTTTACCACTTCTAACCAGTGCTAACAACTTGTGCTATCTCCTGTAAACATGGTAAAACTGGCTTACACCTGATTTGTACATTTAATTTACATGTAAGTAGGCCTGGGCGAAATATTATTTACTCTCGAGTAATTAGAGTAATTTCAGTATTTAGTGACCACTTTTGTAGTGCAAATTACCAAAATTAAGTGATTAAACCAGCGTGTTTATATATGAGTAATTTGGGGCAAAACGTCTACCGCAGGAGCATAGGAATAATACACTGAGAGAAAGTGAGTGGGTGCTGGCTTCTGCTGTACATGTCCTGTATCATTTTGTGCTGTTTTCGTAGCGTAAAACACATCCTCTGGCTCATTTTGGATGCAAGGTTGCATTTTGCTCTAAGAAAATAGCTCTAAGTGCTGGATTGCTTGTCTCGCGTAATTATGTGTAATTATGCAGTAATCACGAATAATTACACTAGAGAGAATTGCTTCAATTATGATTTGATAATCTTTATTTCGACCATTCTTGTCATAAAAGCAGATAAACAGATACAATAAAAAATGTGTTTCTACTAGTTAATACAACTACATTCTAGTATAAGAGCCACAGCATCGCAGCATACATTAATGACGTTTTGAGAAAACACTCAAGCAGATACCAACTTCTCTTACCCTGAAATTATTTCCTTGTTTGTTATTGCGTCATAAAGACCAAAGACCAAATAATTACAATGAGGTCATGAGGCATGAATTATAAGAGAATATATAAACAAGTTTAGCAATCTAAACTGCTAGTACATATGAAGTGTAAATACCTAAACATCTCCACATACTTAACCATTGGAAAAATAATAAAAGAAAATGTTTATATCTCCTCAAACAAATCAACATAAACAATATTCACCTATAAAAGTTAATCTAATGAATAACCACCAGCAATTATATTCAAATGAAAGTGCAATGTAGCAATTCATTTAGACGAAAGAGCTTAAAAATGTGTATCCCACCAGGTCAGTGCTGCCAGTATATTCATGCAATTCAATCTACCAGTTAAAAGGTAAACACGTCTATCGGCAACATTGCCTTCGCAGTACAGTCAGTGGCATAATGAAACTTGAGGTGGCCCCCCTGCACAGTTCATGCAGGGTTCCCCCCACGCTCCGAACTAAGGGGCCTATTAGGATGGCAGACGGACCTGGGTCCGTCGGCCACCCCAGAGGTGGAGGGACCATCCGCAGGGGCAGCGGCGGTCCCTCCGTGCGAATTAGGATGTGACCGCCACCCTGACGGTCACATGCTGTATTTTTAACATTGCGGCGGGCGCTGCTTGAAGCAGCACCCGCCGCAATGTTAAAACTGCATGCAGTGCATTTGCATGCACAAAGCGGCAGGCACCGCGCGGTGCCTGTCGCTTTGTGCAAGCAAATGCAGGGGGGACTATAGGTCCCCCCCATGGGCACCCCCACACCCCCTTCACCCTGGGGGCCCGCAACGTACCCCCAAAGAAAAGACCGTGTGCCTTTTCCTGGTGGCATTGCCGCAGCAGAAAGGCATGTCCCAAGGCTAATCCTAATATGGCTGGCGTTGTCTGATAGACACTGCCACCATATTAGAGCTTTTCCGCCGCGGTCTGAAGGAGACCGCGGTGGAAAAGCGGCGGACGGTCTCTCCATCCGCCGATGACCCCCAAGCCATTCTAATCTGGGGGGGTCTTTACACACCGCAGCAGTGAATCCGCATCCTCCGGGCCGGCGGTGACTTCCACCGACCCTGAAGATGCGGATTCACTGCAATCATAATCGGCCCCCTAATTCGAAGCTCTCTGGTGAGGGGTCTGTCAGTGCGGGAGGGAGCACCCAGAGCTGCGGTGGCTTTTGTTACACCACTGAGTACAGTTCTCCAGTATGCATTAGTTAGGGTCAAATTCAATTGTTGTTTGCAGTAGCAATAAGGTTAATTTGTGACTCCTCTACAGCAAAGCTCCAAGCTCTAATAAGCCATGCCCACCTCAGGAACGTAGCAATCACACATGCTTACGTTCTTTTTGGATCTGATCTAAGAATTGTGAGGGCAGTGCAACTAATTCGAATCCCCATTTGCCTGCAAAGTGGTTTGATCCATTTCTGAAGGAGGACGGCATAGCCCGGGCAGGCAAACAGGACATGGTCGTTAGATTCTAAAGAAGTCTTGCAAGTAGGGCACAAAACATCTCCGTTTTGGACCCATTTATTGCTGAATGTTTTCAAGGGCAGCTTGCTAACCCTGAATTGAAAATATAATTTCCTATCCAGAGGGACTGCAATAGCATCCCAGTTTGGTTCCAAGAAGCTACTACATTTGAAATCTAAAAAAAATCCAGCCTGGGTGGAGCTATCAGTCAATTCGGCCACACTTTGTCTAACCCACAGCCAGTAGTATTTCTTCAATGTTGCTATTGTCGGGACCAGTTTGGATGATGGATTTTCCCAAACGTTTTGCAGGCCGATGGCTGTTAGTAACTTTTAGACATGTTGGAGCCAATCAATTATATTAAACGCATCAGCCTCCATCATGTCTTTTAGGGCAACGGCATACTGGGCTAATTCCGGTTGAGATATTATCCTTCTCTAAAGTAAGAATGGGCAGAGTCTGACTTAATTAACTAATGTGTTCCTGCCCATATCAAGTATAAGGGCTTTCAATGGGGTGCAACTTTGGAGACAAGCTAAGCTTCTCAAAAACCTATTCTAAGATCTTGTTAGGGAGGATATATTGGAAATGCTTTGGCATCATAAATCAGCCCTGGAACAATGGGTTTGTTGAAAGAGATACAATGCTCTTTTGTTATAACACCAACAATCTGTTTATGTTTAAGAGACATTAAATCCACCTGTGGCTTCCATGGAAGGGTCGAAGATAAGGTGACACCCAAATAGGTGAAAACATCTACCCTCTCTAATGGAGTACCCCACAACTCTAGTCCCCACTTTTTCTTCCACTTGTCTCACTCTCTTCGTATGCGAGGCATGTATCCAGTTTGGTAAGCCTGCACCTTTCACAGTAGTGTTGGTCACAGGGATTACATGATGTGGTCCTCTCCAGTGAGCTTCTTGATATTACTTGCAAACATACTCCTTCACTAGAACCCAATCACCTGCACAGGGGTCATTCAAAGGTTTTGGTGTCACTGCTGGAGTCACCAAGTCAACCTGATCAGGAAAAGAATGCACCACATCATCCAGTCCTTTACAGTAGGCGAGAACTAGGTCCTCTGTAATAATTACAACCACACCTGCAGGAACAGAAGGTATTCTTTTGGCCCTCCCATCAAGATCTCAGTTACAGAAGGAAGAGTCATGCTCTTTCCAGGAGGTGTTTCAGATGCTCATAAGTACCAACGGTGTACATCTGTCCATTTGAGAGCTTTAGAGGCACATATTTTGCAGTTTAGCTTTAATTGTTCCGTTGACCCTTTCTACAACTGCTGACATTACTGCAGTGAAACGTCTGGTCAATGTCTAAGGCTGTGCATAACAGCTGCATAGCCTCTTGTTTAAAGTGACTGCCTTGATCGAATTCAAGATAAAAAGGCATGGCACAGCGGTATAATCATCTCCTTGCTGCTGTTGACAGGAAACTGGAACACTTATACGTGGTCTGGTAGAAGTGCTTGCCGTGCGAGGAGCTGAAAGATCTCTGGCAAGTATCCGCGGACACACTTTACCCCATGATTAAATCAGCGTCACTCATGAGAAACCACTTTTTTACGCTCCACAGGAAACACTGGGCCCCACTTAAAATATCCAGAATAAAAGGCAGTGGAGAAGCCAGCTGTATGAGATGTGGTGCCCAAAAGGCGGATGACATCCATATGTTTGCTTCCTGTCCTAGGATCCAAGAATTCTGGGGAAATGTGGGTAAGACACTCTCCCCTGCTCTGGGTATCAAGGTTAAGGTAAGCCCTATTCTCATCTTGTTTGGCATTGTTTCGACGCCTGAAGGGGTGTTAAGCTCCATAGGCCTCACGGGGTTACAGAATAAATTGGTGTTTTCTCTGATTCTGTTAGCTAGGAGAGAGATCAGTAAACTATGGTGTCAGGTGATGCCCCCAACGTGGAGTGCCTGGTGGAACTCAGTAAGATACTATAGAGAATTAGACCAGAAGCTTAATGCATATAGAGAAAGATCAGACACTGGGTTATTTTGGAACTTGTTAGATGATTTAGATCATCATTAGACCAGACTAGTTTTCACGATAAGCTCCAATGATTATACCTCTTGGTCAGCTCAAGATGTGTGCTGTGAAGGGCCCCGCAAGAACATCAGCTGACATTGTAACCACCCAGTTATAAGCAGCAGGGGTGGATCAGGCCGAGAGTGTACTATAGCTAAGTAGGTCATATGAGGTAAAAGAAAGATTAAAAGGCATGCCAAACCTAGGGATCAACTCTCTAAGCAGTTATTTGCACAGTCAAACTGTTGCATCTCTTAATCATTTATGCCTCCATCCAGCATGAAAACAAACATACTGCTACCAGTTTATGCTGCAGCTGGTTACAGTGGGGCATTTCCAGAAAGTCGATCTGAAGACAGTTTAATGTGTCATCGGACTTCCCTACATGACTTATGGTTACAGTAGTCTTTCTCCTTGTGTTTACTTTCTGACACACAAGACCTATCTGACAGAAACTCTCAGCTATAGAACAAAAGTGTGGGCTATACCACTACGGCTGAAAGGTCTGCACCTTTTCAACTCAACCAACATGTGTTGGGCTATGTAAATGTAGAACCATATATAGTTGACCGCATGGAATTGGGTAGAACTGGTTTCCTTCATTGGACACCCAGATCTTGCTTGTATCGTTCATACAACCTGGCTTTTCCTGTGTTTCCTTCTCAATCTTAGGTACGTCATTCTAAAGTTCACAGATCTCCCTGAAGGTCTGCGCAGTAATTAATATATTTGCAACCGTTTCATTTTCATCACTGCATAGTTCATTCAAGCAAAATGTGCTGGACTCAAGAGCAGAACACCTGGCAATCTCATCTGCATAACGATTATCACTAGTGACAAAATCATTGCCATTCTTCTGGGCAGCACATTTCACAGCTGCTATTTCCCTGTGACAACTGGACCTACATGCTGTTACATAGAGGGGAACCAGAGGATGTCAAGAAACCTCGCTGTTACCATAGCTGCCCGAAGTTGTGCACCACGCAGAATCCATTCAGGCACCATGCAGAATCCATACGGTATAAATTGTAACCCTTAGTCCATCAGACTTGCCGCATACCTGATTCCCTTCCATCAACTCCCCCTCTCCCCATATATTCTCCCACATCTTACCACACCCACGCTCTCACCCTGCCTCCCAACCTTCTCCCAAGAAGTCATCGAGAAGACCGTCAACAAGCAGATGGCCGCCTTCCTTGAGACGAATGGATCCCTCGACCCCTCACAGACCGGCTTCCGAGCCAATCACAGCACTGAGACCGCCCTCATCGCCGCCACCGATGACATCCGAGCCCTGATGGACAACGGAGAAACAGCGGCCCTCATCCTCCTGGACCTCTCCGCGGCATTCGACACTGTCTGCCACCGCACCCTAGTACAGCGCCTCAGCAACGTCGGAATCCAGGACAAGGCGCTGGAATGGATCCTCTCCTTCCTCGACGGAAGAACACAGAGAGTCCGCCTCCCACCGTACAAGTCAGAGGCATCCGAAGTCATCTGCGGCGTCCCTCAAGGATCCTCTCTGAGCCCGACCCTCTTCAACGTCTACATGAGCCCCCTCGCGGCCATCGCACGCCAACACAACCTCAGCATAATCTCCTACGCCGACGACACCCAGCTGATCCTCTCCCTGACCAACGACCCAGCCGCCGCCAGAGCCGACCTACACGAAGGGATGAAAGAGGTAGCCGAGTGGATGACGACCAGCCGCCTGAAACTGAACTCCGACAAGACGGAGGTCCTCATCCAGGGCTCTTCACCCTCCGCCTGGGACGACTCCTGGTGGCCTCCCGCCCTGGGCACCGCACCCAAACCGACGGACCACGCACGCAACCTGGGCTTCATCCTGGACTCCTCCCTCTCCATGACCAGACAAGTCAACGCCGTCTCCTCATCATGCTTCAACATCCTACGCATGCTACGGAAGATCTTCTGGTGGATCCCCACCGAGACCAGGAAGACCGTCACCCAGGCCCTCGTCACAAGCCGACTGGACTACGGCAACGCCATCTACGCCGGTACCACCGCCAAGCTCCAGAAGAGACTCCAGCGGATCCAGAACGCCGCGGCCAGACTCATCCTCGACATCCCACGAACCAGCCACATCTCCGGACACCTGAGAGACCTTCACTGGCTCCCCGTCAACAAAAGAATCACCTTCCGCCTCCTCACCCACCCACACAAAGCCCTACACGACCAAGGCCTGAGCTACCTCAACAGCCGAATCAACTTCTACGCTCCCAAACGCCACCTCCGATCAGCCAACCACGCCCTCGCCGCCGTCCCCCGCATCCGAAGAGCGACCACAGGAGGAAGGTCCTTCTCCTACCTGGCCGCCAAGACCTGGAACTCCCTCCCGACCGACCTTCGCCTGACCCAGGACCACCTCTCCTTCAGGAGGAAGCTGAAGTCCTGGCTGTTCGAGCAGTAGCGGCACCCCCCTCCCCCAGCGCCTTGAGACCCTACGGGTATGTAGCGCGCTCTATAAATGTCATTGATTGATTGATTATGCCACTAAGCCAAGGCACCCTACTCCTTCCTCTATGGTGAGGTGCTTAGTCCAAGATTATGGTACCCTGGTGCTCCTCCTCCTTCACTGACTCCTCCCTAAGGCACAGAATACACTTTCTTTTCACTGTATGCTTGCACCTACAGCAACAAATGCTGTTTAATATGCGCCCACCTATATACCCCGTCTCCTATTCTACTATCACATCAGTCTTCGCCATACACATATACAAGAGGATATCCTTCAAGCTCCTCATCCACGCACATAAAGCACTCCACAAGACCTGCCCAGCCCACCTCAACAGACGGCTCTCCTTCTACATCCCCAACCGCCAGCTACGCTCCGCCGACCTCTCACTCACCACCATCCCGTGCATCCGAAGAACAACCACCGGCGGGAGATCCTTCTCCCACCTCGCCGCGAAGACATGGAATACCCTCCCACTGAGCCTACGACAGACCCAAGACCTGCTAACCTTCAGGAGGATACTCAAGAACTGGCTGTTCGATCAGTAGTGCCCCCCCTCCCCTGCGACTTGAGTCCCTCGCGGGTATGCAGTGCGCTTTACAAATGATTGATTGATTGATTGATACACATCAACCTCTGAAAGGGCAGCAAATTAGAAGAAGAAATGGAAAAAGAGAAACACCCATCATCAGTTTAAACGGGCACTCATCAAACTCCCCTGCTTAACCCCCACTTAAATCAAGTAGTCCATTCATCAAAACTGTAAAAGTATAAATACATTTAAAAAATCATAACATAAACCTCCTTTACAGTCCCCGGCTAGGAGCACATCAAACCAGAATCAACCCCTCTCCACTTCTCTGACTCCAGGGGCATAAATATACCATAATTAGTCATGTTAAATCAAAGACTCAGATAAGGGGTCTTAATATCTCCATTAACAACATCCTGCCCCATTTTGATTTTGCTTGAGTTCTTGTAAATAATTCTGTGAAGCTAGCATCTCGTTGAACACCCTAAAAATGGCCCCCACATGGAGCTTTAATTTGGTGGGTGTATAAGTGAGGTCTGATCATCAGCCGCTTGAAAAGAAGAAGGGAATACAAGCTGAACTTCCTTTCACCTTTTCAGGAAAGACTTGGAAAGTAATTTCATCATTCATTTTAAGCATTTTCTGATTAATGGCCTGCAAAAAACTTTCTTGCAATGGGTGATGAGGAGGGAGGGGGGTTTGCAGCAAGAGCTAGCAAAAACCCCCCAATGTTTTCCTGTAGAAATGAGAA
Source organism: Lissotriton helveticus (assembly GCF_964261635.1). Classification (NCBI taxonomy): domain Eukaryota; kingdom Metazoa; phylum Chordata; class Amphibia; order Caudata; family Salamandridae; genus Lissotriton; species Lissotriton helveticus. Next base: position 178,946,681 of record NC_136059.1, on the reverse strand, counting down.
TATTCTATTTGCGACGATTGCCGTTTCTGGGGGCTAAATCTACAGAGTAAATGATATTTTATATTTTGTTTAGCTTTTTTGGGCTATGTTTATTTAGACCTCGAATATGCTTACCTTAAATCTTAAGGTAATTTCCTTGAAAATAATTGGGGTAAACAAACTGAGAAAGAGGAGAGCAGTATTAGACTGCTGTATGAACAAAACGCTATTCTTGTGCTATTACAAGAGAAGCATATTATGAGGTCAAATGTGAACTTGATACATTGGGGTTTCATTCCTGCTAAAGGGACACTCCTCTGCTTTGTCAGCATTGAGAGGAATGACAATTATGGCCTGTAAATAATTCTTGGGTAATATAGTTAAATCTGACTTGGGTAGCTCTGGGAGATGGGTCATACTTGAGATTCATAGGAACCGTTATACTTTCTCTTTAGTTTTGTTTTATGCTTTCATTTGGATGATCCACAGGCAGTAGAAGACTGAACATTTCAATTAGCAGGATTTTCCCAAAATATATTAATTGAGGTGGGATTTTAGTTTTATCCAATCTCCCGAACTAGATTTAAGTAAGTGTGGCAGTCTACAACGGAAGCAAAAAACTGCTAGAGCAATTCAATATCTCTAAGAAACATGGTTTGTCTGATCCTTGGCGATCCGCTAATCCTACTGATAGGCTATACATGTCCTTTTCATCACGGTATCAATTAACATCTAGAATTGACTTCTTTTTAGTATCAAAAGAAATATCAAAGCCTGAAGCCTCAATTTTTTCTACACTTTCTGTCAGATCACACTGCTATCTCATTGAATGTTGCTTTTCCATCGGTCGGTGTCCCAACTTTTCAATGGCCTTTAAAAAGAGCCCTATTGGCACATGATTCCTTTCTTAGGCAAATGAGAGAAAGAGCAAGGCTACTCTTTGGAAAATCAAAGTAACACCAGAAGGGAGTGAAGAGGTAATGCTTAAAGAGCAGAAGAGGTGGATACATCCTCCTCAAGTTGTCAAAAAACAAAGGGATCCATCCTTATGGTAAAGTATAGAAGTGTTCCTCCAGACTATGTGTATCTCCTACAATGGTGGAAAGCACACAGCGTTGTTTAAATACCCCTCACTAAAAGAACCATTGGTGGCATGCTTCATCATCGGGGTCTTCCCGTCCCGCTACTACCCTCAGTGAAGGACCATTATCTTTGCGGTAATTGTAGCACTTGCCACCTGACGAAGAAAAGCAAAAGTATCAGATTCTCGAATGGTACGGAATGGGAGCAGAGGAGATTTACGAACTGCAACAGCAAGAATGTGGTTGATGATCGATGATAGTGTACAGGGATTGTACCTCTAGGGTGATTATTATGTACCCCTCTTGCCACTCAATCTCTTGAATTTTGGTAAGAAAACCCTTGTATCACGTATATAGCTAGGTAAACCATTGACCCACTCGCGGAGATAGTGATCTACATATTTAGAAACATGTTCGGCCACGCTACCTCTGGATGACACAATAGGTCTCCCCGGTGGATTGATGGGGTCCTTGTGCAATTTTGGAAGCATATACAGGACAGGGAGGACCGGATAATCGTTTTTAAAATATCCGTATTCCTCCCATTCCAGAATTCCTTCATCTTTCCACCTTGTCAGTTTTTCCTATAAATCTGTTATGCTTTTGTTATAAGTTTCTTGGGAGACCGGAAGGTAAAATCTTTTATCCTTCAGTTGCCTATGTGCTTCCATGATATACTTCTGTTTGTCTAGGATGACTACATTCCCACCCTTGTCTTCTGGACGGATGACGATGTTGTCACCATCCATGAGAGATTTCAGTGCTTGCCTCTGGTCATATGTCATATAGTGTGGCTCACTGGTTAGAGGAGGCAGACCCGGACGCTGAGATCAGACCCAGGACCAGGGTTCAATTCCCGACGCAGCAGGGTCTTGAGCCCAAAATGTCCACGGACTCGGTAACTCTCGCTTCGGTGCCTACTCGAATCACAGGTTCACACTCTGCAACTCTGGGCAATAGCTTGCTTAATCTCCACTACGGCCCCCCGCGGCGGGATGCCTGGCTTTCACCTTGGGGATACCCAGTAAGGGGCTATCTCACAGGGAAAAACCAGGACGGGTTCCCAATGCAAAGCGCTTTGAGACCTGGCGGTGATATTGCGCTATATAAAAACCCATCCATCCATCCATCCATATTGTTGTTGGGTGTGTGGAATGTATTCTTTTTTTGCCTGTGTGGACTTGGCACAGGCCTGTGTATTCCTTTCACCAGCACACTGAGCACGTTTTTCTGATGAACATTGCGGCAAATGTATAGCATCGTTTATAATGCATGTCACGAGAGCATCATCATGTCTGGTAATGTTTCACCTTTGCCATACAGTGTGTGTGGCTTCTCGAACGTAGTGCACTAGATAGGATATGTGCATTCATGTATTTTACGTGGTAACTTTTCGACTGTGGATGTCCCAATCGTCAGTTTCACAGCGGTGTACAATAGTTACTCGACCACAGTTGTGATTCATGCTCAACGTATTTGATGTAGTGACTGACACCTACTCATCCCAGGCAACGGATATAACCCACTGTATGGCAGCACTAGTATTAGACTCTATGTATTGCGCTGTAGTGGAGCTATGATGGATGTCACTGCACACTAACATGGCCAGCTGCCAATCTATCGATCTGTTTATTTGTATTACATGATATGCATTGTTGTACTCACCTTGCACACAGTTGTGTCTCATGCTCAACGTATTTGACGTAGTGACTGACATCTATTCATCCTAGGTAACGAATGTAACGCACTGTATGGCAGCATCAGTATTAGACTCTAGTTATTACGCTGGAGTGGAGCTATGTAGGAAACTCTGTTAAAGAGCTATTTTAAGTCTTAAAGCAGCACTCTATTCCCACTGCCAGCAGCCCAACCACAATAGCTTCCCTAACACTCTGTGACACCCCAGCTATCCATTTTGAAATTAAAATTGCTAACATCTATCTCAACTTTCATAAAATCACTAAGGCACCAATATATATATTGATCCTGGCAATTTTTCAAGTAACAATTCTCAGACTATACTGGAGAGGTTGAAACTGATTACACACACTCAATCACTAGATCTTTTAGCTACAACTAAACCTATGTCCCCCTCACATCACATCCATGCTATCTACCCGTCTCGCACCAACCCCATGGACGCGACAAACTAGCATCCTATGTCTCCCCTGCCCTCGATCAGTAAGTTGCTGGTATCTCATATCTATAGACAACTTTCTTCTTACTTAGAGGGATATTTATAAGAAGCTTTCACCGTCGCTGCATCATTGTTTTTATGCAGCCGTTGCGCTTTCTTTGATCCATATTTACAGGGTGGTGCATTTAGGCAACTGCAACACTTTTCTTCGGCCTGTGTTGCGTTAGTTTTCATATATCCAATGGAGATGTTTCCACCTAAAATCCCCCATAAAACTGAAGCAGTGGTTTTTATGTCATTTTGTAGAAGTGACACAAGGCATTTGGCCAAAAGTGGCACAATGCACATTCTCACCTCCCTCTTTTCGGATAAGCACTTTGTTTTTAGGACCATTCTCATTCAGATGCACCAGATAGGGGACGTCTTTCTGACAGTGCTGCAATTTGTCAGGGGAACCTTGTGCCCAATTTCAGAAAGGTGGCTGAGCATATTGATGGTACTTTGTCTACATGCTTCTTTTGTCACAGATGTCACAGACGCACGCAACCTGGGCTTCATCCTGGACTCCTCCCTCTCCATGACTAGACAAGTCAACGCCGTCTCCTTGTCGTGCTTCAACATCCTACGCATGCTACGCAAGATCTTCCGATGGATCCCCTCCGAGACCAGGAAGACGGTCACCCAGGCCCTCGTCACCAGCCGTCTGGACTACGGCAACTCCCTCCACGCCGGAACCACCGCAAAACTCCAGAAGAGACTCCAGCGGATCCAGAACACCTCAGCACGACTCATCCTGGACATCCCCCGCCGCAACCACATCTCCGGACACCTGAGAGACCTGCACTGGCTCCCGGTCAACAAGAGAATCACCTTCCGGCTCCTCACCCACGCACACAAAGCCCTGCACAACCAAGGCCCAGGATACCTCAACAGCCGCCTCAACTTCTACGCTCCCAAACGCCAGCTTCGATCGACCAGCCACGCCCTCGCCACCGTCCCCCGCATCCGAAGAGCCACCACTGGAGGAAGGTCCTTCTCCTACCTGGCCGCCAAGACCTGGAACTCCCTTCCGACCCACCTCTGCCTGACCCAAGACCACCTCGCCTTCAGGAAGCAGCTCAAGACCTGGCTGTTCGAGCAGTAGCGGACCCCCCCCCCAGCACCTTGAGACCCTCCGGGTGAGTAGTGCGCTATATAAATGTTTTTGATTGATTGATTGAGATGTCAAGAGCAGATCATTGAGGCACTGCGCTGATGTTGAATTACTGTAAGATCTCTAGATTTTTTATTAGAATATGGTTAAAGAATGAGAGACTTTCTGTATACCCTTGAGGAGCTCGACACCACACAGGAGTTTTAATCTGAATGCAATAATAAATTGGTTATCCTCTAACAGAGAATATAAAATAATGCCTGTACAAATTAATGACTATAAACCACTCAGCATCAAATTGAATTTGGTAAAGACAAGAGCGGGGATTCTGTCCCACCGGACAGCATGGAAAAACAATTTGGTTTATCTTTCAAGGATCCTGAACTATCTTCCACTTTTTGTTTAGTTTTTATAGAAGCCATTATTGGAGAGCGTAAAGTAAAGGTTGTCTACACAGGATTTTGTTTGTTAATCAATTTTGTAATTATTTTGGTCTGAATCGAAGTGTTTGTCAAGTGATCAAACAGCTAAGTGTCCACAGGGCTACAGCAATAAATGTTAATGATGGGTCAAAGAAATAGAAAAAATAAGCACACTGAAAATACTATTTATATGAAAATATATTCTGTATTTGGTTTGTCAAAAGTTGAATCAAGGGGATACATAGAATCAAAACATAAGCAACAACTGTCATGAAAAGATGTATAAATTAATTCAACAAATCAGATCACAACAAGACATAAGCTCCAAAATATATGCTCGAGTGACTCAATGACAAAGGTTGAGAGATGTCACTCTTGAGGACAAAAGTTCCTTGGGAGATGATGTGAAGGTCGACGTTTCGGTCTTTGAGGCAGTAGTGTATAAGACCATCATCGGGACAAGTAGAAATTGCAAAGGAAGCCCCTTAAGTAATTCAATGGGGGCAGTTCTGCTGAGTTGAAAAGAACGTTTAAAAGCAAGTCACATGACCGCAGAATCTTTCGCTGTCTCCAGAAAGACTTGGTAATAATTAAGATCACCAGCTCAATCAATAATGAGGAATATCTTTTGTATGGTAATACAATGTCCGTATTATTTGACAGATAACTGAGGCACGGGTCACGTTCCAGTATGCCACGCGGTTTCAGGAGTGCTACATCAACTCCCAATTACATATTATAGAATGCCCTGTTATAACATGCTTTCTATGATAGGCACTATACCAGCTATCGCTTCTAGTGAGAGCTTTTATTGGGAAAGACTGCACTTTACCTCAATGTAACTTTCAAGGGTTTTGTATTCTTGATTAGCCCATGTTCTTTTCTTGTTGAATTTCACATTTCCCGCCACACTGTCTTTTTTAAATCAAGGGGTAAACTACTGACTTTTGAGAGTTTATTTTTAGCACCATCCAGTGTTCAGTAGATCACATAGTTTAGCTCACAGAGCTAATCCCTTCCCAGTAGGGTCACAGGACTTGATTTGCATATCACAAATTGATGACTGTCTTTGATCAGACCTAACTTTGTGGAGTGGTGTGGCTCACTGGTTAGAGGCGGCAGACCCGGAAGCAGAGAACGGCCCGGGACCAGGGTTCAATTCCCGAAGCGTCAGGGTCGTGGACCAGGGTCAGCGGACTCGATAATTCGCACCTCGGTGCCTACTCTAACCAGGGATCACACTCGGCAACTCTGGGCATTAGCTTGCCTCATCTCTACAACTGCCCCCCCCACATTCGCCGGGGATGCTTGGTTTCACCTTGTAGATACCCAGTAGGGACCATCTCACAGGGATAGCCAGGACGGGTTCCCCAGCAGTCTACAGCGCCACGACGCCTCAGGGCAGCAGTGTGCTTTACAAGATACATACATACATACATACTTTGCTGAAACCAGGGCTGAGACATTCTTTGTAGATTGCTTATTGGTAATACCTACAACTTGGATCTCGTTTCCCAAGAGGGGTATGTATGAACCTCAGCCCTTCTAACAATTGAGTAGATAGCTCCAGTATTGATCAAGAATGATTGGAGTGGCCATTCACCTCACCTCCTGAATATGGGGCACTCTGGTCTACGTCTGGAATTGTGCTAAGCATGCATTTGACCTCCTCTCCAGGCTCTGCCACTAGGCAAGATAGAGTCAATTGAACTTTGGAATATCAGGGAAACATGAACATGAGAAGCATGATCTTTTATCATGAATTATTTTTTCTGAACTCTGGGATGGGCCTGGAAGTTTTCATCTCCATTCTGCATTTGTGGTTGTACCATGGGAGGGGGGACCTATTTGGCCTCATGCAGCTCTGGTTCTGCATGTTGTGCATATGGGCCATTGGCATTGGGGCTGCCAATGCATCACTTGCATGTATATGGCATAACATTCGGTGTCTGGGCATCAAATTGCACTCCGTCAGGATTCAGTCTGTATTTTCTGTTCCAAACGCCAACCTTATTGCACATGTGTCAAAGGGTGACCTTCTTCAAGGAACTAATATTCGTTCCACTAACATGTATTGTGACTCTCCCCTATGGGACTATATTCCCTCCTTGTATGTACTGAATAGTGACTCCTTACATACTCATATTAATAATAAAGCGCAGAGTCAAGACGCAAATCCATTATCATTAAGCCTTTCTGTCGACAATCTGTGCCAATTTAGCTCTCCCTGCTTGGCGTCTTGCGTATCACTGCAGCAATTGCATACTTAAGGATCTCATTGAGAGACTTTGATTCCCAGCAAATTATATTCTGTTGTATTTGAACACTAATTTCCAAGTGCAAACTACGAACAGAAGTCGAAATAAATCCACTTGAATACGCAGCCATCGGGTCTTCAATGCTAATATGCTCTCTATAAACCTGTTTCAAAGTCTCAAAGAAAGCCTACACTGATCTTTTTGATTCCTGTGTCGCCATAAAAATCTTTTGCCAATTTACTTCCCTCTCTGGTACATTTGTTGTGCTAGGACAAATGTGCAAGGACAGCATCATAGTTCGTTTTGACCGAGGGGAAAGGAGCTTTGTTATTTGCTAATCTCTCAGGCTCTTGTGTAGACCAAACTACATCTCTCTTACATTATCCACAAATCCTTGGAAACCAAGAACATGTCTAGATCCTCGCACAACATCTTTGAGATTCTATTCACCTTGGTGGACCATTTGTCTGGGTTCTCTCTCATCTGTGGAAGACTGAGGAATGAAAAATGTCTGCTTGAGACCACAGAACGTACATGTACGCTTCTCCCTGTACCACTGTCAAAGCATACTCGCTTGCTTCTGCACCATTGATACTTCCACGTTTTTGCAGCTTCTGTCTCCACCCTCTTTTTTCTCACTTTTGACCTTTCCATTTTTGACCACTACTCTCTGATCCCCACTCTCTGATATAATACACCAATTAATTTACATTTGTTTTCATGACTCGATATTTCATCATCTTTAAATCCTTGGCACTCAGTTATTCTGAGGCTCTTCTGTAGCTTCTTCACTATGGCAAGTCAAATCCAAAGTCCTCAACTTAAGCCTCCACCCTTGCACATGCATCATGCGCAATTCTAGCAGCTTCATTACTCTTAAGCTCAATTCTCTCTTGCTCTGAGTTAGAAAATGCTTGCCTCATTTCCCCTTCAAAAGCCCATTAAGCTCCATGTTCAACTGCACAACATTATTCTTTTGGGCAACAGTGGCTGTACCTCTCTCCTGGGTCCATAGTAGAGGGGAATATGTGGGGAGCCTGTGGTTATGTGTTCCTGGGAAGTGCTCGTAGTTGTTTGCATCAGGTGAATGCTTGTGCCTGTCGGGGTCTGCTGGCATCAGGTGAGCGTTTTTGACTATGGGCGTTTTAGAAGCACTTGCATCTATATACACGGGAATGCGCTTACCTCGAAAGGGATGGGAGCCTTAGTTTGGGTTGTTCTGAGGCTGGACTACATTGTAATAGGGCAGTCTTGACCTCAACAAGTCACCTAAAATGTGTCATGCTCATCACTCTCTGTCTCTGCATTATTCTCCTGCTTCTTGGAAAAGGGGATTTCTCCTGTTCTAATGTTTCAGTTACAATCACAGGATAAGCACCTACTGCATCCATCATATTCTCATATCCTTTGCCTCTCATTACATTACACCTCTAAGCAGTTGTTAATTTTACTTTGTGTCTGAATCTTGAATCTCTCATGCTGTTTCAAATTAGCTACCTGTTTCCAAATTCTTAAAGTTTTAAATTGAGTATATGGATTGGGTTTCAATTTCATGCATCCTTTTCCTCAGATTCTAAAGCCTACATATATTTAATGTTTTGTGTGCAGGGAATTGCAAATTCCTTTCTGTATTTATGTCACTGTTTAAGCCAAAAAAACACACACATATATATATCTATATCTATATATATTTATATATAGATATATATATATCCCTTTGTGTGCTGTCATCTCTCTGGTAGTGAGCTTTCAGGTGGCACATTCTCTTTCTTGCAAATAGCCTTTATGAGTTTCATAGAAAGATTCCCTGCGTTTTTCTTGCTTGTATGTAAATTCTAGAATCAGCAAATCCACACATAACCTTCTAGGATGCTAAACCGATTATCACAACATAGCCTAAATAACTTCCAGTCATTTCCAGCACAAAGGTCAACCAATCAAACGTGGATCTTAATGCTATTATACCTATCCTAGCGCAACGCCTGATGAAGCAATAGCCCAGGATACAGTATATTTTCAATAGCAAATACTTAAATGCACAACTATTGTCTACCTTACTTAAACGGGAAAATAGGAAATCACAGCATCCCACAGCAGCAAACTCTCAACCTGTGGAAGATTACTTTGAACTGATGAGTTTACTCCTGTGCACCAAAGAATAAACAACTCCGACCCAGATTAGTACACACACACAAGATTTTGATGTTTCATCCCTACCCTGGATTGTCTTTAGTGCATCACAGTGAATACCTCAACTCTTTTGCAGAGAAGTCAATAACTCAATTAGATCTCGAGGTCAGGGACTTCAAGGAACAAACCACTTTAAATAACAACTTTATATCACAATCGCATTAAGTGCAGCAAGCATAAGTGAAATTACACTGTGCAAGCCCTCTATGTCGTATCTCGAATAGTACCTCAAGAAGATGAGTAAAAGCATAAAAACGATAATACCCACAATGCCTAACAATTCAGTACATTAGATTCAAAGTCCTTCACACTTTAGGCACTTGCAATGCTATTTTCTATTGAGTCAATAAATGCTTTAGGAACGCTGGGATAATTGCTATTACTCTAAATGGCCACCAGGAATCTACAGAACAGATTAGGGGTCAATTTTAATCTTGGGCAAAGACTAGCTTCATCCTAAACGTACAGACCCCAGTCTGTAAATCCACTTTACCTACACAGGTCCATGGTAACAAAACAGGTCAGCCATCAAACCATCTTCTGCTACCAGAATTTGACTTTGCGCTCCTGCTCTAGCTCCTGTGCAAGTGACTACAACTAGTATTAGTCCCTTATCGGATGTTAGTGCTCCTTACTGGACTGGTCTCTGAAATAAACACTCTAATTGGCAATTTCAATTTATACATGTATAAAGCATTTGGTCCTACAAGAATACCAGACAGGGAAGGTTTAAACCCTACAATCGATCAGTTAATCGATGAATCAGAGTGGAAAGCTTAGTAAGAATAAAGAATTAATCAAAGAATTCACTAGAGTTCAGGTCAGCAAAATACAAAATGTATAGTGGGAGAGCAGTCCGACATGGATTTGCCTACTAAACTCAATAAGAATTGGGACCCCCCAAATCTAATAAAAGCACACTTTAGAGGATTCAGAACAAAGGATTTCATGTATTCCATACACCTGTACATGATGATTCCCACAGCATAAACCAATCAGAATTAACCAGCCTGAAATAGTTGCAAGTAAATATGTTTAAAAAATCTCCCATAATTCTACAACATGGAATTTCTCACGGACACTACTTGTACTAGAAAGAATATTGTTATTTTTTTTGTGAGATTCTGCAAAGACAGCTAGGTAGAAGCTTGAAAATGTAAAATTTTGCTGAAGGAACATTTTTATATCCTTATGGAGGTCGTTGTCTTGCCTGTCAGAAAACATTCAAACATTTATTTACTGAGGCATGGAAATACAAGTTTGTCCAGATTGGTTGCAAACGTCACAACAAAATGAAGTAGGAGGCATACAATTAGCTCGAGTTCAATTTTAATTCATGCAAAGCCTTTATTTTTTTTTTAAATAACACCAATACGAGAGATTCCCAATTTGCAATTTGGATCTAATTTGAAATTCAGAACTAATCACAAATTAGGAATCAGTATTCCAAAGCTCCGCACATCTAGCCCATAGTCTGACAAAAATGAACTTTTAAAGTATTACTCTGACATAAAAGTTTTGGTTCTTGGATCATCTGGAAGACAATGAAAGATGGTTTAGTGCTTGACCATTTTTGATCCTTGGTATGTCTAAATGCAGAAAATGTCTGCTTCTGAGTTCTATGTGAGCTACATTGAATGTACCAATATACAGCCTCTTTGGTTTTGTTGCCATAGTCTGTGACTCTCATGACCATGTGGGTCTAGCGGCATTATTTTTTCATGTGTGGCCTCTTTAGGACCCTCCATGGGCTGCTCACTCTTCATTTGCTCCTGTCTTCCTCTTATGGAGGCATATTATCAGGACAGGCTAAAACTGCGATAATGAGATTGATAAAATGCTCTTTGGAATTCCAATTGAAGCCCATGTTAAATGTCCTTCACATTTAACATGGGCTTCAATTCGAATTCCATAGAGCATATTATCAAGCCCATTATCGCCGTTTTAGCGGCAATTTTCTGCCGCTAAAACGGCGATAATTTTATCGCCTGTCTTGATAATATGCCCCTTAGTTTTATATTGGTGATTCACATTTTGTGAAAGAATCTCAGATTTAAACGTAAATCACAAAATATTTTCACTTTGACTATCTCCATTCTTGCAGGGGTTCTTTTTAAGTTGTCTGTAGGATACTTTGTTACAAATTCCTAATTGTTGTTTGTGAAGTCTTACCCCATCTATGGCCTGCATGTTTTGAGGAACCATTTCACATTTAAAAAGTAGATTCACACTTCCAACATTCAAATTTTCATATCATATATGCCTTGAATACATAAGGCAATACTTTGAATCTTTTTTAACAGCAGCATATTATTTTTAATTGCTTTTGTTGGGACTCGAGCGCAAACATGAGTTTCAGATACCTCCAATACCTTTTTGTATTTACCTATCGGGATGGCTTTATTCTGCCATCTTGTAAGATTGTAGAGTTTGTCTTTAACAGCTTTTTTAGGCTTACTTCAACAGTGCCATTTATATTATTATTATAGAGGCTTTTGTAGCGCGCTCTGTTACTAAATAGTATAGTATTCTGGCGCGGGAGAAAGGGAAGACAGATCGAATTACATGCAAATTAGAGAGACATCCGTTAGGCAGTGATGTTAAAGAGGTGGGTTTTTAGGCCTTTCCTAAACGCCATGATGGATGGGGATGTTCTCAAATGAAGCGAGAGAGTATTCCAAGCTCTCGCTGCTCTGACAGAAATGGATTGGCCGCCGAGCCTGCTATATTTAAACTTTGGCACAGTCATTTGGTGAAGGTTGCTTGATCTGAGAGGGCGGTTAGGAACATAAAGGGAAAATCTTTTTCTCAGATAGGCTGGACCCGTTTGATGGAGTGCTCGGTATGCTAGAACGAGGATCTTAAATAAGATCCTTTGAGCAACTGGGAGCCAATGAAGATCTCTAAGAGGTTGGCGGACACTAGATCTTCTGGGTATGTTAAACAGCAGCCGAACCGCGGCATTTTGAATAACTTGGAGGCGGTGAATCAAATAGGCTGGGAGTCCGCAGTAGAGGGCATTCGCATAATCCAATCTGGATAATATGAGAGCGCGAATAACCGTCTCCTTAGCCTCTCTCGGGAGCAAAGGGAGAAATCTGCGCACGGTTTTGAGGGTGGAGAAGCAGATTCCAGTGAGTTTTTTCAGGTGATCCTCAAATCTGAGATTGTTATTAAACCAGACTCCTAGATTTTTTGCGGGTCCACCAATAGATTTGGGACATGGGAGATCGGTGGGCCAGAGGGAGTCACTAAAGTTATCAGGAAAGGAGCCGTACAGCAAGATCTCAGATTTACTCTCATTACATTTGAGCTGGGCACACGCCAGCCAGCGGAAAACCGATGATAAACAGAATTGGACCCTCGACGTGTCCGAGATGTTTTTTGGCCATGTAAACAAAAGCTGAGTATCATCGGCATAAGCCATAGTTTTGGCTCCTAGTTGTTCCGCAAGATAAATGAGGGGGGTCAAGTATATGTTGAAAAGCAGGGGGCTTAGAGTGGAGCCCTGAGGGACACCAGTAGAGAGTTTTTTGGGAGAGGAGGAGAAAGGTGGCATCCACACTTGCTGGGACCTGTTATCTAAAAAAGACGTTAGCCAGCCAAGAGCGGAGCCAGTTATGCCTATGGCTGCTAGTCTGGTAAGTAGGAGGGAATGGGGGACCGTATCGAAGGCGGCAGAGAGGTCCAATAAAATCAGAGCCGCTCTGCCGCCTCCGTCCAAACATTCCCTAATGGCCTCAGAAACCTCGACTAGAGCCGTCTCTGTGCTGAAAGCAGCTCTGAAGCCTGATTGCGCAGGGTGAAGAGCTTGAGAGCTTTCCACAAATTTGTCTAGTTGTGTGCATGCAACTTTTTCACATATCTTTGCCAGGGCCGGCAGTAATGATATGGGCCGGAAATTAGCAGGAACCTTTGGATCTAGTCCATTTTTTTTAAGAAGTGGTAGTAGTTTGGCCTGCTTCCAGCATGCCGGAACAGTGGCGGTGGAAAGAGAGAGGTTGACAATATGTGTTACCTCTTGGCCGACTGTATTAGCCAGGCCCGCAAGGACTCTGGCCGGGCAGGGGTCGGCAGGGGATCCTGATTGTAAGGTAGCAAGAATTTTAACAACCTCTGTTGTGTCCACTGGAGTAAAAAGGGCAAACTGGTCCATAGAGAAGGGCATAGTGGGGGAAGGAATAATCATTGAAGCTGGAAAATTGTTACATACAGTGAGCAAGTCATCTTGGATTTTTGCAATTTTATCCACAAAAAACACAGAGAGTTCTTCACACCATTTTGCCGAAGAGGCTAAAAGAGGTTGGGCGGCACAAGGGGAAACGAAGCTTTTAGCAATAGCAAAGATTTCCCTGCTGTTGTTGTTGGCCTTAGTTATGCGCCCGTCGTAATATAAACTTTTTGCAGATTTAATTGCTGCATAGTACCTCTTTTGAGCCGTTCTTAGTTCTTTCTTGGCTTCAGGGAGATAGGCTTGTCTCCAACGTCTTTCAAGTTTTTTACAGCCTGATTTAAGATCGCGGAGAGTATTAGAGAACCAAGGTTTAGAGGGGGTGGAGCGCACTCTACAAACACGCCCTGTTTTAGTTGAAGAAGCAACACCACCTTCAATCCATGAGTTGAATGAGCTAACGGCTGCCTCGATTTCAGAGGTAAGTGTGGGGCGGGAGGAAGCAAGCTGATCACAGAGCATAGCTACGTTAATTTTCTGTGTGTGAGCAGCAGAATGATTGGTCTCAGCGGGGCGGGACAGGGGCCAAGTGAATCTTATCAGCATATGGTCAGACCAATTAACTATTTCAGGGTCAGACATATTTATGTCAAAGTTGGAACATAGTAGATCAAGAACATGACCCCCTGAATGGGTAGGAGCTTTGATCCACTGTTTTAGCTGGGCCATCGCCAAAGCATCGTTTAGCCGAACTGTGTCAGGTAGATCTAATTGATCAACGTGAATATTAAAGTCTCCCAAAAGGAGATATGTGGGGTATTTCAGGGCGCGTGGGACTATCATGTCCTCTAGTGCCTCTAGAAATTTTCCTGCGTTACCAGGTGGCCGGTACACCAAAGATCCACCTAAAGTAAAATGCGCTCCCAAAGTGAAAGAAAAGTGGAGCACCTCGGCATCGACTGAGGGGCCCATTGGATCAAGAGAAAAAGTCCACTTATCTCTGAAGATGGCTGCTATGCCACCTCCTCTGCCTAAGGGGCGATCTTGTCTAATGATTTTAAAGCCACGTGGAATAGCCAGTTCAATCACTGGATTACATGACTCATTAAGCCACGTTTCTGTGACAAAAAGAAGATCAAACTCATTGTCACTTAGTAGTTCAAATATTTCATTGGAATGTTTGACCAGTGATCTAGCATTGATCAGTCCGGCCCGGAGACATGCCGAATCGGTGGGAAGCTGGGGGGAGGTAGTTAAAGTAGGCTGAAAGCGAAATTTGCACGCCTGGCAAGTACGCTGAGGAATATCAGCCAGGTCCCAACAATGCGAGCAGGGGCATGGGTTAGCACTAAATGTTAATAGGTGCTCACGAGTATAAGTAACCCGCAATCGATCAGTGAGTGGGGGAGCGGCAACAGGGGGGCTGGCGCTGGCCTCGTCCGGGACACGGACGGGCACATTCCGTCATTTAAGGTGAACACCTAAATGTTTTTTATGCTTAGCCTTTGGGTGACTCCATACTATACGCTCTTTTATTTATGATCCTAGAACATCCTACATTTAAACATTGTGGACATTTCCCTAATAAATGGCTGTCCAGGCAATTGCTTAGTTTCATTGCAGTAGTCATTTTATTATGCCAATGGCTTGGGTATTTTGTGTTCATTAATCTTCTTTTGATGTCTAAGATGCTAGCTCATTTAACTGTCTGCACTGCTATTTTACGAATACATTTATAACACAGGAAGTCACAAGAGATGGAGACATGAACATGAAAAGAAGACTATTATAAAAGAAAGTACTATGCCATTGACATAACATAAGGACCACAAACAGGTACCAGTGTTGGTACCATACATAATAAAGAAAGAGGACAACAAGAAACATAGAGAGAAGACAAACATGTCTTTTATATCTATGGAGCAGGGAATATGTGTTTTATTGCTTTGTTTCTTGCAGTTGTCTGCCTTTTGTGTGTAAGATACTGGCACTACAGTCCAGTTTCTGTTTCTGTTTCATTCGTGCCATAGCCTGTAGCTCTACCTTCCATGTGCTAATAGTTTCGAACACTGTGTTTTCCATGCATTAATAAAATAGAGACAGACCTTTTGCTTTGCTTTGCAAATGCCACTGATTTATGAATGTTAACTAGTTATATAGGTGCCTTGCATATTAACTAAACTAAATTCAACTATCTTTTGCCAAGCAGATGAGAGCAAGCACAACTAGCCTCTTGCGCAATACTCTGAAACTGCAATGTAACAACTCAACAACCTTATAAGTAGTAAAGAAGGAACAAACCTGATAATATAAATATGTGGCATGTCATTGTTCAAGAGAGTTGTCAGTCAGTAAAGCCAGTGATATTTTATTGTATAATTAATTAAAAAGATTACATTATGTCACAGGTATAAAAGTAACAATACAGTGTGACCCTGAATATGATTTAAATTATATACATACTGTGATATATGGGTGCATGTACATAACAGATCTCATAGGCATAGTGATTTTGAATGTTGGTAGGGCAGCGTAGGATGGAATATTGGAAGACTGGGAGGCAGTTGAAGTGTAAGGGCTGAACAGGAGTTGGAGTAGATGGAAATTGACACTCTGCCAGACTGATGCTACAGACAGAAAGGCTAAAACACTATTGATAAAGAAAGCTCCCACAACTACAAAGTACTGAAATAAAACAATGTTAATATAAAAACAAGTCAAATACCTTAAAATGCATAACATATTCTAACCAATATTCAAAAACTATATCTCCTCAATGCAGATACCAAAGTACATGATAACACCAAATAATGAAAAAGGAAGTCCTAGCTGCAAAATTAGTAAGACTACATGTTGCAGCAATGCCAAGATGAAAATATAATAAATGAAATAAAACAAATAAAAAATATAACCACTAATATTAATCACAAATCTTTTTCAAAGTTAAAAATAACCGACAAAATAGTATTAAAATATAAATATAAACTAAAATTAATAAAACATTTTCCTTCGCAATAGTAAAGTACTTTCATTTTACCAAAGAAACATTTATTTGAAGCTCCTTGTGTTGGCTACCTGCATTGATCAGGACAGATGAGCCAGCCAAACTTTCGCATTTCTTGCTGGAATGTGTAAGTTAACACCTTCTCTCAAGAGGGAAAATCAACAACACATGGGAAGGGTTGCACAATTCTTCCAAGGGACACTTGTTATAAGCAACCATGCACTCTACCAACTCCTAGAACTAATACAAAATGAACAAGGCTACCAAGACCTAAGATTCAAACAATCTATTACACAACTAAATTAAAAAATATCTCAATAGACTAAACAAATGCACCAACTGTTAGCAAGTAAAGTGCTTTTATTTGCTAGCATTCGAAGCCTACCATATCCTCGGAACAATAGCCAAAACAATACTCCAAATATATCACTGAATAATAACTCACACTCAAAGTTTACTTAAAGATTATATAAAATAACTGCAGTCTAAACGATACTGAAGTATAAAATAATCCTAATTTATTTACAGTATTTTTAAATCTGTAAAAAATATAAAGAATACAATTATAAAATACAAACAGGAAAACCTTTGTGTTAAAAAAATCTGAATATAATGCATGCCAAATTGTAAGAAAAAATTACCAAAAATGTATAAATATATAAATATTTTTTGCAACGTATAAACTTATATATTACCTACTGGCGGTCGTCAGTAGGTAGTTATAGTTAGGATTGTTTTCCATAGGAAATCCCCAACATTCTATTGGGAATAACTTTGGCGCCGGTGGACGAATCTTCGCGAATTTCTTAAAGAAGATGGCCCGCTCCGCTCTGCTCCTTCCCTGAAAGTGTAGGGGGGATTCGTCAAGCGGGGGCCGAGATAAAAGGGGGGTCCCAAAACGTGTTTTCCCCATGTTAATTTCCATAGGGCGGTTGGACTCACTTTTAGCCCGAACGGCTGAATGGATTTCCACCAAACTTGGCAAAATTGTAGGGACTGGTAGCCCGATATGCCTTTGCTATGTCTCAAGATATGTGCTCCAGTGGATTTTGAGTAATTTAGGTTAAAAAAATATATATATCTATATGCGTGCCCCGGTACGCGCACCGGGGCGCGCTCCAGCGCGCTACGCGAGTTCGCGAGCGGAAAGCTGATTGGCTCTCGGGTGTCTTGTCAACATTCCAAACAGTCCGGAGCGGCCGCCATCTTGTGTCTCGGTAGGATCGAGACACAAGAGGTGGCAAAAACAAAGGGGGAAATGACTAAAAGGGGGTAGGGTAGACCCCCCCTGACCCCCTAGGTTTGATGTGGGGCCATTAAAGGGCACCGCGGGGCAACATTTTTTTTTATATTTTTTTCGATTTTCGCGGGGGAGCGCCCGGTACACGCACCGGGGAGCATACCGGGGAGCGTACCATGGAGAAAAAAGAATGACAGAGTTTTTAAAAAATGTAGCATTTTTTTATAAATTGGAGGTAGTTCTGAAAAGAACTTTTTTTTTTTCTTTACATTTTTTTATACTTTTTTATAACGATTTTATATTTTTGGGGGATTTTTTTCAGGGGAAAAACAAAAACAGGGATTCCAAAACTGCTCAACAGGAGCAAAAAATTGTGAAAAATTAGGGACGGGGAGGGCAGCGGTGTTCCTGTCTCTTTATAGCAATGAGTTCAACGCTCTGCTCCCCATAACAGAGCAGTTCATCACAGTCCACGCATAGAAATTTTATGCCTGCAAACACCGGCTGGACGTTAGGGACCATTCTTCCACGTGGTGTTCCTGAAGGTGTTGCTCCACCAGTTGAGGTGCTGCTGCCATCTCTTGGTAAATTCCGTGCCAGGTCCCTGACACTCTCCCTGGCATAGTTATTTGGGTGTATTCTCTGGACATGCCTAATTAAAGTGGCATTTCCAAAGCTATATTTCTTATTAGGATTGCCTCTGGATAAAATACTGCCACATATCTTGCTGGTTACCTTAGCAGCATTAATCAGGGATGTCAAAAAATTTCCAAATGAAGTGGTCCTTTGTTTTGTGGTGGGGAGGGTCCTCAGACAAAAAACCATCAGAATCACTGCTGGATGACTCCCTTGCAGCCATTGCTGTAGATCAGGAGACTTTGAGAAGCAGATAATGCACAGAACACCTCTTGCTCTCTCCAAGTACAAAGCAATAGTGAGAGAAATGGGTGGGTTTCTCAATATTTCGAAAAAAAAAATTTCTGAACCAATGAAAAGTGTTATTTTAAAGTCACATGGCTTGACGCACTTACGCTACGCGACCTGGGGAGCGTCCCGGGGCGCGTATCGTAAGCGCGTCGGGGCGCTTACGTTGCGTGATCGTATACGCTCGGGCGCTTCCGGGAGCGCTTACGCGGTGCGTCATAAGACGCATCTCGCGGCTACGCGATACGAGTCTTATGACGCAAGGCGTCGCAGATACGCGATACGTCACGATGATGTTTTCGTTCACGGTAATAGCGGTAACGGGACGCTCACCGGTACGCGCACCGGGGCGCGCCGTAACACTGCGCTTACCGGTGAGCGCATCGGTACGCGCCCCGGGAGCGCTCTGAGGCAAAAAAAAACAAAAAATTAAAAATAAACATAAAAAAAATAGTATTACATAATTATACAATATAAAATTCATTATAAAAAATATTACATTTCATACCTATAGAGATTTGCTATTAAAAAACCGATGAAATTCACTGAAAAATAACCATAAGTTTCACACCAGTTATAGTTAGGAATTAGCATTTAAAAAACCTTTTAAATTCACCGAAAAAACCATAAGTTTCACACCAGTTAGAGTTAGCTGGAAATTTTACTCGCATAAAACCATTGAAATTCCCATGTTATAGTTAGTTGGACTCACTATAACTTGCGTGTGCAATGCACTGCTGATGACGTCATATATTACATCACTCATGACATGGTCAGTGACATCACTCATGACATCACTGATGACACCATCATTGTGACAGAGTGACAGACCTCCTTTCACTGTAATGTAACCCTTGAAATACATATTAAAAAAAGAATCAAAAATGTTCAAAAAAATCGAGATACCCATACCAGTTACAACAACCAATTCAGTAATTCCACCATCTATATACACATCCACTCATTCACCAACAGTTCTATATAGTCACTCATACATATACTCACTCATCATATGTAGTGATACACTTATACATCCTGCTACACACCGACAGTCATCCAAAAGTTACTCTCACACATACTCACACATGCAAGTAAACTATTGAACATCCATTTATTTGCATATATAGCTATACACACACTACCACCTTACTTCTAAGGAAACTTACACATACTTACTCTCTTAAACAATCACTTATAGAAAAACATACTTATTTAAACAGGAACTCTTACAATCTCTTACTCTCACATATACTCACTTATGTACATTAATATTCACATATACTAGATTAAAACATATGTAGTTACTGATAATCACACTAGTGACACAGTCATTCACTCACTAACACACATATACACATTCATCCACCCATACAGTCCTGCACATATGCTGTTTTCAAAACACATACAAACAGAGAGTTAGTCATTCATGCATCTATGTGCTAAGTAATACCCCACTAAACCATACAGACACTCATACAAATACTAAAACAAAAAAAACTTCTAACCCATATACATACACATGTAGCTACTCACCAAACCATGCAGCCACTTATACATAAAGTGAAACACTAATACATATATTTAAATATTTAAACATTACTCACTAATATATGTATTCACTAAGATACACTTAATAAGCCAGTTAACCAATTAATTTTTTTTTTTAAAACATCCCTTTAGACACTTATTTAAACATGTATTCTTCCATCAACTTTTACATATACATATATAACACATAATTATTTTTTAAAAATACACACATTCACTGGGTGGTGTCATCAGTGATGTCATGAGTGATGTCACTGACCATGTCATGAGTGATGTAATATGTGACGTCATCATCAGTGCATTGCACGCGCAAGTTTTAGTGAGTCCATCTAATTATAACGTGGGAATTTCAATGGTTTTATGCGAGTAAAATTTCCAGCTAACTCTAACTGGTGTGAAACCTATGGTTTTTTCAGTGAATTTAAAAGGTTTTTTTAAATGCTAATTCCTAACTATAACTGGTGTGAAACCTATGGTTTTTTCAGTGAATATATATATATATATATATATATATATAAATATATATATATATATATATATATATATATGATTGCACGTTTCTGTGTCCAAATATCGGTTTCAGAAAAAAGATTGGCTGGCACGCTGGTATCCGATTTATAGATTTATTAACACCAAACCCCCCTCACCCTTTACAGACGCGTTTCGCCTTAACAGGCTTCGTCAGTGTAACATGAGTGCATGGTTAATGTCGCCATTTAAAGCCTTTTGCCAAAAAACATTTCATAAACATGAAAGAAGGACATATGTTGTACATAAATTTGGCGGCCATCTTGTAGTGTATAAATAACATTATAATCACAGGCTAAAAGTGGCGAGTGCCGTGAAAGTGCATAGTGCTCATTAAAAACATATAGCGTAACCATTTTTTATGCATATATTCACTATATTTGTTACACACAGCAAAAGTTCATTTATCCATTATTGGATTGTTTTCACAGAGGAATTCCTTTTCCTCTTTTTTATCCCCTCAATGTGCAAGATGTTCGTTATTCAGCCCTGAATGGGCGATTTTGTAAACAGTGCAGTTTGTTCTGGTAAGGACTAACAGATTTGGAAAAAAGAAAATATCTATTTAGGGCATGTTTCTATTACCACCTCTTAGTGATTGCACAGGACCTATAGATGAACCCACAGTTCTTCATTATTATTCAGCCCCCATGGAGTCATGGTTTTTGAACTGATGATGTGCTTTGACTCCAGGATACGTAGGGACTTTTCCCTGTCACCACCTCGTTCTAGTTTGGGTACCTGATCCATGCAGTAAAAACTGAGTTTTTCCCACTTGCTTTGATGGTATTCGGCAACGTGTCGGGCAACAGGATAAGATTTATCTTTATTTGTAATTGCCCGCATGTGTTCAAGAATTCTCAGTTTTGCTGGTTTTATAGTGCTGCCGATGTATCGCAGCTTGCAAGGACAGGTCAGGCAGTATACAGTATACTCTGAATTACAATTGAGCAACTGTTTTATTTTTATATTGGGTTTTTTCTCGCCTGTGCGATTGGGATATTCCAACATTTTGCCACTGAATCTGCATGCCTTACACTTAAGACACGGAAAAAAAACAACTACATTTGACACTTTGATGGGTTGGACCGATGTCTTGAAATGGCTGTG
Organism: Lissotriton helveticus; assembly: GCF_964261635.1. Lineage (NCBI taxonomy): Eukaryota > Metazoa > Chordata > Amphibia > Caudata > Salamandridae > Lissotriton > Lissotriton helveticus. The sequence goes on along the minus strand of NC_136059.1, from coordinate 178,924,935 downwards.
GACCAGATGATCTGCCAAAGAAGGACACCTCTTGTGTGTGATTAACGGTCTTCTTGGCAGATTCTTTTTAAGAACTTTGCCAGCAGTCAGTATATGCCAGTGTTTTTGGAAGATGTTTACTATTTCTCCTGATTTGGTGTTGAATTCCGTTATCATTCGTACCTCCTCAGGTGCCTCTATTTTCAATTTGGGAGTCAGGAGATCCCTCCTATTGACCCCAGAGGCTTTCACCTTGGCTTGTTTCAGAATGTTGCTATTGTACCCCCTGTTCTCAAATCTTTCCTGTGCCTCAATTGCTGCAAGTCTGTAGTCCTGTTCTAAAGAGCAATTTCTCTTTAGGCGTAAAAACTCGCCATAAGGTACATTTTTTACAAGACTTTTAGGATGGTATGAGTTAGCATGCAAAACTGCATTCCCCGCGGTAGGTTTTCTGTACAAGCGGGTTTGCAGGATGTTATTGTGTACAAATACTTCTAGGTCCAAATAATTAATACTGGTGGAGCTGATAGTACTTGTAAATCTTAGATTAAGAGTGTTGGTATTTAAAATTGAAATATACTTTTCTGCTGACTGACGATCACCATGCCAAATTATAAACAGGTCGTCTATGTACCTAGTCCACATAAGGATTTTTTCAGTCCATTCTTGATTAGAGTCCTTCCATGCCTCATGCTTCTCCCACCAGCCCACGAATAAATTCGCGTAGCTGGGGGAGAAGCACGAGCCCATGGAAGTACCTCTTTTCTGGTTGTACATAGTCCCATCAAATAAAAAATTGTTATTAAACAAACAAAATCTGATCATAGACAATATTATGGAGCTATGGTTGTCGAAATGTTCAGGTTTGCGATCTAAAAACCATTTAATGGCAATCAGCCCCTGCTCATGGTTGATGCAGGTGTATAAGTTAACCACATCAAGTGTGATCAACAGCATTCCGGAGTCCCATGTTATACTGTCCATGACGCTTAGAAAGTCTTGCGTGTCCTTCAGATAGGACGAAAGGTCTTTAACGAAGGGTGCCAAGTATGAATCTACAAATCTGGAAGTATTTTCAAGAAGGCTTCCAATAGAGGACACTATTGGGCATCCTGGAGGTCTTTTGGCATGTTTGTGTACCTTTGGCAGGTGGTAAAATGTTGGTATGATTGGCGCTTCACATTTCAAGAAGAGGTACTCATCCATGGTTAGCATACCTTCTTTCTGCCAATTATCCAACATGCCATGGAAAGTCAAGATGCTTTTGTTGTACTCAGTTCTCTGTATGGGAGTATAGCATTCCTTGTCTTTCAATTGTCTATGTGCCTCTGCAAGGTAATGCTCACGGTCAAAGATCACAACGTTTCCTCCTTTGTCTGAAGGTTTGATTTTGATTGTTGTGTCTTCTTTGAGCGACCTGATTGCTTGCCATTCTTTTTTTGATATGTTTGATGTTTTATGATTTATCTTATTTTTTGTTCCAGATGAGATTTTGTCCAGGTCTTCAAGTACTGCTTCATTGAAAAGATCAATGGCATCGTAGTTTGTGATAAGCAACTTTTTGGACTTATTTTTCATAGTGCTGGGGTCACGTTTCTGAGTGATGTTACCTTGTGAAGACGGCTCGGCAGTTGTGATGTTAGTTATTAACTCTTGAGTGGGTGTCAGAAGTATATCTGCCAATTCTTCGCATGTTTGTGCGTCATTTTGATTTGTATTTGAAATTTCAAAGTTCGATTTAATAATGTCGTTTCTTGGAGTTTGAAGGAAAATCTTTTTGAACTTGAGTTTCCTGATGTACTTAAATAAATCAATCTGTACTGTCACAGGGTCAAAATCACTTGCTGGGCAAAAGCTTAAACCTTTCTTGAGAATAGAAACTTCCTCCTCTGTTAATATTCTCTTGGAGAGGTTGATGATATTGTTGTCTTGTCTGTCTATTGCCTTTTGCGGTTCAATCCGCTCCTGGTCACTCTCGGGGAGGCCATTGCTTGTTGTCCCCCACCTCTTGTTCCTCTTGCCCCTCCGCGTCCTCCTCTTTGAGTTTGTTGAGGTGCCGGTGGGTGATTTCTCTGTTGGGGGCGAAGACGAGTCTCCTTGATCACCTCGAACTCGTCGAAAAAAGGAACCGCAGTTGCATTCGTTTTTTCTTTGGTGCCTTCCGTTTGTTCTCCTTCTGAGACTTCAGATTCCTCAGTATCCTCATTAACAGGTGTTGCGCTCGTCTGGGCCATACGTTTTCTAGTGGCATCAAATTTTCTAGCGAACGTTAAAATTCTCCCTGTCAGGTAATCTTGCTCGTCTCTGAGGAATTTTGATTGTTTTCTTTTTCGAATAGTTAGTTCATAGTCTTTAATCCTTTTGTTCATGGTATACCTTACATCTTCCTTTTCTTTAGAGTCTTTTTCTTTTGCTATTTGTTCTTCCATGTCTGTTATGTCTTTCAGACATTTATCTCTATCACTCCATGCATATTTGATCAGCATTCGCACCATTCCCTTTGCTGACTCTGCCGTGTATTCTGCCCAATCTTTAAGTAGCTCAGGGTCCGGATTTTCATATGAAGGTACCGTATAAATACGTAACCCTCTTGGTATCCTACCACATTCTATGTACCTTTCTAATGAGGTGGCCTCCCACCATTTTCGTACTTCTCGTTCTTGGGCTTTCTCTAGTTTTGAAAATAGCGTTTTCAAGGTACTTGCAGGGGTATTATATGTTGAGGATTTGGTAGGTGGCGCTGATTTTGTTTCTGAGCTCTTAAACATGAAGTTAGCAGCCGACTCTCTTTCTCCTGTGATACCTTCGACATTAGACATTTTTCGTGTTGCACTGTTCTTTTGCTGTGTTAATTAACAAAAAAAAAATAATATATATATATATATATATATATATATATATATATATATATATATATATATATATATATATTACCTACTGGCGGTCGCCAGTAGGTATATATAGTTAGGATTTTTTCTCTATGGGATTTTTGAAAATTCTATGTCTAATAACTTTGGCGTTTGTGGACGGAATTGGCTGAAATTTTCAGGAAAATGGAACATTTTGTTTCTGAGCAGCCCCTGAAAATTTGGGGGGTTTCGTCAAGGGGGGGCCGAGAAAAAAGGGGGGTCCCAAAACGTGTTTTTAACATTGAGTTTTCCATAGGGCGGTTGGCCTCACTTTTAGCCTGAACGGCTGAATGGATTTGCACGAAACTTGGCAAAATTGTAGGGACTGGAGCCCGATGTGCCTTTGCTAGGTCTCAATATATGTGCTCCAGTGGATTTTGAGAAATTAACTTTCAAAAAAAGATATATATCTGTAACAGCGGACCGGGCAGCGCTCCAGTTCGCGTACTTTTCGCGTTATGGAGCTTTGTGAAGCGAAGCTGATTTGTTCTCCGGCGTCTGTAAACATTCCAAACAGTCCGTAGCGGCCGCCATCTTGTCTCTCGGTAGGATCGAGAGACAAGAGGAGGCCAAAGCGAAGGGGCAAATGACCATAAGGGGGCATAGTAGATCCTCCCTGACCCCCTAGGTTTGATGTGGAGGTTTTAAAAGGGCCCCGCGGGGCAAAAAAATAAATAAATAATAATAATCGAACGGCTGAATGGATTTGCACGAAACTTGGCAAAATTGTAGGGACTGGTAGCCCGATGTGCCTTTGCTAGGTCTCAATATATGTGCTCCAGTGGATTTTGAGAAATTAACGTTAAAAAAAAAGATATATATCTGTAACAGCGCTCCGGGCAGCGCTCCACTTCGCGTACTTTTCGCGTTACGGAGCTTTGTGAAGCGAAGCTAATTGGTTCTCCGGCGTCTGTAAACATTCCAAACAGTCCGTAGCGGCCGCCATCTTGTCTCTCGGTAGGATCGAGAGACAAGAGGAGGCCAAAGCGAAGGGGCAAATGACCATAAGGGGGCATAGTAGATCCTCCCTGACCCCATAGGTTTGATGTGGAGGCTTTAAAAGGGCTCCGCGGGGCAAAAAAAAAAAAAAAAAAAAAGTTTTTTTGGTGGGGTGCGCCCGGTTAGCGTAACGGGAAGCGGACTGGGGAGCGTACAACAAGGAATGACGAATGATTGACTTTTAACTTATTGTATGTTTATAGACTTTTTTTAAACTTTTTTTTCTGCTGAGTGACGTCTCGGCCTATCTTCACGGGATGCAGTCCCTACCATCTCGGCGTTTAAGCCCAGGGGGACCGGTAGTGTGGGAGAGATAACGGGGCATATTATCAAGGGGGTTTATCTCCGCTTTTTTGGCTTTAAAAGCCAAGAAAGCGGAGATAAAATTATCTCCGTATTACCTAGCTGTCGCTAACACCAGTTAGCGACCGCTAGTAGGAGATAGCGACCATCTTGGGCCCCACTTTGCATGTCAGTGATATTTATCACTAATGACATGCAAAGTGGGCATGCCAAGATGTTAGCGACTGGAAACAGTCGCTAACATCGCTATCTCCTATTACCAACTCGAATATCTCCAAAAAGTAACACCTGCCCTGAGCAGTTCTTAGCCATGTTATCCAATGGGAGGTGGATAACATGGCTAAGAGCATTAGCTCGGTGATGCATGAATATCGCTGACTTTTCAGCGATATTAATGCATTGCGGCCGTTTTTTATCGCATTTGCGATAAACCTTGATAATAGCAAGGTTTATCTGCGATAATTTCTGACGATGCTTAGCGGTAAAAAATTCGTTGCTAAGCATCGTTAGGGATAAATATCGCTTAACTTTGGTAATATGCCCCAACGTCTGTTAACGTTCGATTCGAAGGAAATCAGGAAGTGTTGAAAAACATTGTCTGCGCCATCTTGCCTTTTTTCAAATGCCACACTTTTGTCGTGCACGGCAGCCATTTTAGATGACTTGACCAGACCCACTCTCTGCACGCTGTCGATCCTTAGCATGGCTCCCCACCCTCGCAAGCATCTCCCCCAGGCACTGGTCACCCCCGCTCTCTGTCTTATGCATGGGCAATAAACCTCCCCCCATCTGCGCTGCTCTTCCCTGAGAATCACACCCTGTGCCCGCCCGACACCTCCCTTTCGCCCTATTCACTACCGCACCCTCTGACACTCCTCTTCCTCTGTGTCCGATTCTCCAGGCCGGTCCCAGGCTATCAGCTAGCCTTGCAGATGTAGTTTATGGCCCCAGCTGTAAAGAATCACCCCTCTTCAAAGGTGTTATAGTAGATCAAGGCCCACACCCGATGAGATCCGTCACACCATACGCGTTCCTACTATCTGAAAACCATCCTGTATTGTGATTGGGGAGGGGACCGAGCCTGAAGCGGAAGATTCCAGGGATGACTCTTTGTACATCAAAGTTTTTACAATTATGTGTCACATTAAAAATATATAGCACTCCAACAAAGTAGTAGGATTATAAAAGTTTAATAACTTATAAATATATACAACAAAAAAAACCAGTAAAAACATTTAAACATTTTTAGGGAAAAAGAAGGAACAATGGTCAGTAGCGGTCGGTTGTGCGAATAGTCCCAAGGCAGCACAACGTCCAGATTTCTGGACGGCACCCAGGTGATGTTGCCTGGGTGCCGCACTGATTTGGGTATCCGGCGTGGGGCGTCCCGGGGGGTGGGTCGTCAGTAGCGGTCTGTTGTGCGAATAGTTCCAAGGCAGCAGAACGCGCTGAAATGTGGATGGCACCAAGGTGATGTCCAGTAAGTTGCCGCCCTCCGAATAACGGCGTGGGGCGCCCCGGGGGGGGGGGAGGCGGCGTGAACGGGCCTCCCCAGGTGGAGCCTCGTCTGCTGTAGTGGGGCGCCCCTTTACCGTTTCAGTTGCCATTCCGTCCGCTTTTGGTCCACTGTGTCAAAATCCGCAATTCAGCTGAGTTGCGCCCACTCTTGCGGTGCAGCGATAGGCGGCTGTCACAGGACTCTCAAAATGGCGGCAGGCTCTTTCCTTTTTGGGCCTGGTCCACTGAAATGGCCCTGGGACACCTTGGAAATCGGACGCTTGTCTGCTAGGTCTTGGACCCCATTGTCGAAAGCGTCCCCTCCGCCTTGAGGATTCTACAAAAGTCTTGGGGGCCCCCGACTCCTGCAGGCTTCCGGTGGGGAGCGGCTGCCATGATTGCTCGCGGAATGACCACGACGGAGCAACGAGATGGTGGTGCTTTCATGCTGACGCCAGCTTCAGTCTGAAACATCCAGAAACAAGATGGGGCTTTCATCGTTTGGAAAAAAAAAATAGTTTTCATCCAATGAAAAGTGTTATTTTTAGGTCATATGATCAAGCCTTCCATCATTAGGAAACCAAAAGTAAAATGAACCAATGAAAAGTTTTATAAACAAGTCACATGACCTGTTATGCGGCATAGGGTATAAAAAGCGTACACAATCCGTTGGCACGTGAGGCGGCGTCAGTAGCGGACCGATGTGCGAATAGGCCGAAGGCAGCACAACGTGCCAAGATCCGGATGGCACCGAGGTGGTGTCCAGCAAGTTGTCGCACTGGTGTGGCAATCCTACAATGCTGAAAGTCGGCGTGGGGCGCCCCGTTGGCCTGTGAGATGGCGGCAGTAGCGGACCGATGTGCGAATGGGGCCAAAGGCACGCAACAATATTTTCTGAATAGAAGACACCACAAGGCGCTGAGATGCCAAGATCCGGATGGCACCGAGGTGGTGTCTAGCAAGTTGTCGCACTGGTGTGGCCATCCTACAATGCTGAAAGTCGGCGTGGGGCGCCCCGTTGGCCTGTGAGATGGCGGCAGTAGCGGACCGATGTGCGAATGGGGCCAAAGGCAGCGCAACAATATTTTCTGAATAGAAGACACCACAAGGCGCTGAGATGCCAAGATCCGGATGGCACCGAGGTGGTGTCTAGCAAGTTGTCGCACTGGTGTGGCCATCCTACAATGCTGAAAGTCGGCGTGGGGCGCCCCGTTGGCCTGTGAGATGGCGGCAGTAGCGGACCGATGTGCGAATGGGGCCAAAGGCAGCGCAACAATATTTTCTGAATAGAAGACACCACAAGGCGCTGAGATGCCAAGATCCGGATGGCACCGAGGTGGTGTCTAGCAAGTTGCCGCACTGGTGTGGCCATCCTACAATGCTGAAAGTCGGCGTGGGGCGCCCCGTTGGCCTGTGAGATGGCGGCAGTAGCGGACCGATGTGCGAATGGGGCCAAAGGCAGCGCAACAATATTTTCGGAATAGAAGACACCACAAGGCGCTGAGATTCGGTTAGCACCGAGGTGGTGTCTAGCAAGCTATGCAGCTGAGTTGCGTGCGCACTTGCGGCGAATAGGTCGAAGGCAGCACAACAATGTTTTCTGAATAGAAGACACCACAAGGCGCTGAGATTCGGTAGGCACCGAGGTGGTGTCTAGCAAGTTGCCATACTGGTGTGGCCATCCTACAATCATGCTCCGAATAACGGCGTGGGGTGCCCAAAGGGGGGGGGGGAGGCGGCGTGAACGGGCCTTCCTAGGTGGAGGCTCGTCTGCTGTAGTGGGGCGCCCCTTTACCGTTTCAGTTGCCATTCAGCTGAGTTTTGGCCGCTCTTGATGCTACAGCGACAGGCGGCTGCAACAGGACTCTCAAAATGGCGGCCTGTTCTTTGGATTTGGGCCTGGTCCACTAAAATGGCCCTGGGACACCTTAGAACTCGGACGCTCGAATTTTTTTTCCTTTCCTCTACATGCAAAAAAAGGTAAATGCCCGGTACGTTACACGCTTCATCTGCCACGATGTACTCTCCAGAGGAACCGAAAAAAAATATAGTTATGGTAACTATACCATGCATCGTCATATGGAGAGGTGGCACCGATTAATTATAGTGCTGCATAAAAGAGAGATTTGGAGGAGAACCCCCGACCTGCCAGTACATTCATCAAAGAAGTGGCACTGACAGCATCAGAGGCAAGGGAAACGGTCCCAAATATTTAGAAGAACTTTGGAAAGATTAAAATGACATGTTTAGATTGTGGCAAATTAATTTCATGTGGACAGATGAGTGTTACTCTAATAAATACAGCATATGAACATCATCATAGTCGATGGTTGGTAGAGACATTTTGACTATATCCTGGACCTGCCCGTCCTCGCCCAAAATGGCGCCGGAATAAATGGGACTGGTAACTCCTTGTTGTGTACTGGTTGCACAACCTTGATATCACGAGATACGTATGCAGTTTTGAAGCACATGGCGGGCGGGGACGAGAATAGATTGAATATTTCGATATCCCTATTGATATTAAGTTCTGATGTGTTATTGATTACTGTACTATTGAAAGTTCGAATTAACGTCACCCATGGTACTTGCCCGCAAATGTATATCTAGATAATTTTATTGTAACTGGCCCTGTCGTATTTTAATTATAAAATGTACGTCCACCGATTCCGCAACTGTTAGACACTTTAGTTCTTGCAACCTAATGGCCCGCCCGTTACGTTCCTCTACAGTGTAAATGTCTACTCATCATATACGATTACAGTTTGCTCCGTGGCCGGCCCACGTGGTTATAGGCCCGTATTTGTATAATGACATTTTCACAATAAAGGTTTTTAAAAGAAAACATGGTAGTAGTATATACATTGGTAACGTTTTTAATAATAGTCACTGTTTTAGAATCAGTAAAAGGCAAGTGAAATAAAGCAGACCAATTACATGAAGGGTAAAAGGTATAATACGCAGGAACGCAGTAAAGATAAATGGTCAAGGGCTGTTGTGTTTTCTACTCCTGCAACATAAAGTGATCGATAAGAATCTCATATTCAGGCGTATCGGCGACTAAGACAGCAGGCCGACCCTCTTTTGCTCAACGGCTCCGTCATGGGACGAAGAAACGCCCTTTTTCTCGAAAAAGGAATATATTTTACTTGCAGGACAGTTGTACATTTTCCGGGAAAGTACATTAGCCTGGAACATTATAACATATATTTAAGAAAAAATAATGTTCGAAAGTAATAAAAAGCGTAATTTTTAGGTCATATGACCAAGCCTTTCATCATTAGAATAAGAAAAGTAAAATGAACCAATGAAAAGTTTTATTAACAAGTCACATGACCTGTTATGCTTACGTTACGCGCTGCGCGTCGCGCCCCGGATCACTTCCGGATGCGCTAACGCGGCGCGTCATATGACGCATTACGCGACAACGCAGGTCCAGAATATAGTCAAAATGTCTCCACCAACCAGCGGTCGGAACACAACCCCTTTCAGCAGGCTAAATAGTTCTGTTAAATGACAACAGAAGGGACAGGCAACAAGAACCATCAGTCAAAGAGGGGAGGGCTAGTTCTTCTCTACCGGGTCACGTTGGGGCGCTACCGGAACTGATCGAATTGGTAGTCTACAGTGTTTCTGGATGTTTCAGACTGAAGCTGGCGTTAGCATGAGAGCACCACCATTTTGTAGCTCCGTCGTGGCCATTCGACGAGCAATAATGCTAGCCGCTCCCCACCAGAAGCCTGCGGGAGTCGGGGGCCCCCAAGACTTTTGTAGAATCTTCAAGGCTGAGGGGACGCTTTCGAGAATGGAGCCCAATCTCTAGCAGACAAGCGTCCGAGTTCCAAGGTGTCGCAGGGCAATTTTCGTGGACCACGCCCAAATCTGAAGAGCCGGCCGCCATTTTGAGAGTACTGTGGCAGCCGGCTATCGCTGCACCGCAAGAGCGGGAGCAACTCAACTACATGGTGAGCGAGACGCTGTAGTCGAAAGAGCGGGCGATAAACAGCTGAATAGCGGAAGAGGCACAATGTAGCAAAAGCGGGCGGAATGGCAACTAAAATGGTAAAGGGGCGCCCCACTACAGCGTGTCTTTAGGTGAAACGGATTGTGGGACAAGGTCAAGAATGGAAGAGTTACCAAAAGGCAAAAAGTTCCGCTTGATCCCGGGAGCCGGCCACCAATGTCGGGGGCGATCTCAGGCTACACCAGGAGAACACGACTTGGGGAGGGAGCCGGAGCCAAGCGCCCCCTCCGAGTCCGCGCCATCACACCGTCCCTCGGGGGCCTCCGTCAAGCGGTTCAGGGTGGCACCGCATTACATTGTTCACAAATGCAGTCACGTCCTCAAACAGCCCCCACTTTACTTTGAGAATAGTGAAGCTGAAGCAAGTGCAAATAGGCTTCAGACAGTGTTACAAGCACTCCTCAAAACTTTGAACCATCAGAGTGCATGAGTTTCATGCTCGATCGATTGAGCTAGCCGGATCGGGCAACAAAAAGTATAAAATAGTTATGTAAATAGTTGTTTAATAAAATGTTTTACCCTGTTACTTTGCTGGTGTGTTGTATATATTTGTAATATTTGCATAGAGTTTACGTTATTTTGGGCGGGGTGGGTGGCGGAGCCGAGCTGTATTGCAGCCATCATGGTGTGGAGTTCAGTTCATCTCAATAGTTTCGTGTTTGTCATGAGGGGTTGTTCCTAATGTTTCTATTTTAGCGAGGTCAAAAAGAGATCCCATTAGTGGCCTACTGATTTTGCTCGATTCCTTTTGTTTTTTTACACGATTTTTCGCTATCTGCAAAGACTAAACAGAGTATTGCGACTCTGTGCTTGTTTGTAAATAGAGAATGAACCAAAGAGAACCAATTCTAAAACAGTAAATGCTTGGATAACAATCAATCAAATGGAGAGAGAAGCAGGCACGACGGATTACAACGGGGGCAAAGGCCTGCGTTAACTACCCTTCACTATCTGCAAACAGAGAGTACTCCTAATAGAAATGAGGGGGCAGCATTCAAAGCAGATCAGTGTGCATAAACACGAAAATGTTTCTACTTACCCCGTACTTGACATTCGACAGCTTATGATATTTGCTATTAAAAAACCATTGAAATTCACTGAAAAAACCATAGGTTAGAGACCATATATAGTTAGGAATTAGCATTTAAAAAACCTTGAAAATTCACTGAAAAAACCATAGGTTATAGACCATATATAGTTAGGGATTAGCATTTAAAAAACCTTATTTTACTCACACAAAACCATTGAAATTCCATATATAGTTAGTTGCACTAACTATATATCGCGCACCCGCAATCCACTGCTGATGATGTCACATATTACATCATTCATGACATGGTCAGTGACATCACTGATGACATCACTGATGACATCTCAAATGACATCACTGATGACATCACTGATGACATCTCAAATGACATCACTGATAACATCCCAAATGACATCACTGATGACATCTCAAATGACATCACTGATGACATCTCAAATGACATCACTGATGACATCACTGATGACATCTCATTTGACATCAATGACCACATCACTGATGATATCATTCATGTGACAATACAATGCATCTCCTCACACTTTAATATAACCTCTGTTACACCCAGTGTTAAATACAGAGTATAATTTTTGAAACCATTGACACACCAATACTAGTTACTACATACGCACTCAGTGATTCCTATGTTTACACACACATTCACTCATTTACCCATACAATCATTCATACATACAATCACTCATCTTTACAACACTATCATATGCACTCATACACCTATACAGACTCTCACACTCTGTCACTCATCCATGGAGTTACTCACACACCTAGTCAGTCCTGTAAATAATCAATCACACTTCCATTTTCTAATCTATACAGTTAAACATAGAGCACCTTACATTTTGAAACATATACTAACACATACTTACTCTCTTATACAATCATTGATACAAGTACACATTGATCTGCACAGAGTCACACACCTCCCAGCCAGCCACACACACACTCAGTCTCCCATACAAATACTTGGGCAATCAATCAATAACCCATATAGTTACTCATATAGCTACTGACCAACACATGCAGCAGTTTACAGAACAACAGACATAATGATGCACAAATTAAGACAGTTTAGTCACTAACCCATGCACTCAGTGAGACACATTTAATCACTCACTCATACAGTCAGTCACGCACCTACTAAATCCTTCATCCAGACACTTCTACATCTACTCATTCTTCAATATGTAAAACATATTTAAACTTTACAGAAACACACAGTCACTGGATGATGTCATCAGTGATGTCATTTGAGATGTCATCAGTGATGTCATCAGTGATGTCACTGACCATGTCATGAATGATGTAATATGTGACATCATCAGCAGTGGATTGCGGGTGCGCGATATATAGTTAGTGCAACTAACTATATATGGAATTTCAATGGTTTTGTGTGAGTAAAATAAGGTTTTTTAAATGCTAATCCCTAACTATATATGGTCTCTAACCTATGGTTTTTTCAGTGAATATATATATATATATATATATATATATATATATATATATATATATATATATATATATATATATATATATATATATATATATATATATATATATATATATATATATATATATTCTAATGCATGTGTTAAAAAAATTGCAAAATATATTTACAATGTTTACATTTAGTTTGCACTACTGCTTCCGCATATTACAAATTAACACATGGACACATTTTACACTAACACATCGCTCAAAATGACACATTTGCATTTAGAGTTATTAAAATACTAATATTTTTATTTCTAAATTAACCACCTTAAATAAGTCAACAGAAATTTGGGTGGTGGGAGTAATTCGTTTATGTGTTACACTTTAGGAGGGTTAGATTTAATATTCTCACTCCAAACTGAACCACATTGGGCAAAGTGTTGGATTTTGGGGGGGTGGCGTTACATTGTGTATTCCTACTCCAAGCTTAGCTACTTTGGAGAAAATGTTGTGCTCTTTCATATTACCTATTATTACTCCACATTTGAGAAACTATCGAAGACTGGAGGGGTTAGGTCTACTATTACCACTCTGAATGTAGCCACATTGCGGGCCGGGGGAGAATGGGAAGACAGATTCACTATTCCCCCCCCATATTGGGAAAAGTGTTGAAATTTGAGGTGTGGGGATTAAATATACTACACCCACTCCACACTTAACCACATTGAAGCAAGTGCTTAACTGCAGAGGTCTCAAAAATGTACTATTATCACTCCAAACTACAACTGGACAAAATGTTGCCTGCATAATTCATGTAATTTCAGGAATTACGCATTACCCTGGTAATGTGGAAATTCCTGAAATTATGCCTTTATGTACCTTTTCCTAATTACAGACTATTCCCACTCCAAATTTTGAGGAAAGTGTCTTAATTTGATGGATAGATGTAATATTTCCACTATAAACTTAAAAACATTTAGGAAAATGATGGCCTCTGGAGGCGAGGTTAAACTTACTATTCCCACCCAACAATGAGATACTTTGGAGAAAAAGTGAGACTCTTCGGAAGTTACATTTACTAATCCAATCCAAAATTAACCACATAAGAAAAATTACTTTGCATTTTTAAAAGGCAACGAAAAAAATAAACAGAATTAATTACAAACATATATAAAATATATAAAAACAATTGATTGAGATTTATTTGCGAAATAAATGAATTATATGTCAAAATACACATTGAAATAATTTTAACTGTAAAGAAAAAATTTAATAAAAATATTGTGTTAAATTTGAAAAGGTATATAAATATTTAAAAAATGTAAGTGAATGATTAACTAACTAATTAACTGAGTTCCAACCCTGATATATCACTGTCTTTTCCAGCCCAATACAGAATATCCAAGGCAAACCGGGCTGGTAATAGATTAGGCGGCGGCCTTGCCGTGATTATGAGAGAGGGTTGGGAGATCTCACATAAGAGAATTGAAAGTACGAGTCTGATTGACGTCTTATTTATTTATTTTATTTATTTAATTATATTTATGTGTCAGCGCAACAGCTACCCAAAAAGGGTTTCCCGGCACCCTGAGGAAACAGCAGAGAGGAGGGAGAGACCTACTGGCTGAAAAGCCAAGTCTTGAGGGACTTACAGAATGATAGAGAGTTGTCGACTGGGAAGGATGCAAGAGCCCATTAGTTTCAATGAACTTAGATAGATGGCCATAGATGTGTCTCTCCAGAATTTTTGAAAAAACAGGAAGCAATGAGATTGGAAGATAATTGGAGGGGAGCGCTGGGTCAGAGTTGGGCTTTTTTAATAGTGGGACGACCATTGCATGTTTCCATCTGAAGGGACAAGGCACTCCATTAGGGATGCATTAAGAAGTTCGAGGATGTAACAAAGTGATGGATTTTCGATCTGCTGTAGTACCGTAATGGGTAGTAAGTCGCAGGGGGATCCCGATTTAATTTTACTAAGATGTTGTGTAAGTGTCACCATGTCCAAGGGTGGCCAAGAATCAAGTATATTCATATGCATATGGTCCAAAGAGGAAGCAGTACGACAATCAGACAAAGGGCCAGGAAAGTCAGAGGTCACAGTGGGCATGGGAGTAGAAGGGGGAGTAGTACTAGCCAATGCAGAATATATTGTTTCCACTTTATTTAAGAAGAATTAGGTACGGTCCTCGCGTTGCATTACATTCAGACTAGGGGAAACCTGCGAGGTAGCCGAACCGGATAGTTCTTTCACCATCTTGAATAGAGTTTTAGGGCAGTTTTTAGCCTGAATGATGGTTAAGGAGACGAAGTTTGCACGTGCGGACCTGTAGTGGGAATGATAAGCCCTTTTGCTGATATGATATGCGGTTTTAGCTTCGGGCGCATAGGTCTTACGCCACTGTCGCTCCAAGTTTTTACATTTGGTTTTCTCCTTTTTTAACTCTTCGGAGAACTACGGGACAGGGGGGTGGTGATTATTTAACTTACTGACCGAAAGAGGAATTCAAGTGTCCAGTGCAGACTGGATCCATACTTGAAAAGCCACAAGGTCCAAGACAAAATTGTTTTTGAAAATAGGGGCATTAGTGGAAAGTACATTTTTAAAATTAGTGATGTCAATGATTTTCCAATTCCTTGTAGGTTTGGCCACACAGTTGCTCAACACATGGGAGAGACGAAGAGCCTCAAAACTAAAACCCACAAAAAAATGGTCAGTCCAGCACAGGGGGGTAGCTGCTGGGCAATTTAAGGAGGGTAAATTCGAAAAGATAGGGTCGAGGAGGTGACCTGCTTTGTGAGTGGTCCCAGTGTTATGGAGTAGGATGTTCATGGCAGCCAAACCTGAAATTAAAATATTACTGGTAGTACAGGCGGCGTCCTCTAAATGGAGATTGAGGTCTCCTACAATTGTAAGGTTGACTGAGCTAAACAGAAGGGGGGAGATAAGATCAGGGAAGTTAGTAGCCCACAAGCCTGCTGGCCTGGGGGGGGCGATACACCAACATCCCAGAAAAGGTGAAGTGAGGAGTCATGATCAGTTTAAACACAGCTGCTTCACAGCCGGGCATCAGTAACTCTTCGAACTTACAGCTGAAGGTGTTTTTGAAAATAATGGCGATCCTTCCACCCAGCCTGTCTTCTCTGTCTTTCCTAACAATAGCATAATTTGATGGCATGGCTCTGGCCACGTCAGGACCAGAGCAGATGTTTAGCCTTGTCTCGGTTAGGAAGATAGCGTCTGGTTGTCGATCCACCAAAAGATCAAAGACGTCCACCTGATGTTTTCGGAGGGAGCGACAGTTGATGTTGTAGAAAGAGAAGGACTTGGAAGGAGCTAGCTTAGGTTTCATGTTGCATTGTGTGAGAAGAGGGGCTGTAGTGGTGGATACTATAGCATTATCTAATCCATCTAAATCAGTATTAACTGTAAAATTGCAGCCGGGGCAGGCGACGATGGTTCCCTCAACATTAAGATGAGGGCCCGCCTTGGGAAGGGAATGCACCAACTACAGCGTCCCTTCCCCCAAGATGGCGGCGGCGTGTGGCCCAACCCGGAAGTGGGTTGGAGTCACGAGTGAAGAGTTGCCCTGTGACCTCCCTCCACACAAACAGTCCGCTCCTTACTGCGGTGGACCGAGGGGGTCACAGGTAACGATGCTCATCCACACATGTGCAAAGTACAAAGGGTAATCAATCAAATGCTGGTAGTTGCATTAATAAGATTAAAAAAATACTCACAGCGTATTACAATTAAAAGTTAAACATTCATTCAATCCGTTTTTTTAAGTAAGCACATTAAGATTTAAAAGTTGAACATTCATTCACTCCGTTTTTAAATAAAGTACTAATGAAGATTTGAGGAAAAGACGCAGTAGAATGCTCGCTGCGCTCCCGCTGTTCAATGTTGTTTTTTGGTATAGATCCTGGAATGCACAAGCTGCCCAATTGCTGAAGCTCTATGACACTATCGCTGATCTCTCACTGAAGCACACTAATTTTACAGTCCTCTGTGATTTTAATGTCCATATGGACAATGATAACTGCTGCCTAGCTATTCAATGGGTTGATACCCTCAAAGGGTTAAATCTGATCCAAAAGGTATCGTCATCTTCACCAATGATCACACGCTACTGGTAGAGGACTCATCACCTGTAACTTGGTTGCATCACTGGCTGATCCCTTTTAAACTAACATGGGTTTCCAGTAGTAATCAGATCAGATCAGCATTTGAGGATAGGAGAAATTGGAGGAAGATCTCACCTGAATCTATGGGTTGTTAGTTACAGAGCACTCCCTCTCAGTTTATAGGTGAACCGAGCCATGACGCTTCAGTTTTCAACTGTTGGTTCAACTCATTCCTTGACAGAATAACCCCAATCAAGACCATGAATTTAGCCAGGAGTTAACCTTCGGCCCCCTGGTTTACAACTGAACTCCGTACGGAGAATAGCCTATGTAAGAGGCTGGAGTGTGCATGGCGGAAAAACTATGAGCCAGAGGCCAAGTGTGCATACAAAGCTGCGCAGAGAAAATTCGATGGTCTAAAACGTAAGATCATTAGAGACTATGTTGCCAATCAGATCAAGTCTTCTGACAACACCGCGAAAGAAGTTTTCAAGATAGTCCTGGGTTTTATTAAACCACAAGCCCTGAAGAGTACTATTCCCCCCTCGGTGGCTCTCTGTAAAGATTTAGCCACTTTGTTTCAGAACAAAATTCAAGCTATCTATTCCTCCTTTCCACTTTCAGGACCACCAGATCTGCTATCTCATACCTCACATCATTCGGGCATGTGGTCTGTTTTTTGCCCTTCCTGCCTGGAAGCATCTCTGGTGGAATTGAATAAAATAAAATCAGGCTCTCCGTCTGACCCCTGCCCTGCCAGATTCTTCAAGCTATTAACCCCCTTGTTCAATCCTATACTGAACTCTATATGGAATTCTTCGTTAGAGACTGGGGTTTATCCAATCAGTTGGGAAAAAGCATTTGTCCAGCCAATTCTCAAGAATGAGGACGCTGATCCAGCAGAGCTCAAAAACTTTAGACTAATTTCTCTTCTTCCTGTGCCAGCTAAAACTTTTGAATAGGAAGTTCAGAAACAACTATTGGACTTCCTGGAGTCGAATTATCATCTGCACGACTCTGAGTCAAGATTTAGATCTGGCTACAGCACGGAAACAGCTTTTGATACGGTGTCACACAGGATTCTCCTAAATAGACTTGAACATCTAGGAGTGACGGGAACTGTCCATGCATGATTTCGCTCATTTATTGAGGGTCGTACACAGCAGGTGACTCTCCATCCTCATGTCTCTGCTTCCAGCCCCGTCATGTGAGGAGTCCCTCAGGGCTCAGCTCTGAGCCCAACACTTTTTGATGTGTATCTTACTCCCCTTGTGGCAATTGTTGAGCAATGTGGGGTGAAGGTTGTCTCGAATGCCAAAGACACGCAACTGGTGTTCTATTTTAGAGAACACAACGAGACAGCTTTCGACAGTTTTAAGCAGTGTCTTCTTAATATCTCGTCATCGATGACAGATAGCTGCTTAAAATTAAATACCGACAAAACGGAAGTCCTGTTTTTTTAATCAACCCACTCCCCCTCTGTCGGCACTCTGGTGGCCGGCTGAGTTAACTCCACCTCCTATTCCAGTTGCTTCTGCCAGGAATCTATGGTACAAGTTTGATTTACAACTTGCAGGCAAAGTGCAAATTTCTCATGTTTCCTCACTGTGGTTCTGGAAGTTGAAGGCTCTGTGGAGATTCCTTCACTTCCTGCCTATGGACTGTAGGAAGACCGTGGCTCATGCATTAATCACCTCTCAGCTTGACCACGCCAATAGTCTTTACCTTGGTCTTCCTGAGTATTTTCTCAGGAGGCTACAGATTATTCAAAATTCGGTAGCCAGGCTCATTAGGAATGTGCCATTGCGACATCACATTAACCCCCACCTTCGTAGTCTACACTGGTTGCCTGTAAAAAGAAGGCTAGAGTATATGGCTCTGACCCTGGCGCATAGAGCAATTAGTGGCACCGGTCCTCAATATTTGAAGCAGAGACTTCAGAAATGCAGCCAGAACAGAGTACTTAGATCGATTGACCAGAAACTACTGGTGATCCCTCGCTTTTCAAAGGCCAGGATCGGTGGATGGGCCTTCTCGGAGAAAACGGCTACATTATGGAACTCTATGCCTGAGCATCTGAGGAAGACCAAGTCGGAATCTATGTTTAAGAAAACGTTAAAAACTTGGCTCTTCGGTCTCCCCTAGAGTCCATGGCCTAGTCTTGTTCACTCCATACAAGTGGAATGCACTGCTAGCGCCCGGACACTTCCATTGGAGGTAGCCATGCGCTCTACCAGCTTCAATAATAATAATAATAATAATATTGCCTCACATGTCTGTCACCCAAAATAAATTATAGTAGAGTTTAGACTGTTATGTTATGTTATCAGCATTTTTACAGTGTACATGACAAGGCTGCACATGTGCCAAAAATATTTTTCTAACTTTTGCAATGGTATCCTCCCTCTCTGAGGAACAGTTTCATTTATTTCTGAGTAATTCCACAAATGGGATGCTCCTCTTGAGGTGTTAGTCATGATGACTTGGGGGCATGAAGCATATTATTGGTATCTGTAGACATTCTGTGAATCATTACTTCCAATATTTCATTTTGAAAGTACATGGTGGTATCTAGAAATTCAGTTTTCTCTGAACTAATTGTGTGTGAGACAGACATTAAATGGATTTTCATTCAGACTAATAAAATATTCCATGAACTACCTTTCGGTTACATCCCATATGATGTCAACAAAACACAACCATGTTTGTGTCTTATCAAGAAATATTTCATATTTATGTGACCACGAAAAATTCCTTTTCTCATCACCCCATGGTGAGAATAGCATGGCTCCAGGCAAAATAATTGCCCTTTGCTGTTAAGCATGTTTGTTGGAAGATCTCATTTCTAAAAACACAGTTGTTGTTGGTTTATACTGTACCAGTCATTTCCAGTAACATTTACTGCGTATTTTCCCATTTACTGATGTTTTGTCTGTGCAGGAAGTATTTTACATGCTTGTATGGCCAAGTCATTGGTTAATACATATGTATAAGGATGTGCCATTCATTCTATGTAGTTAATATTCCATGGGATATTCTTCAGGGGGAAACACTGATCAGTTGTGGTCCATGGAATGGTAATTACTTACTAATCACAGTGGATGTCACAACCCTATTATATCAAATGCACTCTTCACCATTGCCTTCTATTGATGGCTTCAATAGTTGTAGCAATGGTCTCTTGTGTCCTTCCTGTTTATGCCACTGAGTAATAGGCACATTAGTTACTGAGCAGTTCTATTCCCACTGTTATAGAGATATTTCAGACTTTAGCAATATCTATCTCTCACTTGGATTTTAAAGGCTCAGCCTTCGAACAACAAATTTATATGACAGCATGCAGAAATCTTAGTAGTTGTGGTCTCAAATGAACTATCCATCAATCAATCAATCAATCATGGCATTTATATCGCGCACTACTCACCCGGAGGGTCTCAAGGCGCTGGGGGGGGGGGGGGGTCCGCTACTGCTCGAACAGCCAGGTCTTGAAATGCTTCCTGAAGGCGAGGTGGTCCTGGGTCAGGCGGAGGTGGGTCGGAAGGGAGTTCCAAGTCTTGGCAGCCAGGTAGGAGAAGGACCTTCCTCCTGTGGTGGCTCTTCGGATGCGGGGGATGGTGGCGAGGGCGTGGCTGGTCGATCGAAGCTGGCGTTTGGGAGCGTAGAAGTGGAGGCGGCTGTTGAGGTATACTGGGCCTTGGTTGTGTAGGGCTTTGTGTGCGTGGGTGAGGAGCCGGAAGGTGATTCTCTTGTTGACCGGGAGCCAGTGCAGGTCTCTCAGGTGTCCGGAGATGTGGCTGCGGCGGGGGATGTCCAGGATGAGTCGTGCTGAGGTGTTCTGGATCCGCTGGAGTCTTTTCTGGAGTTTGGCGGTGGTTCCAGCGTAGAGGGAGTTGCCGTAGTCCAGACGGCTGGTGACGAGGGCCTGGGTGACCGTCTTCCTGGTCTCGGTGGGGATCCATCGGAAGATCTTTCGTAGCATGCGCAGGATGTTGAAGCATGACGAGGAGACGGCGTTGACTTGTCTGGTCATGGAGAGGGAGGAGTCCAGGATGAAGCCCAGGTTGCGTGCGTGGTCTGTTGGTTTGGGTGCGCTGCCCAGGGCGGGGGGCCACCAGGAGTCGTCCCAGGCGGAGGGTGAGGATCCCAGGATGAGGACTTCCGTCTTGTCTGAGTTCAGTTTCAGGCGGCTTTCCGACATCCATTTGGCTACGTCTGTCATCCCTTCGTGCAGGTTGGCTCTGGCAGTGGCGGGGTCAGACTTTACAAGCTGAGGTGATGGAGACATCCTTTGGTTTACTAGTTTGTGAAAATATCTAATCTCATAGGACAAAGTTTTGATCATGGCAGTCTTAAGACTAGGGGCCTCGTTTATGAAAAGTGACACATTGCTGCGTGAAAACAGCGATGCGTCACTTTTCACTGCGCTCTCCCTGCGACATGATTGATGCGTCATATTTATAATATGACGCATCATTTCGCAAGGAGTTACATATACGTCAGTATTTCTGACGTATCTGTAGGCACAAAAGTAACGCATTGCTGGAGTGTGTCACAAAAGTGACCCAACTCCAGCAATGCTTCCTTTCACATGGGGAAAGCCCCATGTGAAAGGGCTTGCGTCAGTCTTACGCCTGCTGTGAGGCAGGCGCAAGATTTTACGCAACAGCATCCTAAAAGTGACGCAGTGAAATCTCATAGATTTCACTGCGTCACTATTACGAGGCTTTTTGCGGGTGAACGCCCCCTCTGCATACATTATACCTGATGCAGGTATAATGTAGCGCAGGGGTTCACAAAGTGACGCATCTGCTTAGATGTGTCACTTTGTAAATTGTGCGCATCAGGGGGCATGTTTTACGCCGCCGATGCGTCACAAAAAGTGACGCATCGGAAGCGCAAAACTCACGCAAGGCCTCATAAAGGAGACCCTAGATTTTGGGACAATAGTCTAGATAGACAACAATGCGAGGCATAAACATCTGACAAAATTACACTGGGTCATTTTCCAAAATGTTCCAAAAGTACTTTTAAAAGAAAAACGAACAGTGTACAATAAAGTGGAAGTACCTTGTGTAATTGGTACTTATATTTGGCTTCAACAGCTTTCAGCATTGGGAGCTTGTTGAACATTAACATTTTATGAAGGGCGCAAAGGTTGAAATTCGACTTCTTTAGTTAACAAATGTGAGAAATTGGGTTGTTGCGTGAATGGAGGGTGACTCCTGTTCAAGCAACAACCACAATCCCTGGCAGGAAGAAACACAAAAAGTCACAAAATTAACCTGTGCTTAACCTTGCTTAACCTTGTGTAGCTTTGCACAAAAAGTCATCAGGCTTAACTTAAAGGCAGTGAGTAAACTATTTATGCAGAACAACAAACAGAAATAAAGTAAAAACACAACAGAAGAAGAATCCCACACCAAATAAAACAAAAATGGAGTACATTTTAATTAATTATTTTAGTCCAAAACATCACAAATCCAATCAATAGAAAAGAAATCATGAATTTTAAAATGTTAAGATAAAAATTAGTGATTAAAAGATCAACACATCGACCGCGAGTATCAGGCCCAGCGAGACAATTTCGAAAAAGTGGGGGTCAGATATAACAAGTGAATTAGGCCAGTCAGCTATTACCTACTGACTTAGAAGAAATTTGGAAGAAAAAGTTATGAGAAGGTAAAAGTTCAGCGGGGCAATGATGTAGGCAGAGTCCGAAGAAGGAGCATTGTGATCGGGGAGCTGCTGGGCAAAGTGGTGCTGAAGATTTCTATGTTCAGACGTACTCCAATCTCCAACAGGATGAGACAGGAGGCTGCAGCTGTTGGGAGTTCCAGGAGGATGAATACCTCTTTGGCAAAGACCACTGAACAGGAGTTGCTGCTGCAGAGAAGAACGAAGTGGAGCTGTTGCAAATTCAGGTTGACCAGTGGTGCATCTTGGGCAGATAGACTAGCAGGTTGGTTTCTGTCTTCTCTTGGTACTCAGAGCAGTTTTTAGCCAACATTTTTTAAGTCCCAAGTTTGAGATTTTGGCTATCTGGGCATCTTTAGCACTGCCACCAAGGGTGCAGGACTGGATGTGCACTTCTTGGGTGTTAGGACTCACTCCGGCTGGGTCCAGCCTGTTATGTCCCCGTTGTTCTGAACAGGAGAACATTGAATTAGCCCTTGGAGTCACTCCGGTAGTCCTGGGAGCAGATGGTAAAGCAGGGCCCAAGCAGCAAAGTAGGCCTCTGAGGGATCAAGGTAGGCTCCAGGCAGCAAAGCCGTACTTCCCGGTGCAGCAAAGCAGTCTTGTAGAGTGCTTGGCAGGCCACAGGATCATTCAGTCCGCTGCGAGTCTGTCCACAGGTCCAGCGAGTGAACTGAAGAATATTCCAATAAAGAGGATTTTTTATTACAATTTCATAGATGCCAAACATGAAATGCTTACATGTTATTGATATTAAAAGAAATATTGTAACCCAATGGTATCCTATGGTGCAGGTAGGCCTCACAGTACTGAAAAAACAAATGTAAGAGTTTTTCACTACTAGGGCAGGTAAAACCTAATAGTACATGCCCAACCTTTTATTACAATGCACCCTTCACTAAGGGCTACCTCAATCCTACCTCAGGGGCGACTTATATACCAAAAAATTTGTTAAAGGTTTCATAAGGGCAGTATGCTGCCAAGTCTAATTGGCTGTTTAAAATCTCATTCAACCTGCAATGGAAGAGCTGGAACATTCTTTTAAGGGGCTACTTTACTGGGTGGCACCATAAGTGGTACAGGCCTACTAGTAGCATTTAGTTTACAGGCCCTAGGTAAATGGATAGCACTATATAAGTGATGTATGAGTAAATCAAATATGCCAATTAGGTATAAACCAATTGTACCATGTTTAAAGGAGAGGGCACATGCACTTTGCACTGGTTAGCAGTGACAAAGTGCACAGAGTCCTAAGGTGAACAAAAACGAATTCAGCAAAAATAGAAGGGATGAAGGCAAAAGGTTTGGGTCTAACCCTGCAGAGATGGCCAAGTCCAACAACAATTATATTTTCACTTGCACATAGGACATATGTTACTACATATCTGTGCATGCTACTGTTAGGGTACTGTGAGCTACCAGTACTCTAACAGTACTTTACTTTCACATACACAGCTCTGGAATCAGCACGCAAAGAGTAGACATACCACAGATAACAACAGATGCCTGTCCACCCTAGGAATGAAGGAAAAAGGGGTCCAAGACGAATAACATAAAAATTCAAATTATTATTCACGAAAAATTCGAACAGCAACGCTAGTAAATACAAAAAAGGTTTAATCAATTTTGTATATTCCCTGTACATAGGATATTGTTCATCATGTATAATTCATTGCAAGTAAGACAAATTGTCAATAAGCATACGTGCCCACATTCACAACGGGGAGGGGGTAGTGAAGGTGAAGTGAGGGAAAATGATGGGATCACGTAATAGTGAGATTCATTCAGTGACACAAAATATCACAGGTTATTGGAAGTCAATACAAATGGTCCCTCTGGACACACAAAGGGCCAAGACAAAGGCGCTCAAAAGAGTCCGACTAACAATTGTAACATCACAGATCCAAAATCCCTTGTAGCCATTAATGTTCTGCTTGGGATAGGAGATTTGGTCGTGTTTAATATAGTCGACGTTTCGACCCATAAACAAGGTAGGTAAATGTTCCTTACGCGGTGGGTCTTCTTCAGGACAATATAAGTTGTGGGCGGGCAACCTCCTACAAGGTAGAGAAATTTATTCATTATATGATAATCACCATTCTTGTTACTTAATAAACATAGAAGGTGGATCATTGAGAGAGCAACTAGAACTATTAAAAACATGTTGTCAAAAGAATAATCCGATTGATATACATAGATAGGTGGATAAATATAATATGATAAATCGAAGGGCATATTCATAATCTCTTGTCCGAGAGTTGAGGCAGAATTCCTACCTCCTGAATACTCCGTAGGTAAGATAAGGGAAAGGAGAGAACCATCTTCTTCCCACAAAACACAAAAAGGGGCTCCATCCCCTACTATAAATAAATAGACATGGTCCTGCTTACCACTGTTGTGTTGTGGCAGTGTTTAAAACGTCAAAGCACATGAAAAAGCGTCTCATCCAGACTCACACTCGGATTATTCTGTCTAGGTATAGAGGTAGAGAGAGGCAATAAATAGCCAGGGTATTACGCAAAAGTCATAAAATGAGAAGTAACCAAGGGGAAGTGCTTACCAATTGTCCTCAATTAGGACAGTGGAAAAGATTAGAGACGGATGATTCATTAGTTGTAGGGTCAGATTCTTGATTGTAGACAAATGTTATCTCAAATTTGAAGCCTGAGGACATGCAATAAAAACGGTCAGCGAACCACCTAGCGGGGGTCAGTGCACATGTGAATGTATTCACGTTACTGGTCAGATTGTTAATGAAGGATAGATAGTATTCCATACATTATGTCTGAAGGCAAGCAATACAAAGGGTCAGTATACCCCCTAATTGTAAATTAAGGACAGATAGTGTTCCATACATTGTGCCTATGGAAGGCAATGGAGGGAGTCATCATATCCCTTAAAAAAGGGCGTCAATGATTATCTCAGTAAAGTCACGTTATTGATCCCATTATTAAAGATATATTGTATACAGAATGATGCGATGTGGTAGAAAAAACAGATCGTCATAGACCATCTTAAAAGATTATAGAATAAAGTGGTTTACCAGAAATCATCAAATTGAGCGTAGTCAGAGTCACGATGAATTCATAAAGTGAAATCCTCATTTAGGATGTAGGCAGTGGGTATATCGTTTGTTAGAGCCTGGGGACATAAAAACAGCAAGGATTAGTATTCCCGCCTAATGGAGTAAATTAGTAGATGGACACAAGTACATAAGCACATCGTATATCACATACCTCCGCATAAACAAATTAATTGAGGAGTTTTTGCCAGGCAGCCGCCGTCAAGCAAAAAACGATCCCTTCCTTAATCCATCATTTCGTTTCTATGCCGAGTCAAAGGGTCAATAAAATGAATATAAATCGATGCCCCTATGGAATGTTAAAAAGCGTGTCAGTCCGCAGGCTAGCGATTTATCTCATAGTCCTACTGTTATTCTAGAAAAAGGAACGGAAAAACCAGAACGGTTTTTACCTGCGGAAGAATCCAAACGACTCGTGTAACAACAGTCTCAGCGTAGAGCAACGTTGGTGTGTTCACTTCCTAGTTAGTGAAAACAATGGGCGGAGTCACGTTCCCAAGTGCCATAGAGGTAGAGGACAGACTCCCCGTGTGGTCAAAAAAACGTAGGAGCATCCAAAGACTACCCAATGAAAAACATATACCGCATTAACGGAAGAGTCCACATTACATGGGAAATACATTAAATTATTCACTTTCCCCACAATGATGGACGCCCGAACCACGTACAATTTGTCCTGGTAAATGACTAATAGATTCCCCATTGAATGGGAATTTTTCCGTGTATCTGGGTGAATAATTTAATGTATTTCCCATGTAATGTGGACTCTTCCGTTAATGCGGTATATGTTTTTCATTGGGTAGTCTTTGGATGCTCCTACGTTTTTTTGACCACACGGGGAGTCTGTCCTCTACCTCTATGGCACTTGGGAACGTGACTCCGCCCATTGTTTTCACTAACTAGGAAGTGAACACACCAACGTTGCTCTACGCTGAGACTGTTGTTACACGAGTCGTTTGGATTCTTCCGCAGGTAAAAACCGTTCTGGTTTTTCCGTTCCTTTTTCTAGAATAACAGTAGGACTATGAGATAAATCGCTAGCCTGCGGACTGACACGCTTTTTAACATTCCATAGGGGCATCGATTTATATTCATTTTATCGACCCTTTGACTCGGCATAGAAACAAAATGATGGATTAAGGAAGGGATCGTTTTTTGCTTGACGGCGGCTGCCTGGCAAAAACTCCTCAATTTATTTGTTTTTGCGGAGGTATGTGATATACGATGTGCTTATGTACTTGTGTCCATCTGCTAATTTACTCCATTAGGCGGGAATACTAATCCTTGCTGTTTTTATGTCCCCAGGCTCTAACAAACGATATACCCACTGCCTACATCCTAAATGAGGATTTCACTTTATGAATTCATTGTGACTCTGACTACGCTCAATTTGATGATTTCTGGTAAACCACTTTATTCTATAATCTTTTAAGATGGTCTATGACGATCTGTTTTTTCTACCACATCGCATCATTCTGTATACAATATATCTTTAATAATGGGATCAATAACGTGACTTTACTGAGATAATCATTGACGCCCTTTTTTAAGGGATATGATGACTCCCTCCATTGCCTTCCATAGGCACAATGTATGGAACACTATCTGTCCTTAATTTACAATTAGGGGGTATACTGACCCTTTGTATTGCTTGCCTTCAGACATAATGTATGGAATACTATCTATCCTTCATTAACAATCTGACCAGTAACGTGAATACATTCACATGTGCACTGACCCCCGCTAGGTGGTTCGCTGACCGTTTTTATTGCATGTCCTCAGGCTTCAAATTTGAGATAACATTTGTCTACAATCAAGAATCTGACCCTAGTGGAAGAGGTGTGGCGCCGCGGCCAGGGCGACTGACGCTGGAATCTGGGGACCACGGTTCGATCCCCGGCTCCGGCGGCAGGTTAGCCCAGCACCATGTGACTCTGGGCAATAGCTCGCTTAATCTTCCCGACGGCCCCCCAGCGCCTAGAGACCCTTACGGGTGATTGTGCGCTTTACAAATGTGGACTTTACTTTACTTTACCCTACAACTAATGAATCATCCGTCTCTAATCTTTTCCACTGTCCTAATTGAGGACAATTGGTAAGCACTTCCCCTTGGTTACTTCTCATTTTATGACTTTTGCGTAATACCCTGGCTATTTATTGCCTCTCTCTACCTCTATACCTAGACAGAATAATCCGAGTGTGAGTCTGGATGAGACGCTTTTTCATGTGCTTTGACGTTTTACAACTGCCACAACACAACAGTGGTAAGCAGGACCATGTCTATTTATTTATAGTAGGGGATGGAGCCCCTTTTTGTGTTTTGTGGGAAGAAGATGGTTCTCTCCTTTCCCTTATCTTACCTACGGAGTATTCAGGAGGTAGGAATTCTGCCTCAACTCTCGGACGAGAGATTATGAATATGCCCTTCGATTTATCATATTATATTTATCCACCTATCTATGTATATCAATCGGATTATTCTTTTGACAACATGTTTTTAATAGTTCTAGTTGCTCTCTCAATGATCCACCTTCTATGTTTATTAAGTAACAAGAATGGTGATTATCATATAATGAATAAATTCCTCTACCTTGTAGGAGGTTGCCCGCCCACAACTTATATTGTCCTGAAGAAGACCCACCGCGTAAGGAACATTTACCTACCTTGTTTATGGGTCGAAACGTCGACTATATTAAACACGACCAAATCTCCTATCCCAAGCAGAACATTAATGGCTACAAGGGATTTTGGATCTGTGATGTTACAATTGTTAGTCGGACTCTTTTGAGCGCCTTTGTCTTGGCCCTTTGTGTGTCCAGAGGGACCATTTGTATTGACTTCCAATAACCTGTAATATTTTGTGTCACTGAATGAATCTCACTATTACGTGATCCCATCATTTTCCCTCACTTCACCTTCACTACCCCCTCCCCGTTGTGAACGTGGGCACCTATGCTTATTGACAATTTGTCTTACTTGCAATGAATTATACATGATGAACAATATCCTATGTACAGGGAATATACAAAATTGATTAAACCTTTTTTGTATTTACTAGCGTTGCTGTTCGAATTTTTCGTGAATAATAATTTGAATTTTTATGTTATTCGTCTTGGACCCCTTTTTCCTTCATTCTTACAATTACCCAGGTCCTAATGACAATAGTGGGTTTAACCCTGTTTTCTATAATCTGTCCACCCTAAGCAGGAAAACTCAAGTACTGGCCCAGAGACACTTGGGCCATATCTTAAGATTTTTCTGCCAAAATGTCTCAGATAAATCGTGCCCTGGATGCAGCCATCTGACAGTCTCGATGGGATTCCTGCAATCCTGTCGTTGCCATTCAATTGCAATTAAGCTGATTTTTGCATTTTAACATTAAAAGCAAGGCATGATGCCTCTTTAAAATTCATAGTCAATATCCCTTCTTGGCTGAGGTCTTGAAGCCTCATTATTCGCTTCTCTAGACCCCACCACACTTGAGACATAGGACCGCGTCACCTGCATATCCAAGTATGTGCATATTCACATCCAAGCCTCCAAGGCTCCAAGGCAGTCTGTTCGGGGACCCACGGTTCCAGTGACATCATTATATTTTCTGATTTGCATTTTTATTGACACACCGCGTGATAGAGTTACAGCACTGAAAACAAGAAAAAAAATGAATAATCTTTTCGTTTGGAAAATAAACAACATTATGTGTCATGCACGCCAGGAAATAAGATTATTTTACAAGAACAAATGCAGGAGGTGCGAGAGAAGAGGAGGAAGTGAAATATCTCACTCCAGACACATTTGATATTCTGGCAGGTTTAAATCACCAGCTGTTAATCACTCAAGTCAAAAAGACAGTTTTCAAAGAACAGTTAATATTAATGGATTTAATTTGAGAGTGACAGAAATATTTTTGAGCCAGATCCAGCTGGGTGGAACCTCTCATAAAAGAATGTGTGAAAGAAATATGATGACGGCGATTACTGTAGAAAAATGGGCCAAGTGGGTCAATGTAATTAATGATAAGTTTGAGACAAGTTGACTTTCTCTTTAAATAACTCTCCTGGGAAGCTATCCAGCATGTTTCTAGTGGAAATGGAGCTTGCCGGCAAGCAAGTACCTATAGGATTTAATGGTAAGTATTTGGTAAAGCATAGAGCGGTGCAGCATCTACGGGGCAGCATAGGGTGTACAAATATTGTTTTATTCAGCAGAAACACCTCGAAACCGAGGGTCAGCTGAGACCAGACTTCAGAAACTGTTGCGTATTTCTCATTGGCCCATTGTAGTTTTCCCTATGTTAGCCTAATTGTAGGCTGCACTTTCTTTTGCACACGTTACTACATAAACACGCTTGCTTTTGTGCCACATTGCATTTTCACACGGAACTTGCATATGTTTTCGTCTTCTGTTCTTTTCCTGGGATTTCGTCTGAACACCCTAGACAAGGTCAAACAACAATGTCCATTGTTACTCTCTCTGGTCAGGTAGCAGCACCAAGACGTAACACGAGAATGCAGCTTATGTTTATGAGACACATGTCTTGTTATATAACTGGTACAAAAGGGGGTGGTGAAGGACGAAGCATCTGAACCAATCAAACACTCACATCCAGTCAAAAGATCTGGGTTTGATCCATCACCGTTCTTTAGCCCACTCTGCCACCCCAGTTCAGACATGGCTATATGCAAACCAGTCTGACCCTGTTCCTCATGGGAACAGTCCAGCCCGAACTGCCAAGCCATGCCTTCCCTGGACCGGAAACAAGCTTCCGAGGACCGGTTTCTGGCATTCCAGCCGTCTTCAGCCCGGCTTGCTTGAATCCAGTGGCAAAGTGAGCAAGGGACTCACGTCTGAGCATACCCTGCCACACTTATGGCGGCCAAAGCAGTACAAAAGGGGGTGGTGATGGACGGAGCATCTGAACCAATCAAATACTCACACCCAGTCAAAAGATCTAGGCTTGATCCATCACCGTTCTTTAGCCCACTCTGCCACCCCAGTTCAGACATGGCTATATGCAAATCAGTCTGACCCTGTTCCTCATGGGAACAGTCCAGCCCGAACTGCCAAGCCATGGCTTCCCTGCACCGGAAACAAGCTTCCGAGGACCGGTTTCTGGCATTCCAGCCGTCTTCAGCCCGGCTTGCTTGAATCCAGTGGCAAAGTGAGCAAGGGACTCACGTCTGAGCATACCCTGCCACATTTATGGCGGCCAAAGCAGTACAAAAGGGGGTGGTGATGGACGGAGCATCTGAACCAATCAAACACTCACACCCAGTCAAAAGATCTGGGTTTGATCCATCACCGTTCTTTAGCCCACTCTGCCACCCCAGTTCAGACATGGCTATATGCAAATCAGTCTGACCCTGTGCCTCATGGGAAAAGTCCAGCCCGAACTGCCAAGCCATGCCTTCCCTGGACCGGAAACAAGCTTCCGAGGACCGGTTTCTGGCATTCCAGCCATCTTCAGCCCGGCTTGCTTGAATCCAGTGGCAAAGTGAGCAAGGGACTCACGTCTGAGCATACCCTGCCACACTTATGGCGGCCAAAGCGGTACAAAAGGGGGTGGTGATGGACGGAGCATCTGAACCAATCAAACACTCACACCCAGTCAAAAGATCTGGGTTTGATCCATCACCGTTCTTTAGCCCACTATGCCACCCCAGTTCAGACTTGGCTATATGCAAATCAGTCTGACCCTGTGCCTCATGGGAACAATCCAGCCCGAACTGCCAAGCCATGCCTTCCCTGGACCGGAAACAAGCATCACCACCCCCTTTTGTACCGCTTTTGACCGCCATAAGTGTGGCAGGGTATGCTCAGACGTGAGTCCCTTGCTCACTTTGCCACTGGATTCAAGCAAGCCGGGCTGAAGACGGCTGTAATGCCAGAAACTGGTCCTCAGAAACTTGTTTCCGGTCCAGAGAAGGCAAGGCTTGGCAGTTCCGGCTGGACTGTTCCCATGAGGCACAGGGTCAGACTGATCTTGGGGTCTGGATCAGTGTAACTGGCCGCTCACAGGTTCACCGCCATAAGCTCCAGCAGAAAGGGAAAATGGTTACCTACACCATCTGCATACTCCATGCCGTCTTAGAAAGCCTAACAACAATGGCCATCCAACGGGATTACAACCACAGACCTCATTCTTCACACAAAACGAAGAGCCCAATGGAGGAAAGCATTCCTCACCTCATTCTTGATCTCTTCTTCGAGGAAAACCGCGCATGGCATTAGTTTATAAATTTCTCCTTCCCAGCTCTTCCAGGCAACAGCAACCATCACCATTTACAATAACGGCAGTATCCTTATCCAAGCCACAAACCGCAATCTTTCTCTCATGGACAACATCTTCCCTACCATCAAAAACCTAGTGTCCCATTCTCATGTGGGTTCCCAATTTCCATCTCCTTCCAGTATCATCACACAGGGAGTCTCCTCACCCTACCATCCTGACATCTTAGACCCCCAACCCCTCTACCCCCTTCCTACATGTCCTTCCCTTCCGCCTCGGGCGTCTGACTCTTACTTTTTCCACACCCTGACAACCCCCCTAACTTCACACCCCTCATCACCCCAACAACCCCACACACTCGATCTCCCGACACGCCCGTCACAGCACTTGTCCCAGCATCGGATACTGATCCCTTTCATTACATTACGATAGCCACCCCCGACGCTAACACCAACATCCCTCCTGTCTCGACTTCCTTGCACTATTTTGCCACTCCGCCCAAGCTCTCACCCCGTCGTAGCCTCCCCACGCAAAGCCATGCCTTACCACTTGTCCTGACCTCACAGGAACTTAACAACCACGCATTACCCTCTGAGCTACCCATACTCTCATCTACCCGCACTACTCCTACATGACAGCCAGCCACCCCTCCCTCTTAGCCACCTACACCCCCAAACATACCGCTGGTCTCTGCACCTATACCCTGTAATGATTTTCTTCATAAGTACTCTCCCCTCAACATCCACTCCCTCCGCAGTCTTAGGCTGACACAGGTCCTGTCCTCACACTACCGTGATGACAATGCGCCACAGGATGAGCACTCCCCGCCCCCTACGTCCCTCTCCCCACCCACCTTACAACTACCCACCCCCTCAACTCAGACCTCTACAGCCCCTACTCATCCACCCTCCCACACAACACTACCTCCTAGATTAGCCTTACCCGCACCTCTGCAGCCCCCCTCATGCAGTACACATGCTTCTACCCCGGTCACTTCTGATCCCGATCTTAAATTTGAGGAAATATTGTTGGCTCTAGTTCAGATTAAAAAGGAACACCGATCTCTCAAGGATCAGATATCCAACCAACCTGGGCGTAATTTTTCCTCAAGAGCATTTAACCTAAACTACCGATCCCAACTCTTAACTCACACCCCTAAACTCACTCCACCCATTCAGAATTCAGTTCCCCTCCCCAACACACATTCTCGTCCTAAGCGAAGCGTCAATACATTCTCAAAAGTGATATACTAGCTCTTCTTCAATCCTTTGCACCCTCTACCAATAATCGCACTACCGCAACTCAATTGACCACCCTAACCCACTCAGAGTGGTCAGACACAACAATAGAGGGATCATTGAGAGCAACCTTACACACGTCCATCTCACCCAAGACCCCTCCTGTTCCCTCTTTACTCCCCGGCTAAAATGCACACTCCTGAACAGTAGATCGGCTTCCAGACATGCTACTGACATAGCTGAGCTCATCCTTTCACAAGAACTAGACCTGCTATTGTTAACTGAAACCTGGCTAACTTATTCCTCCACACCACTGATGGACATTCTAGTTCCCCCGCACTACGACATCATCAGATTAGACCGAATAGGTAAGATAGGTGGAGGTATAGCCTGTATTCATCGTAGTGACATCACTGTAAATAGAACCACATCCACGGTCCTCACGTCCTGCGAATACTTCTGCCTAGACCTTAGCAGCAACGGCAAACAAGCTTGTTCACTGCACATTATCTATCATTCACCAGGTGACAATCTCATTTTTTCGGAACAACTCATGGATGTGATTTCAACTAACATCGGTATGCAAAACAACCAAATATTCCTCGGCGATTTTAATCTACACTGGAATGACAACAACGACACAATTGTCAAATGCCTCAGAAGCTTCCTGGATGATGTAGCCCTGACCCAAACCTGCAATGGCCCTACACATAAGAAAGGTTGAACCCTAGATCTTATAATCTCTAAAACTGACATCATTCAAATGGAATCGATACAACCCTGCGACTGGTCTGATCACCACATCATTACCTTCTTTATCAAGGAAACAGTCAAATTTAACCCAGTTCAGGCCACGAAACCAAAGATCTGGAAAAGAGACTTTAAACAACTCTAAGCAAACACACTACCTTTCTCAAGCTACAACCTTCTATTGCCTTCTGCTGGCACCAAAGACGTGCACGATCTCACCAACCACTACCTTAACTCGATGACCGCAATAATCAATGAGGTTGCCCCTTTTCAACTAAAGAGGGTCTCCACTAAAGACTCAAAACCTTGGTACAATAGCCTTCTCAACGAAGACAGACGCTCTCTCAGAGTTGCTGAACACAAATGGAGATCAGTCCCGTCGACTATTGACCTCAAATTATTACAAGAAGATTCAGCGCACGAAAGCAGACTTTTTCAAACACCAACTAGACCAAGCTAGAAATCGCCCCAAAAAACTATTTGAGCTAATCAAAACTCAATCTAAGGACGCCCCTCAACGGTTACAAGACGCTGCCCAATCGCAACCCAACTGTGAACAATTCTCCGCCTTCTTCACTCAGAAGACCCTCAACATCGAGAACGATCTCTTAAAAGACCGACTACTTTATTCTGTGCCACATTAACAAACCCCCTCGTCACCACCAACTACTACACACCAAATCCCTTCAAAGTGTGTCCCGAAGAACAATGCCGCCTGGTCGTCCTTTGACACCTACTCGGAAGAGGCTTTGGGTAAGATTCTAAATGCCTTGAAACCTTCTAACCACCTCATCGACCCGCTCCCTGCTAATGCTGTTAAAGACCTTACCTCATGATTGCTCCCGCTGTGGACCAAAATCATCAACAGTTCACTCCAACAAGGTTGCATTCCAGATACCCTCAAAGTCGGCCAAGTCTCACCCATCCTTAAGAAACTAACAGCGGACCGCACCAATCTTAACAACTATCGGCCTATATCCAATATCCCTACCCTAGCCAAACTGCTTGAAAAATGTGTATACCACCAACTAACAAAACATATCGCTCACTTCGACCTCCTGGACAACTACCAATCAGGCTTCAGAGGAGAGCACAGCACGGACTCAGCCATGACTCACATTATTGATGATGCACTTCAAATCCTGGACCAGAACGGCTCATGCCTACTCATCCTGCTGGACCTATCCTCAGCTTTTGATACGGTCAAACACGAGAGTTTGCTGGACCTGCTCAGACTGAGGATGGGTCTCTCAGGATCTGTGTTAAACTGGTTTACCTCCTTTCTTCATAACCGAACACAACAATTCCAGATTAACAACACTCTTTCCAACCCAGTTCCAGTAAGACTGGGCGTCCCACAAGGATCCTCACTTTCCCCGACATTGTTTAACTTGTTCATGGAGCCACTCACCGAAATTCTTCAAGCGACTAACGTGCAATATCATATGTACGCTGATGATACACAACTGTATCTTAAGATTAACACCTTAGAAGACATTAAATAGCTTAACTCCACACTCATGAACACACAAACTTGGTTGGCAGAAAATCATCTCAAACTGAACTCTCTAAAGACTGAATTCCTCCTTATAGCCCCCCCACAAAAATCCCTTTGATGCAAAACCTAATCGTACATCTCACTGCACTTAAAGTGCAACCAACTATTGTGGACACAGCAAAATCGCTGGGAATAACTCTGGACAGCAATCTCAGCATGCAGAAACACGTCAGCAATGCTACAAAGGGAGCAAACTTCCAATTAAACATTCTAAGGAAGTTGAAATCATTCTTACCAGTTAACAACTTCAAACAGGCTGTACAAGTGCAAGTTATCCCTCGTGTGGATTATGGTATTGTCTCTCTTTGCGACCTCCAAAAAACAACTACAGCCCCCCTTAAGAGCATCAATAAACCCCGCAGCTAGACTCATCACCGGCTCGAAAAGAAGTTCCCACATATCCCCTGACCTAAAATCCCTGAATTGGCTCCCATTCGAAGCAAGAATTCAGCTAAAAATTGCTTGTATAGCACATAAGGCCTTAGACCACAAGGCACCCATTTATCTCGCACAGAAATTGACAATCTGTGGTGGCTTAAGGTCTTCTAGGAGTGCAGATAACCTGCTTCTGAAAGCTCAAAGGTTCAATAAAAAAAACATATAAACGAACCTTCTCTGGGATGGCGCCTAGGATTTGGAATTCTCTTCCCCCTGAAACCCAATTGAATTCTTCTTTTGTATCTTTCAAAAAGGAAGTAAAGGCGATTCTCATGGCAAAATTGACTTGACTACTCTTCCCGGCCCTGAACCTTTTTTCATCCGAGACTCGCTGTATATGTCCTCGGAGCAACTATGATCCCTTGCCTTGGTATCTTTTACGATTCTTTTCTTTGTGTTTTATATTATTTTTTTTAACCTTTGCTTGTTCTCTATACTGTGTTTTGCTATTCACTTGTTATAATCATCTCTGTTCATTGTAAAGCGCCCTGATATCATCAAGGATCTTGTTCGCGCTCTATAAAACCTTCTAAATAAATAAATAAAATAAATATTACCTTCCCTCAATTATGCGATACAGGCGTTTCCAGGCAAATTTGCGCAGGTCCTTGAAAAGATCCACTGTGCAGCTTACAAAAAGTTATTTTGTCTACCAGCATGCACTAGGAATACTTTAATTTGCCTGGAATTCAATCTTAACAGACAATCTTTGGAAGAATTGGCGACTCCACCTAAATACTTTTACCTGACAACCGTGGCACCAGAGAACTTGATGAAGACAGTTATAAACACAATCTTTCCACAACCTGGCAATCTATGAATTGGGACCCCAACATATTTAAGTATACCACCATTAAAACATCAATAAAAAAGCAAGTAAGATCATGCTCTTGCACATTGGACATCGAAGCTCTGGCTAGAGGCTTTCTTGAGACCCAAAGTTCCCCCTACAGATCACATGGCCTTAAACTACATCTTACACAGCCGGGGGGAGGCAAACCCTACATAGGATTCTTGCAGCCAGACTACATTTGCTTCCCCTAAAAGATCTGTATCCTACAGGGAAAGTATGTCCGGCCATCACGGAGTGCCACCTCTGCTACTATAAGCGAGAATCGCTGGCTCACATCCTACAATGCTGTCCTGCCTTGTTGTGAGCTTGCCGAATCCCTCTAAGGCCCATTCTCCTTCAACTGGGCACGC
Organism: Lissotriton helveticus; assembly: GCF_964261635.1. Taxonomy (NCBI): domain Eukaryota; kingdom Metazoa; phylum Chordata; class Amphibia; order Caudata; family Salamandridae; genus Lissotriton; species Lissotriton helveticus. Next base: position 178,888,407 of record NC_136059.1, on the reverse strand, counting down.
GGACGGCAATTGAGGCTGTTAAACAGTTATACTTGCTGGACACTGTGAAGTACATGGCCAACTTTGCCAAGTTTATCTATCACGCCTGCACAGCTCTCATGGATAGGTCAGCTTTGGCTGGGCGTAGGAACTATCCGGATGAGGGGCCCACCCAGTCTGGCCTTCATTGAAAGACTGTTCTGTTGCATCTAAAGGACCGTTATCAATTCCATTGTATAAAACAAAAACATCAAATAAGGTTTTAGGAAGAAGATGTGTATTTATATTTATCCATTTTAATTATTTTACCTTTTTATATTGGTCTTTTGTATTGATTTTTATTAATCACACAAATAAAGAAACATTCATTCCATAGACAGGGGTTTAAGAAAGGGTCCTGGTCAAATAGGGACATATGAATATTTGCCTTAAAGATAATGCACTCACTGTCTGCTATTCGTGCCAGTTCGGTTAGCCACTCTTCGAGGGTTGGGACCATAGGTTTCTTCTGGTGCCTGTGGATACATATACTGCTAACAAGGTCTCCAACCATTAACATCAGTGGAAGGAACCACATTGTCCTCCATGTTGTGCACTATATCCTTGCGGGCTGACAGATGCAGAGTGTTACTGTTAGTGGAGGACAATACTGACTGTATTCCTGACCATTAGGGTCCACAGACATCAGAGGATGAGGATATTTGCCACATTTTCCCTAGAACATTAATGAAAGCAAGTAAGGCTGCATGACAGTCCTTGGCAATGGGTTGCTGGTTTTGCAACACAGCAACGATCATGGTGTTGAGGACAGTGGTTGCTGCAATGAAGGAGTCCATCTTGTAGTCCATCTTGGCCTCCAATCTTTAGTCGAAGGCATCCAGTCCTCTGTCCAACAACTCGATTGTAGAACTGATAGCTCCTACTTGTTTTGCTACATCACTAGTGTTAGGCGCTGAGGCCTGTTCTTGTTCATCCTTCAACAATAATTGAGGAGGGTTACCTTAGTTTATCCTATTACTATCCATAAAACAGAATGTTGCCTTGTCACTGTCTCACTCCACTCAGGTGTAGGATAGTTCACCCAGGTAAGTCAGTGATAATCACTGTGCCCTTGTGGTATATATTTTATGGTCTTTACCCAGAGGTACCACCTATGGCTTACTTCATCATCGGACCCTCATCCCGCTGACCTAGTGTGGGGGGGACAGGCTCAACACATTTGTGAGTGGAGTACCTTGGCTATGTGGTTTTAGGGATTGTGAGAAAAAATTGCCTGCCAGATCCAACTACTTTTGTAATGGTTGGTCCATATTGAGCAATTTCCGCCCTATCTCGTTACTTCCCTACCTTAGTAAGATCTTAGAAGCTCATGTAGCTTACTATCTCAGCTCTTTTATCGAATATTCACAATTTCTTAACTCCCAGCCAGCAGGATTTAGACCAGCACACTCTACAGAGCTGGTCATCCTAGCAGTCATGGATGAACTTAGGACGGGGGCCGACCAAAACATCACCCAGGCTCTGGTACTCCTGGATTTGTCTGTTGCCTTCGAAACGGTTGATCATGATCTCCTGATCGACCCTGTCATTAATGCTGGCATCCAGGGGCTGGCCCTGAGGTGAATCTCCTCCTTCTTGGACAACTCCTTCCAGGCAGTTCGTCTTGCTAACTTCTCGGCTGGGAAGGTTAGGCTAACATGCGGAGTTCCCCAGGGGTCCTCTCTTTCACCTCTTCTTTTTAATATATACATGTCACCCCGATCCGGTCTCTTCGCAACAGTAAAGTTGCCGCTTTCAATTATGCCGATGACCTTTAGTTGGTGTTCGATATTGATTCTTCTACCACCTCAGTCACCAACTTTCAATCCACCATGAATCTCATCAGTGACTGGATGTATGCCAGCCAACTAAAGCTCAATCCCGACCAGACTGAGCTGATCCAGACCGGAGACACTTCCAATCCTTGGAACTCTAACTTCTGGCCTCCTCTCCTGGGGAATCCTCCCTGCCCAGCTGAATCTGTAAAATGTCTAGGGGTATAATAAGCAAAGAACTGTCTATGAAATCCCAGATTGGCGCGGTAGTATCCTCCTGCTTCTTTTATCTACGAAGAGTCTGGAAAATGTGTAGGTTCCTAACCACCGAAGCTTTAACTTTAGTCCTTCTTGCCATGGTCCTCTCCTGCATCAATTATGCCAACTCACTCAATCTTTGAATTTCCTAAACGAAGGGGGTTTGCAACATAGCGTTTTGATAAATAAACAAAGCAAGCATACACAGGAGTGTTATAATCGAAATGAAACAGATAAAAATGCTGCAATTTTCCGCTATCGGCTAGGCATGAGAAAGCTGTGCACTTAATTTCGAGTTTTACTAGATAAGTAAGAATTGTTAATGGAGAGCGACATTGTGATCTTATCGTTAAGTGTTTTAGTGATTCTTTTCATGCAAATGGTTTATGTAACTTCCAAAGGAGTAACTTGACAGACAATATGAGGTGCTAGAGAGAACTCTTTGGCATAAATTCGTCTCTGGTGTATATTGGGTTGTCGTTTTTGTCATTTAATATCAGGCTGCACTAGCACAAAATGTTTTTTCACAAAAAATGAGTTATAATATAAATTGGTACCATTTATAAGTAATGTGTTAAATTGTCCATTTACAGTTACCCCTGACGAAGGGCTGGATTAAAGCCCGAAATGCATTGGGTTGAAAATAAATAATTGCTGCTCGGAACGATTCAGTGTACTAAGACCTTATTTTCAGAAGAAGTCCGGATGGGCGCATGAGAATATGAGAAGCTTCTTAAGTGCAGTACGATACACATATGGATTGGATGAATGAGAGGAAGTCGCATCGATAAAACTAAATGAAGAAAATTGGACTAACTTTAAAGAATGTTTAATGGTTTAAACACAAGTTGGATTTGATATCCTTACACGCAGTACAGCTGGGAGTGGAGCACGTAGCACGTGCTCCCCGCATGTTAACTCACTCAATGTTGGCATATCAGCTTAATCAACTACAACTGGTTCAAAGCCAAGCAGCCAGGCTTATTTTCCACCAACCCAGATACCAACACGTCCACCTTTTGATGAAGAGCCTTCATTGGCTCCCGGTGGCCAAACACTGTGCCTTTAAACTGGGATGTACCATCTTCAAAGTCCTGGCCAGTCTCGGACCGATATTTATCACTTCTTTGATTCATCATTATACCCCTGTCCGCGAACTTCGTTCCTCCCATTTGAACCTGCTCATCATCCCCACTATTAAACAGAAAAAACATGGTGGTCGTAGATTCTCCCTCTTGGCCCCTCAATTTTGGAATTCCCTCCCCACGAAATTCAGTAACCTCTTACACCCAGCACAGAATTCTTCTTAAACCCCTTCTGTTTTCTCAGGCATATGAGTAAGTTTCTGTCACAATCCTACTGTTGCATCCCATCCACAGCACCATGAAACCTCTTGGTGTAAGTGCGCTTTACGAATGATTTTAAGATAACATAACATAACATTGGCAAGGTTAAAAACAGTGGGAAGTCATAAGGGAGTAGTGACCCAATACATCTGAGACCAATATGTTTCAGCTGTTGGAATTGTCTGTGTGGGTCCGTCTGCTTTCTTCAGGACCTTATTTTTGCGCGTGTCCCTTTAACTGTAACTGCCTATATCAGGTTAATTACATCCTGAATAATGCTCATCAGTAAAACCTTCTGCCTGGCTTTAGTCAGCACAGGAAACACATTGCTTTGGAACCACTTGGCTGTGGCTATGTAAGAAAATATACATTTAGGACCATATCTATATATCCCACAAACACTCCACCTGGATTTACACATAAATTGTACATCTTACCAACAGCGCCACTAATTGACAAACATTGATCTCAACTTAAGGCATTAAGGCGCTGATGACCCACAGTCCAGAAGGAAATCGACAATAAACCCACCCCAGATGGAAAGCTAGACAAAAAAAAGCTATGTCTTAAGACCGTTTCTAAATTGTAGAAGAAGGGGAATGGCCCTTAAGGCAAGGGAAATGGAATTTCAGAGTTTGCTTGCGGCCACAGAGAATGCTCCGTTGCCCCATTTCCTCTTTTTGGTTCTCGGTACCACCAGCGGCAGTTGAAACGATGATCTGAGGGATCTGCTGGGGGAGTGCCAACTAAACACAGTTTTTAATCTTGAAGGGTAAGGGAGATAAAGTGACTTGTGTACCATGCAGAGTGACTTAAAGCAAATGCTTTTATTGATGGGGAGTCAATGCAGGGATTCCAATCTCTTCCCAGCAGATTGTCTTTTGGGAATGTCAAGAAAAAGTCTCGCCAATGCATTCTGCACCACCTGGAGTTTATACTGCATGTTCCTATTGGCGTCCAGGTATAGCAAGTTGCAGTTGTTGAATTTGGACATTAGCAAGGCAAGAGCTACCTGTATACGTGCTGGCCATTGGATGAAAGGGAAGATTTTATTGACCATACTAATAATCCAGGTACACATGGAGACGGTAGAATTCATTTAGAGATTAAAGTTAAGTTCAGTGTTCATCAGAATTTCAAGATTCTTAGCCTTCTTGTCCGACACAGGACAGCATTCCAAGGACAGGGGCCAGCACTTGCTGTTCCACCTTGAGGTCCCTGATCCGGATATCATAACTTCTGTCTTATCCCCATTAAGGTTCAAGAAGTTACCAAACATTCACTCTGCCACTTTAGTCATGCAACCGAGAATATTTTCTGATGTTGAACATGAGCCCTTGGGGGTTGACACTATGATCTGCATGTCCTCTGCGTACAACAATACCTCCAATCCAAAGGAGAAAATCACGGTTGCTAGAGGTGCCACATAAAGATTGAAAAGTGTGGGGCTCAGTGATGAGCCCTGCGGCACTCCACAGGGTAGAACACAGGAATCAGAGTGACAAAGTGCTTAATTTTATCCATTGAAATCTTCCTGTCAAAAATGAGGACAGGAGGGCTAGTGCTTGATGAGATATGCCAAGACTCTGGAGTCTGTTCAGCAGCAGTATAGGTGAGATGGTGTTAAATGCTGCTGACAGATTCAGGAGTATCAGCACCACCCCCAGTCCTTCCTTCACAGTCCGCCTGATGTAGTCATCTGCAGATATTTCCGTCCCATGGTCTTTCCTGAATCTGAACTGGGAGTCATTAAGCCACAATTGCTGTTCCGCAGTTTCCATCAGCTGTTTGCTTCGATGCAACTCTAAAATCTTTGCGGGAACTGGAAGCAGGGATATGGCATGATAGTTTTTTTTTTAGAGAGGACAGATGATGGCTTGCTTCCAGCTATGAGGATAGGATGCTGTAATGTTAGCTGCCATGTGGAGAACTGCTGGTGGGCAAGCATCCAAGGGTGGTCCTGCATGGGTTCTCAAGAGATGTTGTGCAACCAGTAGGGGCGAGAGATTAGAACATTGTGAGAAACCTCTGGCCTCGATGCTGGGACCAGATGACACCCCTTACGTATGTCCACTGAATACAGATGAGTGACTGGACAGCCTGGAGTAGATATCCATGATTTTAGAATTAAAAAAAAAAGTTGCTAGCTGATCACAGAAAGCTTGTGAAGTCTCTGGTTCTGCTCCGGGTTGAGAAGTTGAGAGCTGTTGTACTAACTTAAATAGATCTTTTGTGGAAGATGAATTTTCAATTTTTTGCATGCAGTACTTGGATTTTTCGTCCACCAATTGAAGCTTGTATTCCTTGATACTTATTGTAGATAACATTCTTTCTTCCTCATCTAGGGTTTTTCTCCAGGCCCGCTCAGAACAAAGACATGCTTGTTTAAGCAACCTAAAGAACCAGGGAGCCAAAGGGAGACGCTTTTTGAGGATATGTGTCTTTAGAGGGGCCAGTATATTAGCTGCAGATTCCAGCCATGTCACAAAGGCCCCATAATTAGGATCCTCTTGAATTAGGCAGGGGATACTATTTAAAGTATTGGCTATGGTCTCAGCTGAGACCACTTTCCAATTTCTAGATTTTTCCAGAGGGTGAGGAGTTCTGACATTACTAACTATAGATGAAAGGAAGAGATCAAAAGAAACTACGCTATGGTCAGTCCAACGGATGGAAATAGTCTTTTGATAAGTAATTCATAAATCATTGGTAAAGATTCCATTCAGCGTGTGTCCCGCCTTATGAGTTGGAGCAGTTACTAGTTGATGCAGACCGAGACTAGAGAACATCTCTAATAGAGTGCTAGCATCTTGGTTATCCATTTCTTCTGGTGCAAATTAAAGTCACCCAGAGTGGTCAGCCAATTCTCCGCTATGAAAGGTTCTAGAAACTGCTTTAGTTTGTGAAGAAACGGCAGTCTTGGACCTGGGGGTCTGTAGATCAGCAGCCCCCCCGAATTAGCAGGTGGCTGAAAGAATAAGCTTAAAATGAGTGGCTTCACAGGACTGAGGGTTAAGTCCTGAATCTATCAGGCATTTAAACTTTGGTTTGAAGACAATTGCCAGCCCCCCCATGAGTCCCATCCTGTCTACCCTCTCAATAGAGTCGTTATCAGGAAGAGCATCGATTAGGTCGGATCCTTAGGCTGTATTATCCCATGTTTCAGTGATAAAGACCAAGGGCCAGATGCAGGTAAATCTATTTTACCGACTCATAAATACCGAATTTTACCGATTCGGTATTTATGAATCGGTAAAATAGAAGTACTGAGATGTAGGTAAATCCAGATGTGCATTTACCGAATCGGTAATATTCGGTATTTACCGATTCGGTTTGAAGCCCATAGGAATGAATGGGCATTACCGATTCGGTATTTACCGAATCGGTAAATACCGAATTTCACAAGGGTGCAGGGGGTGTCACTTTGACACCCTCTAGCACCCCCAAAACAGGTTCTGGTGCCATGTGGCAGGCATACATGCCCTAAGGGCAGGTCTGCCTGTCATATGGCACAGGTGTGCATGCACACATGTGCATGCACACCGGAATTGGTATTTTACCATCAAATTTAATTTGATGGTAAAATACGGATTCGGTAAGGCTTGTGGGACTCAGAAGAGTCCCACCTACATATCAAATTTACCGAATCGGTAAAAATACCGATTTGGTATTTTACAGAATAGGTAAATTTACCGATCGGTAAATTTACCGATTCTGTAAAAATATGCCCCCTACATCTCAAATTCCATTTACCGGTCGGTAACGGCCGAATTCGGCCGTTACCGACCGGTAAAAGCCTACCTACATCTGGCCCCAAATCGGGTTCAACCTCCGCTAGAAAAATAGCGAACTCCACTTTATGTTTAATAAGGGAGCGAGCATTTAGAAGTGGACCCTTATAACTCTATAGGTTTCCGGTGCTAGCGATGGCTGAGTGGGTATTAACTTTGCCAGCTCTGAATCTCCTAGAGGATTAAGCTGCAGTCAGGCACTCACTCCATGAGTGTGCCTGGGAACTGCATAAGAGAGTAAGCGCATATCGCTGGCTGCTATTCTATTTTCAGCTCGCAATTATTCATTTTCAACTTGTCTTCCCCACTGCTTTTTATTGTTTTTTAAACCAACACTTCCCCGGTCCACCGCAGCAATAGCTTTGTTGTTGGAGTGGAGGGAAGTCGATTTTCTTATTTTAATATACTGCTCACCATTATCAACTGCCAGCCATTGCCTTCTCGTACCCCCGGGCAACTGCAGCAGAATTCTCTGGACCAAGTGGTGGGAGGTCCCTCGGGTAGGGGTGATTTGCACTCACTTCCACCTGGCCAGGTTTAAGCCACCATCTTGAAGAGAGATGCTCTAGTCTCCTTCCAGTGCCGTGGGCTCACGGCTACAAAGAGTGAGCATGGCGCTGAGGCACGGCGCGCCGGTGGTGCGCAAAATGTATGCCCGTCTGCACATGGCCGCGCCCTGCGCCTGTACCTCTGGTCCTTCTACCCAACATACAGCGGAGATCTTTGGCTACTCACATGATGCTCTATTATTTTTAAAAGACCACCTGCTGATGAAAAAGGGTTCAGGCAGATCAAGTCGTTTTACCCCTTTTCTAGGTTTGCCCGGCGTTAGCCGCTTCTCACCCAACTCACGATTACCAAACAAAGAGGCAGGCGCTGGAGACTGGAAAGCGGGAAACAGGAGTTTATTTCCGACGGAACAGAACACGTCAAATCAGACAACAGGGTATCATCTCGAGGTGCTCTCTTGACATCTCTGAGGCCTGGCCTCTTATACACTGCTTTATTACTTTATTACAAGCAACACATTCTTGGTAATGCTTTGAAGTACGGAAAAGGCGTATTTGGAATCCCCGGTTCAGGCCCGTTCCCACACATATCTACAGTAGGAGTCCCCACCCCTAATCTCAGCATGATGGCTATCGCGCAGCTGGACATTCCGTTGGGAACAGAAATGCGGGTAATCGATCGGATCTAGGGGTGTGAGGGCATTGATTAATCCCCGCTCCTTTGAAGTGAGGCGAGGTCTTACTGTAGGGGCAATAAACTGCATCTGTTGGGCTAAGTGATGGCCTGGGATCAGGCCGAACAATAGGGCAAGGGGGAAGAGGTTATCGAAGGGCCTGTTTTATGAATGAGATGAAAGGGTGTGGGGGTTCAGCACGGGATGTGGCTCGGAGGCAGGGTCGCACTGGAGGTGCGTTTAGGGCCCGAGCAGGAGAGACCGGGGGGCTGTCAAAAAAAGGGGGGGGGGGTGAGACGCGGCTATCGGCAGTAGGCAGAGAGATCATGGCATTCAAAATGGCTGCTGCTTACGCGCATGCATGGATCTGAAAAGAGACAAGATGGCGCCGATAATGTTTACGCCGCGATCTAGATTTTAACAGTCCTCCCTTTTCAACATATCTAGCCAGCTTGTTAATTTACGTCAATCCCCATTATATTTCTTATTTCAAGGTCATACAATGCATTCATGTGTTCTGTTTTGAAGTCTGAAGTCTTAGGGCACATGCAGTTAACAATGAGCAAACACAGAGGTGACAAACACTGAATACCTAGGCAACACCCACACAGTATCACGACCGGTATCAATATAAATGTGAATAACCTCCATCCCCAGTCCTTCAAAGTGCCCCAAAACCAGCTTCCAAGCGACCATTCTTCCTGTTCCTGGTGAATTTCTGAGGAAAGTCTGTGGAGGTGTTCGATTGCTTTGTAGACTGAGGGCGAGTTATCTGGCACGTAGGTGCAACAGCTGGATCCAATGATGCGGCATGCTCCTCCTCGGTCAGCTAGAACTACATCTAGAACAAGGCGGTTCTGAAGAGCCACCAGGCGGACTGCCTGAAGCTCGGCCGTATTGTTAGTGAGGATGCCAGTCGTGATGTTCATGGTCGTTTCTACTGCCTGGGTCAGGTGTCGGATGGCGCGGCTGTTTGCCATTGGGCCCCACAGAGGAACAAGTCCCTTCACTGCATCCAGGAACTGTGCTCCAGTGGAGTCGGCTTGTTCAATGTCTCTTGCGCGCTTTTGCCGGTGATGGTTTGCTGGGGCCACGTACGTTGGAGGGAGAACGAAGGCGACGTAGCAGGTACCCCCCCAACTTTTTGGAATCCAAGTGTAAGCTTTGGTGCCACAAACAAAGTACATATTCGGAGAAGCCACAAAGGAGGGGGGATCGATGGAGTCCAATGTTCTGGTGATGTGGCAGGAACTGTGATCCACTGGCTGTGTTCCCAAGCCTTCGAGGCACACGAGGCCCGTGACATTGACAACAGACAGAGCCACCGTCAGAGTAGCAGCAGTTCGTTTCCGTAAGTAGGAGAAGGTGGGTCTGGCTGGATTATGGAACACCTGCATTTCGACTCGCTCCTTGGCAGGGATGTCCATCCGGAAGGAGGAGCCAGAGGTCAAAGGACAAAAGGGAGCAGAAGTCCTTCCGGTTTTGTTCAGCCAGAACTCGTGGTAGAAGTGTGACACTGTTTGACCAGAAGTGGCGTTGTCCTTGTAGCTCTCTTGCAAGAGAGCCAACCAGGCAAGGCAAGAACCATGAACTGAGAAAGGGGAAGGGATGAAAGGGATGGAGTGTCCAGTGGCATGCAGGAGCAACCCGCAGATCCAGCAGTTTGTGGCATTGGCGGCAAGGTTGTATTGGTGCAACAGTTGCACGAAGGAATTGTTCCAGAACTCCTTACGCCTTTCTCGGAGCTGAGGCGAAAGGGAGATCAGGTGATGTTCTTTCATAGTGGTTGGCTGTGCAGTGGTCAGCAATATCTGATGAGCGGGTGCGCTCTCTTCCATGATCCAGAGGGAAGTCATGAGGAGGAGGCAAAAGAGGAGGACAATAAAAAGAGCAATTGTCTTCGATTTGTGTATACTGTCAGTCTTTAGGTTTCGATAATGGGTATTTCCTGTTGCTTCCGTCGTCTTCTTATCTGGCGCTTCCATCATCTTCTTATCTGGTGCTTCCATCGTCTTCAAGGTGCTTGGTAGTGGGCAGAACCGCTGACTTCGTTTAGCCTCTCTTCGGGTAACCCTTGGTTGTGTTTAGGCTACCGTTCTGAGATTCAACTTAGTCTGTGGTCTACTTAGCAGAAGCTCCCTCCTTTCGACGCAGGAAATACCCTTCCCTGGACGGCACAGTGGGATCAGAGAATTTTGCAAGTTCGAGTGCCTCGGTATCAGGATAACAGTTCAATGATGGCCGGTCTTTGTTCAGCAGTTCTTCTTGGGTGCTGACGTTTTCTGTCGTGGTCAGGGTCGAGAAGACCTTCTTGCAGTGGTGTGCATGCAGCCAGTGTCGCTTCCCCTCCACTCGAAGAGCCGTTTGGGTGGTAATCAGTACTTGCCAGGGGCCCGTCCACCGGGGTTCCAGACTCTTTGTCCGTTGGAAATTCCGGATCAGCACATAATCTCCCGGTTGGATATCGTGACCCGGACCCCTGGAAGCATCGGGGATGGCCTGCTGCACCTGCTGATGAATGACAGACAATGTTTTAGTCAATTTGCACAAGTAATCAGACAGTAGGACGTCTGGGACGTCGTGAACGGAGGTCGGTTTAGGGGCAGTCCAGAGATTCATTGGTCGCCCAAATACAACCTCGTAGGGGGTCAAATGGTGCTTAGTGGGAGTGGAGCGCATCGATAGCAATGCCAGTGGGAGGGCATCTGGCCATTTAAGTCCTGTGGTGGCCACTATCTTTGACAGTTTTAGTTTCAGGGTGGCGTTGTGTCGCTCAACTAAGCCAGCAGATTGGGGGTGAAAGACTGCATGGAACCTCTGTTTTACACCCAACCCTTTCAAGATGAGTTGGATAACTTCAGCGATGAAGTGGGGGCTGTTGTCACTCCATAGAATCCGACAAAGACCGTAGCGAGGGAAAAACTCTTTCAGCAGTACCTTGGCAGTGGTCATGGCGGTGTTATCACGGGTCGGGTAGGCTTCTACCCATTTGCTGAAAGCACACACAATGACTAATACATACTTCAGGCTCTGGCATCTTTCTAGTTGGATGTAGTCCATCTGGAGGACCTCAAAAGGATGGTCGGGGACCCCAAACCCTCCCCGGGGTACCACAGTTCCTTTCCCAGGGTTGTGTTGCAAACAGATAAGGCATTGCTGGACCAGGCGTCTGGCTGAGTCGGAGATTTTGTCGTTGTGCCAGACCTTGGAGATGAGCTCGATCATGGGGGCAGATCCTATGTGTGCAGGGGAGTGAGCCATAGTCAGTATGGGGATCAGGTATGAATTGGGTAGCAACCATTTGTTAGTGTCCTTCGTCCGCCAGCAGCCTTCCTCGTCTTTCAATCCCACCCGTGCCCATTCAGTCAATTCATGTGGTGAGCTGGCCATCTGGATGTCCCTAATCGTTTCCCTTGCGTCAGTCCATCTTTCTGCTTGTGACCTGGTCACATACATGTGTGTCGTTGTCCTATTCTCAGCTGTGGTTCAGGCAGTGATGTCGGCCAGCGCGTTTCCCTGTCCGACTAAGTCTGTCACCTTCTTGTGTGCCTGACATTTGATTACCACTAATCGTTGGGGGAGGAGGACTGCTTCAATCAGGGCGGAGACTAAATCTCCGTGGAGGATGGGCGTGCTGTGGGACGTCAAGAATCCCCTTTCCCTCCACAAGAGTCCAAAATGGTGAACCACTCCGAAGGCGTACTGGCTGTCCGTGTAAATGTTTGCAGTAGTCCCTGTCGCTATAATACATGCTCGTGTGAGGGCAATCAGTTCTGCCGCCTGTGCGGATCGCTGCGCGATGCGGGCAGTTTCAACTACGGTTTGAGCTGTGGTGACTGCATAGGCAGCTGAGGTGGTGCCATCGGGGAGTTTTATGCAAGAGCCGTCTACCCATAGCTCTCCGTCGGGGTCTGTGAAGGCGGTGTCTCAGAGGTCAACTCTACTCCTAGTCTGTTCGTCTGTGAGGGTCACACAGTCATGTATGGGAGGGACATTTGGGTCGTTTTCGGGCAGGGGCAACAAGGTGGCTGGGTTCAGTGTGGTGCATCTTTTCAGCGTGATGTGGGGTGCAAGCAGAGTCAGTTCGTATCCGGTCAGTCGTGCGCTAGTCAGGTGTTGCGTCTTAGTCTGGTTTAGGAGGGTGTCAACAGCATGGGGCACTAATACCGTGAGGGAATTCGAGAGTACGATCCCCTCACTTTGTCGGATAGAGACAGCAGCGGCAGCTATGGCTCGAAGGCAGGCAGGCAAGGCTCTCGCTAAGGGGTCAAGGGTGGCAGAGAAATAGGCACATGGTCGCTGTTTGGGGCCAATAGTTTGAGTTAGGACAGACAAAGCGCACCCCTCCCTTTCGTGAGTGTAGAGAGAGAAGGGCTTTGTGTAATCGGGGGTTCCTAGGACCGGTGCAGAACAAAGGGCGTCTCGAAGTTCTTTGAAGGAGGATTGGCATTCGGGGGTCCAAGGGAGTGGGAAGGGGACATCTTTGGCTAGTAGGGAAAGTAGTGGTTTTACAATAAGGCTGAAATTTGGCAACCACTGCCGGCAGAAGGAGGTGAGGCCTACCAGGGAGCGGACTTGTTTCTGGGTCCTTGGGACAGGGGTTTCTAGAATGGCCTGAATTCGATCGGGTGTAAGTTTTCTCCCGTCTTTGGACAAGAGGTGGCCTAGATAGGTGACCTGGGGTTGGCAAAATTGCAACTTCTTCTTGGAGACCTTGTGGCCATTTTCCGCAAGGAAGTGCAAGAGTTGGATGGTGGCTGTGACCGCAAGTGGAGCGGTGTCGGCCGCCAAAAGGATGTCATCGACGTACTGTACCAACACCACTCCCTCCGGTAGCTGAACGGCGTCCAGCTGCCTCTTGAGGGCCTGGCTATAGATGCTGGGGCTTTCTGTGTAACCTTGGGGAGCTCTACAAAATCTGTATGAGCGGGATTTTAACGTGAAGCCGAAAAGGTAGCGGCTGTCCGGGTGGATGGGGATGGAGAAGAAAGCGTTTTTGAGGTCTATTACAGTGAAGGTGGTGGCTGTGGAAGGAATCAGGGTCAGAATGGTGGTGATATCTGAGACTACGGGGTACTGAGGTACAACTACCTTGTTGACCTCTCGAAGATCGATGATGAAGCGGTACGCTTTCTCATCTCCTTCGCCCTGCTTCTTCACAATGGGTAGGATAGGGCTGTTGCAAATATTGCTGACTACTTCCTCTACCACTCCTGCCTCTATCAGGGACTGGATTATCATCACCAATGCCTTCTCACCTTCGGGCGATATCCGATATTGTGGGAGTTTTGGGAGTATCGCATCTTGGCGGACAGTTATGCGCACGGGGTCGATCATCATTCGTCCTACGTCAGCGTCAGTCTTAGCCCATAGATACAGAGGCAGAGAGTCAAGTAAGGATGCGTCAGTGTCAGAGATGGAGAGCATGTGTTGTGCATGATGATGTCTGAGCAGAGTCGGGTTATCGTACAGAATGACTCGAACCCCGTCCTGTGAACACCTGATAGTAGCTCGGAAATGCTTTAGTAAGTCAAGTCCCATAATGGCATCGGGGGTGTTGGAGGAAAGCAGAAACGTCGTGTCAGTGGGGTTACTGTCCAAGTCGAAGGAGACCGGTGCGGATAAGGGGTTAGTGGAGGGCGTTCCATCAAAGCCTATTGATGTTATGTGTGAGCCAGACAAGGAATCAGTCGTTTAGATAACGCACTACGTGTTGCGCCAGTGTCTACCAGGAATGGAGATTTCATACCTAGGACCTTAGCGGTGACATAAGGACCTTGCTGGTCAACATAGAGCTCGACTGGATCCCTTCCTTGCCCTTGGCAGTCCTATGCGAAGTCGCGGGCATTGTCGCAGTCAGACTGTTGGCACTGATTCTGCCGGGGACGGTCAAATGTGTTCGGTCAGCCAGTTCTGTCATTGTTGGTGTTATGGGTGTGCCCCCGTCCCTGCTCTCTAGTCTTGGGACCATTCGTCGTATCCCTAGTCTCTTTATTTTTGATCATTTCCAGAAGTACCGGACATTGAGACTTCCAATGGCCAAATCCTTTGCAAAACGCACACTGGTTCTCATCGAGGTCGGTTCGTGGAGCGCCGGGTGCGGGTGTGCGGTCTCTAGGGGGTGGATTTCTAGGGGCGTTTGATTGGTAATTTCCTCTATACTGTTCCCTTCCTGTCGACCCTCCTTGTAATTGAGCAATCATCACTCGTTCTTTCAAGTCCTTTTTCTTTTTCTCAGTCGCCCTCTCGTTCTCGTTCTTTTGGTGTTCATAGTACTGAGCCATCTGAAGGATAGCTGCAGGTTTGGAGGCCCCCCAACTACTTTCACTCGTCTGTAATTTCTGGGAGACTTCTTGCGATAGACCCTTTACGTAGTTTTGCACGAATAGGTGTTGTCCGGTTGCAGTGGTCATGTCTTGGCCACTGTAGTCGGAGAACACCGTCTCAAATCGGGAGAAGTATTCCGATACGTCTTCCTGGGGTTTCTGACGGCAAGCCGTGACTACCGACCAGTCTACCTTCTTCTCTGGGATCAATGTCTTTAGCTTCTGAACTATTTTGTCCGGGAGTTCCAGTATGTCTTTTACAGGTTTCTTTCCGGGCTCTCGCTGCCTATCTAGTTCACTGAGTTGATTCCAGGTATGTCCGAACAGGTCTGTGTGGTCGGCTTTTCGGATTTGCTTCCACACATCAGCCGGCAGACATAACCCGAAAAACAAATCAATGTCCGCTAGAGTCATTATGGTTGAGCCCAAGGCTGTACCTAGTTCGGTATAAAATGCTGTCGGGTTCTTTCTTAAATCGGGCAGGGTTTGCCTAAAAGTTCAAATATCTTGCCGATCCCATGGTTGATAAACCCAGTTGTACACGACCCTCCCCTTTGCATCTGCATGGTTGATATCGTCGTTCGTTCCCTGACCTCGTGGGGGAACCCAGTAGGGGGCGGCTTCTCTGATAGGCATCATAGTGTTGCCTACTTCTGATGGGGACCCAGTCGTCTCGGGAACTGTAATCTTCACTTCTGGTTTCTGTTCCGTGAGGTGGCGGAAAACCTCAAGCGTTTGCATGAAGAGGTCCGCCGCGTCACGCTCGGCCTCGTCTCCAATATCGACTTTTCTGTATAACGCTGTCAGTTTAGCAGGACCCCGATTCTGATACCTATCCTCATATGCGTTCAGGGTGTGGTAACTAAACCGTAAAATGAAATGCCGTCTGTGGCTACCGGCATGCGAATTGTGCATATCCATCGTATATTCTTCGCTCTCCTTCCGTTCTACCAGTGCCTTTGCTATTTTGTCAATTCCCTCTCGCTCATCTTTGCTCAATCTATTCAGTCTACTCGGTGGCTGCTTTCTAGTCTTGGGTTCATCTGATGTCGTTACTAATGCGGCCGGAGCGGAGGCCGTGAGGGCTGGGGCACTAGATTCAAGGTTATCCTCATTTGCACTCGGAGCTGGCAAGTGCTGTACTAGGGGTTGGGAGGGGGTGTATGGGGGGGCATATAGATGATCGGAGGACCTAGCAGCAGCTCATCGTTCACCCGTTGTTTGGAGGTCAGCTCAGGGTAGAGCGTAGAGGGGGTCCTAACAGGACACTGGCCTGTCGACTCAGATTCCTGCCTTCGTCTGCTTTCTGCTCCTTCTTTTATCTCTTTTTCTAGTTTCTTAGCGGCCAGGTGGGCTGCCTTTCGTAACTCTTTTCCTATTCTCGCTTCTTCTGTTTCTTTCGTTGCTCTGCTTCTTTACGCCACATGCCAAAACTATCAAGTATAGTGGGCGTGGTTTTATTGTTGCAAAGGGCTGTTTCCAGCACGCTTATTTTTGTGTCATCGAAGGATCCTATCAGTGGCCACTGACTTTCCTGATCCTTTTTAGTATATTTATTCCATAACTTACTATAAGCTACGGCGACTAGTCCATATTTTAAAAACATGTCCTTATTAGGGGTGCCCTCCAGAGGAACCAGATGATCCACCTCTAATAAGCGGTCCGGGCTGAACCAACTACTGACCAATGGGGAGAAGATAGGCATGACGGGTTACAACGGGGACAAAAGTCTGCACTACCTATCCTTCACTACTTTGCGAAGACTAGACAGAATATTTCTATTCTGCAGTATTCGCAAATAGGGAATACCCAAAGAGCGAACCAATATCGAACAATTAATGTCCGTTCAATCAAACAATCAGTGGCGAGAAAGAAATAGGCACGACGGGTTACAATGGGGGCAAAAGCCTGCGTTACCTATTCTTCACTATCTGCAAAGGAGGACAGAATACTTTTATCCTTCCCCGTTTGTAGACAGAGAATTCTCGAGAAAACAATCCTCGAACAAGCAATGTTCGGGCAAACAATCAATCAGTGGGGGAGAAAAATAGGCACGACGGATTACAACGGGGGCAAAGGCCTGCGTTACCTACCCTTCACTACCTGCAAAGGAAGAGAGAATACTTTCTATTCCTCTCCGTTTGCAGACAGAGAATCTCCAAGAGAACCAACAATTCGGAGAGTAATACTAGTATTTTCCAATCAATCAATCAAATATTTCACAGTTTGTCGTGTTACACGACCTTACCCGGACCGTATGGACAGTTTCTCGTCTTCCGCTTCCAGCGCCCGATCGTCCTCTATTCTCCGTAATTGCTGTGGCACTCCTGATGGTTCCCAGTCAGGACCGTAGATCACTCGAGAGAGGTCTGCTCGGAACCAGTGAAGTTCGGATGATCGGCTGCCAGACGAGGGTCTATCGGGCAGGTGCACTTCCCGATCGTTGCAGTTGTTCACTCCGTCGTCTGGACCTCTCCCACTGGATCCACGTGTCGCTGATGGGCCCAACGTTGGGCGCCAATTGATGAAAAAGGGTTCAGGCAGATCAAGTCGTTTTACCCCTTTTCTAGGTTTGCCCGGCGTTAGCCGCTTCTCACCCAACTCCGATTACCAAACAAAGAGGCAGGCGCTGGAGACTGGAAAGCGGGAAACAGGAGTTTATTTCCGACGGAACAGAACACGTCAAATCAGACAACAGGGTATCATCTCGAGGTGCTCTCTTGACATCTCTGAGGCCTGGCCTCTTATACACTGCTTTATTACTTTATTACATGCAACACATTCTTGGTAATGCTTTGAAGTACGGAAAAGGCATCTTTGGAATCCCCGATTCAGGCCCGTTCCCACACATATCTACAGTAGGAGTCCCCACCCCTAATCTCAGCATGATGGCTATCGCGCAGCTGGACATTCCGTTGGGAATAAAAATGCGGGTAATCGATCGGATCTAGGGGTGTGAGGGCATTGATTAATCCCCCCTCCTTTGAAGTGAGGCGAGGTCTTACTGTAGGGGCAATAAACTGCATATGTTGGGCTAAGTGATGGCCTGGGATCAGGCCGAACAATAGGGCAAGGGGGAAGAGGTTATCGAAGGGCCTGTTTTATGAATGAGATGAAAGGGTGTGGGGGTTCAGCACGGGATGTGGCTCGGAGGCAGGGTCGCGCTGGAGGTGCGTTTAGGGCCCGAGCAGGAGAGACCGGGGGGCTGTCAAAAAAAGGGGGGGTGAGACGCGGCTATCGGCAGTAGGCAGAGAGATCATGGCATTCAAAATGGCTGCTGCTTACGCGCATGCATGGATCTGAAAAGAGACAAGATGGCGCCGATAATGTTTACGCCGCGATCTAGATTTTAACACTGCCAATAGCACCCCTGACACTATGCACTTCACTCCGGCCCAGTCCCCCTCGCATATTTCCTGCCCCAGAAATTCCGGATCTCCTAGGCCAAAGTGCTTGAGCAACTCAGGGGTCACGGGTCAGCTGATCAGGTCACCCAAAAAGGCTTGGACCCCAAAACATTGCTTGCATACTCTTAAACACTAGGACACTAGTGAAACATCATCAGGAATTCTCAGACTTGGTTATAGCACAGGGTGCAGATATGACACTCATAACAGAAACCTGGGCAGACCTTAGCTCAGGTCCAGAAAGGGTCACAGCCACCCCCCCCTAGATACATCATCTACAGACTTGACAGACAATCAAAAAAAGGAGGAGGTCTAGCAATATGCTATCGGGATCTTTGCAAAAAGGCCTTTGAAGCACTCACCACACCTGGGTTTGAGGCTTTAGGCTTTTCAGTGCAGCCGCCGGGCTCGCAGGCTATTAAGGGACTGCTGATCTATCGTCCACCAGGACCAAGACGCAGTTTCACAGAAAAGCAAAGCCTGCTAATGGAATCTTCAATCACCAATGTAAAATATTTGGTACTCGGAGATATAAACTTTCATTTGGAAAGTGAAACGGACCCAGATTCCATTAAACTTATCGACACCATGAAGGCATTCGGACTAGCCCTTATTACTAAAGGTCCGACATATAGGGCAGGACATATGCTAGATGGGATTTCTTCCAACTACCCGGTTACTACCCTACTCCCTTCTCTCCCTCTCCACCTGGTCCGACCACTGGGCAGTCAACTGGTAGATACAGACATAGAACTGCACCATGCACAGAAACACAATTTAAAAACTCGCTAGCAGAGCAAGGCACAAAATTTGTGCGGCCGAACTGAGAGATGCCATTACCCCTGGACCCTGGCAGCGAGCCGAGGATCTACAGAAGAGTGTGGAAATGTTTTCGCTCTGGCTAAACTCAGCCCTGTACATAGTAGCACCAATCAGCCATAAAATAATAGCCAAAAAAGTATCCCAGCCCTGGTACAATGAAAATCTTAGCAGATCAAGGCAGGATTGCCGAAGGCAAGAACAAAGATGGAGAAAAAAGTATGAATTAGAGGAGAAAATCATTTATAAAAATTAATTAGCGGAATATAAAAAACGCATTGTAGCAGCAAAAACCTCTTACTTCACAGATCAGATAAGAGCAGCCTGAAATGCAAATAAAACCCTTTTTCTAGTCATAAACAAATTGATTAAACCTTCTACCTACAAATCATGCAGTAATAAATCAAAATTTCTGCAATGAGCTAGCAATTTTCTTTCAGGAAAAGGTTGCAAACATCTTCTCCAGTCTTTCAGTAAAGAGAGTAGCGGGTCAACAGGATGGGTGCATTCCCACCGCCGCCACTGGTGAAAGTCGACTCTCTACTTTTAAGGCCCTCTCCAAAGAGCAACTTGTAAAACTGATACCACTTATTAAATCTGGGGCACCGAGAGACCCCTGTTCCCCTAAGATTATGCACACTATTCCTACACGAGTGGCACAATACCTGGGCCATTTACTGAATAACATGTTTTGGAGAAAAGTGGCTCAATGGTTGGAGCGGCAGACCCTGATGCAGAGGTCTGGCCCGGGACCAGGGTTCAATTCCCGCCTCGGCGGGTTTTGGCTCAATTTCCCCGGACCTGATAATTCTCGCCTCGGTGCCTGTTCTAATCATGGGCCCCACTCTGCAACTCTGGGTAATAGCTTGCTTAATCTCCACAACCGCCCCAACAGTGCTAGGATGACTGGCTTCACCTTGGGGGTGCCCAGGAGTGGGCACTTCACAGGGAAAGGCCCAGAAGGGTTCCACAGCGGTATGTGTACAGCGCCTTGAGACCCCTTCGAGGGTGATTCGTGCGCTATATATATACATTTACATGTTCGCGGCAAGAACCTTCCCGACTCATTGGAAACATGCCACCATCTGCCTTTGCTGAAGAAAAACAATCTGAATCCACTGGACCCGTACAACTATCGCCCAATCTCAAGGCTCCCCTTTGCAGCCAAGTTGGCAGAGGTAAGTCATGAATCAGCAACTTTCAGAGTACCTAGAGGAAAATCTGCTTCTGGACAACACACAACACGGCTTCAGAAAAAAATGAATTACTGAGTCTGCCCTGGTAGCATCTACAGAAGATATTCGGGAAGTGCTGGACAGGAGAGGGACTGTGGCTTTAATCCTGCTGGATCTTTCTGCGGCATTTGACACAGTCAGCCACGAGGTATTAGTTTACTGTATGCGCAGCCTAGGGATTGAGGACGCAGCTCTAGACCTCCTCCAATCCTTTTTGGTTAACAGACAACAAACTGTGTCAATGGGCAAATTTACATCTAAGTCTTTTCCCTTGCCCTGCAGAGTTCCTTAGGGATGGGCACTGAGCTCCAACACTTATCAACCTTTATGTAGAAAAACTCGCGACAATCATCAAAAACAAGGGCTTTCATCTTGTGTCCTATGCCGATGACACCCAAATTGTGGTGTCACTGGCAAAACCAGAAAATTACCCTGGCATGACACTCAGAACATGTATGAGCAATGCAATTAAGTGTATGGACTACAACTAC
The DNA here is from genome assembly GCF_964261635.1 of Lissotriton helveticus. NCBI lineage: Eukaryota > Metazoa > Chordata > Amphibia > Caudata > Salamandridae > Lissotriton > Lissotriton helveticus. The sequence continues at coordinate 178,867,758 of NC_136059.1, read as the reverse complement.
CTTAAATTAAATGGGACTAAAACTGAGGTCATCCTTTTTGGTAACAACCCCTCACTCTGGACACCGGAATGGTGGCCACCCAAACTGGATTCATGTCCTGAACCCTCTAACAGAGTCAAAAATCTAGGCGTCCTGATAGATAAAGAACTGAAGTTTAAGGGACAAGTAAATAAAGTTACATCAGCCTCTTTTGTTTCACTAAGGCTCATAAAAATTATTGAACTATTCTTGCCCCCTGTCCTCCTGAGAATGGCTATTGGAGCATTGGTTCTCACTAAAATAGACTATCGCAATAGCCTTTATCTTACTCTCGCGGTGGGCCTTAAAAAGAGGCTCCAGGAGCTGCAAAACGCCAATGCTCGCTTTTTCCTCAAAATCCCCAAACATGAATCTGCAAAAGAGGCCATCAGGAAATTACACTGGTTGCCGGTTAAACAACGATGTAGGTTTAAGGCTCTCTGTCTGGGCTATAAAGTATTGCATGGACTGGGGCCAGCCCATTTCAGAGAGAAACTCAATTGATATGTCCCGGCAAGGACTCTCCATTCACCATTCACGGCTCCGCCATGAACCTGATTGTTCCTCCTTTCAGGAGAACCGACTGGGGTGGGAAGAGCTTTTTTAGGACCACAGCTGTGCTTTGGAACAGTCTGCCATTGACACTAAAAGCTGCCCCCTCCCTACTTACTTTCAGAAAAGCCCTAAATACCTGGCTGTTCCCGCAGGAGTAACAGGTACCCAGCCACTGGCTAAACTCGCTCGGACAACTACTGCAGCAAACTTTTATCGTGTTCCTACAGTGCCAAGACGCCTACCGGCATTAGTTGCGCTTTATAAATTATATAAATAAATAAATAAATAGAGGAAGTTCTGCAAAGGGGCAAAGAGTAGCAACAAGAAGTGCAAGTATATTGTGAATATTCATGGCTACTCTCAGAGAGGAAGAGAGCACACAAACAGTAACTCTCACTGTTTCTCATCTTTAATAAGGCTTCCCTAGAGTAGGAGAGAGTTTTGGATTGATCTGTCTTCAAACGGCCAGAGTCCCATGCACCAGGTGCCATCCGGACATCGACAGGTGCAAATCGGCTTGCCTTTGGCTTGCATTCGGCGCGCCAGCGGTGCATCAGCTACGTATCCGCCTACATATGTGAATTAAATAGCCTGCCCACTGGTCCCTCCTCCCCGGTAAACCGGAAGTGTGCACTATGGCGGAGTCTGCCTCCCTCCGCAACAATCGAGCAGGAAATGCTTGCGGCGGAACAGGGAGGCAGCTCAACTCAAGGAAGAAGCACCAGTAGCCACAATGTCAAAAAGTTGATAAGTTTAAAAGTTTAAAAACAAGCAGACCTAAAAGTATCTTAACAAAGAGCCCCAATGTACCGGACGGCACCATAATTCCTCATATACTTAAATGTTTGTACATGTTGTGCTTTACACAACACACCTATGTAACATGCAATCCTCTAAGGTTCGTTATTGTGCTGGAAGATGTCAGTTCCTGGAAGGCGTACAATCTAGCCTGATTTTGTGAGCACAGTGAGAATGCAATCAAATGTACCATATATTGTTAAATATGTTGCTATCATGCACTCTGAATTTCACACAGGGCAGGCAATCAAGTTATGTTGGTATTTCGTGTCTACCTACATGTACTTGATAGTGTACCATGCTTTCAACAGATGTGTAGGGCCATATTTATCAATGCCTTGGCATCCACCTTGCCCCATGCAACGCAGGACAACACTTAACTAATAATAAAATTTAGCATGCAACACAAAGCCACCTTGCGTGGCCCTGTGGTGCTTGATAATTCAAGAGTAACGCACAACTGCACAAATCGCTGCCTTGCATCACTCTGCCCCAGAGAGGCGTTCCATGGGTTGAACATGTGTATTCCCACACACCCAACCATGTCTTTTTGAACATTTTCCTGATTGACCATTAGTGGCGTTAAAATGGTACACCTTCCCAGAGGAGGCCTAACAAGGAGATACATCTTTATTTCTCCTTGTTGTTTCCTCTTTCTAAATGTGGTGCATTCTGCAGCATAAGTAGAAAGAGGAAAAAGCCTCTAAAGGCGGTTTTTGTGGAGGAAACACAAACAATGCCCTCCTGCACATGGAAGCCAAAAGTGCTCCAGCACAAGCAGAGAACTGGAATGCACTGTATAATGTTAACTATGATGCATTTTTGCAATTTCTCTTTCATGCTGCACAGTGCAGCAAGGTGTCTTGTAGTGTTGCATTGCATAAAATATTGGTAAATCTGCCCCTAATTATCCTGCCTGTAATACACTCACCATTACAAAATGACATTCATCTGTCTGTGTTGGTGGTACTCTGCACACAGTATACCAGTGCGAGTTTAGGCATGAAATGCAACTTATCATTGGATGTGTTTAGTGCAGTTTTTTAACTTTTACGCAGTACAGCAGTGGACCTGTGCTTCCTGCCCTATGTTAAATGACAGAATAGTGAGACTACGGGAATGTGTTTAAACTTATATTGTCTATTTTCACATAGGATGTTGCTTGCATTGCATTTCTTACTCACTCTGTACATTTGGTTATTTTTCACTTTATGACACGTTGCATCGCAATACATTATTTGTGTCACACTGCATGACGCATCACTCGGCCCAGCGTCATGGTGCTCCATATGATAAATATAGAGGGGCAGATTTACAAGCCCCTTGCTCCACATTTGCGTCACTTTTCCCATGTTAAAAATTATGCAAAAGTGGCGCAAGGGCCCTGTAAATAAGCCCCCGAGCATGCATGACACAGAAAAGTGGTGTAACACGGCGCAACTATTTTTCACACAACACTGTGCAATGCTAGGCAACTAGGAGCTGCAGGAATCTTGATAAATATGCCCCCTGACTTCCAGAGGAGTTCCTAAGTCTGAATGTAGAGGACTTTTGGGCATATGCATCAACGGAAATACCTCCCGGTAAAACAGCGAATCGGAAAAACAGGCCGATACCGACCGCAAAACCATAAATTGCAATGCATCAAACCGAAAATCGGAAAAAAATAAAGAACCGCTAAATGGCCCCGCGGTAAATTACCGAATCGTCAAACAGACATTCGGAAATACCGAACCACAAAGCAATAGTTCGGAAATACCGAATAGGCAATTACGAATGGAAATGGTATGCATGAACAGTCGCTAATACCGGAAATCCCCAAAATCGCTATTTAGCATGAGCAAAATAAGGGGAATCACAATCAGGAGGTAAAGTTAACAGAAGGACAGAAAAAAAAAATTAAACCCCATCAGCAGGTGCTGACAATCAGTTACCCTTCATAAATGCCCTGGGAAACCCCACATGTACACCAAAATGGCTGCCCTGTACGTGCTTGCTAGGAGGTGGAGGATCAACGCCCAGGCCCAGCGCAGGAGGATGATACAGGACAGGATCTTCAGGGTTCGCATCACTTTGCTGGGGCAGACCGAGGAACAGGTGTACGTCAAGTACAGACTGAACCGTGCCATGATAATGCACCTAATAGCAGACCTGACACCCTTACTGCAGCACGAGACCCGTCGGACCAACGCCATACCTGCCCATGTGCAGGTGCTATGCTGCCTGCACCTGCTTGCATCTGGAAGCTTCCAGGGGGTAATAGCTGAGACAGGAGGCGTGTCGCAAAGTGCCTTATCACGCTTTTTCCACCGGTTCCTAGAGGCCATGCTGACATTTCTCAATCGCCACATCACCTTCCCCAGAACCCCCCAGCAGCTAACCCGCACCAAACGGGAATTCTACCAGGTGGCACAATTCCCCCATGTCATCGGGTGTGTCGACTGCACGCATGTCCCCATCTGTCCTCCATCAGCCACCGAATACATTTACCGCAACCGGAAATCGTATCATTCAATAAATGTTCAGGTGGTGTGCAATGCCAAGTTGATCATTACCGACATTGTAGCCCAATTTCCCGGGAGCACACATGACGCCTACATTTTCCGTCACTGTGGCCTCCACAGGCGCCTGATCAACGGAGAATTCGGAGAGGGACACCTACTAGGTACAAATAGCTGCATCATCGTACTCCCCATCCACTCCTTCCCCACATGTATAATTCCATTAATGCTGATTACCATTCTCTCCCCATCCTGCAGGTGACAGCGCATACGCATTGCGTGAATATCTCCTCACGCCCTATCTCAACCCAGCTACCCCGCAAGAGCAGCGCTACAACAGGGCACACATCAGTACTAGGAATGTGGTTGAGCGAACATTCGGCATCCTGAAGAGCCGCTTCCGAATACTGCACAAGACTGGAGGTGCTTTGCAGTACGACCCAGTGACCTGCTGCCAGATAATTGCTGTGTGTGCCATCCTGCACAACATCGCCACGCGCAGGGGGATACACATAGAGGTGGAGGGAGAGGAAGAACTGCGTGCCCAGCAACCCCCCCCACAACACCAACAGGCACATGTGCCCAACACAGCTGAAGGGCAAAGGAGACGGGCATACATCACACGTAATCATTTCTGAGACAGGTAAGAGAGTGACTTGACAACAGGAACAGTTTTGCAAGGGTTTAATGGGCATGGACACCTGACTGGTGCAGAAAAACGTAACACAAACAAGCTGCTGCCGCAGCGAAAAAAACTAGCAATGTCCCTTCTCAGAACAGGTGGCGCGTGAGGCACTTTGGTCTGTCCATGGTTACCTCACCAAGGACAGTGTGACTATGCCACATGTTTACTTCCGTTTGCCGCGTACCCCCAGTCTCTTGTCCTGTGACTCCTCGGGTTGTACACGATGGGAGTCAGTGGCAGTTGCACTGCGGCCACTGCGCCTCCTCACGCTGGTGTCCGGCAGGGAGACGCTGCTGACACTGGAGGCTGCCTCACTCCCCTCTTCCGCCCCCAGACTGCTGACACTGGCTGACCCTGGCTGCAGTTGCTCCACTGCAGTGGTCACCCTCTCAAGGGCCTTTGCCACATCCCCACAAAAATGACCTAGATCCACTTGCAGGGACACGGACCTGCGTGACAGCACAGCCGTGCTGTTGCACAGCTTATTGATGGCCTTGTTTGTGGTATTCACTGCCAGCATGACCTGCCTGTGACGCCGGCGCTCACTCCTTTGGCCTGCGAGTATGGCACGTGTCAGTTCTTGCAGGCACAGCTTGATGTCTTTGTTGCCCGCAGATACGGCAGTGGTGTGCTCACGCACTGCGGCAGTCATGTAGCCTAGTTTGTTGCATATTTGTGTCATGCTGAGTTTCATGGCACCCATGTGTCTCCCCTGCAGGCGCTGGACACGCAGCATCCGGGCCTCCACTACTCCGTACCCTCCGGACAGATCGACCGGTCTTGCAGCAGCCCGACCCGGGGACACAACCCTCTGCCTGATGCGCTGTCGGCCTGCAGTGTGGCTGGTTGGAGTGACGACAGCCTGGCGTGGAACATTTGGGTGTGATGAAGATTGATCTGACTCCATCACGGACAGGGCGGCAACATCTGCTCTGTGGCTCTGCGGAGTGGGCAGCACTGGTGGTGGTGGTGTCTTGGTCCGCGAGGGTGGTGGTGGTGGTGTCTTGGACTGGGAGGATGGTGGTGGTGGTGGTTGCTTCGGCCAGGAGGACGGTGGCGGTGGTGGTTGCTTCGGCCGGGAGGACGGTGGCGGTGGTGGTTGCTTTGGCCGGGAGGACGGTGGAGGTGTTGTCCGGCGTGGTGGTGAAGGGGAGGACATGACTTCAGCTCCCTCTGAGCACTCCGCTTCTGACAACACTGGCGTCTCTGAGATGACAAGGTGGCCACTGTCGTCTGAATCGATGGGGGATGCATCTGTGTGTGAAACAGTGCATAGTTAATATCATGGTATGGTATGTGACAATAGCTGTGGCATCTCACAATAAATTACTTTTGTTGACTGACATTTGACCCTTGGCAGCTGTATTCATCTCTGGGCTCAGGCATGCACCCATTCATGTATTGACTACATCTCCCATGGTGCAACACAGTGGTGAGGGTGTGTGTGTAGGGCAACGCTACATGTGCACTGGGTCTGGCATGGGGGAGTGGGCAGGGACTACGTACACGCTGCATCGTTACGCTGGCATGCCTCTTACCTTGTCCTCCTTCCGCAGCACCTGAGGTGTCCAGACTTGTGACCCCCACAACAGCTTCACGTTCTATGGTGGCCTCCACTAGATCCTCCAGGTCAGTGTTAGGCGTCACGTTTGATGGTCCCCCTCCTGTGCCAGCAGCATCCCTGACCCTCTGCGCAATCTTCTCCTTGGCCCTCTTACGCAGGTCGTACCATCGTTTTTTTAGGTCGTCGATGCTGCGGTGGGTGACTCCGCAGGCATTCACCTTGTCCATGATGCGCAGCCACATCTTCCTTTTTTCTGCCTCTGGCACCTTAAGCGACAACTTGCCAAATATGCGATCATGGTTGCTGCTCACACTCTGTATGAGGATTTCCAGCTCCTTATCTGAAAACTTTCGTTTTCGCTTTCGGGATGTGTCCTTTCCATGCTGGGGGGCCTCCTTCTCCATCCTGTCCTGCTACCTTTTTCCTGCTTGCTTCTGGTTCAGTGTGGGACCTCAGCTCCTGAGCTCTGCCTCCTCCTCTGTGCAACTCCGGACACTGAATGCAGCGTGGGTGTCCTACTTCCTGGTTGTGATGTCATCAGCCTGCTTCCGAAGCGTCGCGTTATTTTCCCGTTTTCGGTATTACCGAATCCGCTATTACCGGATCCGGTAATACCGACTCGGTATTTCCGAATACGGTTTTTGTTACTCGCGCTGGCGTTTACTCGTTCTTTATTAGCGATTATTACCGACTCGGTATTTTTTACCGATTACTTTGATGCATCGCGGTTTGCATGTTCATATTAGCGAATCGTTATTTTTCGGTATTACCGATTGGTATTTACGAACGTTGATGCATATGCCAGTTTATCTGGAGCAACGCCGTGCAGCATCTGATCGACCTTGAGGCCTCCTTGGGCACAGCCAGTCTTAACTTGTGCCTTTGTCCCCATCTAGCGTGACCAGAGAACTGCAGTTGGTACTTTTTGGCACTATTTTTAATACAAACTTAAAAAATTCATATACCCAGTTCTATTTGAATTCGTGTTGTTTTTGTGTCATTTTAATTAATAACATTTGACCTAATTTTCTACATTGGTTTGAGGTTCTTTTTATATTGTGTTTTCACTTTATTACTCACATTTCATTACTGTTTAATTACTGCACAAATACTTTAGCATTGCTTCTAAGTTAAACCTGTCTGCTCTGTGCCCTATCTAATTTTGTGACTTTAATTGTTCACCCTGACAAGAATTGTGATCAGTTATTTGAGGTGAGATCTCATCCTCAACTAATTCTCCAATTTCTTATAATTAGCGATAAGTAATGTGTAGATGAGTGAAGAAATATTACTTGCACTGAAAGACAGGAATACAAAAATACACTCATAAATGGACATTTTCCGAAAATATTGTGCCTCTGTCCGCAGCAAAATCACAATGTCAGTGCCAAATCCAGGCTATGCTGTAGCAGCAACTTCATAACTGAGGATATCAGAAGCCAGAGGTCTTCATCAACAAAAATAATGTTCTGTCTCAAATTCCGGGTAAAAACAAAAAAAAAATAATTGGTCCAGATGCATCAAGTAAAAAACAGGTTGCAAAGGGGCAGATTCTCAGAATCTGCCCCTTTGCGACCGGTATTTTTGCATTTTGGATGCATCATCCCAAATGCAAAAATCGCAAATTGAGAATTCGCTAAATTGCGATTACTTACATGTAAGGAATCTCAAATTGAGATTCCTTAAATGCAATGCACTAAAGTTTAAAAAATAGCGATTTCGCTAATAGGGCTCGCAAATTACCATGAAGTACAACTTCATGGTAATTTGCAAAAACTTTGAAAAATACACTAAAGTGCATTTTTCAAAGTTTCATATTGCGCACACACATGCCCCAAGGGCATGTGTGTGCGCAACATATGTGCACAGATCAATTTCAGGAGTGCAACAGGGTGTCCTTTGGACACCCCTGCACCCTTGAAATCGCAATCTCATTTTGCGATTTGCTAATTGCGATTCGCAAATTGAAAATTCTTCCCATTAGGCCCATAGGAATGAATGGAGATGTATTCCTTAATTGCGACTCGCAATTTGCGAATCGCAATTAAGAAATTTTAGGAAATCGCTATTTTTAAAGTGATTTCTTCTTGCATACCATTTTGCTATTCCTTATTAGCGATTCCTTATTTTTCGCTAATAAGGAATCGCAAAATGGATCCTTGATGCATCTGGGGGATTATTTCAGCATCACTGTTTCAAAAGATTTGCAAAACTCATTTGTATGTGAGGTGTTGAGGCCCAATGCATGATGTAGATGTGCTGTGAACAACAAGCCTGGGATAAATAGCATCTGCCAATTAAAAGCCAATCAATGCGGGCTACCAAGGGCACCATTTTCGTAGCCCCTCATCACTGTTGGTGTTGATTGCACGGCGCCCTGGGGCTGCATTAGCAGGTAATCCGCAGATGCATCTATCGTCGCCGCACTCACCTCCCAACTGGCATGTCTGTCGCTTCTGTTTATGCGAAGTAAGTGAGCTGTTTTCATGCGGCCTTACATCATATTAATTGCTTATCAACATAATTAAAGGAAGTTTTCAAAATGTTATTTATTCTAGAGTACTCGCCGGATCTTTTTTAAAAGCCCAGCACAAGTGTAAATTTAAAATAAATGCAATAATAAAAACAATTTATTTTGTGAGCTCAACAACCTTGCAGTCTCTAACTCAGTTTATCTCCATATAAATTGATGTATAATTTAGTTGCATGGTATTTAACGGGTAATTAGTGCCACTAAGAGAAAATATGTTTAATGAGACGAGGTAATAGAACAAGTTGCACGCTGGAAATATACTGCTTAAATGGAGTGGTAACCATGGAAATCGGCCCCCTCCAGGGACTCGTATATCACTTGCTAGCTAGAGGCTGAGTGGATGTTAATATTCGTGGTAATGGTTAATGGCCACCCTTGGCAAGAATAGGGGCATCGACCGTACTTCAGAAAAGTTCTGCCCATGCAGCCACCTAGAAGCTAAGGGTGGATGGGAGAGGCTGAAAGATGATGGTATGACCACGTATTATATGGGATAAAGTACTCACTGGCATACACTTTAAGGAAATTGTAAGTAAACTCTGAGTACCATAACCTTATGCAGGAACGGCTCTGTTCCTCTATATGGTTATGGAACTCCTTGGCGACTTGCAATATCCTTATATATACAGCCGGGTGTACTTTATCCCTTATATACAGATGCAATGTGGAGGTAGTCCTTGTTACCCTATATTTACAAAACTTGATCTCAGTGAGTTGCTGTCGCATAGCATTACCTTTGCTTATAGATGTTGAAAAGAGTGGCCCGTCTATCTGGGGTGTGTGCTGAATGGATGATTAGATGGATGATGGATGGATTTGCAAATAGGGAGAGATGCAAGAGGTGGTGGGGGCAAGCCAGTGAGCAGAGCTTGAGGGCTAAATTCCTCTTTTCTCCTTATACCAAGAGTGGTTTGACACACCTGGAATCAACGTAACCAACCAGATCACCTACGCTGCCAGTCACTAATAGCTGTCTAGTGCCTGCCCTCTACTTTCAACACTAAGGAACAGTTACTTACAACCTATAAAATAGTTGTATCATATTATGCATACTGGCAGCCCAAAGCCCAACCCCTCCCTCCTTCCAGTTCTTAGAACTTCTCAGTACAGTAGAAATGTGTTAATTTCCAAAGCCCCAATAGACATAATACCTGATGCAGGGGTTTTGTCAAATGAACCTAACAGGCTTTTGGTCCTTACAGGCTCAAACAGGAAACAGCTATAAGGAACAAGATTCTTCTTATTCTGAATGGAGCAAGTGAATCAGCAAAACGATATTCATTCTGCAACATGAAATAAAGTAAAAGAATATATAGCGTGAACACAAAAAGCAAGTCAGAGCAGACGAGCATAAATCAACATAGCGCAAAGAGTCCTATACTAAAGTAAACATAATAAAAATTTAAGTCCAAAGAGTTGGTTACTCTGATAGAATCATGATGCAGATTGATTCTGCAGGGGGTATGAAATGTGGCAAAAAGAAGTGCACACAACCAATCTTTGGATCACTATTGTTATCATTGATTCGCTGCATTATTATCACTTTCCTGCTGGAGCAAAGGGGATGGTTTGTGTAAATTTTTGCAACCCCAACCTATAAAAGTTTAGAGTTCCTTTCAGCACATCCACCTCATCAGGCGTGATATCTGTTGATGATTAAAATAGATAACAGCACTACAGATTGCTCAACTAGGGGAGGAGAGGGTTAGGGGTTTGTTCGTCGATTGCTGGGTAGGGGGAATTAGGCATATGTGAGAGAGACACAAGTGGGGCATATTCTCAGGCCTCTAGTGCCACAAGAACATCACTTTTTCTGACGTTCCCTTGGCGATAGGGTCAGCGCCTTATTCTCAAGGCAGCCTTAACCAACTTAATGTGGCTTAAGCCATGTTAAGTGGCTTAACACTGAAATGAGAATAAGGCCCCTTTCACGCTAAATTTAGCGTGAGAGGGACATGCAGTGGGTGTTGCGGTGGGCGTTCCACCTCAACACCCATTGTGATCGACGCTGCCATCTATTATCAAGGGCGGCGATAATAGGTGGCAGCGCTTCGTTTTGTATGAATAAAAAGAATAAAGAACTTTTAAAGCCCTACTGAACGTATTCTAAAAAAAACTTCATTTCTTTATTATTGTTTCTTGTGGAGAGTGCTGGACCATTGTGTTTTATTGTAAAATTTGGGGTATATACCTTTGGAAGCTTAGGGGTATGTGGCTTCAGGTCCTTGGCACCTAGATCTTTTGAATATATAAGACCATATTATAGATAAATGCGGTTACTATTGCCTGATACCCTGGATGTTTCATTGTTATTGCCGATCTTAAGACCTGAAAAATCTTGGTCTTAAGGTGGCGAAATGAGGAGTAATGCTTTATTTCTCCTTGTTTTTGCTTTTTCCATGTGTGCTGCCTTGTCCTGGTAGCTTGGCACAGAGCTGCTGCAAGACTCCGAAGTCGCTGTACTCTACCCCCAATTCTTCCTGAAGTATGTCGCCTGGCCTCCTCATCTTAAAGACTTCCCTCTTTCAAGCAATTTCTAATAAGACGCCGAGATAACCCAGCACTGCGACTGAATTTTGGCACTGGACTTAGTGATTGTTTGATCCCACCTGGTTTATGGAACCGCTTGCTCAAACTTTTTCGGCCCCCATGAGGTATTTTTCTGCCACTGCCCGTCCACCAGAACCGATCATCCTCCCATCCCCCTGTTCCTACTCCCCTCCCTCTTTCCCTCTGTCATCACTTGGTGACTTGTTCTTCTATGTCTGATTATGCAAATGTAACTAATGTAACTATGCAAACTGTTGCTCTTGTTGTTTATCCTTCACAGTGGTGACCTGAGCAACTTGGCTGATGACCAGTGGAGCTGCTAGAAAGCTATAGAGGAGATCAGCCCTGGTTCTCCCCTCGGGCGTCAGCTACTCAGCCAGCCATTGGGCACAGTTCTCCCTGTCTCCCTGCAATTGTCTCCTTCCTCCTTCTCCCTGTGGTGAATTTTCCGTAACATTGTTTTCCTGTCCTATGTTTTGACTATGCTCTTGTAACAGATGTAACGTATAACTTGTAATCTCACTTATCCTAATGTAAAGCGCTCTGATACCTCCATGTCTAGTCAGTGCTACATAAAACTCAAATAAATAAATAATAAATAAGTATTTGTCCAACAAGCACACACATAACCCAATGAAGGAAACATAAAAAGACTCCATACAGGTTTAGAAAAAGAGGCAATAAAGACTAAAATGGCAAAAAATCAATATGCAAAACCAGAGTTATAAATGTTTAAAGAATAAACCAAAAATAGTGCTTAGAAGTCAAGGGTGCTAAAAGGTAACCTGAGGTCATGCTAGACTGGGGTGAATCCAGTTCAGGCCAATCGCGATGAAGGGCAGACTGGATACAGGATTCAGATAGGTCCCGCCGACAAAGTACTTTGGATAGAGCAAAGCGTCGACGTTGAAGACACGAGGCGAGAAGTCGGGGAGGTGCATTCTCATTGTTTATCCATGGATGGAGGTGACTGCGTTGGTGCTGATCAGCACTGTTGATGGAAGTTTCAGTGTCGAACCCCTTTGAATTTCAGGTGCTGCATCGATGTAAAGCTGTGCTGTCTGTCAACATGGAGCCACGCAGCTGTAGAATCTCTGTTGTTATTATTATTAAAAAATTTTGTAGAGCGCGTAGTCACCCGGAGGTATCCCAGCGCTAAGAAGGGGAGGGGGGGGGAGTGGGGGATCCAGACGGGCAAAACTTTTATTGGGGAAAAAGGTGAGTTTTCAACAGCCTCCTAAAGCGTAGGTAGTGTGGTTCGTTTCTCAGGTCACGGGGGAGTGCGTTCCAAAGGCGTGCAGTGTGAACTGAGAAGCGTCTTCCGCCTGAGCGTGCCTTCTTAAATCTGGGGGTGATGATAAGATTCTCCTTATCCGAGCGGAGAGATCTAGAGGATTTATAAGGTTTGATGAATTTCCTGAGAATAGGAGGGCCTTGACTTTTTAACAGTTTGTGGGCTAGCCACAGGGCCTTAAATTTGACTCTCTCTCTAATTGGGAGCCAATGGAGGAGTTTTAGTGCAGGTTTGGTCGAGGCTCTGGCCGGAGTCTTGGTGAGGATCCGGGCGGCGACGTTCTGAATTCTCTGAAGCTTGTTCATTGTTGCTTCAGGGGCGCCCAGGTAGAGCACGTTGCTATAATCAAGCCTAGAGAGTATAAGGCCTTGAATTAGCAGTTTTTGCGATTTGTGGGGCAAGAGGGGCAGGATATTCCTCAATGATTTCAAAAGCCCGAAACACGTCCCGGCGACTTTCTTTGCTTGCGCGGAGAACGAAAGAGCTGTATCGAGCCACATGCCCAGGCTTTTTACTTCTTGTTTTGGGTCAGGGGGGGGACCCAGACATCCCGGCCAGATGTTCGGGGAAAGGGTGATTCCTTTCTGGCCGAGGAGAAGAACGTCCGTCTTTGCTCCGTTCAATTTTAAGGCTGATCTATTCATCCAAAGTTGGACCTACGTAAGGCAGTTGAATAAATCTGCTGGTGGTTGGCTGGGATGGGATAAAGACACAGCTAATTGTGTGTCGTCAGCATAGCTTACGACGCTCACTCCGAACGGGGTGATAACCTCCTCCAATGGGGACATGTAGATGTTGAATAATGTGGGGCTCAGGGAGGAGCCCTGAGGCACACCACATTGGAGGGGAGTTTCGGAGGAGCGGGTGTTGTTTTCCCAGATCTGAAAAGTACGCTGGTCCAAGAAGGACGAGAGCCAGGATAGGGCAGAGCCTTCAACACCGACTCTCTTGAGTCGTTTTATGAGAAGTTGGTGATTGACAGTATCGAAGGCCGCACTCAGGTCGAGGAGGATCACTGCCACTGATCCTCCTTCGTCTAAGAGTGCTCTGGCCTCCTCTACTGCTGCCAGGAGGGCGATGTCTGTGCCCTGCCCAGGACGAAAACCTGTTTGTGAGCTTTTTAGTTTGTTGTTGTCCTCCAGGAACTGTGACAGTTTCTTGTTGACCAGTTTTTCAGCGATCTTGCTGATCCCTGGGAGAAGAGAAATTGGCCTAACATTGGCCAGGTTCTCGGGATCAAGGGAAGGTTTCTTCAGCAGTGCTTTCACAACTGCCGCCTTCCAGCTCGGGGACACGACTCCCTGTTGGAGTGAGGCATTGATCAGGTGGGTTAGAGGGGGAACAATAATGGAAGTTACTTCCTTAAGGGTCCGAAGCGGGGCAGGGTCCCTGGGAGATCCACTTTTAATAGAATTTAGAGTATTTTCCACTTCTTCGATAGTAACTTGGCCCCAAGAGGGGAGACAGATGGCTGTCTGAGTGTCCGGGGAGTTGTTTTCTTCGCACAGGCTGGCAGGGGGGATTGAATCAAGAATTTTTTGTATCTTTTCTTGAAAGAAATTCGCCAACTGATGGCATTTTTCCTGATCAGCCTTAGGGTCTGAAGGGTTTGTCGGTCCTGGGTCTGGTGTTCTCAGAAGTTCTTTTAAAATGACGTAGGATTCTTTACTCGAGCAGACTGCTTTTTCTATTCTTTCCTGGAAGAACGTGGTTTTAGTCTTACGGATGGATGTTTTGTAAGTAGTAAGGGAGGTAGAATAAGCCTCTTTATTTACTTTGGACTTATCTTTCCGCCAAGAGCGTTCCGATCTTTTACAGTCCTGGCGCAGGGCTTTAAGCTCTGGGGTATACCACGGAGCCGAGGACACTCTTTTGGTGTGTTTAAGAGTAGCTGTTTTAGGGATTAGTTTATCTAGCGAGGAAGTAATCCAGGAATTAAACTGTTTGTCGGCCGTACCGGGCTCGGTAGAGAACTCAGGGGTGGAGTTTGAGAGAGTGATGGCCCATTCAGTGGGTACAAGTTTGTGCCACCGTCTGTCGGTGACCTGGATTTTCCTAGTATGAGGGGTCATAGAGGGGACATCCCAAGAGATAGGGACAAGAAAATGGTCAGTCCACGGTAGGGTCAGAGGTAAGCTTGTAGTGATGTTAGCGACATTGGTGAGGACGGGATCCAGTAAATGTCCCTTATCATGGGTGGGCTCATTGTTAACCAGTCGGATATTAAATGATAACAAGTCCTGAAGAAAATCGGAGGCTGTTCGATCAGTGGGGTCCATAAAATGCAGATTTAAGTCACCTACGATAAGGAAGTTAGGAGCAGAGGAGGCTAGTTGTGAGACCGATTCGGTGACAGCATTGAGGAATTTCCCAGGAGCACCTGGGGGGCGATAGATCAGTAGTCCCGACAGGGTGTGCGCCGGGGAGGTTTGGATGGAGAATTGGGAGCTTTCACAGTCTTCAATGTGCGCGTTGGAGGTTCTACAGATAAGTTGTTCCCTGTAGATTAAGGCTAGTCCCCCTCCTCTCCCTCTGGGTCTGTGTTGGGTTTGACAGAGATAGCCTGGGGGGAGGGCAGTGACGATGTCCGGATCAGAGCTGTCAGATAGCCACGTTTCAGTGAGAAACAGTGCATCTAACTCCTGATCTTGTATTAATAGGTTAGTTTCGTATGCATGCTTAGGGAGGGAGCGGCAATTAAGAAGACCTATCTTAAGTCCAAATTTGGTTGAGATATGGGTGGATGGATTACAACTCCTACAGTTAGAGAAAGGTTTACCTTCAGTGTGCGTATGGTAGCAAGTCAGAGTTATATCCGGTTGGAGAGCACGAAGCATGTCTCCTGAATACACCAGGCGGTCTGGAGGAGCATCCGACAGCGTCCCTGGGCCTGGGTCCGGTCGGGCCCGGACGGGCCCAGACGGGCTTGCCTCTGGCGCGCCTTCGGCGAGCAAACGGCGCGCCCGCTGCACCCGTCCGATGCGCGTACGGTGGATGCACAGAATTTCAAGCCAGAGCGGAGGGCGGGGGGGCGTGGCCTCGGAGTGGGCGTGGCCTCTTGCCTCGCCGGCAATGGCGATGAAGATTGGTTTTGGTGCCTGGGCTCCGCTGACAGCGCTAGGATCCGCTGTGCGGTGCGTTCGAGTGCACACAATGAGTCTTTAAACTGCCAGGAAGCAGCGTGAGTTTTAAAATACAGAGAGAATAACGTGACACAAGTGAAGTATTTTAAAAACAAGGATCGTGATGCTCCCGGCTTTTTCGCCTCAGGAGTTTAACAGGTTCCAGCGAGTGTTGTTGAGCGGCCTCTGTTCAGCATTTAAGGTGATGCCTTGTTTCTGATCAGCACAAAGTCACCACTGCGTCGATGTGAATGTAGGAAAAGGTGCAAGAACCCCCTTCTGAGGCCGAGTCCTGGAGGGGCACTTCAGGCAAGGGCAGGACTCATAGCTAGTAGAGCACTGCAGGACAAGCAGGATTGTAGGATTTGATGACCCTGAAACTTCAGAAAACAGGAGGCAAGCCAGCAAGTCATTGGAGTCACCCTGGGTTCAAGTGAGATGGGTCCAGTCCATGTCCTAAGCAGGGCACAGATCAGCAGGCAGCAGGGGCAGCTCAGCACAGCAGTAAAGCAGTTCCTTAGAACAATCAGTCAAGCAGAGTGGCAATCCTTGTAGCACAGCAGTCCTTACATCTGGCAGAGCTGTTCACAGATCCAGTAGTGTACTGATTTGGTAGGGTCAGAGCACCAGGACCTATACCTGAATGTGTCTTTGAAGTGTGGGTGACTTTAAAGCAGCCCCTTGAAGTACACAGGTCCCCTTTCATCGCAGCCATGTCTACCAGGCTCTCTGTGGGAAGTAGTCAGCCCTTTGTTTGGGAACAGGATATAGCCTATTCATATGTAAGTGTCAGCTCCCTATCCCCATTCCAGCCCAGGAAGGCTACCAAAATGCAGTTGACTGCAGATATGTCCTCTGCCACATTCACCCTTCCTGTGTTTGTGGCTGTCTGGAGTGAATGCACAAAGTGTAGCAATCACCCAGCCCAGACGTGTATTTGAGACAGGTTGCAGGCACAGAAAGCAAATTTAAGAGAGAAATGTCCACTTTGTAAAAGTGATATTTCTAAAATAGTAATGGTATATCCAACTGTACCATTAAAGAGGATTTATCATTACCATTCCAAAGATGTGAAACATGATGCAGCTACTTCTTTCTAATCAAGAATTACAGCTTAAGAGAAGCCACAAGTCCAAATTAATATTACAGCAAAAATAATGTATTAAGAAGGAAAAATGAACAAAAATTACATTGGCTCCTAAATAGCCCTAACATTCTATGCTCCTATCAAAAGACTTTTGAAAGTGGCATACAACAGTAATAATCAGACATGCACACTGGCTCCACAAAATGGTGTTTACTAATAAGGAAGGAAGGAAAGTACAAGGTAAAAACAGCCACCTATCAGACACACACACACACATTGCCTCCACAAACTAGTGGTAACCCACATGGCAAAAAAAAAGGAAGAATGGTGAAAATAATACATAGCTGCCCTTCCCTGGCTGGAGCCTTCCCCTCCCTGCCCCCCCCCCCCCACCCAAAAAAAACATACAGCATTGTAGTGAAAAGTTTGGGCAAATATATACCAAAAATGTGCTCATGTCCACTAGTAAAGCAGCAACGTGAGGAAAGAAGATACACTTTAAATAATGACTGTTGGAATTTAGGTTACTGGCAAGGGAGGTGAAACTACTAAAGCAGCAGCCAAAATCTCAGTCAGGGTGAATTCACATGAAAACACCAACTTAACCTGTGCTAAACCCTCTGGTGACTTGGCACATAGCAGTGAGGCTTAACTTAGAGGTAATGAGTAAAGTATGTATGCAACACTTCAAACAGTAATAAAGTAAAATGCTAAAACATAAGAAAAACCCCACACCAGTTTAGAGACATAAAGTAAACTTTATTGAATTATTTGACACCAAAACAATAGGTATCCAATGAGTAATTGGATGTGCAATTTAAAGGTTTTATGTAAAACAGTGCCTAGAAACACAAAGCACCAATTGTAGTTATTTGGTCTCACCAGACCAGGATGCAGTCACAAGTTCAGATTGACTGCGATGCAGCACGGGCCAGATACAGGGACCAAGCTAGATCGACTGAACAAAGTACCTTGAATCCTGGTTTGTGGGGTGCTGCGAGATCCCACAATACATAATTCAGTGACAGTTCAGAGGAGCGGTGGGGCTGAGATGAGGAGTCCTGGATCATTATCAAGGATACTGATGAGCAGGGGCTTGTAATGCGAAGCCCTGAATAAAAAATGTGATGCGCATCAGCCTTTCTGGAAGCTGCGGTACTGCACTGCAATGGCCTGCCTTGTCGTCAAGGATACCATTGACGAGAGGGTTGGATTCGAAGCAGCTGTGAGGAGATGCATTGTGCTATGTTGGTTCTGCTCACAGGACTATAACTGGGCTATTACAGAACATTCAGAACCACTTCCAATGGTCCAGAACTGGGGTGGCTCCACTGGGGGGCAAGATTCACAGCAGGTAGAGTCCCAGTGCTGGGTTCAAGATTGTTGGAGCATTTTCTGTCCCAGGGACTCTGATGAGGAGGCCGGCCAACTGTCCGTTGGAGTCATTCTGGTGGTCCTGGTTCAATATGCAGGTCCACAACTTCTCCTCAGGCATATGGGTAGCAGGAAAATATATTTGCAGTCCTTCTTGCAGATTAGCATAGCAGTCCTTCTGAGTCTTCCACTGGTCCAGAAGTGTAATGAAAAGTTGGGTTTTAGGTTCCATTATTAATACCTGGTGCCAGCTTCAAAGTAGGAGAACCATCTGGAGGTTTCCACCCCCAGAGATGTTTGGAATTTCCTTCCTCCTTGCCTCGGCCCCAGCTTGTCTGAGGTCACAAAAGACTAGTGTTAAACTCTTTGTGAGTGTGCCCAGGCAGAGCCTTTGTGATAGACCAGTTTGGGAGGTGACAGATCATCCTCCTCATCAAGTTAGAGATAGGCCATCCTCCCAACACCTTGTCTGGGAGCAATCCACAAAGACAAAGTGCTAGCTACACCTAGTCAAGGGACCCATGGTGCATGCTGCAGCCACCAAATGGTTGGGGGAAGAAAATGGCAAGTTTCTTAAAGTGGCATTTTCAGAATTATATAGAAAAATCCAACTTTACCATTAAAGAGTGCTTCCAATTACTATTCTGTAGGTACCAAATTCGACCTGCTCCCAAATAAAAGTTATCATTTATTAAATGGAATACGTTAACCCAATGTTATCCTATGAAAGACATTGGCCTTGCTGTAGCAAAAAAATAATTTAAGAGTTTTTCACTACCAGGACATGTAAAGTTAAAAGTTCAATCCAGCTTTTTAAATGCATTGCACCCTGCCCTCTGGGCTATTTAGGCCATACTCAATGGGTGACATATGTCTTAAAAAGGAACGTTTAGGCCTGCCAAATGGTTAATTTTGCCGGGTCGAAATGGCATTTTGACACTGCACACAAAGGCTGCAATTGCTGGCCTGAGACATGTCGAAAGACTACATACTTGGGTGACAAAGACTATATGAAAAATACATTAAAATACATCAGTGGACTACAGCAAACTAAGTCCCAAATCTTAAAACACTGCAGTATAATGACAAATGTGGACAAAGAAAAATAACACCAGTAAAAGTGGAAATCTATTGAACCCAAGCCGCTACTATCCATTAATATCCATTGCCCTTACATGATTTATCTACTACCAGATAGGCGTATATGTACCCTTTACTCCAAACTCCAGGTAACCCAGAAACAAACAAGCAAAATGTAAATAAATACAAAAAAGGAACAATAACAGTGGTGGCTGCCATCCCTCCACTAACAAACATTATTGGAAGTACTGCACTGAACTTACTTTGTTCTCCCATAAATGTTAGGCCTCCAAAGTTAAATGATGCTGCATAGATTGAAGTAAATGGATGAGTGGTGTTTTCCTTGAGAATCCAAATGGAAAAAAACTGTGGGCTAAACAAAGACTATGGAGAAGTCTTTGAGAGAGGGAGAGGGAGTTGATACTGTATGTACAGAAACCTCACTCTTAATCAACCAGTCAATCAGATGTTTATAAAGCACGGCCACTCATCCATGAGGGTTTCAAGGTGCTCTATGGCACTACCCATGTACACAAAGAAATATAATGAAAAAAAAGATTCTCTTTCCAGTCAGGTATAAAATATAATAAACTCAAAATAAATTTTCAAGATAATTTTAGCATTCCCTCCATTAAACCTCTTTTCTTCACTTCTGTTGGACCTGGCATCCTTGGCGTGGTTTCCCCCGATCTTTTTGCCTCTACCTTCTGTATTTTTGATGCTGTGCTGGATTTCGGTGTTGCTGGTTTAGATGCTTTGGACACTCTGCCACTGCTGATCAGTGCTCCCTGTGTAAATTGTTATTGTGATTGGAAAAAAACACGTTGTATCCCGAGCAATTTAGAACAATCATAGTATACACATCAATAGTTGAAAATAAAACATTATAATCCAGTAAAGAGTCAATCTTCCTCTTTAATGTAAACAACCGCATCCTTTTGAACTCTAGCCAACACATGTTTCGTCTTATAAGCAGTATATGCATATAGACTTCAGCAGGGCAGCAGATGTAATACAATACTGGCAACACCATTGATTACCAGTTCCAAATGGTAGATGCCGTACTTGTGCTGCTGTTTTCGTTTGTAACGCGGAATTTACTCGATTTCGTGACTGGATTGCCCTGACGTGGGTATTGATAAACTTTTGCACTCGAAGTGTTATCTCTACGTGGAGGCTACTTTGAACTTTGATTTCTTTTTAACACGCCATTTGGATTATAATGTTTAATTTTCAACTATTGATGTGTATACTATGATTGTTCTAAATTGCTCGGGATACAACGTGTTTTTTCTTTATTGATGTGGATTTTCTACATCTAATGATGACGAATTGATAGACGTCATCCTTATCCCTAGTAGCAGCCCTAATAAGTTTCATAATAACTTATGACAATTAAGCGCAAACATATAACCTTCTATCTATTGTTCTTCTGTTTTGTTATTGTGATTGGATACACATGATTGGCCTATTTGTATCACCAAGAAGTCCCTAGTAAAGTGCACTGGGTGTGCCAGGGCTGGTGATGACAAATGCTACTAGTGGGCCTGCAGCACTGATTGTGCCACCCACATGAATAGCCCTAAATTGGTGTCTCAGGCCTGCCACCAGAGTGCCTGTGTGCAGTCTGTGAACTGCCATGTCCTCCTGGTCAGTGTCCCCACTGACCAGGCCTAACCCTTCCCTTTCTGTGCACATTGGTCACCCCTATGAAAGGCCCAGTGTACCCCCTGGACAGGGTGCAGTATATGTGAAAGGTAGAGCATGTACTAGTGCAGGTGACTAGGTCTGGTAATGAATGGCAGCCATTTTTGTTTTTCACTATTGTAAGGCTACCTTGCCCATAGGCTAGCATAGGGAATGCTGGCTACAGTGGCTACCAGCATATCTTTCCATAGGAGAAAGGTAGGACATAAAAGTCCGGTATCCCTGAACTCAGAATTTAATAACACATCTTTTAGGAAAGGTGGTTTTTAACTCCTGTGTTTGAGAACAACACTTTTAGAAAGTTGTTGTTCTCTTGTCTGACCTTTCTGTCTGCCTTGGCCTGTTTGTGAATTGACTGTCTGGTGTGAGAGTGACAGAGGCTGGGGAGCCCACAGGAGGCTGGCTGGGTCAGCCCTGACTGAATGACTGCATTTGAAACTTGAGTGGTGGGAGGAGATAGAACCTGGGCCTGAGTAGGGCCGTGCCTGCCTTCCACAATGCTGGTTCTACCTCCTGCTGGGCGGCTGACGATCCTGCCCACTCACTCTGAAAGGAAAGGAGAAGCCAGGAAAACAAAGTGCTCAAGGAACACCCAGAACTGGTTCAGACCGGGCTCAGGGCCCACTTGCACAAAGAAAACAAAGACTTTTAAGGGTATAAGTACAGGACCCCTGACAACAGAAAATTAGATCATCCTGGAATCAAGAAGGAACCTCTGCCAAGGAGAAAGCTGGAACTGAAGAAGGAAGACTGTCCTGCTGTTGCTCTGCTGGACTGACCTGCTATTGCTTTGCTGCCAAGGAGAGGGGAAGGACTTTGCATTGTGCTGTGTCCCCTTGCTTGAAGGAATCTCCAAGGGCCTGAGAGAGAGCTGGCTCCCTGTTATGAAGTCCCAGGAACAAAAGGACATCACCCCCAGCTTCCCTGAACTCTACTGTGAGAGTTCTGTCCTTCCTGGAGTGCGTGGCCCATGTGTGGTGCCTCTGGAAGTTGTACCTGTGTTGGGAAGCTGGAAACCAAGCTTTTAAAGACTTTCTGCAAGTTTTGTCACATTGCTAGCTTGCAGAGCGCATCCCCGACAGTGCAAGGAAATTCCCGCAGCTACGAAGGCCGAGATCGTCGCAGCGCCTGTTGCCGCTGCCAGAGCAGTTGCATCCTTCATTTGCGGGACGCACCAGACCGGTGTGGGAAGATTACCATTGCTGCGAGTGTCGTCACAGAGCCTGTCGTCGCTGGGTGAGATCGCCGCACCGCTTGCTTGCGGACCGCATCACGTCGTTGCGAGTGTCATCGCAGAAGCCATTGTGTCGAGGAGCTGTGAGAGAGAGATCACCGCTGCTCCGCGCATTGTCGCCCCGGAGATCGTCGCAACTCCAAAGATCAACGCATCGTGCCTTTGCGAGAGAAAACTTCCTACGGTACCTACGCACCGGAATCCATACAAGTCCGCCTTCCTCCCCATACAGACGGGATTCATCTCAACACGCCCGCTGCTGCAGCGGGGTTGTCGCATCGCCTCCCCAGTGTCTCAGGAGCAACTCATCGCTTGCACTAGCTTCTGCTTTGGAACTTTGCTGCTTTTAAAAGGTACTGTTGGCCAAACGTGACGCAACCGTGAACTTTTCACGCAACTGTGGATTATTTTATCTCAACCTTAAGAACTCTTTTGCAACCATATTCTTGAACTGTGTATGTTGGATTTTTGTTGTTTTGGTCTTGTGTAGTTTAGATTAAATACCTTTATTTTTCTAAACTGTTGTGGAGTCAGTTTGTGGTGTTTTCACTGTGTTACTGTGAGTGTTGGTACAAATACTTTACACATTGCTTTTGGATAAGCCTGACTTCTTGTGCCAAGCTACCATGGGGGTGAGCAGAGGTCATCTAAAGAGTGTTTCCTCCTTACCCTGACTAGAAGCAAGGGTTCCTATTTGAATAGTGGTACATACCTCTGCCAACTAGAGACCCCCAGTTCTAACAACTTCCCTGTCAATCATTTAGGTATTGTGCTCCTACAATAGATTTTTGCCTGAATGGACATCTTGTTTAAAGGACGTGGCATTATGGTGTAATCTCAGGCATTGCATGTTGCTTCTTTAGTGTGAAATGTAGTGCTTAATTTGTAAAATAATAAGTGCCAGGGTTTTGACCAGGCACTTACTATATTGCACCACTCATTGCCCCTGTCATCGCTGACAAAACAACTTCTAACCATCTCTCTTGCCTGCAAGTGCGACAGTTCAGATTATGCCGGGTCCCCAAAGCTAAAGAATGACTGAGGATTTGGGGGAAGAAGGGAAGGCAGGTATTAGTAGTTTTCAATGTGTATTATATTCATAAACACCCGTTACTATGCTCATCACTAAATTAGATGAGCAGCACCACCATGTGGCAGACAGCCATAAGTGCAGTGTTGACAATTAACTGCTAGGGCTTAGCACTGGAAACCAATTAAGTGTCAGTGTGGAACACCGGAAACCAGCGTCTCAAATTAAGCACTGCGAAATGCCACAGATTATGCAAGATTACACCCAGGCACATTAATAACATGGCTTCCATTCATGGCAGTGAAATTTTGCCCATATGTTTTCCCTATCATGATGGTGGATATTTGACAACTATTTGAAGTTAAACATCCTAATCCTGGGTTCCTTCTAACATCCAAAGCGTCTTAATCTTAACTTGCTTCCTGTTGACCGGAATCTACGTTGCCTCTTCCATCCCTAGTTAAGATTATAAGAAACCTGACCGTCTATCTTGAAAAGGATTTATCATTAGAGGTTCAAGTAGTAAAAGTGACCAGTAGATGGTTTGGTCAGTCCTTGAAGAAACTTCTATCATACATTGAAAATAGTTAGCATATACCAGTATTCAATTCCCTGATCCAATTTAGACTCCACTACGCCAACGCCTTTATGGTGCTACACCTCTTTAGCGGCTCCAGCGCTTACAGAATACAGCAGCTTGTTTCATAGCAGGCATCTCCAGATAAAACAGGAAAACACTGATTTTTAGAGCTCATCATTGGTTGAATTTTCTCCCTACAGCTATCCCTACTGAAACCATTTTAATTACATTCCGGAAAACCATCAAAATCTACGTTTTCAATCAATAATTTTGTTTGTTTAGCCTTTCATGTTATATTATGCTATAATACATATAATATAAGATGACAAATGGTGGATGCACATGACATGAACCTAGGATACCATCTGTCCCTGCAGATGTTTGGTAGTCACTAGTCTCCTGCATGAGCAAACAAACACGACTTGTTCGCTAAGAACACCAATGTTGCGAAAAGGGTCCTTGTGCTTTAGACACTTTGGGGCATATTTGTGAGAGGCTTGCATCACGTTTGCACCACGCAAAGTGGTACATGCGTGAAGCAAGCCTCTAAGTCAGATTTATGAAGGCACTTTGCATGGCTTTGAGTGGCTTAAAATTTCTGGAGTAAGGCAACGCCATGCAAATCGCTGCATTGCTTTGCTCTGCCCAAGGGAGGCTTTCAATAGGCGTTGCAGTGGGTGTTCCCATGCAAATCCATTGGTTTTTGACACATTTCTAGATTTGTAAATCTGGGAATGCACCAAACTCTTACACCACCCAAGGTGTGGCGTAACGAGGAGAAATCTCTTAATTTCTCCTCGTTTTTTACTCTTTCTAGAACTTAGCAAGAGGAAAAAGCCTCTCTGGAAGGTTTTTGTGCAAGGAGGTGTTCCTTCCTCCACAATACAGGAGGTGTTCCTACCTACAACACAGGGCACCCTTGCACCATGTGCAAGGGTGCCTGCATTGGCACTAAGTTGCTAAAATGGGGCCAATGCAAGAGGAAAGGACAAGAATGTGCGGTCTTGGATAAACACAGCACATTCCTGGCCTTTTCCTGTGAGGCAGGGCAGAATAGCAATGTGACTTGCTGCGCTACCCTAATTTTATAAATAACCCCCTTTGGGTGGTATAGAGGTTCGCCATTTACATGTTGAAGTGCCTTGAGTGCAGAAGGTACTGCATCCTCCGTGGAAGCTCTTTACCTGATCCCTCCAGCACTGTTTTGATGGAGGTCAGGCATGACTGTCCACACTGATTCTTTTTTAGTGGATTTTTGTAATGTCCTTTTAAACCATCTGGCTGGTTTCATAAATGTAAAATATGTAATCCTAAGCAAATTTAAGCTCACTGGCTGTTATTTGATGGGGAATATTGGGAGGAGAAGTCAGTATAATGGTGGTCTTTGCCCAGGCCCTTGCACTATGTGAAAATGGTAATCCTGTAGCCCAGGTCCTCCGACCGACAAAAAGTCATGCATGTACTCAGTATAGTAACTAGCCATGTTCAAGACTGTCCAGGAATGAGAGCATCCACCGTTTCAGAGTCAGGCTGCAATCCTTTGCATGGAAAGATGCGACCATTCAATTTCAGAGCTGGTCTTCAGAAGTCACATTTCCCTTTACTCAGTGTCTAGTTTGTCTGTGCCAGGACACCTAAGACCTTTAGAAAGTATCATGTAGCCCTCTTTAATTAATCATGTTCTGAATAAGTGGGACAGTGTCTTTCCTTATGGATGGCTAAATTAGGCTGTCACTTGACAGTGCAGATCCAATCAGGGAGACCCCGTGACTAGTT
The DNA here is from genome assembly GCF_964261635.1 of Lissotriton helveticus. Classification (NCBI taxonomy): domain Eukaryota; kingdom Metazoa; phylum Chordata; class Amphibia; order Caudata; family Salamandridae; genus Lissotriton; species Lissotriton helveticus. Next base: position 178,842,270 of record NC_136059.1, on the reverse strand, counting down.
CAAGATTAAAGCTGTTCATTTATGTTTCAACCAGCTGCTGAGTTTCGAAAGAAACTCCACAAATAATGGTGTCCTCCTGGCTAGACGACTCATCCATGTACAGCAGTACTTGTCTTCTATTTAGTTTCCTACATATGCGATAACGCTGCCCCTCTAGAGATGAGACAACACAGCAGTTGCATAAATCCAAGCTTAACAGCTGACCTAAAATTCAACAAACCCTCCATTCCTGCAGCTCCTTCAAAGATATGCCACTTTCCCGCATTTAAAAATATATATTTTGTATTATTTTATTTCATAATACCGTCAGTATAAAGCCCAAGGACAATAGTGTGACAGAATCATAGTAACCAGTGACAAACTCCCGCAGAACTCACACTGCATTTAGAAAGTATCAAAAATGCAGACTTTGCATAGTCCCAGACGAGATGTGGCTGAAGCTCTTGTTTGTTGGGCAGGCAGGATTTCCATCATGGGCTGAAGTGGTACATAAATATCTTCTATTCAGGAGCAGTGTTTCTGATTCTCATTAGATGGGAAAGGCACATGATTTTGAGCAGTTTGCCAGATTCCAAAGTAGTGATGAAATGTATGTTTGGTTTGCTCTGGTGTGAACCAGGAATGAAATTTTCATACTGATGTCCAGTACCAATTTAGAAATATCAGCTTTGTCACTGCCACTCACACACCCACTCACATACCCACACAGGCACTCACACACCCAACCCACTCACAGACCCATAGCACCACTCACTCGCACACCCACTCACAGGCACACACATCCGTGCACACACCCACTCACAGACCCATAGTGCCACTCACTCACACATCCACTCACAGACACACACAGGCACTCAGACACTCACTCACAGACCCACACAGCCATTCACACACCCACTCACAGTCCCAGTCACAAACCCACAAAGGCACTCACACATCCATTCAAACACCTACACAGGCATTCTCACACCCACTCATATACCCATAAACAGGCTGAGAAAGCAGAACTACCTCCAGGTTACACAGATCCTACAGATTCTGGCCTCTGACAGCAGAACCATTCTTGTGTCTGTACATGTCTTATATGCTCAGACCTTGGAAAGCAATACACTCTGGTTACCAGACTGTCCCTCCTTTTACATGGAAATGAAAATGTTTATGGATACTGTAATGTAGAGAAATGTGATCAAATTCAGAGTCCACCCTGGCTGTAACTGCTTCCCCTCCTTTACTGCCTCAGGCATCACTGAGTATGACAACAGGAGGAGCTCCTATGGGCTATCAACAAAGACTAGAGGTGCTTTTTCTGGCCATCTTCCTGTGCTCCCTTGCTTTTCCCTTGCATCATTATTTCTCTTCTGCCTCATTCTCTGTTCCTCAATTTGTCTTTTCCCTTGCTTACCTCTTTTCAACTCCTCGAAAACTTGCAGACAACGGTGGGCACAGTGACTGCACTTCCTGCCAAGTTCACTTTGTAAATAAGTCAACACTATGTCCAGATGAGTGTGCACATACAACTCCAGCACCTGCTGTCGCTGGGTGCCCACTGCTAGGCAGAGAGAGAAACCAAAGAAGCTTGGAGTGGTGCACTACTTCATCTCTATCCAAAAACGTGAAGTGATAGGAAATGATGACAGATCTGCACAAATTAATGTGCCGAGCTTGGAGCCCACGGCAGCTTCCAGCCCTTTGAGATCGCTCGAGTGCTGGCTCTTAACAAGGAGACCCATGCAGGCACATTCATTTGTGCAGATCTGTCATCGTTTCCAACAACTTCACGTTTTTGGATAGAGCTGGTGCTTAGCTTTCAACAGAACACCAGGGGAAATTTGAAACTGTCCTTTCCCCTACCTTCTTACTTCATTCTATGCCCTGAAAAAGTTCATTGTATATGAACGAAATTCGTTGGCTGGTACGTTTTTTACTGTTGGATGCATATGAAAAATAAAGGATTTTCTGAGAAAAGATAACGAGACATAGGGCCAGATGTATGAAGCCGTTTGCGATTCGCAAACGCCGGAATTTGCAGAATTCCGGCGTTTGCGAATCGCAAACTGTGTTTTGGTATGTATGTGCAAAATCGCAAAATAAGGAATCGCAAAAATTTGTGATTCCTTATTTTGCTCAAGCATTTAAGGAATCGCAATTTTGCGATTCCTTAAATGCTGTGCATCAAGCATTTTTTTTTTGCGAATCCACATTAAGAAATCCCACATTACCACCAACTTGTAGTTGGTGGTAATTTGCGATTTCTTTTACAAATGCACTTTTTGGCATTTGTTAAGGTGACATGTGGTGCTCACACATGCCCTTAGGGCATGTATGTGCGCTATATGTGCACACATGTAAGTTTCACTGGTGCAGCAGGGTGTCCTTTGGACACCCCTGCACCCTTGAAATTATTCTCAATTTGCGATTAGCAAATTGCGAATTGCAAATTGAGAATAACTTCACATTCCTTCCTATGGGCCTCCTGGCCCATAGAAATGAATGGAAAATTATTCCTTAATTGCGAGTAGCAATTTGCTAATCGCAATTAAGGTATTTTAAGAAATCGCTAAAAAATAGCGAATTTCTACATACATCCCAATTTGCAATTCCCAAATAGCGATTCCTTAAAAATCGCTATTTGGGAATCGCAAATGATGGGGATGATACTTCTGCCCCATAATGACTTATTGAAGGACCGTCTTTACTCTTTTCAACTCTGCTAAGTACTTTCGTCCTGTCTCTGTTGACTTAACTCAGCTCTAAAGTTGATCCATGTCATGTAGTCCTTCTACTACTGTTTTACTTTGTATTTGGCAATTTTATTTGTGTGTTTGAACCAAAAAATCAAACATTTAAATAAAAAAATGCAAAGGAAATTTCAGATGTCAGTTTCTTGCTCTTTACTCTCCTCATAGATTCTTTAGCCTCATCTTCTTTCTAACTCTTGCATTCTTTCTCTTTTCCATTTTTTTCTACCTTCTTTTACTTTGCTTCCTTTCCTCAACCATCCGTCCCTCTTTTTCTTTCCAATATCCTCTCTCTTGCTGTTGTGGTCAGATGACACTCATAATGGGCATTAGGTTCCTGAGAACACCAGAGTGACTTGCCATGGTCACTGCCTCCTCTGGGCGGGGACAGTAAGTTAGGGAGACTAGACAAATGAAGTGGTGGTCATGAGGGACAATGAAGGACAAGAGAACGTGCTTCTGTCGCTGTTCTCTTGGGATCTCTTATCTCACTCCTGGTCTTTGAATAAAAGCGACAAAACTAATTGCTTGCAATATTGGAAATCCCAGTCCCTTGCAGAGGAGAACAAAGATCTGAGTTGGCGCTCACTTGGCTCACTAGAATGGTTAGGGATGGTGGTGAAAGCCATAAAAGTGCTCCATTAGATAAGTATTGGATTTATTTGGTTCTATTATCACGGCTTTACGTAGGCAGGGTCCCTCCGGGTCTCAGACCCGGCAGCTATTAAAAACTGACATTTAAACGGGTCCCTATCTGACCCTATACTTATGTCCTTCACGTTACAAGAAAACACATTTGATAGAGCGATTGGCTCTCTTAAATTGTACTGGTGTATTATACTTGTGAATAACTTGCGCACATGAATCCTGTTGTTTGTTATGATCACCGTTATTAAAATGAAGCTTATATCACTATATAAAGACATTAGAATGAAATTTGTAATGTTGCATAAGAGTTATGATTAAGATCCTGTATATGATTAAAGAGATAATGTAGTAATGTGTATTTTACGAATATTGTACCATATAGAATGCATCTAAATAAGCGGTTCAAATAAAGGTTCATGTAACTAACGTGTGTGTATTAATGGTTGTTCTTAGGTTAGCCAAACATTGGTAGGCCTAACTTTTGTTTCCTAAACTATCGTTTCTCCATGTTTTCTCTCTTTAGAGTTTAATTAGAATTTATGTGCTTGCACAGTGTTTTACGTTTCTCATCCCTACTGCAGGTGCAGGAATTCGACCTTATTATTTAAGAATAATGTCTTTGCTTTAGATTTAAGAAGAGACATAAGGAGGAAAGTATTGACTTTGAAGCGTCTGAACAGATAGCAGGGAGGACGCCTTCTGTGTCTGGTAAAACCTGGGAACCAAGGTCATTGGACAAAGGTCTGGATGAGCTAATGCCTCATGGAAAGTTACCTAAAGGAGATGTTCTTGAAGAAAGGTACCATGTGACCTGTTAGGGGTGTAACTTTGTCTTTTTGTATTAGGATCAGGGACAGCAGGGGCGTAACACAGGCCCCCGCAGCCCACGCGGTGCGGGGGGCCCCTAGCTCCAAGGGGCCCCCTCGGCACTGAACTCTGGCCGGGAAAGCTCCTGATTGAGCCCGGAAGAGGCCCCCCTAAGTACCGTGCAGGGATGCCCCCTCACTTTTCGTTACGCCAGTGAGGGACAGATTTGAGGGACTTCTGCTTTGACTAAGGAAGGGGAGCATCTTAGAACGAGCTCCGTAGCATTACGCTACTCAACCGATTTAACGTGAGTGTGCTTCTTAGGAAGTCTTCACATGCTGACACCTTTAGAGGGAAACTAACTCAGATTTTAATTAGGGATGTCACTTCAAAGACAGAGTAGGGACATATTATTCTTTTAATTCCAAAACATAAATGAAGAAGGATTAGGACGCAGTGTCTATACTCAGTTGTGTCCTGACTTTAGAATGAATTATTCTGTGTCTGTTGGGCCGAATGAATTATATATGTAGGCTTGGTTTTGTATTAGTGTTTATGTATCTTTATACTTTTATATTGAGGTATACTTATGTTTTGCTCTTTTTGGCCTTATAAAAAATACAGTTAGCTTGGATCAAGAGTCTGTGCTCCTTTAGAGCCATGGGATAGGGTAATGTATAACCATTAGGAATTGTTTTCTCCCTTCTACAAATCCTTAGCTGGCAACAAAGACCACCGGCCAGAGGTTCCTGAGTATATCTAGAACGTGGAACCGGTCTCCATCAATTGGTAGCAGAGTAGGATTGTTGCCTCTACAAGTGAGGGGAGAGTCTGGAAAATCTATAATAGAATTAGATCCATAGAGTCCAAAATAGAGCATCATGATCAAGAGCATAGGACAACAGGCGTTGAAGGAAGTTGGTGGAGAGTGAGGGTGTGGTGAAGACAGCAGTGAACGGTGGCATGAGTATGAACAATTATTTGTGTGTTAGATTGCAGTGAATTGGTTGTATGATGTGTTGCAGAGTTGGGATGACAGTCGAGTGAATCTGGGTTACTGGGCCGAACACGTGTGGTCCAAGAGTTTTGGTTACTTTGGTTCTTGGGCTCAAGAGTAGCCTGAGATCCCGGGATAGGTTGGTGCTGTAAAAGACACCACTTGGCTGTAATTGTCTGACCATTGGCTGTGGGTGTCACGGAGCACTATCGATAACTCACTTGGGAGAAGAAACTTCCTGTGAGTGGATCTAGTAGAGCTGTGTGTAGAAAATCTTGTGCTCAAGGGGTAGACTATAGCGACTCATGTGACTGACGCAGGTCGTGGGTCACGGGGTGTGAAAGTTCTTGAGTGAGTGAATACTATTGATCTTCTAGAAGGCAGACAAATATTTGGTTTACCTTAATTGTAAGGTAAGCAGTTACTTGGTTGTATGAGTGAGAGAGCGAACGTGGATGGTGAGATTGTGAAGGAGGGTGAGCTGCTGCGAGGAGGAAAAGGGGAATACAGAGTGCGCCGCGCTGTGATAGGTCGGTTGGTGTAATACTGCACTGGCATTGGTGGGTTCTTGACAAGAATTGGAAGAGGGAAAGGTGTGTTTAGTGATAATTTGGTTAAAAAAGTAGATGTTTTAGGGTATTACGAGATCTATACAGAGGATACTCAGCTGTGGTAACTGGGGTAGGGCAGGAAGCCTAGCCAGAGGATACTCGGGCACACTACATGGCAAGAAATGTAGGACTTCATACTATAGTGTGGCTTCAAAATTGGCATAATATTACTGAGAAGGGGGGGAATTGGCTTTTTCACGTTATGGGTCATTTAGATTGGATGTGTTGTATCAGTTGAGGTGAGTAATGTCTTCATTAAAATCCCCACCTAGACCCACACCATTTGAGGCATTAGATGCATAGATGTGAGCAGCACAAGCTAAAAGAAGAGAAAATTCTCAGGGTAGGATGAAAAAGGCAATGATAGCATATTAAGATGCAAGGTGGGACACTCAGTTGAAAAGATGGAGGGTGGATACCATCGAGGGGGAAAGACTGTAAACATTATTGTTACAAGAAGCAGGTACTCGAAATAGGAATACAGAGTATGGCAGTGACACAGATGATAGTCTGTTAGACAGACTATTGGCAGAGTGTCCTCCACCCTACAACCCACAGTCAGAAGGGGGAAGACAAGAACTGCCAGGGAAAGGAAGCCCAGAAAGTATGGGGTTGCCTCCAGTAGGTCCTAGTGCAAGAGTAGAGGGAACGATCTCAGTGGGACCAGAAGGGATAAAAAGGCCAGGTATTGGAAATATCGTGATGAGTGGAGTGTTCAGTGCCACGTGGTTGCCAGAAGCCCTTACTGTACTGGTTACTATTAGAACTGTGGTCTCGGTATATAATCTGAATGTAGGGGAAGTGGTGGTCAACAGGAGACATGAATGGGACAAGAAACTATGTCTGGAGGAAGTATTATAATGGGGAACGGGTACATCCTTGATGCCTGTTGAAGCTAGTACTCCACTGCCAGTGATGTTGGACCCTTCAAGGGTGTGTGTCGGGTTTGATACAGGACGGTCTGGTTCAATGACAAACTCTCGGTCAGAAATAAGAATGTGGGTTCCCCCAGTGAGGGGAACTATGTGGAGGATACTGGAGGTGGGAACGAGGCAAGAAGTGCTTGGAAAACAACCTGTCCTCCAGAGTACAGGAGTGAGTTGCGAAAGGGAAGCCCGGCCCACCCTTCAAAGTACTGGGTTAGAGAATCGCTGGAGAAGTCAGAGTTGCGAGAAGGAATGCCAATGTAATGTGACAAATCAGGGAGCCCTTAAGATTACAATGAAGGCAAAATTGCTCGATGTGCTGAAATCAAAGGCAGAGGCAGATTAGGTCATTGATGGGAATTTGGAGTTGGAAACAATAGATTTCTGTGATTGTGATGAGCTGTTATATGTGGGGAAGGATGTTACTCGCAAGGCAAAGTGAGCTCATGAGATGTTAGTTCAATTGGCACAAAAGTACGATGTGGATTTGACTAAAACCAAAAGGCTGCAGGGAAATCACAGGTTAAATTACACTGACCAGGAATTGTAAGAGAAGAGTATAGTAGTTTTGAAAGCTCATATTTGAGAATTAGTCATAGGAATGAGTGCAAGGAAAGAGTTGGACAAATGGGAAGAGAAGTGGTCTAAGAAGAAGGGTGACAAGAAAGGAATAGAAGACACTCTGCCTCCCAGAAATTACCCATTGCAAGAAGTGCCGAACGGAGGGTATGTGCATGTGCCTTCCGAGCACGGGTGATTTAGCTTCATTCACAATGATTTTCCTCAGCTGAGGGAAAAGCCAGCCAAATGGTGCAAACGGGTTGACCGCTGTGTGAAAAATTCAAAGTTATTGTGGGTAGATTTGAACACCTTGTTTGAAATTGTGGTCGCAAGTGATCTATGGACTGCATGCAAAATTGCAGTTGCGTGGTCCACTGTAAAACCAGAAGGAGAAGCTGTAACACATGACCCTACGCCTGAGGTTATAAGAAAATTCGATCAGGTGATTACACGGCTAAAGACTAAAGTTTCCCACAAGACATTGATTGGCTTAAAATTGAATGAACTACCCAGGAGCCCTAGGATTCGGTGCATGCTTACAATGAGAGACTTTTACAGGCTTTGAAACAGTATAATGGGCTGAATGCATTGGAACAGAAGGATATGGAACAGTTAGTTTCAAAATGTGTGCTGGGGTTAAGGCCTGAGATATGTTTTATGATCCAGCAACATTTGATTTGTTGGCAAAATAGGTCGGTGGCCGTGATTTTGCGTTATGCCAGGTACTGTAGTGATGAAGTGGAGTACAAACATAAGAAAATTAAGTTGATGTTGGTACAGTTGAACAATGCCGAGAGACCAGGCTCAGCACAGGTGAATGGAGGAACAATGGGTCGGAGGCAGGGGAGCAGTGGAGCAGTGAACCAAAATGTGTCAGCAAGAGACAGATTCTGGAGCAGGGGTGGATTGGGTTAATGTGAGGAGGAATTAAGCATAGGCGGATTTTGGCAATCCGCGAAATTGCTTATTTACGGATTCGCAATCCGCAAAATCCGCGAATTTTGCGGATTCTTTTTTTTTTGTGTTCACAAGTGTTTCTGCCATTTCGCGAGGGTTTTTTACCAGTTCGCAAACGCGAACTTACTTGTCGGGTAGCAACGGTCGCGACCATGTTGTTTCTACGTCTGGTTCATCACAGCACCCTCTGTTTCACCACTGCCACCCTCTGTTTCACCACTGCCACCCTCTGGCTCACCCATGTCACCCTCTGGCTCACCCATGCCACCCTCTAGTTCATCACTGTAGATTATGGGGGGAAAAGCACACCTGCCCTGCCTCAACTGACATGAATGAATTAGGGGCTGATTAATGTGTCACTGAATTTGAACTTCCAGGCTGGCAGGTGCTTCCTTATCTGTAATTGCTTTCTGTTGCAGTGTAATTTTTTTAACAGGACCTTTGTTGTATACTTGTAGCTATTCTCTGAGCCTGCTGTGAGGGTCAGAGCAGGGTCATAGAATAGTTGCAAGTAGGCAACTGAACTCTGAAGAGGCCCCTCAGGAAGCACTACAGGGAATGGTTACTAATGATAAGATTGAACTTTTGCACCTGCTGAGTGCTTTCAGCTTTGCAAAAATCCAAATATCCAGCAGCATTCACAAAAAGTAATCCTTCCAGGCACTACAGGGAATGGTTACTAATGATAAGATTGAACTTTTGCACCTGCTGAGTGCTTTCAGTTTTGCAAAAATCCAAATATCCAGCAGCATCCACAAAATGTAATCCTTCCAGGTCAAGATCCAAATCAAAGTGACCAGCAAAGAAAGCACTGGAAGGAGCCTGCTGGACAGGAACAGGAAGTTGGAGACTGTGGGGAACTTCCTCCCCCCCCCCCAAAATGGACTCCTTGCAAAAAAAAAGTGCAGGCAAATGTCAACCTGAGGAGTTATTCTGATAAAAATCATAATTTTCAAGGTTAATGCTGCCTGCTGGTGGTTTTCTTGTGCGAAATTGCAAATTTTCCAATCTCGCAATTGCGAGATTGTCGCTGCCCGCCGCATCTACGTGTTCGCAAGTGTTTACTCCTGCGAAATTGTATAGTATTCTAGTTGGCAAGTGCGACCAAGCAAAAAATCCGCTTCGCACGGATTTATGAATTTTCGGCAAGTTCGCGAGAGTTCGCGGATTGCGAATTTGCCGAAAATCTGCAAAATCCGCCAGCGGAACGGATTTTACGCCCATGCTTAGGAAGATTACTGCCTATCACTATTGTCATAAGATCGGGCATTCGAAACGCGATTGTCGCTCAAATACAGCTAATCAGATACAATTTGAGGAAAATGTGCATGTGTCTAATTGCTTGAATACTGTGATTTTTTAATTTTTTTATATTTTTTTTATTAAACAGATGCACGATCCACTCTTACATATACAAGAGTCAATAAAATGTGCGTTGGTAGATGTCCAAAACATTATACATATGATAAACAATCGTTTAGAGGGATCATCAGCAATAGACGTGATGCATTTCAATTTTTGGATTTAAGACAAAGCAAAGTAATAAAAATGCAATGGAAGGAATTAAATACCAAAAAAGGAATAGATAAAAAAACAAGAAAAAATTAAAAATGGGAGTGAAGATAAAGTATACATCAGTGTGTGCGAGAGAGAGGAAGTGGTTCAATTGTCATAACAAACAACTTCCGAGTAGCATTTCGTTGTTAAAGGACAAATAGCATCACATTATGAATCAGAACATTCCCCAATGAACACAAGTGTGAGAAAAAATTCCTACTCATAGGAATATAACAGCAATTAGGAACCAGTGTGTAAATTCAGGTACATTCGTGGTGTCTGCATTCTCTAAGCTCCACAATTCAGTGTAAAGGTGCGTGTGGCACAGGCAGTAGCAAAGGCATTCACATTGACTCCATGCACAAATGCCTACCCCACTCCCTCCGGTACTATGGAATTAATGGACTGTGCCTGCGAGTCCTGGGTAAGTTTCGCGATATACGTGCGATACGGTCCCCAAATGTCGATTGGGCGGGAGGCAACTGGGACCAGTGTGGAGAATTTTCCACTGTTGACATTGCAGTAGGCCATGCTATGAAGCCAGGCCTGAGAGCTTGGTGCGCGACTAGAGCCCCAAAGCAGAGCAACCTCTCTCTTAGCTAATAAAAAGCCAATGGCCGCCAATTTACGGGTAGCGCGTTGGAAGTTTACGACATATCCCAGTAAAGCTATCTCAGGGGTGGGCGTGAGCTCCAAGTCCAGTATGTCCCCCAAAATACGATGAACCTGAACCCAGTAGTCATGAAGCAGGGGGCAGGTCCAGGAAAGGTGGGAAAAATCAGCATATGGGCCTTTGCATTTAGGGCAGCAGTGTGGCCTATCAGGGTCAATCTTGTGGGCTAGGGCAGGGGTATGATATTGAATACTGTGATTAGACCTAGATCTATGTATGGAGGAGGTCTGGATCAGCCAGTACAGGTACCCCAAATCAAAGGTAACATGGATGTTATAGTTAGATAGTAACATTCAATACTGTAGAAATTTACTGAAGAAAACAAAGGTTACAGGGAGGTGAGATTTAGGAAATAGAATTAAAAAAACCTTATTAATTTACTGAAAAAAACAAAGGTTACAGGAATGTTATAGTTATTCTCAGATTTCACTAGTACAAAGCCATTGCGATTCAGTAATTATAGTTACCTGAGCTAACTATAACTTACGCCCCCACAATGCACTGTTTATGACCTCACATATAACATCACTCTTGACATGGTCAGTGACATCACTGATGACATCAGATGAAAATCTTGCTCACTCTAACATACTGATAACCTTTGTTTTTTATTGCATTTCTATGGTTTTGTAGCCAGTAACCTTTGAGATTTGAGAGTGGGTGTCTAAGTAGCTGTATAGGTCAGTGAGTGGGTGTTTGAGCACCTGTGTGGGTCTGTTAATGAGTGTTTGAGTGGGTCCGTGAGTGGGTGTGTGAGTGTCTGACTGGGTCTGTGAGTGGGTGTGTAAGTGGCTGAGTGGGTCTGTGAGTGGGTAAGCATGTGTCTGAGTGGACCTGTGAGTGGGACTGTAAGTGTCTGCATAGGTTTTTGAGTGGGGGTGTGTGTCTCATTGGGTCTATGAGTGGGTGTGTGGGTGTCTGAGTAAGTCTACGAGTGGGTGTTAGAGTGTCTGAGTGGACATGTGAGTGTCTGAGTAAGTCTGTGAGTGGGTGTGTGAGTGACTAATTGCGTCTGTGAGTGGGTGTGAGAGAGTCTGAGTGGGTCTGTGAGTTGGCATGTCAGTGTCTGAGTGGGTCTGTGAACAGGTGACTGAGTGTCTCTGTCGATCTGTGAGTGGCTGTGTGAGTGTCTGAGTAGGTCTGTGAGTGTCTGAGTGGGCCTGTGAACAGGTGACTGAGTGTCTCTGTCCATCTGTGAGTGGGTGTGTGAGCGTCTGTTTGGTTTGAAAGTGGATGTGTGAGTGGGTCTTTGAGGGGTCATGTGAGTGTCTGAGTGGATCTGTGAGTGGCTGTGTGAGTGTCTTAGTGGGTCTGTGACTGGGGGTGTGAGTATGTGTGCTGGTCTGTATGTGGGTGTGAAAGTGTGTGAGCGGGTGTGTGAGTGTCTGTGTGGGCCTGTGAGTGGGCGTGCAAGTGTCTGAGTGGGTCTGTGAGTGGGGGTGTCTGTGGGTGAGTATCTCTGTGGGTCTGTGAGTAGGTGTGTGTGTGTCTGTTTGGACTGTAAGTAGATGTGTGAGTATCTGAGTGGGTCTTTGAGGGTGTGTGTGAGTGTCTCAGTGGGTTTGTGTGTGGGTGTGTGAGTGGGTGTCTGTGTGGGTTTGTGTTTGGGTATATGTGTGTGTGACTGTCTAAGTGGATCTGTGAGTGTGAGAGGAAACTACCTGTCTGGGTGTCTGAGTGGGTCTGAAAGTGTTGTTTTTCAAAGCGCATCAAGATTTACGGGTTCATTGCAGGTTCACAAGGGGGGGCCACGCTGAGGCCCACAGCAGCTTAACAGATACCCTAAGTGGAAAAATAAACGTTAAATCAGTTTCATATCCATTATAGGTCCCACCAACACTCCTCAAGCACACCAATGGGGCCTGGGTACATCTACCTTGATGCCTTTTCAAGATATTGCAGATTATTTTTTACTCCCCAGAACCATTTCCCCATACTTAAAATGGCAGCCATAACCTCTCAGTCAGGTTGTGGCCAGCCAATCATGACATTGCTGATGGTGGAACCACGCAGGGATCTGCAGAAGGTTTGTGTCCCTAGATATATATTTGTTTTTTCTTTATTAATTCGAAAATTACTGAACAGATTTGCATCAAATAACAAACAGGTTTCTTTGCGGACTAACAGCTACCTCTCTGCCAAATTTTGTGTAATTCCATCCAGTGGTTAGGACTGTAGTCATGTTCAAAATCGCTATGGGAAACACACTTTTTTGACCCCACCCTTTTTCTCAGCCCTGAATGATGATTGATAAAACAGTATGTATCAGGGGGTTGCGTTGCAGAGAGGTGTAATGAGGCCACACCCCTTTTTACACCTCTCTGCAGCGCAGCCCCCTGGCGCATACTGGAGGTTCCTGGTGGGCTAGTTGGCCCCCAAGGAACCCCAGAATTCAAGGGGAATTAGTTCCCCCTCTGCAAACGCGCCAGGGGGTTAGCCCCCATTTTAGCGGCAGTTTTCTGCGGCTAAAACGGCGATAATTGTATCGCCTGTCTTGATAATATGCCCCTAGGTTTGTTTTTTAAGCCTGCGCATGAGTAGAAGGTGCTGTGAGGCCAGAACCTCTGCATAAAATCGGCATAGCTGGCAAGTGTCCCTGGTCCGTGCATGGTGGTTTGCTCCAATAGAGGTGTTTTTGGGGGGGTTTGGGACTTCTAGCCCTGCTTTATAAAGCTATAAACAAGAGTACAAAGCACAGTGTTCACGAAAATTAATCTGGAATGAAGCCGTTTATCATGCATAGATATTGAAAACACAAGAGTGTTTTGTTCCTTGGCTGCCTTGTACTTTACCTTCCATGATTCCTGCCACTTGCCAGGACTCACTTGGGGTACGTATCTGCACTGGACTCCTATCTATGCACATCTCCTGGCTTGTGAACGACGGATGTGCACGTCTACTTCATCCCCAAGTATAAATTGTGTACAAGGGGTCACTAAATTCCACGTTCCACACGTGAATGAACCTCTATAGACGCAGAAACATATTTCTTTGACAAATTAACTCATGGTCAGTTTGTTTTTATTTAACAAATTCCTCTCGCACAAACTTGTTAAACAGGCCCACACTATTCAGCCTGGTATTCTGAGCAGAACATCTCTGAAAAAGTACCACAAAAACATTACTGAAGCAACTGGAGTGCACCATGACCTTATTTTACTCATTTATTTTGTGTGTGTGTGCCCCAGGCAAGACTATTGCACCCCCCTTTCTGCTGACATCTAATCAGGATGTGAACTGAAGATGGAAGTTGTTCTAATGATTATGATTTTAATCTTGAGCTTTCTGACTTCCCTTGGATTGGAAGGTTCCTTAATGCATGTGGGTGAGAGCATGGAGAAGAGGGTTGCTGGCTGCTTCCAGATGCCAAGTGATATCTCATAGAGGATCAACATGCACTACAACCTTTCTCTGGTAATTATTCTACACAGAGAACAAATCTTGTAGCAGAGCAATGTTCTCAGCAGTGGCCTTTACAGCCAATTAGCAGAGGTTGTCAAGTGCCCTTATAATAATTTTCTTTCAAGTAGAAAGGATAATCTTCTGAATTAGGTTCTCACCAGCATTTCATAATCAAAGAACATTTTACATTATTTTGGTCTAGAAATGCTTACCAGTTATCAAGGTCTTTACACACACAACTACTCACTGTACAATAAATCGACACTCATACTTTAATGTATGTGCACAAATATGACAGTTAACACATGTAAACCCATTGATAACTTGTGAATTCTCACTTGTGTATGGAGTTGGTGTATAATTACTTCTAAGTAAATCTGCTTTAAGTAATGACTATTTGTGTCCTGCGAAAGTGATAAAGAGTTGCAGCCGGTCCGGTTCGGGGTTGGAAGGGCGTAGGTAGGAGAAGGGGAAAAATAGAAAGGTAATTTAAAACTACCTTAGCTGCGCAGCCTTCTCTACCACATCATCTCTCCTCTGCTCCTCACCGAGGAAGCACCCAGGCTGCCCTAAGCCAACCACAACGCTTCAATGCAGCATTGTGATTGGTTCCCCTAAGCCAATCAGAAAATAGCAATGCAGTGTGGTGATTGGTCTGAGCACTATGGGTTGGTGCTCAGATGGTGAATGGGAGCATGTTCTCCATCCATCCAGGATGTAATGTAGCCTGTGTGGAGAACATGCAAAGTACTCAAGACTATTTGGCCAGACAAAGGCAGCATGCCAAAACATGATGCCCACTTTAGAGTGCATCAACCAATCCTCCTCCCCGATGTCACAGGAGTCAAGCACCGCCTGCCCTAACCTGGCAGAGGCCAAAAAAATGATAACTTCTATTATTATCATTTTCTTTTTTCTGTTATACTGCTCTGAGAGCAGTGTGGCAACACTATTCCACTTTAGTGGTGGTGGTTCACTGGTGGTGAACATGCATAAACATGCAAGCGTGCAGATACTTAGAAATATATGGTAGGGACATTCTCACCAAGCTACCACTCAGAAATGACATGCTATCAAGAGGAGTAATTCCCTCTTCCGGGCAGAAAATCATATGGAACACCACCATTGCAAGAGGGAAATTAGCAAAATGGGATTTTCCATGCGAAATATATTTCTCCCAATGGAAAAACATAAAGATAATAAATACGCCTGTGAAATTAACTTGGGCGGCACATTTATGCTTGTACAAATGTTTGTTTAAAGCCTTTAAATTAGTTGCAGCACTTTTTGCTTGTGAGTAACTTGGCATTCACAGGCCAGAACTTTTATTGTACATTTGTAAAAGTTACAGCTGTCATGGAATTCTCAAAAAAATCTTTATATTCTGAAACAAATGGGCATTTGTGCCAAACATGAATTTAAGCCTCTTGTATTATTTTTGGGTGAAACTTACCCATTGAGTTTTTAGCACACATGATCATTTGAATTACTCAATTACAGGGTTATTTTGGCTTAGGACATCCTATATTACAAACACCAGGGTAACTGCACTTAATGAATGTTATATATTTGCTTTCCATGCACCTATATGTTTTGTTAGAAATTGGGTTTCCGGTTAGGAGAGGTATGCACCCTGTCCAAAGAGGAACCACAACCCTAGTCAGCGCAAGTCAAAAAACACACCCTAAATGAACCTGTGTTCACTCCCTGGTAGCTTGCCACAGAGGAGTAAAGGCTTAGCTTAATAGGCAATGTGTAAAGTATTTGTTCAATATTTCAAATAGTAAAATAGTACAACCACCACACAAAAAGATGCCACACCTGGTTAGACAAATTGAGCTTAATTTAATAAACAAAAAAAGACCATAACAACAAAAAATCCAATAAGTCTAACCAGAGTTATGATTTTTTTATAGAATAAACTGAAATGTAGTGCTTAAAAGCATAAGGCATCAACCAGTGCTATCTATTTGCTCTAGGAATTCACAAAAGGGGTGAGCCCTCAGAACCCTTGGACCTGGGTCACTGTGTAAGTACAAAAAACGAGGTGGTCCAAGTTCAAATAGAGTTATTTATACAATTCTATTGTTTCATATATATTTCTAAATCACCACATACTCACGTAAATTTTCAAAACACTTAACGTAATGAGCAATGGCTATGCAGTCAAGAGAAATGAATTGTATTTAATCCTTATACAAATTAATTCATAGTACCTTCAAACTGCATACAGGAAATGTCAATTCAAATAATTTCATCATTATAAATTATAAAAGCATTGCATCGGTTGGTGCTCTCAGTGCAAAAGGAAAAGGAGTGAAGGGGTTGTGAGGGACAAGGTAAAGGTGGTGTGACAGTGTTACCATCACATTCATATCATAACGCCTTTACAATTTGGATAGTAATAGTGTTCCCATTGTACATCACACATAGATAAGACACATTTTTTCTTTTAGTTCTATGGTGTGTAAGATGTGAGGCGTAGTCTACGTTTCGACCCCTGAAGCGTGAGAAGGGTTATTTGTTCCTCATGTTGGGGTCTTCGTCAGGACAGAAGTGAGAGCCTGGAAAACATGGCATTGACTTGTATTAGTAGTCTATGTGGTGGGGAATTGATTTACATGTAGGTGATTTAAAAATGTACCTACATATGGGGTGGCGGACGGCGAAACTTGCGTCACGTCTGGGGCCTGGTAGTGCTCCAAATCTTCTCTGAAATATATGGGGAGGGTTTATAAGTGGGATTGCTGTACCTCTCGCAATGAGTCCGATAATACTAATGTCGAATTGACACTTACTTGAAAAAGTCATCTTCTAATGTGGCGATGCTCACTTGAAATTCTTCACAACTGTGTCTTCATTGCGCTCCACCCTGCATTCTAAAAACGGAGCGTAGGACATGTCTTAGAAAAGGGGGTAAGTGGGACACAAATCTACATGGCGTTAGGAGAGATTCTGAATGGGACCCGTAGGTCACTCAAAAAGATCGGTTATGACAACCTAAGCCGTTATGTCCTTGGATCACATACACATGACTCGGTGGTTTATAATTACCTGGATAAGTTAATACAGTTAAACACAAGGGTAGTGTGTTACCGCCTAGTGGTTTCGATCCCTAAACCCATCCTATTCATGCTTCTCTCTATCAGGGTACTCCTGCTGGAGCCGTCTCATGCGTTCGACGTGCTCGTTCTATAATCAGCACTCGGCGGGAATGATGTGTATCCCCGGCTAGTGAGCCTTTGTTAAGGACCAGCACTCGTGTGTAGCCTGTGTGGAGAACATGCAAAGTACTCAAGACTATTTGGCCAGACAAAGGCAGCATGCCAAAACATGATGCCCACTTTAGAGTGCATCAACCAATCCTCCTCCCCGATGTCACAGGAGTCAAGCACCGCCTGCCCTAACCTGGCAGAGGCCAAAAAAATGATAACTTCTATTATTATCATTTTCTTTTTTCTGTTATACTGCTCTGAGAGCAGTGTGGCAACACTATTCCACTTTAGTGGTGGTGGTTCACTGGTGGTGAACATGCATAAACATGCAAGCGTGCAGATACTTAGAAATATATGGTAGGGACATTCTCACCAAGCTACCACTCAGAAATGACATGCTATCAAGAGGAGTAATTCCCTATTCCGGGCAGAAAATCATATGGAACACCTCCAAAATTGCAAGAGGGAAATTAGGAAAATGGGATTTTCCATGCGAAATATATTTCTCCCAATGGAAAAACATAAAGATAATAAATACGCCTGTGAAATTAACTTGGGCGGCACATTTATGCTTGTACAAATGTTTGTTTAAAGCCTTTAAATTAGTTGCAGCACTTTTTGCTTGTGAGTAACTTGGCATTCACAGGCCAGAACTTTTATTGTACATTTGTAAAAGTTACAGCTGTCATGGAATTCTCAAAAAAAATCTTTATATTCTGAAACAAATGGGCATTCGTGCCAAACATGAATTTAAGCCTCTTGTATTATTTTTTGGTGAAACTTACCCATTGAGTTTTTAGCACACATGATCATTTGAATTACTCAATTACAGGGTTATTTTGGCTTAGGACATCCTATATTACAAACACCAGGGTAACTGCACTTAATGAATGTTATATATTTGCTTTCCATGCACCTATATGTTTTCTTAGAAATTGGGTTTCCGGTTAGGAGAGGTATGCACCCTGTCCAAAGAGGAACCACAACCCTAGTCAGCGCAAGTCAAAAAACACACCCTAAATGAACCTGTGCTCACTCCCTGGTAGCTTGCCACAGAGGAGTAAAGGCTTAGCTTAATAGGCAATGTGTAAAGTATTTGTTCAATATTTCAAATAGTAAAATAGTACAACCACCACACAAAAAGATACCACACCTGGTTAGACAAATTGAGCTTAATTTAATAAACAAAAAAAGACCATAACAACAAAAAATCCAATAAGTCTAACCAGAGTTATGATTTTTTTTATAGAATAAACTGAAATGTAGTGCTTAAAAGCATAAGGCATCAACCAGTGCTATCTATTTGCTCTAGGCTCAGTTAAATCCAAAGGTTCAGGCCGACCGCAATACAGTGTGGGTCATATTCAGAGAAGACACAAAAGTCCCTACGGGAGCCACAAAAGTGGTCTCAAATACTCACAGATGCCCGTAAATGACCTATTTTTTTGCATAATACCAATCTCACAGTGATCAGAACCTCCAATTTTCTAAAGAGTACCTCCAAGCCCTATTGTGGATATATCAACTGTATGATTACAGCTCACAATCTCATTTCAATCAAAGCATTTATTAACTTTTTTTACAAAATTCAACATGTGGTTAATTACAAGCAGAGAAAAAAATTTCTTAAAAAGTTGTGGCATATATGTATTTATTTATTCAACAATTTTACAGTTATGTCTCAATAGCAAAGACTGAAATAATGCATACAGTAATGATACAAAGTACATGTTATATAAAAAAACATAAAAAACCCGTATACGGCGATAGTTAAAATGTTCATGGCCCATTCGCGGATATGTCAATGTTGAGCGTAAGGAGCAAAGCAGGTGGTGCATCGGCCTCAATCCTTCAAATTGTGGTGATGCATTATACCACTGCTACATTGCTTATTGGCTTGACTCAAGTTCTCAAAAGCCTTCTTCTGGGAATTGACTATATTGATCCGAAGGGCTAGCATGTAGCAAACCACATGCTGGGGAGGTTTCTTCGGCTTGCCCCCACCC
This sequence comes from Lissotriton helveticus, assembly GCF_964261635.1. Taxonomy (NCBI): domain Eukaryota; kingdom Metazoa; phylum Chordata; class Amphibia; order Caudata; family Salamandridae; genus Lissotriton; species Lissotriton helveticus. Next base: position 178,823,172 of record NC_136059.1, on the reverse strand, counting down.
CTTCCTAATCAAGGTGAGAGGACCTCTTACAGGGTGACGATGCAAAATATCAATGGGATAAACCAAGCCCTCTTCTGTGGTACCTCCCTGTAACGAGAGAGCAGATATGATATGGTATCATGGGCTCAGGTAGGTCCATAAACATGCCCTTCATGATCTTGTTTAACCTCTCAAAAGCCCATTTGTTTGTGGATGGTAGGGTGTGCAAAACGTGTATTTCCACATTACGTGTAAATATATGCAAACGTAAAGTTGATGTCCCTGTCAGACACCACTTCCTTGGGGATATGCGCTGTGGTAAATATCCCCCTCCTGGCTATAGCCACTACAGGTTCAGTTGCAGTCCTCAGAGGTATGGCCTCTGGGTATCTTGTTGCATGGGCCACTAAGACCATGATAAACCGGTTGAAGACGTTGTCTTGGGGTCCAGGGACCCCACAATGTTGATGCCCATACTTTCAAAGGGGGTGCCAATGACAGGCAAGGGATTAAGGGAAGCTTTCAGCTTTTGCCCTGCCTTCACACTGACCTGGCAGGTAAAGCAAGTCTTACAAAATGTATCTGAGGAAATCATACAAAGTGGGGAGAACTATCCAACCTCCTGGGAGTTCTCTTCACTAAGACAGAAAACCATGGAGAAACCATCAGCATTGGTGTGGTCTGACCCAGGTCTATGTTCCATTGTAACGGACATAAGGACTGTATGGAGATGGACCACCTATTAAATTTTGGATTATCACACTTTTTTTGCATTAGCCACTTGAGGGGTCTGTGATCAGTCTGAACCTTGACAAGAGTCCCAAACAATTATGGTCTTAGTTTCTTCAGTTCTAAGACCACACCAAAGGCTTCTCTCTCAATATCACTCCACCTCTGCTCCCTGGGAAGTAAACTCCTAGAAATGAAAGCTACAGGTTGGTCCAGGCCCTCGTTATTGAGCTGTAAAAGGACTATCCCTATGCCATGCTCTGAGGCATCTGTTGGTACCATGAATTCCTTGAAAAGTCAGGGTCCTTGTGCAGATGGGCTGTGCACATGCCTGTTTTCGGGAGGCTAAGGCTTTCTGCAAGCCTTTATCCATATCACCTTTTTGGGCTGCTTCTTGGATGTCAGCTCAATCAATGGGGCAACACTTGTGACATATATCTTGACAAACTTCCTGTAATAACCTGTGAGGCCAAGTAAGGCCCTCACCTCAGTCTTAGCTTTTCGGGGGGATCCAAGCCATGATGGTCTCTATCTTGGCCTGGAGGGGCTGCACCTTACTCCCTGACACAGGTGTCTCAAGTACACCACAGACCACACACCTCTCTGGCAATTACTGGCCCTGGTAGTTAGACCTGTTTTCTACAGGGCCTGAAGCACTTCCTGCAGGTGAATTCCAGCTGCTACTGAAGTCAGCTATGGCATCAAGGTAAGCAGTACTGAAGGACTCCATGCCAGTACTGAAGGCCTCCTTACCATTCAAAACATGGTTCACCAGCCTCTGGAAGGTGGTAATAACATTTTCCACCCCAAAGGACATTACCTTGAACTGAAAGTGGCCATATGGGGTAGAAAAGGATTACCTCTCCTTAGCCCCTTCATTTAGGGCAATCTGCAAGTACCCTAAAGTGAAGTGAAAGGTACTAAGGAACTCATCAGCCCCTAACCTATTAATGAGCTCATCAGCTCTGGAAATGGGATGAGCATCAGTTTTGATGACTGAATTGAGCTCCCTGTAGTTCACACAGAACCGAAGTTCTGGGGGCGTGCACACTGGGGTAGCTTTTGGTACCAGCACCACTGGGATGAACCAGGAGCTACTTCAGTGCTCAATCACCCCTAACTCCAACATCTTAAGGGACTTCCTCCATGATCCCAGTAAGAGTGATGGACAAGTCTGGCAAAGGTCTTGTCCTGTCCCAGATGTCATGCCATGGGTATCTCATGAGCCAGCCCCAGTAGGAAGGCCCAGTAGCATTGGGAACCTACCAGTGTCCATGTTTGTCCATGCACAGGTGCCTTAGGCTGGCTTTATAGGAGGTCATTCTCCTAATGTGGTTATCTCCAGAGGTATCACCAGCTACCTGGGCTTCAGCATGTTGCCTCATGGCCTCCAGGGTTGGGCATTCCATCTGTCCTTACAGAACTCCTCATTAATGGGTTCCCCTCTGCTTACCATTCAGCAAGTTTAGGCAGGTCACCATGGGAGGCAATGTCATCTCCAAAGGGCCATGGGGTGGACCTACTATTGCCCCATCCACCTCCTCTGTGGGACATTCAGGGACTGTTTTCCCACACCTTTTGACCTTACCTCTCTTGCAGCTGTCTGAGCCATTTTTTAAGGCTCCAGACCTCCTTGACTCACTTTCTGGGCAGCCATGGATCTGGTGGTCACACAAACCTATTCAGGCAACCCCAGCATTTCCAAGTGTGACCTGAGCTCCACTTCTCTCCACTCAAAGGGAACTAGTGCCACAGATTAGCGGCTCTCCTGGTTGTCTGCTACTTAAACCCAGTGAAATACATTGGGAATCACCTGCTCTGATGCCACCAGTTGACATCTCACCATAGTCATACTGGCTCCTATGTCCCCCACAGCCTACAGTCTCTGCCCATGGATGGTGACCCACTGCCTATACTTTGTAGTATTGGAAGGAATGTGGGTATTGGGCACAATTTCCACATCCTTCAGCAATACTAGGGTAACCTCACTGACTTCTCTACCACCAACTGGGGCCATCTCCTTCCCTATACTACACTAGCCAATTGGAGGCTGTGACCTCTTTAGGTACTTGGGATCATCTTCAAAATGCCCATAGTGCCACGCATGGCACCTGGGGAAAGACTTCTTATGATTCTTGCCAGAGAAGCCTTTCTTATGGTAGCCAGATTGGGACCTTTCCCGCGAAAATTATTTTGAGGGCCTTGAGAGAACTTTTTTTCACACCCTCCTTCACCTGGTGGGAACCCTGATAATTCATTTGGGAACACATCCCCCTGCCCCCAGATGCCCTCTTGGACAGGATGGTGCTTACCTTAGATGTCTGCCTCCTCAGCAGGTTTCATAGGGTCAGTCAGTGTGCTATCTACCAGTTGTTGGAGCAGCTCTGTAAAACAGGTATTGAGCATATACTCCCTCAAAATCTGGTTGCACATCCCTTGCTATATTTACCCTGCTGCCCCTCATCCAGCTCTTCAGTGCCTTGCTGGAAGAGTCCAAGAAGTCCACACAGGACTGGTGTGGGAGTTAGTGGTTGCCCTAAACCTGTTTATACCTCTCAGGGGTCAGCCCAAATTTGTTAAGACCAATAGCCGTCATGGGACATAGTTGGTCTGGTCTTGCACCTCTAGTGTCGGGAGTGTGTCCCACCCCACTGTGGGCATGTACCTTCACAAGTTACACCCCATGTACTCCTCTGAGACCATGTGTGTCCTTAGAGCTACTTCATAGGCTGAGAAACATTAATCTATGCCATCTCCCACCACACAACCGGGCACTAAATTCCTGGGGATGCAGATCCCCACCTCTCCAGTAGACACTGCTGATTCATTACCACTGTTACTGCTGGACTACACTTGCTTGGCTTTTATGCCCAGCTCCTTGTGACTCAGTTCAAGAGTCACCATCATCTTAATCTCCTTCATCCTTAGCCTGGCCAGTTCCAGCTCCAACATGAGCTTCCTTTCCTCCCTCCTGTCCTTCAGCTCCTGTGGGCCCTGTCATCTCTGTACCCCCTCAAAGGTCCTGAGGGCTACCTGGAGATTCAGCTTGGTAGCATTCTTGTTTGCTCTCTGTCCCTTCTTTTTGCCGAGTTTCAGCAGTTCAGCCCTGCTGAGGGTGTCCGAGTTGCAGGAATCTTACTCCACGGTACAAAAATAGAAGGAAGGACAGTTTAATTTAGAAAAGGGACAAAATTGTCAATTGAAAAACAAAGGAAGAAGTTAAAAAGGGTTCACTATGATGACAAATTAATTATCTTGAATTGTTATGTAACACAAATCACTTGTTGGCACTGCACAAGCACAAGCACAAGTCCTGATCCCACTGCTGCCATCAATGCCAGAAATCGGGTTGTTGGTTGACTCTGGTGAGCCCTGGTTGAGAAATAACCACAATCCCTTGCAGTGCGAACCACCAAAAGTCACTAAAGTAACCTGTGCTTAACCCTGGGTCGCCAGTCGGAACTGAGAGGCAATTTGTAAAGTATTTGTGCAGCACAGAAACAGTAATAACGTGCACACCACAAGAAAAATCCCAAACTAATTTAAAAGAATAGAGCAAATGCTAATAAATTGACACCAAAATAACAAAAAGGAAATAAGTAAAACCAAAGTTATGATGTTTTTAAGATTTTAGTGAAATCTAACATCTAAAAGATCACAGCATCAACTGCGTACAGAAATCGCACAAGACAGGGTCAAAGTCAAAAAGTAAGGCCCATCGCAATTAAGCGCAGTACGGGTACAAGATGTTGATTGGCCCATTCAGAGCTTACCTTTGGACTTAGAAAGATGTTTCATGAAAAATGTCTGAGAAGGTAGAAGTTCATCAGGGCAAAGCTGCAGGAGTGTCTGAGGAGGTTGTAATCCATCAAGCAAAGCTGTGGTGAAGAATTTTACTTTTGGAATTAGAAATGGAAGTTGAAACTCTCGAGAGGGATAAAGCAGAGAGCTGTAGCTAAAGACAGTTCCACAAGGTTGGATACCCCTTTGGCAAAGGACTGCTGAAATGGATTCGCTGCTGTGGAGAAGAACATAGCGGTAGAAGCCGCAAATTCAATCCAACTGGCGATGCACCTCGGGTGGATAGGCAAGCAGGTTGGTACCGGTCTGCCCCTGGTTTCCAGAGCATTTATTTGCCAACCTTTGTCTAAGTTCCTCAGTTTTGGAAATCGGACATCTGGGCACATTAAGCACCACAACCAAGGGACCAAAAGAGGAGAAAGACATCTTGGGGGTTCAGGACTCATTCAGGCTGGGTCCAGGTGCAGGAGCCTGTTATGTCCCTATGGCTCAGAACAGAAGGTCAGCAACCTAGTCCTTGGTGTCACTTCTGGCAATGCTGGGTGCAGGTGAAGATGTAGGGCCCAACAGCAAGGCTGGCCTCTGAGTGTTTAGAGCAGATTTCAGGCAGCAAAACAGTCCTTCCGGGTAAAGTAGCAATCTGGCAATGTGAACAACAGGTCACAGCAGCAGGCAGTCTACTGAGAGTCCATTCACAGGTCCAATAGCGAACTGAAGAGTGGGTCTGTAGGTTCTGTTTATATACCATGGTGCCCATCTCCTGGAAAGTGGGAGAAGTTTCCGGAAAGGTTCTTTGAAGTGCATGGAATTCCCTGACTCCCCTGCCCCTAAGCTGGCTGTAGTGGCAATAAAGGGCCATTAAGCCTCTTGTGAGGAGACAGGATACAGCCTATTCACGTGCAAGTGGGATGTGCTGAGCTCTGCCCACGCCCCATCCTGCCAGTTGATGGCCCATTGAGGCACACCTATTATTACTATTGTGTGACTGTCTGGGAGGAATTCACAGAGCCTAACTATCAGCTACACATAGTCATGTGATCCAAGACAGACTGCAGGCCCAAAGGGCTAAGACCATAAAAAAATTCCAACTTTCTAAAAGTGGCATTTTCAAAATTGTAATGTAAAGCTAACTTTGCCATTAAAGAAGGTTTATCATTACAATTCCAGAGGTACCATACATGGGATATGCATCTTCTCTCAATTAGGAATTACTGATTATTAAATGTAGTAAGGAAAGCCCTATGTAATCCAATGGTAGAGTTAGGCCTAACAGTAGTGAAAAACAACATTTTCACTACCAGGACATGTAAAACGTACCAACCTTTTAATTACACATCAGCCTGCCTTATGGGCAGCCTAGGGCCTACCTAGGTGTGACATGTGTAAGAAAAGTGGAGTTTAAGGCTTGGCAAGAGGTTTTAAATGACAAACTGACATGACAGTTTAAAACTGCATTCAGGCTGCTGTGGTAGACCTGGGACATGTTTTGAAGTGCTGAGTAGCTGGGTGGCAGAAATAATTGCTGCAGACCTAATGGTACATTTAATTTACAGACCCTGGGTATTTTGTATACCACCCTACAAGGGACTGTCAAATAAATTAAATATGCCAAGTAGGTATATGCCAATCAAACCATGTTTAGTGGAGTGCGCACTAGCACTTTAGCACTGGTTAGCACCTTTGAAGGCAAACAGGCCAAATTGTTTAGGAGAAGACCACCCTAAGCCTGGCAGGTCAAACAACCATTTTTTTTAGCAAAATTAGGACAAAGTAAGACTGGAGAAAAGAACATAACATTCTAACCTGCAGCAAGCAGTTTGCATGCAGCCATTTAATGAGAGATCATAGGTCACCCTGCTATATTTGAATTGTAACTTATTAATATAAAGTAACCAAAGGGTCTTTTCGACAAAGGCAGTAACCGACCAAGCTATCCACATAAAAACAGTTCTGTGATCTCACAGGGTACACACTCTTTGCAGCAGGCCTATTAATACTCTACTACTTCATAATCAGTCAAAACTGCCACTTTACAAACCTCCACTGTCTCTCCAGCAGGAACATCAGTGTTATCTTGACATTTTTATTGGTGCCTGAAAACTGTGAACACACTACAAACTCTGCAGCAGGTGCTTTCAAATTCATAAGTTATTTCTAAACAAACTGCCCCACGAGGAAAGGGCCAGGTGTTGCTGTATGGGTTGCACTGCCCAAAGCTGGTCCTGATACGGACGTTAACAAAAAATGCAGACACACAGCTGAGCAAATGATTGCCTAATACTCTACTCTGCGGTCTCTTTTTTGCTTTTCAAATGTTTCTAAAAAATCTCGAAAGCTGCCTCTAGATGGATCTAATAACCATTCCAGCGCTGTAATAAATGCCATGTCATTACAACAAATACTAAGGGCCTCATTTATGTAAAGTGAAGCATCGCTGCGTAAAAACAGCGCTGTGTCACTTTTCATTGTGCCTTCCTTGCGACATGCTGGATGCGCCATATTGACATTTCGACGCATCATGTCGCAAAGAGTTACAGATACGTCAGTATTTCTGACGTATCTGTAGGCGCAAAAATGACGCATTGCTGGAGTGTGTCACAAGAGTGACACAACTCCATCAATGGGTCTTTTCACATGGGCAAGTCCAGTTTGGTATGTGCATGCGTCAGTCCTACACCTGCTGTGAGGCAGGCGTACAATATTGACGCAATTGCGTTCTAGAAGTGACGCGGTGAAATCTGCATCACTTCTACGAGGCTTACTTGCATCAGAACGCCCACTCTGCATACATTTTACCTGGCGCAGGTATAATGTGGCGCAGGGGTGTACAAACTGATGCATCTACCTAGATGCTTCACTTGGTAAATATGACAGAACGTGGCACATTTTTTATGCTGCTGGTCGTCACAAAAAGTGTTGCACCAGCGGCGCAACAGTGACGCAAGGGCTCATAAATAAGCCCCTAAGGGTGGCCACAGGATTATAAATAACACTAAAACAAAATGCAAAAATTTATTTTGGAGGAGAGGTAGGTAAGGCAATGCTGGCTTATATTAAAGAGCAAATGCACTAACAAATTTCCACACAGCAAAGTAAGTAGCAATGCCAAAGCAAGGTAAGATGCAAAAATAACGCAGCTAATCCCACCCTCATAATTTGGGCTCAGAAGAATAGTCATTCTAGCATCAGGAAACAAATGTGTCTAGGTAGCAATGTGTGCAGCCAGCAAATTCATACATTGGTTTATTGAAAGTTGTTCTATTCGTTTTCAGCAGCTGTTTTATTTGTTCATTTACTTATCCCCAATTAAGGAGACAGTGCCAAGCCACAACAAAATGTGAGAGAGATGACGCAGCAACATGTGCCTCACCGAAACTCAGAATGACAAGATTATTTTCACAAATGGCGCCCAGGTGAACGCACTTCTGAGGTGGAAGCTGGAAGCGTTGGGAAGTGCACAAAAGGCTCCACCAGAGAGCCTAAATTCGCTCTTAACAGTGCTGGAAGGAACAGTGCTTGTGCGGATCCTGTAGTGCTGTGGTGCAATAGTTTGTAGAGACATCTTGTGAAAAAGAAAATGGCAGCCCTGATGGCTTGGAAACACTGGTAAACAACCATGAACTTACATGGCATTTTATGTTCTTGACCCCCAAATAAAATTTGATTTGTTTCTGAAGCCAATGCAGGTATTTCAGCACCACATGGACCGCACACTTGAATAATTAACACGAAGATATACCTTCTTAGTGAATGTTGCCACTGGTATCAATGCATGTATTTTACAGAACAGGCGAGTTCTAACTGTGAATTTTTTCCTGCAATTCACAGTGCTGGATTCATTTGCAGTATATTTATTTCCATAAATAAGTTAAAAAAAGATAAGCACAGTATTTTGTCGGTACACCCGACAAGCGCTCCCCTGCCTACTTAGCCTTGAAGAAAGCATATACACATGCTTCGGAGAGTTTCATACCACGGAATTCGGCGGAGTGAAGAAAAAAGACTCTGCAAACTCCGCATTGCTCCATGTGAGCGAGGGGAGCTGAGCTCTGCTGTTCATTCAAGCTGATTGTTGCGATTAGCGTGCTCTGTGGAGCAGTTCATGTGCAAATGTACCGCGTGGTTGCCTGCACGCAATGCCATATTATTTTTCTATTCTGTACTTGGTGCTGGGCCTACTTTTAAATCCTAATTATATCTTTGCCATTCTAACTACATTTAAGTTATCCTCTCCTGTTTTAGATTTATTTCCTTAGTGTGTGTATTTGTGTCGGTGTAGTTTATGTTTTTGCCTCTTTTTTTATTTTCTATGACTTTTATTATTTTTTCCCTAACTTCACCATACTTCCTAATTTCTCCCTCTCTAGTCTATTCCTTCTTTCCTCCTTTCTTTTTTTCTTATTCGACCACTGCCTTGCCAGAGTGTGGGATAGGTGGCGCCAGTGCACCGAACTGCACACCCTGTGTGTGCCGGTGCTACCAGAGGGTGCAGCTGTGTGCAATTTTTAGTGAGGGGGAGATGGCTGCACTCATATTATTTGTGCAGCGCCACCTCCCCTCCATTCTACGGCCTGCAGGAGCATCAGCTTCTGTAGAGGAGGGTACGCCATTGTCAGTCAGTCAAATACGCTTTATTCGATTTGTTAAAATCATAAAAGGCTTAAAAGATTTACATACATACAAAAAACGGATAATTCATATATTTACAAGCTCAGTACAAGGCTCTTATAAACAGATTCCATACAGTTAGTCAAGTTGGAATCAGCGTAGAAAATACGGTTAGTTAAAGTAATGCATTAGGTGGCACATTATTTATTTTAGTTCTAATAGCCGACACTAGAAAACTGGCCACACAAAATATGATGCGGGTGCTACTCAACAACTGGGGATAGGTTAGTGCGGGCCTGACTTGAATAAAGCCGGCCTCTCTCAGGATTGGTAACAAATATTTTTTCCTTATGGCCGAATAAAACCCGCAAAACATGATAAAATGCATTGTATCTTGTTGGGAAAATTTATCACAGTTACAAGGTGGACCCCCCTTCTGGTTTGGTCCATGATTGGTAGCTACCCAGGGAAAGATGAATCAATTTGAATCTAAATTTGGTCAATAAAAATCTGTGAAAAGGTTTAGTTACGATTTTAAGATATGGCTCGAGTGAGGGGGAAATTGATAGCATATAGTGCAATCTGACTGTAGGTTTCAACAATTCCTGCTCCTCACGAGCCAATCTAGCCCTATCTATACGCCATTGTGTTAACCAATACACTGGGCATTGGTGCACCCTCCAACTGCTGATTCGCCACAGGGCTGACCTCCTGGACCAGGAAAGGGACCTTCTCGACCTGCTGGGCGCCCAGTTTGCGGGGTTTGGTGAGTAATAGTAATTGCTTACTACAAATGTATTGTGTCCTATCCTATAATGTTCTTTTTTTTCCAAACCCCATGCTGCTCATACTAAAAGGTAAGACAAGTTAATGTAACGATGTAACATTACGAATATTGTATGAAAAAATGTGAGTGAGCCAGGTGCTCGGTGCTACCTAATTCTGCTTGTTGCTGTAGTCGTTCGCTTGGGCTGATTATGTAAGAAAATATGCTGACTCCTCCTTCCTCCTGTCATTATAAAATGGTACTTTGGTAGTAGTAGTAATATATTATCAGTGAGTTAGCATTCTCTGTGTCTTTTTTATGTAGCTTGTACAGTTCCAATCAATCTTCTAGTGATGTAGTATGCACAATATGCATCTATGCATTGAAAAGGGAAAGTGACTGAGTTGCCTCACCAAAGGGGTTTAAATTTTTATTTCCAAATGTAGTTTAGGAAATCCAGAATAGGGCTTAGGTAAGGTTTCGGAAATTAGAAATGGGTCAACTGCATAACATAGGCATTATGTTTCAGAAAAGTATAATAATAATGTGTTACTGAATTTGCTTTGCCTGTCAAAATATTTTCTAGGAGATTTTTGTTATCTGCTTTATTTCTTCAGCACCCAAGGATAAGAAGAGGGCATTAGATGGTTGGGCTGAGGAGGGTGCCACCACTAGTGCCATGGCGGGTGAAAGTTCAAACAGCCACCATCAGCGCCGTGGCCGATAGCTCTGCTGACCCCAGTAAGTTTATGTTAATATTATTTATTTATCTTATATTTAACTCTCCCCATTAGATACATCTTTCCTCCTTTCTGGTATACTGTGATTTTGTTTAAAATATTATTTAATATTCTTGTTACTTATCCCTCCCTGCATCATCCTTTTTTCTATATTTCTTGTTTCTGTAGTTGACTTCCTCCTGTGTCTGTACTGATCTGTAGCAGAAGCTTTCTTGTGCTTGGATATGCTATCCCTCTTCCCAAACTGTAAATCCTGTGGACTGGTACTGTAAGACTAACACACTATCTTAGGTAGCCTACTGTAAAGATTGCAGAGTTTGCAGACCCTAGCAAGCTTTTATAGGCTTGTGTGTTGAGAAGGCTTTCTATTTCTCGCTCATGCTCAAATGATGAGAGAGTAGCCATGGTTATTCATGACCCCCCAATGCTGTGTTGTATGTATTATTCAGAAGCCCAGCAGTTTAGATGACAGGGAAGCATGGTAGGAAAGTAGTATGAGCCTGAGGATGGTCACCTTGCATTTGCCAACTAAAACCTTATGTCCTTTATTGACCAATTTATTCTACCCCTTCCTTGTGCTTTAAATGACTCAGAAGTGTCATGTCAGCAAATGAAAGAGAAATTGTGGAAAGATCTAGACAAGAGCTCCTCATCAAAAAACAGCAAGGACTTCTGGAGAACGGTCAGATCCCCATACCTACTAGATAATAACTCGCCCAAGATAGAGGTGGCCATTGACGAGGGAACTTGGATAGCTCATTTCGGAAATATATTCAAAACCTCCGAAATCACAGACCATCGATCAAGTCATAACAACGAGGTACAATATCCAATCCCAATATCTTTTGACATCACGGAAATCTTGGTTGCCTTGGAAAGAAGTAAGACAGGTAAAGCCCCGGGCCCCGATGGCGTCCCGGTCGATCTTTTCAAATGCAATCAAGATCTTTGGGCACCCATCCTCACAAGAGTCTGCACAGCCGCAGTTAGCGAAGGCATTTTAGATTCCTGGACAAGATCAGTTATGGTCCCCATCTTCAAAAAGGGGGACCGCCAGGATCCGAAGTGCTACCGCCCTATTTCGCTTTTGGACTCTCTTGGCAAAGTAGTGGGGAGGGTCATTCTGGAGAGACTCCAACAGTGGAGTGAGGACAATGCCATCATTTCGGATCTTCAATTCGGCTTCAGAGAAGGCCTTGGGACAGTAGAGCAGGCACTCAATCTTAGTCTTATAATGGCTAAATACACGCACGCCAAGAAAACCACGGTCTACATGGTCTACGTAGACCTGTCTGCCACCTTTGACTGTGTTTCACACTCCAAACTATGGGCGGTCCTAAGAGAAATGGGTATGGAGCCCTCCCTGTTGGATCTCTTGAGAGAGCTGTATTCTGGGGCCTCGGCGAGAGTTCGCTTCGGAAAGAGTGGTGAGTTGACGGAGTCGTTTGGGGTGGAGCGGGGAGTTAGGCAGGGCTGTGTCCTGGCCCCCTTTCTCTTCTCACTCTACACAAACGGCCTGGAGGAAGAGATGTTGAGGGGGGCTCAGGACATCCCAAAACTGAAACAGAGACCAATCCCAGCGCTCCTATACGCGGATGACGCTGTCATCCTGGCCCGAACTCCTCGTGAACTCCAGTACTCACTCAACAGATATACCTCATTCATGAGCTCACTGGACCTAAAGGTCAATGTAAAGAAAACTTTTGTCATGATTACGGGGGGGGGGCAAAGAAAGACACAAAAAATATCTTTCTCGACAACCAACCTCTTAAGACGACCACCCAATACCCATATCTTGGGATCATGATAGACCACAAGCTAACATGGAAACCAGCTGTGGATAATAGATGTCATCTCTTTAAGCGCTCGACAGCGGCCTTGCAGTCTTTTTCACGGAAATTGGGAAGGAGGCGTCCAGTAGAACTCCTGAGAATCTACAAAGCTAAGTGCCAGGCTATCGCTCTCTACGGAGCAGGAATTTGGGGCCACACGGAGGTTGGCGCCCTCCAAAAAATTGAAAATAAATTCATTAGATTTCTTCTTGCCACCCCGAAGGGCGCATCAACTTACGCCTCCCACATGGAACTTGGAATTCCCTATCTCCAGGATCTTATCAAAATTCAACCCTTGTTGCTGTGGAGACGTATTTGGGTATCGGACACAAACACACTAACTCAATTGGCCGTGACCGATACAATGTCACTCGACCATTCCTCTAGTTTGAAATGGCTACGTTACATTAGATCCTTCTTCATTGACCTCGGGCTTGAACAATTTTACCTCCTTCAACCAGCGGCGATTGCATCTCTCCCAAAAAAGGAGCTCAAGGAACTTGCTCTGCGACATTTGGAAACATTAAGGCTGTCCGCTGATGCTGCAAAACCATCAGTGATTCAGGCGAATATAGTCCAGCAAACCTTTGGTATTCAACAATATCTTACCTTAGAGACCAAACTATACGAGAGGATGCTGTTGACCAGGCTTAGACTGAACCTTTTTTTCAGACTGGTCGCGTTTCCTACAAATAAGGCCTGGGAACAAAGCTTGCCCCCATGTCCTTGCGATGGGACATCTACTCAATCAAATATCCACGTCTTTATGTTCTGTAAATTTTACCATCCTCACAGAAAACGTTGGATCCTCCCGATATGCAGGAGGTGGGGTCTTAGACAGTGCCGACCGGCCTTTTATCGTCTGCAATCCTTAGAGTCTGAAGAACTCTGTTATTTAGTCCTAAACTTTTTAAAGTGTATCATGAATCATAGAAAAAACCTTTAGTTATACGTATAAGGAAAAACAATGACTTTTAAAAAATTCAAATGTCCTCGTCTTAACGCATGTCTATTGTATTAACAGTATTTTTTATTGCTGAAATTGTTGTCTTTTATGGTTTTCTCTGTGATTAACCGAATAAAGAATTTATTATTATTATTGTGCTTTAAATGACTCAGAAGTGTCATGTCTCTGCTCCTCCATTATGGTTGCCTTCACTACTGTGTTTACTAGGATTCTCAACAAGCAAAATGCCCAATGTTATTTTTTACATGGGAGAGGAAATACTGAACTATAGTCATGTGTTGCTACTTTATTTTGCATATTAAATACATTATGAACACCTGTGATGGGGTCAGCACCAGTGCGCCAGCAGCAGCTGAAGGGGAATCTCTGTCAGCGGCAGGGAATGGCCATAGTAAGTCAAATTGCTTGGTTATTGACAATTGCTAGTATGCCCACTATGGGGTATATTTACAGCAACTGCCTCTAACTTGCTCTAGCGTTAGTTAGCAGCAGTTTTCTTAACGTGGCCTATCGCCGAAAACTATCGCCCTGTTAACGATGTATTTACAATACGTCACTATATATCGATGGAATCAGTAAGCCACAGTGAAAACTGCCACTAACACTATTGTCAAGGTGATACAAATGTTGACGTTAGTGACGGAAAAGTGACAAAAGGCCAACTAGCAGCTAAAAACTTACGTTAGTAGCCCAACGTCACTTTTTTGCCTCTAGAGGCAAAAATAGCCTATAAGTCCACCTCCAATGAAAAAAAAACAAAACACAACAATGGAATGCAGAATGGAGCACCCAGGGCCAAGTGCAGCACAGATCAACAACCCCCCACTTCAAACATCACAACAGCCTGGATGACCAGCCAGAGCGCAAGAGGAAGAGGAAATGCAGATTCAGGGCTGCATTTATGAAAAGAGGTGCATCCTTGGGAAAAACCAGTGATGCGTCACTTTTCATATTGCCCTCCTTGCAATACCGTGGCAGCCAAAACCTTGAAATCACGGACTGTCGCAGGGTCCCAGAGGCCTTGCTGGACCTACATCTGTGACCCGGAGTGGGAGGCCGAGGTTCTGGCCCATGGCGGTAGACATTGAAGCATCGGAAATTGCCCTTACCTGGGGGTGAAGTCTGGCAGGTCGCATGTAGACACATTGCTGCCCTGTGCGAGTAACAGCTGACTCCCCTTGGATTTGTGAATGGTAGAGGTGCTCCTGCGTGTGATTCACACCATGCCCCGAGCAAACCCTGTGCTGTGGCTGACCTACATAACTGAGGGCACCGCAAAAGACTGGTGAGGGACCCGACTAACTGGCTCAAGTCGCTGAGATCGGCAATTGGTGGCCGTGGATGCCAGGGGCACAGAGGCCGGTTCAGGACCAGGCCCCTGGGAATGCAGCTTGATCCGCCGTTACTCACTGGGGAACAATGAATCTGGTTGCCACCTTTAGATTGGAAGAGGCAATCAGGTGGTGCTGCCTTTCCTTGCCCCCTGTTAGTTTGCTTTTGGGTGTACAGGGGACTATCCTTCAGTGGACTTTCTCTTCGAACAGTGCTGCAACATCTGGCTGCTGCTGGTTCCTCTGACCTGGAGGTCAGGTGTCAGAGTCCATCCTCCACTCATAGGCTCCTGCCTTCGCCTCATCCCTGGTGGTCCAATGGTAGTACGTCACTGCCCTGCAGCTTGGCTGCCCTCCTGTCCCTCTTTTTTTGCTGTTCCTGTCTATCTGTCTGCTCTTCTCCATTGCTTTTCTGCTTTTCTTTCTTTTAATCTTTGCTTTGTTTGGCTTTGTTTTTCCTGTGCTTTTTTAGTTCCTTTTTCCCTCTTCCCCTTCCTCATTGCCGCTGAGATCCCCACGTACCCGCCCCCTCTGGTGTCCTTTCCCGCATTTCCCACCACCCAGCTGTCCCCCCCTGGCAGCACTACTTAATGGTGGACGCTGTACGGCCGTGCACTGCGGGCGTGCCACTAGTGCGCTGAAGGCAAGCCTCTCTGTGTAAGTCTGCCCCTTTACCTTGTCCAGCACCAGCACCAGGGACCCTGCCTCTCCGACACTCCAGCGCTACAACGCCGGCACCCTCCCCGCCCACGGCAGTTTGCGAGTCATGACCCCTGGGCTATGACCCCACCCAACTGCAGCTTGATTCAATCCAACACTGGGTGTTCGCTGTACAAAAGGGGTCTGCTTCTGGTAATGTAGCATTAACAAAGGTACTTTCTCTTCCCTCCAAGTGCCTACTCAGTTACTCACCTCCTATTACTGTACTTCTTTATTTGTTTCTAACTTCTTCTGTCCCAGTATACCACAAATTTAAGTCATGCGCCACATGTTATGGGACAAGTGGTTCATATGGCATTCATAATAGATTTACGCCTTTCAAAATTGACATTCATCAAGTTTGAGTTTTAACTACACTGACTGACTAAGCCTTAGCTACATCAGTGAACCTCCACCCAGCCAGTTTTCAATAGCAAAATTATTAGCGTACCTTCCCGACATTACAAATAGTAATCCGGCGGACAAGATATCTGTAACGCTTCTGACGGAGTAACTGTCAAAGCAATCCACGTCGTCCCTTACCTTGCCTTGGCTGAAACCCTCTTGGATGACGTGGATGATTTCGCAGAGACGCAAGGGACCAACTTCCCTAATCACTAATTAAAACTTACTGATTCAGAAGTGTACAGCAAGGTTTAAACTAGGAACTAGGGAGGAGGGCCGGTACTGGACGTTGAAGAGAAGACTTTAGTTCTTGCTGTCGACCTGCGAAGCAACAAGCACCAAAGACTTTAGTATTCAGGTCAGAAAGTTATTACTCCTAACTATCCTATGGCCTTTTTGTTAATACTCTATCTAGTGAGAATACCTAAATCAGCGTGGCGAGCTTTTGAGGTTCCCCTACCTGCGATCAGTAGTTGTTGGCCTTCGTCCAGTATGTCTTTGTTAGATAGAGATGATGAAGTCATCAGACGTCCTCTAGGATTAGTGGTCAGCTGGTGGGATGTCAGCTTGTTTGTCTAGAAGTTGACGCAAAAGAAAGGAAGGTTTACTTTACATTCTTTTAAAGACCCTTTGCAAATCTTCCTATCTACTCCTATAACTTACTTGACATTAACTTCTTGCTTCTTGGTCTTGGGGTTCGTGTCTTTTCAACTAGTACAACAAAAGATAAACATAGACCAAGAGAACACCAAATCCTATATGTCTTTCTTCTATCACCTTGTTTTAAGCAAAAATCTAAAACCACATTGTTAAATCTATTCACAGCTTATCACATAAATGAACTGACAAATGTTCTTCCAAAAACTAAGATGCATATAAATGTCCCAAGTCTCTTTCTTTGCATATTCTTCTGCAAATAAAAGTTCCAAAATTTCTGTTGACCTTTCTTGCGAAGGGCGCCTTAAATCAAGTAAAGTACTTAGCTTTCCAATCTAGTCTTTCAGGATACTTGTTCCAGGAAATGAGAAGAACCGCCGTGAAGTCCTGCCAGGATCGAATTCTCCTTCAGGTAAGTCCCTCCAGCAGACGCGACCTTCTCCAAAAGAAATCTGAAGGCAAAGCGCCTTCTAGAAGGCTGGGTGCGGTTTAAATACAGGACCGCACCCAGCCGCTCCCAGTTACGCACTCAGAACGTGCGCGAAGACGTTGCCTGCAATCTCCTTTGGACGCGCACCAAAAAGGAGCGTGCAGGGATGCGGGGAAAGGAACCATGAGACCTTCACTGGGGCATTGTCTTTACCGAGCCATACGCGAAGGTCAAAACTCAGATATACTGCGCTCTCAAACCCTAAAACCCACGCAAGGCACTACAAAGAATACATAAGTGAAAAGGTATAAGTCAAAGCAAGTTGAATATAAACCTATATGGTGAAAGGCATGTATCACAAAGGTATTAACACACCCAATCACACTGACTTTGATGCGTACGGGGAGCACGGGACAGGGGTGGGTTTTAATAAGGGAAAACTCTGCACATGTCTTCAGAATATGTGTATTACGTTATGGGTATGCAGAACCATGACAGTACTCCCTCCTCAAGATCCCCCCAAGAACAGTGGAAATGGGCCTAGGTTTCTCAGGATGCCGTAAATGGAAGAATCGGACCAATCTAGGAGAGTTTTTTAGATGTTCTAAAGGTTCCCATGATCTTTCCTCTGGGCCATAACCTTTCCAATCAATGAGGTAAAAAAGTTTTCCTCTAACTCTTTTGGAATCTAAGATTGTTTTAACCTCAAACTCAGGGTGATCTTCAATCATGATGGAAGGCGGAGATTTAGAAATACGAGTCTGGGGATGGAATGGTTTAACCAGAGAGACATGAAAAACCGGGTGCATCAAGTACTTGTGAGGAAGAATCAGTTTTACGCAAACCGGGTTAATTACCTTCTCAATAGGAAAGGGGCCAATAAACTTTGGATTGAATTTCCTGTTTCCCTTTAGTTTCAAATTCTTTGTACTCAACCACACTTTATCACCAATTTTATACTGAGGTTGTTCAGATCGATGTTTATCCTTGGCTTCTTTTTGAGATTCCTTTGCTTTAGCCAAGTTGAATTTAGCTTCTTCCTGGATGGTGAATACCTTGGATACATAGTCAGA
The DNA here is from genome assembly GCF_964261635.1 of Lissotriton helveticus. NCBI lineage: Eukaryota > Metazoa > Chordata > Amphibia > Caudata > Salamandridae > Lissotriton > Lissotriton helveticus. The sequence goes on along the minus strand of NC_136059.1, from coordinate 178,805,155 downwards.
AATTGCAGGTACGGAATCATAGTTATTAGAACTTTCGGGAATACTTTTTGGATGAAATCCAAAATTACAAAAGAACGGAGACATTTTGATAGATGAATGTTCAGAGTTATTATAGGCGAACTCTAAGGGGCTTAAAAGATCAGACCATTCTTCAGGAACATTAGGCAACATACAACGGAGATATTGTTCGATAGTTTGATTAGTTCGTTCAGTTAAACCATCTGTTTGGGGATGATAACTAGAAGATAAACGAACATCCATATGTAACAATGAACCCAGCTTTTGCCAAACCTTTGAAATAAATTGGGAACCCCTGTCTGAAATAACTACTGAAGGAATACCGTGTAATCTTATCACATGTGACATGATTAAATGAGCAAGTTCCAAGGCAGTGGGAAGCTTTTTTAAAGGAATAAAATGGGCCATTCGCGTGAACTGATCTACAACTGTTAGAATTGTATTAAATCCCTTCTTGGTTTCAGGTAGTTCGACTATAAAATCTATCGAAATTGTATGCCAGGGTTGAGGTGGAATAGGCAGAGGCATTAACAACCCACTAGGAGGTTGATGAGAAGTCTTGTGTTGAATGTAAATACTGCAAGTTTCTACAAATAGCTGAATGTCTTTGACCATTAAAGGCCACCAAAAAGTTTGTTTAATAAGTTCCATAGTTTTCAAAATGCTTGGGTGAGCGGATAACATAGTGTTGTGGTGAAGATGGATTATGGATTTTTGAATCTTTTCATTAGGAACGAAAATCAAATCATGTACCATCATCAAATTATCTTTCTCATATAGATAAGGATGATCTTTTTTCCACATCTCAATATCCTTTTCTTTCAAAGCCTCCTTGATGTCATTGACAATATCACTCATGGATATACTTCCCTGAAAACAAGAAGTTGGGATTACAGGATGGACAATTTCAGGTAGTTCTGGGCCTTTGTCTCCAATTCTAGACAAAGCATCCGCTTTCAAGTTCTCTTTCCCTGGACGATAAGTTATTACAAAATTGTAGTCATTGAAGAACATAGACCAACGTAACTGTCTAGCAGTCAGAGCCTTTACAGATCTTAGAGCTTGAAGGTTTCTGTGGTCCGTATAAATAGTTACTGGATGACGAGCCCCTAACAGGTAGTGGCGCCATTCTTCAAACACAGCCTTTATTGCCAATAACTCCTTATCGGCGATTGCATAATTCTGTTCAGCTTCTGATAACTTTCTAGAAAAGTAAGCTATCGGGTGCATTTGGCCGGTATCAGAATTTCGTTGTGAAAGAATTCCTCCCAATGCATATTGAGATGCGTCTGATTCTACAATAAACGCTTGGTTGGGGTCTGGATGACATAAGATTGGGGCCATGGTAAACCTCTTCTTTAGGATTTGAAAGGCTTCATCAGCATCTGAGGTCCATAAAAATTTTACTCCTTTTCTCAACAACTTGGTAATGGGTGTAATAATTTGAGAAAAGTTCTGAATATATCTACGGTAAAAGTTTGCAAAGCCTAGGAAACTTTGAATTTGTTTCACAGAAGTGGGGCTTGGCCAAGTTGTTACTGCTTCTACCTTTTTTGGGTCCATTTCAATTCCTTCTGGACTAATAATGTAACCCAGAAAGTCCACCTTGGAAACATGAAATAGACTTTTTTCCAACTTCACATAAAGTGAGTTCGAGAGCAGTTTTTGAAGAATGGCGCGGACCTGTTGTACATGTTCTTTCTCTGAATCTGAATAGATGAGAATATCATCTATGTAGACTACGCAACAGATGTCAATAAATTCATGTAAAACTTCGTTTATAAAAAACTGGAAGGCGGCAGGAGCGTTACACAGACCAAAAGGCATAACTTGGTATTCAAAGAGACCAAACTTAGTGCGGAAGGCCGTCTTCCATTCGTCTCCTTTTCTTACTCTAACTAAATGGTAAGCTCCTCGCAAGTCCAGTTTAGTATAAATCTTAGCCTTCTTTATTTGGTCCAAAAGTGTTGGAATCAAAGGTAAGGGGTACCTGTTCTTAATTGTGACATTGTTTATTGCCCTATAATCAATGCACGCGCGCAATTCCCCTCCTTTCTTTGGAATAAAAAAAAGAGCTGAAGAAACTGGAGATTTTGAGTGTCTAATGAAGCCGTTTGCAAGGTACTCATCTAGGTATTCTCTCAGATGAGTGTTTTCAGCTTCAGTAAGAGCGTAAATGCGACTGCAGGGCAAGGTTGCTCCAGGCATTAGATCAATTCTACAGTCAAAATCTCTATGTGGAGGAAGAGTATTGGCTCTTTTCTTGTCAAACACATCAGATAAGTTGTTATATTCCGATGGAACCCTATCCAAAAGCAGTACATTGGGGGATTCTATTCCAAAATCAAAACCTTGAACCACATCCTTAGATCTATCAATGAGGAAGCACTGTTCAGTACAAGTGGATGACTTAAAAGTAATTAACTTGGTTACCCAATCTATGATTGGGTTATGTTTTATTAACCAAGGTATGCCCAGAATCATCTTAAATTGAGGAGCATCAATTATGTCAAATTGTATCCTTTCTCGATGTATAGGAGAACAATCCATTTCTAAAGGTTCGGTCTGTCTATTTACAAGCCCTGAAGTCAACTCTTTGCCATCAACTGCTCTGACAGTTTCTGGGTGATCCTTAAACACAGACTTAAAACCTAACTGTAGAAAGAATTGGGAATCTATAAAATTTCCTGTAGCCCCGGGATCTATAATGGCTTCAACTTTCCTTGTGTGAGATTCAGGAAGCAGACCTCGGAGTTCAACTAGGATAGAAAAGTGTCTAAAACCAATGGGAGGAAGAGTTGAGGCCAAACTAGAAAAACTACCCGATAAACTGACCTCTCCTTTTACCGAGTTTTCTAGTTTTCCGACTTTTCCTGTATGATGGCTAAATCAGAAGATTTGGTCTTAAACTTATTTGGTCGTGTGGGGCATTCCTTTACAAAGTGTCCTGACTTTCCACAATATAGGCACTGATTTAATCGTCGCCTCTTTTCCTTCTCCTCCTTTGATAAAGGACCACGGATTGAACCTATTTGCATGGGTTCAACCGAATCAGGTTTTGAACCGGTTTCTCGATTAGAAGCAGACCTTTCCTTAAAGAAAACTACCTTATGCTCTGACTTCCCTCTTTCTCCTTTTCTCTCTGAAATGAGATGATTAAGCTTAACCACTAAGTCGATGAAAGCACTTATGTCTTCTGGAGGCTCTAGAATCTGAGTTATCATGTCCTTTAATTCCTCCCTTAAACCTCTGTAGAAGATAGAGACTCTTTTGTCGTACGGCCAATCAGCCTCCAAAACCAAACGGTTAAAGGTAGATATATAATGCAACAGATCAGAAGATCCTTGCTTTAAACCTAAAAGCTCATTGTCCGCCGACTGAACAAAAAGATGTTTTGCAAACATCTTCTTTAAAGCCCTCTCAAAATCTTTAAAGTTATACAAAATTCGATCATCATTTTCCACTAAAGGAACTGACCAAAGAGCTGCATCTCCACCCATATAGGATAACATAAATGCTACTCTGGAGGAAGCATCTGGAAAAGCTGTAGTCTTAGCTATAAAATGTAAGTGGCATTGTTGTAAAAACACCGAGAATTTATTACAATCCCCATAAAACCTCTCAGGAGGGGCTAAGGGGGTGGGGAACGGAGTTACCACTTGGATTTGTGTCGTGGAATCTGAACTGGAAGATGAACTCTGAAAAGTGGTTGGTTTCAAGACTGACTTCTGCTGAATCGAGTCTTGGAGAGAGGACAAATCCCTACGTAAAGCTGCGTTATCCTGTCCTATTGCTTCTAAAACTACGGCCAAATCCTGCATATTAACTTGATCCATTGCGTCCGGGCGAAATTATCTACGTGGGCTTTGCCTTCTGTCAAAGCAATCCACGTCGTCCCTTACCTTGCCTTGGCTGAAGTCCTCTTGGATGACGTGGATGATTTCGCAGAGACGCAAGGGACCAACTTCCCTAATCACTAATTAAAACTTACTGATTCAGAAGTGTACAGCAAGGTTTAAACTAGGAACTAGGGAGGAGGGCCGGTACTGGACGTTGAAGAGAAGACTTTAGTTCTTGCTGTCGACCTGCGAAGCAACAAGCACCAAAGACTTTAGTATTCAGGTCAGAAAGTTATTACTCCTAACTATCCTATGGCCTTTTTGTTAATACTCTATCTAGTGAGAATACCTAAATCAGCGTGGCGAGCTTTTGAGGTTCCCCTACCTGCGATCAGTAGTTGTTGGCCTTCGTCCAGTATGTCTTTGTTAGATAGAGATGATGAAGTCATCAGACGTCCTCTAGGATTAGTGGTCAGCTGGTGGGATGTCAGCTTGTTTGTCTAGAAGTTGACGAAAAAGAAAGGAAGGATTACTTTACATTCTTTTAAAGACCCTTTGCAAATCTTCCTATCTACTCCTATAACTTACTTGACATTAACTTCTTGCTTCTTGGTCTTGGGGTTCGTGTCTTTTCAACTAGTACAACAAAAGATAAACATAGACCAAGAGAACACCAAATCCTATATGTCTTTCTTCTATCACCTTGCTTTAAGCAAAAATCTAAAACCACATTGTTAAATCTATTCACAGCTTATCACATAAATGAACTGACAAATGTTCTTCCAAAAACTAAGATGCATATAAATGTCCCAAGTCTCTTTCTTTGCATATTCTTCTGCAAATAAAAGTTCCAAAATTTCTGTTGACCTTTCTTGCGAAGGGCGCCTTAAATCAAGTAAAGTACTTAGCTTTCCAATCTAGTCTTTCAGGATACTTGTTCCAGGAAATGAGAAGAACCGCGGTGAAGTCCTGCCAGGATCGAATTCTCCTTCAGGTAAGTCCCTCCAGCAGACGCGACCTTCTCCAAAAGAAATCTGAAGGCAAAGCGCCTTCTAGAAGGCTGGGTGCGGTTTAAATACAGGACCGCACCCAGCCGCTCCCAGTTACGCACTCAGAACGTGCGCGAAGACGTTGCCTGCAATCTCCTTTGGACGCGCACCAAAAAGGAGCGTGCAGGGATGCGGGGAAAGGAACCATGAGACCTTCACTGGGGCATTGTCTTTACCGAGCCATACGCGAAGGTCAAAACTCAGATATACTGCGCTCTCAAACCCTAAAACCCACGCAAGGCACTACAAAGAATACATAAGTGAAAAGGTATAAGTTAAAGCAAGTTGAATATAACCTATATGGTGAAAGGCATGTATCACAAAGGTATTAACACACCCAATCACACTGACTTTGATGCGTGCGGGGAGCACGGGACAGGGGTGGGTTTTAATAAGGGAAAACTCTGCACATGTCTTCGGAATATGTGTATTACGTTATGGGTATGCAGAACCATGACAGTAACCTCTCCACCAAACTTTAGAAAAATAGATAAACAATTAAGTTAGCTCATCTACAGTACAAGTTAGTTATGTACTGAGTAAAGTAGTTCACTTTGCCCCATAGTTGTCTTACCTGAATAGATGGAGGGATGGCTGGTGTCTACTCCCTCTGCCAATCTTCCAACACTTGGAGGGTTTCCCAATATATATTCTTTATGGTAGTGGTAGTCTGCTAACAGTGAAGGCATCACATGAGGTCCCACTCCCACCTAGGTGATCTCCAACTGCAGGATTAATTTAAAGGATCACAGCCAACTACATTCAAAGAGTTAGTAGGTTATACATCTACATTTAAATTTCAGCTTTAGAAAGACTGATGACAGACTATTACCACCATGACTCATGGGATTTGAAAACCATAGTTATGAAATCCTCAAGTCAGGAAAAATGTACTCAAAGTCTGTAGTCTGTAGTCGACAAGGTTCAGCATTTTATTTACGCATAAATAGGGTTGAAAATGTTGACGTTGAGGAATGACGTTTTTGGTTGGGTAAGTGGGGTTGGATTAGGCTATTGCTCAGGTTGTAGACCACTCCTGCCGTGAGGTAGTGTCGCATTTAACCACATTTGCCTCGCCAAGTGTGGGATTTATTTGGTGTATATTGAGACACACCTGCAAAAACAAAACAAACTGCCTGGAGGAAGATGATTAGGGATTTGATGAATGGATGGGAAAGGGGATTTGGGGAAAGATGTGCCAAAGACAAACACAACACAAGAAGAATACTCATGAGGGTGATAAGCAGAAAATCAGCAATATGTTGTAGAAGAAAATAAGGGAATGAATCTGACACAGTGCAGTAAAATGCATTAGCAAACAGTCCTCCCCAGGGACCCATATTATCAGATATCTAAATCTACTGTCTTCGAGATTTGAGGAAATCAAATCATGGAGGACTGAATCGATCCCACCCAGTTCTAAAAATATTATTGTTAAAAGAAAAATGATACTGTCCATCACTCTTGGATGTCTGTCTGGACCTGTCCGGTAGGTAAGCAAGTGTGTTGAACTCTGCTTCCACCTTTCATTCATGCAGGAGTGAGACAAGTAGGCCTGCATATTGTAAAACAGAAACCTCATTGTAGAGTCAATGAGAAGGACAGAAGTCTCAGAGGCAAAGGAAAAAACAAGATGTCTCAGAGTTTCACTTTTGTCACCAGTGCAACACATACACTCAGGAGCATTTCCCAAAACAATGCACCTACCGCCTGCCCACATAGCTAGTACTAGGCTTCAGGGTCATGGTCTCCCTTTTGAGGTTAATAACTTCCTTCTTTTAGCTGTTGATAAGGTAGTCCCAACCTTTGTCCTTCCATCCTCCTCCTGATCTCTGCCCCAGTCCCGACCTGAGCAAGATAGACGTGTAGTGCACTGCTGTTGAAGAACAACTAGAGAAACGTAATTGCAGTATTTTTTCTAGGCTTGTGTTTGGAACCAGCAAGTAAATCTCACTAGGTGTGAAAAGGTCAATTAGCTGCAGGAAACCTGATCAGGCAACAAACATTGCAAATGATCTAAATCAAGTATACAAATCAGTTGAACACCCTCCCTCATGGTCTGCCACCACATGAATCATCAATCATCACTCACAATAACTCAATAATATATCACTCATTGGTGCAATAATTACTTGTTCCAAGAACAGTGGTAGATATACTGCTGTATCTCCTCTTTGATGCACGCAGCACATTGGAATTTTACAGTCTTGGAAGTCAAATGATCTTCTCGGGACATCCCTTCTAGGTGAAGCAGCACATTGGAATTTTACAGTCTTGGAAGTCAAATGATCTCCTGGGGACATCCCTTGTAGTTGATGAAAAAAGAAGGATAGAAGTGAACCGTGCAGGTACAATTCCCTAAGTAAAATTGGCCAAACACCTTCAGGAAAAATGATCACCCATAAATAGTTGTACACCCTCTCTCGTTGTCTGCCACTACATAAATATCATCAATCATCATTCACAACCACTCACTACTTCTTGCAATAGTTGTAGTTACCTCTTTCATTCCAAGAATAGGTAGGTTTGGTAGTAGGTACACAATTGTATGTTTGTCGCTGGTAGCACATTGGAATTGGGTGTTGGTACTCTTGTAAATCAATGATCCTCTGAGGCAGTCCTGCTAAGTGATGCAAAAAAGGAAATGCATGCGAGGGAGGCAAGCATTGTCTCCAATTTCATGAAGGGACTGTGGAGGCTTCTTCACTGCAAACTGGCCCAACTGTAATGTAACCATATATCCAACAGCAAAATAGTGTGGCAGCATACATCTGGCACAAATAAAATGTTCCTCTGGATACTTTTATTTTTTTTAAAGAATCAAGCTCAATGAGAAAGAATTAAAATGTTCTAGGGTGGCACTGGCATAATCAGTCCAGGAAGTAGAATTTGTCCTCATTCTCAGGTGGTTCACCCAGAGGTTAGTTAGCTAACACACTTCATTCTGGATAATCCTCCTCCTCCTATTGTGCTGTTTCAGGAATGGTGTAATTGTGTGGAGTGAAATGTTGGTTCATTCTGATCATGGTCAATCTCTCAACGTTTGAGGTTAGGTACTAGTCCGTCTCACTGTAACAACTGTACCAGCTGCATTGAACACAAACTCTTTAGACAAACTGGCTACAGAACAAGCCAAATACTTTATTGCCAGCTCGCAGAGCTCTGGCCATTGGTGCAACATCCCATACCAATACGTAAGCCCGAATGAGGTCGCACACTGCTCGTCCCATCAGCGTGTGACACCGATGTGGTCGGTATCAGCGGGTGCGCTTCTACCCGAGTTTAAAGTCTTGAGGGTGTTCACTGGTGTGCTTGCCATCCCTGGACACGTGTTTTGCGTTCATTAACGCTCATCAGCAGTGATTAGGTGTGTGCACGGGGTTGCTGCGTGGGCTGCCGAAAATATTCTTAGGTCCAGATACCTCTTAAGGCGCGCAGGTGCGTTGTCTCGAGGTCGTCACCTCCACCGGACATCCCATACCAATACATCAATGGGTTTTGATCCACATAAACCTCTTTTGGATCCTCCAGATACTCCTGGAACATCCTCTGAATGGTCATTGGTCCTGTCACTGGCTTGACCTATTTTGCTATCACCTTTGCACTGGACTTAGGGCTTGTCATCTGATACCAATCCAATGCAAATGTTGGGTCGGACCCTTCTGTTGCTGTTGTTGTAGGTTTTTGGTTGCTTATGTTGGCTACTGTGAGACAAGACTGCCCTTTGTGTAAATTAAAGGTGGCACACCAGAACTGCAGAGTGGGACTCTAAGTTCAGACTGCCTTATTCAAGTACTCTAGCTTGCTCAGCAGTCCACATCTTGTATTTTGAAACATCCCCTTACAAAAAAACTAATGAAAATGCGCAGATTTGTTTTGTGGCTTGGATCAAATAGTGTGACACAGATGTACTCTTTGGACAAGATTATGCAATTTCTTAGCCTTGCATTACAAGCCAAACGAAAGAACACGCTCTCAATCGAGGCATGCGTTTCTGTGTTTTTGTGCAAACCTGCGAGTGCGAACCTTTCAGAACCCTTCTTTAGCTGGTCTTGCAGCAGATGCAAAAGTGGGATTCCTTGGCCCATCGTATTGTCCACCTTGCTAACTTGTTAGAACCTCAAAAGGGTGTAGCATCTTTGTCAGGCATTTGACTAGGCCCCGTTTCTCCGCAGCCATGGTAAAAGCTTTCCCAATTACATATCCTCCTCTTTGAATGGCATAGTCATTGATCTGTTTGAACTGCTCAAACAGACGGTGCAACGTATAAACGGATGAGTTTAAACGTCTTGGCACCTCTTGTAGCTGGGCTTTAACTGATACTCTATTAATACTGAATAATCCGCAACTGCTTCTCAACCTTAAAAGAATGGATACAATGAGTGCAGATACTTCTGTAGGTGGTCAGTATGCTGCTAACTATGTCTTCTTTTTCAAGAAAGTCTTGCAGCATAAGGTTGATGCAATGGGCCAAATATCGGACCATGAAATAGCCACCGTCTGCCATGGCCTTGACCATGTTACTGCCCTTGTGCATGGCAACAGATCTAATTCGGAGACCCCTGGGCCGCAGCCATTCAGGCACCTTGCTGTTAAATTCATCCAAGATGTTTGCAGCTGAATGTGATTTTTAGGCCCGGGCGGTAAGCACCCCTTCACTCGCAGAGTTTGCGGAATTCAGGCAGAGAGCGGTGTTGCTGAATTCAGCATTACAGGTATGAAGTGGAGTTTCTTTTTCCATTTGCGTGCTCAAATACTGTTTTGGCACTCACTCGCCAGTGCCATGATATTCTCGGGCCGCTAGACAAATTCTCCACGGCACCAATGTAGTGCTGATCGCGGTTGAGAATGCACCACTCGAGTAGCTTCTGTGCTCGAGAAACTGCTAAAGAAATTGCTGAGTGGGTTTTCTTCTCCAAGTTGAAGCTTTTCTTTTTTTTGTGCGAGAAGCCTTTTTTTAAACCTTTTTCTTCCAACTGGAAGGAAGGGCCCAGAGACTCCAACTTCTTGTTCTTTTACAGCAGGCTCCTCCCATCACTTTTTCCATCTCCTTATAACTTTTCATTTGGATTTACAGCTGGAAGGATCACTCTCCTTGTCTGCTGCATATACACTATTGCATTTAAGGACTTTCCATTTGGAATTTTAATAGTACGTTCGAAGACGCTTGTATAAGGGTGTTGCTTGTTGAGGGTGTTGTCTTTGTTCTCTATGCCATGTAGCTGGGGGGCATTTTGTGCATCCAGCCAGTGTGTCTTCGTCACAGGCTTTGATGCATTCTTTGTTCTCCATTCCTACGTGCTTGCTGTTGTTGTTTGGCTATGTGGCTGGCAGCTATTTTGTGCATCCAGCGCGTGTGCCTTTGCCTCTGGCATGCATATGCTCTTTGTTCCCCATGCCTCCTTGCATTCTGTTGTTGTTTGCCCACGTGTCACTGGATGGCAGCCATTTTTTGAATCAATCCCTAGGCTAACACGGATGGATGTGATATCAGTTCAACAATATGCTTGCTTGATCAGCAATATAGTATGTATATTAAGAATATGATTTTGATGACCAGTGCTTATATATTACATGCATTTTTTTGAATTTTGTACCCCCTTGCCTTACAGTAGGTTTCCTCTCACCCTCCCATACAAACATCGGCAATTATCAATTATTTTTTTATGTTAATTTTTAATTTTACTTTTTATCTTTTACATTTTTTCTTTTCTTTACGTTTTTTGTAATATATGCACAACTGCATTCAGTTTTTTAGGTATAATCCTATTTCCTACTGGACACCCATGCCAAGGTGCACTATAGACACATAAGCATCATTCATTTTTTTAATGATTATTCAAATTCTCCGTCGACCACATTGCCTGCCATAGGGGCACACTACCCTCCATTTTTCAAACAATTAATATTTCATTTAGCGCTATTAGAGTGCCATAGGTGTCCCTTTAGAATATATGGGCATAATGGAAACAGCTTTATCTGCATATTGTGTGTTATCTTGATAGGGAATTACATTTTATGGTATGGTGGTGTTGTTTGACTTTAAAGTGTTTTTTTCTTAAGTAACCAACCACACTAATTGCCTTTGTCTGTACTAAAACTGCAAAAATACCACGTTTCATGTTTTTCTTGCTTGTTTCCATTTAGGTGTAGAAGAGAAGTAACAACACCACCCTCAGTACTGTCAAACAGAAGGCCTGTTCAGTGGCATCACACTCTTTCAATCTCTTCCGCTTGTGCAGCTTAATACCACTGCCAACTCAGAGTTATAAGATGGCCCCAAAGAAAGTTGCTGCCAAGAAAGTGGTCAGTGAAAAGAAGCTGCCTATCACCAGTGGCGTCAGCCAAAATCTTCTTTAGACTATGTCGTGCGCCTGCCCCACTGGCCTCCAGGGAGCAAGCTGGGAGCAGTACTCCTGCATCAACAGCACCACCCCTACCTATGCTCCATGTCTGTCAATGAGGCAGTTAATGCATTCATGGCAATGCCGACAATGCTGATTTTGATTTGTTCCTTTCGCAAAGTAGTACCCTGTCTTTTTAGGATACAGAGGAAAATGGACAGCAGACAAAGCCAGCATTAGTGCATCTGCCTGATGAGCAGGAACCTACTCATTTAGAAGGATTTTCTCCAAGACATACTGCAAGGAAAAGGAGGAGCACTACTCCACCATCTTCTTCAACCACCATTTCTGATGGTGATGATAAAAATGTGGCATGGACCCCGCCAACGATGGGGAGACAGCAGAAGAGGCAAGAGAAAAGAAAAGTTCCTGAAATTCTTAGAATTATGGAAGAAGATGATGAGGAGGATGAGTTAGTCATTGTGGAAGGTGACACAGAGGAGTACGACATTGCTATTCAACTTGCTCTGATGGATGTGGCATAAATAGCACCGTCAGCTCCCATATTCTCAAAGCCCCCCCTGAGAACTGCACTAAGCACTACCTCAGTAGATATATGCACTGCAGAGAGGCAATCGATGACACGCCCACCTACCTCCATTTTTTTGTACAGGATTTAGCAGCGGCTCAGTAAAACAAGCATTGGCATAGCCAACAGGTCTCACCTTTGGTACCTTATTAGTGTTTAGCCAGAGCTATTGGCATTGCCAATGTCTTTAAACTATGTCATAGAGCAGCATGGCTGCTGTGCAGCATGTTGAAAAGTAATAATAAAAGAGTGTCATAAGCATTTTTGTTACCTTATGTATAACCAAGAAGACATCATGTACAATTGAATGACCTTAATAAAAAAAGAATTAATTTAAAAAATGTCTTCTAGTTTTTATTGTCTTTGCAATGCTGGAGATTTCTTCCTGTCTGTTCTAATGCTGGTTTGGCATAGCTTTTTTTGTTATAGGGGAGGTCATAAACAATATGAGGGTGGATGTTGGAAAATAGTACCTGTTAAAGAAAGAAAGCAGTATTTCTAGTGTTGTTGCATTCTGTACAACTCAATATTTTCAGCAACATGTTCCTCAATTCTCTTGAATGTAGTGTAAATCAATGTACAGGATCTGTTACATAACACAGTGAGGGTTAAAAGGTGTAGGAGCCAGATGGCCTTGATCGCTCACTGTGCTATATTAGAAGGATTCCAATTTAAGAACTGCAAGTAAGAAAATGATCTTTGTGCTAAAAGCAGTAGCTCACTTATCTAACATAAAATGATCTTACATGATGTGCTTTGCAGGAGACATATTAACTCTTAATGCTACTTTGATTTAAAACGGACTAGATAAAACGCAGATCGCTCCAGCAAATGAGTTAACCTCCATAATTATATTACCATTCCTATTATTCCCTGAGACTTACTGGGCACACAAAGCTCTCTGCAGCAGGTGCCTTAACCCAATATGATATTTTAAAATGCAGATTTTGCAACCAATTAGGCAGAACAAGAATAGATTTACTGCCACGGTTTTCCTTGTTGGCAATTTACAAGCCCCTTACGCCGCCGGTGCGCCAATTTTAAGATGGGGAAAAGTCCCATACTTCTGGCACAAGGGGCTTGTAAATAAACCCCTAAGTGTAAAAATTAAGGCCTAGATTTTGCTTGGGGATTGTGTCACTTTTTTGGCACAACCCTGATTTAAAATATTATAATGCACTCAAATATACTTATGCAAGCCCTGCTAAACATATATGCGAGATCTTAAGATCTGATGTCACTTTTTATGATGTCACTTCTTGAGAGGTCCTGGGTTGTGATGCCATTTCCTGTAATCCATGTGCAATGTCACGCGCAGTGATGTCACAGGCGGTGATGTCAAGCGCCATGATCTAATGTGCATACTGCTAGACGTGGTTAGCCCCCCTCCCCCCATTGCAAAGAGTGGCAGTCTGAAAACACTACCCAACAGCACCCGAGGAGTGGAAGTGGTAACGTTCGATCTAACAGTCCCTGAATTTTTACTGGATCAGAACTGCATAGTAACAGAGGTAAAACATAAACAAGAATACTAAAAGACAGCAGTGCCAGATCTAAAACAGAAATGGAACTGCTTAAATAATTTAGCAGGCCAAATGCTCGTTGCAGGTATTTCTGTGCACCTACAGCTACAAGTGATGGTAGGATGAATCAACGTGTCACCATTGTCAGCAGTTTAATTAACAATGAGTGGCCATCCAGTGAATGGCATCACAACACCATTCAAACCCCCAGCAGACATCAAACTAAGCAACATGTTAGAATGCTCACAAGTGGTGACTGTCATAAATGTAAGACTGGGTAAAGAGATCTGTTTTTTCCCTAAATGGCCCCTGTAACACCCTCTATTCAAGAGCCTAGAGATACCTCCGTTCGTTATATGAACTATATAAAGGAGCTGTGTTTTTGGAAGTAATACGAAAGAGTCTGTTTTGCTTTTGTTGCGCCTACATTCTGGTAGTGGCTCGACTCTGTTCTGTGGTTCTTCTTATTTTGACATACAAAAGTTGGCACAGAACCTTGGGGCATAATATCAAGGGGGTTTATCTCCGCTTTTTTGGCTTTAAAAGCCAAGAAAGCGGAGATAAAATGATCTCCCTATTACCTAGCTGTCGCTAACACCAGTTAGCGACAGCTAGTGGGAGATAGCGACCATCTTGGGCCCCGCTTTGCATGTCAGTGATATTTATCACTAATGACATGCAAAGTGGGCGTGCCAAGATGTTAGCAACTGGAAACAGTCGCTAACATCGCTATCTCCTATTACCAACTTTTGGAGCTATTCGCGCTAAGCGTGAATATCTCCAAAAGCTAACACCTGCCCCTGAGCAGTTCTTAGCCATGTTATCCAATGGTAGGTGGATAACATGGCTAAGAGCATTAGCTCGGTAATGCATGAATATCGCTGACTTTTCAGCGATATTCATGCATTTCGGCCGATTTTTATCGCTTAGGAGATATACCTTGATAATAGCAAGGTTCCTAAGCGATAAAAATAGCCGCAGCTCGGCGATAAAAATATCGCCGCTAAACCAACATAGAGATACTTATCGCTAGTTGTTGGTAATATGCCCCCTTGTCCGTTCCTGTCATGAATGAACAACGTGAAACATTTCCAAAATAATAGCCATGCAATGGCATATGGCTTCTGTTACGCACATTTCCATTTTGAATCCACGTATTGTGTACCATTTGCAAGGATGCTTCGTCTTACACCTCAGCACACCTCATGTGAAATACACCAGCAGGCTGTGCACTCATTCAGTTCCTCCATACCTACTGTGGCCTATAGCAGACAGGGCAGCTTCAGCCTATACCAGCTCTTTATCCAACACACACATATGCTGGGATTAGAGGGTCGAACCTATGAAGAGCACCCATTGCAGGTGCATGAATGCTAGAATAAAACATGAAGTTGATTATTCAAATGTGAAAAGTGATTCAAGGTTTGATGTATGAAGTGTGAAACCTCTTGGCAGCTCTAAGGCTCCTGCTAAAATTAATATTTTAGAGGGCAGCAACTGGAACTCGGTTAAAAGGGGAACCCTGTTAGTTAAGATTGGCAGGAGATAGGACAACAAAGTGCTGTCCGACACTTCACACCTCTCAGTCCCTGAGGCCCCAGGGGGACCCTGAGGTTGGAGGGACCAACACGGACCACAGGGGCAGCAGAAGGGTGAGGGGAGGAGGACTAAGGCTGAAAAAGGGGATTCAAAAGCTAACTGGGTGCATGTAGCACTGGGAGGTCACAGGAGTGACAAGCTGCAGTGAAGGTGGAGGGAGGTGGTTAAAGGGGCAACTGAGGCTGTATGGAGGCAGGAAGCTCAGACCCTGGTGCTACAGCGGTTAAAAGAGCCACAGGGCTGCTTTGGAATCAGAGCACCACTGAAGATTTTTGAGAGGAAGTATAGACAGTGGTGGGAGTGGTCAGAGGATGAAAGACGAGGCAGATACTGACCGGAACAAAGTCCATGTGTGTTCAACTCTGTCCCGTGTGTCTGGAGCCAGGGCCGGACTGGCCATAGCGGGCACCGGGCAATCCCCCGGTGCGCCACATGGGTGGGGGCCATTTTTGGGCCCCTTGGGGCCGTTTTTGTTACAGGGACATTTTTGCAGCATAGCTGCAAAATCGGCCGAAAACCGGCCCCGGCAAAGAGTTTGGCGGCACCTCCAAACCCCCCCCCCGAGCGAGTGGGGAGGGGGGGCCGGCCGAGCACTTTGCCAAGGCTGGTTGTGGTTCCCAGTCCGGCCCTGTCTGGAGCACTTGAACAGAAAACATAGTCATGGACATAGAAAGGGGCTTTTTTGTGAGCAGATTGGTCAAGTGATATACAGCTCACAGAAATGGGGGCCATCTTGGGAAAAAAAAGTATTTTCAAATTAGTCCAACTCACGTTACGAGATTAACGCTTGATGTCAGATTTTAAACACAATATAAAAAAACAAAAAAATATTTTCGGTTTTAGTGGAAACATGTTTTCCAAATCAGTATTTCTTCAAAAATCTAAATTACTTGATTCAGTTTCATCCCGTCTACCACAATCAACATAAAACAAAGACATCCAGGTTTCCAGAAGCATTCACGTTAAAAGCACACTATTATTACTATTGAAGCTGCCAGTTTTATCACTGATATTACTAACCCGGCAGCATGAGGCTAGTCTTGCTTCTGTTGAAATACTGTCAGGCAACAGATCTGATGGAGGGAAATGTGCTCATTAGTCGCGCCTTGCAGTCCTGTCAAGTATCACGCATCAGACGTGACACTAACGCATTTCAGTGTGGTGTGCCGCATCAGAGCACTGAAATGCGCTGTCACGCATTATAGGGATAGCGCCTTAGCTCTCAAGCCGTTCGTGCTGCCTACCATGCTAAAGTAAAGCTGAAGTGTCTAGCAGCCTGTGTGGCGAGGTTGCGCTGCTTTAACAGGCTTGGAGGGTCAGCTGCCTGAGCTAGTATCAGCTGGCTGTTACAATGTTGCAGGACAGAAGGATATTCCTGCAGCGGCGCCGCGCTGACTAACCTCAAGTCGTGTGATACAGTGCGAGACTTCTTTAGGCGCCAAGAGAGGACGTGACGTCACCTCCTGCTAGTGCTGCCGCCGGCTGCTGCAGTTGTTTGTGGGAGACTGGCTAAGTGTTTCGAGCACATAATGGCATCGCTGCTTGCACCACCGTGGTTGCAGCACATTTTCAATGTTGACCATCATCCCACCATGAATTGCCGAGGGAGTGACGTTGCTGCGGCCAGGAGTGGACTGAGGAGGCAACCGGCCACCGCTGTACCCGTTGCCGTGACTCGCGGTCTCATGAGTAAGACAGTGAGTGCTGCAGGTAGCCGAGTGTATACAGTGTGTTGATTTGGTAATGTGAAGATGACCGCCGCTATATAGGTTTCTGATTGCAATTTCTTCACTGCACGTTGGACAAGATAATCCACCACTACATATATATTAATTAACTGCCAATTTGTTCGTTTGGTGGCAGTGACTTCATATTAGGCACCCGAGTGTGAGTGTGAATGAACAGTAGTTCCAAGATCGCCTTTCTAAATGTTGCTTATGACTGCCCCAGAGAAATACACCCTGCGTGCAGACTGGCCTGTATGGAAAACCGCAGTTAGAGTGACAGTTCGGTGCTTTTGCCTTTTGAAAGACCAGTAGAGGCCTTTTATTCACACCCTGCCACGGGGAGACGGGACGACTCCCACCACACTGGCACGGGCTGCCGTTGCCCCAGTGCCTTTCGGACAGTCTTGCTCTGGAAGCACTTATAGTGTCCGGAGTGCTCTGCCACATGGCCCGTGACTCTCTGTCCATCAGGAGAACTGCCCGTGAAAGGCTCGGTGGCAGCTGATGGAAGAGCAGTGACCCTCGCTCGGCCTGGTCAGGTCAAACTCCATCTCATATCGTGCTGCCTCTCTCTAACCCCCTCCACTATCCCTGCTCCTACCCCAGCACTGGACACTGGCCAAGCCATTGACGAAGGTGCCTAGGCAGCCCTCTCTTTTCTCCTGACCTCGACCCGCCCTTGCTCGATATTCTCGGCCCCCTCTATCTCAGAATGTAAATACAATCCAGTGGTGAATAATTCTTTCTTCATTTGCATAATGTGCTAGAACGTGCTTACAATGGATTGTACGGAAACTATAAATATGTAAACGTGTTTGTAGGCCAGTTTATGAGCTACTGTTCATTTTGCCTCTACGATTCTGGAGGTATACTCCGATATTCTCTGTTGCTGCTAGCTTTCCAGTTTCATGGTTCCCCTCAGCTGTGGAGAAGGAACTTCCGCAAACACACTATTACATGTAGTGGCCTCGGTTTATGGTGCTTTGAAGCAGTTTTAAGATCTTATTAGAGTTTCTCGTTCCTCAAATGGGTAAAACTACTGAAATTCATGTTTCCCTCGTCTTCACTACTTGATTTTTTCTTGCAAGAAAGTATCACTCATAGTCATTGAATGTTACTCATAATTACAGTGAAATTATGAAAATGTCACATATAAGCATTCTGAAACCTTGGCAGCTATGGCTTTGTCCTCACTGAATGCAAAATACAAAGAAGGAAAGCAAAGTAAAGGTGCTCATGTGCAAACTCTCAGAAAGATTATCTTTCGATTTAAAAAAACAAGTGACTATTAGCCTTTGAAACATCACTTCTTAACTATTTACAGCGCTGCATAACACATCAGTAAAAAGGCAATTGTGGACAATTTTGAAGTTAAACTCAAAGAAAACGAGCAGCTAGGAACAGTGCCGTACAAGCTGCAAGGGGCGGGAGTTGGGGTGATAGCAAACCAATGGGGAGACTGCAAATAAACTGCAAGAGGTGGGAGGCTTAAAATAAGCTAAGCGGGGGGCGACTGCAAATAAGCTACGAGGGACGGGAGACTGAAAATAAGCTACAAGGGGCGGGAGACTGCAAATAAGCTATGAAGAGAGGGCGACTGCAAATAAGCTAAGAGAGGCGGGAGACTGCAAATAAGTTACGAGGGGTGGGAGACTGCAAATAAGCTACGAAGGGATGGGAGACTGCAAATAAGCAACGAGGGGTGGGAGACTGCAAATAAGCTACGAGGGGCCAGAGACTGCAAATAAGCTGCGAGGTATGGGAGACTGCAAATAAGCTACGATAGATGGGCAACTGCAAATAAGCTACAAGGGGCAGGCAACTGCAAATAAGCTACAAGGGGCAGGCAATTACAAATAAGCTACAAGGGGTGGGCAACTACAAATAAGCTACAAGGGGTGGGCAACTACAAATAAGCTACAAGGGGCCAGAGACTGCAAATAAGCTGTGAGGGATGGGAGACTGCAAATAAGCTACGAGGGGTGGGCAACTGCAAATAAGCTACAAGGGGCGGGCAACTGCAAATAAGCTACAAGGTGTGGGAGACTGCAAATAAGCTACGAGGGGCCAGAGACTGCAAATAGGCTATGAGGGATGGGAGACTGCAAATAAGCTACCAGGGGTGGGCAACTGCAAATATGCTACATAGGGCGGGCAACTGCAAATAAGCTACGAGGGGTGGGAGACTGCAAATAAGCTATGAGGGCTGGGAGGTGGTGTTGGAGGAAAGGCACTTGGAGGTTAAGTGGAGTGGCAGCAGCGAGACACCAGCAGCTGGGAGCAAGTGAAACATTTGAAAGCACAGCTACCCATTTCCCGTATTTTTGCTGTTTTCCAAAATCTTATGATTTTATTAAAAAACATTATTAAAGGTGCACCACTGCTGGTGTCTTCTGTGGAATCCAGCCCGAGTAGTGGCTATTGCAGACTACTGAGAGGAGAGGAACACTTTTTTTTCTGTAGATGCTAATGGGGCTCTCGTTGCCGCCGTGATGGGTCTAGCAGAGCTGGCACTCTATTCATTCACGCAATTCATTAAAGTCAAAAGATTAATCTATTGCAAGAATAAATAAAACAATAATGAATACAGCGCGGGCTCAGCTAGGCCCGTCACAGCAGTGACGAGAGCCTCATTAGCATGTCTCCAGAGACGGGGCTACCAGAAGCTAGTCCCAAGCCCTCTGAGTTCAGGATGTGTGGTGGTGAACGATGGCAGGCGGCGAGCCGGTCTACGGCTCGAAACGTTGGACGGAAGTGCAGGAAGGCAGTTTCCCTCTCCTAAAGCAGTGCAGAGCAAAATATGTGCCTAACATGTGTTCGTCTTGGCAGGGATTGGGAGCATGTGATGTTTCTAACATGAAAAGGGTCTCCATGCTGAAACATAGCATGGCGCCTGGGTACCTATATATGTGGTGGCTCCAGGAAGTGGACACCATGATAAAAACCAGCTGGGCATATGAGCAGCACTGCACTGCAGAACTACGATCGGACCGAGCACCAAAGTGTGATTCTAGACAAATTGCTCAATCTCCCCGTACCCATTAAATAATGAATGTGTCCTTAACTGTTGACCTTTGGTTCTGGTTTGCTCTATATAAAACTCCAAAACAGAAGGGAGGAGGGAAGAGAGGCAATCACATGCTGTACTGTATGATGGCCGAACAAAATGCTCTCTGGGTGAAATCGCCGGAAAGGAAGCTAAATACACAAAGGAGGGATTTTGACAGAAATGCACCAACAGGAAACCAGTATTTCTGAATACTGCAGTTAACAGCCAACAGCAATGGGTTTGCCGAAGCCACACAGAGAGATACAACAGGTCATCACTGATGCCTGACCTAAAAAAGTGCTTCCCCCAGTTTGGGACTTTTTTATGATTAGCAAAGATGAGTAGAGCAATATGCACCATTTGCCATATGATGGTTCATCAAGGTAAGCCAATTATCGTACTGGAGACCAAGTGACTCATATAAAAGTCATCACACAGTCCGGTCGGAGGAGCTCCTTAAAACAATTGCTGAATTTGATTGTGGTGGTTGAAGTGAGGTGATCTGGAGAACATCAGCTACAAGTTCAATAAAGGTGGGAGGTGATGATGAAGAAGAAAAGGTTGACATCCTCGCACAAAGGAGCTCTGCCCCCAGCAGTGCACCAGCAGAATCAATCCCCTCAGCTACTTCACAATGGCACGAGACTCAGAGTAAGATGGAGACACCATAGCATACAGTGACTGCCCCACCACGGCGAACACTGAGTCTGCCATCACCTACTTCTCAAAGTCTCCTGTGTCAGTGGCCCCAGAAGAGAAGAAACAAATAGGCTACTATTACGTGCATGTTTAGGCAGGAGAAGTCATACGACTGCAACCACCCAACTGCATGTTTGTACAATGGGAAGCTGGCAAAAATGTTAGGGCTGGACCTCCTCCCTTTTTTCTATTGTGGAAGGCATGGGATTCTTAGAAATTGTGGCAGCCATTTGCTTGGAATGGAAGGTATAAAACCACATCTCTGGGGTTCTTTCCTTTCAAAACAAAAGAAGTAAAGCAGGAACTTACAGTCTCACAGCAGCCAACAACACTAGCAACCAGAACACTGGCAACAACAGCAACAGAAAGACTGGACCAACCCTATGCATTTTATTGGTATCAATTGGCAGGGCTTAAGTTAGTGCAGAGGTGATGGCAAATGTAGTTGAGCAAGTGGCAGCACCACTGACCATCCAGAGGATGTTCCAGGGGTATCTGGATGATTCAAAGGAGATCTATGTAGACAAAACCCATTAATGTATTGCTATGGGAAGATCCTCCAATGGCCAGAGCTGAGCAGGCGGGCAATAAGGTATCTGGAATGTCCTATAGCAAGTGTGTCTGCTGAACATATTTTCAGCGCAGCTAGTGCAGTTGTTACTGTGAAAAGGACTAGTATCGCACCTCAAAATGTAGAGAGATTGACTATGATCAAAGTAAACCAACATTTCATACCACTCAAGTACACCATTCCTGAAACAGCACAGGAGCAGGAGGAGGAGGATTGGTCAAAATCAAGTGTATTATCTGACCAAATTCTGGGTGAGCCACTTGAGTTTGAGGACAAACTCAACTTCCCAGACTGAGTATGCCAGTGCCACCATAGAACTTTTTTATTATTTCTTGTTGAACTTCTTTCTTTGCATAAAAAAGCGGAACATCATGTTTGTGTCAGATTTATGCTGCCCACCATTTGTTAGTCACATAATTTGCCAGATTGCAGTTGGACCAGTGTACAGTGATCCTCGAAAATTCCTTCATGAGATTGGAGACAATGCCTGCCTCCCTCACATGCCTATCCTTTTTTGCATCACTTAGCAAGGCTGCCTCAGAAGATCGTTGATTTACAAGAGTGCCAATACCATATTCTAATGTGTTGTCTGCGTCAAAGATACAATTTGGTACCTACTACCTAACCTACCTGCGATTTGATTGGAAGATGTATCTTCAATTATTGCAACAATGAGTGAGTGATTTTGAGTGATTATTGATGAGTGATGTAGTGGCAGACAGCGAGGGAGGGTGTTCAACTATAATTCATCAATATGACTGAGATGATTTGCAATGTTTGGTGCTTGATTGATGGTTGAACCTCTTTCCGGGAGGGGATTGGTCTTTACAAACGCACTTTACATAGGGAAAATTACCCTGCAGAGAACACTCTTATGGTCCTTCTTGTTTTGCTGCCTAGTGGGGCTGCCTCGGAAGAACATTTGATTAACAAAACTGTCGATTTTGATCTGTTGCTTGCATCAAAAAGGAGATACAATTGTGTACCTACCACGGTGATTGGATTGCAGCAAGTATCTATTACAACAATGAGTGATATATTATTCCGTGATTGTGAGTGATGATTGATGATTAATGTTGTGGCAGACAGTGAGGCAGGGTGCTCAGCTGTAATTTGTAGACATGTTTAAGATGATTTGCGATGTTTGGGGCCTGAATCATCATTTTTCCGGGAGGTGATTGGCCTTTACCTAGAAGGCCTGTCTCAAGGGACAGAGAGGGGTTATGACCAATTGGAGGGAGTACAGGGGGGGTACAAACAGTCGAAAACAAGTTTTTACGTACCCTGTTGTCGGTCCCCTAATCTACTTCAACTTTTGTAATAAACTAAGAGTTATGTCAAGCGCACCCTAAACAAACTAGGGTGCACAGATCTTTTTGATTTCTCGGATAAAGTAAGAAAAGAGGACTTGGCTTGGGTAAAAACCCATTTTCTGAATGTAATGTCGGCTAAGAGAGAATTGACTGAGTTAAGGAAACCTTCAGTAAAAGCCTATTGTTTGTTAAAAACCTCCCCCCAGATTGAACCTTACTTGACAATTGTCACAAAGCCCTTCGATCACCGTTTTTGTTTGTTAAGTAAAGTGACTGATGTGGTCTCTGAAAAAACAGAAAAAAGGAATAGACAGTGCAAGTAAATCTCACTAAGTTTAAAAGGGTCAATTATTTCCAGAAAATATGATCACTCATCATTCAGGCCCCAAACATTGCAAATCATCTCCAACGTGTTTACAAATTACAGTTGAACACCCTCCCTCACTGCCTGTCACCACATCAATCACTCACAGTTGCTCAATAGTATATCACTCATATGTACAATAGTTACCTCTTATACAAGCACAGTGGTAGGTGCACAGTTCTCTATTCATTTTGATGCAAGCAGCAGATTAGAATTTGCTGTCTTGTAAATCAAATGATCCTCTTGGACAGTCAGGAGTATGTAGATGCACCACCCAATTTGGCAATACAGTATAATTTTTCTTTAAACAATCATATTTTCATGACTGGGTAGGGTCACTCCTCCATTTGATTTTTTCAAACCTAGAAGACAGAACATTTATATATCTGATAATTTGGGCCTCTGGTGTAAAAGGATTGCTTTTAACTGTAGTGTTTCATATTCTTTCCTTTGTTTCCTTTCACAACAGATTGATGATGATGATGATGTGCTGCTCGTCGCCTATATGAATATTGTTCCTGTGCAGGATTTGTCTTTGTCAGTCCGTTCCTCAAATACCCTTTTTCACCCATTCATCGACCCCTAACCCTCTTCCCGATCTGTGTGATTTATTGAGGTGCATCCTAATTTACACTATAAATGGATTACACACTTGGAGGGGCAGGTGTGGTGAAAGTGACATCAACTCACAGCAGTATCTTCTATTACCTAAGCAATAGCCCACACTGTCCCTATTTACCCACCCACACATAAAAGGGATCCAGTGGATAAATGTTTGGGTGGAAATTGCTGGGTCTCAGTGCTACAATTGTCAGGGCCCAATTGTGTTGTGGCACATTCCTCGCGAAAGGCTTCACCCAAGAGCCATTGTAAGGGTAAGTATAGAGGAAAAGTGGAGGACTATGCCCTCACGTTTTGTCAGAAGTGATCCGAAAATGAAATACAGACGTTCTTTGAAAGTTTTATGTGCGTCGTTTTTATTTCATGTTACATCTGTAGATAAAGAACAGCCGACACGTGTTTCGCCCTGGTGGCCTATAGGCCGTGGGCTTTTTCAAGGCAAGGGTCTGGTGTTGGCGTATGTCAAGATCATGATTCTGTTAGAAAGCCAGTATCTCGTCTCTGCGGTCCTGGACAGATTAACACTAGATTTAAAAAAACGATTTGATTTTTTTTCTTTTAAAGGTTTTTCTAGTAACTAAACAGACACTTTGAGTGGAAAAATAAAAATAAATTACATCTTATGAATTAGTAAGGCTTTATTTACTATGGACTGGACTACAAGTTGTGTTGTGTTAACTTAATGGAGGCATGCCAGGGCGTCGGGTACTTTGCTACTGTCTGTTGCTGGGTAGGCTGTTGTTGACAATTATCTATCTTTAATTTCAATGCCCCTCCTCTTCTCCAAACGCCTTTCACTTTCTACCCTGACACCAAAGAGGAAGATGAATAATAAATAAGATACTACTTTACACACCTCACGTGAAACAAATTCAGAAATGAGCAGGCTATATAGATTGTATTAGGCACGTTCACCACAGAGTATCCCAGATGCCAAACTTGAAATTAAATCAGGCACTTAGTCCCACTTTACTTACTGGCCTCGCCGACCACCACAAATTATTTCCAACAAATGTATTTGCTGTGTGGTAAGGAGAAGAATTTTGACTTACTCTATTGCATGGTAAGGTGGAGGGATTAGGCGGGTAGGTAGAGCTTCTGATATAGAATAGAAGTGTATCACTGATCATTGATTTGTCATGTGACTATTAAGCTTTGGTTTATTTAGTCACTGTAGTTGATGAAAGTTGAAAGGGAAAAATCTGAACAGGTATAAAATAAATCTGTTATGGGAACCCATGAAATATATTTTGGAATCAATTCACATGGTCATCAAATGTGGTACATGCTAAGAATGGATTTTTCAATTTATTGGCAGGCTGGGAAGGATAAACATACAAAATATTAAAGGAATGAAGTACTAAGAGGTGAATGGATGGGTGAAATGAAACACTCCTTGTGTGTTTAGTTTATAAATTGCAATGCATTAACTGAAGCAGACACACAATGCAGAAATTGAATCATACTGCAGTTCAGTCATGGTTGGGGAAATACTATGGGCAGGGAGGGGGGCTTATGGATGATGAATGGTCAGATATATATCTGCCTCGCTTAAGAAGAACGGTGCATCAAGGGAGTAGAGCAAAAATCTTTAAAAATACCCTCCTTTTAAACCATAACTTTGATAATCTAAAACAAAGTACGCAAAGTAGGTGAGCAGCATTCCCCTCTCCAGAAGAGATCCCTTGCTTATTCATCCAAACAATCCAATTATTTATTCATCCTTTCATTCTTCTACATTCACTCATAGCCACCATTATTGAAGGTTTACTTTCTCTCATCCAGTCGATCACCAACATTTCCAATCCGTTATCTATCCATTCAGTATCCACCCTTTCTTTCAACTATCCTTTGACCCATCCATCACTATACCCCCTCAAACTGACTCTCCTTCTCCTGCAGCAGCATTTGAGACAACGGCACTGGTGGTAGTTGTGGCTAGAATAAAACGTTATACATTTTTTAGATGCCAGATGTGCCTCCCATTAATTTTTTAATTAAACAAAATACAACCACAATACATCTCCACAGTTTGGTCAGCACTGTACTTTCTTCTAAGAAAAATATTGCTGAGGGCAAAGCCAACTAAAAACCTTTCTTAATAGAAGCTATTGCCTATGATGATCATTATGACTCTGAGTTATTGCGGCCACAATGAAAGGGTGGAATAATGGTCAGTATAAGACATATAGTATTGGTTGGCAAATGCAATAGGACCTCCTACTTTCCAGCCATGCTGCACAGTCATAGAAACTGCTGTTATATTGGAAAAATGAATTACACAGCACAACATGGGGGTGTAGGGTTGAGGGAGTTCATGACTATGGCCCCTCTCTCATTAACTGTTAGACCACGAGCAGGAAAAACAAAACCTTCTGAAAAAACGTACATGGTAAATACGATATATAAGAAAAGCTTACTTGGGCCTGAAATCTTCACAGTAGACAGTAGAGTACCAAACATCTGTTTTTAGTCTTACAGTACCACAAGATACATAAGGGAGAGGAAGGATTATCAGCAAAGCACTAAGCAGAATATAAGGGAACTAGAGACTAATACAGACCGGATAAAATCAGCTACTAAATAAAAAAAACATGAAATAAGGAAAACTAAAGATAATGCAGGGATAACAGGAATGAAACAAAATTGAATAGGGGAGATCGAAAAACAGGAGATAGTATAAAAAACTAAACAAGGTAAAATATAAAAGTAGCATAGTGGCCAGAGGTAATCCATTGTGCTTTGCACGTGTGGGTTTGTATCTTGTCCTCTTCGCCACATGAAAGGAAGATGGCAGGTAAGGGTGTCAAGACAAATGTATTTTTGCCAGCAACACCAGGCTCCAGGCAACAGCTCCAATTCTGCAACTCAGCAACACAATCGCAATACTCCGAGATTATACCCTAAGCCCACAACAATCATAAAAAAACAATATTAGTGAAATAATAATAAAAATAATAGGACTTACTAGGCTGAGTGGAGTGCTCAGCGGTGGCACTGGTTCTCTGTGCCTCACCCCCAGCTCTTCCCGGACCATCCTCTGCACTGTCCCTCTTCTTGCCCTTGGGTTCTGATGTTAGAAATTAGGAAGATAAAAAAATTAGATTAGTGGTACAGTTAAACTCTACAAAATAATTATGACAGGAAAATGCTATCACTATGTACTTATCTAAAGCAGATTGCCTACACTACTATATTCTAGTCTATTGACCTTAACACAAACTACATTTGGAACTAATGAATTGCAGTGAATGATCTTTGATTCTATCCTCATTTCTCACCCCCCTTGATTGACCAACTAAGTCTCACTTTTTTGCAATGCATAGATGTTTTCTAAACAACATTGTGAAATAGCTTGTGACTGTACTAGCTACATAAAGAAAGTCACAGAGAACACTAACTCACTGATATCACTGATTCACTAATGGTGACAGGAGGACAGACTTGTCTGCAATGGCTTCTTAATTAATCCACCAAAGCGCTGAGGAGTATGATTCGGTAGCACTGAGCACCTGCCTAGCTGAAACTAGATAACATATTATTAATATTCCTACGTAAACTAAATTTAACTTACCTTTGAGTATAAGCAGCATTGTATTCAGGAAAATAAAAGATAGCATTGTAGAACACAAACACAACAAATAATTAATACTCATTGAGCCCGGGAATTATCTCCAAAGCGAGTAGGTTGAGAAGGTCCTGCTCCTGGTCAAGGATTTCCACCCAACGGTGTAGTGTAGTTCCTATATCCCTAATAGGCTCTGCGCATAGGAATAACATAAACTTTAGGTTTGACATAGGACTGACGTCAGTATGTCTCTATCGAGTATATTAAACTTAATTATGCGTGCCTGCTGACTCAGAGGTCACTAGAATCTTTCTTGAAAAACAAGAAGTGATTAGTCTCTGACAACCGCATAAACATGACAACTTTGTTTCCCCTAGAGTCTGAACAATATCTTCAGAATTGGGGAAACAATATATAACTATTTCACTCAGTCAATTGTGCATGCTTTGTTTCTACAGAGCTGCATAGAAATAGAGAGACAGGCGTTTCAAGAAAAGGGGTATATTGAACAGTCTTATTTCTCATGCAAAAAATATGAACTGCTACAATCGTTAGACAGAATGCGAAGTATAATGCGTACAGCATAAACAGTAATATCAAATAATACTGTAATAGCATTGTCTGTTGCTTTGACATATATAAAAATACATACATAAATAACACAGGCTAAAATCCTCAACTGGTGCTTCTAAAAAACACCTACCCCAGTGTACCTAACCTAGTTCTAGTAAGAGGGAAGAAGTAGGTGCTGCCTTAGCATAACGTTTAGTTCTGCCAAGAATTGCCAAAGGTTTCTCTAGGTTCTAATCAGCTCCATACCTTAGAATGAGAGAGGTTGATATCTCTTTCCAGGGCAGGCACGGCCCGTGCAGGGCGTTATACCGGGCGGTGACGTCAGGCAGGGGAGGGTCAGGGAGGGGGGTTGTAAAATGCGGGATATGGACCATTACAGGTAAGTACCGAAAAAAAAAAAATTGTTACCCGTGCTGCATCGCCAAATGTGATGCATCGTGGAAACAATTTTTTTTTTTTCCGGTAGTCGACCTGCATCGAACCACACCCTTGCTTTGCCACAGCAAGTGAAGTATATTTATACCTTCAAGGTGTCTAGGAATGCTGGTATTGATGTAAAAGTCGGGCATATGAACGTCATGTATGAACCCCTAAGGAATAGATGTTCATGTATAATAAATGAGTTCTTGGAGAAATCAATATCCAAGCAAGGGGAAGTCCCTAACTGCTCAAGAGTCAGGTTTTCCAGGAACTCATTGTGACGTAGATGAACGGATGGAAGAATCCATGCCTGTATTTGGGTAGCATGGACTATGCCTAAATAAGGACTGGATCTTTATGCCTATATAAGGGCAATGTGAATTATACCTATATAAGGACATGAATTGGGAAATTCATACGAAATCTAAATGGATACACAACAGTGGTGAGTCGGTCTGCTGGATGGTGTGTCAAACCTGACTGCACACACTGGTGCACCCTCCTCCAGCGCAACGGACACTCCTGCAGGTAAAAGTGGTGAGGTGGTAGGGCCAGGTGAGGGGGGATTTTGAGAAATGACCATGAGGAAAAATTAAACACACTCCAATATAATAAATAAAATTCCAGGTAGATTAATTAGGAGTGCAGGGAATGTAAAGGAGTAACAGGGGATTCAGAAATTGGCCCAGCACCATAAACAGAACAGATAAAACAAGAAGGCCGCACCCATGAAAACTGCAAGGCGCAGTTCCATCGCGATTTCAATGCAAGGATGCACTCCACGCTGCATTTGATGTGGAACCCAACATGAACCGATACATCGGGAGTCTCAATCTGCTCATGGAACTCCAAGTAGGGCATCAGAGTTTTTTGGCAATTTCACAGAGTTCCTCGTAGCGTGTCTTAGTGAACTCTGTAAAGGCCTCTTGATTTCTCTATTGCAAACATGGCCACTGTTGCATTACACTGAACACTATTAAAACTTTCTTCAGTGGCAAGACCTGTAGATATATTATGCTTTGCCCCTGCAAAGGAGATCTAGGGGTCGATTCCGATCTGGTAAAAAACGCTCCGAATTGCCGTTCGGAGCGTTTTTCCCGTACGAATCGTACCCTGCAACGTCCCCCGTACTTACGACGAAGTACGATCCGTACCGGGAGCTGGACTCCGTACGAATCATACAAGGACCATACGAATGAAATCCCCGACGATCCCCCCTCAGAACCCACTGTACGTGACATCTGTACGGTTCGCGGCTGCTTTTTCCGAACCGGCAAGTACGATTCGTGTTGGGTACGCGCCGTACGACCCTTTTTCTACAGGAGCTCAAAACAGCCGTAAAAGCAGAGTTCGCCCCGAAACAGGTACGGAACGGCCCCTCCCGGGTACGGTGCGTACCCCCCATGATCGCAGGGGTTCGGTGCGTACCCCTGCGATCACTGGGTGTACGCACCGTACCCCGCGATCTCGGGGTGTACGCACTGTACCCCATGTCCGCTGGGTGTACGGTGCGTACCCCCCATGATCGCAGGGGTACGGTGTGTACCCCAGCGATAATGGAGGGGTACGCACCATTTGGTGTGTATGTGAATGTGCGCTTTTCCGTACGAATCGCCCTTACCTGACGTGGACCGTACGAATCGCGTCCTGATACCCCGGCCCGGATCGTACTCGGCGAGTCGTACGGTGTGTGTACGAGTCATACGGAAACGGCTCCGGATGCGAATCGTACGGACGGATATTTTAACGGATCCGAATCGACCCCCTAGTGTGCAGTGATGCACAGGTAATCAGTCACTTGACGACTGGTCTGTCGTCAGGTGGACAGTGTGAACAACACTTTGCTGCAAAGCTTGTTTAACCAATTGCATCAAATCACGATGCAGCACTGGAACAGCAATTCTGGCGAACTTTGGCAAACTACTTGAAATCTTCCGTTACAGGCAGATGGCTGCCACAAATTCTAAGAATCACACTCCTTCCACAAAAGAAAAAGCGAGAAGGTCCAGCTCTAAAAAAGGTAAAAAAAATTGTGAAAAAAGTAAAACAAATGTAAAGAAATACAAATAAAAAATATTAAAAATTAAAATGAAAAAATTGCCAATAATTGCCAATGTTTTAGGGGAGGATGAGTAGAAACCTATTGTGGGGCAAGGAGGTACAAAATGGAAAAAATGAAAACAAGACATGTGATATATAAGCACTGCCAGTGTTCATCAAAATCATATTCTTAATATGCATAATACAATGATCCTCAAGCATATTATTAAACTGATATCACATACATCCTGCAAGCCTGTGACAAAGGCACACTGGCTGGATACACAAAATGACTGCCAGCCAGTGCGATATGGTCAAACAACAATGGCAAGCATGGCGGCATGTGAAACAAAGAACACATGCAAACCTTTGGTAAAGGCACATTGGCTGGATGCAGAAAATGGCTGTCATACAGTGTCATATGGTCAAACAACAACAGCAAACAAGGAGGCCTGTGAAACAAAGAACACTTGCAAGCCAATGGTAAAGGCACATTGGCTGGATGCAGAAAATGGCTGCCAGACAGTGCCATATGGTCAAACAACAACATCAAGCATGGAGGCTTGGGGAACAAAGAACACATGCAAGCCTATAGCAAAGGTACACTGACTGGATGCACATTATGGCTGCCAGCCACATGGCCACACAACAATAGCAAGCAAGGAGTCATGGGGAACAAAGCGAACATATTCATGCCTATGAACACAGACTCCACATAATGACCCCCGGCCCCATGGCATGGAGGAGAAAGACAAATCAATAATGGCCTTTGGCAAACACATACAACCACACACAGACACACACACAAACACTGGACAGAGAAAGAAGGCATGGTAACACAGAAGAGAACACTACCATTAATTCAGAAATGGCAAAAATAAAATTTACCTGAGCAATAAAAAATTCAAACCAACGCAGATCCTCCAAATATTAGCCCACATATACACTTTGTGTACACAACAAACATGAAATGCCAAACAACACCACATTTGCCATTCCATCCCTAAATTATGTTTTAAAATAACAATATACATGTGCATCCTCTCAAATAGTATGGGATACTTTTAAGGCAGGGGTGCGCGGAGAGACATTAGCTTATACGATTAAAAAGCAGAAAGATATACGGAATAAAATGGAGTCTTACTATAGAGCAGTACAGGAGTGGGAGGAGAAGCTGGCCTTGGCTATTTCTTTAGCTCAAAATACAGAACCTATCAAGACTACTCTTGCTATTCATAAAGCAAGCCTCCTTGAAACATTTGCAACAAAACTGGCAGAACAGGCGGCAATTTTCAGAACCCAGATTTACGAAATGGGAGAGAACTCTGGCAGGATTCTGGCAAAAAAGACCAGGCAAAGATTGGCGTCAAATGGTATTGAAGCCATTCAGGATGAGGCAGGACGAATATATACTAAAGCTGAGGAGATTCTGGAAGTCTTTCGACAATTCTATTCTAAGCTATATGAGCAGGAATCCCTGCATTATTCTAGTGAATCTTTTTTGAACTTCATCACCTGCGATAATGTCTCTAAATTATCCACTGAGCAGTCTCAGATTTTAGATTCCAATATTACTTGGGAGGAAATAGAGACCGCCCTATTATCTCTCCCAATTGGTAAAGCAATGGGACCTGATGGTATCCCGCTGGAGTTTTTTAGGATGTTCAGAAATCTTTTAAAACCTGATTTATTGACTACTTTTCTGGAAGCCCAGAAAGGGCAGGCCCCACCTTCTTGGGGGCAATCAACAATAATGGCATTTATCAAAAAGGATAAACCCCCCCTTAATCCGGCATCTTACCGCCCGATCTCACTTATCAATGCTGATAGTAAAGTGTTTTAAAATTTTTTAGTGTCACGCATCTCTTCAGTAATCTCTAGCATAGTATCAAGATGGCAACACGGGTTTATTCCCAAACGTGACACTGCCGACCATGTTCGGAGAATTATCGCGTTGCTGGATTGGGCGGAGGGCACGAATACAACTATCGGGGTCACCCTGTTGGATGCCGAGAAGGCATTCGACAGGGTGGCCTGGCACTATCTGTGGGATGTACTGTATTTTAAAGGATTCGGTCCCGTTATGAGATCGGCCTTAAAAGCCTTGTATAAAACACCTACCTCGTGTATTAAAATAGGGGTGGATAAATCCACCTTATTTTCTATCCATCGAGGTACAAGACAAGGCTGTCCTGTATCCCCGCTCCTCTTTGCTATTTATATAGACATCTTCCTTAATGAATTGAATTATACGAAGGACATTATACCAGTAGTGGTGGCAGGTACCCCCTATAGGGCACTGGCATACGCGGACGACGTGGTGGTTACCACCTCGGACATTGTAAAAGCCATCCCAAAGATAGAAGAATTGGCCAAACAGTTTGGAGCCTTTTCGGGCTACAAATTAAACATGTCTAAAACACAAATTTTAGTAGTTGGTCAGAATCATCCCGTTCTTTCTAATATAGTCCCTGTTGCAACCTATCTAGGAGTGAAGATCACATCTCCAGTGTCACTGATCCCAGAACTAAACTTCAATCCTATTCTGGAAAAGGCTAATTCTATGTTGGAGAGAATTGACCACTTGCATTTGTCTTTGCACGGGAGGAATAATGTACTGAAATGTCAATTCTACTGAAATTTCTTTACCTTTTCAGGACCATTCCCCTTGAGTTTCCCCTAACTTTTTTTAAACAAGTGGAAAGGATGTCAGGGAGATTTTTGTGGGGATATAAAAACCATCGGAGAGCTCATCAAAAAATGATACTTCCAAAAGTTAGGGGGGGTTGGGGCATTCCACACTTTTTTTTCTACTATTTGGCTTCAGTATTGCAATTCATAACCCCCTTAATAATTGGCGATCGGGCGCCGATCCTGGATGCGTATTCCCCGTCAATTTATGAATTCGCTCTAGGGGTAGAAGCTCGGGGGTGTCTTTTAAAACATGTTGAGCCAAGCTACTATAAAAAAACAAAATTTAAGATCCTGAAATCAGCATTCCGGGCTTGGAAGTCAATTAGGCGAATTGCTAGTATTCCAAAAATCACGAGATATACCCCCCTTATGTCTCAATCCATTTTCCCATCTGTTTTTAGAGACACAATCATGGAAAGTTGGCGTCACCGGGGTATTAGTTACCTGGGTGATGTATGGCTAAATAGCCATATTGTATCCTTTTCAGAGCTCCAAAGAAAGTTTAATCTCTCTAATACTGATTACTTTAAATACCTTCAGGTGCGCAGTTTTCTTAATACCCTAACGCCTCAGGAATCTGCTGGGTTACAGCGGATCCCTCTGATGGATTCCTTTTTTAATCAAAGAAAAATTGGCTTTTTTTACAATTTTTTGCTTTCTTTTCTTCCAGATGATTTAGCCTACATGCAATTAAGATGGGGCGAGAAGCTGGGCTCTAATGATATTAAGATCGAGGAGTCCATATATCTGGCTAATTCTATTCTCTTTTCCGGTAGAAGTCGGGCGCAACACTACATGGCGTTGTATGATCTATACTATACACCAGCCAAAATTTCTAAATGGGGAGTCTCAGTCGGTACATCATGTAGTAGATGCGGGCTGCATGCGGCAGATGCTGTCCACATGTTTTTTTTATGTCCACAACTATCTGCACTTATAGCGGATATTCAAACTTTTTTAGCTCTGATACTTGGTATGCCAGTAGAATTAACACCGGAGCTTGTACTAATTGGAGTCTCCCCTGTTGTAGTACCTGTGGAGAAAAGAAATCTGATTTTTAAGTTCATGGGAATTCTGTGCTCATGTGTTACCCAAGACTGGATTAGCCCAGATCCGCCATCCTTTCAGACGTGGAGGGCTCGCCTCTTGGCTATGTATTATGTTGAACATGCCATATATAGAACGAAAGGCAAGAAAAAAAGGATAAGTGGTATGAAAATGTGGGCGCCAGTCGAAAAGTGGATTGAGGGGGAATTGGGGTAATTGAAGTTTTGTCTTTTTCGGTTATCCTCTATACGCTATTGTTTGGTTTTATTCTTTTCAGGCCAATGTCTGCTTGCAATACTTATTTTTCGAATACATGATATGCATTGTATTACGCTCTTCTATTTATTCTCTGTTGAAAGTCTGTATAAAATCTGACTTGCTTGCAATAAATAAAAAATTCAATAAAAAAATAAAATAACAATATACCAAGGAAACTGTTGTTTCATGCACCCTGCAAATAGCACTTACCTGGACCTACGTGCCCCTTGGCAGTCTAGACCACATAATAAGATTAAAAAAATATTGGCATTTAACAAACATGGAAAAAATGTACTGAACTGTGCAACATTGTTCCTTTGCAAAATGAGAAAAATTAAATGCAAAAATACGATTAGGCCCTTAATGAAAATGCAGTCCACAAACACCAATAACTTTGAAAATTCAAATAAAAGTAAAAGTAGATATGTCTGCATGTCCTCTATCAAACAAACAACACCCTTATACAGTCGATTTTGAACTTACTTGTGAAATCTCAAAAACATAGAGGCAGTTTACAAGTCACTTTTAGTGACACTGTGGTGGCGATAGGAGCATTGCCTTATTTACAAGGCAGCGTTAAACCACTTAACGTGTCTTAACGCTGCCTTGTAAATAAGATCCCTTTTCATGCTACACTATGCATGGAAGGGGCGGGCAATGGGTCTTGTGATGGGCGTTCTACCACAACACCCATTGATTTTGACGCTGCCCCCTATTTACAAGAGCAGCGTAAACAGGAGACAGCACCAAAATTAAGACATGGGAAAACTTGGTCTTAAAAAGGCGAAACAAGGCGAAGTGCTTTACTTCTCCTTGTTTTTGTTTTTTCCATGTGTGCTGCGTTGTGCAGCACACATAAAAGTTACAAAACAGCATTTACAGGTTTATGTGCAGGAAGGTGGACCTTCCTGCACATAAACATTCTTTGTGCAGGGGAAAATGCAGGGCTGCACCATATTCTAGTAAATATGGTGCAGCCCTGCGTTTCTAAAGTTTACTTTATCGTAAATATGCCTCCTAGTGTTTAAATCAAATGGTATATTTGCAGCAGACAAGGAGAGTGATCCTCCCAGCTCCAAATCCAAATGAATAGTGACCAGACGATGGGAAAAGCACTGGGATGAGACTGCTGTACAGGAACATGAAGTTGGAGTTTCTGGGGCACTTCTTTTTGTTGAAAAAAAGTTATTAAAAATAGGCTTTTCACACAAAAAAACAAACTTCAATGGTGCATTGGAGAAGAAAATCTTCTAAAAAAAAACCTTTAGCTGCTTCTTGAGTACAAAAACTACTTGAGTGGTGCATTCACGAGCCGCACTACATTGGTGCCGTGTGAGTGGGTGCAAAGGCTCGCGCTCAATAGCTAGCGGCCTGAAAATATCCTGGCACTCGCGAGTAAGCACCAAAACAAATCTCAATTGCGCAACTAGAAAAGCGGAGTAGAGTTTTCCACCCGGACCTAGTGAAAAACAACATTGCATACATAGAACACAGTGCGCTTCATTTTCTTTCTTTTACATATATATCTAAACCTATTAAATAGTATCCATGAGCTACAAAAGAAAATCACAGTTACCATGCATGTTTTTTCTTTACATTGTGCGTTGCATTTAAAATTTTACGTATGTTAATATACTTTGTTGCATTATACACAGTTTAAATATTAGTGTATTATCTAAAACAAAAAGCACGTCCAACCAAATATTGATAGACATTAGTACAGCTTCAGGGAACAATGAATTATAAATGGGTGGCTCTGAAATGCTCTAAATCTTTCTGAAGAGCGCTAAAGTCAATTAATAAATAATGCAATATAAAAATACATAATGAGGAATATGTGTGGTACATCTTAAGGTTCTCTGTAACACCACCAAACTGTCTGGAAGTTTTTTTTCAGAATTTATTAGTTTGATTTCCAAGCATTGTAAGCTTACCAAAAGAGAGAGTGTGGTAGAACAATGTCACTTTAGTTTGGAATTTGTTTTTAAGAATATGAACTTTTTATGCATATTTATGTGTAAAAAGTTCACATTCTTAACATTTCTTTTGTCTAAAATGACACTTTAATATGGAAGAAAATGTATAAGGGAGGAACCTTGAATGTTTTTAAAAAGCATTGCTTTCTGAGCAGCTACGGCCCACAATACCTTCTGAATAGGTCACCCAGTTTAAGAAGTATTGACAGCATGCTTTTATATTTAATCACAGCTTACAAAAAAATGTATTAAAAGAACCCTCTCCTAACTATAAATACAGGGTAAAATTAAATGAACACATAAACACCAAATTTTCAAAAATCAAATGTAGGGATCTGGAGATACACCTTTTCACAGTTTTAAGGTATTTTAGTGCCAAAAATTACAATGCATCAATCACGATTATTTAGTTGTGCAGGGTCGTGTCCATGTCAAAAGTTAAGTCCAACCATGAGCTACTGCCAGTCTGATACAGACACCAGGTTTATCCCAGTGGAAGGCTTACCTTGTCAGTTAGTTGTGCTTCTGTAGAATTGTCCTAGTTGACAAGAATGTCAGTGGTCGTCCTGCATGCTGTATTAAGAAGGATGGCTCATCAACAGCAGCCAGGTGAAGAGCAGGACCTTGGTGGGAGTCTTGGCTCCGACTGGAAGTTCCATGATCTTGATGTCGACGGTGGAAAAGATCAGAGCACACAAAGTCAAAAGTCCATGCCCAGACTGCAGAGGATGGGATGCTGCTCTGCATTGATCTCAGTGAAGTCCTCCACGTTTGGACTAACGCATTATCTGCAGGCTGAAATCCCTTCATTGGGGGAAAATCCAGCAAGTTGAATCTGACCATTGTTTCAACATTGGTGGTCATAGCTTTGACTACACTCTAATACCAGTCAAGGGTCCTGGACCTTTTGTGCACCAATTGGGGGTTAGGACTCAATCACCCAGAAGACAACAAAAGGGCCCAGGGCAATTTCATTGAGAATTTATCGATCACCCATCACAATGGAAACTAGTTCTCTGGGATTTTGAAACTTTGGGATTCCTGTAGCTTTTGGTTCATCAATCTTAATAGGAGGCCACCCTTGGAGTCCACATGTTTGCGTTGGGTAGGAACCTACACAGCGCTGGGAGAGACCAAGGAGGGGCCGCAGCTCACCTTGACGAAAGTGTGACTATAGGGAGGTGCCCTCGCTCCCCACCAGTTCATGTTTAGATTTTATATGAACTCGGTTCCTATTGGAGAGCAAGGCGCTCTACCATATGTTCTCATAGTAAGTTACTCATCGAAGGTTTTTTCCCTCCACCATTGGAACTAAGGCGGTAGGGTTAGTAACCTAGGGATCATTTAGTAGTGAGTCCTGATGAAAGCAAGGTTATTGGATTGTGCCGGCTGAAACATGTCAAAGGTTTTTGCAGAGTGGGGGGGTTGGTAACTCATAATAGGTTTCCCATACCACCATCCACTGGTCCTGATATCACCACTCTTATTCTCGACAGGGTACCCAGCATTCAAATTGTTAGACGGGACTCCCTGTGGCCAGTTTTTATCACTGTTTCTGCACATATTTTCACTTGTGATCCCCACATTATTTGACATTTATTTGTTGTATTATCTTCCTTCTCCCTATTGCTCCACCTCCAGCGTTGGTCTGCGTGGATTTTAACAACGGAAAAGAAAAATTAACAAATTAAACACTTACCTTAGTCGGGGGGGGAGAAGCGCAAATTTTAACAATGGAAAAGAAAAATTAACAAATTACACACATGCGTCTCTGCTCCTTGCTCCTGCTCTTCTTGTGTGACAGGAAGCCAGGAACAGCCAGGCTGTCCTGACCAATGCAGCGTTGTGATTGGTAAGTACCTAGGCTCCCCTGACCAATCACAAAGCTACATTGCAGCATTGTGATTGGTTTTGATCATCCTGGTTCAATGCTCACCCAGGAAATGGGAGCCTGGCCTTCTTCTCCAAGCAGGCTGTAATGCAGCCTGCATGGAGAATGGTGAAATTGCACATGACATGTCTGGGTAGCCTGAGAGGGCCAACCAAACAGTCACTGTGCACTTAGAAGGGGGCAAAGCACTCCAGCCCTGCTCTCTGAGCAGAGGAGAGCAGCCCCGCCTACCCGCAAATGAAACATAAAATGATAATAATTTATTATCATTTTATATTTGCTTTCCTTTCCATTGCTCAAAAGCAGTGGGGCGACGCTCCTTTGCCATACCGGAGGAGCCGCCAATAGTCCCTAGAAGAAATAACGATGTTTCTCCTCAATACGCTTCCCCCCTGGGAAGGCTTTGCATGTAAGCGCATTCCCAGGTCAACCAATTCTGGTAAATCTGTGAATGCGTCAAAATGCATAGGAGTTGCATGGAAACCCATGTAATGCCCATGGAGGGCTTTCTCAAGGTAGAGTAAGGCAACACCGTGATTTGCGCTCCTTTGCATTACTCATCATTGGTCAATAATTCTTACATTTCTGGTTCCTACCTGCTTATGTTCGGTGGAGGAAATGTAGAATTAATCTCGTTGGTAAACCCAGAAAGCCATACATGTCCGAACACTAGATCAAATTCTAAATTCAGCAAGTCATCATTTGTACAGATCACTCAATTATTTTAAAAAAACTAATTGTTGAAATAAAAAATAATTCAAGTAAGTAGGATTAATGCATTGGCTAGGACAATAGGGGGGATATGTATAATGAAGTGGCGGAGTGTGTCGTTAGCCTTCTGGGCTTAACGACACGCGTCGCCACTTCGGAAATGCAAGCCTGCACCATATTTACAAGAATGTGGTGCAGCCTTGCGTTTCCCCCTGCGATTGCGCTAAGTTTAACAACTTAGCGCCAATGCAGACAGAGTGCAATGGTGTCTGCGTCCAGGGGAGGATTGGTTATGTGTAGGAAGGTGTCCCTTCCTGCACATAAACAATCCTAAAATGCCATTTTGTAAATTTCATGTGTGCTGCTTCATGCATTTTTTAAAAAGGTTTGTTTATGTACAGGAGGGACACCATCCAGGACATAAACAAACAATGGCATTTTGCTTTTTCCATGTGTCTGCACACATGGAAAAATCAAAAACGAGGAGAAATATTGCATTTCTCCTCGTTTTGCCGACTTAAGACCAGGATTTTCCTGGTCTTCATTTTGGCGCTGCCTCCATGTACACCACCCTTCTACATAGGGGGGCAGCGTAAATTACAATAGGTGTTACGGTGGAACGCTCACCGCAACACCTGCTGCACGCTCCTTTCACGCTAAACATAGCGTGAAAGGATGCCTTGTACATAAGGCAAGGCCCCTATCGCCACTGGAACGTAACAGAAAGGGACGATAGTGGCTTGTACATATGCTCCTAGGTTTCATCTTTAAATGGTCAGATTTTGGCTTTGGTAAAGATGGTGGTCATCACTTTCTATACTTTGAAGCTGTTTGCCATGGTGCCTCTCACAATGTCTGTAACTGGAAAGATGTAGCATTATATCACCAGTTTGGTCGTCATTTTGAAAGCAAAGAAACCAATGTTTTATTGACTTTTCAGTCAGCTGTCACACAGCATTTATTTAATTTATTGCGTGATTACTTAAAACCATCGCAACTATAAAACGTCATATCAAATTATTTCATGTAATAAAACCATATTCTAAAAAAGGCTTTGATAAGACTATGGTAGTTAAGTTGTTCGAATTTCAAGCCCTTATTTGTGTGGCAACATGAACCGTCCCATGAGTCTTAGGTTTTACAAGCAATCTGCTAAAAAAGGATAATTTAAACATTTTAAGAATTTAGCGTTGTGGAGTTACGGGAATCCTGCTGCTTTCTCATTTTTCCTCCTATATGACCAATATGGGTGTCACATAGCTCCAGGTAGCTGAGACGAGTAGGTACTGGTTCTGTTGGGCGCTGGTATTGAGGTAGATGA
Organism: Lissotriton helveticus; assembly: GCF_964261635.1. NCBI lineage: Eukaryota > Metazoa > Chordata > Amphibia > Caudata > Salamandridae > Lissotriton > Lissotriton helveticus. Next base: position 178,765,351 of record NC_136059.1, on the reverse strand, counting down.
GTCTTAAGTATGCCTTAACTGCCTGCCTGCTTGTTCTTAGTGCCATTCTTTTCAAAGCAGGTTTTAATATGCATCTTCGTTCCTTATCTAATCTCCTGTATATGCGTAGTAGGTGTATCATATCCTCTTTTAAATCTACAGATGGTCGGCAGTTAGTTGCTGTTTGTAGGCTAAGGGAAATGCTAGGGTGCACTGCATTCTTGTAAATACGGTCCATCCCTGCATTTTGAAACTGACGGAGCGCTGCGTTACTAATTTTGGTATAACACCATGCTCTGCCAGTTTCTAGTAAATATGTCCCTTGCTTCTTCTCGGATGGTGGCTGTGATACAAGCCTGCGTCCCATTACTGACGTTCATGGAGATGCATGAGTCCTCACAATTGGCTATCAATGTATGTTGACCTGCTCACAGGGTGGTCATCCTGCAACTTAAGACTGAAGAGCACTGGTCACTGTAGAAAAATTAATCCTATCCCTAGGCCAACTGCTGATGTTGAAGTGGTGTGAAGGGCCGAATGCAACTGATGAGTCTTCTGTTATCAAGATTGTTAGAGTTATAGGAGGTGCTTTCCAGTAGCCATTGTAGGTGTCAACACTATAGGTACACATGAGTGCATCAGGAGTCTAGGTGATATCAGTCGTTAGGAGTGGGTGAAATTCACGTATATACATATAGCGTAATTATGGGAAATACCCAACAAATTAAGCAAAATTATGCAAAATGAGTCTCCCTGCCTCTCACGCAAAAAAATTAGTTGAAAAAAAAGAACTAAAGCGCATAACAAGTGATACATTCAAAGTGCCATTTTATTTAGGAAGTGTCACTTTGAATCAGGCCTGCTCCTGCTAAGCTGGTTTCCCCATTCATTCCAGCTCCACATCACCATTATCTGACTATTATTATTATTATTATTATTGGGACATTTGTAGAGCGCTGCGATTACGCACACCGGCGTGTCCACGCGCTAAAAGTGGGAGAGGCAGCTAACAGGGGACACAGAAACTGAGCGGACAATTATTTAGTGTAGAGAAATGTTTTGAGTTTCGCTCGGAACCTAGCCTCCTCCGGTTCCAGGCGCAGGTCCACTGGCAGTTTATTCCAGTTAGTTGCCGCTAGGCATCTAAAGGACCTACCTCCCATGCGGGCTTTCTTGATTCTCGGGATCCTCAGTAGGCCGCCCCCTGTGGATCTAAGCGCACGTGTAGGATTGTACACTTCGATCAATTTAGTCAGAGGGTCGGGTGCCCTACCATTCAAGATGCGATGACAGGTGCAGAGGGCTTTGTATTCCACTCTCCTCCTCACAGGGAGCCAGTGTAGCTGCTGAAGGGCCGCCTTAGAAGGCGCCCTTTTAGGCAGTCTAAGAATCAAGCGCGCTGCCGCATTTTGCAGCACTTGCAGGCGAGCCATGCTTTTTTCTGGAGCCCCCAGGTACAACAGGTTCCCATAGTCCGCCCTGGCTGTCACTAGAGCATGAACCAGGGTTTGACGGGCTTCAATCGGGAGTAAGTCAAGGACTTTCCTCAACTTCTTCAGAATCCCGAAACAGACTCCCACCACCCTATTTATCTGGGGGCCAAAAGTAAGACCCGCATCAAACCACACCCCCAAATTGCGTGCCTCTTGGCAGGGGGTTGGGGTTGGTCCAAGGCAGGATGGCCACCATGCCGACGACCAGGCAGACTGGGCTCTCCCCACCACCAGCACCTCTGTCTTGCTGCCGTTCAGCTTCAGACAATTGATGGCCATCCATTCGGCAAGATCTTTCATGCACGAACGGAAGCCATCGGCGGCAAGACAGGGCGCGTGCGACAGGGAGATCACCAACTGCGTATCGTCGGTGTAAGAGACCAGTTGGAGGCCATGGCTCTCCACAATCGAGGCAACAGGCGCGACATACATATTAAAGAGGGTTGGGCTCAATGACGAGCCCTGCGGTACGCCCTGGCCCAGAGGCACCCCCCTTGAATAGCAGTCTCCCTGCCTGACTCGAAAGCTTCTCCCATTGAGGAAATCATGGATCCATCTCAGCGCGGTGCCAGAGATGCCACCTCTGTTCAGACACTGTAGCAAGATGTTATGCGCTACAGTGTCGAACGCCGCGCTGAGGTCCAGCAGGATCAAGGCCATAGTTTGGCCTGCATCCACACCCTCTCTCAGATGTTCCGTAGCCATAAGAAGGGCGGACTCGGTAGAGTGTCGTGGCCTAAAACCAAACTGCGTCGCATGGAGCAGTCCCCTCTCTTCCACGTGCTTCATTATTTGGGTATTGACCACCTTTTCCGCCACTTTGGACAGAAAAGGCAGGAGGGAGATGGGCCTCAGATTCTCTAGTACCTCGAAGCCTAAGTGGGGTTTCTTCCGGAGCGGGAGCACCACCGCCTGTTTCCACCCCTCAGGCAGCTTTCCTGATCCGAAAGAGACGTCGAGGACGTGCCTTATATAAGGCTCCAGGACTGCCAGACTATCTGCCAAGCGTTTTGGCGACACCGGGTCCCACGGGGACCCTGATTTGACAGAGCGGCACATCACTACTAATTCCTCCAGAGGAGGAGTGCGGAAGTATGTGATATGCCCCGCCGTCTCCATGTCCCCCAGTGCTACCTCAAGGTCAGACCCTGTCGGTGGATTAGGGAAAGTCGAGTAGATCTTCTCTACTTTAGCGGAGAAATATTCGGCGATCCGATCACATGACTCCGTTGAACAACTCTCCGGCTCTGTAGGTACATTAACCGAGGTCAAGGATTTATAGATGCCGAAGAGTTCCTTGGCGGAATTTTCCGCCCCCTGGATTTGTCCAGCATAGTAGGCTGCCTTAGACTTTTTTATCAGCCTATGGTGAAGGCGCCTTTTTTCCAGAAACAATTCCCTAGCCATGTTATCATAAGACACCCTCCAGACTTTTTCTGCCCGCCTACAATCCGCCTTTGTTAACCTCAGCTCAGCACTGAACCATGGGGCTGAACGGTCTTTCCGATCACATGTGGATGTGCGGCAGAGTGGGGCTGTCTGATCAAGCGCTTCAGTGATGCGCTGATTCAGGTTGAAGACCGCTGTTTCTATGTCTTCGCCCCCAGGCTGACCATCCCTACTTAGGGCTTGATTAAAATCCTCCACCGAGAATTTGGCCCACTTCCTCCTAAGATAATTAGGGGGTGCCTGGCTGGCTTTTTTGGGTTTTATGTTCTGTATGGAGAATGCCACCAGATAGTGGTCGGTCCAGGGGATGGGCTCTATACCTGACACCTCCACACCTCCCCAGTTAGCATAGACCGGGTCCAAAAGGTGTCCCTGTCGATGCGTGGGGTCAAGTAGCTTCAGATCCAGTTGTAAGGGCAAGCATGTCCCGACAGAACTCCTTGACCCCTGTGTCCTCTGGGCAATTTAGGTGCAAGTTCAGGTCTCCTAATAGGAGGAATTTGTCCCTGCGCAAGGTCGCCTCCATGAGGCTTTCTAGCAGGCTCTCCCTGAACTTAGTGCAAGCCCCTGGCGGCCGATATACCAAACAGCCATTAATCGTCGTGCCCCCGTTGATTTTGATCGTGAAAAGGCCCGCCTCACTCTCCACGATCGGCATGCGCTCTAAGCAGCAGCCCAAAGTTTTCCTAAAAATAATCGCAATCCCCCCTCCCACCCCCTCTGGCCTATCCTGCCTGACCCAGGAGTAATTCTCCGGTGTGGCCTCGATCATGTCAGAGTCGGAAAACTGGTCTAACCACGTTTCCGTTAGAAACAGTAGGTCGATCTTTTTATCAGTAATCAGCTCGAACACATCAAGCCTGTGTTTACGTAATGACCTCACATTCAGGAGGCCACAAGACAATGCCTGCTCCGTGGTTACCCGCGGCATGGTAGTAACACGGAAACCACAGTGAGGGCATACCCTGTCGCTGCCCATCAATCCGTGCATACATATGGAAGCAGTGCGAGGGCGGAAGCCAAGGAGCTGATCCCTAGTCCAGGAAATCCTACGACCAGGGGTTGTCGCCCTTGCCCGCAGTCGGCCGCGGACGGGCGCAGACGGGCTCGACTTTGGCGACACTTCGGCGCGCCTTCGACGCGCCCGCTGCGCTCGTCCGCTGCGCTGCCTTGTTAACATCCGCCTTATATACCCCAGAGCGAGTGCCTCAGGATGACTAGCCCGCTAACCGGTCTCCCCCGCTCACCGGAAGTGGCAGTCTCGACTATCTCGTTTTCTAATTTAAATTATTACTTTTCATATAATTTTCCCGCCCAGCATTATTCTTTTTCATTTTTTCCACTGTCTGTAGGTTTTCCTTTTTCATCACTCCACTTTATCTCTCATTTATGGCAGAGTCAGTCACTGGGCTACAGGAGGAGGCTACAGGATCAGCAACTTCCCTGGATGGCGTAAGGGAGCTGTGATACGTACCATTTTTCAGAGGAGGAGAAGGCTGCACTAGACTTTTTTGCAAGCTGCCACCTCCCCCCTCATGGTAGTAGCAGATGGCAAGCCCGACATGCGGCCCACCTCCCCTAGCCTACAAGAGTTTCTGGGGACCCCATCCCCTGGGGCTGGTAAATAAATTGAGGGAAGGAGGATGTGCAGCCCTCCTCCCCAAGCCATTCTAGGGGCCCCGGACCCCATCCTCTGATCCCTGGGGCTGGCTTGGATCCCAACCTCTGGACCTCGTAGATGCCCTGTGAGAGCTAAAAAGCAGAATTCTGCTCCTGCAGGGTGGGAGCACGAACATTTATCCCTGCCTATTCTTGTGTGTGCAGATACAAACACAGACGGCCACACGCATCATTGTTGCCGTTTGCGATTTCTTAATTGCGAAAATTAAGGAATCGCAATTAAGAAATCGCAAAAGGCTATGCATCAAGAAATCGCAATTTTTTTTGTGATTTCTTAAAATTCCTTAATTGCGATTCACAATTTGCGAATCGCAATTAAGGAATCCCTTCCCATTGATTCCTATGGGCTTAGAGGCCCATAGGAATGAATGGGAAGTCATTCTCAATTTGCGATTCACAATTTGCGAATCGCAAATCGAGAATGCAATTTCAAGGGTGCAGGGGGGGTCCAAAGGACCCCCCTGCACCCCTGAAATATAACTTTAAGTGCATTTTTTACACACACATGCCCTAAGGGCATGTGTGTGTGTAAAATGAAACTTTCAAAAATGCACTTTTGAAAGTTTTAGCAAATTACCATGAAGGTCAACTTCATGGTAATTTACCTCTCCCTATTTGCGAATTCGCAAATTTAAAATATTCATGCATTGCATTTAAGAAATCGCAAAATGTGATTTCTTAAATGTAATCGCAATTTTAGAAATCGCAACATGATTGCGATTTCAAAATTTGCGAAAAACATGATGCATCTCAATTTTGTCAATTGCATTCGCAAACGGCTGAAAATTGCGGTTCACACCGTTTGCGAATGCAATTGACAATGATGCATGTGCCCGCGAGAAACTTAGCAAAAGAAAACTACTCCAATAAGGTTGGAGCAATGCCGGATCTGCTTGTTTTTAAATAGCAGACATTTCTGTTATGTTATTGTTTCTTTTTTAATCTGGAAAGTAGAATCCTTCCTCAAATTTAGGGCGAAAGATCACTCGCAACACTTGTTGCACCCTAGAACCTTCCCTTATTCATGGTTGCATCTGCCGGAGTTTTAGGTATGAAGGGATTCATTACGATGCCGGTTGGACCAGCACCGTAGCGCAAGAGGGACTGTCCGACAAGGAGTCAGCGATCCCACAAATGAAAATATACACTTTAAAAACATCCCTGCACCATGTGGCACGCACCATGTTGTGCCTGCCACATGGTGCAGGGATGTTTAGGAGGGTACCAAAGGTGCACCCCAGACCACATAGCAGAGCATAGCAGAGGTCTAGGGGTCAAGGGGAGCCCACTAGTGGCCCCAAAGTCACTTTCTGCCTGCTTTTTCATGGCAGGCGAACCACCATGAAAGGGCAGGCGTAAAGGGACTTTGTAATCCCTACGGTGGTGCCCAAGAAGTCATCGCCCCTGTTGTAGGGATTACTGACCCTCCAATGGTCCGATGGACTCCATGAGCCCATAGAAAAGTGTTGGACTGTCCCTCCCCCTGCTGCTTCCAACCGTACGCATTGTAATGACTACAAAACTTTGAAATACCACAAACACAAATCAATCAATCAATCAAGGACATTTATAGAGCGCACTACTTACCCGGAGGGTCTGAAGGCGCTAGGGGAGGGGGGGGTGCTGCTACTGCTCGAACAGCCAGGTCTTGAGCTTCTTCCTGAAGGAGAGGTGGTCTTGGGTCAGGCGCAGGTCGGTCGGGAGGGAGTTCCAGGTCTTGGCGGCCAGGTGGGAGAAGGACCTTCCTCCTGTTGTCGTTCTACGGATGCGGGGGACGGCGGCGAGGGCGTGACTGGCTGATCGGAGGTGGCGTTTGGGAGCGTAGAAGTTGATGCGGTTGTTGAGGTAGCTCGGGCCTTGATCGTGTAGGGCTTTGTGTGCGTGGGTGAGGAGACGGAAGGTGATTCTCTTGTTGACGGGGAGCCAGTGCAGGTCTCTCAGATGTCCGGAGATGTGGCTGCGTCGGGGGATGTCGAGAATGAGTCTGGCTGAGGCGTTCTGGATCCGCTGGAGTCTCTTCTGGAGCTTGGCGGTGGTTCCGGCGTAGAGGGCGTTGCCGTAGTCCAGTCGGCTGGTGACGAGGGCCTGGGTGACCGTCTTCCTGGTCTCGGTGGGGATCCACCGGAAGATCTTCCGTAGCATGCGCAGGATGTTGAAGCATGACGAGGAGACGGCGTTGACTTGTCTGGTCATGGAGAGGGAGGAGTCCAGGATGAAGCCCAGGTTGCGTGCGTGGTCTGTCGGTGTGGGTGCGGTGCCCAGGGCAGGGGGCCACCAGGAGTCGTCCCAGGCGGAGGGCGAGGAGCCCAGGATGAGGACTTCCGTCTTGTCTGAGTTCAGTTTCAGGCGGCTGGTCGTCATCCACTCGGCTACATCTTTCATCCCTTCGTGAAGGTTGGCTCTGGAAGCGGCGGGGTCGTTGGTCAGTGAGAGGATCAGCAACTATAACACCTCAAAATACTTCTCAAAGTTGAAGAAAATGAATTAATCATCTGTCTCACAAAAACATAAAAATACACACAAACACAAAATGCTGGGCAGGCACAAGGTGATGAAGAAACTAGGACAATGGCTGGCTGCATTGGTCTGTACTGCTGGAGTCACTCTGAGCCTAGGCACTAATAGGCACCTGCAGACAAAAAGTAACCTACATTTGGCTTGAACACAAGTACCTCCGGAAGCCCTTAAATGATTAAACATATCTCTAGTTCAGAAGCAGTAAGAATGCAAAAACACATTAAAATATGCAGCCACGTTCCACCGCAACCTAGGTCCCCAAAAAGTAAAACATGCTATACATAGTATGAAGACAAGTCTGATCAAATTCACAAAAACATAAGGAAAATGTGGACATAATTATTAACCAAAGGCATCCAGCATTCCAAAATGTTTATTATCCTTTAATTTCACAATAGCCTGTCTGCCCTTTTATTAGCTTAAACCCCAGGCCTTCACCAGCAAACACTATGAAAAAAACAGAAAAAAGATAGTGGCCGCTACCAACACAAACATTTTCAAGGAACTGAATTCAATTCAGTTGATTTTCCACAAAACAGGAAGATTCCAATTTCTATAGGCGATGATTCAGAAGACCTCCAAAATGCAAATCAAAAATGACTAACGATGGAAAAACACAGAGAGGAATCTTCAGGACAGGAAGAGGAAGTTGATTCTGTGTATACAGTAGCCTCACTCTCTATAGCATTTCCTCTATGTAAACATAAAAATTAAATAGCGTGAGGTTGCCATGTGACTTGCAGGAGTGGGAGAGAGAAAAGGGTTGTCGAATAAAATATTCAAAATCGACCTCTCAAACTCAATGGCCCGCTCCTATAGAAATACATGAGGCGATTACAGCTCAACCACAGACCTGTGTAGTAAGCTGTGTTGTATGTATCTGGTTACTTACTCCCTAGCTGCTCAGCCAGTGTGAATGGGATGCATGGAATGTTGGTGTGAGAGTCTTGAAAGGGATATGTTTGGGTGCCTGGATGCTGGAGTGTGTCAGTTGAAGTATGGCCTGAGCAGCAGGCACACTGCTCCTGGTGGGGCTGTATCTCAACTACCTCGCTATATGTAACTGATCTCAATAAATCTACTTGAAACTACATCCTGGCTGTGGGCTTCGTTGCTACAGCCTGCTGCATGTGCAATGTCACAAATGCCTATGGTTTGCACTGGGCTCTCCTCTTTCAGCTGCATGGGCAGTTAAGTTTACCATGGCTCCTCCATGCTCCTCAGGAATTACTGTCTGCCTTTATTCTGAAATTGCTTGTTTGCTATCGGAAACCAGAATAGGCATAATTTGCTTTTTTAAAGCAACCTACTCATTATGGTGAACTTAATGAAGGATTTGATGCAAGAAAATTATTAATGTATTATAGATATTTGAGTGTAGAATTAATTTGGTACATCGAACTTCTGTATGTTGTAGTTAAGTGTATGCACTCATTGAATCAGAAACTCAACACTTTAAGCAATAGCCTGTGACACCTGGCACCTGGCTAATGGGTTCATCAGACATTCACAATCAACAGCTTCATCTTCACTATTTTTCTGTGAAGGAAAGGCGGTGAATTAAGTACTTGCATAGATTGCCAACTCATTCACAGAATCACTGTAGAAAATTGTTATCCATTACCCTAGATTTCTGTTTTGTTAGATCGCATTCTATATGCAACGATATTCACAAAGCTAGATCGCCAAGGAGCTTACCATCTTGTCAGAGTTTGTGAGGCTAATGAGTGGAAAACTACATTTTGTACTAAGTTGGTGTTGTTTGGGTATCAAGTCACACCTTTCAGACATGGGAATGCTCCTGGAGTGCTGCAGAGTTTTCTAGCAGGGGAGTGTAAAATGCACATAATTTGCATGTGTGTAATCTTGTGAAATTACGGCAAAATGACACAAAAGTATAAACTAGTATACAATTAACTATGGGTCAATGCATTTTGCTGTATATATTCGTGCAAAATGTGTCCTTGCGTGTATTTTGTGTCCGAGGACACATTTCAATAAAAGCACCACAGGGAGCAGCCACTTGTGCTCTGTTGTTCTCTTGCATTTGTGGTGATTTTTTTTTTACCACTAATTATGCCACGCGGTGAAATGGTGTATTTTCAGAAATTTTGCATAACAAACATACCGTAATATAACTTGAATTACACCAGTGTAATTTTGTATTGTGTACTTGGAGAATATGCTGTTTGCTCACATTATTTAGAATACCACATACTGCATATTACAGTAGTCTTCCAATAGTAAAGTGATTGTCATATCTTTTCCAAAAAGTGCAAATGGGTCTTCCACACTATTTGAGTAGAGTTTTATAGATACATAGAACAATGCATTGAGTAGTTGTGAAACTGTTTGCACTGTGGTAAAAGTCCTGCTATTGTGAGGCGAAATATATAGATAGTTTGACATTTTCTTCTCACAAGCAAATCTAAATCTTAGATGGGCACTTAAAAACCCTTCTAAAGAGAAGAATGAGTTTGCAAAATGTTGACTATTTTATAAAAAAGTGGACTCCATGAGAAAGATTGAATTAGGGATAAAGTATGAGTCGAGCAACCTTTAAAAGGAATTATGTTTTTTTTGGTTTTTGGAAAATCACAAATCCTAATTCTTATATTAAAACCCGACATTCTTCATTAGATCTGACTATCCTGCCAGATACTTGGATCAATCATTTATGTAACATTTATAGAGAAGCTGTATATCATATATGGTCATTGCACTTCTGATCACCCACAAATGATCCTGAATGTAAGGTGATTGGCAACAGTCCAGCAGCAAAAGCATATGGGTCAGATGGTGTCTTATGGATCTTTCTAATTATGGTATAGACCTTTGGGTGGCTGCCCTGGCCAGAGTTCTTTATGCAGCCAGTATTTCCGCTGTACTTACATCTTGGTCTGCATCTATTATTGTATCAGTTTTTAAGAAAGAAAAAAGGTAGCTACTGCCTGAATTCTTGAAAGGACATTGTTGTAAGGAGAGCTGATAGAGTAATTATGGAGAGGGTATTTTTCTAAGGGAAGGATGTACACATTTTGCTTACATCCAGTGTGGCTTCAGACACAGTCTTGGGACAGCAGAGCAATGCCTTAAGTTTCATCTCCTTATTTAGAAATATACAATCATTGAAAAGGGTTCTTCACATTTAGCAGTCAGGGACATGGGTTTGGCCTTTGACAGAGTAAACATGGCAAAACTCTGGCCTCCTTCTTGCTCCTATGAGAGGTATTCATTTGTTTTTACAGCTTCTCCAAATAGAACTGTCTGCAAGAGAGCGATTTGGGATCAATAGAGGGTATATGGTGTCCTTTAAGGTAGCTAGAGGTGTCTGATTTGGTTGTTGCCTCAATTTTATTTATAATATATATCAACCATTTAGAATCTTTTTTATGGATAAGATCCAGGACCTGCCACACATGGGGAAAACACTTATCCTCATGTTACTTTATGTAGACAATTTGGTTTTCATGGCACAAAAAGCTCATTAGGGAAGTTTGTCAATGCCTACAAATTTGTGAATATAGACAAAGTTCCTAGGACATCCCAACCTGGAATGCCACTCCCGGCCAATGGGAGTGGATTAACTCATATGTAATTGGGCAATATTAGTGAGGTGCAAATCTCTGCAAAGGTGTTAATTTTCATTTTTTTTTTTTTTTGCAGAGTTTTATATAGCGCGAACTAGACCCGAACCGAATCAGTTATCAGAGCGCTTTACATAGCACCAGTTACGTTACATGAGGACGGACACACATTCATTTTAGGCACGGGGAGTGAATTTTAATCGTGACTGCACTCACATAATAAGCCTTTAGAATATGTAAATTAAGCTGACTCGCATCCGCAGCTGAGCTACTATAGTTGACTCGGTAATCTGATCGATTACCCCTACCCTCAAACTACCAGGTCACACACAAGCATCACTACATCTGTGAGTCCTGTTATGAAAACAGCACGACGCGCCTGGCCTGGGAGCCCCTGGACATTTAGAGCATTCGAGGTAGGATAGACTCACTATTTAATAAGGTTTAAATGAAAGAAAACCTACAAGTATATCTATCCATAATGCTAAAGAAATGGCCAGGCGAACCACCCCGACATAGCGAGCAGGACTAGTAGGGAGACATGTAGATTTCAGATTCTCCTGGGCACAAATATCAGCCGGAAGATGAAATAATAATTTACCTGAGGACACATCCAGGCTTCTAGGTACACAGTGGTCTTCTCAGTTCATTTTAGCATCTCAGCTACGCAAGGTAAAACCTCAGTTTGTCAGAAAATAAAACCCCCGGGTTAGGAGTAGAGAGCATCTTTTGCATGCGGTCAGTCAGTGGTGTAGCAAGGATGCCATGGGCTCTAAAAGGATATCATAATATCCCCCTCATCCTCTCCTTTGATGGTAATAAAAACATCTATATTAGGGATGCAGTGAGCCCCTTAGATCTGCGGATACCGGGGCCTCTATACCTCCTGGACTACTGATAGTTATGCACTAAAGGGCAGATTTACAAGCCCCTTGCGCCACTTTTGCGTCACTTTTAACATTGACGCAAAAGTGGCGCAAGGGGCCTGTAAATCTGCCCCTAAGCGTTGATCTTAAAAATCTTCTGGGTTTTCTGAAACTTATATGCTATCCATGGAATCTTAGGGCCAGATGTACAAAGGTATTTTCATCTGGCAAATGACCGAATTGGCCTTTTGCGACCTGAAAAAATTATTTTTGAATGTACAAAAGGCCTGTTTGCAATTGGGTAAGCTATTACCCAATCGAAAATTGGGTTTGCGGGTCACTATTTGGAAGACGCATGGCAAGGGCATCCTTTCCTAATAGCGAGTTGCAGGGGCATGTATGAATGTTTTGCGACCGTAATGGGGTTGCAAATCATTCATAATTTTCTAACTCTCTACAGGATGTGGTAGCCCATTCACATACCGGGAAAAGGTCCCCAAGGGATCCTTTTCCCTTTGTGAATGTGGGGCCCAACAATATTTAAGAGCAGGCAGAGCTCTTAAAAAACGAAAAGGAAACTGTTCATTTTTATTTTTGTAAAGCAACCCATTTTCCTTTAAGGAAAACAAAATGCATTTCAAAATAAAAACCTGCTTTATTTAAAAAGCAATGACAGACATTGTAGTCTGCTGACCCCAGCAGTCCAAGACAAAAAAAAAAAACAACTGGGGGGACTGGGGCATGAGAAAGGTGCAGCAAATGTGCCCCTGTGTCAGGCTAGCAAGACAAAGAGTATGCAGTTCCTAAGGGGGGGGCTTCTCCATTTAGGAGCAAGGCCCCATACACACCCCAAGGGGTGTCGTGCTACATCATCGGGCAGCTCCTTATTGGGCACTGCAATGCCCATTGAGCCCCGCGGGAGGCTCTTTGCTTTTCGCTATTAGGATATCACAAACGGAAGTCTATGTACATCTGGCCCAAAGCTCATTAAAGGATACCCGCTTCATGTATTATCCAGCATCTTGCAAACCAGGATGTGAAAAATACACAGGGACCTTGTTGCGACCTGCCCATCATTTTGTGATGCGAACACAGCACAAATCAGTGGTATCACAAAATAAGCATTTGCTAGAGTTTGCAAAACCTCCAAACTAATGAATATTAATGAAGCGTTGCACAATGTGTTACAATCTCTGGACGATTCTGAACACAGGGATTGAAGTTTGTGAGGTATAGAAGACCTTCATGGCTGTGTTTGCATTCATTGATGGCAATATATATATATTTTTAAGCCAAGCTTGTATGTTATAGAGCGTGGTGCATATTTGTTTTTTTAAACTTGCATCCAATGAGGACATCAGGTGGCCGTAGGTAGGTCTTCTGGACCACTAGCTGCCCCACCCCACCGAGGTCGGGCAAACACTGATTCACACAGGAACAGCTTCAACTTTGCGAATTAATTACCACCCTGTCTCAGGAATAGGTAACTCATCAATAGTTTGTGACCACAGTTTTGGTCGTAAACCATTGATACAATCCTTTGTGACTCACAAGGAGAAGTGGACGCCTCTTGCAAGTCCCCTCTTACCTCTGATTCAGAAACAGCCACTTCGCAGTTTGATAGACTTTTCTAGCTTGCAAAAGAGCTTTTGTATATTATAAAAGGGCATTTTTCCACTTTTTCGATGACCCACCACTTTAAACTCGCAACAGAGTGTCCAAGCATGAGGAAATGCTCAAAGTCAAATAAACCCTAATCCTAGGGGTGGGAGTTTTGCTAATACCCTGAACTTTAGGGAGTGTATATGTATATATATTTTTGACACTATTTCACGAGGACTTAATGAACACGAGGAAATTGCAAGGCAAGTGGCTACCTTGAATAATGGCTGATGTTCCAGCACTTCTGTATCCGCACCCTTGCCTTCTCTTCTAATAAATGTGGATATCCACACAACTTGTAATGTACACATTTTTTCTTTTCATATTTATACATATTTATGCTTCCTCCTCACACTTGTACATATGTATAATACACCATATGCGAATGTATGCCAGTATTTATACATTCCGCTGTGATATGTAATGTTTGTCCTTCATTATATGTGTTGAATTATGCTCCATACGTCATCCTTGCGTGGGTGTATATTGGCTTAATATTCATTTCTTTGTGATTTCACATGTCTAAACATTCAGTTGAGCAATATTTGTTGTTTTTCCATTTGTATGTGAAATATATGCCCTTTTGCTATGAGTCAGCAATTGAGATATAATCACTCACTTGTAATTGAAAAAGGCTTTCTTTTTATATAATAACAAAATTAATTTGTTTTTATCAAAATTTTTATGCTTTTTAACCTGTGTGTACTTTTATGGATGAATTAATTCCGAATAAAGATCATTTGATTGATTGATTGATTGAGTCAGCAATAACCTATAGCAAGTCTTCATATCACTTACCGTGCTGCAATTAATTGTATATATGGAAAACAACAATGGTCCCTGACAACAAGACAAATAATTGCAAATAAATATAGACTCAGTCAGTTCTATATTATAGAAGACATGCCCAGCCGGGCAGAGGTCCTCAAATATATATTTAAATCAACAAATATTTTCAAACCACAATAACACCTTCAACAATTCACGTGCGTGGGGCACAACCTGTACCCAGCCACAACATTACACGAACAACATACATGCTGGTAATTCGGCCTGATAGTCACTATGATTATGTGCGTTAGAACTTATTGTATTTTTTCTGTCCCTCTTTCTTCTTTTTAGGCAAAAGAGGCTTTTAAATTCAAAAGGCAACCATTGTTTTGTCCTGATGATGGACCCCATCATTTAGCAAGGGGTCCGAAACGTCGTCGACCTAGTGTGTACCATATACCTGTGATATTATTGGTTACAAGAAATGTGTAATGGTACCTATAAGAAATTCTCTGTCTAAATTTCAACTTTTCAGAGTTTGTTGATTTTGCCTTACAAGCCCTTTTATGTATGTTGTTCGTGTAATGTTGTGGCTGGGTACAGGTTGTGCCCCACGCACGTGAATTGTTGAAGGTGTTATTGTGTTTTGAAAATATTTGTTGATTTAAATATATATTTGAGGACCTCTGCCCGGCTGGGCATGTCTTCTATAATATAGAACTGACTGAGTCTATATTTATTTGCAATTATTTGTCTTGTTGTCAGGGACCATTGTTGTTTTCCATATAACTTAGCTCCCCGAGGTCCCTCGCTGATACTAATTGGGGTCCCCTTGTTGTTTGAAATAGCAATTAATTGTATGACTTTGCACGCTAACATATGACTATTTTGCTGTTGATTCCGAGACCCGTTAATTTCTGTCTTGAGAATTAAGATACATCGATATACCTTAGTTTTTTATGAATTTCCCCATTAGTTTTTTTTCTATACCTAACCACAGTTAATACACACGATGTCTGCGGTGAAGTGAGACGACGCATGCCGTTCTATCTCAACGTGCACACGACGCGTGCATGTAGAGGTTCCATTAGCCTCCGGCCTCACCGCTAACACCGGGCGGAGACCTCTGCTCGGTCCACGGCGTGTGCGGCAATTTGCCTTCTCCGCGGACTACGCAGCGGAGTTGGCCAGCCCCCGCCTCCAGCCCTCCTATTAACAAGTAATTCAATATGAATTCAAAGTAAATTTAAAACCACTTACCTGTACTGCAGCATCCCCGGGCTGCCCTCTTCCTCGCCGTATCGGCAATCCTTTAAAAACCTGTGCATTCATAGTTTTTTCAAGGATTTCTAATATGGCGAGGAAGAGGAGGAGGGCAGCCCAGGGGTACCAGAGTACAGGTAAGTGGTTTTAAATTTACTTTTAATTCATGTTTAATTACTTGTTAATCGGGGGATGGAGGCGTCTGTGTGGAGTGGAGCGGAGTTTGTTTGCAACTCCGTGGACCTCCACCTAGCCCCACTACTTACTATGCCCAGGGTTACTCACCGCACGTCTGTCATTTTCTGGCAGCCACCTCTTTAAGGTATGATAGGAGACATACGTTTGTGATCCTGTATAAGGACTGTAACCTCCAATGCGGCTATATGAGGGGAGAATGACATTTTCCCATTATTTCGTCCATTTCTATAGATTAGATTTGAGTTTTATTTCCGCTGGAAAATCAATGGCCCTACTCTGAAGGATGACCTATTGAGTATTTTACAGTCTCTCTTCCCTGTATGAAGTTCTCCAATCATGTTGGACAGTACAGGTGATTTGGCCACCTATGATGGCACCATATTGATTTGGATGCAGTATTCAATACCATATTGCATATTACTGTTTTGGTCAGTGTCCTTGACTGATCCTTTCATTTCCTGTACTTGCCTGACATGATGTCTTCATGCATGCTTATTTGCTTTTTTCTTCTGTTATAGACCACCCAGCCTTGGGAACTGTGCCCTGGCCTGCCATAAACAGGCGCAGGAAACTGGTTAGTAGTTTACACACCTACAAGAAGCAACATTCAAATCCTTGGCCATACAGTTTTTTATTTCATTTTTATCCCACTTATGTTGTCTCTTTTGTACTCCTTTGTCCTGATGAAGACCCGCAAGTGGATGTTTTAAGTTACCCTCTATGCTCTAAGTCAGGTCGAAACGCCAACAACCCCCCTATATCCACGGCCTGTACTACGGTGTACCATCAATATTTGATGGTGCATTTTTGATCATGTTGGCATCATCAAGAAAAAATGGATACAAAAGAATGAAGAACTAACTTTGACTTGTAGACAAGCCCACTCAGACTGGTGTATTTTTCCCCAACATCGTTTCAGCCAGTGTTTATTATAAATTGTGAAACTGCATTTTGCAATTTGCCTTCATGCAAATTCTTCCTTTCTTATTCACTTTACACATGAGCACTTTTTCCTTGCACTCTTCCTTTAGAGCGACCTTCTATTGATATACTGTTGTATTTGGTGATAAATCTGCGATTTTCATAAAAAGAATATATAAAAACTAAATTCTCTTTTAAAATACAATGATTGTTTTCCTTTTTTCGCTTCTTAGTTTTGGTGTGTACTGCAGAGTATTCATTTCTCTCTTGTGTAATCATTTAGTGATGTACTTTTTTGAGTGATGAGTGATTGATCAAATTTAATTAGAAAAGTCACAACCTTTTTGGCTTGTCCAAAGAAGAACGTTGGGACCAGTTGTTTTTCTTATGGTACTATACCCAGGTCATTTGATGTGTATTGGGTTACCCCATTAGTCTGTAACCAGTTATCCTCACAGCAGCAGTCCCTTTGGACCACATCCATAAGTGACGTCAGCTGAAGAGCATCCCTTTAATTCTGGCCCAGTGTGAGAAATGGACCCATGCTCGCCTGCTGGGCTGCCAGTGCCTCGTGTTAAGGTTTACTGGTTAGGAATCTCCCCAGCAGGAGCTGTGCTTGCCTGCAGTTCATGCCAATAAGAGAGGAAGTGCCTTAAATGTATTTGGTACCGTCACTCGATAAAAGGCTTTTACAGTCTTGAATATCTGGATATTGATTAAAGAAGCTCCAAGGCGGCCTGAATCATGTCATCAAAAGCCTAGGAGTTCATTAATGCTCTTTAGTACAGGGCTTCAAAGTGTCCTGCTGTGTGCCGTTGACATTCTCCTCCAAGCTCCTTATCTAGGGTGTCCATGTGTCCCAGACTTGTCTGGCAGCACCTATTTTTCATCATCTGTCCTGCAAAAATAAAGAAATTTATCCCATGTCCCAGTTTTCATGGAAGATCAACACAAGGCAGAGGGGGGCAAGTTGTGATGTGTTGCAGAGCAGAAAAAATAGCATCCAATGAAGAAAGTAATTTAGTTTAGAGAGATGATTTTTCTTTTTTTAAAGTCACATTTAATTAACCTCAAAGTTATATTGTCTATGTTGTTGAGTGCTGTCAGGTGCGTCATTCTCGGGCACATTTATGAAATAGTGGCGCAGCACAACAAGTCACCTTGTCATGCTGCACTACATCACTCGGAAAGGCCAGGAATGCACTGTATTTAGGGCATACGGCGCATACCTGATTTTCCCCCTGCGCTGGCTCATTATGGCCAGCCTAGCATCAATATAGGCAGCTTTGCACCATGGTGCAAGGGGCCTTGCGTTGTATGGAGGATTGTTTTTGTGCAGGAAGGAACACCTGCCTGCACTTAAACAATCCTTTGGCATCTCTTTCAATGCTTGATGCAGAATTCAGAACACATAGAAAAAAGAAGATACAAGGAGAAATAAAGATATTTCTCCTTGTTACTCCTCTCATAGGGAGGTGTATCTTTTTGGTGCATCCCCAGGTTTACAAGGTCTGGTAAATCTGGGAATATGTCAAAAACCATGGGAGTTGGGTGGAAGAACACCATGCAATACCTGTTAGATTTGGGGGTCTCTACTTGGCAGAGGTAGGTACCTTTGACCAAATAGGGACCCTTGCATCTAGTTAGGGTATGGGGTACACTCCTAAAATAACCCAAGCTCACCCCCTTGGCACGAGCGGACAGGCTTATCTCGACGTATATAGACGTAACTCAAGACCACAAAAGACAAAAATCAACACTACTGTACTCTAAAAATGGTAGAAATAGCTTAGTTCTCTTTAGATGTAAAATGCGACACTTTGAGTTCAATGTACCTTTGGATGCGTAACGCTATACAACAAAACTGTTGCAGGGAAGGTGATGCTTCGGTTCCTTACATACAAGAACGGTGATGTGTCGGGTCCCTACTGCTGCGTAGGGGATACGTTGATTCTTCTCCCCGTGGGGAGGTGATGCGTCGGTTTCTTACTGTGCTTCTGTTGCGACCAGCAGTGCTGTGATGCATTGAAGATCCGGTGCAATGAAACAAAATGGCATCTTCTTCTTGATGCGACAACGATGCGTGCACGCCCGATGGCCGTGTGGCGACTCAAAGATTCTTCTGAGCATCGACAGGCCATGTGACACACTTCTCCGGTGATGCGATGGCATCTGCTACGACGGTGACACTCTTCTACGGTGATACAATGGCATCTGCTGCGACAGCGACACTCTTTTCCGGTGATGCGAGGTGCTTCCGGTGATGCGATGGCAACGGCGGCAGCGGCGGCACACTTCTCCGGTGATGCGACTGCGTTTGCTCTGACGGCGATATTCTTCTCCGATGATGCGACGACAACGGCTGCGGCGGCGATGCGATTCTTTGTCTTGAGTCGTGCTTCCAGCTCCCAGCGACACACAGTCTCTCAGAAGGCCCAGCTCAACAGCAGGCACTTCAATTCCCAGCAAGGGAAGGCAGGGGAGCTGGTCGGTGAAGTATGTTGTCCCTGAGACTTCAGCAGGAGGCAAGCTCTATGTCAAGCCCTTGGAGATCCTTTACAAGTTGATTTGAAAGTAGCAGTCCTTTCTCCTTTTTTTGTCAGTCAGGCAACCACTGCGGGCCAATCCCCCAAACAGCACTCAGCTTAGGGATAGCCTCCTCCTCCATTTCTCTGGTTCCTCTCCTCAGCAAAGGTTCTTCTTGTTTCCCAAAAGTGATCTAAAGTTCTGGGGTCTGGGTCCCAATATGGTTTTGTCCATTAAAGACAATGGCCTGGAGGTGGCAGCCCGTTTCCAACATGGAATGATCGCAATCGGAGAGTGGACGGCATCTAATTGCCTTAAGCTCAACTCCGATAAGACGGAGGTGCTTATCTTTGGACTCCTTCAACCAGAATGGTCAACAACCTGGTGGCCATCCGCCATGGGAGAACCCCCTAGTCCAGCTCTCAAGGTTAGGAACCTGGGAGTAACTTTCGACGTGGATCTAAATTTTGTGGCACATGCGAATAAGGTAGCGGCAACAGCCCATCACAAATTAAGGCTGATCAGGAAAATCATTCCGTATTTGCCTGACACCGCAGCCAAAACATTGATTAGTTCCTTAGTGTTATCATCTCTTGATTATTGTAATGGTCTGTTTTTAAATGCCCAAGTCAGGACAACGAACAAGCTTCAGTCAGTACAGATTGCAGCAGCACGGCTGCTTTCTAGTACTCCTAAGTTTTCCCCGATATCAGATACAATTAAGAAATACCATTGGATAACGATCCGTAACCGGATCAAATTTAAATCGCTCTGCATAATGTACAAAGCACTGCATGACCAAGGCCCATACTTTTTTAAGGATCGGTTGATCCCTTATAAACCGGTTAGACAGCTCCGATCGACCAGTCTGAACCAATTAGTGGTCCCTCGATCTAAAACAGTTTCGTGGGGAGATCGTCGCTTTTTAGTTGCGGCAGCTAAATTATGGAACACACTGCCACAGTACATTAAGACGTCCTCCTCACTTCTGCAGTTTCGTAAAGGATTAAAGACCTGGCTTTTTGATCAATAATTTAAGTCAATTTCACTATGAGCCCCCAGAATAAACCAGGGAATCTTTTAGCGCCGAGACGCCTGCGGGTATTCGTTCGCGCTTAATAAATGATAAAAATAAATAAAATAAATAAATAAATATTCATACTAGCAAATCCTTTGTCCTCTGAAGGCAGAGAGTCCTGTACCCAGTCCAAACCAGTTCTGTGCAGTCCTGGAGCACTTTGTTGACAGGACTCCTTCTTTCCTTTGACATTGTGGGCCAGGGACATCAGACGCACCACAGGAGGTGGAGCCGGCATTGTGGAAGGCAGGCACAGCCCTATTCCGGTCCCAGGTGCACTCCTCCCGCTCATCTACATGCAGATAGCTTTATTCAGCCCAATGCTGACTCACCCTGTCTCCTGGAATCCCCCAGCCCCTGTCACTCAAACTCCAGACAAGGAATACACAACCTAGCAGAGAGAGGCTTGGACAGTTAGGCAAGAAAATACCTACTTTCTAAAAGTGGTATTTTCAAACACAGAATGTTAAAACCACCTTCACTAAAAGATGTATTTTATCATTCTGAGTTCGGGCATGCTAAGCTCAAATGTCTACCTGGTTCCCTGAGTCAGTTAGCATTATAAGATGTCATAATCAAACTGCCCATTTTGGCCTATGGGGAACAAGTAGCCTTGCAATAGTGAAAAACGAAAATGACTGTAATTCACTATTAGGACATACCACACACACAAGGGCATGTCCTACCTTTTACCTACAATGCACTCTGCCCTTGGGCCTACCAAATTGGTGACTAATATGAAGCAAAGGGTAGGAAGGTTTAGGGACTGGCAAGTGGGTGCACTTGCCCAGTCAACCTGGCAGTACCAGACTGCACTCAGGCTCTGCGATGGCAGACCTGAGACACACTTTTATAGGCTGCTTCTGTGGGGGGCACAACCAGTGCTGCAAGCCCACCAGCAGCATTTGGTTTACAAACCCTGGGCACACTCAGTGCACTGTACTAGAGTCTGAAAAGTAACCAAACCAGACAATCATGGAATCAGTAAGCCATACATCAATTTAACATAGGGAGAGCATATGCACTTTAGCACTGATCAGCAGTGGTAGAGTGCCCAGAGTCATAAAACAGCCATCAACAGGTCAGAAAAAATACAGAGATGACCCTGCAAAAATGGCCAAGTCCAACAATACCCATGGAATGCCTTCTCTAGACAGGGTAAGGCAACACAGTGATTTGTGCTGCGTTGCCTTACTCCAGATTTTTGGAGCAATTCAAAGTCATGCAAAGTGGTTTTTAGTGGCTTAAAATGTCTGACTCAAGTTTTGTGTTGCTTTTGTACCATGTTGCGTGATGCAAGAGTGATGCAAACTGAGTCATAAATATGGCCCCTGTCCCCCAGAACGATGCAAACTTTTAGTCTTTCCTCCATCTTTGTGGAATTTTCTTATTTTTTGAATTTCAAAATCTGGTTGCTCTACCCATATCCTGTAGAGGTGCAGACTGCAAGGAACCTCTACAGTTGTTTTAATGTTTTTTCCTAAATCCATCTGGCATAGTACTGGCTCAAGACACCTACTGCTAAGGGGAGGTGTGCTTTCCTTCCTCTCGGATGCTCTTTGCCCTACCTTCTCATGGTATTTGCTTTCATTAGAAGCACAGTCCACCTACCGTCCTAAACAAGTAACAGTAATTCTAAAACACTCATTAAAACTGCCTTGGCTGCAGATGACCAGACAGGCCTTTTATTCCACTAGGTTATTTCCCCAGTGTTGAAGCTCTTGTATGAGGGTTTGAAAGCCCAGGGATGCTCCTGGTTCCTGCCACTTTCCCTAGCACCCAGAGGTTGACTGCAGCAGCCAAGTGAGACTTTCAACGATATAGAGGGAGAAGGAAGGAGAGGAAAGTAAGAAAGCAGTCAGAGAGGGGGAAGAGAGACGAGATAAGGGTGAGAATGGATGGAAAGAGAGAGAGCAAAGATAATCCCACAAAGGGGGAGCATTCGAGTGTTTAGTCTAATTCTCACATGAATCATTCATATATTATGTAAGACGTATTTTCAAATGTCCATAAAGTTGCAGTGTAGTTATTCACTGTGCGATGTCCAATAAGGAGACTCAGATGTCATTGATTAAAAATACATGACTAATCTTTATTCTTCATTTCTTCCTTTACGTGAGGATACAAACATAAAATTAGGACCGCTGATTTCTTGACCAGCCACACTATGTCTCATAGAAACCTGGCTCCATGGTCAGTCATCCCCCAATATTTCAGAGGCTGTCCCTCAGGACTATGCTATTCTGAGGTTTGACAAGCCCAGTCAAAGGGGGAGAGAGCTGGCAGTCACCTTTAAACAGCACATCTTGTGCAGTTTTTTTAAAGTAAAGATTACTGGCTTTGAGGCAGCCTTTTTTTCTACATCTCTATTGAGTAGATGCACTTTAGCAGGTTTCCTTATCTATCGCCCTCATGCTTCCGCCTCTCAGTTTGTAACTACCCTAATAGATATCATACCCTCATATGCCCCACGCTACTCTAACTTTCTGATACTAGGCGATTTTAATAAATCCAAGTTTTCGGTCAAAAGATTGAGAAGGCAAAAAATTGCTCTCAGAATATTTTCTGAATAGTTTAATTCCTTACTTCCCTAGAGCGTGTTTCAGCTTCTATAACCCCCTCAATTGAAAATTGCAATCAGATTGCTAATTTTTTCTCAGATAAAATAGCCACTATCTATGCATTTTTTCCAAAAAAAGCTAGGAAATATCAGTTCTCGGATCTCCGGTAATCACCATCCATGTCTTTGGAGGGTTTCTAGAGTATATACTGAGAGACACGTGCCCTCACTTCTAACGAGAAATCAAGTTCTCCATCTGACCCCGCCTCATCTGCTATGTTGGTGTGGGATATGGAGGTTATTGTTGTTAATTTGTTAATTGATACTTGTATAGCACACTACTCACCCACAAGGGTCTCAAGGCGCTTGTACGAATACCGCAGTGGAACCCATCCTGGCTTTCCCTGTGAGGTGTCCACTCCTGGGCACCCCCAAGGTGGAGGCCAGGCATCCTTAGCATTGTGGGGGCCGTTGTGGAGATTAAGCAAGCTATTGCCCAGAGTTGCAGAGTGGGACTCCATGATTGGAATAGGCACCGAGGCGAGAATTATCAGGTCTGTGGAATTTTGAGCCCAAGACCCGACGAGGCGGGGAATTGAACCCTGGTCCCGGGCTAGACCTCTGCATCAGGGTCTGCCGCTCTAACCATTGAGTCACATCACCCAGTCTCTGTAAGCTTCTCAGTTTGTCCTTTACCACTGGCCAGGTTCAATCTAATTGGAAACACGCCATGGTAATCCCTCTCTTAAAGAAGCCCTCATTAGATCCGTCTAAACCAGAGTCTTAGACCGATATCTCTGCTTTCTTTTTTCACAGAAGATTGCATAAAAACATGCCAATCAGCAGCAAACAAGATTTATATAAGAGAAGGAGCTCCTTCATGAGAATCAGTCCAGTTTCATACCACATTTTAGAATTGAATCTACACTCTTATTGGCTACTGAGTCTCCTTTGACTTGTTGCAGATGAGGGCAAGACTGCTGCCCTGGTTATGCTGGACCTGAGTGCGGCCTTTGAGACCATGCCCCAGGGTCTGTTATTGGAACAGTTGTGGAAGCACTGTGTTGGGGGCCGTGCCCTTGGTTGGATTGCTTATTTACTCCAAAATAGCACTTTCCAGGTGCCGTAGTAGCCATGTACCTCTGAGATTCTCCCTCTGTAGCAGGGAGTACTCTAGGGCTCAGCTTTGAGGTTGACTCTTTTCTACCTGTACATGCGCCCCTGGCTGAGATGATTGAGCGACATGGCATTAAGTGGTATATGCCGATGACGCCCTGCTGATTATTGCTCTGGTGCAGGATGAAAGAGTTGCAGCGGTTAGTTTTGAAGCATGTCTGGTAGATCTGGCTGAATGAATGGACACCATCTGTCTTAGACTTAACACTGTAAACAGTGAATTCTTGTTGGTTGAGAAACAACCCTCCCCTCCATATGGTCCACCGCCTGGTGGCCTATCAAATTGGGTCCAACATCTGTTCCTAAACAGAAGGTAAAAATCCTAGGCTTCTTGTTTTATTCCACCCTGTCCTTTGATAGCCAGATTTCTGCTCTCGCCGCGACCTGTTTTGGCATTTTAAAAATGCTCCGCAAGATCTTGTGGCTCCTCCCTGAATCTGACTGGAAGAGCATAGTCCAGGCCCTTTTGATGTCTAGACTGGTTTACTGTAATGTACTCTACCTTTGAGACACCCACCAGGGCAGGCTGAGAATGCTCCAAAGGCTGCATAACACTGCTGCTCTGATGCTTCTGAACATCCCTCGATACTTTTCCACTGGCATAGCTCTTTAAAAGCTCTATTGGCTTCTGTTGTAATCATGACGAGGGTCCGGTTCCATGGTAAATTTATGGTGGTATTTATCAAGATAGTAGGTTCAAGATGAAGATACAGTCCCACCAGGAGCAGCCTTCTGCTGCTCAGCCCATTCTCCCAAATGACAAACTCACTCTCCCAACATTCCACAGCATTCCAACCCACACTCACACTGGCTGAGCAGCAGGTAAAACAGCTTCCTATTAAGGAAAGAGTATCTTTCTAAGCACTCTTTTTCTGCCATAAAATCCTGAATCAGAAAGGTCCCTGTGTCCTCTTCTCTTTGATTAGACCCTATCATCCTAATACGTACGTGTCTTAGATCCTCAGGGACTCCATTGACTGTGATACCGAAAATAAACAGAGCACAGTTGCTTTTTAGCTTCCTGTCCGCTAAGCAATAGAATTCACTCCCTCGAGTCCTGAGAATGGAGCCTTCTGAAGTCATGGTCTGGGAAAAACGTAATACCTGTTGTTTTAGACAAAATCTAATTCACTAGATAGTGTAGGGATGGTTTCTTGAGGCCATTGTCCTTGGAATCTAAAGTTGGGACTCACCGAATGGAGTAAGCAGACACTATTAAACTTCCCCAAAAAATAGACTTACCACACTTGATCAGACAGAGAATATCACTTGCTAAGTTGACATGAGTAGTGCATTGAAACCATAAAAGAGGAATGAGAAGAAAGAGAGAATATCACTGCTCACTACATTCAATACAGAACATAAATGACACCTAGAAGATAATATCCAAACACTAGCCACTGTTATCAAACTTGCTGCTGCTCTGGTATGGGCTTAGCCCAGAGGATGTCAGAGCACTTTACATTCCTCGCGTTAGTTAATGTTGCTGTACTCACACAAGAGGCCTGCTTGGGGTCGGCTGCAGGAAGTTCAGAATAAATGCCTGAATTATTTGGATTGGGGGTGTCTGTAGGGCCCGCAGGCCATTTTACAAAGAGGCGAAGGTTGATGAGGTGGTGTACACACTTGGAATGTCACCCTATATAATAAGGCATAGTTCGAGAAATAGGCTGTCTAAGCTGATCTTGTTTTCTGCCTTTAAGTATGAAAAAACTGATTTCTAGTCTTAAAATATGCAAATGATTCATTTCGAATAGGTAGGTGAATTATTGAGTTTGAATATCTTCGATGGAGAAGGTGCCACGCTAAACATTGGCAGCTGAGATGTAGGCTCACGAGCATTTATCATGTGCATCAGAGAGAGGGTCGATCAGGGCTTCCAGCATTTTGGCAAAAGGTCACATTATTCTATTTATAGATCAAAAAATAATTTCAAGAATGCAAACTAAAATGAATTATTCGCATTATCTTGAGGGGTATTCATTTCCTTCTGCAGACAGAGGCTTTTGAAAGGGAAAGAGCTGTGATCATGTACCGTCTAGTTCTCTAGTGATATAAGTAGGCCTTGCTATCTAGACTGGTGGTTCTTAGCTTGTGAGCTGAGGTACCCTGAGATCCAAAAGGCCTACTCAGGCGGAGAATTAAATAGTATTCGTACATTTAAATGAATAAAGGATAAACAAATAAATAAGCAACATTGAAAATATGAAAACGTGTTCTGTATGTGATTGTGCATTAAACAAAAATATTTCAGGAATTATTTGGTATAGGCTTGTTTGAGTATTTTCGTTTATTGTTTTGAGGTTCAAATCATTGAAATAGCTTTCAATAATGATTCAGTGGGGGTTTCCAGGTTCATGATTCATTGTGGGTCCACAGAAGTTAAAAGGTCAGGACCTGCTGATTTTAGGCGATGCAAATCTTCCCATTCTAATCAAGCACCTCTCCTGAATCTTGACACAGTGTTATTTTCTGAGAGAGTGCCCTAATCTGTGTACTCCTTCAGCCACAGAATCAATGTTGCCTTTTGCCCTTTCCTGCTGCCCACAGATGCCCCACTTGATCCAAGAACCCCTGTAGCCCTCTGCACACGCCTGCTGTCCCAGATGCACGTGGCCCCCACTAGTTTACCAGTAGTCATGCATGTCAAGAGCACCAGATGCCCTCCCAAGTTTGTGCTGCCTTGTTTGACCCACTTGAGATGTCCGTATGTGACAATGTGAAATCCCTAATCTGGCATGAGCGCAAGAATTAAAATCGTGTCTATAACATACAGGAACAGTGCTGTAATAAATCCAATGCGCCTAGTGTGTGACCCCGGATTTCTTTGCTTTTTTTGCCTTCTTCCAGGGACAAAAGTCTATGTCCACCCTCGTCCCACATGTGCAACTCTTTATTACGATAAGTGTAACAGTGACTTCAACATACCTGTCGGTTTGTGACGTTTCTGTTCCCTAAACCCACAACTCCCAAGCATTGCACTATGTTTTTAGAAGTCGGAGCTGAAAAGGAATTTCTTCCTCAATGAAGCCTCAGGGAGGTATTTGGAAGGAATTCAGAGTCCTTTTGCAATGGTGCGAAGGAGCCGCAAAGGTGTCACTGATTCTGCCTACTAAAGCCTAGTGCAAGCGCTTTAATTTGATGTGGTTCAGATGATGCAGCCTGTACCCGTCCTGGAGCTCCTGATTTATGGAAGACGCCAGTGCTTGTTGGAAAGAACCTGCCCAGCACGGATGGAGTAGTCAACTCCACAACAAGTCCCTGGCGCCCATGGGAAGCACTGACTCCCATTGGTACCCAGTCCAGAAAATGGTTTCTGCAGCCATCATATATCACGCAAGATATGGGGTTGATTCACAAAGTATTTATGAGCAAAGGAAATAGTACTGCAAGAGATCAGCTTTACTATCTTTCTCCCCAAAACGCCCAACTTTCTAGCGATAATAGTGAAACGAGAGCACAGTACTTTCTAACTGTACTAATCGTGTTTGAATATTTACCAAATGGTCCCTCTTTATTATCATTTTAAATATTTTTGCGTCAAATCACAAAGGTTTGTCAGAGTACGCAAAATAGTTCTGCAAGAGAACTACTTTACCTGCTCCAAAACGCATCTGTGAAGAGGCCCCATGAGTTACTAAATCCTCTTCCTTCTCATACAGCTAGCAGCAGAAGATACTCCATTCTTGAGTCCAGGGACATGGGCAAGAAGTACCCAGCATTCCCTCTGGAATACATAAACCACAGATTTGGAAAGCGTGAAGAAATGGGTCACAGTAACATAGAGAACACTAAATATAGTTAGATGAAGGTCCATTTTTCTTTCTCATGTGGATGACAGAAAAAAGAAGGACATGCAGAATTTTGGCAAAGGTTCATGCTGCTAACTCTGTAGCACTATAACAAATGTCAAAGTAATAGTATATTAATCATGCCCTTCACCTCTAGAGACCGACCATCCTTCTTTTTTTGATTGTGCTTGTGTTGGTGGATGGTCTGTGAGTTCAGTGAGTCGAGAGTCATGTTTAGCATACATGTACGGGGCAGGTACTCGAGGGAACATGTTCCAAAATGCACAATAAGGGATAAAGAGGACATTCAAGTTGACCATGGTCTCCACTGGTGCCATGAGGGTTGATTTTGTTAGTTTGTTGTGGGTATTTTCAAGTTCCGGGTCAGCTTGATTTCCCCCTTCTGCATCTGTTACAGGTGTCAATGTTATGCACTTGAAGACCAGAGTAGATTACGTTACAATCATGTATCTGGTTAGCTCCACTCAGTGGTAAGTAGTGGGGAAGTATTGGGCTTTACAGGAAATTGATAGACTGAAGATGATTCCCTCCAAACCTTGTTTACCTTGGGTTGAAGGAGTGCTCTATATTGAATATAACTGCAAACACAACAATGATGGACAGAATGTGGATCAATGTCACACATTCACCCCAGTCCAAAGATCTGGGCCCAAATCCATCGTTTTTCCACTCCACACCACCCTGGGTTAGACAATGGCGATATGCAAATCAGCGCTGACCCTGTGCCCCATGGGAACAGTCCAGTCCGAACTACAAAAGCCATGTCCTTCCCAGAACAGAAACAAGCATCCGAGGACCGGCCCGGTTTCGAGGTAACACCTCTCTTCAGCCCGGCTAGCTTGATTCCAGTGGTGTGGAGTGCCTGGGACTCACGTCTGAGCATCCCCAGTACACTTAGAGCGGTAACTGCAAACACAACAATGATGGACAGAATGTGGATCAATGTCACACATTCACCCCAGTCCAAAGATCTGGGCCCAAATCCATCGTTTTTCCACTCCACACCACCCTGGGTTAGACAATGGCGATATGCAAATCAGCGCTGACCCTGTGCCCCATGGGAATAGCCAGTCCGAACTACAAAAGCCATGTCCTTCCCAGAACGGAAACAAGCATCCGAGGACCAGCCCGGTTTCGAGGTAACACCTCTCTTCAGCCCGGCTAGCTTGATTCCAGTGGTGTGGAGTGCCTGGGACTCACGTCTGAGCATCCCCAGTACACTTAGAGCGGTAACTGCAAACACAACAATGATGGACAGAATGTGGATCAATGTCACACATTCACCCCAGTCCAAAGATCTGGGCCCAAATCCATCGTTTTTCCACTCCACACCACCCTGGGTTAGACAATGGCGATATGCAAATCAGCGCTGACCCTGTGCCCCATGGGAACAGTCCAGTCCGAACTACAAAAGCCATGTCCTTCCCAGAACGGAAACAAGCATCCGATGACCGGCCCGGTTTCGAGGTAACACCTCTCTTCAGCCCGGCTAGCTTGATTCCAGTGGTGTGGAGTGCCTGGGACTCACGTCTGAGCATCCCCAGTACACTTAGAGCGGTAACTGCAAACACAACAATGATGGACAGAATGTGGATCAATGTCACACATTCACCCCAGTCCAAAGATCTGGGCCCAAATCCATCGTTTTTCCACTCCACACCACCCTGGGTTAGACAATGGCGATATGCAAATCAGCGCTGACCCTGTGCCCCATGGGAACAGTCCAGTCCGAACTACAAAAGCCATGTCCTTCCCAGAACGGAAACAAGCATCCAAGGACCGGCCCGGTTTCGAGGTAACACCTCTCTTCAGCCCGGCTAGCTTGATTCCAGTGGTGTGGAGTGCCTGGGACTCACGTCTGAGCATCCCCAGTACACTTAGAGCGGTAACTGCAAACACAACAATGATGGACAGAATGTGGATCAATGTCACACATTCACCCCAGTCCAAAGATCTGGGCCCAAATCCATCGTTTTTCCACTCCACACCACCCTGGGTTAGACAATGGCGATATGCAAATCAGCGCTGACCCTGTGCCCCATGGGAACAGTCCAGTCCGAACTACAAAAGCCATGTCCTTCCCAGAACGGAAACAAGCATCCGAGGACCGGCCCGGTTTCGAGGTAACACCTCTCTTCAGCCCGGCTAGCTTGATTCCAGTGGTGTGGAGTGCCTGGGACTCACGTCTGAGCATCCCCAGTACACTTAGAGCGGTAACTGCAAACACAACAATGATGGACAGAATGTGGATCAATGTCACACATTCACCCCAGTCCAAAGATCTATTGAATATAAAGCACGTATTTCTTATTTGGTATGCAGCACAACTGGTTTCATGAAGAATAGCACTTTATTGGGAGTTGGCGTAACTTGCGTAATTCTGTGTAATATAATCACGTGAGTTTACGCTAGATTACGCTTCAATTAAGCAAGGTGAAGAATTCTGCATTTAGCGCTAATTCTGTGCACAAAAATGCCCCCTCGTGTCCGAAATGGAGACAAGAATGCATTTTGCAGTAAGAAACGGTACCAAAGGCAACAGCACACGAGTAGTGAGCATGAGCGGCTGCTCACGCTTGCTAAATATGATCTTGCTGTAGGATTTTTCCCACCACATTACTCATAATTACACTAGCAGGAGTAATCATGTATTTATCAGTAATTCCATATCAAAGAGTAATGCCAAATTTAATGCCAAAACTACTCTAAATTACTGCGTCGTAATAAAATTCTGCCTAGTCGCACTCTTTATTGAACATAATGCATGTGCTTCTTGCCTAATTGCCCTACAGTGGAACTGGTTCCATGGAGGAGAGCACTTTATTGAATATAGTTTATGTAGTTTTACTTAA
This sequence comes from Lissotriton helveticus, assembly GCF_964261635.1. Taxonomy (NCBI): domain Eukaryota; kingdom Metazoa; phylum Chordata; class Amphibia; order Caudata; family Salamandridae; genus Lissotriton; species Lissotriton helveticus. The sequence goes on along the minus strand of NC_136059.1, from coordinate 178,734,961 downwards.
TTAGTTTACAGCTGTTCTGGTCTCATAAAAGAGAGCACTTTATTTAATGTAATGCATGTATTTCTTTCTAAATTGGTAATGCAGCACAAATAGTTCATTGAAGAAGTGTTCTTTACTGAATATAATGCATGCATTTCTTGCGTATGTGATATGCAGGTGTACTAGTTACCTGATGAATGTTTTTTAATGAATGTAATACATGTATTTCTTGCTTATTTGATATGAAGAGGTACTGGCTGCATGAAGGCGGGCCCTTTATTGAATGTAATGGGTTGGTGCCTCTTGTATTGCTTTTGCTAGCTCTGGCCACAAGGAACAGTATGTCAGCGTGTGACAAGGACGTAACGTCACTTCCACAATTCCTGGAATTGTGTAGGGGCATCAGTGAGTGGTAGCCATGGGTAGAAACTGCTGCCCCATGCTTGCCTGTTGGTACTTATTGCTCTGCTCCTGGTGTTGCCTCTGGTCTGAATGTCATTAAGCCGGGCCGGGCTGACCGTAGCAGGCAGCAGGCTTTTCCCCGGTAGGCTGGAAGGGTGGGGCCCGATTTTGGAGCAGTGGGGGCTGGTACCAGGGGCTGGTTTTGCAGCGGTGCTGCAATACCGCCTCCCAGTAACAACAAGCATTGAAAATGCAATAGGTCTCGCCTTTGATTAAGTTAAAGCCATTTGCTTTGCTAATGGTTTTGTATAGCAAAGCAAATGGCTTTAACTTAATGAAAGGCGAGACCTATTGCATTTTTAATGCTTTAAATGAAGAAAAAAAATATGTCAGTGCAAAAAATGCGTCCGTACTTGTCCTTCGCCGCCCAAAAAATGTGATTGAGTAGACCCGAAAGAATACGTTTGCGAAGTCATAGATAGATACATTGATTCTCCCCTAAGATAAACGTATTCTGCTTCCTGCCTGTAGGTGTCAGTATTGGGCTGTGTATGATATCAGAGGATCTCACAAAGCTTGGAAAATTCAGCTCTTTTGGTAGGTAATTCACACCCCCTTGCTAATAGGTGCCAACTTGACCAGAGCTGGACTGTAAAATATTAAACTGCACGGGAAGCAGTCTGGACCGCATGTGTACGCCTTTTCATATGCGTGTACACCAGTTCGTGTTTCTGAAATGGCATTGGCACCTGAATGTGCACCCTTGTTTCTGCGCGTGTCTTGGTGTTTAGTTTGACAATTTTTCTAACTTGTGTTTAAGACTGTGGTCAGTTCACACCTAGTCCGTCATTGTGGATTTACAAAGTCCTTCCAATGTGCAACACTATCCAGACAGCCAAGCTCCGAAAAGCAAAACACTAAATATAAGTGTGTTCACTACATCACAGGCTGTGTGTGCGTCAGAGTCCACTGCAGCTTTGCTAGTGTGAGCGCCACACACAAACAAGCTGGTTAGCCTTGAAGGAGAAAACAAAATTAAAACAGTGGAGAAAAAGGAGCAAAAGAAAGAGGAAAAACACAAAAGGGGGTAAAAAAACGAAATGTCAAATGATGAAATGAAAGTGGAAAAGGCATGGGGTTTGGTAAAAAGTATTTAAGGAGACCGGATTTGTTTAACTCTGGAGGAAAAATAAGCCAGGCTAAAATAAATGCTGACCATTTCAGAACAAGGCAGCGCTGGGAGGGGGGCTGGGCACGAAGGAAGGAGAAATGCGAGTCACGGCTGGAGGCCGGCCGTGAAAACAATGCATCGCTCGTGAAACTGAAAGCACGGCCAGCCGGCCATGAAAGCCTTTGATGCCGCAGGGGGTGGAGCGGCAAACGGAAAGCACGGCCGGCCGGCCGTGAAAGCCTTTGATGCCGCAGGGGGTGGAGCGGCACCAAGCTGGGCAACAGATGGCTGACGATTTGATGCTGTGCACGCGCATTTTAGGTCAATGCGCTTGCGCATTGACCTAAAAGCGCACGGGCACAGCATCAAATCGCCAGTTAGTTAAAGTCTGTTTAAGCCCCTATAGTCTCGCTTGCGCATGCGCATTGACAGGTCGCGAGACCTAAAAATAGCAGTGCTGGGGCTGGTTTAGTTATGCAGCAGTGCTCCACACTTGCACCCTCGCCCCCCTCCCTCGGCCCCCAGTGGCGGATGTTTGATAAAATTGCCAGGGCTGCTTTGTTATCTCACTCAGGACTTGTCAATAAGGCAACAGTGGAAAGAGAAAAGGGTCTAAGAGCTTGGTAACTTTTAGGGCCTCATTTAGGAGGCCGTGCGTCACTTTTACGCCACAGATTCTGCCTACTAAAGCCTAGTGCAAGCACTTTAATTTGATGTGGTTCAGATGATGCAGACTGCCCCCTTCCTGGAGCTCCTGATTTATGGAAGACTCCAGTGCTTGTTGGACAGAACCTGCCCAGCACGGATGGAGTAGTCAACTCCACAACACATTCCTGGTGCCCATGGGAAGCACTGACTCCCATTGGTACCCAGTCCAGAAAATGGTTTCTGCAGCCATCATATATCACGCAAGATATTGGGTTGATTCACAAAAGTATTTATGAGCAAAGGAAATAGTACTGCAAGAGATCAGCTTTACTATCTTTCTCGCCAAAACACCCAACTTTCTAGCGATAATAGTGAAACGAGAGCACAGTACTTTCTAACTGTACTAATCGTGTTTGAACATTTACCAAATGGTCCCTTTTTATTATCATTTTAGATATTTTTGCGTCAAATCACAAAGGTTTGTCAGAGTACGCAAAATAGTTCTGCAAGAGAACTACTTTACCTGCTCCAAAACGCATCTGTGAAGAGGCCCCATGAGTTACTAAATCCTCTCTCTTCTCAGAATCAGAATATTTTTATTGTTGAATTAATAAAAATCCTTACAATAGCAAAGGTACAATTGACCTAAATACACATAACAAATTTCATTAAATTGGTAAAACAAGAGTTAATATCAAAGTTAAAAGAGGGTTAAAACTACGTCAGGTCCCGTCGCTAACGACATATGGGAATGGCCTCAAACAATATGTTAAAAGATCATGCACGGACTTGTAGCTGCTTTCCAATCTCAATCATAAATTTAAGACCCCTACAAGTCAGGATTGGTGATGACCCTCCCAGCCAAATTATAACGGCCTGGCGACATGTTCTTATGTTCATTTTGTTTAATATGTCCTGTATAAACTGTCTTCTGGCTACCATGAGGAATGGGCACACACAAAATAAGTGAATTAAAGATTCGTTTTGGTAACCGCAAAGTCTGCATTTTGGGCAGTTGTTTTGGGATTTCCAGGAAGGTCTTAGGTCCTTGGACTCGTGAAGGCCCATACGGAGTTCGATGAGAACCTTTTTTAAGTGTTGGCTAAAGTGTGTTGCCAAGTAAGCCTGGGGCTGTTGGAATGAATAGGAAGAAATAACGGTCCAGGCGTGGCGTCGAAGGGCCAAAGTTTGTTTGTCTTCCAATAATGACTTCAGTTTTGTATTTAAGTTGGCAATTTTACAAAAACTAGCCTGGTCAATTTTTTTGTTCCATGCTTCAATCAATCCGAGATCCGAAAGGCAAATTTGAAGCTGGATGGCCCAGCACTGGGTAGAGTCAATATTGTTTTCTTGCCAACAGAGATTATTTAATGTGTGTGAATCAGCAGCACGGAGTTTGTGGCAAAATTTGACAAACCTTGATTTGGACCTGAAGATTTGATTCTGAAGACCAAATTCAAGTCGCACCTGGGCTGGCGAGGTGCACTTCGGTAATTTGAAAACTACTTTGTAGATTTTGTTTTGCAGAGTGTTTAATATACCGGCCTCCCCCCCAAGCCAGGTAACCAGACCGTAGGACAAAGCTGGTAAGATCTGAGCGGCCATTACTTTAAGAAGATGGGTGTAATTTGGGCCACTCAGTTTTTGTAGGAGACGCCTGTATCCATAAATTTAACATCTGGGATTTAGCTTTTAGCACCGCAGAATGTTCTTTTTTTGAGTTGTCTTTGCCTAGGGTGACCCCCAGGTACCGATAGTAGGGCTGTACCCCTATGGCAAGATGGTTAATTGACCAATTAAATTTGATGGGCTTTCGCTCTATAAGACGTATTACTTTTGTCTTTTCTCTATTTAGTTCCAGGTGTTCCTCGTCCAGACAGAGATTTAGAGTGTTTATCAGCCTTTGCAACCCAATTGGGGTTCTGCTTCGGAGCACAATGTCGTCGGCAAATTGGATAATTGGCATTGGGGTGTTACTGAGCTTCGGAGCATGGCTTACAATTTGGCCGAGCCTTTTTCCTAGATCTGCCAGGTATAGATTGAATAAACATGGAGCCAGTTTTAATCCGTCCCCGGTTGGAATTTTAGACGTGAGGCTTGAACCCTGTCCTTGTTTGACCCTAGCCCAAGTGTCTGTATAGAGGAGCATGAGAGCGTTGAGGACATTTTTTGGCAGCCCCCACTTGGTAAGTTTTGCCCAAAGTCTCCCCTTGCTGACTCGGTCAAAAGCCGCTCTAATATCAATGAAGCAGCCATATAGCCGATTGTTGTTAATTTTGGCTCTTTCCATCAGGAGTGCTAGAGCTGTGAGATTTGTTGTAGTCCCTGTCCCTTTTCGGAAGCCCGTCTGATAATTTGGGATTTGGTTGTTGATGTCGGCCCAATTCTGGATCTCCTCCAAAATACAAGAAGCGTATAGTTTGGCTTCCACGTTGATTAGAGATATGAGCCGATAGTTCTGCGGTGATCTCCTGTCTCCCTTCTTGAAAATTGGGTGGATGGTGTTGCCTGTCCACGAAGGGGGCTGCTGATTGCTAGCAAAAACTTGATTAAACAGGGCTGAAAGACGAATAGCCCAAAAGTCAGCGTTGTGTTTGAATACTGCGTTGGGGATACCATTGGGCCTTGGTGCGCCTTCGGTTTTAAGATGGTTAATGAACCTTTTGACTCTGTCACAGGAGAGCAGGTCCGGCTGAATCCCCAGGTTATTGGACCTTCCTATGTCAGGGTGACTTGATGACTTATCTGACAGTTCTTTCGAGAAACCTAATGTCGTTGTGGTGTTGTTGGGACAATGGTGGTTTACTGGGGCACAGGATTCCCTTTTTAAGTAGAGTTTTTTTACGTGAGCTTCCCAGCTTTGTTTGCTAATGCCGGGATCCTGAGATATTGCGTCAGCATGGTTTAATTTATTAATGATGCCCCAGAAGTCCCTCGTGTTTCGCTTTTTACTAGCTACTAGCAGTTTTGCGCACGTCTCTTCCTTGTGGTTTGACTTGGCTTTCCACACCATTTTGCGATAGTTATTTCTCATGCTCCTAACAAGAAGGTGATTTGACGTGGGGCCCTGGATAATGTTCCTTGATTCCTTCCGTTGCACCCTGTCTATTTTTCACTTTTCCTCCCTTAGATTGTTGGTAAACCAGGGTTCCCGTGGGAACCCTGGTGCGGTGCAGGGTGAACCGAGTGTTTAAGAGACAAATTTTCTTACCGATTTGTCCAAGATAAAACCAGATCTTCGTTTTGGTCGTTTTTGTGTTGAGAAAAGAAGCTACTTGCGGATTCGAAGATGGCTTTGATACCACTGACCCTCCATCGCAGTTTACGTAAATTGAACTTCTCTGCCTGGTGAGAGAGAACAGTTAACTGGGTTGACTCCGGCACCCCTAAGTTGATCCAGAAAATTGTGAAAAGTGATCACTTTCTGTTCGAGTTATGATTTCATAGCCCGTTACAGAGTCGAACAGGATGTTACTGACAAATGTAAAGTCAATAGTTGACGATAACTTGTCACTCATGTACGTCGGTGGTGCTGAGGCTATGCCTATTGATACGGGATTTAGAATTGTTAGTCCCTGCAGTGACAGTTGCTTAAGGGTTGATGCAATAGGTTCTACCCGGGTTTTTGTCATTGAGGTCTGTTTGTTTTGATTTTCTTGAATTAGGTTAAGGTTAAAATTGCCTGATAGTAACAGCAAACTTTGAAGGTTTGTTTTCTGGAGTATTTTTATAAGTTTAATAAGGACGGCCAATTTCTAATTTTTTTTTGATTGCTCAGGGGGAATGTAGATGTTTATTAATAGCAGTTGCAGTCCTGGTTTTGTCGAGATCTTGGTTACCTGAACCCAGCGAAGTCCCACGTCCAGTGGTTTCGGCTCCCATTTTAGTCTCTGCGAGATGTATGTGGATAACCCTCCACTCGGGTGCCCGAACTTGGACTTTCTCTCGGCTAGGATATGGTATTCGGTGAAGCCGGGGATGGCGGGGGGGTTCCAGGTTCCACGTCTCTTGTAGTAAAAGAATGTCGTGTTTATGAAAGGACTGTTGTGTGTCGCTGTCTTGATCCATACCACTGAACCCGTGAATGTTCCAACTGCAGATGCCTATTTTAGACGTTTTTAACCGTCTTCTTAAGCGCAGAGTTGGGCCGTATACGTTGGGCTAGCTGTTCGTGATTATTAGTAATACTTTTGATTAAGGATTGACGCAATCCAAGACCAATCCTGTGTGGGGGACCCACCAATACGAGATTGCGTTAGACATTTGTCGGGTTCACCGGCCTCTTGGACTATAGAAGCCGAACGGGTGCCCTGGAGACATGAAATTTGCTTACGGATGGAAGTATCCTCCCTGTTTGTGTTCTGTGAGCTTTTTGCAAGTGGAAAAGGATATCTCGGGCGCGTGTGTAGCGTAAGGGTAATACCCCAATGTTCGAATGGTCCTCTATTTTCAAAAATCTTTACTGCTATCTCCGTAGAAGCCCAAGTGGTAACGGAGACTTCGGAGTTTAAGTGCTCAGATTTTGGACAGAACTCGACTGAAACTAGATCTTGTGAAGATATCCACTAAGCTCAGGAACCAGACCAAATAGTCTTAACAAGTTTCCTCTGTTTAGGATGTCGTGCAAGCCCTTTTTCTCATATTCAGGGGTAAATGTCAGGATTGGTTCTAGTTCTGCGGTTGAAATTACTGATGGATCTTGTGGTCGTGGGACTAAAGGGTTGAGCTTGTTTTTTGGATCACAATCCCTGTAGTGCCCTTTTTCCTGATGCCCCTTACGGGAGAAGGAGCAATTCGTGACATATGGTTGTCTTTGGATTCTGTAGCAGGGTTGGGCCGGACTGTGCAATTACGATTTTGCCCGTTTTTTGTAATTATAATCGGAGAGTTGGTCATTTGTGGGTCGTTGGTTCGTGTTTTGTATAGTGTTGTTACCGCTAGGACCTTAGGTTTTTGTTTAAGCACTGTCTATGAATCCCAGTTTTAGTTATTTTTATAGGGGTCAGATCGTGCGCTACCTGTGCGTGTATTTGGTTGCTGCTTCGTTGCGTCCTCCACAGTGGGGTACGTCCACTTGTGCTTGTTGAAGGTGGCTGAGATGGGCGGTTTATTCTAAACGAATTGTCCCCGATTGCAGATAGATTTTCTTTTTGTGGGTATCTGCCCTACTTTTGAGGTAATACGAGGACTTTTCGTAATTGATATTGTTTCTGATGGGGCGGTCGAGGCTGATTTTATGTTTGTGCAGGAATCCAGTGCATTTGGGGACTTACTCAGACCTTCAGGTGATGCCTGGTCTGGATGGCCGGGTTGTATCCACGGTTTTGAGTTTGCAGACGGGGCTTTTGCCTGAAGGGGGTGTCGACCTTCCGACGGCTTAACAGCAGTGTTTGAAGGAATGTTTGCTAGTCCAATGTCTATTGAGGGATCGATCGGAGATTTTTCAAAGAAATTGGCAATAGTGATCTTTTGGTTACTTTTTGGTTTGGACCTGGCTTTCCTCGCTCTTTTCCTTTGCTTTTTGGTCATGTTGCCATGGAGCAGAGGATCAGGATTTTCCGTTTAAGTGGCCAAACATTCAAGTTTGGCGAAGGTTTGTACTGAGCCTTTGAGTGGTGTAGCATGGCGAGGTCCCTGGCCCCTTCTGGGCTCTTATGTACCGAGAGGTGAGCGATTGAAATGCTTGATTTCCTCATATTAGGATTTTCTCATGGTGGGGCTAATTTTGTCTTCTGATTGTTACCTTTTTTAATTGCTCCCAGAATATCTTTCAGTATTACGGGGAGAGATGCCAGCTTCTCGATGATGCTCCCGCAACCACAGCTGGGCAAGGGGCTTGCAGAACCTATGTTGGTTTGAGGCTGTTTTAGGAGGGGAGATCCCGTGGTTTCTTTGCTTGTCAGAAGAGTAATAATTGTGTCTGTTTTGGAGCTGAGTTGAGCAATATGCTCTGCGATGACATTGATCAAGTCGATTTGGACATTTATCTTATCTGATTGGAAGTTGAGAGCCTTTATGGCCTGGTCCAAAGTGCTAATCAAGGTGTTCCCCCAGAAGCTAGAGGGAACTTGACTGCAGTAGTTCTTTTTTTGCTCTTCCCATTGTGAGGTTGTATTTGATGAGGAGATTGATATGTGCAACTGAGTTGATTTTTTTTGTTGGTTACTATTGTTTCTGGGGCTGTCGTCAATTAGGATTCTATGGTTTGTGGTAGGAGCGACTGTTTTTTGGGGCATGGATGCCACTGGGCTTTGGTTTTGCTCCACTAATATTTGGTCATAGTCCGGATTTAGATCTAGATTTAGTTCTTGTAAGGAAAAACTTGGAACCGGGAGCGATGATGCTGAGTCCGAGTTGGGTGGATGATGGCCGGACAGGGGGGCAAAATGGTCGTCCGGCCTCGTTAATCTCTTGATTGACTGCACTTTTGGTTTACCGGGACCATGGTCAACTTGGGAATTGTTTTGATCGAGATCGTGATTGTTTGCCCCCATGTTCGATTTATTAATGGAGACGTTGAAGAGTATTTCCAGTGCGTCCTGACCAGGAGATATGGGTGAGGGTAGGACTGGGTTTTGCCCAGTCTTGTTTATTTTCATTTTTTTCGATGGGGAACTGGAGTTATGAATCATTGCCTGAACCAGTTCTATTTTCTTTTTAGTAGGTTTGAGCGCTTGCTCAGATAATGACGCCGGTAGGTGTTGAGTGAAAGATTCTAGAATTTGAATGTGTTCCATCAGCAATTTGTCACTGTGTGAAGTTCCGGAGTGGATATGATTTGTCGTCTTGTCGGGTTGAATAGGGCTTGGTAAGCTCCTTGATTCCCTTGTTGATGCCAACAGAGCTGAAACGGGGTCTTTTAAAAAGAAGAATTTGTTGATCTTTTGTTGATAGCCTGGTAAACGTCCCGGGCTGGTTGGGGACTGGAGGAGACCTTCTACCTCGCTGGTCCCCTCACCGTCATCAATGCCCCACCTTGCTGCAAGACGACTAGGGGCGGAGTTGCTTGCGCTTGCTTAGGGGCGTCTGACTTTTTGGGCTTTTAGCTGCGTGGTGCTTTATATGATGACGCCTGACGTTTGGTTCCAGAGCGCATTTTTATCCTACACAGGGAAGTGAAGTTGTGGCAGGCGTGAGAGTTAGGTGGTGGTAACTGGATGGCTACTGGGATTGGAGGGAGAGGTGAGAAGTGGAAAAGGAAGGGTGGTGGGACTGGTCTTGCAATCGAGCGGAGCGCTCAGGAGGTGCCGCCCGCCAAATCGGACCTAGTCAGATTGGCCTAGGCTGCCCCCCGGGCTCTTACTTGGCAGCTGCCTCTAACGGCAGCCGCGCTCGTGCTTTGACCCTAGGCCCCGCCCTGTACTCAGCTGGCCTCACTCCCTTGGGTCCCTTGAATCCCGGGGCTGTATAGCAGAGGCAACAAGGATGAAGGGATATCGCCTGAGTTGCGCAAATGCTTACTCGTTGCTCGTTACTTGCCTGCCCAGAGCTGGACGCCGGACATCAGACACCAGACACCAGGAACGAAGCGCCCTCCATGCCGCTCCTCACCGCTCCTTTGCGGCTCCAAGCGGCTCCGAGCTAGCAAACAAGCAGGCAGGCGGGCCGGCGGGCAGGTCCGTAGATGGAGCGGGTCACGCCGGAGCATGAGCCAACCTTTTGCTGTGTGGCCGCTCGGCTAGGCACCTCGACCTTGAGTTGGAAATGCGGCTGTGGTCGGTCGGCAAGCGGACAGGACTCCCCTAGTCCTAGTGGCCCGCCCGCTACACACTGCACACTGCCTCCGGTGCAACTTCGGCTCCGGCGCTGCTTCTGCTCTGCTGTTCTGCTCTGCTCTGCTGTTCTGGTACTGCGCACGCGATCGCCACCTAACGGTCAAACAATAGTCCTGTACCACTGCATAGGCAGATGGGTGAGGTTGAGGATGGGAGGGCAGGAGGTGCTGGGGGGGGGCGGAGGGTGCAGGAGAGTTTAGGGGGGAGCAGCAAGCGGAGCAGCAAGAGGATTCGTTTTGCAGCTTAGTTTAGCTTAGATTAGACTATTTTAATTAGGCTTAAAAAAACTTGAGCAGGATAGATTTCAGTTTTTTGCTTTGCATTTCCCTTTTAATAGCAATGCCTGGCTGCAGGGGACGATAGGAGCACAAAGCGCAAGATGGTAGCTCACCGGTTGCAGCTTAGCCTGGCTCGTGTCTGACTCCGGTCTCGGGGTCTCGAGGTGCAGCTCACTCCTCCAGCGCCCCCCCCCTGCAGGCAACTGGGTAGTGGGCTGGACCTCCCGGACCTCCGGACCTCCGAGTGCACCAGGTGCACCAGGTGCCGTAGGCCGTGTGCGGTGTTTTTGTGTGCCGTGCCCTGAGAGTCGGGTGCCTGGATCATATGCTTGACACCGGTGCAACTCTTCTCTCAGGGCACAGGGGCACAGGGCACAGGGCATGGTGCTCGGACCCCTCTGCCTCTGCCTTCAACTTCTGCTCCAGCCCAGGGTCACCGCCAGCCCGTTGCCGCCACCTTGTCGACGCTTCGGCTCCTCTCCTGACTCGATGCACTGTGAGCAAGAAGTACCCGGCATTCCCTAACATAGTAACATAGAGAACACTAAATATTGTTAGATGAAGGTCCATTTTTCTTTCTCACGTGGATGACAGAAAAAAAGCAGGACATGCAGAATTTTGGCAGAGGCTCATGCTGCTAACTCTGTAGCACTATAACAAATGTCAAAGTAATATTTATTTATTTATTTATTTTGAAAGTTTTATATGGCGCGGACAAGATCCTTGCAGATATCAGAGCGCTTTACAGAGAGAAGTACATGAGGAAGCATAGTCAGACAGATAAATTAATAGGTCAAACAGTACACATAGGTGGCTAAAAAGCCAAACACGTGAGTAATAAAACAATTAATACAAATAATCAAAAGTGTCAAACATGTAGCACATATTGGTGCAGAGTACTAACAGTGTTCGAGATAGTAGTTCAGGTGTATTTAGCCATGAGGATAGCTTTTACTTCCTTTTTAAAGAGTGTAGTGGAAGAGATAAGCCTGGTTTCGGGCGGGAGTGAGTTCCAGATCCTAGGCGCCATTCCTGAGAAGGAGCGCTTATAAGTGTTTTCTTTCCGGAATCTTCGAGGTTTCAACAGAAGATTGTTTGTGCCTCTAGTGTTTCTAGCTCCTCCAGAGATTGTCAGTTTCTGAGCGAGGTATCCGGGTGAGTTTAGATGTACCGCCTTGTGTGTCATGCAGGCGATTTTCAGATGTATTCTGGCTTCAAAAGGCAGCCAGTTCAGGGATTTCAAGTCAGGGGTAATATGGGAGTGCTTTTTTGACCCAGTGATGAGTCTCGCTGCAGCGTTTAGAGAAGCTCTTAGGGGTGCAGTTGTAGTTAGGGGGAGTCCGCAGAGGGCGGTGCTGTGGTATTCAATTCGAGGGAGGACTAGTGCCTGTACTGCGGTTTGGAAGTCTTTGGCTGGGAGGAAGGGTTTAAGTTTCCTCAGGGTGTTGATCTGGAAGTTCGCTCCCTTTGTTGCCTTGCTGATATGTTGCTGCATGTTCAGATTGGTGTCGAGTGTTATGCCTAGAGATTTTGCTGAGTCCACGATGGTGGGTTGGACATTGAGTGCGGTTAGGTTTTTAAGCCACATTTGAGTGGTGGAGTTCTTCGCTGGAGGTGAGATCAGAAGGAACTCTGTTTTCAGGGCATTGAGTTTGAGATGATTATCGGCAAGCCAGGATTGGGTGCATCTGATCGTTGAGTTCAGGAGCAAGATGTCTTTGGGGGACTGTAATTTGAGATAAAGTTGGGTGTCATCTGCGTACATGTGAAAGTGTACATTGGATGCTTGTAGCAAGGTGGTGAGAGGTTCCATGACTAGGTTGAACAGAGTTGGGGATAGAGAGGATCCTTGGGGGACACCTAGCATTACGGGTATTGGCGAGGACATCAGGTTGTTGCTCTTGAATTTCTGCGACCTGTTGTGAAGAAAGGAGGTGAACCACTTGAGAACAGTTCCAGATAAACCCATTCTTGTGTTTAGTAGCTCTAGTAAATTCTCATGTTTAACGGTGTCAAATGCTGAAGAGACATCAAGGAGGATGAGGAGGCAGGTGTCATTTTGGTCTAGCATTTGAAGTGCGTCGTCAATTATGTGAGTCATAGCAGTTTCTGTACTGTGTCCTGCTCGGAAGCCCGACTGGTGAGGGTTGAGGAGATCAAATTGCTCAATGTGTTTAGTCAATTGTAGTTGTGCGCATTTTTCCAGCAGTTTGGCGAGAGTGGGAATATTGGTAATGGGACGGTAATTGTTGAGATCAGCGGGGTCGGCTGTAGGTTTCTTTAGTAGAGGTGTGACCTGACCAACTTTGAGGGAGTCAGGAATGCTTCCTTGTTGGAGAGAGCTGTTGATAATTTTAGTCCAGAGAGGGATAAGCCAAGGGGTAAAGTCTTTTACTGCGGTAGCAGGAAGGGGTTCCGTGAGGTGATTGGATGGTTTCAGGGTGCTGAGCAGTTTGCCAATTTCTTCTTCCGAGTATGTGCCAAAGGTTGACCATGTAGCATTGTTTTTTGGTTCAGTGAGTGCTAGGCACTGAGGTTTGGAGAAGAGGCTTGCGTCAATGAGGAGATCGCTCTTTATGTTGTCAGTTTTTTGGATAAAGAAAGCAGCGAAGTCTTCACAGGAGGGTGCCTCACGCCCAGTGTTGAGTGGTTGGGGTTGATCCTTGGATTGTGATCTGATTAGCTCAAACAGTTTTCTCGGGCGGTTTTTTGCTTGGTCGAGCTGGAGGCTGAAGAAGTCTGATTTTGAGCGTTTTATTTTCCTGAAGTAGGCGTTTCTCTTTTTCTTCAGTTCTTTTAGGTGCATTGCCGAGGGAGCTGATCTCCATGCACGCTCTGCCATTCTCATGTTTCGTCTATCTTCATTGAGTCTCCCGTCGTACCATGGATTGGAGATTTTAGTAGAGACTCTTTTTAGCTGCATAGGTGCAGCCTCATTAATTATAGAGGTCATAGTGTTGAGATAGTGGTCAGTCAGTGTTTGAACGTCCGTATCGCCTGTCGGTGGCAGTAGGAGATTGCACCTGTTAGGGGGCAAAGAGCCTGGGTTGAGTTTTTTCATGTCTCTTTTCCAAACTTTGGGCTTGGAGAATTGAGTCGGGTTAACTTTAACTTTTTCATTGATAAAGAATGTGACAATATGATGATCTGACCAGTCACAGGGTTGGATGGACTCGAGTTGGATAGACTCCTCTTTAGAGATGATCAGGTCGAGGATAGATCCTTTCTCGTGGGTCGGGCGGTTGCATATTTGGGTGAGGTTGAGGGCATCGAGGAAGTTTTTGAGACTATTTACCACCGCGTCATTGCGATCGTTCCAGTGGAGGTTGAAGTCACCAAGGTATATTTGGGTGAGCTGCCGTCCGGAATTGGTTGAGATCATATCCATGATTTGTTGGGAAAAGGTGAAGTTGTCCCTGGGTGGGTGGTAAATGCTGTGAAGAGAGCATATCGGTTTGCCCTCACTAAAAATGTCGAGGCAGATGTATTCCCAGGATGTTGGGGATGGTAGGGGGGTGGAGTTGATTTTCTGAACAGAGAGGTTGTTCCTGTAGATGCATGCAATTCCACCACCTACTTTGCCTGCTCTGTCGAGCCTGATAATGTGGTAGTTGGGAGGAACCAGAATGTCCATTATAGGTGTCGAAGATTCAGTTAGCCAGGTCTCAGTCAGGATGATTAGGTCAAGGTCCAGCGATAAGAGGAGATCAGCAATGGCGGCAGAATGTTTTGAGGCCGATCTGCAGTTGAGGAGAGTGCATTTGAGACGGGGTGTGTTGAGGGTGGTAGACGGTTCTAGAGAGAGAGGGACTTTTCTAAGGTTATTGGGGATGGAGAATCTGCTGCTTAGTGTGGGGGGTCCAAGGGGATTTGAGTGTATCGTGGGAATGTTGAGGTGTGGGGTGGTTGTGTGATTTTGGAGGGCTGGGTCATAGGAACGGAGAAGGGTGAGTGTGTCGAGGTCAGAAGTAGAGTTGTGTGTGCGACGAGGGCGGTTGTTGCGATTGTTAGCTGGGAATGAGGTCAGGTTGTTGCGATTGTTAGCTGGGATTGAGGTCAGGTTGGGGGAGAGTTGAGTGAGAGAGTTAGTCGGTAGGGTGGGGGACCAGTTGTGCGGGGAGGTGTAGTTGTTTGAGGGGTTGCAGGGGCGACGGGGGGACGAGGGCAGTTGCTGCGCCTATGAGCAGGGATTGACGCCCGGATTGGGGCGTGTTGCGTGAGTGAGTCAGCCGGAGGGGTAGGGGACAAGTTAGGAGGGGAGGTGGGTGAGGGGTGTATGGGGTGTGTGGAGAGTAGTTCTTTGATGATGTGTATGTCTTCTTTGATCTGATTGAGGGTGGCCATGATGTTGTCCATTGTGGGGTAGGTGGTGGAGGTGGGGGCAGCAGTCAGAGGTGAGTGGCTGACCAGGGAATTCGTGTGCAGGTGGGAGAGTGGGCTGGTGTTCGAGGAGGTAAGCGTTGTGTTGGTGTATGGGAAGGTGTTAGGGGGGAGAGAGGTTTTGGGCGGGAGGGGTGTGTGAGAGGTAAGGAGGAGATTGGTGGTATGAGTGAGGGCATTTATGGTAGGCGGGGGGTCACGGTGTTGGCTGGGAGACTGATAGTTGTGATGGGGTGCTGGAGGGGTAATGGGGGCTGAGAGTAGGAGGGGAAATGGGATTGGGGATGGTCCTGTTATGGGGAGGGGGAGTTAAATTAAGAGAGGAGGTGTGTTCTGCGTGGTTGGTTAGAGGGTAATGGGGACTGAGAATGGGGGGATGAAGGGGGGGATTTGTCGAAGTGCGTGTTGTTCTGGTGCTGGACTAGGTTAGGTGTGTTGTGGGTGGGAGCTGTGCTGTCAGGGGTGAGCGGAGTGTTGATGCCCGCTGTATGTGTGAGAGGAGTGTTGATGGTATGTGTGGTGTTCTGAGGGTTGGTAGAAGGGGTGGGGGTGTGAGTGGTGTATGAGGGGGAGAGATCTGTGTCTGTGTTTGAGGCGTGTGTTACAACTGCCTGGTGCTGTATTGGGATAGAGGGGTTGTGGGTGGGAGATGGGCCGTCAGGGGTGGTAGGTGTGTCCCTGATAGTATATTAATCATGCCCTTCACCTCTAGAGACTGACCATCCTTGAGTCATGTTTAGCATACATTTACGGGGCAGGTACTCGAGGGAACATGTTCCAAAATGCACAATGAGGGATAAAGAGGACATTCAAGTTGACCATGGTCTCCACCAGTGCCATGAGGGTTGATTTTGGTAGTTTGTTGTGGGTATTTTCAAGTTCCGGGTCAGCTTGATTTTCCCCTTCTGCATCTGTTACAGGTGTCAATGTTATGCACTTGAAGACCAGAGTAGATTACGTTACAATCATGTATCTGGTTAGCTCCACTCAGTGGTAAGTAGTGGGGAAGTATTGGGCTTTACAGGAAATTGATAGACTGAAGATGATTCCCTCCAAACCTTGTTTACCTTGGGTTGAAGGAGTGCTCTATATTGAATATAAAGCACGTATTTATTATTTGGTATGCAGCACAACTGGTTTCATGAAGAATAGCACTTTATTGGGAGTTGGCGTAACTTGCGTAATTCTGTGTAATATAATCACGTGAGTTTACGCTAGATTACGCTTCAATTAAGCAAGGTGAAGAATTCTGCATTTAACGCTAATTCTGTGCACAGAAATGCCCCCTCGTGTCCGAAATGGAGACAAGAATGCATTTTGCAGTAAGAAACGGTACTAAAGGCAACAGCACACGAGTAGTGAGCATGAGCGGCTGCTCACGCTTGCTAAATGTGATCTTGCTGTAGGATTTTTCCCGCCAAATTACTCATAATTACACTAGCAGGAGTAATCATGTATTTATCAGTAATTCCATATCAAAGAGTAATGCCAAATTTAATACCAAAACTACTCTAAATTACTCCGTCGTAATAAAATTCTGCCTAGTCGCACTCTTTATTGAACATAATGCATGTGTTTCTTGCTTAATTGCTATACAGCGGAACTGGTTCCATGGAGGAGAGCACTTTATTGAATATAATATATGTATTTTCAAGTTCAAGTTCAAGTTCGAGCATTTGTATAGCGCACTACTCACCCAGAGGGTCTCAAGGCGCTTAGGGAGGGGATGTATTTTTGCTTAATTAGTTTATTGCTGTACTGGTCTCATAAAAGAGAGCACTTTATTTAATGTAATGCATGTAATTCTTTCTAAATTGGTAATGCAGCACAAATAGTTCATTGAAGAAGTGTTCTTTACTGAATATAATGCATGCATTTCTTGCTTATGTGATATGCAGGGGTACTAGTTACCTGATGAATGTTTTTTAATGAATGTAATACATGTATTTCTTGCTTATTTGATATGAAGAGGTACTGGCTGCATGAAGGCGAGCCCTTTATTGAATGTAATGGGTTGGTGCCCCTTGTATTGCTTTTGCTAGCTCTGGCCACAAGGAACGGTATGTCAGCGTGTGACAAAGACGGGATGTCACTTCCACAATTTATTTATTTATTTATTTTTATTTAAATCACTTGTAAAGCGCAGCTGTCACCTAACAGGTATCCTGGCGCTGATGAGCTTACTCCTAAGGTAGATAGAGACGGGAGGCTAAAAAGGAATTAGAAGTGAGCGGACTTGGGGAAGAGCCTAGTTTTAATTCGTTTTCTGAATGGCAGGAGTTGTAGAGTTTGGCGAATGTCGACCGGCAGACTGTTCCATAGTTTGGCGGCGGCCACTCTGAAGGATCTTCCTCCGGTCCTAACCTTGTTA
Organism: Lissotriton helveticus; assembly: GCF_964261635.1. Lineage (NCBI taxonomy): Eukaryota > Metazoa > Chordata > Amphibia > Caudata > Salamandridae > Lissotriton > Lissotriton helveticus. The sequence continues at coordinate 178,717,957 of NC_136059.1, read as the reverse complement.
AATCTGGGTACCAACACAAGGCATGATGAGGTGGATCGGAGAGTTCTAGTGGGGGTGTACCAAGAGAACATTTTTTGTAGGGATCTGGGACCCGTTCCGTGTAGTGCCTTGAATACAAGGCAGAGTGCTTTAAAAGCTATTCGCTGCTTCAAAGGTAGCCAATGTAGTTCGGCTAGGGCTGCTGTGGCCGAAGATCTCCTGGTCCAACCAAGGGCCAGTTTGGCAGCGGCCGACTGAACTCTTTGGAGTCTGTCCATAAGAATGGCTAGGGACTCGAGTAAAAGAGCATTACAATAGTCAAGGCGACTGAGGATAGTACACCTGACTATTAGTGCTCGGGCCTGGGTGGGGAGTAGTGGCATGATTTTACGTAGAGAACGCAATAGGGCCGAGCAGGTAGAGACTGTTTTGGTTACCTGCGTTTGCATGCTAAGGTTGTTGTTTAGCATGACCCCCAGATTGCGGACATTAGTGACCGGCTGTGGTTTTTCTAGATTTTCCGGGGGCCAGAATTCAGTAGGAAACAATTGCAATTCCTGGAATTGTGTAGGGACATCAGTGATTTGGTAGCCAGGGGTAGAAACTGCTGCCCCATGCTTGCCTGTTGGTACTTATTGCTCTGCTCCTGGTGTTGCCCCTGATCTGAATGTCATTAAGCAGGGCCGGGCAGGCCGTAGCAGGCAGCGGGTTTTTCCCCGGTAGGTTGGAAGGGTGGGGTCCAATTTTGGAGAGGTGGGGGCTGGTTTTGGTACCAGGGGCTGGTTTTGCAGCGGTGCTGCAATACCGCCCACAGTAACAAAAACAGCAGTGCTGGGGCTGGTTTAGTTATGCAGCAGTGCTCCTCACTTGCACCCTCGCCCCCCCTCCCTCGGCCCCCCCTGGCGGCTGTTCTGATAAAAGTGCCAGGGCTGCTTCTAGGGCACAAATGCGTCAATTTCTTATGCCTGCCTCACAGCAGGAGTAAGACTCACGCAGGTTCTTTCACATGGGGCTTGCCCCATGTGAAAGTACACATTGCTGGAGTTGCGTCACTTTTGTGACACACTCCAGCAATGCGTCACTTTTGCGCTTACAGATACGTCAGAAATACTGACGTATCTGTAACTCCTTGTGCCACGATGCGTCATACTGTAAATATGACGCATCATTGGTGTCGCAAGGAGTGCGCAGTGAAAAGTGACGCATCGCTGTTTTCACGCAGCGATGCGTCACTTTTCATAAATGAGGCCCTTAGTGTTTTCCTCTTTGTCCTCCTGACCCTCAAGGACAAATAGGAGGTTGGCGAGCATAAGGGAGGAACAAGGGGTCAAATTTGTGATGTCACCAGCAAAGTCAAAATGTGTATGATATCACCTACTACCCAGGGGAGCTTGTTGAAATGGTATCCTTGGCATCTCGGTGACACACCTTCACTAGTGGGCATCCTGTTTACTCAAAGGGGTGCAGAGCCCTTGTGTCTCCACAAGCAAACCTCGTGGCACTTTTCAAAGAGTTGCTATTCAAGCACAGAAGTCTATAGTTTGAGCCACGTTTCTCTGAACTCCTCTATGTGGTGAGATATTTCTTCATTCCCTTTAAATATTTATGTATGGCTTGCACACTTCAATAGGAAGCTTGCAAACAATCCGACAACCTCACCTACCTAACAAATCACCCTGTGCAACAAGTGAGTGAACAAGCAGCCCTTCCACCAGACTGCTACTGCTGCAGTGCGTGTAATGCCTCACACTGGCTTTAATAAATGCTGCATTTGACCTTTATAAATGTTTCCTCATCTCTCCCTTCATGTAAGGTTGTCTCTCGCACTAAAAACTGCAACAATATTTGAACACTGGATTTCTGCTCATTCCCTTTCTATTACTGGCAGAAAGAACTGTTGGCACAAAGCGCCTGTGAAAACCCCTTGACAGGGACCGCTCAGAGGCACAGAGAGTTTTAAATCCTAGAAAAATATTCCTTTGGGAACAAACACTGCTTGAAATGGTTCTGTTGCTGATACAGTTCATCAGTCTAAATTGTCCTCCAGTCCTCTCATGATCCTGCCCTGGGTTAAGTTAACCCCTCTCCTCTGCACATTATGCCTGAGAGGGCCCCTCTTGCTCTGCACAGTAATGCTATTTTTGTCACTGTGCTCACAGCATTCAGGCCAGCTATTGATTTATGCTTATGTAACTTGCGGATTATTTCCCCAGAGGACATATCCGTTCACAAGACTGGCGATCAGACTGTCTGTCTGAGGCACAGCTGATGTGTGAGCTCTGCTTCCACAGAGCTTGAATGGTCTGTTCTCTGCATTAGGGCAGGCTGCTAACATTTAGGACGCCTGCTACTCGTGAAGTGGGTCGTTTCTTCTACGTATGCATGTACAGCGTGTGTAAGAAGCCCACGTATGAAAATGTCACCTGTAATCAGGGGAGTAGATTCAAAGGTTGGGGTTACACCTCCCTAAAAAATGTATTCTGTACTAAATAGTTGGGTACAGGTGCTTTCAGTCGGGTATGGTAAAGTGTCAGTCGGATTTCACCCTGGATTTTTACATGCCCACACTGACAAAACAACACACACATTCTCTCGTCTCTGCCTTAACCCCTTCGCTGCTAGGCCTTTTCCCCTCCTGTGCTAAGCCTTTTTTTGGCGATTTGGGGTAGTGCGCGCCTAGGCCCCTGTATTTTTTTGACCACATAAGGTAACCACGCCAAATTTGCGTCCTTTTCTTCCAACATCATGTGGATTCTAAAGGTGCCCGGGGTTTGTGGATTCCCTTGGAGGGGTCCCAGAAATTAAGCAAAATATAGTGAAATGTTTTTTTTTTTCAGAAAAATTGGAAAAACGGGCTGCAAATGAAAGCCTCTGGGTTTTTCCCTGCAAATGTTATCAAAAAAGGGTTTGTGGGGCTGAAATCTCTATTTTCTCAGCTTTTAGGGAATGACAGTCTTTTGTCAGAGAACCAACATTTTTTACACAGTTTTGGCATTTTTCTGGGACATAGCCTATTTTTGCTATTTTTAGAGCTTTCCACCTCCTTCCAGTTAATGGTAGAAATGTGTTTGAAAGCAATAATGGATCCTGGAGAGCTATACACTTTCGAAAAGTAGACAATATTCTGAATTCAGAAAGGGGTCATTTGTCTAAATCCATGAAGGTTTCTTTATAGAAACTAACAGTTAAATATTGGAATAATTGAAAATTTGTTGAAAAAAACAGCCTTTTGTCTCAACGTTTTCATCTATAACTTCTTGTAATTTTGACAACTCTTGGAAAGCAATATACCGTTACATCCGTTAGACCTTCTTGGTTGTGGGGATATATAGGACTATTAGTTTCACCAAGAATCAGACGAACCCAGATCCAAAAACTGAGCAGAGACTTGCAATAGTATTTTTTTATTTACTGGGTGTAGAGCATTTTTTCTTGGAAAATGTATACATGGAAAAATCTGTATGAAAGACACCTATGTATTTCTGAATTGGGTACAAATTATAGAGTTTAGAAACAGTATATAATTGCTCATTTTCAAAATTGGGAATACTCATACTAGCATGAGGATTATTGGTCATTTTTTAAAAAGATTTTTTTTTTACACAATGTCTTTCATTGGGAAGGGAGAAATGCATCAAAACTCAATTGATAATAACAGTTGATTTACAAATATGAATTACCCTAAGTCTCCCGATAAAAACGGTACCTCACTTGTGTGGGTCGGCCTTGTGCCTTCGACAGGAAACGGCGCAAAATGCAACGTGGTCACACCTCAATTTTGCAGTTAAAAATTGACCCTTTTATGGCAGAGTGCCTAGCTGTAGTTTTTGCACCCTAGCTCTGCTGGCACCTAGGGAAACCTAACAAACCTATACATTTTTGAAAACTAGATACCCAGGGGAATTTAGGATGGGGTGACTCAACTGCCTACCACCAGGTTCTGTTACCCAGAATCCCTTGCAAAGCTAAGAAATTGACAAAAAAACGCATTTTCCTCACATTTCTGTGGTGGAAAGTTCTGTAATCTGCGTGGATCAACAAATTTTCATGCACCCAGCGTTTCCCCGGGTCTCCCAAAAAAAATGCTACCTCACTTGCCTGGGTCTGCCTAGTGCCTGCGACAGGAAACAGCGCAAAACGCAACGTGGTTGCACCTCAATTTCGCAGTCAAATCGTGCCCTTTTTGGGCAAAGAGACTACCTTTTGTTTTTGAACCCTAGCTCTGCTGGCACCTAGGGAAACCTAGCAAACCTATACATTTTTGAAAAACTAGACACCCAGGGGTATTCAGGATGGGGTGACTCGACTGCCTACCACCAGGTTCTGTTACCAGAATCCCTTGCAAAGCTAAGAAATTGACAAAAGAAAACGCATTTTCCTCACATTTCTGTGGTGGAAAGTTCTGGAATCTGCGTGGATCAACAATTTCCACCCACCCAGCGTTCCCCCGGGTCTCCCGAAAAAAATGCTACCTCACTTGCCTGGGTCTGCCGAGTGCCTGCGACAGGAAACAGCGCAAAACGCAACGTGGTTGCACCTCAATTTCGCAGTGAAATCGTGCCCTTTTTGGGGAAAGAGACTACCTTTTGTTTTTGAACCCTAGCTCCGCCGGCACCTAGGGAAACCTAGCAAACCTATACATTATTGAAAACTAGACACCCAGGGGAATTCAGGATGGGGTGACTCGACTGCCTACCACCAGGTTCTGTTACCCAGAATCCCTTGCAAAGCTAAGAAATTGACCAAAAAAATGCATTTTCCTCACATTTCTGTGGTGGAAAGTTCTGGAATCTGCGTGGATCAACAAATTTCTACCCACCCAGCGTTACCCTGGGTCTCCCGAAAACAATGGTACCTCACTTGCCTGGGTCTGCCTAGTGCCTGTAACAGGAAACAGCGCAAAATGCAACGTGGTCGCACCTCAATTTTGCAGTAAAATCGTGCCCTTTTTGGGCAAAGAGACTACATTTTGTTTTTGAACCCTAGCTCTGCCGGCACCTAGGGAAACCTAGCAAACCTATACATTTTTGAAAACTAGACACCCAGGGAAATTCAGGATGGGGGGACTCGACTGCCTACCACCAGGTTCTGTTACCCAGAATCCCTTGCAAACGTAAGAAATCGACAAAAACACATTTTCCTCACATTTCTGTGGTGGAAAGTTCTGGAATCTGCGTGGATCAACAAATTTCCACCTACCCAGCGTTCCCCCGGGTCTCCTGAAAAAAATGGTACCTCACTTGCCTGGGTCTGCCTAGTGCCTGCGACAGGAAACAGCGCAAAACGCAACGTGGTCGCACCTCAATTTCCCAGTGAAATCGTGCCCTTTTTGGGCAAAGAGATTACCTTTTGTTTTTGAACCCTAGCTCTGCCGGCATCTAGGGAAACCTAGCAAACCTATCCATTTTTGAAAACTAGACACCCAGGGGAATTCAGGATGGGTTGAGTCGACTGCCTTCCACCAGGTTCTGTTACCCAGAATCCCTTGCAAAGCTAAGAAATTGACAAAAGAAAATGCATTTTCCTCACATTTCTGTGGTGGAAAGTTCTGGAATCTGCGTGGATCAACAATTTCCACCCACCCAGCGTTCCCCCGGGTCTCCCGAAAAAAATGCTACCTCACTTGCCTGGGTCTGCCGAGTGCCTGCGACAGGAAACAGCGCAAAACGCAACGTGGTTGCACCTCAATTTCGCAGTGAAATCGTGCCCTTTTTGGGGAAAGAGACTACCTTTTGTTTTTGAACCCTAGCTCCGCCGGCACCTAGGGAAACCTAGCAAACCTATACATTATTGAAAACTAGACACCCAGGGGAATTCAGGATGGGGTGACTCGACTGCCTACCACCAGGTTCTGTTACCCAGAATCCCTTGCAAAGCTAAGAAATTGACCAAAAAAATGCATTTTCCTCACATTTCTGTGGTGGAAAGTTCTGGAATCTGCGTGGATCAACAAATTTCTACCGACCCAGCGTTACCCTGGGTCTCCCGAAAAAAATGGTACCTCACTTGCCTGGGTCTGCCTAGTGCCTGTGACAGGAAACAGCGCAAAATGCAACGTGGTCGCACCTCAATTTTGCAGTGAAATCGTGCCCTTTTTGGGCAAAGAGACTACCTTTTGTTTTTGAACCCTAGCTCTGCCGGCACCTGGGGAAACCTAGCAAACCTATACATTTTTGAAAACTAGACACCCAGGGAAATTCAGGATGGGGTGACTCGACTGCCTACCACCAGGTTCTGTTACCCAGAATCCCTTGCAAACGTAAGAAATCGACAAAAAACACATTTTCCTCACATTTCTGTGGTGGAAAGTTCTGGAATCTGCGTGGATCAACAAATTTCCACCTACCCAGCGTTCCCCCGGGTCTCCTGAAAAAAATGGTACCTCACTTGCCTGGGTCTGCCTAGTGCCTGCGACAGGAAACAGCGCAAAACGCAACGTGGTCGCACCTCAATTTCCCAGTTAAATCGTGCCCTTTTTGGGCAAAGAGATTACCTTTTGTTTTTTAACCCTAGCTCTGCCGGCACCTAGGGAAACCTAGCAAACCTATCCATTTTTGAAAACTAGACACCCAGGGGAATTCAGGATGGGGTGAGTCGACTGCCTTCCACCAGGTTCTGTTACCCAGAATCCCTTGCAAAGCTAAGAAATTGACAAAAGAAAACACATTTTCCTCACATTTCTGTGGTGGAAAGTTCTGGAATCTGTGTGGATCAACAAATTTCCACCCACCCAGCGTTCCCCAAGGTCTCCCGATAAAAATGGTACCTCACTTGCGTGGGTAGCCATAGTGGCTGCAACAAGAAAAGGTCCAAATCGTACGGTGGAGAATTTAAAATACCCTATAGCAAAACTACCTTGATTTTTGGGGGGGGCACCTGAGTTTTTGGCCCGGGGCTCGGCGGCCATCTTTGGAAACTACCAAACCCAAACAGTTCTGAAAACTAGACACCCGGGGAGTCCAGGGTGGTATGGAATGCGTGGGTCCCCCAATGTTTTCCTACCCAGAATTCCTTGCAAACCTTAAAGTTAGGTAAAAAAAATCACTTTTCCAAACTTTTTTGCGTGGAATCTCTATGCCGGCAAAAATGTCCTACCACCCAGCATTCCCTTTGTACTCCCGAGTAAAATGATACCTCACTTGTGTGGGTGCCCCAAAGCAGAACAGGCTAAAAATGAATTTGAAAAATTGTAGTATTTAGGTTTGACAAATTAAGCACCCCACCTTAGTTACAGGCCTTTGGCCCACCCACACAAGTGAGGTATCATTTTACAATGGCGACAATGTCAAAATCACCAGCTTTTGCAAGAGGGGTTACCTGGGTTTTTGTCCCCGTGCTAGACGGCCATCTAGGGAAACCTATCAAACCCACACATTTCTGAAAAGTAGACACCCGGGGGCTTCCAAGGAGGTATGGCTTGCGTGGATCCTCCAACGTTCCTTTACCCAGAACCCTTGCAAATCTCGATTGTAGCTGAAAAAAAAATCTGATTTTTCACACATTTTTGTGTGGGAAAGCGTGGCATCACTGGGCTCACACAAATTTCCTCCCACTCAGCGTTCCCCAAGGTCTCCCGATAAAAATGGTACCTCACTTGCGTGGGTAGGCATAGTGGCTGCAACAGGAAGAGGTCCAAATCGTACGGTGGAGAATTTAAAATAACCTATAGCAAAACTACCTTGATTTTTGGGGGGGAACCTGAGTTTTTGGCCCGGGGCTCGGCGGCCATCTTTGGAAACTACCAAACCCAAACAGTTCTGAAAACTAGACACCCGGGGGAGTTCAGGGAGGTATGTATGCGTGAGTCCCCCAATGTCTTCCTACCCAGAATTCCTTGCAAACCTTAAAATTAGGTAAAAAATCACTTTTCCAAACTTTTTTGCGTGGGATCTCCGTACCGCCAAAAATGTCCTACCACCCAGCGTTCCCCTTGTTCTCCTGAGTAAAATTATACCTCACTTGTGTGGGTGCCCCAAAGCAAAACAGGCTAAAAAGGAATTTTTAAAAATTGTAGTATTTAGGATTGACAAATTAAGCACCTCACCTTAGTCACAGGCCTTTGGCCCACCCACACAAGTGAGGTATCATTTTACTCGGGAGATCAAGGGGAACGCTGGGTGGTAGGACATTTGTGCCGGCACGTAGATCCTACGCAAAAATGTATGGAAAAGTGTTTTTTTTAACCAAAATTTAAGGTTTGCAGGGATTTCTGGGTAGTAAAACATTGGGGGACCCACTCATGCCATACCTCCCTTGACTCTCCTGGGTGTCTAGTTTTCAGAACTGTTTGGGTTAGGTAGGTTTCCCTAGATGACCGCCGATCCCCGGGCCAAAAACACATGGGAACCCCCTTTCAAAAACAGGTTGGTTAGTGTTTGGTTATTTTGATGTCGCCTCCTTAGGTTTGGGGCCCTTGCCTGTCGTGGGTTCTTGAGCCACCCACGCAAGTGAGGTACCATTTTTATCGGGAGACCTGGGGGAACACTGCGTGGGAGAAAATTTGTGTGAGCCCAGTGGTGCCACGCATTTCCACACAAAAATGTGTGAAAAAAACTATTATTTTCAGCAAAAAAATGAGGTTTGCAAGGGATTTTGGGTAAGAGAACGTTGGGGGATCCACGCAAGCCATAGCTCCTTGAAAGCCCCCGGGTGTCTACTTTGTAGAAATGTGTGGGTTTGGTAGGTTTACCTAGATGGCCGTCTAGCACGGGGCCAAAAACCTAAGGAGGCGACATCAAAATAACCTATCACTAACCAACCTGGTTTTGCAAGGGGGTTCCCATGAGTTTTTGGCCCGGGGCTCGGTGGCCATGTAGGGAAACCTACCTAACCCACACATTTCTGGAAACTAGACACCCGGGGGAGTGCAGCGAGGTATGGCATGCATGGGTCCCCCAAGGTTTGCCTGCCCAGAATTCCCTGCAAACCTTAAAATTAGGTTAAAAAACACTTTTTCATACATTTTTGCGTGGGATCTCCGTGCCGGCAAAAAATGTCCTACAGTCCAGTGTTCCCCTTGTTCTCCCGAGTGGATCCAGGGATTTTTTTATGTGCACTTGTTTTTTAGGGTGGGGGCTGCCCGAAACGGGCACGCCAATGCCCCCACCCCCACCACCATTACAGACTTTCTGCCCCCCCTGGGGGACAGATGGGGCATTAGCCCCCAATTTACCCCCGGGGGGGGCAAAAAGACCACGGACCAGGGATTTTTTTTGCGGGCAAATTTGAATTTGGATGGGCTGCCCAAAATGGGCATGCCTAAGCCCCCACCACCTCCCCCACAAAAATAACAGCCTTCCTGCCCCCACCCCCCCCGGGGGCTGATGGGGCAGTAGCGTCCAATCTGCCGTCTCTCGTATTTATACGTGCTCAGGGGGCTGAGATAGCCTACCGAGCATGTAGAAAGTGAAACTGAAATGAGCCTAAAGGCTCATTTTAGTTTCGGTTTGAGTTCAATGACGACAGCGCGACGTGTGCGCTGATCATCATTGAACAGAAACCAGGGAGGGGTCCTCGGGAGCTGGGGAAGCTCTTCCCCAGCTCCCAAGGTCAGAGGGGTTTCGTGCCCCTGGCCTCATGAAGGAATGGTTCCGTCATCAGCACAGGAGCACCGATGCTCATGACGGAACCATTCCATCATGCGCATGGAAGGGGTTAAACTGGGTTAGTGTGAAAACTATTGTGTTTTAGGTACCCCTAAAAATCCACCCTCCTCTCTCTTTCCACTGCCTCTTAATCCTTCCTTGTGTTCTGCTTCTCATATTGTTTTATAACTATACATGCCAGCATGATTGTTGGGAAATCTGAAGCTCACCGCCCCCCCCCACCCCCTCCCCACACCCCCTAATTTTACTGGCCAGGCTACGCCCCTGCCGGAAGAAGACACAACTGAACACCTTCTGATCAATTAAGTTAATAAAATGTATTGGCAATGCCAATGTTTGAATGTTCGATTCAGAAAAGGGGGTGGTGATGAACAGAGTGCCTGAATTAAGCAGACCACTCTTACCCAGTCCAAAGATCAGGGCTTGATCCATCACCGTTTTTTAGCTCACTGCACCATCCCAGCTCAGAACTTGGCTATATGCAAATTAGTCTGTTCCTGTCCCAGTGCATGATGGGAACAGGGCAAACCAAACTACCAAGCCAATTCTTATACTGGGAAGGAAACAAGCTTCCGGGGACCGGTTTCTGCCATTTCAGGCGTAAATAACGGTGATGGATCAAGCCCTGATCTTTGGACTGGGTAAGAGTGGTCTGCTTAATTCAGACACTCTGTTCATCACCACCCCCTTTTCTGAATCGTTTTTGGCCACTATAGGTGTGGCAGGGTATACTCAGACATGAGTCCCTTGCTCACTGCTCCATCAGGATTCAAGCAAGCCGGGCCGACGAGGCTGAAATGCCAGAAACCGGTCCCCGGTAGCTTGTCTCCTTTCTGGTGAAGAATTGGCTTGGTAGTTTGGTCTGCCCTGTTCCCATGATGCACTGGGCCAGGGACAGACTAATTTGCATATAGCCAGGTTCTGAGCTGGGATGGGGCAGTGAGCTAAATAACGGTGATGGATCAAGCCCTGATCTTTGGACCGGGTAAGAGTGGTCTGCTTAATTCAGACACTCTGTTCATCACCACCCCCTTTTCTGAATCATTTTTGGCCACTATAGGTGTGGCAGGGTATACTCAGACATGAGTCCCTTGCTCACTGCTCCATCAGGATTCAAGCAAGCCGGGCCGACGAGGCTGAAATGCCAGAAACCGGTCCCCGGTAGCTTGTCTCCTTTCTGGTGAAGAATTGGCTTGGTAGTTTGGTCTGCCCTGTTCCCATGATGCACTGGGCCAGGGACAGACTAATTTGCATATAGCCAGGTTCTGAGCTGGGATGGGGCAGTGAGCTAAATAACGGTGATGGATCAAGCCCTGATCTTTGGACTGGGTAAGAGTGGTCTGCTTAATTCAGACACTCTGTTCATCACCACCCCCTTTTCTGAATCGTTTTTGGCCACTATAGGTGTGGCAGGGTATACTCAGACATGAGTCCCTTGCTCACTGCTCCATCAGGATTCAAGCAAGCCGGGCCGACGAGGCTGAAATGCCAGAAACCGGTCCCCGGTAGCTTGTCTCCTTTCTGGTGAAGAATTGGCTTGGTAGTTTGGTCTGCCCTGTTCCCATGATGCACTGGGCCAGGGACAGACTAATTTGCATATAGCCAGGTTCTGAGCTGGGATGCGGCAGTGAGCTAAATAACGGTGATGGATCAAGCCCTGGTCTTTGGACTGGGTAAGAGTGGTCTGCTTAATTCAGACACTCTGTTCATCACCACCCCCTTTTCTGAATGTTTGAATGTTCGTCACTCTTCGCTCACACAGGCTCAGCGCTCACCCTGCACCCACATAGGCACAAGAAAAGAACATGCGTCACAGCTATACACCCGACTCAACAGGAAATGCTTTATCCTGCTGTCCTAAGTGACCAAGGTGCAAAAATGAGACCTGCAGGTGACACATATATTGCTCTCTGACCCAGTGCCCCCCTTCCACGCTTCGGGACCCTGGAGCAGCTGAAATCCCCCCCCCCCCCCCTCCCCACATTAAACGAAGCCAATGCAGGTCAGGTGACCTTCCTGTTCCACGATGCCACCATTTCCCATAACAACTGGGGCGGATTTCAACAGCACCATTAATCTTCCAAGTGTCTGTCTTAAACCAGATAAAGAAAGTGTGGCGTCCCTATCAAGGATAACAGGAGAGAGGGCATAGAGTAAGAGAATACTTTATTCACAGGCACCTCAGTTACCTCCAGCTTAGTTCTCCCCCAAAGGTCATTTTCTCAGCCTCCCTACATTCCACTTCTTTTACCGCAACACATTCTTACCAGCAAAATTCTAAATACAGTGACCAATGCTTGATATGCCACACTTCTCCCTCCCCCATAATAAACATATATGACAAGAATACATAAAATACCACATTTCCTCCTTTAATGAACAAGTACTAGCTCATGTACTACACATCCTACAAAATTGTGCATTTTGCTAATTTTAATAAATATCCCAACAACTATAGAACTTGTATCCAAAATAACCAATTAAATTAATCAAAAATTACAAGAAATATAAAAGAAGGAAACATAAGAAAGAAAATTATTTTAAACACAGTGAACCATGTAAGAATACATCACATAGCAATAATATGGTTATTTTTCAACAAAATCACTGAAATAGGATGGTTTTGTGGTTACTCTTTCATTCTTTGTCCAGAAAGAAATGTCCATCAATTGTTTGTTGATGCTTGCCATCCTTGGATGATGCAGGTTTCTGTTAGAGCCATCTGCTTTATTTTTCATATTTTCTACTGGAACATAATGAAGAACTACCTTTCGGTTTTTGTTCCAGATTCTACCATCCTGTGTTTTCACTGCATTCTTAAAAATATTGACAACTTCCAATTTTATCGTAAACTTGGAACACTCAGTGCACTCCTTGCGCACTCTTATTTTAACAACATCTCCCACTTGGACCACCACATCTCTCACATTCTTTTGTCTGTCAAAATCCTCCTTCCTTCTCTTTTGCCAAAATATCTCTTTCTCTCTCCAATCTCCCAAAACAATGCTCACACAACTCGTATCCCAGAACATCTTCCCAAGGCATATCTTAGTGCTTTAAAACAGCTTGAACTGAGACTTGCCTGTGGTGGAGTGTTGAGAAATGGGATATCCTGCTATTTTCCGAGACAACTCTAATTTCAATCAATGCAATTCACTCTGGCCAATTGTATCCCCACCTTTAATGTTTTTGCCACCTGTTCTTACCACCATTGGTCTGTGGGTGATACAAAAGCTGAAATTTTGTGTGGTATCCCACACTTTCAAATAAGTTTTCATGTCTCGGGAACAGAATTCAGCTCCATTATCTGCGAGCAAATAATGAGTACAACTCTCCCTCTTCAATATGCTCTCTAAAATTCTTATAAAAGCACTGGAGGATATGTCTTGTAAACATGATTTCTTCCTAAATGTTAGAAATGGGGGTCTCTAGTTGGCAGAGGTAGGTACCTTTGTCCAAATAGGGACCCTTGCTTCTAGTCAGGATAAGGGTGATACACTTCTAAAATAACCACTGCTCACCCCCTGTGTAGCTTGGCACGAGCAGACAGGCTTATCTCAGAGGCAGTGCGTGAAGCATTTGTGAAACCATACAGTAATACAGTAAAAACACTACAAATGGACACCACACCAGTTTAGAACAATAAGTAATCTTTACCTCAATCAAAACAAGACCAAACAACAAAAATCCACAATACAGTATCAAAAATAAGGCTCTTAAATGGTAGAAATAGTTCAGTTCAATGCAAGTTGTAAATGTGACACTTTTCCCACAAAGTAACTTAGATGCATCATGCAAAGCAAACAAAAGGGTCGGAGGGAAGGTGATGCATCAGTTCCTTGTTTCGGGGGAGGCGATGCGTCTGTTCCTTACTGCAGCGCAGGGGATGCGATGTGTCTGTTCCTTACTGGAGAGGAGGGGATGAGCCTGTTTTTTACTGCGTTCCCTTTACCATGCGACAAGATGGCACCTCGATGTGTTGCGCAATCCGGTGCGATGCAACAAAATGGCAGCCTGATGCAATGTGACAATCCGGTATGATGGTGAACTTTTGCAGCCACACGGCAGGTGATGCAACCGTCTTCTCGGGGATGCACCCAGACCCGGTGTGGATGCGGAGCGATTCTTCCTAGTTGCTCGGCATCGGAACCCAGTGCAAATGCGACACGCTTCTTCCCCGTTGCTTGGTGATGCCTCAGGAATCGGTGCAGATGTGACACGCTTCTACTCATTGCGTCGATCCTCCAGCTCCCACCAAGAAACAATCTCTAGAGTTCCTAAATAGCAGCAAGTACCTCTTTGCAGGTTGGAATTCCCAGCAAGGAAATTCAGGGCAGCTGGTGGTGAAATCTTTGTGTCCCTGAGACTACAAAACAGGAGGCAAGCTTAGTGTCAAGCCCTTGGAGATCTGTTCAAGCAGGTGAAAAAGCATACAGCAAAGTCCTTTTTTTCCTTTACTTAGCAGCAAGCAGCCACTGCAGGCCAACCTTAGACAGCAAACAGCACAGGGGCAGTATTCCTCCTCAGCTTCTCTGGCTCTTCTCCTTGGCAAAGGTTCCGCCTGATTTCCCAGAAGTGATCTAAAGTTCTGGGGTCTGGTTCCCACTTTGTATACACACAACACCTTTGTTCTCTGAAGAGAGAGACGGTCTGTACCCAGCCAAAACCAGTTCTGTCCTCTCCGGTGCAGCTTCCTGGCAGGAGGTAGAGTGAGCATTTTTGAAAGCAGACCTGGCCCTAGCAGGTGAAAGGAAATCTCCTCCCCCTACTCTAAATTCAACCAAGGTCCACTTAGCTTGGCCCTGACTCATCAGACTGCCGGAGCTGCTGCTCTCCTCCAGCCCCTGTCACTCACAAGTCAGACATGCAATCCACAAACCTAGCAGAGGCACATTGGATAGCTAGGCAAGAAAATACCTACTTTCTAAAAGTGGTATTTTCAAACACAGAATGTAAAAATCACCCTCACTAAAAGATGCACTTTAACATCCTGAGTTCAGGCATTCTAAACTTAATTTTTCCATCTTGTTCCCTGGGTCAGTTATGTTTATAAGATGTTATTAGCAAACTGCCCATTCTGGCCTATAGGGGCAATTAACCTTACAAAAGTAAAAAACGAAATTGGCAGTATTTCACTATCAGGACATGTCACACGCATCAGGGCATGTCCTACCTTTCATGTACAATGCACCCTGCCCACAGGGGCACCTTTGGCCTACCTTACGGGTGACTAACATGCAGAAAAGGGAAGGTTTGGGGACTGGCAAGTGTGTGCACTTGCCAAGTCGACATGGCAGTGTCAGACTGCACACACACTCTGCAATGGCAGGCCTGTGCCACATTTTACAAGTTGCTTCTGTGGGTGGCACAATCAGCGCTGCAAGCCCACCAGCAGCATTTGATTTACAGGCACTGGGCACACACAGTACACTATAATAGGGTCTGAGAAGTTAATCAAATAACCAATCATGGAATATCTAATCCATAACAACAATTTACAAAAGGGAGCACTTGCACTTTGGCACTGAACAGCAGTTGCACAGTGCCCACAACATCTAGAGCAGCAAAAACACAGAAGGCAGCAGCAAAAAAAATGGAAGGGAGACTCACGCCAATGGTACCAAGTCTAACACTAAGGATGCAAAGGCAACTTCCTGCAAACCAGGGGAATGTCACTAGTTCTCAACCCTTTGTCACTCATCACACACATGTCACATTCTCAAGTCATGCATTCCACATACCTCCTTATTAAGTGCACACAAATCAACAAATGGGCAGATGTCCCCATTCCCTTTATATGCTGAAACAATGGGGGCTACCCACTCTGTTGCTTCCACTCGCTCGATTAGCCCAATTTTATGTAATTTCTACAACTCTCTTGTCACTGCCTATTGAACGCTCAGGTGAACGCACTGGCCACCAGAAATCCTTCTGCATTCCACCTTTAGGGCCTCATTTATGAGGCCTTGCATCAGTTTTGCGTTTCCAATGCGTCACTTTTTGTGACGCATCGGCGGCATAAAACATGCCTCCTGTTGCGCACTATTTACAAAGTGACACATCTAAGCAGATGCGGCACTTTGTAAACCCCTGCGCTTCATTATACCTGCATCAGGGGGGGGGAGTTCCCCTGCAAAAAGCCTTGTATAAGTGACGCATTGAAATCTATAAGATTTCACTGCGTCACTTCTAGGACGCCGTTGCGTAAAAATTTTGCATCTGCCTCATTGTAGGCGTAAGACTGACGCAGGCCCATCAGGTATGTCGCAAGGAGTGCGCACTGAGAAGTGACGCATTGCTGCTTTCACGCAGCGATGCGTCACTTATCATAAATTAGGCCCCTAGTCTTTACTTTTCCCATGTGTTACCAATGTGCTTGTTGCAACAATTTTGAGTGTAAACTCCTAGGTCGTACCAATCTCGTTCTTCTCAACAGAAACCCTTTGTCCACAACCAGTTCATTTCTTGATTCCCACCATCTTCCACCACCCTTCTTCAGGTCTTCCTCATTGAATTAAAAAGTAGAGACCACATCACTTGCCCATTTTATTTATTAATCTTTCTCTATCCTATTCATTCTTGAGTAAGCTTACACACACTGATAACCTGCTCATCTACTGTGCCCTCTTTACTTATTTCATTCAGAGTGCTCCCATCAACCAACCTAAACTGTTTGCTGGAAAATTGGTTGATCCTGGAATATATTATACTATGAAAGAATACTCCTGTAAACAAATCCCCCTCCTACTAATGTGAGAAGATATGCAGTCCAAACCTTTCCTAGTAAACACTAATACAGCAGCTTGTGATCTGTTTGTACTGTAAAATGCTTTCCCCACTAAAAATATCTGAATCTGTTTACCCCCCAGAAAACAGCCAGAGACTCTCTCTCGATGACTGGGTAATTACATTCATCTTCTCTCAAGGCCTGTGAAATACATGTAATGACCTTTTCTTGCCCATTCCTTGTTTGAATAAGAAGTGTTCCCAAACATTTTGTACTCACATCACACACTACCTAAGTCTCCCTTGTGGAATCATACGCTTGTAGAGAAGGAGCATGACTTAATTCTTCCTTCACCCACTCAAACTCCCTTGAACATTCATTACTCAGCAAAAATTCTATTTTTTCTGTAACATCTTTCTCATGTTATACATTCTTCCAGCAAAATCTTTTAAAATTTGCTGTAGTACCATCCCAAGAAATGATGACAACTCTTGTTTGGATGTTGGGTCTATGATAGACTTAATCGTGTTCACAGATTCTTTACAAAAAAAATACCTACACATGAAATTTCGTACCCCAGGTAGTTGACCTCACTCACTCTAAACGCACACTTTCCTGCCTTCACTGTTAAGCTGGCATTTTGCAATCTATTCAGTGCCTCTAACTCATTGATCATGTTCTTCAATCATGGAGCCAAAAATCAAAATGTCATTTTACTCCGGACATGCCTTTCAAAATCATTATTATTGCCCTTTGAAACCACTGATATCAGGCATTCTCTTTAACCGATAAATTCCCAAGGGTGTCACAAAAGCTGTGATATCCTGTGATGCCTCATCAAGTTCTATTTGATGGTAAGCAGAAACAAGATTGAGTGTAGTGAATATTGCAATCATTTCCTCAACTTTCGGCAATGGGAACCTGTCCACTATTACCTCCTTATTAAGTGCATGCAAATCAATAAGTGGGACAATGTCCCCATTCCATTTATATGCCGAAGCAATGGGGGCCACCCACTCTGTTGCTTCCACTAGCTCGATCGCTCCCATTTTTATGCAATTTCTCCAATTCACTTGTCACTGCTTCTTGAATGCTCAGGGGCATGCTTTACACTTTTGCCACCACAGGAATGGATGTATTTCTCAATTTGATCCTGTGTTTGTATACCACCAGTTTGCCTAATTTGTCCTGAAATAAATCTTAAAATTCTTTGATATATTTGTCACCTCCCAATTCAACCTCCACCACCTGAACCTGTGGGACTCTGTTGGGATTGAATCTTCAACCCAGTTCTCCTTTGATGAACCCACCCCAACAAGTCATAACCGTCATGTGACACATACACCGTCCCCTGTGTGCACTTATTTTTCCCTCCAATGCATGCCTCAAAATATCACATTGTCCTGATTAAGGATCCACCATACCCTCCAGGTCTGACCTTCTGACATCCATCTCCAACAAATCTCTCAGCTCAGGAAAATATCTTTCAAATGTCTTGTGTGAGATTATGGTAATTTGCAAACAAAAGTCTGTGCTGGGCATGACTTATCAATAGCTCTGTTACATACTGCTCCACTCCGAAAACATGTTCCCCGAAATTCAACTACACCTTTCTTCTGGAAATCTTTAGATTGTACTACGCACACTTCAGTCACACTATCTTTACGTGCCTGGTCTTTTCCTGTGCTGAGTTCCCCCACACATTTCGACATGTGTTCCACTTGTTTAGAGCAGCTAACTTCCTCAGACTCATGACAAAATCTTTCACTGATTCGTCTTCACATTGAGTCCACAAGCAAAAATTATACCTTTCCTTTATCGTGCATACTCTTGGCAAATAATGTTGGTTTAATTTAGCTCTTGCAGTTTCATATTCGTTTAAGTCTCCCATCTCATTTGGAGTTAATGCGGATAAATCCTCAGCAACCTCCGGCCCTTCTGCTCCCAAACAGTGTAACAACAAAGCCTTTCCTTTCAGCACTGAGTTTTATACCAGAAGATCATGCTTAATTACAAAAAACATTTTTCCACTTGTTTCCAGTGAACATTGTGTTCACTAGTAGAGGGCAAGAAAAAAGGTGGTGCGGTAACATTATACATTTTTTTGCTCCTTAACAGAGCTTTGTTACACACACACTACTTTTCACCAGTGTGAAGACAGTATTTATAAATGTGAAGTCAGAATTTCCAACTGCAAATGATTTCCTTAGAACTACTCTTTATTTCCAGGCAGAATTTCCAACGGAATATTATTTCCTTAGAAGCACTTGTGTTGACCAATATTCCACTGCCTATGCCTTGGGTTATTTCAACCACTATAAGATAGCTACCACTATTACCAAATGTGTTCACAGACACTGAGACAGTCACTAACTGGCCATGTTATACTCTAGAATTGTGTTATGGTACACTTATGTACCCTACAAGTGCTATATAGTTTCTCAAGTCATACAATTTTTGGCAAGGAGTGCAACGGTTCCATTCCAACTATCTTGTGTGGAAAAACCTGGATACTTTCATGCTGCAGTGAATGAAACATAGCAGCTTACAATTTGTTTTGGAGCAGCAACTTTATCCTGCAGAGAGTTTAAAAGAACGTAAAATGAAAGCTGACAATGTAATGGGTCCATCCCAATTTTCTACAGTTGGTGATTTCCTTTCAGGGATTAGACTTTGAAGTTTTGCACCTGGCTGACAGTTACTATGGCAATAAATATAGGCTTGAACCCTCTCCTAGAGACAAGTAGATTCTTGTTCCAATCTCGGAGACGGTGTAATCTGAGAGCGAGAAACTCTTCCAGATTAGAACCTAATCTGGAAGAGGGAAACTGTAAAGGCAAAAGTCTTTGACCATCTTTGTAGATGCACCATGCCTTATACTTGTTTTCTTTCTCCTTGAGTTTCCCTTGCTGTGTAAATGATCCCCTCAAACTGCAGATCTTAAGGGAGACCCATGGTGCGCCCACATAGTAGTTTATTTGGGTGTCACAGCTAAACCCCTTTATAAAGTCCCTGGCTTTTGGCAGCACCATATAAATGATGGAGTGCAACAGCTGTAATCATGGGTGATACCTACTGATTTCCCCTTGCTCATGAAATCCAGTGCCCTCTGGAAAATGAGGATGCATCATGATTATTTATATTGTTAATGTATATGGATAATCACAAACATTATGGGGCTCATTACGGTGTCTGGAGGAAATCGACTCGGAATCAGGACCGACCAACTTGCGTTCGGCGGTACAGACCACCGGATTACGATGCGACCAAACACTGTTCGAGCGGAGTCCCATTGTTCCCCATGGGAGCTAGTGTTCCACCTGCCAAGCGGCAGTAACACAGGCTATAATGGGGAAATGGGGTGCTTGCGCAAAAGCCTGCACCCTGTTGCAGGCACCCCACAGTGCCTGCCACACAGTGCAGGGCTTTACAGGGGAGGTCCCTTAAGTACCCCCTCGGCCATCAACTGTTGGTCGCAGGGCCAAGAGGGCCCTGCTAGGGCCCCCGAAGTCACTTTCCGTCAGCCTTTCAGTGTTGGACAGGCCGACGCGGAAAGGCTGTGAAAAATCAACATCATAATCACAAGGGCTGATACGCTGTCCATAGGGGTGTATGATGTGGTTCTGACCGACACGAATACTCCGCGAGTTGCATGGAACTGATTCGGAATAGCTGTGCGGTTTACATTCCGACCACGAACATCGTAATTGGGAAGTCGGAATATAAACTAACCAAGTCAGTCGGAAGGGCTCCGTGGTGGTCAAGGAGATTCTGACTGTCAGGCTGAGGCATCATATTGAGCCCCTATGTGTTTTGGTTTTGCAATAATGATTGCAATCATTAAAGAAAGTGTAGACAGAAGAACTTCACTGCACCGGTCATTAAATTATTGCAAAAAAAAAGTATAGTACAAATGGTGAGTACATCATGGGGCGTAAATATCATTCAAAAGGCCTGTGTTGAGCATGATTCCTTTAACCAAATTACCAGTGATCTAGAATTATTGCCAACGAGTGAACTCACAATCCATTTGATATGAAGGAGGAGCTGTTGGGGAGTGTGGATGAAGGTTGATTCACTTCACTGGATAGGCAGCAACATCCAACATCGTTTTTCAATGCATCTATCCATTACATAAATTGGTCATTAGGAGTTTAAGGTGTTTTGTTTGACTGGAGTGAGTCATTCTTCATATAACTCACAATCCATTAAAAATCACCTCTCCACTGTGGAATAGCTAGGTTGTTGGGAACCACAAGCATGCTTGCCCACTATATATATGTGTAACACTAGATCACTTGATTAATAATTGTGTTCTCATATTTCAAATATAATTTATGGCATCCATATACTCACATTATTTAATGTTATCATTAGTTTATGTTTTTTAAAGTATTAAACCTGACTCCTTTCAGCTAATTCATGCATGCACCTCTAAGAGTTAACAGATTAATCATGCCTTTGCTTATTCAATGAAACTGTGGTCAATTGTGGATGCCTGCATGCTCTGAGCATAGTTGATGATCTCTCTCTGCAAATTAGTGGCTGTTTTGTGTTATGCCGACCCATGTGGTGGTGCAGACCTTGGTGTTGACTGTCGCTGTGATCCCACATGATTGTTCCCTTCTAACGGAAAATTCTCTGAAGGAGGAGTGCGAGTGTGCCTGAAATTTCACTTTAAGCCCTCATCAATAAACAAGAAACGACCAACTGTTTTTCAAAGTGTTTCTATCAAAAATAGTGGTGTAGGGGATTAACTAATGTGTTTCATGTATCACTTTTAATATTATCTTATTCCATGAAGTTTTTATGATACATGGGATTCTGTAACCCCTTTAAACATGTACTTCTATAATTTCTTCATAATTGGCAATTTTTGACTCACCCTTTCACCGATTATAAAGAAAAGACAGCAGAACTCAACTGTAGTAAGTTATTACAATTGAGTTCTGACAACCTAATGCGTGCTGCCAGAGCCAGTAGGGGCAGTGAATGAAACATTGATTTCTTTCTTCTACTCTGCGTTTCTAGCTTACAGTGACAAGCTGAAAGAATTTTTTTATTTTTTACACTCCTTAGATAATTATAGAAAAGTTAGAATCATTCTGCATGTTCTGAACAATCCACGCTACTGTAGCTGCTTTTTTTTTAAAGAACAAGCTTGTATTAAACTGTTACTGATATTTTTGTGACAAATACCTAACAGGTTTTTACTACGTTTAATTTTGACCTAAATATTCTATTTTTATTCTTCATGTTAGCAAACAGGCTTTGTCTTTCAAATGAAAGAGCCACCCACCAAGGTTTTAAGTGGTTTGTGGGAAAGCTGATGGCGTGATCATGTATTATATGGGATAAATGTCCCCCTGCTGTACATGATAAGGATATTGAAAACCACCTCAGAGCACCATAATGTATAAAGGACCTTGGCTTTCGTCCTAATTCCTCTACGTGGCTATGGAACTCCGTGGTGACTTGCAATATCCTTAAAATGTACTGCAGGGTATACTTTATCCCTACCATAAAGTCCACATATCACAGCTATGGTCGGAGAGCAATGAGGATCTTAATAAGATTGTAATCTATACCATAGTTTACAGTAACCAAAGCATGTGCGATACCTTGTTGATACTATAATACATTATCATGAAATTGAGACCTTATAAGTGGCCATGATTCTTGTGTTGCTTAACAGAAGTCTGTGGTGACAACAGTCAACCTAGGCTTGCCACTTTATGCCCTTAGCACTGCCTTTGCTAGCCAAGTCTTAAGGGATCGTAAATCAGTGGCAGCACACAACAGGGGTTAAGTATAAGACGAGGCTGAATAGTGTGGAGTCAGTGGGTGCCATAGATTTGGTGATGGACTTTCTCCAAATCTTAGAAGTTTGTATGGATATTGTTAGACTTGTCAGCCTTAGGATGGTCTTTCCCCAAACTTTGTGCCTCACCTAGGGCCATATGTAGGTAAAAGTGAAATACCAAATTCTTAATACCGAATTTTACCAATTCGGTATTGAGAATTCGGAATTTCCGATGTAGGTAAAATATCAGTATTTTTTACTGAATCGGTAAAAATTGGAAAAAACAATACTGAATCCTTACTACCGATCGGTATTACCGAATCTGTATTACCGAATCGGTAAATACTGAATCGATATTTCAAAATATCAGCAATTGAGTCAGCCAATCCTGTGCATCCACCCCACCTCCCAACCAGGAAGTGGCCACACCCATGTAGGTGCACTGAATCAGAAACTTCTGGAGAGGCAGGGAGTGCAGAAGAGAACACAGGAGCAACTGTAAGTACTTTTCCTGAAAAAACTACATAATGGCCAACAAGGAGACAGAAAAAGTAGGTGCTGAAAGGAAATGAAAGCTAAAATTCAGCGAAAGGGAGCTGCAGGTCCTGATTGAGGAAGTGGTCAAACAACACAAAGCTGTTTGGGAAACAGTCCTTGCAAGTGCCAGAATCAGAGAAAAGGAAAATATGGCTTGGAATATTGGAACATTTGAATGCAATTGGAGTGACCCCCCGTGAAATTGAGGTACTAAAAAAAGGTGATACGATGTCAGGAGCCTCACAAAGAAGAAGATGGCTGAGAGGAAAAAACAAGCCAGCCTGACAGGATGAGGAAGAAAGAGGGCACCTGCACTGACTGCACTGGAAGAGCTGGTGGAGTCCACCATTGAGCCTGACAGCGTCTGCGGACTCGGGGATGCAGACAGCTCAGCAAGAGCTGCCAACAAACAAGGTAAGAAGCATGCACACCAATCTGTGCCCCCCCCTCCCACTCCCTAACCACAATTCCCAATGAGGCAGTGCAAATTCCACTCTAGTACAGGTTTTACTAAACACCAGCAATGCATTATAGGAGATGTAGTCAGTCTAACACCTATCATGACAGTCATCCCACTGAACACAAAGGCATGTGACACACATCAGTGATAAGCAAGCAGAGGACAGATAGATTGGCAGAAATGAAACATTTTTATTGTTACATAGTGCTGCCAGACTAGTGAGGTAATGTACAATTTGTTTCCACAGGTGAGACATTGCGCAGGTCTGCACATGACAAGGCAGGAAGGGCATCCCTGACGGCGAGATCGAAGGAGGCCATTGCAAGTGCAAGGCACACCACACCACCAACACCCACATCACCACCACTGCCAGCATCACCACCACTGCCAACAAAACCAGCAGCGTCACTACTGGCAGTAACAAGACCCAGGAGGCATGCAGTTTCCAGACTCCAAGAGATGGAGTTGTCCTTGGAAGACAGCAGGGGTGGAGAAATGTCGACAATGCCAGAGGATAGCAAAAATGCAGGATTGCAGTCCACCACAGAGCGATCACACACAGGTGCCACACGACGCAGGGCTGGGGAACCCAGTCCACCTTTTGAGAATCATACAAAGGCAGTGAACTGCCTCTCCACTTCCACTTTTCTGCTCTGCAGGCGCTTCGTGGCCATGCAGGAAGGGATGGCACACTGCAGCCGTAATGTTTCAAGGGGGCTTGTTAAAGTTACAACTGCACTTGAAGTGCTCCTAACTACCCAGGCTGCCAATACTGGTGCAGGTGATGTGGGGGACAGTGAGGAGACAAGTCACAGCAGTATAACGCCCCCTGCAACTGAGACCAGGAGCAGACGTCATAGGACTGGATTGATTGCCAGTGACGACAGTCTGCTAAGAGAATCCAGCAGTGTTGTGCGTGGCCGCAGACGTTAATGCAAGCCATAATTTATGTACTTAACTGGGTGACTTACCCATTACATCCTCGTAGGATGGTTACAAATAGGACTGGAAAGTTGAGCTCTTCGTCTAGTCACGTAGTGCCAAAATATTAAACTACGTCATTCAAATGCAACAACTGGCTGTGTCTCCTTACTTACTCAAAAATAGTTGTGTGTGATCTTAGCCCGTCTTTGTCTCCCATCTGGTGCTGGCACCACTCCTGCTGTGTTGGGCTCTGGCTGTGCAAATTCATCATCATCATCATCCTCAGAGTCCGTTAATTCAACTTCTGTACCTTTCTTAGTGGCAAGGTTGTGCAGCATCGCACAAGTTGCTATGATTTTGCAGCAGATGATGGGTGTGAACTGACGTGCGCCTCTGCTTTTGTGGAGGCAGCGGAGCCTGCTTTTCAATAGTCCAAACGTGCGCTCCACAATGTTGCATGTTGATTTGTGTGTCACATTGTATCATTCGGGGTTGATGGGATTAGGTAAGGTGTGAGGATGAATGACCGCACAGCATAAGCGCTATCACCTAGGTGAGAAGGAGAGTGCCATTAATAACAAACACCAACACATTCATCCCCAGTATACATCAGGGTGTGTCACAGTGATTTACCTAGCAGGTATCCTTCTCCAAATTCTCCTGCAGCTGTGTAGATCCCAATGTTCTGAAAAATGTATGAGTCGTTGGTGCTCCCTGTAAATTTGGCCACAATGTCGGTAATTAAGTTGGCTGCATCGCAGATTACCTGCACATTTATGGAATGGGTGGATTTTTGGTTTCTGTAGATGTACTAAGTGGCTGCAGGTGGGCAGATTGGAATGTGTGTCCCATCAATGCACCCTATGACATGCGGGAACTGTGCCATTTGGTAAAAGTCTGTCTTGGTTTTCAGCAGTTCCGCCTGTGTGTTTGGGAAGCTGATGTAGTGATGCATTCTCTGCATCATGGCATCCAGGAACTTGTTAAAGAAACGGGAAAGGCAACTCTGTGACACCCCTCCTACCGCAGCTATCACCCCCTGGTAACTGACAGATTCAAGTAGGTGTAGGCTACAGAGCACCTGCACATGTGGTGGTATAGCATGTGCCCTTGGTGTTGGATGCTCCAGGAGTGGGTGCAGGTCCCTTATCAGGTCCAGGATGGTGTGGGGGTGTAGCCTGTACCTTTCATGGATCTCTGCCTCAGTCAGTTGGAAGAGTGTGATGCGTTGTCTGTAAACGCGCTCCTTCTGTCTCCAGATCCTCACTCCTGCTGCCTGTAGCTGTGGCGGCCTTGCAATTACATAGAGGGCCGCCATAGTGATCAGACTGTTGCATTTTGGGACTGCTTAAATACACTGCACCTGATTACCACCTGCTTTCAGTCAGTGTTAATTACTGACTCCTAAATACCGATTTTTAGGAAATTCAGTATTACTGAATTTTTCCACATCTCTTTTCTCATTTTTACAGTTTCTTATTTACCGATTCGGTATTTGGGTGTTCGGTAAATCCGAATCGGTAAAACAGAAATCGGTAATAAGAAATCGGTATTTACCGATTCCTTATTACCGATTCCTTACCTACATCACGCATGCCTAAATGCCGGTCGGTAACGGTGAAATTTATCGAATTTCACAGTTACCGACTGGTATTTGGGCCACCTACATCAGGCCCCTACTCCTTTTTTGCCTACCCTGCACATTTTACCACTGCTAACCAGTGCTAAAGTGCTTGTGCTCGATGCCCCAAAAACATGGTTAAATTGGATAATACCAAATTGGCATATTTTAATTTATTTCTACACCCCTTGTAAAGTGGTACTACATGTACCCAGGGCCTGTAAATAAAATGTCATCAGTGGGCCTGCAACACTGATTGTGCCACCCACCTAAGTAGCACTGTAAAACATGTCCCAGGCCTGCCATTGCCTGAATGCAGTTCTAAAGTGTCATGTTGACTTTGCATAAAAATCCCCATGCCAAGCCTTAACATCCCCTTTTATTAGATATAAGTCACCTCTAAGTCCCTAGGTATCCCATAAGGCAGGGTGTATTTTAAAGGTTGGACATGTACTTTTTAGTTTTACATGTCCTGGTAGTAAAAAACTCCAAAATTCGTTTTTGTCTACTGTGATGCCTACCTCTCCTATGTGATAACATTGGGTATTGTTATTACATTTAATAAGCTGCAATTTGCAATTGCGAGCTTGTCGCTATGTCGGGTTTGGTGTTTTGGAATTTGTTTTTTTGATCACAATTATAACAAGCATTGGCATAGCCAATAGGTCTTGCCTTTGGGACCTTATTAATATTTAATTATGCAGCACAATATCCTTGGTGCAACATCAACTGTTGCATGGCTAAATACTTATAATGTCCCAAAGGCGAGACCTATTGGCTATGCCAATCCTTGTTGACTCAAGAAGCTGCCAGCCCTGTGTTACTCCTTCATGAAGAGGATCCATTCTCTTTTTCCAAGAAGGCGCATGTGCAATTTCCAAGACAATCAAGCGCATGCTTTAATTAAGCAAACTTAATTTCTGACCTGCAGTTGCTCATGGTCTCAAGGTCAGTTCATATGGAACAAGTGAAAATAAACTTCACTTTGGAACACAATGGGAGTTAACTCGAAATTCCTTCTGACAGTGTGTGCCTCTCTCTTTCACTCTCTCTCTCTGAGCTCTAATGTGTGCTGCAGTAGTAGGGTGAACCCATGTTTTTTGTACCACCGCGAGGTAATCAGCTCTAAAATGTATGCCCCAAAGAGCGCAATAGCAGCTACTATCAAGATCAAAATCCGAAAAAGCAGGAAAGAAAATGGAAAAAAGAGATCTCTTAAAGGCAAAATAAATGACGCCGAAATGAAAGCAAACAAAGAAGGTGGTTCTACTAAATCCTGTGTACATCAATGTCAGCCAATATGATTGTCATGTTGTCTTCTGTACCACAAGGATTACATTTTCGACTTGGATATTGAAATAAAAGAAGGCAGGCACAGAAACTGCTTGACAGGCAAAGCACTTTGTCCACATTTCAAATACAACTAATATTTTAGACACATACCCAACCAATACTTCAACACCGCCTTTATTATGATCTTACATGCAGAAGTACCCACCTGTTAAATCTCAGCATCTGCTTCGTATGCTAATTTCAAGCACAAAAATGGAATAAGCTTAAGCATAACCAGGCGCCATTTAGCGAGCAGAGCGAGCTCTTTTTGAAGCACTTACCAGAGCCTCGTGTGTTTCCAACATATCTGTATCACACAGGCACGATTTCCAGAACTCTTCTAATATTTAGATTTTTCCTACACACCAACTCTAGAAAAGGGACACTTTGTCATGCAATGTTTGTGGATAATCAGATGTTTTTCCTAATGTGTTTTCATATGTATAAACCTGACACACGCCGACTCGACATGATTTATCAGAATTTCCAATGGTGCTGGAAACAGAAAATTAACTGCATGATTCCCTTGGCTCAGGGGCACAACGGGTGTGAACAGATTTCCTGTGTAGTGTAACCAGTGCTTGCTGATGAGTGTGATAAATCTTTCCAGCCTTAAAATATATTTGTTGGACTCCAATAATTTTCCAAACAAATTGTTTTAATGTTATTAATTCCTGTTAAAAGTGCCTCGGTGAATGATGCCCCAGTGTGTAGCAAACCCCAACCAGACGTCATCAAACAAAGCCCCATGGTAGAATGCATATTATTGGTGATTGTTGTGGATGCAGGACTGGATAAAGAGAACTACTCATTTAACCTTCCCTTGATGGCCTCTTCCATCTCCTACAGGTTTGTTTTTTTGCAGCTCAGAAATGCTGTTTCCATGTTAGCTGCGAAGAACGAACAGCCTATGTGCCCTATTCAAGCATTTCTTCGTGGCAAAGGCAAAAACAACCAAATATGGAGCTTGTGACTGAGGCATTAGGTGGGATGAAGGGTTTGCACTGTTCAGAAAGCAAAGGCAGGGGGCGCTCATCGAGCGCACAGATTGGATATCACTCAGGGCATGGTAAGACAGGGGGTATACATCAGCAAATTCTGCAGTATGATTTCCACCGAACAAAATTATATTTTATAAATTCAGATATATCAAGGGCCAGCAAAATAAATTAGGTTGCAAAATATTTTTTATAGAGACCTGTGCCAAATGCAATAGAAAGTTGGAGGCACTTCTCGAGATAAAAGGCTTTCCAACAATAAGAGCAGAGTGCAGACTGCTTCTGTTGGTCTCTGTTATTGAATTCGTCTGACAAAGGTGCAGAGGGCTTTTCTTACTCACACCACCATCCCATTTTATCACTATCAGACCACGAGAAGCAAAGAACTGTTGAAGATAAACACAGTTGTGGTTTCTTTCACCGGCATTAAAAAACGAGAAAAACAAATGTGCGCGCCTCGTGCTAAAGGAGGAGGCAGCAGGGGGAGGGGAGAGATGAGGGGACCTGCACCTGTTTCCCTTGCGGGAGCGAGCAGGGGCACCATATGTTTGCAAGTTAATTACAAACATATGGTATCAAAGCTCGTTCCCGCAAAGGAATCGCCAAACGTGCATGCATTGCTATTAAAAGCAATGCAATGAGTGCAAGTTTTTGGCTGAAAAGGCGAATCGATGGCTAAAGGTCTTTTTCCTAAGCAGCGCATGAGTGCTGCGTAGGCGAGACATAAAAATGCCACTCTAAGAAAGTTAACATTTTTACTGGGTGTAACTTGTCATTTAGGTCTGGCTTTATTTCTAACCTGGTGTGGGAATTTTGTGTGTGGTGTTTCCATTGTTTGAACTATTGCACAAATATTTTACACATTGGCTCTAAGTTAAGATTGACTGCTCTGTGCCAAGCAACCAGGAGGGTAAGCACAGGTTTATTTAGAGTTTGCTTGTGCCTCACCATGACTACGAATGTGGTTACTGCCTGACCAGGACTGAAACCCCAGTCAACCAGTAACACAATTTCTGACAGATATCAATTATCAGTTGCCAAAGGTAGAGGCTGCTATCCTAACGCTTGCCTGAGAGTACTTTTGGTACTGCTTGTGGTGTTGTCCCTGGGTCCACTATTCATTAAGGCGGCAGGAGCAAAAGAAAATGAAAAGGGCTCTAACCTCCTGATTCATCAAGCTAAATTGCACTCGCAAAGGGCAAGATTCTCAGAATCTTGCCTTTTGCGAGTGCAATTTTTGCGTTTGGGATTTATCATCCCAAATGCAAAATTCGCTATTTAAGAATTCGCACATTTGCGAAGAATTGAATGTAAGGAATCTCTATTTGAGATTCCTTAAATGCAATTCATGAAGCATTTTAAAATTGCGAAAATGCAATTTTGGGCCGCTATTTACCGAGAGGTCAGACCTCTTGGTAAATAGCAAAAACTTAGAAAAATGCATTTAAATGCATTTTTCTAAGTTGCATGTTACACACACACATGTCCTTTGGACATGTGTGTGCGCAACACCAATGTAGATTACATTTCAGGGGTGCTACAGGGTGTCCTTTGGACACCCCTGCACCCTTGAAATCGCATCCTTATTTACGATTAGCTAATTGCTAATCGCAAATAAGGAATAACTCCCCATGCATTCCTATGGGCCTGTAGGCATAGGAATGCATGGGAAGTTATTCCTTATAAGCGATTAGCAATTAGCTAATCGCAAATAAGGAACATGTAGGAATCGCAATATTTATTGCAATTCCTACATGAATCCCGTTTTGCAAGTCCTTAATAGCGATTCGTTATGAATCGCTATTAGGGGCTCGCAAAATGGGAGAATGATGAATCAGGCTGTAAGAGCCTGTCAACGTTTATTATTTTCCTCTGCTTGTCCTCATAACCCTCAGCAGCAAATAGGAGGTTGGCGGGAATAAGGGACGAACAGGAGTCAAACCTGTGACGTGACAAGGTGCAAGAAGTCACTACGCTATGCCTGGTAGGATGGTGAATTGGTCTCTGACATCTTAGTGAATCAGCATCTAGGTGGGTGTGCAGAGTGGTGCAGAGCACTTGAGTTTCCCTCCTTGATTCCCCTACACTCAAGATGCATGGTATTTAATAAAGATTTGACTTTTTAGGCACAGGTTTGAATAGATTTATATAGATTACACCACGTTACTCTGAACTGCACTTACTTTCCCATTAAACATCTTATGTAACCCCACCTCCCTGTAGTGTTGGGCCCTAGGCCCACATGGTGTGATGAATGAGACACACGGACACCAGTTAGGGATAGCAGATCTGGCCTCGAGCACGTGCGCTCTGGCTCTTTTATTGACAGCGTCACCTGACCCAGTGACGTCTGTGGTGGGTGGGTGTTTAGTGTAGGATTACATAGGAAACAACTAGACTGTGTCCTAGCAGGACACTACATTCCTCCCCAACTTTAATGAAAGGAAAAGCGAATGTCCAACCTGTAAGAAAACAGAACAATAACAGTTGATAGCCTCAACAGATCTTCTTCAGGCGATCAGCTGGGAGAATGTTGAAAGTTCCAGGACTACAAAGTCAGTCAGATGAGCTTCACCTCGGCGGTGTACTTCAGATCATCCTTGTCTTGCTGTGTTGACGCTTATGTACAGTGTTCTCACTTTGGGAGCAGAAAGGGTGTGACCCTTGAGGGGTCTCGCAGGTGTTCCTAGTCCAGTGGATGACCACGCTTGTTGGTTGTAGGAGACGATTATGGCACGAGAGGTCTTTCTTTGGATTTGCTGATCTTGATGCCTTCACATCTCCGTCCGGCCAGGTAACTTCCGACTTGCCTTTCTTGCTGGACTCCTCTCTCACGGGAGCCTTGAAGACTGGCCTCTCCTGCTTGGACTCTTCTCTCACTAGAGACGCTGGGAGGACCCTCTTGCCGGACACGACGGGACCGGGTGGGCCGTGCGGGCTTCGCATGAGCCGCGCAAAGGCGTCGCTGCCGAACTGCCAACGGACTCACCGCCAAGTCTCTCATGATGTCCTCGGGGGTGTTGATGTCATCCGCCAGGATGGTCTTGCCGTTAGGACATGGGTTCAGTGTCTTCAACCGACCGTTTCTCGGTGCCAGGTGATTACCTGGGGCCTTCATGCTTCCTGTTGCCTGTCGTGGAGCTGCCGCTGCTGCACCTCTCCCATCCGGATTCCTCTCTCACAGGATATGCGGCCGAGGCCCTTGTCCCCTGGACCGCCACTTGATCGCGTGGGCTGTACGGGTCGCTGCCGAACTTCGGACATGGCCACAGTCGAGTCTTGTGTAGTCCACAAGGGTGGATTGTCTAGTGCTCGGGTATGCTCTGCTTCGGTAAGCTTCAGGTTCACGGGGCACCCATGCAGTTCATCAGTGGTTGGTCTCTTCGAATGCAGGTTGTAGCGATTACTGGGATCCACGCGGACGTTGCGATGTTCCTTGGACAGCACCGATGTTCCTGTGTGCTGATTGTTACGATGCTCCTTGGACAGCACCGATGTTCCTGTGTGCTGTAGTTCTCTCTCCTCCTCTGTGGAGTGATGTGATTCTCCATTCTTCCTCTTCGTTCACTTCCTCGACGCGGTCCGGTCTTCTTTCTTGCTTTCTCACGCTAACCAGGATTCTCCATGTAGCGGGCCCTCTACATGTCGTCCCCGTGGTCTTGTCCGTGTGGTAGGACACTGTCTTCACTTGGCTTGGTGACTAGACCTGTCGTCGTATCTTCCTTTTCTTCATGGCGTCGCGCCCTCCCTTTCCATGTTGGTCAGTTTTCATCTTGGGCATGAGTTGTCATGCTGTGCTATTTTCTTTGTGGTCGCTATTCACCGTCACGGTGTTTTGACGTTGGCGCGCTTCGTCTGCGCGGAGGAGGGTTGCGTCACCGCTCCTGGTGCAACTGTGGTGCATGCTGCCATGCGTGCTGACGATGGCGCTCCGGTTGCTGCGAGACATGGCTGTCTCTGTTGGGGACTTTTGTGTGCTGTCCCGTGGCGTTGGCGTGTCGCTGTGTAGCGTCACTTTGGCGCTCTTGATTCCTGGCACGTTCCGGCGCAGTGCTGCGCAGTCCTGTTGTGCGGGTGTAGAATTCTTGGACGCTTGCTGCGAGTCGTTGGGTACTTGCTGCTTTGGCTGTTGTCAGGGACTTGCTGCTTTGGACCGTTGGCGGAAGTGGTTGATGCTGCGGTAAACACCTGTGGCCACAAGGCGTCGCTGCTCCCTCCGTCGTTTGACCTCGGCACTCGTTTTCCCTTTAGACGTTCCGTCAGTGCTTGAGCTCTCGCTGAGGCATTCGTGCCTCTTCCCGCGTTGCGTTGGAAGTGGCGACCACCGACTCCTTGCTGGTGCGTGTGGGTGTGGTATTTCCTGTGTTTTCTGGCACGTTCCTGCGCTGTCTCCTTTTGTCGCAGTGTTGCCTTTCTGTTATCACGCAGCTGCCATTTCCCTGTGCTATTGCCATGACTATTTGGCTTATCCAATGCGTGTTTGCTTTACCATTTGCTGATATGTCCTGGTAGCACATGTGTGTGCTATCCTTTTGCTTTGCGCGCTCTTCAGATTTGGCTGTACGCGCTGTGCTCTCTGGAGGGGTGTCAAAGGTCCATTGTGGGCACTGTCCTTGTGTCTGTCTGTTATTGCCTCCGTTGCACTGTTTCTCTAGGCTGCTGGGCGCGGTATCTCCCGCTGGCCACTAGGTGGCAGTGTTGCAGAGACTTCGATCCAGCAGCAGCCTTCTGGACTGGTAGACTTTCTTCCCGGGTTTCTTACATGCAGGACCTGCTTCCCTCGGGCCTTCACAGGGACTGGAGCCAGCTGCTGATCATGGGCGTCCGGAGCAGGCGGTTACCTCTTGTCCTCCAGGTAAGTGCTTATACTTAGCGCTCCCGCCGCCGCCGCAGTTCCAAGCCCACACGCTATGTGGCGGGGTCAATGCGGGCTCAGACCGGGTGTAGCGAGGTGGGCTCTCGCTGGCCTGGGCATTCTTTGAGGCACTTGCTGACGGACGCTGCAGCCTCCGTTCCTGATACAGCGGGTGGGCTCCGCTTGTACTTAGTGTCCCGCTGCGGGGCTGCTGGGGACAGGAGGCGCTACCGGCAGGCCGCGGGTGGGCTCCGCGAGCCTTGCTTGATTACAGCTGATGCTGGCGCCACTTCACACTGTTTGCCACTATTATCGTAGCGGATGGGCTTCGCTTCATCCCTGCGGGCGGCACTCCTTTGGTATAGGTTCATTCCCCCGCCGGCGCACTTCACACGCGCGGCGGGGGACGCTGCAGGCAGGCCGCGGGTGGGCTCCGCTGGCTCTGCTTTAGTGTCAGTTCATTCACGGCAGCATTGCGCCCGTCTAGGCGCTCTCCGGCACAGTCTTTCACCCCTCCGCCGCACTTCACACACGCGGCGGGGAGGGGGGCGCTGCAGGCAGGCCACGGGTGGGCTCCGCTTGGTTTGCCTAATCAATGGGCCACTAGTTAATGTTCACAGCGGGTGTGCTCCGCTTTATATGTGGTGCTGGCGGCGCTAGCTGGCAGCCGCCATTGGTACCGCTGTGTGCGTTGCGGGTGGGCTCCGCTTACGATTACAGTCACGGGGGTCGCTTCAGGCTTGCGCGGCCCCCTCCGCTCACCTTCGGCTGGCTGGCGTCCGTCCTTCACGCGGGTGGGCTCCGCGGAGGTCGTAGTGCTTGGCTACCAGTCCTGGCTCGGTGGCGGTCGACGCAGGTGGGCTCTGCATGGCTTGCTTCTCCAGCGCTGGGGGTCACTTTCGGCCGGCGGGCCTGATGCTCTGTCGCGGTCGTGGCGGGTGGGCTCCGCCCGGCCGGTGCACCTCTCCGGCGGGGGTCTCTGCTTTGCGGCCGTCTCAGGTGGGCACTGGGCGGTCCGCTCCTCCTGGTGGCGCAGGATGGTGGCGGCCGATGCGGGTAGGCTCCGGTCGGCTCGGCTTTGAAGGCTGGTGCGGTGGGCCTCACGGTCGCTGCGGGGCTCCGACGTGCCCACCGGCTTCTCGGCGCTGCTGCGCCCTGCTACAGGGGGTGCCCTGCAGGCGGGCAGCTCTCTCCCCCTTATCTCAGGATGTTTTGGCAGTGGCACGCGTGGCTTCACTACCGGCCTCGTCGCCAATGTAGTGTTGGGCCCTAGGCCCACATGGTGTGATGAATGAGACACACGGACACCAGTTAGGGATAGCAGATCTGGCCTCGAGCACGTGCGCTCTGGCTCTTTTATTGACAGCGTCACCTGACCCAGTGACGTCTGTGGTGGGTGGGTGTTTAGTGTAGGATTACATAGGAAACAACTAGACTGTGTCCTAGCAGGACACTACACTCCCAGCCCAACAAATCATTCTGTGCACCAAGTAAAAAAACAAGCAGCTTTCCACCGGAAGACCCTGATTGCTACTGTTGCAGTGTGAGTAATACCACACCATGGCTTTAAGAAATGCTGCATTTGACCTTTACAAACATTTCCTCATATTTCCCTTCATGTAAGATTGCCTCGCGCACCAGAAACTGTGACACTATTTGAACACTGTATTCCTGCTTATTGCCTTTCTATTACTGACGGAACTGTTGGTTCAAGGCGATGGGGAAAAACCTTTGTAAGTCTGTGGCGGCTCAGTGCAAAGGAACATTGCCCCACTGCCTTAAAGCAGCAAAAGAAAGTATAAAATAAAATTATAATAACGTAAAGGTATTATCATTTTATTGTGTCCTTCTGCTACTGCAGCTTGTGTGAGGGGCGGGGCTGCAGAGAAGGGGAGGAGTGGTAGACCCCTCCTAAGTGCGCAATGACTGTTTGTCCGGCCCTCTCGAGCTGCCCAAAACCGCCATGCATACTTTCCCTGTTCTCCATGCAGGCGGCATTATAGCCTGTGTGGAGAACATGCCCACCCCTCCAGCCCCTGGCTGAGTGCCGTGTCACGGCGCTCACACCAATCACAACTCAGACCAATCACAACACTGCATGGCAGTGTTGTAATTGGCTGCGAGGATCATGGGAGTACTGGTGCTTCACGCTTCAAATATCTCCCAAGAAGCCAGGAAGAGGACACTGAAGAGGCAGCAGCAGCCAGCCAGCTGGCCAGGCGGCCAGCCGGGAGGTTAAGTGATTTTTTTTTTTAGACCCAATTCCACCCCGCCCCTTACTCCCCACCCACCCCACTGCTGCTTCCAGGCAGCAGCTTTGACTGTTGCCAGGTATTGCTTGGAGCCAAAGAGAGTTTTAAATCCTGGAAAAATATTCCTGTGGGGACAAACACTGCTTGAAATGGTTCTGTTGTGGATTTAGTTAATCGGTCTAAACTGTCCTGCAGCAAACCCATGATTTTGGCCCTGGGTTAAGGTAAACTCTGGTCCATCTACTGTATTTACTTTACTTTTCTGAGGTTGTATGGTATATCTGAAAGCATTCATTCATAGCTGCCACGTTTTCAATGTGCTTACGTATGACATTTTCATGTTCTCTCTTATGTGTGACATTTGAATGCTTATGTGTGTGTTGGACTTGGCCCAATTTCCCAAATTTTTCGCTTTTCACCCCCCTATTTTAGGATGTCTCCTACATGGTAGAAAGTTGTTTAGGCCATGTGTGGTGTGAGACGCCATGTTAAATGTGACGCAATGGTGTGCGCACCTGTTATACCCCTATTGTAAACATGCACCTTACTGAAATGACGCTTTTAAAATGGATGCCATGGCTGTGTGTTGTGCAACCTGACTGCAGTGGGTTAGCTGTCTAGTTGTTTGGTACCCAGCCATCCCAGCATTTGGAGGGAAAGCCTGGCCCCCAGGGTGCTCTACTCCTCCCCCTGAGCCAGTTTGAACCAGTTCCCCAGAGGATTCTAGAAGCTTCTATTAATAAGGGGGGGTGCTCAGACAGAGCAGGGGCATGAATGTGAGGGGACCTGCTGGTAGGGGGTACCACCACTTGGGCCTGTGTGCTGGACCCTGCACCCAACTAAAACCCCTCTGCTGTCCACAGGGCTAGTGGAAGCCCCACTGCAGGAGCACAGGCTGCTGTACAAGAGGAGTGCCACGCTACAGTGGAGGATGGTGAAAGTCTACCGCCCTGTCCTGATGAGTACCCACTGACTGCTGACCTTGCCCAGTAGTGCCTGCTGCTCTGCTGCCTGGCCCCCCGCCAATCCCGCGCAGCCATAGGACGAGGCTGCCACTCCCCCGCAAGTCGCGCTGCAATTGGCAGCTGCGGGACAGCCCTCGCTCAAACGCTCCCTGATTGGCTGCTGGTCCGGAAGGCAGCTAGAAGACCCGGAGCAACCCGGAAATCGCCGAGGAGAGCTCCAGGAGAGCGAGGGCCCCCTCGATCTGCCCCCAACCTGGAGGAGGAGCGGAAGTGCGGCTGACCTCGGGGAAGGCTGCCTGGAAGGGCTCCTGCTGGCAGGGCTCCTGTGTTGGTAAGGGAAGCCCTGCGCCTGCCGCCCAGCCTGCCACAGAAGGGAGCAGAGAGAGAAGAGCTGACTCAAAGAGTGGAGCCCAGTGAGTGGGGCTCTGCCGTCCTGTGGTTGGGAGGGTATCGGGGCACAGGGTCGTTGCCCGCCCCCGGGTCCAGTGTTTGTTGTGGGGTTCCTCCTTGCACGGCGGCGGCGCAGTGCGGGCGGCTGCAACAGTTTTGACCACATCTGGAGGCAGGATTATAACCAGAGACCTGTGAGGGACTCCCACGGACCGTGGCTAATTTTACTTGTCACCACTGCCCCGCTGGACAGTGGGCAGGGGCAACGATTGGGGGCACACAGTACTTGGGTCTTGATGCGGATACGGATTACTAATATCATGCTAACAGTATATGCCCCTGTGGAATGTGTTCATTCCAGGGAAGGTTTTCAGGCCCTGTGTTCTGCCTATATTATGGTGCCTAATGTTAATTACAATTTATGCTAATGCTTCCGAACTTACTGCGTACCTGTGTTGTTTATGCCCTCATGATGCCCAGCCTGCCAATGTGTTCATGCTAATGGTATGCCCTCAGGTTGAGTGTGCTCATGCTTAGGAAAGTTTCTGGCCCTGTGACATGCCATGCACCAGGTGTTGATGCTTCCCCTAAGGTGCACATTGAGGAGCTCATGCCGGGTGTCTTGTTACCTAATGTTTTCCATGCTAACGTTATGCCCCTATGTTCTTACGCTTTGGGCTGATGAGGTATAGTGAGTTTATATGCCTACGCGCAGTTTTTCACCTAATGTGTTGTGCTAAATGTTAATGCTTATGTATTAATTTTAACATTGACCCTGATGGACGTACCCTCTTTTTTTCAATTACCCTGTAAATAATCCCCCTTGTATATATTGCCCTGGCGCCAGTTGGCGCAGTATAGTGATAACTGTGATTACCTGTGAGTTCTATACAATACAAAAGTTATTCTTTTTCACCAAAACTGGAGTCGTGTCTCTTTTTGTAGTGTGCCTTGGGTGTCATCTGTGTGT
Organism: Lissotriton helveticus; assembly: GCF_964261635.1. Classification (NCBI taxonomy): domain Eukaryota; kingdom Metazoa; phylum Chordata; class Amphibia; order Caudata; family Salamandridae; genus Lissotriton; species Lissotriton helveticus. The sequence continues at coordinate 178,680,539 of NC_136059.1, read as the reverse complement.
ACTGCATGGATGCTTCACACATGTCCTCAGGAGTTTGGCCTGCCCGCTCTACACTATGCTACCGCCGTAGGATTGGCTACCCCATTTCTAACAGTGTGACACTCTGAGTGCAAGTAGAACAATACAGTTCCTTCTACATAATACAAAAAATGTCCAAAATAATCCCTTTGTAAAACATAAACGTCTGAAAAAGGCATAAAACCTTTTTAATGCTCCTTATGTGTATAGCATTGACAGTCTTGTGAAGGTCACATGACAGCTGACAGTCTGGTCAGTTGTCTGTTGATGGGAGTCCAATGAATCTGGTCCATGTCGTTCCTCGAGGGCTTTGCCTCCAGCTGAAAGATTTACCTGCATTTTTCTGTCCTTTCCAACTGCTCTCAAAAAGCTTTATGTCAGCAAAGAAGAGGATGAGCGCAGGAGGAATTACTTAACAACAATTGTTAACCCAAACAGAACACATATGTTTGCAATGCCAACTCAATTAATTATGGGGAAACAAATCCCAAGAAAAACAAATAAAACCATATATTTTCAAGCCGAATTTTATTCCAAATTCCAAATATCAATAGTGAATTACAAGAAAAAATTATAAATATCACAAACCTACATTTTTAATGAAAAAAAAAACACATGGTCAATCTTGGTTTATCCAACAGCATCTTTAACAACAGAAATAAATACTCGGCGGTTCTAACATTCCTTTACCAAGATTTTACTCTGTAGCTTAGCGAGGCCTTTTGCCACCCGCGTCAGTACCAGCCTTTGGCGCCCCTGCAGGGCCTCAAGAGCCGGGGTTGGGGGTGCGGATGATCAATTTCTGCTTTTGCCACCCCGCGTGGCCACATGTAAGATCAGGGGTGGGGTAGGCCGCCGCCCCAAATATTCATGCCGCACAGGGCGGACCGGAAACCTCCCAACTCCTGCCCCCGCCTTGCTACACCACTGGTTTGACTCCCACCATAAAATTGCCTCTGAGAACCCACAGTACTTTTTCCATTACCCCCAGGTCCTTTATGTCCTCGTCCCATTCATTAACAAAGTGGAGATAATCATCTCCGGACAGAAAAAATAAAAAATGAATGCTGGGATCCTAACCCTAGCCCCTCCCACTGGGAGTACATAAGCAGTACTTACCCAGCATTCTGCCTGCTCTTTTTTTCTGCCTGTCGACAGAATTGAGTTGTGAATGCTGGTGCTGCTCCTGCTGGGCTTGAGTGGCTTTCTTTCTTGGATATACCCCGTCCGGCTGCCTGGCTGTGCGGTCGGGGTGTCTGGTGCTCTGCCTCCGGGCCTGCCGGGCTTGCTGGGAGGCTTGGTTTTCCCAACCCGGCTCTTGCATGCCGGTTGGCCCTTTGTGGCTGGTGGGCCGGTCTCCAGAGTCCTTCCTGGGGCTTGGCCGGGTGGAAGACGAGCTGTGTTGCCTGGTTCTACTGCCTTCCTGTTTTTCTCCTGCCCTGGCGGAGGTGTGTTCGGTCGCCTTGGGTTGGCTGCAGCTGGGGGGTGGGGTGCTTGTTCCTGTCTCTGCTTGCACTCCCCCCGGGTGAGTCCCCCATAACGGTTTCTATTTTTTTCCTTTTTCTGTCCTTGCGCCTCTTTCTGCCTGCCAAGATCACTGACAGCTGCTTCCCCTGTTGCTCCTGCGGTGCACTTGGTTCATAGGTCCTGCTGCCTCGGGCCCGCGGTCGGGATTGAGCTCTGTGGATCCGGCAGTCAGGCCGTGATATGTTGGCGGTTCGAGCTGGAGGTGTCTTCTCTACCATGGGTGGAGTTGGTGTGCATTTCTATTTTCTAGTGCGGGTGCAGCTCCTGTGTCCTTAATGGGCCTGGCTCTGCTTTCAGGGTCCTCAGACATATCTCTTCCTTCTGCATGATGCAGGTTAGCCTTCTGGAAAAAGCAAATAAGCAGCCTGGAGATGCCAGGGATTGAACCCAGGGCCTCAATCATGCGAGCTACATCCCCGCTCCTGCCTCTCGTCCTTTGCTGCTGAACTGCCTGGCGGATCGTGGGGCTGTTTTTTCCAGGGTTTCTTGAGGGCTTGCTCTGGCTGTTTGATGCTCTGCCTTCGGGAGGCATCTGGCTGTGGCCTGGTGGTTGCTGTCTGTTGTTCCTGTGGTTTCTGGGGTCACGTTATGTGCATTGGGTCATTGGGGCCTGGTGGTTAAGGTCCCTGACTCTTACTCCATAGGTTGTGAGTTCCACTCCTGGTGTTGCGAGAGTTGTGAGTTCTCGCTCAAGAATGTTGGAGAAGTTCCTTTCATTGTTGAATGTTTTGTGAGCTCTCATCTGGCTCTGTGTGTACGTGCGTTGCTTGTTTGGGTGCTGTGGGTCTGGGCGGTTGTCTCCCCTGCTGCCCTCTATGGTCGCCGACTGGGTGCAGATGAGTCCAGCTCCTGCCGTGCTTTGGCTCTGCTCAGCATCTCTCGCGCCCTGACCATGTTGCTCCTTGCAGTGGCTGCTACCTGCTGCCTGCTGTGCACGGTTTTTCATTCTGGACCTGGCTTTTGTGCTGTTTCTTTGCGCTGGCATTCTGGATCCTCAGTCCTGGTCCCTGGTTTCCTAAGGGGATGGGGCCTTCTTCCTGTTTCTGGCTCCCCTGGTGTTTCCGCGTGGCTTGGGCTGTTTCCTCTGTGTGCTGTTGCTGGCTGGCTGCTTTCGCTCTTGTTGCCTTGTGCTCCTCTTATGGTTCCCGTTTTTGGGATCCTTCTTCTTTCCCTCTTGCGAGGTTCATTTCTTTGTGCGAGGGAGGGGGGCCTTCTTCTGTGTCTACTGGGCACGCCTCCTCCAGGTGCGGGCCGCATGTCGGGAGATGATTATCTCCACTTTGTTAATGAATGGGACGAGGACAAAGGAACCAGGAGTAATGAAGATTACCGGTAAATAATAGAGCATTTGTCCTGATGCAATTTTCTAATTTTATCTACGGATTATGGAATATTTCTGTAAACAATGATATATTAGTCAATTGGATGAGATAGTTTTAAACAGCTATCTTCAATTCAAGATATCTAGCTTCAATTTACAGCATGAGGATCACCCCTCACACACACAACCACCCACATACCGAGCTGGCTGAGAGAGCAATAGTAATCATGATATTTGATGTCTGCATTTGATTGAAACGGTAGAGAGAAAAAATATCGAAATTAAAATATCGACATACAATAATATTGATGTTTTAATTTCGATGGTATAGAATATCGATGTGCAATATATCGATAGACAGAATATCGTTTTTAAGGCATGTATGTTACTAATATCGAAATTCTGTTTAGTGTTATGTATTTTATTATGTTGTTTATATGTTTGTTAAATATGTTTTTTAATGTATGTTTGGAAATTAGTAATTTTGTTTACATTTTGCGTTTTAGTGTCAGAGCGGGTTGTGGGTTTATAGGGGAATAGGGTGGGAAGTAATTTAATAATAATTAATTAATTAATATTTTTTTAAAATATTTTTAATTAATAATTAATTGGTAATTTATTATTATTAGTTAATTGAATTAATTAGAGTTAATGAAGTAGTATTTACTAAGCTTTGTTATTGTTAATTAATAATTAATGGGTAAATAATTATTATTAATTAGTTAATGAAATTAATTAGAGTTAATGTGCTAATATATTTAATTTGTTGTTATTGTTAATTAATAATTAATGGGTAAATAATTATTATTAATTAGTTAATTAAATTAATTAAAGTTAATGTGCTAATATATTTAATTTGTTGTTATTGTTAATTAATAATTAATTGGCAAATACTTATTACTAATTAGTTAATTAAATTAATTAGAGTTAATGTGCTAATATATTAAATTTTTTGTTATTGTGAATTAATAATTAATTGGTAATTAATTACTATTAAGTTATTAAATTATGTGATTTATGTATGTGTAGTGTGTTGTGTGTTTATTGGGGAATAGGGTGCGACAAAATTAAATTTAATTAATTAAAGAGATAGTATTTATTTATTGATATTTATTGTTAATTAATTGGTAATTAATATGTGTTAATCACTTTATTTATAATTACAGCCATTTAATAATATTAATTGTTATTAATTGATATTTATATTAGTTGTGTTTTTTGGTATGTGTAGTGTGTTGTGTGTTAAAGGGGGAGTAGTATGGGAAGTAATTTTTACCCCCGTGCTATCCAACGCTTTCCCTACTGTTGCACCCTCTAGAGTGGGAATAGTCATTTTTACTCCTACGCTATCCAACGCTTTCCCTACTGTTGCACCCTCTGGAGTGGGAATAGTAATTTTTTACCCTATGCTATCCAACGCTTTCCCTATTGTTGCACCCTTTGGAGTGGGAATAGTAATTGTTACCCCTACGCTATCCAACGCTTTCCCTACTGTTGCACCCTCTGGAGTGGGAATAGTAATTTTTACCCCCTGCGCTATCCAACGCTTTCCCTACAGTTGCACCCTCTTGAGTGGGAATAGTAATTTTTACCCCTACGCTATCCAACGCTTGTCCTACTGTTGCACCCTCTGGAGTGGGAATAGTAATTTTTACCCCTACCCTATCCAACGCTTTCCCTACTGTTGCACTCTCTGGAGTGGGACTAGTAATTATTACCCCTAAGCTATCCAACGCTTTCCCTACTGTTGCACCCTCTGGAGTGGGAATAGTAATTTTTACCCCTACGCTATCCAACGCTTTCCCTACTGTTGCACTCTCTGGAGTGGGAATAGTAATTTTTACCCCTACGCTATCCAACGCTTTCCCTACTGTTGCACCCTCTGGAGTGGGAATAGTAATTTTTACCCCTACGCTATCCAACGCTTTCCCTACTGTTGCACCCTCTGGAGTGGGAATAGTAATTTTTACCCCTAGGCTATCCAACGCTTTCCCTACTGTTGCACCCTCTGGAGTGGGAATAGTAATTTTTACCCCTACGCTATCCAACGCTTTCCCTACTGTTGCACCTTCTGGAGTGGGAATAGTAATTTTCACCCCTACGCTATCCAACGCTTTCCCTACTGTTGCACCCTCTGGAGTGGGAATAGTAATGTTTTCCCCTACGCTATCCAACGCTTTCCCTACTGTTGCACCCTCTGGAGTGGGAATAGTAATTTTTACCCCTACGCTATCCAACGCTTTCCCTACTGTTGCACTCTCTGGAGTGGGAATAGTAATTTTTACCCATACGCTATCCAGCGCTTTCCCTACTGTTGCACCCTCTGGAGTGGGAATAGTAATTTTTACCCCTACTCTATCCAACGCTTTCCCTAGTGTTGCACCCTCTGGAGTGGGAATAGTAATTTTTACCCCTACGCTATCCAACGCTTTCCCTACTGTTGCACCCTCTGGATTGGGAATAGTAATTTGTACCCCTACGCTATCCACTGCTTTCCCTACTGTTGCACTCTCTGGAGTGGGAATAGTAATTATTACCCCTACGCTATCCAACGCTTTCCCTACTATTGCACTCTCTGGAGTGGGAATAGTAATTTTTACCCCTACGCTATCCAACGTTTTCCCTACTGTTGCACCCTCTGAAGTGGGAGTAGTAATTTTTACCCCTAGGCTATCCAACGCTTTCCCTACTGTTGCAATATGTGGAGTAAGTATATATATTATTTATATGTAGAGTTTTTAATTTATTTTAAATGTATATGTATTAGTTATTACTTTTTTAAATATGTTTTAATGTTTTTATTTAGTATTTGTAAAATTATATGTATTTTAAAATGATTTTTATATTATTATTAATACATTTAAAAAAACGATATTTTTAATTTCGATATTTTTGTACTACGATATTTTTTTTCGATATTTTTGTACTTACCTTCATGAAGATATAACTCCGATATTTTTGATGTCGATATTTTTGTGTCGATAATTTTGTATGTAGATATTCTGTCTGTCGATATTTTGTCATACATTCATTGAAACGACTCTAGTTCTAACTTGGCGCCATTAGGGGTTCAACGCCCACCTTCGTGCGCAGGACATTTTCTCATGACCCGTACTCTTGGTTTGCACAGTACTGTATACACAGCACACAGAATAAGGAATACAAACAATAGGCAATCTCAGACCCCTGCAGCCGGCAGCTTCTCCCTTCCATTCTCTCTCTGAAGGGCAGTAGAGTAATTAGTTGGTTTAATAAAATTAAATGACAGACATTTTACCAACCAACTTGCATGTTTGCAAATAGTGTAATGTATAGCAATGGGGTTTACACACATTACCCGCATAGTTCAGAGAAAACAGTACCTAGCTGTATTGTATTGTATTGTATTGTATGACGTATTTGTATAGCGCTATACTGTCACCCTTAGGGTATGCTGGCGCTTGACTTGATCTGCCATACTCAACTTTATACTGCCTTATGCCATTACACCGACCTGGGAAAGAGATACGTTTTAAAACTTTTTTTAAAGGAAGGGCGATCATCAATGCTTCTCAAGGACAGGGGTAGACCATTCCATAACTTGGCAGCAGTGAACCTAAAGGAGCGTCCGCCCATCCACGTCCTTAGGATTTTGGGAATTACCACCAGGCATGCCAAGGAGGAACAAAGAGATCTGGTGGGGACATACCAGGAGAATATCCTCCGTAAGGAGGAGGGTCCCTGGCCATGAAGGGCCCTGAAAATGATACATAATGCCTTAAACTCAATGCGCCGGGAGATAGGCAGCCAGTGGAGGTCCAGGAGAGCTAAGGAAGATGAATCAAGACGCCGCCTGGAGAGAGCCAACTTAGCCGCCATATTCTGCACTCGCTGCAGCTTACCCACTAGGGCAGCCGGTGCACCCAGAAGTAGCGCGTTGCAGTAGTCAAGCCTGCCTAAGATGATACTACGCACTACCTCTGGTCGAGCATGGGCCGGAAGGAAAGATAAAATCTTCCGCAGTGTTCGGAGCAGCAGCATGCACGTTGCCACGGTTTTATTGACAAACGCGTCGAGCTGCAGATTGGATTCAAACAGCACCCCCAGGTTACGAGTGGAAACTGCTGCTGCCCCTGTACCCTGGATGGAAGGGGGCCAAAACTCCGGTGGCAGAGGACGAGGGATGCAGTCCGAGGAGCAGTGTAATACCTCAGTTTTTGAGCTGTTAAATTGCAATGAGTTAAGACTCAGCCATTCTGACGTCGCTGACATACAGCGATGATAGGTCTCCTGAGACACCGCATCCCTACCCTCAAACGAGAAGATAAGTTGCGTGTCGTCCGCGTAGTTGATGACCGCGATACCAAAGGTCTTGATTAAACTGACCAGGGGGCGGAGGTATAGATTGAATAAAATAGGGCTAATGGCCGACCCTTGCGGTACGCCCTGCCCTACCCGCCTGATGTCCGAACGGTAGGGCGGTTAGGCTACCACTTGGTGTCTGTTACTAAGGTAGGAGGCCAAACCAGTCAAGGGCTCGGCCGGCTACCCCCCTCTCCTCAAGTCTCCTGATCAGGATTGCGTGGTTGACAGTATCGAACGCGGCCGACATGTCGAGCAGCACCAAAAAAGCTGCTCGACCAGAGTCGACACGCGAACGAAGGTCATCCAAAGCGGTCACCAGTGCAGACTCAGTGCCATGGGCTGGTCTGAAGCCAAACTGAGCCTCGTCCAGGCAGGTGTTAGTCTCTAAAAAACTGGACAGATGTTTTGTCGCCAGTTTTTCCAAGATCTTGATTGGTAGAGGAAGCAAGGAGATAGGCCTATAATTTGCTGGACAGGTCGGGTCCAGTGTGTCCTTTTTAAAAGAGGCGAAACCACAGCCAACTTCCAACAGTCCGGGACTTGGGCCGTACTGAAAGATTGGCAGCAGATGGCATGAAGAGGGGGAAAAAGCTCTTCTTGAAAAAGCTTCCAGTATTTGGATGGCAGTGGGTCGAGAGGGGAGCCCGACGAGATCCCATTCACCACCGTGCAGAAATCCTCAAGGGACGGGAGAGGAAAGCTAGTCAGTCAGGCCTTCCCAGCCTCCAACTCCAACTGGATGTCCGAGGTAGTCCCTCCTGCCAGATTGAACATAGCATGGGTGGACATCACAGGTGAAGACCCTAGATTACTCAGGATAAGAGTGATCTTATCCTCAAAGGCCTTTGCCAGAGAGTTACAAAGCAGTTGGGAGGCTGGTATGTCCTTAGAGGCACATGCTGGGTGCGATAATTCCCTAACAATCCTAAACAGGGCCTGAGATTTATTTGCCGCTGTCAGTAGGGTTTCTTCCAGGAAAGTAGCTTTGGCGCGTTTAATCTGAGTTTTATAGTTCTGTAATACCTGTTTATAAAGAACTTTATCAGAATCAAGGTATTGTCTCCTCCAAGTGCGTTCTGCTCGTTTGCACTGGAGTTTCAACTGAAAGAGCTCTTTGGTGAACCAAGGCATAGCCAATCTAGCCCTATCTCTAATTTTCCTCACCGGGATCACCGGGACTGTAACACTAAATGAGGTCATTACTAATATATGTTTAATGTTGTTCACAAGTAGTAAAGGTCACCTGGTCTGTATAAAATATGCATTTGAATTATAAACCCTGTCATGCCTTTTTTGTTATTATAAAGTTTAACTTACGGTAGCACAAGTGTCCCTGTGAGATGTGAGAGAGGCCCTCCAGTCTTGAGTTATTTGTACATTTTGGTAGGGCGGACTAGTGGTATATATAGTGGTATAGAATGGAAACTGGGTTGAGTGTGACCTGTGACCTGGCTACATATATCAGACATAAATATATGCTTAAGCATAACATGGTTCAAAATGAGGCACAGGTGGTTTTGAAATTTAACCAGGAGCCCGAGAGATTTGATTTAAGCTTTGTGATTGAAGGCAGTGCTGAATTTGAGCCGGTGGCTTCCGGTGCTCAGGACCCGCACTTAATTGTCAACACCTGCACTTGTGACAGTCAGCCACATGGTGGTGCTGCCTTGCTAACTTAGAGATGACCACAGCAACAGTTCATTATTATTTAAATATACATGAACATGACTGTTGCTTGCTGCCCAAAACAGTCTTATAGCTTTGGGGCCCTGGAATAGTCCGAACTGTCACACTTGTAGGAGTGTGTTGGTTAGCAGTTGTGTTGTTACTATCATTGGCAGCAAGGTCTTTCTTCAATCACTGCAAGCTACCAGACCCTGGTTAGCATCTGTGACAGGTCTGGCAGTGGGTGGGTCTAACTCCTCCTCCTGGTTTTAGAGTCTTCCCTTGCTTTGCAGCCCAGACACACTTATAAGAATACACACGTAGGCAGCAACAACTGCTCACTGTTTTACTCATGCATATGTGAGCCTGTAACTGCTGAGGCCGACCAATCACAATCACTGCTGAGGAGAAACCTGCTCTCAAAGCTAGTGATTACATCATCAATATTTGAGGTAGAACAGATGCTTGTGCTCTACTGTCCTAGTGCTTAAATATTTGGGCCAACGAACGGGTCCCAGATGGAAGAAGAGGGAACTGCCTTCATGAGGGCCTTTGGATGTCACATCGTCAATGTTGACAGCAGCAGTTGGGCCACCGCTTTGCTGTTTTAACTGAGAATGTAAAATGGGATTCTTTCGATCCATTTAGTGTGATACAGAGCTTGTCGGCACTGGTTTCCTCTTTGTTGAATGAGGCTTTTTGAGCCACTAAGGAGGTTCTGGAAGCACAGGGCAGTAATCAACCCCAATAGTGGGTACTGTAGCGCTCTAGTGTTTCTGCCCCAGGGCAGATAGCAGGAAGCACATCCACACTTTGTATCACTCTCTGGCCAGGCGTGGCCAGAGAGCTTTAATAAACGGGCCGGGGTCACTCGAGACTTCCGCTCCATATCACCAGAGCACTGTGTGGACCTCCCTTGATTATGCCAGCAGGCCTGCATAAGCAGCAGCGCGATTAGGCACCCCCCCCCCCACACTGGCGACGAGGGTGGGATGTATCAATCCACACCCCCTGCAGCTGACCCGCTGGATGGCGACTGGTGAATGCGCTGCAAGAAAACAGGATGCGCCTTACTTGTCGGGCAGCCGCTCTGTGAATGCGGGAGACGAGCACCTGTATCAGCGAGGCCGGTAAGCGGAGCACAGCGTCAAATGGCAGCACAAGCCACCCAGAAGCAGCAGGGGAAGAGCGAGTACCGCGCAAGAAAGCCGCCATCAAATTAGAGCGCTCCGCGGCCCATTGAAGTGACGAAGAGGCGCGCATGCGCATTACCGATTCAGCGCGACGGGAGCTGAACACTCAAGCCGCCCACCTCCGGCGCAGGACAGAGCTGAGCAGGGAAGCCTTCCTCCAGACGCTAGTCAGACTAAGTAGTCACCTGCCTGCAGAGGGAGTCAGCATAGATAAACAAGCAGTGGCAAAAGCAAGGGTCACCCCAGGAACAGACAAGCAGTGGCAAAAGCAAGGATCACCCCCAAGAGCAAACAAGCAGAGGCAAAAACAACACCACACGAGAAACAGTGGCAAAGGCAAAGGGGACAGAAACATTATAAGGAGCACTAGCAACTAGCACTAGTACAGAACCAGCAACAAGCCACGCCAGAGAATACTGTCAACACGAGACCACACTATGTCAAATCAGCCAAACCCAAATGCAGCGCAGCCGCAGGCCGTGGCTCCGGCCCAACCGCCACCTCCGCCAACGCACTCACAGATCCAAGCGCTACCGCCCTTCAGCGAACTCATTGAACCATCGACTGCCGCCTCACGGTGGGCACACTGGGTTGGGCGCCTAAACAACTACTTCATTGCGACTAGAGAAACAGATGGAGCAGTAAAGAGGTCGCTACATTTACACTTCGTGGGGACGAAATCTACAAGTTGTTTGCACACCGCCCAAACACCGGTGCGACAAACGACTATGATGCTGCAGTCAGGACTCTGAATGCTCATTTCGACCCGCAACTCAACCCTCACAACGAACGGTTCAAGTTCAGGCAGTCTAGACAGAGAGAGGGTGAGACAATGGACACTTTTCACGCTAGGCTCAGGGAACTAGCGAGCACATGCCCGGAGGATGATCAAGCGAAGGAAGTCACGGCAAAGCTAATCCAAGGGTGCCGCAACAAGACTCTGAGGGCACTTATAATCAGGCAACCACGCATTACCCTAGATGAGATTCTGCTTCTTGCGCGGTCGCACAAACTCTAGGATATTTGCGCAACGGCGATGGAGGCCACCCTCAATCAACCGACAGACACAATCACCCACGTGAAAACAGAACGAGTGGACGCCATCCACACACCACCGCAGAGCAGGCGAGGACGATGGCCCGGCAGGACAACGCGACATGCCCCATGTGGGTATTGTTGCAAGGAGGAACATAACCCGGACGGGAGCCCCGCGCGAGGCAAGACATGTTCGAAATGTGGAATCCCTAATCATTTCGCAAGCGTCTGTCGGTGAGGATTCCGAGGCAGAAACACCGCAGGGAAGAAATCAATGGCAGGCGCGGTGAGGCACCTATCACTGGATGAGCCGACGACGTCACGATCAACGAAAGCACCGTCCCGCAGCTATCAACGCCTGGATGACTCCTCAACTGATGAGGAAAGGGAATGCTACTTCGTATCCTTCTCGAGTGACCTCAAGCGCCGAAGGAGGCCGCAGCCGAAATGTAGCATTGAGATAGACGGGTCATTGGTGACGGGTCTAATTGACACGGGAGCCACGGTCAACGTGATGAGCATCCAGCACTACAAATCATCAATATTTGAGGTAGAACAGATGCTTGTGCTCTACTGTCCTAGTGCTTAAATATTTGGGCCAACGAACGGGTCCCAGATGGAAGAAGAGGGAACTGCCTTCATGAGGGCCTTTGGATGTCACATCGTCAATGTTGACAGCAGCAGTTGGGCCACCGCTTTGCTGTTTTAACTGAGAATGTAAAATGGGATTCTTTCGATCCATTTAGTGTGATACAGAGCTTGTCGGCACTGGTTTCCTCTTTGTTGAATGAGGCTTTTTGAGCCACTAAGGAGGTTCTGGAAGCACAGGGCAGTAATCAACCCCAATAGTGGGTACTGTAGCGCTCTAGTGTTTCTGCCCCAGGGCAGATAGCAGGAAGCACATCCACACTTTGTATCACTCTCTGGCCAGGCGTGGCCAGAGAGCTTTAATAAACGGGCCGGGGTCACTCGAGACTTCCGCTCCATATCACCAGAGCACTGTGTGGACCTCCCTTGATTATGCCAGCAGGCCTGCATAAGCAGCAGCGCGATTAGGCACCCCCCCCCCCACACTGGCGACGAGGGTGGGATGTATCAATCCACACCCCCTGCAGCTGACCCGCTGGATGGCGACTGGTGAATGCGCTGCAAGAAAACAGGATGCGCCTTACTTGTCGGGCAGCCGCTCTGTGAATGCGGGAGACGAGCACCTGTATCAGCGAGGCCGGTAAGCGGAGCACAGCGTCAAATGGCAGCACAAGCCACCCAGAAGCAGCAGGGGAAGAGCGAGTACCGCGCAAGAAAGCCGCCATCAAATTAGAGCGCTCCGCGGCCCATTGAAGTGACGAAGAGGCGCGCATGCGCATTACCGATTCAGCGCGACGGGAGCTGAACACTCAAGCCGCCCACCTCCGGCGCAGGACAGAGCTGAGCAGGGAAGCCTTCCTCCAGACGCTAGTCAGACTAAGTAGTCACCTGCCTGCAGAGGGAGTCAGCATAGATAAACAAGCAGTGGCAAAAGCAAGGGTCACCCCAGGAACAGACAAGCAGTGGCAAAAGCAAGGATCACCCCCAAGAGCAAACAAGCAGAGGCAAAAACAACACCCCACGAGAAACAGTGGCAAAGGCAAAGGGGACAGAAACATTATAAGGAGCACTAGCAACTAGCACTAGTACAGAACCAGCAACAAGCCACGCCAGAGAATACTGTCAACACGAGACCACACTATGTCAAATCAGCCAAACCCAAATGCAGCGCAGCCGCAGGCCGTGGCTCCGGCCCAACCGCCACCTCCGCCAACGCACTCACAGATCCAAGCGCTACCGCCCTTCAGCGAACTCATTGAACCATCGACTGCCGCCTCACGGTGGGCACACTGGGTTGGGCGCCTAAACAACTACTTCATTGCGACTAGAGAAACAGATGGAGCAGTAAAGAGGTCGCTACATTTACACTTCGTGGGGACGAAATCTACAAGTTGTTTGCACACCGCCCAAACACCGGTGCGACAAACGACTATGATGCTGCAGTCAGGACTCTGAATGCTCATTTCGACCCGCAACTCAACCCTCACTACGAACGGTTCAAGTTCAGGCAGTCTAGACAGAGAGAGGGTGAGACAATGGACGCTTTTCACGCTAGGCTCAGGGAACTAGCGAGCACATGCCCGGAGGATGATCAAGCGAAGGAAGTCACGGCAAAGCTAATCCAAGGGTGCCGCAACAAGACTCTGAGGGCACTTATAATCAGGCAACCACGCATTACCCTAGATGAGATTCTGCTTCTTGCGCGGTCGCACAAACTCTAGGATATTTGCGCAACGGCGATGGAGGCCACCCTCAATCAACCGACAGACACAATCACCCACGTGAAAACAGAACGAGTGGACGCCATCCACACACCACCGCAGAGCAGGCGAGGACGATGGCCCGGCAGGACAACGCGACATGCCCCATGTGGGTATTGTTGCAAGGAGGAACATAACCCGGACGGGAGCCCCGCGCGAGGCAAGACATGTTCGAAATGTGGAATCCCTAATCATTTCGCAAGCGTCTGTCGGTGAGGATTCCGAGGCAGAAACACCGCAGGGAAGAAATCAATGGCAGGCGCGGTGAGGCACCTATCACTGGATGAGCCGACGACGTCACGATCAACGAAAGCACCGTCCCGCAGCTATCAACGCCTGGATGACTCCTCAACTGATGAGGAAAGGGAATGCTACTTCGTATCCTTCTCGAGTGACCTCAAGCGCCGAAGGAGGCCGCAGCCGAAATGTAGCATTGAGATAGACGGGTCATTGGTGACGGGTCTAATTGACACGGGAGCCACGGTCAACGTGATGAGCATCCAGCACTACAAAAGCCTGACACCCCGGCCACAGCTCACACCGTCCAAGATCCGAATTCTGACATATGGCAGCCAGAAACCATTACCCCTCCGAGGGAAGATGACGGTTCAGGTGAAGGTAGAAGACAACGAAGTGATGACGACGTTCCACGTCGTAGACAGGGAGACAGACCTGCTAGTAGGAAGCCACCCACTAGAAGATCTTCAGCTCATAGCATTCGCGAATGCCGTAAAGATGCTCCAGACAGAGTACATCCTAGAGCTATTCCCGCAACTTTACGAAGGACTAGGAACCATCAAGAAGCAACCAGTTAAGCTCCACATCGATAGAGCCGTGCAGCCAGTAGCACTACGACACCGGCGGATCCCATTTCATCTGAGACCGTTGGTGGAACAGTAACTGTTAAAATTAGAGCAGCAAGGCGTAATAGAAAAGGTGTCAGGCCCCACGCCATGGGTGTCGCCCATGGTGATTGCCGAAAATCCGAAGCAGCAGGGCAAAATTAGGATCTGCATAGACATGCGGATGCCGAATAGAGCCATCAAGTGAGAAAGGCACCTCACACCGACAGTAGACGAAATCCTGGCTGACCTGAATGGTTTGCAATGGTTTTCCAAACTTGATCTAAATGCCAGCTATCACCAGCTCAGACTAGCTGAAGAAAGCACATATATTACGACATTCTCAACCCACCTCGCTCTCCGCCGGTATAAGAGGCTCAACTTCGGCATCTCGTCAGCTGCCGAAATATTCCAGAACACTGTTAAGGAAATACTGTCAGACCTTCAAGGCGTGCTCAACGTGAGCGATGATATTTTAATTCAATCTAAAACAGTCGAAGAACACCATCAGCGCCTCAGGGCCATGTTGCAATGGCTGGCGGAACATGGAGTAACTCTCCACAAGGAGAAGTGTCAGTTCTTTCAGAAGACCAATGATTTCTTTGGCTACGTATTCAGCTCTGACGGAGTCAAAGTGGACCGCAGAAAGTCACAAGCAATCCAGGACGCCTCTGCTCCGACAACGGCTTCTGAAGTCAGAAGTTTTCTGGGGATGGCGACTTACTGTGCAAGGTTCATCCCGAATCTGGCAACTGTCGCCGAGCCACTCCGCAACCTCACGAAGAAGGAGACTCCGTGGAAATGGACGACGGTAGAGAGCAAGGCATTCGAGCAAATCAAATCAGTGCTGCTAGACAGCACCACGATGGCCTATTTTGATACCTCCATACACACCAAAATACTAGTCGACGCCAGCCCAGTCGGCCTAAGAGCACTACTCACACAAGAAACGGAGCCAGGCACATGGGCCCCGCTAGCGTTTGCGAGCAAAGCCCTCACCGCAACGGAGTCCCAATACTCGCCGATTGAAAGAGAAGCGCTCTCCGTAAAGTGGGCGTGCAACCACTTTCACCTCTATGTAAGTGGTCACCCCTTCCGGTTGGTGACCGATCATCAGCCGCTCATCCCTTTATTCAAAGGAACAGAGCCATATCCACCTCCCAGAATTGAGCGGTGGGCGATACAGGTGCAACAGTACCAGATGGACTTAGTATATCGCCCAGGAGCTAAAAACCCAGCGGATTTCGTATCACGCCACCCTGCCCAAAGATGTGAGTTGGACGCTGATCAGGAGTTAAAGACTGAGGATTTCATAAACATGGTGTCCCAATGGGCATGCCCACGGGCCATGTCAGTTGACATGATCAAGACACACCTTGACGCCGACCCCATCCTAACGAGAGTTGCGCATGCACTAACCAGCGGTCCATGGGAAGGATTCCTCAAAAACGTCCAAGGTTGGAGCGAGACAGAGAGGAACCGGCTGGTGCAGTTCTGGAGAGTTCATGATGAGCTCAGCATTGCTGAAAATGGTATCATCCTGAGAGGGTCGAGAGTCGTCATTCCCTTGGAGCTACAAGAGCAAGCACGATCCTTGCTCATGAAGGCCAACAAGGCACAAAGCGGATGAAATCAAGAATGAGGGAGAAGGTGTGGTTCCCTAGTCTTGAGGAGAGCGTTGACACAGTAGTTTCCAACTGTAGGTCCTGCCAACTAACCAGCACTTCAGAAAACCCATCACCCGTCATCACGGAAGACCCAGCGCCGTCACCATGGGAGTGGGTGAGCCTGGACTTTGAGAGTTTCCCCGATGGGAGAATCACCGTTGTTTTGATCGACAGCTATACTAAGTATCCAATAGTAGAAATTGCCCTATCAACAAGCTTCACAAATGTACAACCTATCCTAGACAAATCATTTGCACTATTTGGCACACCGCAGGTAATCAAGACAGGCCGCCATTTCAGGGCAGCGAATTCAGAGAATTTGTAGGAGACCAAGGAATCAAGCACCACCGGATCACGCCACAATGGCCCCAAGCAAATGGGGAGGTCGAGCGATTCATGAGGACCATCAATAAGGTGCTGCGCATTGCAATGACGGAAGAGAAAGACCCAGAGATCGCTCTCCAAAACATTCTACGGGAATACCGGAGCACCCCGCACTGCACCACGCAACGTTCGCTGTGGTCCCTCATGCTGGGTGGCCCGCGGCGGGACATGCTGCCCATGGCAGACACCTGGGTCGCTGAGCAGTACGACCCACAGGCCACCCAAGAAAGAAGACGCACCAACAACGACAGAGCCAGTCAACGGCGGAGGGATCTGTACTAATACGTGCAAGGCGACCTGGCGGAAAGTTCCGTACCCCCTACGAGTCAGGGTCGTGGACTGTGAAGTCAACAAAGGGCACGACTGTCACCGCCTGGTGGAACGGAGAGGTGGTCACGCGTAACGTGTCCTGGTTCAGCCCGGTACAGTCGGAAACCCTGAGCGGGGGAACAGGCGCAAAGCCGCAGTGTGGTAATCGTCAACGACCATGTCACCTCAGGCCGAACCCTCGGCCCAGCCAGAGACTTGCTGATTTCATGTGCTAAGTATTGTAAAGTTAAAGTTGTTAATAAAGGACTGATTTGGGATGGGATGTAGCGCTCTAGTGTTTCTGCCCCAGGGCAGATAGCAGGAAGCACATCCACACTTTGTACCACTCTCTGGCCAGGCGTGGCCAGAGAGCTTAAATAAACGGCCCGGGGATCGCTCGAGACTTTCGGTCCATATCACCAGAGCACTGTGTGGACCTCCCTTGATTATGCCAGCAGGCCTGCGTAAGCAGCAGCGCAATTAGGCAACCCCCCCCCCCACAGGTCCACTAAATCCATACACTTCAAGTGACACCTCCATAGCATGTCCACATATGGGTGGATCAGGATGGTGATCAACCCAAAGTTCCCAGATACATGGGACAAAATCAAGACAGCAAAACACAAGTAAGAGAGGACAGACACAATAAATGAGTTCTTGGTTGGAGGCACAAAATGCATAAACATGGATTACAAAAACAATAAAATGTGCAGTACAATGATGGCAAAGGGCATTTGCAAGAAGACAACACCATGCAGGCTCAGAGTATTAAGACAAATCAAAATATTAGGCAATATGAAAAATAAGACTCAGTTGAGCAGCAGATTCAGTAAAGAATCAGACAGCATCCCTTGTAGCATCGGAAAGTCATCATTAGAGCTCGAGTTCAGTCCCAAATTAAGGGTTTATATAGGAAATCTTCTCATTGAACATAATGGAAACTGCAGATTCGTTAGGGTGTGAGCAAAAGAAATACATTTTCAACAAATCAGAGTATTAAATAAATGAGAGTCATACAGCCTTACCAACAAAGCACTATTCCACTACATGAATATTGATTCAGTCCCCTCTGGGCTAATATAACCCAGAGATGTCAATGCAAACTAGTGCAAAACAACAGTGAACAATTGTGAATTAATGTATTACTGCGGGCAGGCGAAAGAACCTTTAAGAAATGTAACATTAGTGAGACCATTAGAGAGAGTCTCATTAGGGAACAGCGTAATTCAGAAATGAACTAAAGCACATTTTTTTGCTTGACTATGTGCAGCAGAAATGGTAAAGACTGCACACATATGGTGAGGCATCCATTTTGAACAAGATAGAGTTGAGGCCTAGCTGAGGTCTAGTTAGCATAAGCCAAGAAAATTAACTTTAACAGGTCATATCAAAATTCTTTCAAAGGCAATAGTATCATATAAGTGTAAGCATGTAAAATCAAGCGTAGAGTACTAGTCTGCACATTGCTAATAATTCAAAATAACTATAAAATGGTCATAAACTTCCACCCCAGAAAGGGGTGCGAGTGGCCATTATGTGTGTCTCTCCCCCAAAAGAGTGAGTAGGTCAAGCCTACAAGATGATGGTGAAAGCAACCTGAGGAGCAGGACAGGCAGCATTTTTGGGGAGTGCACCAAAGGACATCAAGAACACTAATTTGGAAGGGCAGGGCTACCGCGGCATATGCCACAAAGAAGGAGGATGCAGGGATGCTGGGATGCTGAAAGAAAGAGGGCAGAAGGGATGAGGGCATCCTGCCCTTAGAGAACAGACAAACTACAGGGGGGGCAAATGGAAGTCCAAAGAGCAGGCATGGTAGCCACAGCAGGGGACTGAGAGCCTCGTATTGTTGGGAGGATACTGGGACAGTCAAGGAGTACGGGATGACAAAGAGGGAAGACATAGCAACATATTACAATCTGGGCTCCCGGTTTTATGGTATTTATTTTTGAGACTTTTCTGTCTGTATTTATCGATATTTATTTTTTTCTATTTTTTTCTGTATTCATCCATTTTTATTTTGTCCTTTCTGTATAAATGAAGCTACAATGCGTATTTTTCCACATTTATTTGATTGATAAATATATGCTCGCATTCGAATGTCCAAAAGGTTTCAGCAGTATACCGGGCAATAGCGTAATCTGAAAACACTCTCATTGTATAATACCAGAAATAACTGTAGATCTGCACTTAATTAAGGTTCATTAGGAAATCTGTTGTCTTTTTACAACTTCCCTACCTCACAATCTGTACACCTACTGACCTGGCACTCACGATTGACAGTAGAAAAAAATCATCCAGAGGCCTATTTTCAGTATTTTTCTGTATTTAAAAATAAATACAGGCAGGAAAATAAATAGTTTTCTGTCTGTATTTATCTGTAAAAATCAGTGAAAACGGAAAACTGGGAGCCCTAATTACAATGCCCATTGATAGAGCAGCAGAGGACATCAGAGGTTGATGGAAAGCTGCTTGTGGTGAGGGTGACAGATGGGGGGATGGAAGGAGGGCGGCATCAGCGATGATGTTGTCAAGAGAAGAGAAGTTGAGTGGTATTTATGGACCGGTGGAGACCACGAGAGGCAGTCAAAGGAGGGGAAAAACAGAGAGTAGCAGCAGGTTTTGATGGTAGAAGGGCCCAAGAGATGGGAAACAACCAGCTAGACAGGGTCTCTATGTTCCAAAGATGTGGTCGCCGATTGTTAGTATACATGGGACTGTTGGGTTACAAGAGTGATGGTGTGTTACATGGGAAAGTGAGGGAGTTGAAAAGTAATCGAGGTAGTGGATGAGATAAGGAGAGACGTGGAAGGGTGCGCCAAGAGTGGGAGCATGAGGAGGGATAGTGAAGATTGCTGATTTGAGAGGTTTCAGATGAAGATGAAGTGATGGGAGTCTTGGGACATATTCATGGCGGGGAGGACTGAGACGGGGAAAGATAAAAGGAGTAAACAAGATGGAGTGATACATGTCATGGAAACAGGCAACATAGAGCTGGACAAAGCAGACAGGGATAGCAGGAGTCAGTGGGAGAATGAGAATGAAGAGATGAGCATCAGTGCAGGGAAGCTGGGAGACACAACTCTGTTGGTTTTTTTTCTGGTGGTGGAAAGCGAGAGCTTAGGATAAAACAGGGGAAGGTATGGGAGGAGATGCTTGGGGAAATATCTAATTGAGGATGAGTAGAGGGTAGCTTGGGCCTGGGGAAGCCTGCAGAAAAGAAGGCGCTGGAGATTCAACAATAACGAGTAGGACATACGAGTTCTTAGATAAATATGTTAAGGCATGGAATGTTAAAAAGGATGTGGAACCATTAGAGGAGGATCATGTTTAAGGGTGGGAGGATGGTGCAGACTGTGCTAATATAACATTTTAAGGATTATTTAGCATGCACGGTTAACCTGGAGAAGTGTTAGAAATTGTGAGCTCTGCTTGTTTTCGATAAAGTGGCATGTTTTGCAAAACTGTGTGTGTCATGAGTGGTCCCTCTCCAAAAGTTCATGATGACTTTTTTTTAAGGTGTAGTAGGTAATATCTTGCTTACATGTGCTGGTCGATCACATGCAAGAGGTCAACTATAAAACCACCAAATCACGGAATGTGCCTCTCAGGATTGTTTTTGTGCAGAATGGTTCCCCGTTCTGCACAAAACCAATTCTGCATACAACAGAGGCACCACTGCACCATGGTGCAAGGGTGCTTGCATTGGCACAAGGCAGCCAAAATGGCACCATTGCAGGGACTAAAGCAAGAATGCCTTGCATTCTGTTATATACTGAGCATTCCTGCTCTTTCTTGCTGCACTGTGAGAGTTTTTTTAATAAATATGTCCTTTAGTTGTCCTTTTTGACCACCCAGTTTTGGACCTTTATTGTGGATGAGGATTCTAACCTGAGTCTCACTCCAAGCCTTTTCTGCTCAGGAACGCCCACCCTGATTACATTATACCTATTGCAGGTATAATGTAGCGCAGGGGTTTACAAAGTGACGCATCTGCCTAGATACGTCACTTTCTTAATATTGCGTAGTGTGGCATATTTTTCATGCTGTCGCAGCGTCACAAAAAAAGTAATGCAACAGCAGCGTAAGGATCTCATAAATAAGGCCCTTGGTTTTTTTCTTTCTATGGTTTCCTGGAGTTTCCAGCTGCCTTGGCTGGTGATGGTTCTCCCACTGGAAAATACATTTTGGACCTAGACAGTGCACAATAAGGCCTGGGTGTAAAAGGAGGGGGTCTTCTTGACAGGATGGCTGGGAGGCGTTGCGCCCTGCCCAGATTAAACTTCAGAGGGATGTTCTCCAGCACACACAAAGAGACCCAACACTAGTCTTGTGTATCACTAGCTGGGCTGTAGCCAAACCCAGATAGTGGGAAGGTAAGACAAAGGAGGAATCCCCCTCCGACAAGCTGGACTGGCAATAAAAGTGGCATTCCAGAACTGGAAAGACTCTGTACCCGGACTGCGACAGCTGCAATACCATGGACAGTTGGAAAGACACGGCACCTGAGGGACTGTGGGATCTACGTCCAGCTGACCCGAGAACCAGCAAGTATCTCGAGGGCCAGTTATGCTGCCTCCCTTACACTCCCTGGGGACCATTTGGGGGAAGACTTGGATTCTACTACCAGATAACTTGCAAGACTGGCAGGAGGGCATGGGGCCTGTGGATGGCACAGAGAAAGCATTTTAGTACTAGAAGAGAGAGAAATGGACTCCCTACAGAGTGCGACCATTTTGAGGCTAGGATTCCTAATGAAAATGCTTATGGTGGCTATACCACCAGGAGTAAAACAAGCCCAGGATCATCAAAATCAACCCGAAGGGGCCCGAGTAATGGACTTTTGAATTTTCTGCCCATTTAAACGTGCCTTGGGAGAATAATGTGCCCAGGGGTCGATGAAATGTTACTTTAATGATTGCCACGGGTGGGAGCCATTGATCAAGGATGCTCCCACCGGGTGAGGAAAAAGAGGATACAGTAGGCTCCTGCACAGAGGAATAGGGTGGCTGGGGAGCAAACCTTCTGTTTCAGGGCTCCAACCACATCCCTCACTACAACATCATCCTTGACAGTTTCTCAAGTGGGACTGGGCACCACCTTTTAGAAAATAGGAAAATAAAGAAAAGCTGCGTGAACCCACACATTAAAATTCATAGCTCCACAAAGGGAGCGGCTCCTTAACCACTTGGCTGCTAAGGTACATCCCCCTCTTCCCATTGACTTTCCATTGAAATCAATGGAAACTCCATGACGAGTTACCCTTGTCATTAGCACTGAAGGGGTTAATACCCTGTAGAGGCATTCATATGCAGATTCTGCTTGGCTTGTGATGCCCCAAATTGAGTAGGGTCACCCCCAACATTCTCACTTGATCAACTGTTGGAAATTAATCCTTTGTCTCCCAGATCAAAGGATGCATGACCTAGGGAGACTTTTCATTATTTAAAAAAAGATTCTCAAGGCTGGAACTTTTGTTTAACATCCTGGGAGCATATTTTCTTCCCAGGTTTGGTTTTATGATTGCAGTTCATGTAGCCTGAATGTGTAAAAGAAAATCACAGACACATGTTATATTGATTTTAAATGCTTTATTGACTGTATCTTGCTGATAGAGGTTTTTGATTAAATTTGCAGTGTTTTTTTGATACAAATGATTACATTTAAACATGGATATTGAGTTCAGTGATTTAATGGTGTTTCTTAACATGTGGTTAATGGCATCTGTTGTGATGCTCCCTTGACAAAGCAAACACAACAATATGATGGGCGGAATGCTCTTTTGCTCACTATGCCCCCAGCCATATGCAAATCAGTCTTGACCATGTTCTGCATGGGAACAGTTAAGCCAGAACTGTCCCGCCAGGTTCTCCTTAGACCAGAAACAAGCATTCTGGGACTAGTTTCTGGGTATTACCCCATATCAGCCAGGCTATCTTGAATCCAGTGGCACTGAGAGCATGGGTCCCATGTCTGGGCATTCCATTGGCCACTTAGGGAGAACATAGCAAACACAACATGATAATTGACGGAGTGCTGACACTTTTCATTACATTCTGCAGCACACATAGAAAGAGGTCAAAGCCTCTTGTGATTATTTTTGTGCAGGAAGCTCAAAGATAATCATCCCCTTAACGCAGGCACCCTTGCACTATGGTGCAATGCTGCCTGCATTGGACAGGAATGTGCCATGTATGATTTAGATGGTGCATTCCTGCCCTTTTCTGTCGCCGAAAGGGAGCACAGCAAGACGGCCTGCGGCGCTGCCCTGTGACAACACCTCATAAATGAGGCACAGAACTTGTAGGTTACTCCACACTTGTGTCTCAGGGTCTTCATGTAACATAAGGTTGCCATATAGGTCTTTTTCAGAGAATCCAACTGAAATACATATTTCCAACAGGGCACCGACTACACGTAGGACATCTGTTCTTCCAAAACGAGGATGTACTTGTTTGGCTGAAGTCATAAAAACGTCTAGAGGGCTGACAATAACTGATTAAAACTGAAGGGAACTAAAGTATCTGTAAATCAAAAGCGGGAAGCTGTCCCTCTAGCAGGTGGTGAACAGTTGAAATATTGAGTTTTAAATATCGACTGACACTAATATTGAGTACAAAATCGCGATATAAAAATATCGACAGTCAGAATATCTTTGACAAGAATATCGAGTAGAAGGTAAGTAATATCGTTTTAAAAAATATCGAAGTAAATAATGTTTGCAAAAATGTTGTTGTTAAAAACATCGTTTTATTTAGTGTTATGTATTTTAGTGTGTATTTTAAATGTATGCGTTTTATGTTTTTGTGTTAGTATTGCATTTGATTTTGAATATATGAGTTTAATTTTTAGAAGTTACAAAAAAATTGTAAGTACATTTTGCATTTTAGTTCCGTAGTAGGTTAAGGGTTTATAGGGGAATAGGGTGGGAAGTAATTTAATTATAATAAATGTAATAATAGTTTTTAGAGGTTATTAATTTTTTTAATTACTTTTTGTGTTTTTGTTCTGTAGCGGGTTGTGGGTTTATAGGGGAATAGGGTGGGAAGTAATTTAATTATAATTAATTAATAAATAATAATTCTTAATTAATATGGAGGTATTTATTATGATAAGGTGTGTTAATTAATTTATTATTAATTCTTTGTTAATGTGGTTGTTAATTATTAATTAATATTTGGCCAATATCTTAATTGTGTTATTTTGTTTAGAAATGGGTTGTGGGTTTATAGGGGAATAGGGTGGGAAGTAATTTTATTATAATTAATTAATTCATAATTTTTATTAATTAATATTTGGTATTCAATATTTTATTTTATTAATTGTGTTAATTACTTGATTAACAATTACCTATTAATTGGTTGTTAATTTTTAATTAATATTTGATAAATATCTTAATTGTGTTATTTTTTTACGAGCGGGTTGTGGCTTTATAGGGCAGTGGGGTGGGAAATATTTTAATAATAATTAATTAATGTTTATTTTTAATTATTTAATATTTATGCATTTAACAGTTTATACTGTTAATTGTGGTAAATAATGTATTCTTAATTATTTATTAATTGGTTATTAATAGTCAATAATAAATTACTAATTATGTTATTTGTGTTATGTATTTAAGAGTGGGTTGTGGGTTGATCGGGGAATAGAGTGGGAAGTAAATTTATTTTGATATGTTTTCATAAATATTTATAAAAAAAATATTTTCCATTGTTTTTTAGTGTTATTTGTGTGAATTACTTCATTATTGATTGTTTTTAGATTGCTTGCTGATTATTATTAATTAATTAATTGTTCATTTTTAATGCTAATTGTGTTATGATTTACAACATTGGTGGTGTCATTTATAGGGGAATATATTTGGAAGTAAATTATTTTTAATTAATTAGTTGTTTGTTAATTAATGTTTATTATTTTGCTGCAGTGGGAATCGCAAATTATTCCCCTCCGCTATCCATCACTTTCCCTACTGTTGCACTCATTGCAGTGGGAATAGTAAATTATTACCCTACACTATCAAACCCTTTCCCTACTGTTGCACTCTCTGGAGTTGGAATAGTTAATTATTCCCCCCCGCTATACAACACTTTCCCTACTGTTGCACTCGCTGGAGTTGGAACAGTAAATTATTCCCCTCCGCTATCCAACCCTTTCCCTACTGTTGCACTCCCTGGATTGGGAATAGTAATTTTTACCCCTATGCTATTCCATACTTTCCTTACTGTTGCACTCTCTGGATTGGGAATAGTAAATGTTACCCCTACGCTATCCAACACGTTCCCTACTGTTGCAATCCCTAGAGTGTGATTAGTAAATTATTCCCCTCCGCTATCCAACACTTTCCCTACTGTTGCACTCCCTGGAGTGGGAATAGCAATTTTAGCCCTACGCTATGCAACACTTTCTTTATTGTTGCACTCACTAGAGTGGGAATAGTAAATTAATCCCTTCCGCTATCCAACTCTTTCCCTACTGTTGCCCTCTCTGGAGTGGGAATAGTAAATTTTACCCCTACGCTATCCAACATTTTCCCTACTGTTGCATTCCCTGGAGTGGGAATAGTAAGGTTATCCCCTTCGCTATCCAACATTTTCAGTACTGTTGCAGTTAATGTAGCGTCAAATGTAATTGTAAAAACACAAAAAATATTTTAATATTTTAATTTATTATATATATATTTTATTTTTTATTTTACCGCCGATGTGTGTATATATATATATATATATATATATATATATATATATATATATATATATATATATATATATATATATATATATATATAATATATATATATATATATATATATATATATATATATATATGTATATATATATTCAAAGTACACAGGTTGCCCATTGCGGGGTGCACTCACTCTCGGCGTTCATAGGGTCAGGGAAGATCGTAGCACACTCAGCGTCTTGCAGCACCTGACGCGTTTCTGGCTCCGCCCTTCTTCAGAGGTATGCTGCTACAGTGTGAGTGCCGACACGTGACTAGCCAATAAATACCCCTGACCCTATGAACGCCGAGAGTGAGTGCACCCCGCAATGGGCAACCTGTGAACTTTGAATATTATCCGGCCGGTCCGGTCGGGGCGGCTCCGGTGCTCTCCGTGAGCACTACGGGACATACTGGCGAGTGGCTGAATGGGGGAAGATATTCGCAGCACGCCCGTGAATTTTAATTTTAATTGTACAATGTAAGTGCTGCCGGCCCACTGGGGTTTGAATTGGACTACCAATCCCACAAGACTTAGTGCTTTAAATACTCACTGGAGTTTGATTGGTCACAGCACCCAGCACAAGGGTATTTATTGGATAGTCATGCGTCGTCACTCACACTGTAGCAGCGTACCTCTGAAGAAGGGCGGAGCCAGAAACGCGTCAGGTGCTGCAAGACGCTGAGTGTGCTACGATCTTCCCTGACCCTATGAACGCCGAGAGTGAGTTCACCCCGCAATGGGCAACCTGTGAACTTTGAATATTATCCGGCCGGTCCGGTCGGGGGGTTGCACCGCCGCGTAGGTGGCGGCTCCGGTGCTCTCCGTGAGCACTACGGGACATACTGGCGAGTGGCTGAATGGGGGAAGATATTCGCAGCACGCCCGTAAATTTTAATTTTAATTGTACAATGTAAGTGCTGCCGGCCCATATAGATATATATTACCTACTGCCGGCCCATATATATATATATATTACCTACTGGCGGTCGCCAGTAGGTAGTTATAGTTAGGATTGTTTTCCTTAGGAAATCCGCAACATTCTATTGGGAATAACTTTGGCGCCGAATGAGGGATCTGCCTGTAATTTTCCTTAACTTTGCCTCGCTGCGCTCCTTCCCTGAAAGTTTCAGGGGGATCCGTCAAGCGGGGGCCGAGATAAAAGGGGGGTCCCAAAACGTGTTTTCCCCATGTTAATTTCCATAGGGTGGTTGGACTCACTTTTAACCCGAACGGCTGAATGGATTTCCACCAAACATGGAAAAATTGTAGGGACTGGTACCCCGATGTGCCTTTGCTATGTCTCAAGATATATGCTCCAGTGGTTTTTACGAAAATTAACTTTGAAAAATATATATTGGGCTACATTGGGCTATATATATGTTAGAGCCCAAATGTAGCCCAATGTAGCCCAATGTAGCCCAATGTAGCCCAAAGATGGCCACCAGAGGCAAAAAAAAACAAATGTAGCCCAAATATCAGCCAGATGTAGCCCAACTATAGCCCAATGACAGACTGTCCCAGAGTGTTCTAAAGAACAACTAGAGCGCTAACAGTCTTACTTATGACAACAGTATGGCACACCTGAAGTCATCTTGATTGGAATAAAGTGTTAACACTTAAAACATTTAATTTGCAAAGGAACAAAATGAGGGGGTTCATTTTGCCATAGAAATTATGATTAGTGCTGAAGAAAGAAAAATTAGGGCACATTTTGAGTGACTTCTCAAATCCTCTTATATTTCATTAAAAAAATTCTGATATGCAGTCTCCCAAGATGGCCACCAGAGACAAAAGAGCCCAAATGTAGCCCAAAGATCAGCCAGATGTAGCCCAACTATAGCCCAATGACAGAATGTCCCAGAGTGTTCTAAAGAACAACTAGAACGCTAACAGTCTTACTTATGACAAAAGTATGGCTCACCTGAAGTCATCTTGATTGGAATAAAGTGGTAACACTTAATACATTTAATTTGAAAAGGAACAAAATGAGGGGTTTCATTTTGCCATAGAAATTTTATATATATATATATATATATATATATATTCACTGAAAAAACCATAGGTTACACACCAGTTATAGTTAGGAATTCGCATTTAAAAAACCTTTGAAATTCACTGAAAAAACTATAGGTTTCACACCAGTTATAGTTAGCTGGAAATTTTACTCGCATAAAATCATTGAAATTCCCACGTTATAGTTAGTTGGACTCACTATAACTTGCACGTCTGCAATGCACTGCTGATGACGTCACATATTACATCACTCATGCATATATTTAAATATTTAAACATTACTCGCTAATATATGTATTCACTAAGATACACTTAATAAGCCAGTTAACCAATCAAATCTTTTTTTAAAACACTGTCATGAGTGATGTAATATGTGACGTCATCAGCAGTGCATTGCAGACGTGCAAGTTATAGTGAGTCCAACTAACTATAACGTGGGAATTTCAATGGTTTTATGCGAGTAAAATTTCCAGCTAACTATAACTGGTGTGAAACCTATGTTTTTTTCAGTGAATATATATATATATATATATATATATATATATATATATATATATATATATATAATTTGTAATGTTTCTACCATTTTACAATTTATTAAAACAGTTATTTATTAGTTATTTTAAGTTAATATTTATATTATGGGGCCGATTCCGATTCCGGAAAAAACGCTTCGAATAGCCGTTTAGAGCGTTTTTCCCGTACGAATCGTACCCTGCAAAGTCCCTCGTATGTACGACGAAGTACGATTCGTACCAGGAGCCGTACTCTGTAGCGGGTCAGCTGTTTGTTGACGGTTTTGTCGATGACCTTTGCTGGGAACTGGAGCAGGGAGATGGGCCAGAAGTTCTTACGGTCCCTTGGGTCTGTCTTGGGTTTTTTGAGCAAGGCGTCGATCTCAGCGTGCTTCCAGGTCTCCGGGAAGGTTGCGGTCTCAAAGAAGATGTTGATGGCTTTGCGGAGGTGGGGTGCAATGGTGGTGCTGGCTTTGTTGAAGACGTGGTGAGGGCACGGGTCTGACGGGGAGCCGGAGTGGATGGTGCTCTTGATTTTGATGGTATCATCGTCGTTGATGTTAGTTCAGGTGAGCAGGAGTTTGCTGTGGGTGGTGGCCGTGGGGTCTGAGGTGTTGTTTGCTACTGTGGTGGTCGGTTGTCGAAGCTGTCGTGGATGTCTGCCATCTTGCGGTGGAAGAAGAAGGCAAGGGAGTTGCACAGGTCTTGCGATGGTGGGATGTCATTGGTGTTGGCGCTGGGGTTGGAGAGTTCCTTCACAATGTTGAAGAGCTCTTTGCTGTTGTTGTCGAGGCGGACCTTGAAGGAGGTCTTTTTGGCGGTTCTGATGAGGTGATGGTATTGGCGCATGACGTTCTTGTGGGCTGTTTGGTTCTCCGGTGTCTGTTCATGGCACCATTTCCTCTCCAGTTTTTAGGCAGTTTTGTTTGGAGGTCTGGCGGTCAGTGGTGAACCAGCTGGCATTCTTGTTGGTGAGTCTGTTGGGGGGATTTTTGATCGGGCAAGTGTGTTGGCCTAGTCGTCGATCCAGCGCCTGAGGTTGCTGACGGCGGCGTCGGGGTTTGAGGTTCTATAATTCTCGAGTCTGACTCCATTTTGTTCTGTGCCACCATTTTGTGTTGCCCTCATGTAGGCCTGTAAAGGTAGCCTGGCGAACAAAGTGGCCTGGCCTTCTTAGTAGGTATGGGTGAACTTTGCAAATTCGCAATCCGCAAAATCCGCGAATTTGTGCGAATTTGCGGATTTTTGGTTTTTGGTGCATTTGCGGGGTTTTTTGCGTGTTCGCGGGGTTTATTGCATGTTCGCGGGGCTTTTTGCGTGTTCGCGGGCCGCTTGCATGGCGAAGTTACCCATGCAGTCGTGTATGGGCACAGCACCCTCTGGTTCACCACTGCCACCCTCTGGTTAATCACTGCCACCCTCTGGTTCACCACTGCCACCCTCTGGTTCACCCCTGCCACCCTCTGGTTCACCCCTGCCACCCTCTGGTTCATCACTGCCACCCTCTGGTTCACCACTACCACCCTCTGGTTCAGCACTGCCACTCTCTGGTTCAACCCTGCCACCCTCTGGTTCAACACTGTCACCCTCTGGTTCACCACTGCCACCCTCTGGTTCACGACTGCCACCCTCTGGTTCATCACAGCACCTCTGGTTCACCACTGCCAACCTCTGGTTAACCACTGTCACCCTAAGGTTCAGCACTGCCACCCTCTGGTTCACCACTGCCAACCTCTGGTTCACCCCTGCCACCCTCTGGTTCACCACTGCCACCCTCTGGTTCATCACAGCACCCTCTGGTTCAGCACTGTCACCCTCTGGTTCTCCACTGCCACCCTCTGGTACACGACTGCCACCCTCTGGTTCATCACAGCACCTCTGGTTCACCACTGCCACCATCTGGTTAACCACTGTTGCCCTCTGGTTCAGCACTGCCACCCTCTGGTTTACCACTGCCATTCTCTGGTTCGCTACTGCTACACTCTGGTTCACCCATGCCAGCCTCTGGTTCCCCACTGCCACCCTCTGGTTCACCCCTGCGACCCTCTGGTTCACCCCAGCCACCCTCTGGTTCACCACTGCCACCCTCTGGTTCAGCACTGCCACCCTCTGGTTCACCACTGTCACCCTCTGGTTCACCACTGCCACCCTCTGGTTCAGCACTGCCACTCTCTGGCTCACCCCTGCCACCCTCTGGTTCAGCACTGTCACCCTCTGGTTCACCACTGCCACCCTCTGGTTCATGACTGCCACCCTCTGGTTCATCACAGCACCTCTGGTTCACCACTGCCACCCTCTGGTTAACCACTGTCACCCTCTGGTTCAGCACTGCCACCCTCTGGTTCACCACTGCCACCCTCTGATTCACCCCTGCAATCCTCTGGTTCACCACAGCCACCCTCGGTTCATCAGAGCACCCTATGGTTCACCCCTACCACCCTCTGGTTCAGCACTGTCACCCTCTGGTTCACCACTGCCACCCTCTGGTTCACGACTGCCACCCTCTGGTTCATCACAGCACCTCTGGTTCACCACTGCCACCCTCTGGTTAACCACTGTCACCCTCTGGTTCAGCACTGCCACCCTCTGGTTCACCACTGCCATTCTCTGGTTCACCACTGCCACCCTCTGGTTCACCCATGCCACCCTCTGGTTCCCCATTGCCACCCTCAGGTTCACCCCTGCCACCCTCTGGTTCACCCCTCCACCCTCTGGTTCACCACTGCCACCCTCTGGTTCATCACAGCACCCTCTGGTTCACCCCTGCCACCCTCTGGTTCAGCACTGTCACCCTCTGGTTCACCACTGCCACCCTCCGGTTCACAACTGCCACCCTCTGGTTCATCACAGCACCTCTGGTTCACCACTGCCACACTCTGGTTAACCACTGTCACCCTCTGGTTCAGCACTGCCACCCTCTGGTTCACCACTGCCACTCTCTGGTTCACCACTGCCACACTCTGGTTCACCCATGCCACCCTCTGGTTCCCCACTGCCACCCTCTAGTTCACCCCTGCCACCATTTGGTTCATCACTGCCACCATCTGGTTCATCCCTGCCACCCTCTGGTCCACCCCTGCCACCCTCTGGTTCAGCACTGCCACCCTCTGGTTCAACACTGTCACCCTCTGATTCACCCCTGCCACCCTCTGGTTCACCCCTGCTACCCTCTGGTTCAGCACTGCCACCCTCTGGTTCAGCATTGTCACCCTCTGGTTTACCCCTGCCACCCTCTGGTTCATCACTGTCACCCTCTGGTTCATCACTGCCACCCTCTGGTTCACCACTGCCACCCTCTACCGAGACCTTTTGTGACGCAGCGGCAGCACAAAAGATGCACCATGGTGCTGGGTATTAACAACGTGACGCATCTCTCTGTGAGATGCGTCACGTTGTAAAGCCCTGCGCCATCAGGAGGCGTTCCGACTCAGCCTCCTAAAAGTGGCTGAGTGAAATCTACAAGATTTCACTCAGTCACTTTTAGGCCAATGCTGCGTCAAAACCCTTCGCCTGCTTGAAGCAGGCGCAAGGCTTGATGCAGCATTGGGGAGATAGGGCACCCCCAGAGCATTGCTGGAGCTGCGTCGCAAGCGCGACGCAGCTCCAGCAATGCGCTGCTTTTACGGCACAGATATGTGACGCATCTGTGCCGTTTTTCCCACATGGTGCGCCGCATTGTAAATGCGGCGCACCATGGGTGGCGGAGCTGCGGCGCACAATAACGGGCGCATCCCTGGGGATGCGCCAGTTATTGTAAATCTGCCCCTATACATTTAGCCAACGAGGGAGCACTTACTGATTAGACAGTAGAAAGTACTCCAGTTGAGTAGAGGTATTGCACAAAAAGTTGGCATCTTCGTGGACAAACATGCAGGGCGGGATTCATTCTGCCCCCTGTTAGGCTCGGTTTTTTGTGCCCTTCTGCCCTCTGTTATTCCCTTGTTTTTGTACCCTTCTGCCCTCTGTTAGACTCGTTTTTGTGCCCTTCTGCCCTCTGTTAGACTCGTTTTTGTGCCTTTCTGGCTTGTTAGACTCGTTTTTTGTGCCCTTCTGTCCTCTGTTAGACTGGTTTTTTGTGCCCTTCTGCCCTCTGTTAGACTCTTTTTTTCCCTTGTTTTTCTGCCCTTCTGCCCTTTGTTAGACTGCTTTTTGTGCCTTTCTGCCCTCTGCATCACCACATCATCACTCACCGCTACCCCAGCATCACTCAGCACCACCACAGCATCACTCAGCACCGCCACAGCACCACTCAGCACCACCACAGCATCACTCAGCACCACCACAGCACCACTCAGCACCACCACATCACCACTCAGCGCCACCACAGCATCACTCAGCACCACCACAGCATCACTCAGCGCCACCACATTATCACTCAGCACCATCACAGCACCACTCAGCACCACCACAGCATCACTCGGCACTACCACAGCATCACTCAGCACCACCACAGCACCAATCAGCACCACCACAGCACCACTCAGTGCCACCACAGCATCACTCAGCACCACCACAGCATCACTCAGCTCCACCACATTATCACTCAGCACCACCACATTAACACTCAGCACCACCACAGCACCACTCAGCACCACCACAGCATCACTCAGCACCGCCACAGCACCACTCAGCACCACCAAAGCATCACTCAGCACCACCACAGCACCACTCAGCACCACCACATCACCACTCAGTGCCACCACAGCATCACTCAGCACCACCACAGCATCACTCAGCGCCACCACATTATCACTCAGCACCATCACAGCACCACTCAGCACCACCACAGCATCACTCAGCACTACCACAGCATCACTCAGCACCACCACAGCACCAATCAGCACCACCACAGCACCACTCAGTGCCACCACAGCATCACTCAGCACCACCACAGCATCACTCAGCACCATCACATTATAACTCAGCACCACCACAGCACCACTCAGCACCACCACAGCATCACTCAACACCGCCACAGCACCACTCAGCACCACCCCAGCATCACTCAGCACCATCCCAGTATCACTCAGCACCACCACAGCACCACTCAGCATCATCACAGCACCACTCAGCACCACCACAGCACCACTCAGCACCACCACAGCATCAATCTGCGCAACCATTCAACAACAACTGGTTCAAATATGTTCTCTCAATGTTTCAAACTTTATTACAAATGTCACAAAAAGATGTTAATATTTCACTTCTGTTCTTGGATTTTCGTCACAATAAAATACACTGAACATAATGTTTACAAAAGTTATTTACAAAAGTTTAAGCTATTGCCATTATAAATTAAAATCACTTTTATTTAAGTATTAATTATTTAAAAATTAAAAGCCATTGTAATTTTTAATATCAATACAGCTAAGTCACGTAAATACAAAACATGCGAGACCTATTGCATTGCAAATGCTTGTTTGTACTTTGTCATCTATGAGATCTTTGCAATGTTTCAAAAAAGAGAAAGAGAGAGAGTGAAAGAAAGAAAGAACGAACGAAAGAAAGAAAGAAAAAAGAAAGAAGAGCGAGAAAGAAAGAGAGACAGACAGAGAAAGAGCAAGAAAGTGAAAGTGAAAGGGAGAGTGGGAAAGAGAGGGAGAGAAAGAGAAAGAGAGAGTAAAAGAGAGAGGGGAGAGAAAGAAAGTATGAAAGAAAGAAAGAAAGAAAGAAAGAGAGAAAGAAAGAAAGAAAGAAAGAAAGAAAGAAAGAAAGAAAGAAAGAAAGAAAGAAAGAAAGAAAGAAAGAAAGAGAGAAAGAGAGAGAATGAGGGAGGCATGGAAAGAGAGAGAGAAAGAGAGAAAGACACACAGAGAGGGAGAGAGAGAGAGAGGATGAGAGAGAGAAAGAGAAAGAGAGAGAGAAAGAGGGAGAGTGAGAGAGAAAGAAAGAGAGAGAAAGAGAGAGCAAGAAAGAGAGGATGTGAGAGAGAGAAAGGGAGAGAAAGAGAGGGAGAGAGAAGAGGAGAGAGGGAGAGAGAAAGATAGAATGAGAGAGAAAGAAAGAAAGAGACAGAGAAAGAGCAAGAAAGTAAAAGAGAGAGAGAAAGAGAGAGAGAGACATGGAAAGAGAGAAAGACACACAGAGAGGGAGAGAGGATGAGAGAGAGAAAGAGAAAGAGAGAGAGAAAGAGGGCGAGTGAAAGAGAGAGAAAGAGAGAGCGAGAAAGAGAGGATGTGAGAGAGAGAAAGAAAGAGAGGGAGATAGAGAGAAAAGGAGAGAGAAAACAACGGAGAAAGAAAGAGATACGCCGAGAAAGAGGAAGAACTTGAAAGAGAGAGAGAAAGAGATGAATAGAGCAAGAAAGGAGAGGAAGAGAGAGATAGATAGAGAGAAAGAGAGAGAGAGAAAGAGAGGGAGAGAGAGAACGAGAGAAAGAAAGAGAGGCCGGATCTCTGAAGGGCCAGATTCCTGAGTTGCCTCTACAGAACATACAGCTTTTTATTTTTAGCAAAATGCATATGAAAATTGTGCTGTAAAGGTCTCTTTTAGTTTAACCCCTCCTGACAACTCAAAATGGGTGTATTTGCCAACCTCTCCCTTCTTCCTGTTTTTTTTTTATATCTGTAAGTGCTTCCTGATGAGGTTTAATTCCTGGGACAGGTGCCTTGTTGCCTACTTGTAACTATTCTCTGACCCTGCTTCAAGGGTCAGAGCAGGGTCAGAGAATAGTTGCAAGTAGGCAACGAGGCGCCAGGAAGCACTTAGCAGCAGGTGCCCAAGTTGAAGTTAATTTCTTTGTAACCCTTTTGTAAAAGGTTACAAAGAAATTAGGTTAAACTTTTGCACTTGCTGCTGTAACCCTTGCTTGGCTGAAAATTCGTCTGATTCGCGAATTTTAGCGCGATTTTGCGAGATTCGTGGATCGCGAAATTGCGGAAAATCCGCAAATTCGCCCGCGAAACGGATTTTACGCCGACCCTTACTTCTTAGTTCATGTATACATTGACTAGGTTTCTTTTTGACTCTGAAATGAACTGTAAGAAACTGACCTCTGCACCTGAAACTGACCTCGCAAAGCCAATTTTCCTGATCGATCTTTGTCTGAAATTGCCAATCAATGTTCAGGACATCGTTAGTTTCCTTGCACATGCCTTATCTTCTTCAGCATCTGTTAGTGTTTCTTTTTTATGTTTCTTCATTACATGGGTTATGCTTTCAATTATAGGTTTGTCCGGCTTGTGGAGTTTGAATTTGGTACTGGTCCAAGCCCGAAGATTGTGAGGAGCCCCGTGAGGAAATTCTGGAGGACCGCCGCCACTTCATTGACCCCTGCATGTCGACGTGGACCGAAGGTTTTTTCTGTGAGGCTTCCCCTTTCCGACGGCTGCGAAGGACTGCTGCCCTGACTGTGGCCCTGTCTTGGACCCTCTTGTGATGATTTGTAAGGCGAGACGTTAGACGGTCTTCTGGTAGTGTGACAGACATTTTGGTTAAGTATAAGTGGGTCGCTCCCACGACTTTGTTTTATTTCTTGGTTTTGATTCGGCCATTGCAATAGTCGAAGCCGAGGGGTTCGTATAGTTACGAGTGTATCATTTTTGAAGTTGAAGCAAGACTAGTGAGCTAAAGATGCCTGGTTTTGGCAAAATTAGGAAATGGTTTTGTTGTAGTTGTAATAAGGATTCCAGATTGGAGGACTCGTGTCCGATACCTCCGGTTGGAACTCCAACTTATGAGCTCTATTCAAAGCATGGTGTGGGTCCCATTACCTTTAATGAAGTATGGGTCCGTTATACAAGGAAAGATGGTGTTTTACGATGGCCCCAACATGGTAGTTTTGAATCAGATGTTTTAGATAACCTAGAAGTTGCGCTATTTAAGAAGAAAGCCCGGCCGGCGATGTTTGACTCTTTCCACCTTTGGTGTAAGGAAGCCAAACAGCGAGAAATTAGGCAAGCTAAGAGAGATAGGAAGGAAAGAAATATGTCGGTAATGCAAGCTGCTAGGCAGTTTAAGGAAGATGAAGAAGATCGTGCGATTGAAGTGTCAGATAGACAAGATTGCATGGCCATTGACAAATGTTACCCGGCTTTGCCTCCTCCCCTTTCAAATGTGACTGAAGACCCTGAAAAGGATCCTTTGATGTCTCATTTACTGAGATTACCACCCTCTTATGTGCAGGGTGCTACTGCACCTCCGTTACCTGCAGGGTTCTACTGCACCTCCGTTACCTCCAGTTGTTGCACCCCTTGTTGTCGTTCAACCCCCTGTTGTTGTTCAGCCACCTGTTGCTACACGGGTGGTTCTTCCTCCCGCGGCGCAGCCCCCTCCAGGGCCGCCAGCTTTGTCACCAGCCTTGCCTCAAACTCCTTTGCCTTACACTCCTTTATCTTCGACTTCTCTTATTTCTGTCCCTACGTCTCTCTTGCCTCAAAACACTTTGTGTTCTATCCTCCTGTCAACTTCTCCTTCTGCTCGGCAACTAATGACTGAGACTGTCACTAGTCTTTTGTCTCCTTTCTTTGGGTCACTGAATATGACCCCTGTTTCTGAACGTAAGCAGAGACTTAGTCAGCTTCCTGGTCCCGAAGAGCGGGCAGTGTTAGATCTCCTTGCTCGTAGATGGGTTTCGAATGCCTCCAAGTACGGTCAACAAGTGGTTATGGATATCTTCCTACAGTGGGAGGCACCAAAACAAAGGTATGTTTTTGATGTCATATGTACCTTCCTTCGTCAGGAGTGGGAAGATAATGAGTTGGGTTCAATTCCACTGGAATTGATTAATGTTCAGTCTGAATTTGCTAAAGGAACGATAGTGGGTTCCAATGTTGAGGAAGCGGTAGAGACACTACTCACTTTTAGGTCTAGACTTCCACCTCAGTTATTGTTCGAACCTGACCCTTCTGTTAGGAGAAAAGTGAAGCAGTATCCTATGAGAGAGGTTCCCCCTGTATGGAGAGAGGCAGTTGTGGCTGATGCCGCTCATGGTATTGTGGCTGCACCGGCTCATTTTCAGCGAGTGTGGGTGCATGTCCCTTGGAAGAGAGCGGAGGTCCTGGCTCTTAAGCAGACCTTGCCTGACCCCCGTAAAAATCCTGCTGGTTATTACAAGGAGTTGTCTCAGACAGTTGATGTGTGTGTTATGAATTTAGCTGACATAGATATGTTGATGGGTAATGTAGTTCCTCAACCCTTGTGGGCGAACATCCGTCACGAGGATCACGCGCCAGAGTTAGGAGATACGTGGGTTAATATTACTGCTGCAGATGGTCGGCATGTAGGAGGTGCCAAACCTGAACCCTTAGTTGCAGAACTGCCTGGTAGGATTATTAATTTAATGAAAACTATGATGCCTCCTTTGCGGGTGAATTGGGACAAGTTAGCAGCATTCAAACAAAAGAAAGATGAGAGTGTGTCTGATTTCTTCACTAGGTTTGATGAAACATTCAATGATCATAGTGGTCAGGACATGAGTACAGAAGGTGGTCAGAGGTTGTTTGTAGATAAGTTTGTTTTTAATTTACTTCCTGAACTTTCTAATAAATTAAAGGACTCTGAGAGTTCATGGGCTGTTTCTTCTTCGGCCCAGATATTGGCTACTGCACAATACTATGAGAATAGAGATAAAGATGAGAAGGATAAAGTAGAGAAGAAGACTAGAGAATTAAAAACGAAAGTTCTTCTGCAGCAGGCTTATCCGCCTCGCCCTAATCAGCGTCAGTTTCAGCAACCCCCACAGTTTCAGAAACTGTTGCAGAAGCCTGAGTCTTTTGCTTCGCGACACCCGCTAGGCCCTAATCAGTGTGCTTATTGTAAAGAGGAAGGTCACTTCAAGAATAGTTGCCCGATCTTGCTACAGCGTGCGAATGGTATGTCTGGTCTGAGAGGTCGTGGTGGTTTCCAACAAGTACCTAGGGGTAGGGGACGTGGTACGTTTCCCCAGAATGAACGTTCCTTTTCCCCTCAGAATTCTATAAATTATTTTGACCAACAGAATGTTCCGACCATCCAGTCCGCTCAGTACTACACTGATGATTATTATGTTGGAAGTGAGAGTGTTGGTTTTAATGATAGTTAGGACAGCCATGGACAAAGGGAGGGAGTAGTGTCAGTTCCAGTAGACCAGAGTGGACCTTATGTTGAAGTGATTACATCAGGTCTGGCAGAACCTTTTCTTTTGGATACTGGTGCAGCAAAGAGTTCTATCATGCACTCTAAACTCCCTGGCGCACCCTTGTCTGGCTTGACTAATGTTTCGGTAGGATTTTCTGGCTCCCAGTTCGTAACTCGGTTTCTTGTCCTTTGCCCCTTTCTATTGGTCCTTGTGAATTGGAGGCTCCCCTTATTCTAACGACTGGCTGTGGCGAGAATTTGTTGGTTTTGGACTTGTTTAAAAGATTGCATGCGGCATTACATTGTTCTCCTTTGGGAGTACATCTTACAGTTGGTAAGAAAGTGATTTCCCTGATGTATCTGTCTAGGGATCGCCTTCCACTGGAACTTTGGGCTACAGGTCCTAATGATGTTATATGTTATATGTTATAGGGGGATTTTCATTGCGCTCAGCTACTCCGAAGAGTGTCCCGGCGCTTAAGATCCTCAGTGGCACAGAAAACAAGCATTTACAATGCAACGGTCTCGGCATTGCAAAAGTTAGAGCTATTAGCATTGTACATGACATGATTAATTTAACACGTGAATGTCGAAAAAATTTTAGGCAATGAGCTGTCCTTAGCCCCAGGTGTATGGTATGTGGGAGAATGCACTGAACTGCCCGCAACACATATCATTCGTTTGTTTTTGTATTTTGTATTTTGTTCCTCGTGTATCGCTATTGGTCCTTTTGTGAAGCGCTCTGACACCTTCGGGTAAAGTCCGCGCTATATAAAATTGCATAAATAAATAAATAAATAAAGAAGACGGAAATCTACGCACCCACCGGAAGTCAGGCAATGTCGCCTGTGACGGGGGCGGGGCCGCGTCAGGACCGGAAGAGGAGGCATGCGTATCGCGGCCCGGGGCTCCGGTGAGCGGTGGAGAGCCCCGGGCCCGCCAGCAGGAGGTTAGGCGACTGTTGCGGTGCTCCCTTGACCAAGAGGGAGCCCCGTGAAAGGAGCTGGCAAGAGCTGCAGCGGCGGAGTCCCCCGAGATTGCCCCGGTAAGTTAGAAAGGGCTGGGGGGGTTTGGTAACCTTGTATGTGTGTCTGTGTGCGGGGTGCGGGGGGGGCGAGGGCCGAGGGGGGGGCAGCACTCGTGTGTCTGTGTGCGTGCGCGTGTGTATGTGTGTGGGGGAGGCTGTATGTGCGTGCGTGCGTGCATGGGCGCTTGTGTGTGTGTCTGAGAGAATGCAGCGAGCGTTCGCGTGCGCGTGCTCGTTTGAAATCACCTCCAAGGCGATGCGCGCGGCCAGGATTGTCTCCGGGAAAGGAGACACGGCCACAATTGGTTCTCGGCGGACACGCGCTTCCGCGCGTTCAGCTGAGACCTAAAAAGGAGAGCAGAAGCACTTACTGAGAGAAGAGCAGAGTCTTAAGATCTTTCCTGATGCCAACAAATTGCCATTGGTTCTAAGGGAAAGGGGTAGAGCGTTCCACAACTGAGGAGCAAGGCGTTTTAAAGGAGCGTCCGCCACACGGAGCGCGCCGAATCGCTGGTACGGCGGCCAAGGCCAAGGTGGAAGATCTAAGTGATCTGGAAGGTTGGTAGAACGTCAGCCGTTTCCGAAGGTACCTGGCACCCAGGTCGTGCAATGCTTTAAGGGCCATTGTCAGCGCCTTGAAGACAATACGCTTTCTGATTGGGAGCCAGTGGAGGGATTTGAGCAGAGTACTGGCACTGGCTCTCCTAGTGAGGCCAAAGATGGCTCACGTGGCAGAGTTCTGGACAACTTGCAGGCGTGAAAGGAGAAATTCGGGAAGGCCCAGATACAGTACATTGGCGTTGTCAAGGCGGGAACCTATCAGCGCCTGCACCGTTACTCTTCTGTGGTCCAGCTACAATAGGGGCAGAAACTTCCTAGTCATCTTAAGGATGGCAAAACATTTGCCAACCAAGCCGAAGACCTGTAATTTAAGAGAGAGACCGTTTTCAATTTGTATTCCAAGATTTTTTGCGACCGCCGAGTCGCTGACGGGAGGAAACATGGTGGCCGGCCAACAGGCCTTCCACCTGGGGTCAGAAGGGCAGCCGAAAAAGAGCACTTCCGACTTATCAGAGTTGCATTTGAGGCTGTTTAGCTGAAACCAGCCGAAAACAGCGCCAAGGCAGCCCCTGATGTTCTCGCCATCAAACTCGGAGTCTCTGTCGCACGTGAAAAGGAGCTGGGTATCCTCCGCGTACGTCACGATACGAGCTTCGTGGGCCTCTGCCAGTGCCGCCAAAGGGGTCATATAGATGTTAAAGAAAGTTGGGCTCAGAACGGAGCCCTAAGGAACTCCCACCTCCAGTGGCGGCATCATGGCAGAGAAGGGAGGAGCCCAGACCGTTTGTTGGCGAATGGCCAGAAAGGACTTAAACCAGTCGAACACCGACCCCCTCAGACCTATCTCCCAGAGTCTAAAAAGGAGACGTCATGGGGGACGGTGTAGAAGGCCGCCGAAAGGTCAAACATCACCAACATGGCTTTGCCCCCTGAGTCCAGGGTTTCCTTAATGGCCTCGGTGACTTCGAGAAAGGCAGTTTCGGTGCTCATGTTGAATCGGAATCCCGACTGCGATTGGTGAAGAATGTTATGCGTCTCAAGAAAGTTAGCAAGAGTGACATGGGCATGCTTCTCCACCACTTTCGCAAGTGCTGGCAAAAGGGAAATGGGTCTGTAATTTGTGTAGTCCTTGGGGTCAAGATTAGGTTTTTTTAGGAGTGGCAAAATAAGGGCCTGTTTCCAAAGCTGAGGGACCACCCCTGTACTAAGAGAAAGGTTAAGCACTGGGTTAACTAAAGGATTTAGCTCATGTGCCACTTTGGCGAGATATTTAGCAGGGCAAGGGTCTAGGGGGGAACCTGATTTTAATGTGGTAAGTAGGTCCAAGGAGGCCTGAAAGGTAAGAGGAGGAAAGACCCAGAGAGAGGGGCCCTCAGAGTGGGAGAAAGCTAGTGGCAGGGGCACTTCCTGAGCTGTGGCCACACCATCGGACACAAAAAAAGCCTGGATAGACTTGATTTTTTTAGCAAAAAAGTTGGCAAGCTCGGTGATCCAGCGCTCGGAATGCAGACTCCTGGGGGTGCACCAGGAGGGAGAGGTGAATTCCTTCACTACCCTGAAGATTTCTTTGCAAGAATTGGAAGCTGTTTCGATTCTTTTTGCAAAGTAAGACTTCTTTTCTACAGTAATGTCACGGTGGTATTTCCTAATGGAGTCCCTATAGGCTTCCTTGGATCTAAAGTCATACTGCCTGCGCCATGCTCTTTCCGCTTTTTTGCACTGATGCCGCTTCTCTGCCAGCGCAGGAGAAAACCAAGGGGCAGACGCTCGAGAGGGATTGGTCCGGGGTGCCAGAGGAGGAGCAAGTTCATCCAGTCGTAAGGTAAGCCAGGTCTGCAGGAGCTCCAGATCAGTTTCCAGCGCCCCTGTCAGCTGGCAAGGGTGGGTACATAATGCCTGCGCCAGCATGGCGGGAGAAACCCGATGAAAAGCTCTGATATCCTGCGCTTGGCGGCCAGGCCCACTGGAGGAAATTTTTCCGATTTGAATGATCTGGAATTCCACTAAGAAGTGATCAGACCAGAGAACCGGAGCAGGGGAATTGGAATATCAATTGGAATGGTTGAGAAAACTTGGTCCAGAGTGTGCCCTTTACTGTGCGTGGGGGCCAGAAGATGTGGGATAAGCCCCAGTGACAGAGTGATGTCGTTCAACTTGATGCTGTCAGGGGCATCCACAATATCCATGTGGATATTAAAATCTCCTAAGAGCAGACAGTGTTTGGATCTGAGACAGAGCGCGGAGATTGCAGAGTGGAGCTCTTCATAAAAGGAGCCCATCGGGCCCAGTGGCCTATAAACGAGCAGTCCTGAGCATGCTTGGTGAGGCGAGAGGGATAGCGAGAAACCCAAGGTCTCACATCCCTGAATGTCGTCCGTGGGTATGACTGAACAAGCAAAGCGCTTGTCGACCACCATGGCGACCCCACCTCCCCTACCAGTGGCTCTGTCTTTCCTAAGGATCACGTAGCTGGGTGGGATCGCTGTAGCAATATCCGGTCCGGAGCCCTCTCCCAGCCAAGTTTCAGTTAGAAAAAGACATGTGGGTTTTATATCCGTCAGTAGATTATATACATCCAGCGCATGTTTCCCCAGGGACCTGATATTAAGTAAAAGACAGTTGCTATAGTTGGGGGTGGGGAGGGATTTAGGGGAAGAGATGGCGCCCTTGGCTGGTAGCCAGCTGCAGCCAGGGCAGCGCCTGTTACCTTTAGGTGGTTTGGGGAAAACCGAGCGGCAGGTGTTCCTATGGTTTCTGAGAGCCAGAAGCTCCTCCTTGGTGTATGTAATCATCCTAGCCCGCTTGCCCAGCCGGACCCGGCACCCGTCCACCTCCGGGACGCTGACGGGCGCAGACGGGCTTTCCTTTGGCGATCCTAAGGCGCGTCCGCTGCACGGAGAA
Organism: Lissotriton helveticus; assembly: GCF_964261635.1. Lineage (NCBI taxonomy): Eukaryota > Metazoa > Chordata > Amphibia > Caudata > Salamandridae > Lissotriton > Lissotriton helveticus. The sequence continues at coordinate 178,638,088 of NC_136059.1, read as the reverse complement.
GAGGGCACCTAGTTTTAAGGCATCGCTGGCCGGCGAGAGGCAGCACCACTAGACTGCCGCCCCGCGAGCCTGCCTACCCCCAAGATGGCCGCTGAGGAAATGCGTGGCCCACAGGTCCCACAGTACCCTTCAGCACCTCATCGGCTGAATGGGAGAGGACACTGTGCAGAGCAGCGCGGCGCGGACCAAAGTGAGCGAGAGATAACAAAGTACAAAAAGTGCGAAGAAAGCCTAAGGTCACCCGGCTTTCCGCCTCAGGTGCCTCGAAGGAGCAAGAAAGTGCAATATGCAATGAAAGGGGGACGCAAAGTAAAATAGCTAGTAGTCAGCCAATAAAAATACAAAGCTAGTAGTCAGCACGAAAAAAGCAACAAATGAAGTACATCAGTTAAAATCACTTTCAAAATCAGCTCGTAGTCAGCGCTGTAGCAATCACTCGCCCGGACCCGGCGTCCGCCTCAGGTGTAATGGGAGGAGTGAGAATCTGATGTTGGTCTCTTGCAGATTCCACCCTACGTTGTTACCCTTAAGTCGAATGCTAAATTACCTCGCATTCCTCAGTACAAAATTTCCAGTGATGGCGAAAGAGCTCTTTTAGCGATTATCTAAGATTTGGTTGAGAAAGGTGTGGTTGAAGAAACGAGCGGTAATGTGTGTAATAGTCCTGTTCTGCCTGTCCTTAAGCGTACTGACTCTTCTCAGCCACCTGTGTATCGGTTTGTGATCGACCTTCGAGAGGTTAATAAGATTGTTGTGCCACAGTTTCCTGTTGTCCCAGACATTACTGCTTTATTGACTATGATCCCTGCCTCAGCTGCTTGGTTTTCTGTTATTGATCTGAAGAACGCTTTCTTCAGTATTCCGATTGCTGAGGAAATTAGGGATATTTTTGGCTTCTCTTTAGGAGGCCGCAGTTTCCGGTTTAAACGCGCTCCTCAAGGTTATTGTGAGAGTCCCTCCATTTATAGTCAGGCTTTGAAAACTCAGCTTGATACTTTTGCATTGCCTTCTGGTGCTACTCTTATCCAGTATGTTGATGATCTGTTGGTTGCTGCTGAGGATGAAGAGATCTGTAAAGAAGTTACTCTTTCTTTGTTGCGACACCTGTCTGACCTTCATCATAAAGTGTCACCTTCGAAGTTGCAGTATTACCGACAAGAAGTGACCTACTTAGGTCATCTCTTGTCAAAGGAGGGGAGATGATTGACCCCAGAGCGTATTCAAGCGTTTGCCCAAATGACTGTGCCATGCACACAGAGAGGGGTGCGTGCCTTCTTAGGTATCACCTTGTATTGTAGACAGTGGATTCCGAATTTTTCTTTGCTAGCGAACCTTTGTTAGCACTTACTCTTAAGGACACACCACACCCTCTTCCTTGGTCTGACGAATGTCAGAAGAGTTTTTCTGAATTGCGTGATGCATTGTGTTCTGCTCCGGTGTTGGGTACCCCCGACTACAGTAAACCTTTTACACTTTATGTACATGAGAGAGAAGGTTGTGCGTTGTCAGTGTTGACGCAACAATTTGGAGACAAGCAGCGCCCTTGTGCGTTTTTTTCAGCTACTTTAGATCCGGTAGCTAGGGCGTTGCCTAGTTGTCTAAGAGTTACAGCTGCAGCGGCTGTTTCTATCCGACAGTCTGCTGGTTTGGTATTGGATAATACATTGATTGTGATGGTTCCACATCCAGTGGATACCCTATTGAACAGAACAAAGACTCAACATCTTACTAGTGCACGTTTGTCAGGTTATGAGTTGACGCTTTTGGCTAGCCATGTGCACATCAAGCGGTGCAACACATTGAAGCCAGCTACATTGTTGCCAATTTTTGTAGAGACAGATGCTCAGGAACAGCATGACTGTTTTCTCCGGACAGAGGAGGAAACGAAGGGTAGAGTTGATCTGAAAGATACTCCACTTTCGAATCCTGATAGTACCCTATGGGTAGATGGTTCGTGTTTTAAGCTTCCGAATGGGGAGACGACTGCAGCATATGCTGTCACAACTTTGCACACGATTGTTGAAACAGCACGTATTGCACAGAACTCAGCGCAGGCAGCGGAGTTGATAGCATTGACTAGAGCGTGTGTGTTGTCAAAAGGAAAGAGAGTGAATGTTTTTACTGATAGCCAATATGCATTTGGCGTGGCTCACAGTTTTGGTCGTTTGTGGAAAGAGAGAGGATTTCTTACTTCCCATGGTACGAAAATTCAGCATGGACAATTAGTGGTTAAACTTCTTGAATCACTTACTTTGCCGACCCAAATTGCGATAGTAAAGTGTAGTGCGCATAAGAAGGTTACGGATGATGTGGGTCGAGGGAATGCGTTTGCAGATGAAGTAGCGAGAGACACAGCGAAAGATGTGACGAGTCGGATGTATGTTGCAGGTCCTGCCAGATGGGTTGTGGAAGGAGGAATGTGTGATGATACAACAGAAAGTGTGCAGATGATTCAGGCAGAAGCCACTGAGAAAGAATTGAGTATGTGGAGAGAGAGTACGGGAATGTTGGATTCGACAGGCTGTTGGGTTGAGTTGTCAGAGCAACGGCGATGGTTGTTGCCGGATGCATATGTGCTCCCGGTGGTTACTATGGCTCATGGGCTGGCTCACATTAGTTCAAAAGGGATATGTAAGTTGTTGGCTCCGGTATGGCAGAATGGTGGAATTCCTAAGTGTGCTGAGAATTTGGTTAAACACTGCATGATTTGCTTGATGCATAATCCTGGAAAGGGAACCCCAACTCCAGCGGGTCATTTTGCTCCTCCAACGTATCCGTTCATGGTGCTGCAGATAGACTACATTGTTATGGAAAGATGCAATAACTTGAAGTATGTCCTTGTGGTTGTTTGTGCCTTTTCCAGATGGATAGAGGCCTACCCCCTAAAGGATAATACTGCTTTGTCTACAGCCAAGGTTTTGCTCAAAGAATTATTTCCCTGATATGGCTTTCCGAGGATGGTATGGAGTGATAATGGAAGTAAATTTGTGGGTCAGATTATGAAGAAAGTATGTGCGGGTCTGGGTATTAAACAGAAAATTCACGCTGCGAATCACCCCCAATCAGCAGGCCTGGTCGAGTGCTATAATGGTACTCTGAAGCTGAAGTTGGCCAAGGTGCAAGCGAGCTCTGGTTTTACATGGCTTGATGCCTTACCATTGGCACTTTTGTCCACGAGAACGACAGTACATTCTCGCGTGGGACTTAGCCCATACGAGATTGTTTTTGGACGCCCGGCGAATGTCTGGGGTGTGCCGAGGCCTAAGAAGTACAGTAATATCGAGTGCCCTATGTTGGTTAACTACTTGCATGATTTGACTGCTAAATTGCGTGTTCTTCACCAACAGGTCCATGACACTTTGCCTTCAGTTTCTGTAGACACAGGCCACACGATTCAACCTGGCGACTGGATTCTAACCAGGAATTTCCAGAGGTCAAAGAACTTGGAACCAAGATGGACCGGTCCATACCAAGTCCTGTTATCAACTCGGACTGCTATTAAGGTGTTCAGCAAGAAAAACTGGGTACATGGTACCCATTGCAAGAAGATACCTTTGCTCTTACCGTACGATAAGTGGGTCCGGGAAGGTGTTGCCGATTCCGAGAGTGAAAGGATTCCAAGATTTGTACCTTTGAGCGATGCACATCTGGAATGGACTCAGTCAGAACGTGCGGATAATGAAGTCCTGCAAGAAGCTGTGCTGCCGTGTTTGAGATTTGATACTACGCATCCAGAGACACTCTTTCAGGATCAAACTGTGCCTGGTAAAGAACGCTACAACTTAAGGTCTAAAAAGGACAAATAAAATTAGAATTTTTTTGTGAATTACACTCTTTCAGACAAAAGACTACTTTTCTTTTTCTTTTTTGAGCCACCATCCGGGTTCAGCTGCAGGGTCGCGGTATAAGACTTAAGGGGTGGCCCGCATTTTGACGAAAGGTCTGCGGTTCTAGGAACGTCTAGGACGCCTGGACGCACACTTGAGTGAAGAAAGAAAATTGCCGCGAGCAGCACGTTAGAGGATGGAGTCTGTTGTAACTGAAAGAGATGTTGAGAGAATAGATCTTAAGACAAGATTTTGTACATTGATATATAGCAAATGTTTTATAATATTCTGCTTTTTGATGTTCTTAAGTATCACATTAGCTTGTGTGGGTTGGATTGTCTATGTCACACAACAGACATCTGCACCCACCTCCCAACCTATGCTTTCTTACACTACTGTTTCTTTGCACCAGTTTTATACGTTGCCTGAACATGAACAAACAAGGAGATCAGAATTTGTCAACAACTCGTTCATACAGTTGTTGCATCAGCATCAGTTAGTAGTAAATACCACTAATTGTTGGGTTTGTGGTCTTATGCCTCATACAACAGATAAAGGTATGCCATATTTGGTTATGCCTTTTTCTTTTAATGGGTCTGTGTGGGCTTTTCAGACCATGTTCATCTATGCAAATGAGGTACGCCCCTTACGTTCCTTTAAAGATAACTCCAGCAACAGTGCCTTGATAAGGGGAATAGTAGCTATGATCCGAGATATTGATGCATATAATGCTATCCCTAAGGATGAGGTGTAGGCTTATGTTGTTTGGAACGTGACTGGATATAGTACCAGCTTGACAGAGGAGGAGAGACGAAAAAGGTCTCCCCCTATTTGGATTGTACCCCACCGAGGCCATTTTTGTTTGCAAGGTACTGGTCGGAATCCGAAAGCTCAGCTAGGTAAGAGTGTGTGTGCTGAAACCTATGTTTATTCATCCCGGAATTCTCCACCGTTTGTGCCAGCTAAAGGCACATATTTTGTTTGTCATGGCAGAGCCTACACATGGTTGCCACCTGATTTTTCAGGAACATGTTATGTGGCGTTTTTGCTTCCCCCTGCATACACTACTGCTTCAGACTATCATAGAACGAGAGGTGTCTTCAATCAGGAAGATACTGCAGCACACGAAGTAGGAGATTTCTTCAAGGGCTTCCTGCCCTTTTGGGGTCCTATGATCAATAGTAGGCATATTCGACAGCTTGTCCGCGTTGTTGAAGCTACTATTAATGAGACAGCAGGTGCTCTTAGTAATGTTACAGCTGAGCTTCATGCGGACCGCCTTATGACTTTGCAGAATCGTATGGTATTAGACATCATACTTGCAGATCGAGGAGGAGTATGTAAATTGATTGGATCCAGTTGATGTGTTTACATACCAGATAATGCCCATACACTGTACCAAGCCATCTCTAGGTTGCATTTGATCTCTGAGTCTATCCATGTAGACGAAGGAGACTGGTCATTGACGGGATGGTTTTGGGGACTGCTGTCCAAATGGGGATGGAAGATTCTGACATTCCTTAGTATGGTTTTAGCCATCCTTTTCTCTTGTTGTCTTTGCATCCAGTGTGGTCCCGCCATTTGTAGTCTTTGTGCTACTATGTGTGTTCGGAGATCTATCCCGAGAGAAGTAGAGAATAATAAAAATGATGCTACAGCAACACCATGATGACCTAATGAATATTGATATAGACCTAGATTCAGATTAACATGAGTCTTAGGTTATTGCCTACGTAATGGCAAAAGGAGGGTCTGAGGTTCTGTAATTCTCGAATCTGACTCTATTTTGTTCTGTGCCACCATTTTGTGTTGCCTTCACGTAGGCCTGTAAAGGTAGCCTGGCGAACAAAGTGGCCTGGCCTTCTTAGTTCATGTATACATTAACTAGGTTTCTTTTTGACTCTGAAATGAACTGTAAGAAACTGACCTCTTCACCTGAAACTGACCTCGCAAAGCCAATTTCCCTGATCGATCTTTGTCTGAAATTGCCAATCATTGTTCAGGACATCGTTAACTTTTTAGTTTCCTTTCACATGCCTTATCTTGTTCAGCATCTGTTACTGTTTCTTTTTTTATGTTTCTTCATTACATGGGTTATGCTTTCAATTATAGGTTTGTCCGGCTTGTGGAGATTGAATTTGGGACATTCCTAATAATTAACTTTTGGGTTGGGATACTGTAAATTGAGTTTTTGCTATGTGATACTTTGTTTGAAAATGTATCTTATTGGCTAGAATTTCTGTGCAGTGGGTGTACATTTATAATGTGAATATTGGGTATAAAAGGAGACGCCACGCCTTAGTAAAATGAGCAGTCTTCTGAGAATTTACACTGTGATGTATTTCTAGGATCACTGTTACTAGCTGCAGCTAATAAAGTTGGTCTCTGACGCCAGCCAGAAGTATTCCGTATCTTTGAATGCCAAGACAGGTCAACTCGAAGATCTTAGGCGTGCCCCTGACGCCACTGGGTTAAACCCCGGTTCTTCAGGTTGGTGTGTCTGTGGGTGGGCTTCGGGTGAGGGCGGTGTTTAGCTGGTCTCGGTGATTTTGCTCCAGCTGCAGCAGGGGATCTGTTGGGTGCGGTGGTGCATGGTGCGCGGTGGGTTTCCGAAAGGTAAAGTGGATACAGGGATGGTCAGTCCAGTGGAGTTCGGAGGTGTTGCTGAAGGAGACGTGGGAGCTTGCGGAGAAGATGGGATCAAGCATGTGGCCGGCGGAGTGGGTGGGCGTTGTCACGAGCTGTCGGAGTCCGAGGTTGGTGAGGTTGTCGATCAGGGTGGTAGAGTTTGTGTCGTTGTTGTTCTTGTTGTTCTCAAGGTGGAAGTTCAGATCTCTGAGGAGGATATAGTCCGTGGAGGTGAGGGCGGTCTCACTGATGAAATCGGCAATGGAGTCGCTGAACTGTGGCCAGGGTCCGGGGGGTCTGTAGATCAGAGTTCCTCTGAGGGTGGCATGGGATCTGGAAGTGCAGGTGTTCAGGGTGTCGTGGGAGTTGGTTAAGACCTTGAGGGAGGATTTGTGGATGATGGTGATTCCGCCTCCTACGCCGTTGGTGCGGTCTCTGCGGGTTATCTTGTAGCCATCAGGGATGGCTATTATGATGTCGGGTGCCGGGGAGTCATTCATCCAGGTCTATGTCAGGAAGGCGACGTCCGGGGAGGACGTGTCGAGCAGGTCCCAGAGTTCGACGACGTGTTTGCGTGCGGAGCGGGTGTTCAAGTGTATGCATCTGAAGTGGTTGCATCCTGTCTTGGTGGGCGGGTTGGCAGCTCGAGTGCTGGTGATGCTGCAGTTCCGGCAGGAGAAGGGTCCTTGGGTGCGCTTCGGGGCGGTCAGGAAGCAGGTGTGTGCTGTCCGGTGTTGAGTGCATGGAGGGTGTTGGCATTGTAGCTGAGACAGGCGTCGTGGTGTTCGCGTGCACCAGTATTTCTGGCGCTGGGCGCGGTCCAGGCGTGGACGGACGCAGATGGCCACCATAAGAAGGCGAGGTGGGAGGGAGGAGCAGCTGGGAGGAGGGAGTGGACGAATGAGCAAGTGGGGGGGCGAGGCCGCAGGGGATGCAGCTGCGGGGAGAGATGGCAGTTGGAATGGCGAGGGAACAGAAGGCAAAAGGGGCACAGGGCACAGAATACAAGGGAAGAGGATTAAAACGAACAATTAAACAGTGCAAAGGCAATGCAGTACAAGAAGGGGGGCGGGGCCGCAGGGGACGCAGCGGCGGGGAGAAACGGGAGCAGGAGCGACGAGAGGGAACTGAAGGCAAAAGGGCACGTGGCACAGAATACAAAGGGGAGAAGGATGAAAAACGGAATGGAACAATTAAGAATTGCACAGTAAAAAATAATACAGTAAACAATAAAGATACAGTGTCATGTATGGCCTTGCTGCTTCGACCAAGGGGCCATGGGTGGGCGACAGATTCCTCACAAGAGCAAGTTTACCTTTGTGCTTAGAGTGGGGGCTTGAGGAAGCCCAATCACAGCTCATATCAATACTGTGGCTGTCTTCATCCAGCCTAGCATTTTGATTCCCTACAAGTATGATAAGGTCAAGAAAGTTAAAATTAAGTACATATAGCACTGTCTGCCATGTTTACTTTATGCTCCTGGATCTAGCTTTGTGGCTTCAGAACTAGGAGCATAAATGGCAATGCCAAGGGTCATCCTACAGCAGGAGAAACTTAGCAGTTGCCAACCCTCACAAGCCCTTAAAGGAAGTATTAATATAACTTAAAATCAATTCAAGTGAAATGTGATTGAATTTATGAATATAAAACAGAAGGTGGATTATATGTTGAATAAGGACAGATGTGAGCTCGGACAAACCTTTGTAAGAGAAGATATCAGGCTCTTAAATACATTGGTAGAGATACCAAAATATTTTCGAATTCCTCTCATCTTATCAGAGTCTCATAAAATGTCCCTGTGATCCCTTTGCCCTTTTCATGGTTCCTGCTACATAGAAGCAGTGACAGCAAAATATTACCAAAGGCACAGAATTTGACAAGCGGAAATACATAACCCAGCACAAATTCTAAAACCGCTGCTCTCTGAGGACAGTCTGAATCATTACTGCCTGAGAGACTATATGGGAGGAACAGATGTACCTCTTCAACAGGTTTCTATAACCAGGTCTGGACTTCAGCTGAAACTAGCCTTGGAAAATATTTTATTAACCACAAAATATTACATCAAGTGAAAGAGTGGACTAAGGCAGCCTGCTCGCCATCAGGGGGTTTAGGGACAAAGGAGATTTTATTCTTTTTTTTTTATTGTAGCTGTTGGACATAACCCCAGATTTTGCCTTCTATTGCTGAATCTATTTTTGTTCGCTTTTAGGACGCATTTTACTCTATGTGTGCTCTTCCTTCTAAACATGGTAAAATTGAAATACACTTGATTAGTCCATTTAGTTTACCAAATAGCCCCTAGTATATGATTCTGCATACACACAGGGCCTATAAATTAAATGGTATTATTGGGATGCATCACTTTTTGTGTCACCCACTAAAAGAGCACTGTGTGTAATACCTGCCTCAGGCCTGCCAAAGTAGCCTGTAGGGCAGTTTTGAATTGCCATATCGACCGGGCAAAACGTACAATTTTGCCTAACTCATCTTCTTTAATACTTATAAATCACCCCTAAGGTAGGACTTAAATCCTTATAGGGCAGAGTGCATGGTGATTAAAAGGTAGTACATGTGCACTTATGGTTTTCAAGTCCAGAAATTGAAAATCTCCTAAAGTCATTTTTTACTATAGCAAGGCTAACTCTCCCATAGACTAACTCCTGGTTTACCATATTACACTTAATAAATGATAATTTCAGTTTTGGAGTAGATAGAGAAATACTTATTCCACTAATTTGGATTGTAGTTTAATAATAATATTAGATTTTAAGTTACTATTCTTAAAATTCTACTATTAGAAAGTTGGCATTTTCCTGTTGAAACCAAGAGGCATATGTAGGAGAGAAGTGGCGGAGCATGGTGTTAGCCTCCTCGCCTTAACGCCATGCTCCACCCCTTCTGCAACGCAGGTCTGCACCGTACTTATAAGAATGCGGTGCCGCCCTGCATTCTCCCCTTTGTGGGTGCTTATTTAGCTGCCTAGCCCCAACGCAGACACCCTTGCACCATCGTGCAGGGGTGTCTGTGTTGCAGGGGAATGATTGTTTATGTGCAGGAAGGTGTCCCTTCCCGTACATGAACAATCAGTAATGGCGCTTCGTAACTTATTTGTGTGCTGCTTAATGCAGCACACATAGAAGCTGCAAAACTTAATTTTATTTCCTAGATTGTTTATGTGCAGGAAGTGACACCTTCCTGCACATAAACAATCAATGACCTTTTGCTGTGTCTATGTCTGCTGCACATGGAAACAGCAAAACTGGGGAGAAAATTATGCATTTCTCCTTGTTTCGCTTGTTTAACTTAATTTTGGTGCAGTCTCCTATTTACACCACCCTTGTAAATAGGGTGCAACATCATAATCAAAAGGGGATAGTCTCAAGAACGTGCGATAATCATCGCCAAAATAGGTTCGGGCAAATTTCCATATCGCCGTCCATCACGGGAAAAATATTGTATACACAACACGGTGGTAACATGCAATAGTTTCCTGATAGCACATCTAATGGCCCACGATAAAATCACCTGGACAGCGATAAAAACCTAAACCCGAACATGAAAAAAGTTGCGATGGGCACAACTGCGATGAAAAATTCTGCGATAACCAGCACCAGGCCTGCAAGTCCCACAAGTAAGGCGAGAAAAATCACTATAAAAGCGGCAACAAAAAGCACAAACAACTGCGAAGCACCATGGAGGTAGCCAGAGCAAGTACAGAGGACAACCAGGACCCCACAAGCCCCACAGAGGACCAGCCTGGGACCATCATTGGGGAGATGATGACAGGAGTTGAGGGACCGGACACTGCACAACATTAACTGAGCCACCAGTAACAGGGTGAGTAACGACCAGGGTCAGGGTGGTAGTCCGGGAAGGGGGTCTGGGGTTGGCGGCGGTGAGTGTTGTGGCCCTCTTGGGTCTCCGAGCTGCATGATCAGTAGCTCGATGAAATGTGTTGGTCTTCAGATGTGGGTCTGGGATGAGCTACCTTTCATACTGCATGTTGTCGTCCTGCTTAACACCAGTAAAAGGCAGGTGATAAATCCCTGCTGCTAATGCGCCTTGTCAGCTGTTTTTGGATCGCATCGCAGATCTAGCTGGTCGTTGAGAATGTCGCGAAGTGGTGTTTTTATGTTTTTTTGCACGGAAGCGCCTACTTTGCATTTCATTAGCATTAGTTGTCGCTCTAATCCGTGGCAATGTTTTTTGCAGCAGCTTTCGCTGGAAAACTTGCGATGTCAGCAGTTTGCACCAGCTTGAGAATAAGGCGATAAATCTATCGCCATTTTTGTGGGGCTAACGTGCCGATAAATCGGTGATAGGTCCTTGAAAAAAATGCCCCAAAGGGTGTTGCGGTGGAACGCTCACTGCAACACTCATTGCCCACCCCTTTTACGCTAAGTCTAGCGTGAAAGGGTGCCTTATTAACAAGGCAGCGTTAAGCTATGTTAAGTGGCTTAATGCTGACTTGTAAATAAGGCAAAGCCCCTATTGCCACCACAGTGTATGAAAAAGTGACGCTGTGGTGGCAATAGGGGTTTGCAAATATGCCCCCAGATGTGCCTATGTGCCAGTATTCTGGGTCACATGACTGCAATCTGCTCTCCAGTGGCTTTTCTTGTGACCCCCACCAATGCAAACTCCAGCTGAGGCTACTTGTGTGAAACTGCAGTGAGTGAGAAGGCAAACTTTCCACTGGAATAAACCTGGTCCCATGTTCGATCCACACTTCATCACAGTTGACCTGAACTTGTGCCTTTGACCGGGTCCAGAAAACCGCTTTGTGGCGCTTCGTATTTGTTGGTGCTATTTTTACCTGAAACTTTGAACTCTTGTTCTACTTATTGGCTTTTTATTTTTTTGGTGTCATTTTATTTATTAATATGTACTCTATGTTTCCACATTGGTTTGGGATTTTGTTGTTGTTGTGTTTTCACTTTAATACGGTTTAAGTGCTGCATAAATACTTTTCACATTGCCTGTGGGTTAAGTTTGACCGCTTTTGTGCCAAGCTACTAGGGGGATAAGCACAGGTTTATTTAGTGACTTTTGTGCTTCACCCTGACAATGATTGTGTTTATTACTAGAGTGGGGTTCTCATTTCCTCAAATATTAACCTGATTTCTTACAGTAAGCAAATTAATTATATTCCAGTACAATTTTCCAAAAATATTACCTTTTTACAGAATGATTTGAAGAGAAGTTAATGAAATTAAACAGTAATTTATGTTGCAGTATAGTACCCAGGAGCATTACTTATCTTAGCAGTAAATAATGAATTGAAAGGGATTTGTGAGGAAAAATAGCTTCAACAGAGGGGAAACATTTAATGCTGTGTAGAGCACTGAATAAGCATAGTTGATATTTCAGAGATGTGGAAAAGGTACAGAACAGTGACTATAAAGAATTGAATCTCACTGAACTAAACCCCTCTCTTTAATGCAACTGGTGCTCATGTAAAGCGCTGTGATACCTTCGGGTCGAGCTTGCGCTATATAAAACTACCATGCATATTAATGAGGCATAATTACCTTTAAGAATTATAAAGAACATCTGTGAATGCAGAGATGGAGGGCTGTGAAAGACCTCCATTCCTGCATTGACAAAAAAAAAATACTGACATCTGTAGCCCCTCACTGTCAAAGGTATGGGGCCGTAATCCATAAAAATAAATATGTTATTTTATGTTATGTTAATGGCACATATATAGCCCACAAATACCACCGGACTCTTGGCACTTACCTGAAGGCTATGATAACTTGTTACTGCCAAGCTTGTTTGAATAGGAAAGTTTTCAAACTTTTCTAGAAGGGAAGGAGGGCAGTCTCTTTCCTTAAACTCTCCAGCAATCCATTCATGCCTGAGGTATCAAGACTGAAAATGCCTTGCTGCCCATGGTTGCTTTACTAAAGGGTGGGCAGGTCATGATGGCATGATCCCAAAAGTATTGGGTCAGGGCATGCAGCGCCAGCTGTCTCCTCTCCACTACCAATGCTCTTTTCTCCCTCAAATATCCACTTCCCCCACTCACAAAGTGGAAGCTGCCCTCATGGACTCCATCCACTTTCCAAATGGATACCAGCCCCTTTCAAGCCTTTGCTATGCAATCCATATTTTGGAACCACAATTATAGTCAAACAGCACTGATGCATCTCATTGTCTAGGAATGGGGATTAACACCTCTTCTAATGATCCCAAATGAATAGCATTGCATATTAGGAGCAGCAAAGACATATGTGACGAGTATTGTTGCATTAGTACATTGAGAGCCAGGGCTTGGTGTTGGCAAAGCCTACAATTTAGCAAACCACAGGAAAAACATGTTGTGCTTTGGGGTCATCATCTTGAAAGTCTGCTCAAATATATTTGATACGGTGACAGCAATAAGGGAGCCACAAGAAATAATTGCACATTTTGCAGATGTTGAGGAGCCATGCTAAAAAATAACATCAAAGCAGATGATGTCAATCAAGATAAATAATTCATTTTAGATATCGTACATCATGGTTCCACATTTCTGTATTAATATACACAAGTAGCATCCAAGGATTCAGTTCTCTGTGCCTTGCTAACAATATTTAATTAATTTCATTTCAGAAGCTGCGCTTCCAGTTTCATGAAGATTACACAGGCAAGAGAAACAAATACTAAAGGTGATATGCATGGTGACTGGGGCACAGTTGTGATCGTGCATCTCTGTGTACTTAAGGTGGTTTCTGAAAACAAGAGGGGAATATTTACAAGGAAATGTGGGAGCAATGGAAATTTCACATTTCCATTCCTAAAATCCCGGGATGTGCCCTATTTACACCCTTGTGTTTTCCCTAGCGCTGGCACTGAAACTAGCTGCCTCACTCCATAATACACAACCTTGCGCCATAGTGCAACGGTGCCTGCGTTGCAGGGAATGATTGTCTATGTCCAGGAAGGTGTCCCTTCCTGGACATAAACAATCATTAATGGTGTTTTGCTCTCTATGTGAGCTGTAGAAAGATGTTTCTCCTTGTTGCACCATTCTAAAGCCTGCTATTGCATGGCGTTAGTTTTTGGCGCTGCCTCAAATGTACAGATCCTTGTAAATCTGGGGCAGGGTCAAAAGCCAATTAGTGTTGCGGTGTAATGCCCACAACATCACCCATTGGATGCCCATTTCACGCAGATACCTACATCAAAGGGTACGATATTTACAATGTGGCGTTAAGCCATAGAAAGTGGCTGAACGCCAATTGTAAATATGGACCAGGGCATGGCGCCACTGAAATGCCGGTAAAAGTGACGTTCAGGTAGCGCAATCCCCTTGTAAATATACCCCTCAATGACCAATTCACAAAAACATTAATAAATGCTCAAAGAGAACCCCACTAGTTCTAATTCATGTAATGTGGGATTCTTGTAAAGCGCACTGTTACTCTTCCCGAGTGTCCTGGCGCTGTAGACCGCTGGGGAACCCGTCCTGGTTTTCCCTGTGAGATGGTCCCTTTCTGGGTATCTCCAGGGTGAAACCAGGCATCCCCGGCGTCTGTGGGGGGCCGTTGTAGAGATGAGGCAAGCTTAATGCCCAGAGTTACCAAGTGTGTTCCCTGGTTAGAGTAGGCACTGAGGCGAGAATTATCGAGTCCGTTGACCCTGGTCCAAGACCCTGCCGCGTCAGGAATTGAACCCTGGTCCCGGGCCATTTTCTGCTTACAGGTCTGCCGCCTCTAACCAGTGAGCCACACCACTCCACTCTGCCGCCTCTAACCAGTGAGCCACACCACTCCACACCATGTAGTCTTAAATGCCTTTGTGAATTGGACCCAAAACGTCAAAAATGCGAATATTTAGGGAATATTCATATACAATTAGTTGAATAGAAAGTGCTGTGCCCTCTTTTTACTTTTACTAATAAGGAGTCCCACATTTCATGGCCAGTTCACATTAACGTGTAGGAGTATGTGAAGGAGTAGTCCTGCACTTAACACGTAAAATAATTTTGTTAATTGGCTGAATAGTTGCTCAGAAGGTTTAAGATTGAAAAGGTCCACAGTATATAACTCATCTCATATTGAGTTACATTTTTTTACAATAATTATTTTTATTGATATATATTGTAACTAACAGATCACAAAGTAGTAATGCACATTTCTATTCCAGTGATCAAAAGAGAGTATATGCAAATGCAATCAGTTGAGACATAGAGGGAAAGATATCCACAAACACTCAGCTTTCCAGTTGTTACCCACTACCCAACAACACTATATACGTCTTCCTTTGCCAATAGTAAAATCGATGCTGGAACCAGTAACCAATATTCTTTGTTAGTGTTAATAGCTCGAATCATATGTAAGTCTCCCTTCACACTTTGTGTCTGTGTAATTTAAAACACTTGCACATCTTCTTCAATGCACTATTTATCACTACTTTGAAGACATCGCAGGCCGGTCTCTTCCTCTGATATTTACATTCTGACAAGCGGTTGACAATGCTTGTTTCAAATGCAGCTAGTTCTCCTTAAAGGAAAACAGGATGCATTTCAGAAAGAAAAATGAAAACATTTCGCTTTCATTTTCTAAGAGTAGGCAGTGGTGCCCCTGCTCTTAAAAAAATGTTTTTGCTGCCAGTCACAAAGGGGAAGTGACCCCTCGGGGACACCTTCCCTTTTGCAAATAGCCTACCATCTACTTGAAGTAGGCAGTAAACTGCAATTGTTTTGGAACTGAATTCCAGTCGCAAAACAATTGTACATGCTGTTGCGAATAGTGACTGGCAAACCCTATTTTGCTAGTCAGTAGTAGATTACTGACTAGCAAAATAGGGTTAGTACATACCAGAAGCCGTTTTGTGATCGCAAATGGCCTGCTTCTCCATTTGTGACCTCTAAAAATGGTCATAAATGTGGCCCTGTATTTTGAAAAGATTGTCCAGTTGTATACATCATCCAATTATCACATTAATCAGGCATTGGTTCTTTAGCATGGGCACCTAAATCTGATCAATATCACATCTTGCGTTCAGTTGTAAGAAGCAATTCTGCGAAAACTAACCCTACCTGTCTCCTTGAACTTCCACAGGGGTGAAGTGGAGACTGACCACCTCACACCCTGAAAGTCAGCCTCCCACTCACGTACTTTGGGACTCTGTAGTGGGAGTGTTCACTTCTGGGGCTCCTAGAGCCACGTTGTGCGCTCCCTTCTTCTTCTGCAAGAACTATTATGTGTACTTAAATACTGTTCTTCTTGGGTCCGATTCACAGAACTAACATAAGACAAAATCCTAAACTTGCTACCATTTTGGTATTCACAGAAGGCACTTACTCATTTTGGTATTCACAGAAGACACTTAATCATTTCGGTATTCACAGAAGTTAGGAGTTAATCAATCAATCAATCAATCAATGTACTTGTAGAGCACGCTACTTACCCGTGAGGGTCCCAAGGCGCTGAGGGGAGTTTTTTTTTATTTTTTATTTTTTTTAAATTTTATTAAAAAAGTTTTATATAGCGCTGTTGGACCCGGGAGTACCAGAGCGCTTTACATAGTGATGAACCATGAACAGAGCAAGTACATATTGAGTAATATACATAATTAGAAATGAGTAGGAGAAATAAAAAGAAAAGAAAATGTACAAAGTGGTAGGTTAGAGAAAGGGGTCAGTAGAGCAGAGTAGAGACGGTGCAGGGGGAGTTGAAGATAATGCTAAGGAAGAGGGTGAGGAGGGGGCGGGTGAGATGAAGGGTGGAGAATGTTGGGAGACAGAGGGAGAGTGATAGAAGGGTGATGAGGGAGTTCAAGATCAATAAGAAAAATTAAGAACCCCAGTATTTATTGAGGAGAAGAGCCTTGAGTCTCTTCTTGAAGAGAGGATAGGAGGGGTTGCAGCGAAGGTCTTTGGGTAGTGCATTCCAGATAGTGTGTGCATTACCAGAGAATGCACAAGATTGGGTCTTTTTGCATTTAAGTTTGGGAGGGATAAGGACAAGGGAGTTTGTACTTCTCAGTGATCTAGTGCTCCCTGCTTTTTGTAGTTTACTTGACAGGTAAGAGGGGGTGTCTTGGTGAAGATCTTTATGGGTAATGCATGCAATCTTGTAGGTGGAGCGACCTTTAATAGGGAGGCAGTTCAGGTTTTTGAGGACAGGGGAAATGTGGTCGAATTTGCGACAGTCAGAAATAAGTCTAGCGGCTATGTTGAGGACAGATTTAATTGGTGCCAGGTGTATTTTGGGGTTGCCTGCCAGAGTGGCGTTCCCATAGTCAATCCTGGATAGGACGAGGGATTGTACAACGATTTTGAAGTCATCTGCTGGAATGAAAGGTTTAACTTTTTTGAGGTGGTGTAGGGTGGAGAGAGCGCTTCTTGCTGTATTTTTGATGTGGGGGATGAGAGTAAGGTTCTGATCAATGCTGATACCCAGGGATTTGACCGTATTGGAGGTGCAGAGGGCGCAATTAAGGGCTGTGATGTCTTTAGTCCAGAGTTGAATGGGAAGGGAGTTGAGTTTAGGGGTGAAAAGAATAATTTGGGGTTTTTTAGGATTGAGTTTAAGATGATTAAGGTGGAACCAGGCTTGGACTTTCAACAGAGTGTCATTGAGGTGAAGGATGTCATTGTGGGATTTAATCTTGTAGTATAGTTGGGTATCATTTGCGTATAGGTGGTAGTTGATTTTGGTTTGTTTGAGAATGAGAGTGAGGGGTTCCATGAAGAGGTTGAAGAGGGTTGGAGAGAGGATAGACCCTTGGGGGACTCCGAGAGTGACAGTTTGAGGTTTAGAAAGGCAGTGACTGAGTTTAATTTGTTGGGATCTGTTATGGAGGAAGGAGGTGAACCAATGTCTTTAACCCCTTCGACGCTCATGACGAGCTGGGCTCGTCATGCAGTAGCCTCCTGCTACGCTCATGACGAGCCCAGCTCGTCATGAATAATGGTAATCATGATTTTCCAGCACAGGGGAAAAATCCCCATAGCATTCAAAAGGTTAAAACCAAAGCGAACTTTTAGTGTGTTCAACAGAGTGGGATGGTGTACCGTATCTAATGCCGCCGAGAGATCCAGGAGGATTAGTAGGGAGGATTCGCCCTTGTCAAGCGAGCGATGAATGTCATCGGTAATATTGAGCATGGCTGTTTCTGTGCGGCATCCCTTTCTAAACCCAGATTGGAAGATGTCAAGTAGGTTGAAGGAGGAGATATGGTTGTCTAACTGTGACAGAACACATTTTTCAAGGGCTTTAGAGAGGAAGGGAAGGTTGGAGATAGGGCGTAGATTGTTCAGATCATTAGAGTCGGCAGTGGGGTTTTTTAGAATAGGGGAGATTTGACATAGCTGAAGGGAGGCAGGAACGCAGCCAGAAGAAAGAGAGGAGTTGATGATAGCGGTCCAGATTTGGGCAATGGTGTATTTGAGTTCTTGAACTACATGGGCGGGGAGGGGGTCTTTAGAATGTGAGGACGGTTTGAGTTTGGAGATGATGTTGATGATAGTGGTTTCAGAGGTTGGATTAAATACACTCCATGAAGCGTTATTTTTAGGAAGGGAAAGGGTAGAGGAGGCATCCTGCAGGGTGAGAGAAGGGAGGAGTTGAGTGGGGTCGGAGGGCGGGGGGTCGGAGGAAATGGTGAATAGGGAGAGCTGGGGAATGAGAGTTGGATGGGGGAGGTTGATAGGTGAGATGAGAGAGGGAGGGGGAAGGAGGTGAACTGGGTATATTAGGTAAGGTGGGTTGGGTGGAAGGAGGTTGGGGAGGGAGAAGAGGGGAAGAAAAGGATAGTTCAATGTAGTTGACTTTGTTCGAGAAGAAACTGGCAATTTCTTCGCATCTATCGACGGAGGCTGCAAGTTTAGGAGGGCCAGAGGAGGTTTGTTTTTTAACAATGTTAAACAGTTCTCTGGGACGGTTTCTGGCATGGTCAAGTTGAGACCGGAGGAAGGTGGCTTTTTCATTAAAGATATGCTTTTTGTAATGTGTTCGATTGGATCTCAGTAGGGTAAGGTTTTTAGAGGAGGGGTGATTCCTCCAGGCGCGTTCTGATTGTCTGAAGGTCCGTCTTTCATTATTGAGTTCGGCGTTGAACCAGGACTTTGGAGGGATGTTTTTTTGTTTTTGAATTTAATGGGAGCAATTAAGTCAAGGGCGTCCAGAACGTAATTGTTATAATGGTCAGTGAGATCATTGGTGCTAAGAGAGGGGGGGGGAGTAGGCGAGTTTTAATTGCCGATTCCAGTTCGTCAGGAGGGATGAGGTGAAGGTTACGAGTCGGTTTCATGGGAAGAGTGCTGATAGGGGCGGGGGAAATGGGGGGGCAGTTCAGGGTGAAGAGGATGAGGTGGTGATCAGACCAATCAACAGGTGTTATATTCGAGAGAGAGGCCATATCCTTGTTCGTCAGAATAGCATCTAGGGTGGCACCTTTGATGTGAGTGGGGGCTAGGCAGAGTTGGGTCAGGTTAGTGATGTCAAGGGTTTCATTAAAAAGGGAGAACGCAGGGTCATCTTTTTTGTTCCAATGGATGTTGTAGTCACCCAGGAAGGGATTTTTGGGGTGAGATATTGAAGCTTGAATAATAAGATCAGTCATCTCTTCAGTGAAAGGGAGGCAATTTCCTGGGGGGTGGTAGATGGTGTGTAGCCGAGTGGTTGGAAAGCCAGGAAAAGAGAGGTCGGCGCAGAGGTATTCAAAAGATGTAGGGTCTTGGAGTTGGACAGGGGATATGTCGAGTTTCTCCTTAAAGATAAGGGCAAGTCCTCCTCCCTGTTGTTTGATTCTGTCCTTCCTGATAATAGAAAAGCCTGGAAGGATAAGCAGGTCGAGGATAGGGGTGGAGTGGGCGGTGAGCCAGGTTTCAGTAAGGAAGGCGATGTCAATGTTTTCACTGAGAATGGTTTCAGAAATCTCAGTTGCGTGGCAGCAGGCAGATCTACAGTTTATCAACATGCAGCGGAGGGGAGAGGGGACCGGAGGAGGAGGGGAGGGTCGACTGCGGGGTATAGATCTTAGTAGTTGGGGGGGTCTAGGGGATGTCGGTTGCGGGGGGAGTCTGTTCATGTTTAAGAGAACAGGTATTGTGAATGAGCAGGGGATGGTAGGCGAGGATGGATAAGGGGAGTCAGGGGAGTTAAGAAGAGAGTTAGTTCCCAAGATTAAGTTGCGAGTATCACGATGAGGCAGAGAGGAAGTGTTACAGTTGCTGGGTGGGGTGCTTAAGGGGTAATCGTTATGCTTAGCATGGGTTGTGAATTTACAGGGGAGGAGAGGGGTATCGGTAAAGGTCGATACAATAGGAGGTCTGTTAGGGGGTGATTTGAGAAGAGTGTCATCTTGTATCGGGACGGTGTGATTTGACGTCATAGAGTTGTGGTCAGAAACAGACAGATGAGTTTTAAGGAGGAGATTGATATCAATTCTGAGTGAGGAGAGTTCTAAGACGAGGGAGGAAAGTAAAAGTTTGACTTTAAGGAGTGACTGGGATGGAATTGAGGCGTAAAGTGTATCGCATAAATTAAAGAGATTGGTCGGGTATGGGTTATTAGGGTGGGGGGAAGCATGGGGCAGAAGGGGGGGAAAGCCTGGAGAGGGGGTGGAATATAGTGGGGTGGTCGAACATTAATAGAGGTAGGGGATGTATCTGAAGTAGGCGTACGGGGGGAATTCAATTTACTAAGGTTGTTAATGGAGGAGGTGGGTATATCTGAGGTCGGCATAAGATGACCAGATTTTAGATGACCGATAGGTGAGTGAGGTGGAAGGTCAGTAAGGGGTGGAGTGCATGGGGAAAAGTGGGAAGAAGGGGGTGACAGAGGAGGGTGCATGATGGGCGTCGATGGAGAAGGAGGTAGGGTGGTGAGGGAGGGCTTTGGGGTGGGGGTGGGAGATGAGATGCATCAAAGGGTGAGGGAGAGTGGGGGTTCGTTGGAGGTAGGGCGTTATGGGAGAGTGAATTATTAGAAAAGGGGGCTGAAAGAGGGTAGTTAGGTGAAACTGGAGGAGTAGATGCGGGGTTGGATAAGGTTGAGGATGTGGGGTGAATGGTTGAGAGGAGATCGTCAGGTGGAGCGTGAGTGGATGTGCATAGGAAGTGAGGGGTTTGGGAGAGAGCCTGAGTAGGCATGGTGGTATTAGTGGATATAGGTAAGCTCAGGGGAGCAAGGGGTGAGTCGGGGGCAGGGGGTAGGGTAGAGGAGGGAGCGTTGTTAGGGAAGGGAGTAGGAGGGGGTCAGTAGGCGTCGGTGGGGGTGTGGTTGAGGTGTTGGAGAGAGAGGAGGTAGGGGGTGTAGTAATCGGGAGGAGATCGACAAGTGGTGAGTGAATGGCCACAAATTGGAAATTAGAGTTAGGGAGGAGGTCTGAGAAGGTGTGGAGGAATCAGGAGGTAAAGGCGATTTAGGGGAAGTCAGGGGGGTGAAGGGGGGACAGGAGTTGAGCGTGGAGAAGGTGGACAAGTACATTGGAGGGCTGGGAGTCATTCGAAGATAGTGAGAAAGTTAGGGGTTGGATGACAATCGGGGATTGGGAGATGTTAGGGGATAGGGAAACAGGGTTGTCGTAGCAGTTCGGGGGTGGTTGCGGGAAGTCAACATGCTTGGGGTGGGGGAGAGTGTGCTGGGGGATCGATGTGGGAGGAGAGGTGGGGGATCGTTATTTGAGATATTGAAAGGGACGTGGGAGGTCGGGAGTTGTTGGGAGGGGTCGATGCGGTTGGGTGTAGGAGAGGGGGATGGCGTATCAGGGGTAGGAGAGAGGGGGGTGGGAGTGATGATGGGAGAGGAAGGGGCTGTAAGTTGGGTGGGGATGGGGGACAGGGGGGTCGGGACAGAGTGTGAGAGGGATTGTGAGAGTTGAAGTGGAGCTCAAAGATGAGTAGGTGTTTTTCAGAGGATTGGATAAGAATTTTTCCGGATTTGAAGATGGAGATATCGATATCACCCAGAGAGGAAGAAGAGGTAGATGTGGAGAGTTTCACCCCGTATGGGATATTTCGGGAATTGGTGATAGGGAGGTGACGGAGAAAAAGGCTTTTCCATTTAGAAGTGCGTTTTGTGTAGAAGATGTAGTTGGTGATGATGGAGGAGTTTAGGGTATTATGATGGTCTGCAAATAGAGTTTCAGGGTGAAGACAGAGAAGTTTGTGTTTGAGGGTTTTCTTACCGTGTTTGGAGAGATGAGGGGGGTAGAGGATAGACCAAGAGTGCAGGCCGGTTTTAGAAATGGGTAAGGGTGAGACAGCGTGGGGGGGCGCGCAAGGAGGCATGATTAGGAGTGTAGGTAGAGGAAGTAGGAGTAGATAAGTATGACCAAATAAATTACATTACAGGATACTATTGTGTGGGAGTGGGGGGGAGTGGGGTGGGGTTAGATCGAGGCAGATTCAGACAGTAGAGTGAGGCTAGTCCAGAGCAAGATAAAACAGTAAGAGTAGTGGGTGCCTGCCGACTGCAGGACACAAGTGTGGAGGGTCACGGAAGACCAAAAAAATACATGAAAACATAATCAAAGTAAAAATGAGCCACCACACGGGAGCTCAATAAATCTTTGTCAGATTAGAGGTCAACGGTGAGAGAAGGGGGTGAGGCAGGGCAGCGTATGAGGGAGGTGTGTGCAAAACAGGCGGAGCAGGGAAGACAGTACGGAGTGGAGGAAGGGGCTAGGGGGGGTGGTGAGGGAACTTAGATAAAGCAGGGAAAGGGATATAGAGGGTATATGTAAAATGAAACATGAAGAAACAGAAAACAATTCTTAAAGATACTAGAATCCATAGTGCAGGATAACATCTTGGCTAAAGTAAGGGATATAAAAATGGTATGAAGTGCAAAATAGCAGTTCTAGCAGCAATAATCCGATAAATAAAACTGAATTACGCTGATTACATGAGGAAAAACAAGCTAATCAGATAGAGATAAAAGACAGAGTGTGCAAAATAATCCAAGGAGGAATTCAATATGAATACAAAAGTCATGTATAAAAGGATAGCAAAAGTTTCAAAAGGAGCACCCTTTTTGCAAAATAACAGCATGGCTGAAGTAAGGGATATGTAAATGGCATGAGGTGCAAATAACAATTCTAGCAGCAATAATCCGATTAATAACACAGAAATTAAGGTGTAACATGAGGAATAACGAGCTAATCAGATAGATATAAAAGACAGAAAGTGCAATATAATCAAAAGAGAAGTACTATATGAATATAAAGGTTATAAACAGTAGATAGCAGAAATTTCGAAAATGACTGGGGAAGCTCACTGGAAGTCTCACTTTAAAGATGGATGCCAAATTTAGTCCTATCTCAATGTCAGTTCCTCAGAAAGGTCGGGGAAAGAGTCCTATCTCTATGACCATTTCAAAGTGAGGCATGAGGAAACAACCAAAACAAAAAACAACCAAATGGAGGCTATGAAGGCAGTCACCTTGATTAACGAAGTGAGAGGGGGGTTATTACCTCAGTAGGTGCTGTCATAGAGTCGGGCACCGGAGGGTTTTATGGAAAAACAAATGATCCAGGCGAAGCAGCTAATTTCTTCCATAACGCTGTTTCAGCCCATATATGAGTGACAAATAAATAACAAGCAGTATCACCCTGGCACGTTCAGCGCAGGTGGAGGGGGGGCTGCGGCGACAGGCTCAGAAGTGTGTCGTCACTTCGGGATTCCCAGCAGCTTCCATTCCTGTGAACTTGCGCCGAGCGCCGCGCCTCAGGCACCCCATCGGATGAAGATACAAATAAATAAAATAAAGAAAGAAAGAGTAGTATCACCCTGGCAAGCCCAACGCAGGGGGGGGGGTTGGTCCGCGGCAACAGGCTCAGAAGTGCGACCTTGGGACTCCCAGGATACTCACGCCGAGCATCGCGCCCCAGGCATCTCATCGGCTCCGCTCACGGCCGGAACTCCCATGTTCACAGCATAACCATCCAGATTCAAAGAGGCTTCTTCTTTTTTCCTCGGACTTCAGAACTCCGGATGCTTCTCTCTTCTTCATAGCAGAAGCAGATTCATTCCAAGGTAGTGAGAGGTCGTGGTGTGACTCGGTGATGCACCCACTGTCGGCTGAGAACGTGATGTCCGAGCTCCTTTTCACCCGTCTCGCCGTTTCTGCATGGTGATGCTACAGCACGCGGCCAGCGGGGGGCGGGTAGCGTAAACGTCAGAGGAGCCGCTGCAGGGCAAGGAAGGCAATCCTGTGGGTATGTCCCCGTCAACGTGTCCTGTGCTGGCATCCAAAACAGTGCCAGGAAGGAGGTCAAGGAGTCGTGGTCTGGAAGGAGCCGTCCGGAGCGACGCCACCATGAAGCGCTCAATTGCGACTCAGCGGATCTGCAATCGTCGAGGGTCCTGAAGAGGCGGACCTACGGAGCAGCAGTCGACTCAAGCAGAAATGCAAGTCGACACTTAGTCCTGAAGAAATCGCGAATGTCCGTAGCTTATCTGGAGGGAGGAAGGCAGGGTTAAACAGGGATTCAAACCGCAAAGGTTATCCCGAACCCCGGAGATCTTTTCTAAAGCTCCAGGGTTCGGGATAACCTTTGCGGTCTGAAGGTGAGTAGGTATTGGGTCTGCCGTATGTGGGTAGGGAGGATGTTCCAGGTCTTGGCGGCGAGGTAGGAGAAGGATCTGCCGCCGGAGGTCATTCGTTGGATGCGGGGGACAGCGGTGAGGGCGCCGCTGGCGGAGAGGAGCTGGCGGGTGGGGGTGTGGAAACTGAGTCTGCTGTTCAGGTAGGCTGATCCGGCGTTGTGGAGTGCTTTGTGAGTGTGGGTGAGGAACTTGAAGGTGATCCTCTTGTCGACGGGGAGCCAGTCTAGGTCTCTCAAGTGGGGGGTGATATGACTGTGGCGGGGGGCGTTGATGATCAGTCAGGCGGATGCGTTTTGGATGCGTTATAGACGTCGTATGTGTTTAGCTGGGATTCCTGCGTAGAGTGCGTATCCGTAGTCCAGTCTGCTGCTGGCGAGGGCCTGTGTCACCGTTCTTCTTGTTTCGGTCGGGATCCATTTGTAGTTCCTGCGGAGCATGCGGAGGTTGTTGAATCAGAAGGCAGAGACGGAGTTGACCTGTTTAGACATGGAGAGGGAGGAATCGAGGATGAATCCCAGATTGCACGCATGGTCAGTGGGTGTTGGTGCTGTTCCCAGTGTGGTCGGCCACCAGGAGTCGTCCCAGGCTGAGGGGGTGGATCCGAGGATGAGGACCTCTGTCTTGTCCGAGTTCACCTTCAGACGGCTGCTCCTCATCCAGTCGGTGACGGCCTTCATTCCCTTGTGGAGGTTAGTTTTGGCTGTGTGTCGGTCCTTGGTGAGGGAGAGGATGAGCTGGGTGTCGTTGGCGTAGGTGATGATGTTGAGGTCGTGATGGTGGACCACTATTGCGAGGGGGGCCATGTAGACGTTGAACAGCGTTGGGCTGAGGGATGAGCCCTGGGGGACGCCGCAGATGATATCGGTGGCTTCGGTTCAGAAGGGTGGGAGGCAGACGCTCCGGGTTCTGCCGGTGAGGAAGGATGTGGTCCAGTCGAGGGGCATTCTCTTGCATTAAAGTCCTAACTTTAGAACTCCTAAATGCCTTCTGTGAATACCGAAAGTCTTAAAGTTAGGATTTTTCTCAGTTTAGGAGTAGTAAAGTTAGGACTCCTAACTTTAGGACTCCTAAATGCTTTCTGTGAATACTGAAAGTCTTAAAGTTAGGGCATTTCTCAGTTTAGGAGTCTTAAAGTTAGGAATCCTAACTTTACTACTCCTAAACTGAGAAAAATCCCAACTTTAAGACTATCGGTATTCACAGAAAGCATTTAAGAGTCCTAAAGTTAGGACTCCTAACTTCTGTGAATACCGAAATGAGTAAGTGCCTTCTGTGAATACCAAAATGGTAGTAAGTTTAGGATTTTGTCTTAAGTTAGTTCTGTGAATCGGGCCCCTTAACACCAAGCCCCATAACACTTTAAAACACATTCACTGCCTTTTCTTCAAAAGGGCTCACCTGCCACTTAACTTTCAGCTATCTAGAATAAGTCATTTGTGAACGACCTCCCTCCTCCCCCAAAAAAGGTTCTTATTAAGGCATACGATTTTCACCAAAAGTTTCTTTGGAAATAAGTCATGCATTCTTATGTCTTCAGGCTCCCTCAACTTTTGTTTTTTGCAAGGTGTTGCTTCATTTGCTGCTGTGCAAATCTTTGCAGTATTTGTGCCATGACGAGAGATTTAAGAAAATGTCTATTGCAGATCCCCACAACACCCCTTCTCCATTTCATTTTTGATAGTGCACTCTCTCTTGAGAGCAATACCATATCCACTACGCACAATTTAGGTAGTAGTGTTCCCATAGGGAAACGTCCACACATTCCACTAAGCACGATAGAAATACATCAAAATAAAGCGTGACAATTTTAAATACACTATTCAATATATAAAGTGGGTGCTGTATCCGCCCCAAAACACCTACTACCTCAAGGTGTTGTAGGCACAAATCAATGTGCGGCCAAACTGAAAACACAAAATTGGTGCTGTTCAAAGCACACCGTTAAATTCCGTGTGCTGGGAGCTTTTATACAATTTCCAAATACAAATAAAGAATTGATATTACAACAAGAAGATTGACCTGCCTGAATCTTCACTCTTTGAATTGATGTTTTTGATTGTTCCTTATTGTCCAGCAGAGGGTCCACTGATCCCCGAGTAAGCGATAACTAAAGCTTAGACTAAAAAGGGCTTTGAACAGCCTCAATTTTGTGTTTTCAATACCATATCCAGAGGGATCCTCTTTTAGAAAATCTCTGAAAACTTGGTGCTTGTGTTCTACCACACAACTTCCTTTTTATATAGTGTGCTTTCGCCAGAATCCTCTCACCTTTGTTCTTGGGTTTTTCCGGTTCTGATATGGTGAGAGTAAGATTCAGCTAAACAGGTAGGGAGCTGGGAATCCTCTTTGCATCTGCTTCTGGAAAATGGTACAAAGCGTAGTAGGTTACATATGTTTGGGCCCAATATTTATACTATCATGCCCAAAATGGCTGCTGATCACGTGATTGCGCTGAGATCTTATTTAAACAAATGTAAGATTCCGGAGAGAGCATGTGGCAGCCCAGAACAATAAAAATGAATGGTCAGGAAGTGTGCCAGCCTGTGTAAAGTCCCCTCATTGGTTAAAATGTTAAAGTAACTCATAAGAGGGTGGGGGGTCTGTGGACCTATCTTTTTGGGGTATGAGCATTAGGATGGGTGGTTCTTGGACAAGGGCATGGATAACGGAACTGAGGGCAGGACTCAATCTATGACATTGCTGAGGGCATTAGGAGAAGACGTGCCAAAAGGGCTGTCTTGATGTTGTAAGTGATTGATTGACATTAGCTTGAGAGCTGGTTTCCTGATAGTGAACATCACACTCATTATCAGGCTTTCAAGCTGACAAGGCAGACCTATTTTGAATAGATACAGTGGTGCTAGGCCCTCTTTGAGTTGCAATATTCATTGTTCCATATCAATCAATATCAACGTGTTATTGGTGCAGTGAAGAATATAAATCAACTGTGGTAATTGTGGGCCATAAAGTAAGACTCCATGTGTGATCATCAAAGCAATGCAATGTAAAGCATGTGGTCATTAATTTGGGAGCCGGTACTCCTACTAACTTCATAAACCCTCTCTGGTAAGTTCCCAGAGAACCTCTGCTTAACCCCTAGTAGCTATTGCTCAACCATCAGGCAACCCACGAGGAAGTGCATGTTAATCCCAGGCAGTACCAACAATGTAAAAGTAAACAACACAAATTCTCACATCAATTCAGTAAAAGAGAGAAAATTAAGGCGGAGATGTGGCCAAGCAGATAGAGCGACCGAATTGGGACCCTGGCAACACAGGTTCCAATCCAGGCCTGAGCAGTTGAATAAACATTAAGTGATTCTAGGCAAATAACTTAATATCTCTGAGCCTAAAAATGTGAAATGGAATGTGAGAATTGTATTTGTGTATTCCCCTTTTGATGTAAACAATCTTGTAGATTGCCTCCCATTCCCCAAGTAATGTACTGTTCTCTGTTACTTCATACATACATACATAGAAAAAATACCAAGGTCATTTAAATAGGTTAAGAAGATCAGGAGAAATAGATTTTAAGTCAGAAACATGCCTAGACATAATTTCAATAATTAACAACAAGGGGTGGTGATGGACAGAGTCTCTGAATTAAGCAGAAAACTCTCACCCAGTCAAGAGATCAGGGCTAGATCCAACACCGTTTTTTAGCTCACTGCATCATCCCAGTTTCAGAACCTGGCTGTATGCAAATTAGTCTGTTCCTGTCCCAGTACATAATTTCAGGCAAACTGTGATGGAGCAGAGGTCAGATACACCAGAGTCATCCGAGTCATTTATTTTACCTTCAGATTTAGGGCCAGATGTAGGTAAATGTCATTTACCAATTCATAAATACCGAATTTTACCGATTCGATATTTACAAATCGGTAAATGCTATGTTTGTATTTTTACCGATTAATTTAACGAATTTGTAGAATTCGGTAATTACCGAATTGGTATTCACCGATTCGGTAATTGCCATTGATTCCTATGGTCCTTGAGGCCCATAGGAACCTATGGCAATTACCGAATCGGTAAATACCGATTCGATAAAATTACAGAATTCTACAGGGGGACAGGGTGTCACTTTGACACCCTGTTGCACCCCTGATTCACGCTTGTTTGCCATGTGGCACACATACATGCCCTGAGGGTATGTGTGTCACATGGCACAGGTGTACATGCACAGATGTGCATGTACACAGGAATTCGTTATTTACCATGTAATAGAATTACATGGTAAATAACGAATTCTTAGGGGCCTGTGGCACTGTTTCCAGTGCCACATACATATAGATTTACCGATTCTGTAAATTTACCAAATCAGTATTTTACAGAATCGGTAAATTTATCGAATCGGTAAATTTACCGATTCGGTAAAATATAGGCCCCCTACATCTCAATCACCAAATACCGGTCGGTAACGGCCGAAATCGGCCATTACCAACCGGTATTTGGTGACCTACATCTGGCCCTTAGAGCCTTATTAAGACTTTGACAGACAGGATACTCAGTGAAAATGTGCCCGTTAGTCTGCCGCTATATTACAAGTGCAGTAGGCTATAATGTACTTGTAATGAGATGGAAGGTATATCTGTCAGTTTTACGATGAAGAATCTTGCCTGCCAAACTCTAATTAATGCCCTTGGTTTCCCACTGTAGGGAAAGTTGCTTCTCATCAGTCCTGCAGCTCCATCACCGCAGGGCAGGCATCTGGGCACCAGATCTCTCTCGCCAGGCAATGTCTTCTACAGGATCTAGTCCTACTTATACAGTTTGGTTCTTTTGGAATCAAGAGTTCTTCTGCTTTTTGTGTTCCTAAAGCAGGTAAACAGGGACCCTTGGAGAGTATGTCCAACAGGATTCAGGGGTCCTTGATCCAGGCTCATGCCAGAAGGAGTATGAATGAATGACACATCTCAGCTGAACTTTAAACGTGTGGAACCAATTGATCACACTCCCATTTTCAAGCTTTATCCCATCCTCCATCTTGTACATCAAAACAGAGCTATCCAAAAAATGAATCCTACTGGTTCCATCATTCAGACTCTCATCACAACACAGAGTCTTCCACATTTTACCTTACCACACCTTACATACAGGCACTAGGCATGCACTCAGCAATCACGCAGGGGCACATATTTACTAACATTTGATGCAAGGCATTTGATTCAAGATTCCTGCTCACGAAAAAGGTGCATTCCTAACTATATGCTCGGGGCAATAATTCTTCATTTAGGGTTCAATTGTGAATGGGACAGAGCGGTATCTGTTTGGAAGATAACACCAGTCCACATGAGTTGCACTGGTGTGATTCAGCATCTGAGTAGTCCCTCGATGTTTCCACGCACAGTCTTCTTGCTGTAAAAACCTGTGGAAATGAGTCTGTAAATCTGGTCTTGTGTGAGCTTCCCCATTTCAACCACAAACGTTGCACGGAAAGGAATTCCTGCCCTGAACTGGTGATTCTAGACACACCAGTTTACACCTCACTACACCAAGGGGCATATTAGCAAGGCAGGCGATATGAGATTATCGCCGCTTATGCAGCCGTTTTCGGCCAAAAAGCCGCAATAATTTTATCTCCCCATTAGCGAGCTGTCGCTAACAGCAGTTAGCAACAGCTTGAAGGCGATAGCGACTGATTTGGGGCCCGCTTTGCATGTCAGCGATATTTATCGCTAATGACAAGCAAAGTGGGCGTACCCAACCTGTTAGCGACTGAAAGCAGTCGCTAACATCGCTATCGCCTATTATCAACACAGGCGAAGCGATAAAAAAGTTCGCCCTAAGCGCGAATTTTGCCAAAACCTAAAGCCTGTTCTGATCTCTTCTCAACCTGCATATCCAATGGGAGTTGGATATTCAGGTTAAGACCCTATTGGTGTTAATGCCTGAATATCGCATTCACGCATTTCGCAGCTATCTCCGGATATTTTATCGCTTTGGAGATAAACCTTGCTAATAGCATGTTATCTATGCGCTAAGATCCGGCGGAGCGCGGCGATAAAAAAAATATCGCTAAACTCATTTAGCGATAAATATCGCTAGTTGTTGATAATATGCCCCCAAGTTCCTTGCAATCAGGTCCAATCTGAAGGGATTTTCACCTGCTCAAAGGAGTCCAGGGACATTAGTCACAGTCGAGCAAATTTGGCTGCCAGATGGTTCCCACAAGGGTTGTGCCACACCATAACACATATCATTTTAGTACCTGATAAAATGTATTTTGCATGTCAGTTAACTCATCATTGCCTTAACAAGGTGGGATATGAAATGGTGCATCTCCACATTTCAGGAGAATTGGGTTCTGGTGTTAACCTGGGCTTCTATGGGAATTCACAAGGGCATATTATCAAGCCCATTATCGCCGCTTTAGCGGCAGTTTCCTGCCGATAAAAGCGGCGATAATGTATCTCCCTTTCTTGATAATATGGCCCATAGTTCTCTATTCACTCTGCCTCCGGCGCCAGCACGCGAACTAATTTCCGCTGCGTAGATTCCTCTGCGTCAAAGCGTGTTAAAGGTCCCTCCCCTGCACCTCCCGCATTGACGCGCAGACAATGTATGCCAGGCTTCCATTCGCAGACCAGAGTAATCCTCACCTAACACTGTAATCTTCCGCATTGACGAGCAGACATTCAAACATATTGTAATTTCCTGTGCCCTCTTTCAAAGCAGACTTTTGATTAAAAAAATGATGTATGCGAAACCCTTTCACACCATGGCAAGAAACAGCATTTAATCTTCAAAACAAATACGCCTTCTTCCTTTCTGGCACCTGGAATGAAGATCCGGTTGCCACCTCACCTTTCTCTCTGCCTTTGTACATGCTGATTTCCATGACCCCTCTTTGAAACAATTTTCTCTGGAGATGTCTCCTGTTGTCATTTTTCACACCAAGAATCCTTTCTGATTTAATAGCTAACTAAAGCCGGGCTCTTAGCGCCCCGCAGTCTTCCTGTCAAGGAAAAAGTACTCTGCATTTGATGAGCGAATAGTTCATTAACAGTCAAAAGGAATTAATTATTATCTACTGAAATATATTTTGATAATAATACGCAATTCAGTATTTGAAGTTTATAATAATAAAAAAAACTGAAATTCTATTACAGAAATTTTATATTTCGTAGTCATAAAAATAGACGATTAACCTAATATCAGAGTTAATTAATTAATTAACTAATTACTGAATAGTGAGGTTTTGCATAGCACTGCATGTTACAGTCCCTTCAGAGCAGTTGGAGGCTCAGCTTGATTGCTGAAGGGGTAAATTAGCATCCAGTCGGGAAGGGTGAGAAGCCATATGCAATTTTCATCATCACTACCTTTATTCCCAGTTAGGGTGGACGTAACTCACATACTTTTGTGTAGCGTAATCACGTGGAATTACCTAAGAATTCTGACAGATTATGCAGGATTACGGGAAGAGAGCAATTCTGCATTCAGCGCTTTTTCTTATAATTTTGCACTAAGAAATAATGTTAAATGCAGCAGAGCATAAATAACAAGCATGAGCGGATGCACACTAAGGGGGTCATTAGGTTGGCGGGCGGACTTTGTCTGGCCGCCACCCAATCGAGAAACGGAACCACCCGCTATAAGGGAGTACCTGCGGGCCCGCAACGGGCCCCCAATGTCAAACACCGCATGCCTTTCCGTGGCCGCGTTGCCGCCACGGAAAGGCATGTCCCCGCCTGCATAGTAATATGGATGGCGGTGTGTAACAGACACTGTCACCATATTAAACCCTTTTCCGCCCGGTAAACTC
Source organism: Lissotriton helveticus (assembly GCF_964261635.1). Taxonomy (NCBI): domain Eukaryota; kingdom Metazoa; phylum Chordata; class Amphibia; order Caudata; family Salamandridae; genus Lissotriton; species Lissotriton helveticus. The sequence continues at coordinate 178,606,318 of NC_136059.1, read as the reverse complement.
GTGGACTGGGCAGAAAAGCAGCAGACAGTCTTTCCGTCCGCCGCGGTTCCGTCCGCCACAGTAATATGGTGGGGGGAATTGGGTGGCGGGGGTAGGATCAAGGGCGGATCGCCACAGCCTTGCGGGCAGTGGCGATCCACCCGTGATCCAAATGGGCCCCTAAATGTGCTTCCACAGTAGGATTTTTCCCCCAAAATTACTCTTGATTACTCCAGCAGGAGAAATCACATCATTAACAGTAATTATGTGTGAAAGAGTAATGCAGAATTAATGAAATTACTCTGATTACTCCAGCATAATTAAAATTCCACCTAGGTCTAGTTACGAGACAGATTCATATAAACATTTCAGTTTGCAGGTAATTTGCTAAATTTCAAGTAGCTGGGTTTGTCGCTTAGATCCAGTTATGGGCATTCCATAGTCTCATCTCTTGTTCACCCAGAGATCCGCCCCTCTGTTTCACATTATTGAAGGATTAAGAGTTAATCTGAGTGGCTGACACAGGGCATGGTCTCTGGTGACCATCTAGTGACGATCTAGTGACCATTCCCAGACTACCCTTTCTATGTGGTGCACAATACTTGAAATGTAATCCTGATGTCTACTGGCAGCCAGTGAAGAGTTTTAAAAACAGGATTGATGTGATCCCACTTCCTGAGAGTAAGGCACGCCCTGCTTGACTGGGTCAGCTTGATTTGGAGAGGTAAGGCGTGGCCGATGCCAACATATATTCCTCACTTTTAATCACATTCAGGGGGATGTTCCAAGCCTGATGAGACATCAGGATTTCTGTTTTTTAATCTCAATCAGATCTTTGTCTTTGTACAAAAGCAGCGCAAGTGCTTCTCCCTTCATCCAATGGACCACGTGGTCTAGACGTATGGTCATGTCAGATGGATTGTCAGGTCCATATTACAAGGTGGAAATGCACTTGAGTATCATTAGGATACATTTTGGACAATCTCTGTTACTGCTTAAAGGAGTTCTGCCACGGGGCATGACAGTGGTACAGAGGATGAGAGAAGCTGAGGGACACCACATGCTGCTGGCAAGTAGTTGACTTAGTTGAACCAATTCTGAATTTTTGACTGAATTCCATAAGGAATACTTTGTTCCAGTGCTGTACAGGTAAAGTTATTCCAGCCCAGAGTGAGTCTCTCCAAATTTAGTGTGTGCTGAAAAGTGTCCTCGGCCATTGGCAAATCAGTGGGGTTCAAAACTGTTTTTTTATCCTCATTCAGGGAAAGAAGGAACCATTCTTACATGCTGGTGAGGGCAGTTTTGGTGCCTCTGAGTTCAACTTCCTCTTGAAGCTGTTTAGTCACTTCCCTTTCTATTACTTTGCTGAGCTACAGAAGGTGAAAAACGAATGGTTAGCTCACTAATGAACACCACGCAGTCCGGATTCAGACTCAAGCATATTAGCAAGACTTTTGCTTATGGCCACCACAGACTACATACGCAATTACGCATGAACCTGGTCAGAGGAAACACAGCTGCCCTCATCCTCTTGGATCCCTCTGCAGTGTTCAACATGGTCTTCACCCATCCTCAATCAACCCCTACCTGACATAGGAGTCCAAGAACCCGCATTCTGCATGATGTGCTCCTTCCTGACTGGCAGGACCCAGTCACTCAGCCTAGCACCCTTCACTTCAGATGCTTGTGACCTCAACTCTCCCGTAAGGCTCCTCCCTGAGACTGGTCCTTTTCAAAACTTACCTATCCTTTCTGGCTAATCTCACCTGTGCTCACAATATCAAAGTCCTCTCCTATACCAATAACATGTGACTCATCCACTCTATTGCACCTGGTGACCTAGAGAACTAGGACACACTCTGACAGTTACCACCCAAGCCAGGAACCTCAGGATCAGCATCAACTCCACACTGGACACAATAGTTCCCATTCAACACCTGTACAACCGCCACCCACGCACTCTTCATAAGTAAGCTGGACCACACTGGAACTACCTCTACTCCAGGCACTCAGGTAGATGGATGCTGCAGACCATTCAGAACCCAGCGTCAAGAATTACCCTCAACATACAACAACAGTTACACATCTCACCCCACCTCAAGGACCAACACTGGCTACCAATACACAAGCAAGCATATGTCAAAGTCCTGGCCCACACTTTCAAGACATTACATAACACGGGCCCTGCACACCACAACAAACACATTCATTTTTACAAACCTTACAGATACCTCCTCCCAGCCAAACTCCTTCTCATGCACATCCCAGCCTATGCAAAACCATATCCAGCAGTCAAGCCATCTCCTTCATCGCTCCTAAAGCACGTAAAGACCTGCCACTACATATCTGTTATGTTATGCAGTTTTTAAAGCACTCAAATTACCCCTGCTGGAGCATCCCCAAGCTAAGATTGCCACCCTATAGGAACAGGAAAAGAACAATGGAAGAAGCAACCAAAGACCCTAAAAGGAATAAGCCTTTCAAGGCATAAGACTGGTGCCAAACAACTGTGATGACTATAGGGATTTAACTCTGTCTAAAAAGCCAGGTTTTTAATTTCTTCCTGAAGGTAGCTTCAGCAGGTTTTAGTCTCAAGAAGGGGGAAAGGATTTTCCAGAGCTTGGAGGCTCGGAATCTAAAGGAACAACCCCTTATCGGGCTTTCTTAGCAGAAGAAATCATGGCAAGTGCTGTTCCAGAGGATCTGAGGCTGTGGCCAGGTGAGTAGTGTTTCACCAAATTGGAAAGATAGTGCGGCCCTCTGCTGTTTAGACTTTTTTTGACAGAGACACATAGCCTTAAAGATGATAAATGTTTCCATCGGGAGCCGGTGTAGTTCAGCCAAGCCAGGGACACATGTGCCTACCTTGGAATCCTCAAAATAAGTCGAGCAGCTGCATTTTGCACTCTGGGTGGCTCTTATGTAGAGGCTTTTACATTAATCTAGAAATTTCAACACAAGGATAAAATATAGACAGAGTCAATCTATATTTTTAGAAAGGCATGTCCAGCCGGACAGTGGTCTTTCAGAGATTTTACTCAGAATACACGAATTCAAATCACATAGAGATACCTTCTAACAATCAACCAGTGTGGACCACAAGCCTGTGTCCAGTACTAACAGAGCAGGTACAAAGGGTTGATGTAGACAGCAACGAAGGGCTTTGTAAGGCGAAAACACGTTACTCTATCAACAATACAATTGTACAGAGTATTACAGTCATGCACTTGACATTCAGTAGTAATCACAATTCAGTTTCAGTGCATTTAAAGTCGACGGCGTTTCGGACCCCTATTAAATCTCAGGGTCCATCATCAGGACAGATACAATGAAAAGCCTTAGTGTGGAAAATTAGTACGGTTTGGTAAACATTATCTGCGCCATCTTGCCTTTTTCCCCGGATGCCACACTTTTTGTCGTGTGCACCCGCCATTTTAGGTGCCTCGATCAGAACCACCCTCTGCACGCCACTGGCCCCCAGCATAGCCCTTCGCCCTCGCAAAGCCCGCACGCTGACAACCCCCACACTCGCATGCCTTGGGTCCTAAACCCCCCTTCAACGCAGCTCTGCCTCAGAACCCCATCCTGTTCCCAGCGCGACACCTCCCTTCATTCCTTTTCATGGTCCCAGGCCCTTTAATACCAACCCCCCCCCCCCTTTTTCCTGTGTGCCCGTTTGTCTTCCTCTTTCCCAGGCCGACACCTAGCTCTGCCGATACTGTTTATTGCCCCTCCCCGTACAGTAGAAAGCTTCCCTCATCAAAGGACCCCCGAGTTGATCAAAGCCCCCACCCTATGAGATCCGATCAAACCCCCACATTCCATGAATCGGCGGAATGTCCAGCTGCGCGATAATCATCACCTGTTGTGACCGGGGTGGGGACTTCAACTGTAAATGTGTGTGGGAACGGGCCTGTAGGGGAGATTCAGAGGATGTCCTTTCATACTTCAAAGCATTACAAGACTGTGTTACCTGCAATAAAATTCATTTAACTGTGTATAAGAGGCCAGGCCTCAGAGATGCGGTTAGAGCACCTCGTGACGATACTGGCTGTCTGAACTGATGTGTTCTCCTCCGGAGAGAATAAACCTTGTTTCCTGCCTTCCAGTCTCCAGCGCCTGCCTCTTCATTGGTTAATATTTTGTGGGTTAAAGAGGCGATACCGCCGGGCAAATATTGATTGTCCATTGACCTTAGTTTTAACAATTGGCGCCCAACGTGGGGCCCATCAGTGACTCGTGGATCCAGTGGGAGAGGTCCTGACGACAGAGTGAACGACTGCAACGATCGGGAGAGCTCTTGCCCAATAGACCCTCGTCTGGCAGCCGATCATCCGAACTTCACTGGCTCCGAACAGACCTCTCTCGAGTGATCTACGGTCCTGACTGGGAACCATCAGGAGTGCCGCGAGGAATACGAGGAAAGGAGGACGATCGGGCGCTGGATTCGGAAGATAAGAAACTGTACATACGGTCCGGGTAAGGTCGTGTAGACACGACGAATTGCGAAATAGTTGTTTAATTGTTCAGAAAATACTAGTATTACTCTTTGTTGACCTATTTGGAGATTCACTGTCTGCAAACGGAGAAACAGTAGGCTCTTTCTCTTTGCAAACAGTGAAGGATAAGTAACGCAGCCAGCGTGCCTATCTTTCTCCCCCACTGATTGATTATTTATTCACGAATTGTTTTCGGGAGATTCCCTCTCCCACACTGATTAACTGTTTTTTTTTACCCCGAGCTACTGTTCGCGGATTGTTTTCTGGAGATTCTCTGTCTACAAACAGGAAAGAACAGGTTCCCCTTTGCAGATAGTGAAAGGGTAGAGGACGCAGACCTTTGCGGATCTACTTATTCTTCCCACTGGTCGTTTATTTATTGTTTTGATATTGGTTCATGAGGTATTCACTGCCTGCAAACAACGTAGAATAGAAATATTCTGTCTAGTCTTTGCACGCAGTGATAAGATAGGCAGTGCTGACTTTTTGTCCTCTTCGCGAGCCGTCATGTCTGTCTTCTCCCCACTGGTCGATAGTTGGTTCAGCCCGGACCGTTTATTAGAGGTGGATCATCTAGCTCCGCTGGAAGGCACCCCTAATAAAGACATGTTCATAAACTATGGATTAGTTACCATAGCCTATAGTAAACTGTGGCACAGGTATACCAAAGAAAATCAAGAGAAACAGTGGCCACTGATAGGATCCTTCGATCTTGATAAAATAGAAACGTTAGAAATAGCCCTTCGTAATAATAAGACAACGCCTATTATGCTCGACAGTCTCGGTATGTGGCGCAAAGAAGCAATGCAACGAAAGAAAAGAGACGAGGACAGAGTAGGTAAAGGAATATATCGACGGGACAACCCCAGGACACAACGACCCGAAAGTAATCCCCCGACACTGCGCACAGGGCGACCAGACTTAGGGCAAAACCAATGTGCTTTTTGTAAATATGCCGGGCACTGGAAAGCCCAATGTCCGACTCTACTGAACGAGAGTAGGAGCAGAGGGCCGACAGGAATAACAGGCCGGCAGAAAGGGAAAAGGCGCGAGACAAAGATGAATCAGACCGACATGGACAGGCCAGATAGAACCACCACGTTCGATTATGCCCGATGGCACAGATTTCGCCAGGCCGATTTCAAACAACGCTAAGACGGGAAACCCAGTCTAGCTCTAAATTAACCACGACAAACCCCGAATAAAGCAAAAAGAATAATGTACACACGTGATCAAGCATTCTTACGTTTAGCCAAGTAGGGAAAAGTTTAGGGTATTTCGAGGTAAGGGTTACACGAGTATCCTCCGCCGAGAGGACTAGGGATATTGCCAAATATCTGTGAACATTAGCCCGACTAGGTTAGTTCATGACCAGTTGCCAAAGGCGTAAGTGCGTACAATCAAAGCCACCAGAAAAAGGCAACCAACGAATAAAAAGACAAGAAACAGGTAAAAAGAACTCAGAACAATAAGTATGCGCAGCATACAGAAAAAGATAATTATGGCCAATAACTGTTTTATGTTTGTCTTGGGTCTTTGTATATAATACTTGTACTGTCTCCCCGTCTGAGTTTGTGTGTACGTGATGCATGAATCTACGTCATCCCTCTGCCTGTGTTTCCGTGTTACTTAACTTCTGTTATCAGAAGCTTTAGCATGAAACAACCTGGAAAGAAAGGAATGGGAAAACGAAATCAGTAGGCCACTGATGAACATGAACTTTTATTTAACATAACGAGCAAGAAACAATAACAATACGTAATAATAACACCTATTAATGCCCTAACAACAGGAAACATTAGAAGCAAGAACGGTAAACTGTAGAAAATGAAAGTCAGCAGAACATCCCCCCCCCACTCTGGAAACTTCCAAGGTGGGGCAGGGTTGCGGCTACGCCCAGCCGGCAGCAACCCATATAAGGCGGGTCCTGCTGCCAACAGTCGGCCAGGAAATCGTAACATAGGGTGGAGCCGGAGGAGAGACAGGGGCCAGCGGGACCCAGCCAGGGGATCGCCTTGACCACACTGGAGAGTTGTAAGGGGGGGAATGTCTATGTCCTCGACCCTCCTCCCTCTCTCTCCCAGTCCGGCCGCGGTGGCACGTGATAGTTGCAGATAGTCCCGCCACATGCCCCCCCGGTCCGGCCACCAATGGCCGGGGACTGGGGCCAACTGGATCCGGCTGCAGCCGATGAGCCAAGGAACCCGTTCATGGGGCCAGAGAAAGGGGCGTCCGGCCGACATCCACCGGAAGCCCGGCCCAGAGACGGACGGGACATTTTTTCCTTTTCTCCTCCGTAATGGCAGCAGCAACACGCCAGGCGCCACTTCTTTCTTGAATAATGGCTGCGACAACTCTGGGGGAAGGGATGTCTTGTACATACCTCCGCGAAAATTAGTCCAGGTCGGGCTGGGAGGGAGAGGCGACGCGGACGAGCCTCTCCCACCTCCACGGATAGGAGGCTTCCCAGCCCCAGTCCGGCCATCACAAATACCTCTGCAGAAATTTGTCCAGGTTGGGCTGGGAGGGAGAGGCGACGCGGACGAGCCTCTCCCACCTCCACGGGTAGGAGGCTTCCCAGCCCCCGGCCCGGCACCGAAATCCTCCGGCCGGACGGTGCCGATACTTGCGCAGCACCGAACATGCAACGGTGCTGATACTTGCGCAGCACCGAACATGCAACGGTGCCGATACTTGCGCAGCACCGAACATGCAACGGCTGCGCCAATACTCGCACAGCACCGAACATGCACCGCAGGTGGCCATACTTCCGCAGCACTGGACATGGGACTTGAGGAACACGGGATGTGGAGTGGCCATCATGCATGCCCATGAAAGAGAGCAGCGTAGGGTACACCGGGAGAGGGAGACGGCGCGAACGAGTCTCCCTCGCCCCCCCAGGTGGGGGCGCCACAGCTGCACCCTAGCCGAATGTCCTGCTCCTACGACACAGAGTTCCTTTTCTTTCACTCCAAAAGGTCTCCTCCACTCTTGCAGACTCGACAAAGGGCGGCTGCTGCAGGCCTCAAAATGGCGTCTGGGCCCCCTGGAAGGCGGGTCTAGGCCGCTAGAGTAACTTTGACCAGCAATATAACTCGGACGCTTGTCCACCGGGCCACGAGCCCCCACCTCCGACAGCATCCCCACAGCCTTGAAGATTCTACAAAAGTCCCAGGAGCCCTCGGCCCCTGCCGGCTCCCGGTGAGCACGGCCGGACTGGCTACCGGGCAGTTGTGTGTGCTGCCGTGCTGGAGGCTAATTTCGTTGATGGGGACCTGCGTGTGCAAAACGAAATTAGTTTTGCTTTTTTTATTTCAAATCGCACGCAGGTCCCCATCAACAAAATAAGCCCCCACCACAGAGAAATTAGCCCCTAGCTCGGCAGCACACACAACTGCCCGGTAGCCAGTCCGGCCTTGCCGGTGAGGAACGACTGCCTTGGTCGCTAATGAAAATAACCACGACATAGCCACCCCTTCTGTTAGCACGAGTGTTTGAACTGCCGAAGAGGACTCTGGTCCAACCGCCGGTTATGGGAAACATTTTGTCTCTGATGCTACTTCCGGACTAACCCGGCCCCGCCCAAAATGGCGCCGGAATCAATGAGAACTTGCGAACGCCTCGTGGTGTTTTTTTTTTAGCTAAAAAGACTCGATGTTCTGAAATATGTATATGATCCTTTGTACACTTGACGAAAAAGAGGGAGGGTTCACTCGACGAACATGTAAAAGGGTCCCGTGAAAAGTGTTTTTTTCAAATGTACAATTTATTATGATGTTTATTGTAGCCGATACATAACCTCGCTTACGACACACACCCACGGTATACATATAGGAAATTTGATTGCAACTAGTCCAACTGTACTGCCAACTATGAAATGAATGCCCCTTGATCCCTCAACTATCGATAGACATTTTAGTCCCCTGCAAATGAATGAATAAGCCTTTTTAATATTTTTAATATTCCCAATACTGCAAAATAACCCCCCTACTGTACGCACTTTAGCCATTGCCGTGCCCGGCCAAATACGATTGCACTGTCATATCTACATGCTGAACGATTGTGCAAATAAAGGTTTTCCGAACTATGAAATGGGTATTGCATGCTTTTTTTTTAAAAATGTGGGGTCAGCGGGAGAGTTTTTTGTGCACCCTGCTTTGTTCTCTTTTTAAGGTTATTAGAAGATGGTTGCTCAGCTCCAGAGGGAGGATCGAATCTAAGACACGATACTCTGCCTCCAAGTATGCGACTGCCTCTGGAACTAACGCATGGAGAAGGACCTCGACTTCTGAGGACGGGTAACGTGAAGCGGTGTAAATGATAGGACGTTATGAAGGTACGACACTCAAAGGTACTAGGGAACAGAGTTGGCCGAAGAGCTGGTATGCCTTAGACCATCACAGCATTGGAAAAGATTTAAGGGCCCCGATAGCTAGATACATCTACCAACTAGATACCCCGCACTAAGAGCCCCTGATTTTTAACGTTTCCCTACACACGACCTATAAGGATACACTGCCCCTCTTTCCCCCCCCCTGGCTTCAGAAACCAAGACCCCAGGGATTCTATCCAGAGGAGACAAGACGAGTATGAGGTAAGTAAAGAACTTTCGTGCCCATGCATTTGAAATGCGCGAATGTTGTCCCCCTCCCTTCCCCTCTTTTCCTCCCCCTACAGGTTACACTGGAGATCACGACCGAGGTATGGTGAAGATCTGAAGCCCCGCCATGTCTGATACACGAAGCGGACTAACGTTGCCAGATGGCACCTAAGCACACCCACAAACTGCTCTTGTAACGAAAGAGCTAATAAGTTGTATAATATGATAAAACACGGTCACCCCTAATCCGTGTTGCGTGAATGGGCACGTGTCACGTATGTCTGAAAACACGGTCACCCCTAATCCGTGCTGTGCGAATGGACACGTGTCACGTATGTCTGAAACTATGAGAACATGTTTTTGTGCGACTGAGGCGCTGACTTGACTGGTCGGCGGACCAAGAGTGCGAGAAGTGCGATACAATGGTGTCTTTTACTCAATGCATGCCCCCTCTACCCTGCCTAATGCTCGTCCGTCCCAAACTGCATGTTTTTGAAATTCTAACACGGACCCGTAATGTCTTATGTTGTGTAATGCGCTGAATAGCCTATCTTAATACACGGCCACCCCCCATGTCACACGTGTACTATTTAGCCTATTGTTATTATTATTATTATTATTATTATTATTATTAAAACTTATATAGCGCACAGCTACCCTGAGGCATCCCGGCGCTATGAACAGTACATCAACCGTGGGATCATGGAATAATGATAACGACTCACGAGGGAAACAGATGTGTTTTCACGCCTCTGCGAAAACGCAGGGTACAGGTCTCAGCACGGAGTTTTAGGGGGAGGGAGTTCCAGAGCATTGCTGTCTGCACAGAGAATCGTCTCCCGCCCGTGCGTGATCTTTTTACTCTCGGGACCTGGAGCAGACATCTCTGGTCAGACCTCAGTGCTCTGTTCGCTTTATAAGGCACTACCAAGCTCCTCAAAAGAGGAGGCCCGCCGCCCTGGAGTGTTTTATGGGCGATGGACAGTGCCTTGAACTGTACTCTCTCCCGCACTGGTAACCAGTGCAGTGCCTTGAGAGCGGGTCTGGCGGATTCTGTTCGGGGGATACCCATAAGGAGTCTAGCTGCCGCGTTTTGCACCTGCTGAAGCTTATTAAAAGTCGATTCAGGGGCGCCCAGAAACAGACTGTTGCTGTAATCAAGGCGAGATGTTATCGCACATGTTATCGCAGATGTTGCACATCTCTCTCTCTCTCTCTCTCTCTCTCTCTCTCTCTCTCTCTCTCTCTCTCTCTCTCCCCTCCACACTCTCACTCTTCCGAACGACTAGCACCAAAATTGGCAAACCGCCACCCCTAGTGCACCCCCCAATTGGCTCCAAATACCGCAAGTATTTGCACAAAATTTGTCTTAAATATAATCACCCTGATGCCGTGTCACTACCTCTCCTTTCTGCTAAATATTGATGAAACCTAGAATTGGCCAAACGGGAAAGGACAGGTAAGACGACTAAGGTTCCCTAATCTGGCCCGTAATAAGGGAACTACATGTCAGTGGCTTCTATAAAAAAAATTGCCTCAGGATAATGCGACCTTCCCCATCCCGAATTGTCGCAATCCCCGAACAGTAAAAAGTGATCGAAACATCCCCGTCTTCCCAGAACCCCCTCAGTTTTGTATCAGCTGCCCCGGACGAGAGTTTTAAAAATGTCCCTCACCCCCTGTTGTAGGAAACAAGTCGACTTACAACTAACACGGGCCAGCCGTTGTTCCTAGAAATGATCTGTTGGTGAGCAAGCTACGGAGTTTTAGAATTCGAGAAATGTCACTGAACACTTACCAACTGAACTGTGGCCTTCTGCTAAATAACGCCCTTATGACACAAAGCAAGATGATAGTCCCTAACCACAGTTTGCTATGTCCCTAGTTGTTTCCATAAGACCCCGTTTTTTTTTAATAAAGTAATAAGGTTGTAAGAAGCTATGTAGGAACTAGACTGATGTTTGCGAAGTTAAAGATTAGGCCGAAATGAAGAAATCGTTGCAATTAACCCTGTTGAAAGTAAAATGTTTAGCTGAAAGGTAGGATGCATTTATAGGATGGAAAAATGTTTAGCCTATGTTCGTCCCTCAGAAAGATACCCATCAGACCATGGTGATAGCACGTTGCACTTTTTTTGAAAAATATAAAGTCCTGGAGAACGGTATAGCTTTATAAGGCACGTACTAGGAAGGTGGGTCTCTGTCAGAAGATCTGACGTAACTGTAATACACAAAATATGATGAATAGGCACCAGATTTCGTACCACGACAATGAATGTAACGCCAACAAGCACCAAAGAAATAGTTACGAAGGAAAGTTATAGGAAATCCAACGAGCCCATCATCAATTATTTATATGATGGTTGTGAACCCCAATGTAACGGATGTTTCTCATTTGCGTGGAGCTGGGAGAGAAATAGACTTATGTGATTACCTTCCTCTGCCAATTCTCTAAAGACTGTCTTTTCAAACTCATTTAAGGGTACCGCTGTCGGAGGAAAGAGAGACCGGATGTGGGAGCACGTGGCCTGACTACAGATCGTGGAACATCTGCGACATTGGCCAAGGCGAGACCGCGACAGAAAGGAGTTGCAGGACAAGGCATTGTTTCCGACAAAATGAGAGGAAAGGGCTGACCTGATGCCCCTGCTCAATGTTCAACGTGTGCCGAAAAGTCCCCGCTCTCTGAATTCGGTCATGAGCCCGCCTACCTGAAATTTTCCGTCCCCCTGGTCTGTTCCCGATTTGGCCCTGCTCCATCCCCCCCTTTTTTTTTCTCCGACCTACCCTATGGACTACTTACACACACTCTTCTTCAACCTGAACTTTTTGACAATCGACTCCAAAGGACACAGGGCGAAAAGGACCTTCTTGACCAGGAAAGCGAGGAAAAGATCATGCCCTGCAACGCGGAGCTCAGAAGAGAGCTGGACTCATCGCTCCACCGTGCCAACGGAAGACGACAAAGAATGCTGAGAACTCACTAATAACGGTCCATGACAATAGGACCTCCCCTTCGAACAATGGCGCCTCTGATTATCGTTTTTACTACGTCTCATTTCTCTCCCAACCACCATTGTATTGATCATGCTCCAACTAAAAATGAACAGAACTTACATATGTAATAACCTATCAGTTCACATTCCGAATGACCACAAGTATCTATGAAATGTACTCAATGATCACACTACAGAATCGTTTTGTCCGATATTGCATTACTATGACCTTCCTGCAAACGAGTTTATCGATAGACCCGCCTCCTAAGACGAAATATTTTAAATGTAATGTTTATAGCTTCTTCACCTGGGTTCTCATTTCTTTACTTATGACCGCCACAGTAGACATGGATAGGAAATAGGCCAGCAAGATGTCTTGGATATGTTAAAGGGAGGACTGTGGAAAATTAGTACGGTTTGGTAAACATTATCTGCGCCATCTTGCCTTTTTCCCCGGATGCCACACTTTTTGTCGTGTGCACCCGCCAATTTAGGTGCCTCGATCAGAACCACCCTCTGCACGCCACTGGCCCCCAGCATAGCCCTTCGCCCTCGCAAAGCCCGCACGCTGACAACCCCCACACTCGCATGCCTTGGGTCCTAAACCCCCCTTCAACGCAGCTCTGCCTCAGAACCCCATCCTGTTCCCAGCGCGACACCTCCCTTCATTCCTTTTCATGGTCCCAGGCCCTTTGATACCAACCCCCCCCCCCCCTTTTTCCTGTGTGCCCGTTTGTCTTCCTCTTTCCCAGGCCGACACCTAGCTCTGCCGATACTGTTTATTGCCCTTCCCCGTACAGTAGAAAGCTTCCCTCATCAAAGGACCCCCGAGTTGATCAAAGCCCCGACCCTATGAGATCCGATCAAACCCCCACATTCCGTGAATCGGCGGAATGTCCAGCTGCGCGATAATCATCACCTGTTGTGACCGGGGTGGGGACTTCAACTGTAAATGTGTGTGGGAACGGGCCTGTAGGGGAGATTCAGAGGATGTCCTTTCATACTTCAAAGCATTACAAGACTGTGTTACCTGCAATAAAATTCATTTAACTGTGTATAAGAGGCCAGGCCTCAGAGATGCGGTTAGAGCACCTCGTGACGATACTGGCTGTCTGAACTGATGTGTTCTCCTCCGGAGAGAATAAACCTTGTTTCCTGCCTTCCAGTCTCCAGCGCCTGCCTCTTCATTGGTTAATATTTTGTGGGTTAAAGAGGCGATACAGCCGGGCAAATATTGATTGTCCATTGACCTTAGTTTTAACATTAGGGTAATTAAGCCTCTAAATGCCGGGACACCTCAGGGTATAGAGGCTTAGTCGGTCTAGAGATGCATTTCCTGGCGTGCCAGGAAATGCATCTCTAGACCGACTAACCCGGTTTCCTGGCAGCCGACGGACTCCATTCAATTCCGCGGCTCCCGCCACCCGATTGTGGGTGAACGCGTGCAATTCCGCTACCCGAGGAACAAGCCTCTATACCCTGAGGTGTCCCGGCATTTAGAGGCTTAATTACCCTAAGACTTTTCATTGTATCTGTCCTGATGATGGACCCTGAGATTTAATAGGGGTCCGAAACGCCGTCGACTTTAAATGCACTGAAACTGAATTGTGATTACTACTGAATGTCAAGTGCATGACTGTAATACTCTGTACAATTGTATTGTTGATAGAGTAACGTGTTTTCGCCTTACAAAGCCCTTCTTTGCTGTCTACATCAACCCTTTGTACCTGCTCTGTTAGTACTGGACACAGGCTTGTGGTCCACACTGGTTAATTGTTGGAAGGTATCTCTATGTGATTTGAATTCGTGTATTCTGAGTAAAATCTCTGAAAGACCACTGTCCGGCTGGACATGCCTTTCTAAAAATATAGATTGACTCTGTCTATATTTTATCCTTGTGTTGAAATTTCTCAATGTTGGGGACCGATGTTGTTGTGAAAAAAGTATGCTCCCCATGGTCCCTGCTGACTTATTTTGGGGTCCCTTGTTGTCGTTAAATTTACATTAATCTAGTCTTGAGATCACAAAGACCTGCACTACAGATTTTCTAGCTTCCATGGGAAGAAGATCAGAGATCTTGGCCAACATTTTAAGAATGGCAAAACATCTTCTGGCCATTTGGCTGTCAAAAGAGAGGTTTGCATCAAACCATATTCCTAAGATTTTTGCCTTAGGCTTTGGGCTAGGAGTGGGGCCCTATGCCGGGGACTTTAAGTTTTTGGCCGGGTGATCCGCGGGAGGACTCTTCCTCCAAAGATTTCTCTGCCACTCTTCGCTGCCTTAATTTTTTATCTCACGTTTCGACCCCCACTCACACCCACGGTCACATCCTTGACCAGATTTGGTCTTTACGTTGCAACCCCTTGGTCTCTTCGATTTCCCCCTGTGTTTGGTCAGATCATTTTTTGATCTCCTTTTCCATCCCCCTGGCTCAACCCGAGAAAGCCCTTTTGCCCAAAAACATCTGGGCTCGGAGCTGGAATAAGGTTGATCTCAATGATCTTTCCTTCTCTTTGTCTTTATCGGCTCCCATTCTGACCGATCTCCCCGTAGAAAATCAGGCGGATGCTATTCGTACCTGGCTTTCCTCGGCTTGCGATCAAGCCGCTCCTCTTAAAAAGATCAGATCGGCCCGCCTTCACGACGCCCATAAGTGGTTCTCCAACGACCTTAGATCCCTGAAACTAGAGCTCAGGCGGTCTGAACGTCGCTGGCGTCGTGACTACTGTCCCACTCTCCGTCTGAATTATAAGGCTCTCCTCCATAAATACAAATCAGCCATCCTAGCGGCCAAATCTAAATACTTCACGGACCGCGTAGCCCTTTCGGCTAATAAATCTCGTGAGATCTTTTCACTGGTCCGTAGCCTTGCCACCTCTGACCGTGCTGGTCTCTCCTCTGCTCCTTCACAATCTCTCTGTCATTCTCTGAATGACTATTTCATCAATAAAATAATCACCATTAAGGCCAACATCCCGATCGTGCCCCATCTTGACGTGCCGGATCATTCCTCCCTCTCCCCCTTTGTTTTGGACCACTTCAAACCCATTACACCAGAGCTCTTTCTTGACCTCTTGGCTAAGGTCAAGTCTGGCTCCCCGGCAGACTGTGCTCCTGCCTGTATTCTTAGAACCCTTTACACTACTTGCCCTACCCCCCCCCTAACCTTTCTCAATTCTTGCTTGGCTTCGGGTTCTGTCCCTTCTTCTTTTAAGTCTGCCATCGTGCTTCCTATCCTGAAGAAAGCTGGCCTGGATCCCTCCCTTCCATCGAATTTTAGGCCGATCTCCCTTCTTCCCTATCTAGGGAAAATTCTTGAGAGCTACGTGACATCTTGCCTCTCATCCTACATAGAGGAGAATAACATCCTGGCCTCTCATCAGGCTGGCTTTCGTCCCGGCCACTCAACTGAGGGTGTGGTCCTTGCGGTCCTGGACGAACTGAAGGGCAAGGCCGATAGTAATCTTCCCCAGGCCTTAGTCCTTTTGGATTTGTCCGCTGCGTTTGACACGGTCGATCATGCCATCCTTCTTGACCGTGTCAGCGCAGCGGGCATCCAGGGCTCTGCCCTTTCCTGGATCGCGTCCTTCCTTCAGGGACGATCGCAGGCTGTTCACCTCTCTGATTTCTCTGCACCCCCCCTCCCTGTCACATGTGGGGTACCCCAAGGCTCTTCTCTTTCCCCTCTTCTTTTTAATCTCTATATCCGCCCTCTTATCTCCTCGCTTATCGAGCTGGGGGTCTCGGTGTATAACTACGCAGATGACCTCCAGCTCGTCTTTGATCTATCTTCCCCCACTTACTCCCTTCCTAAGCTCAGCTCTACTCTTGTCTTTATTTCCCAGTGGATGAGCTTCAATCACTTGAAGCTCAACCCGGACAAGACAGAGCTCGTTCTCACTGGTGGCCCCTCTAATCCTTGGTCTTCAGCCCATTGGCCCCTTTCTTTTGGTTCCCCTCCTGCCCCTGTCCCCTCTGTCCGGACCTTGGGCATCAAGATCAGCAATGATCTTTCTATGCATGCGCACATCAGTTCTGTTGTATCCTCTTGTTTCCTTTCCCTCCGCCTCATCCGCAAAATTTCCCGGTTTTTTCTGTTGATGCCCTCAAAGTCATCATCACTGCCCTCATCACATCCCGCCTGGATTATGGTAATGGCCTGTATGTAGGCATTCCTGCCTACGAGACTCGTCGTCTCCAGGCCATCCAGAACCAGGCGGCCCGTCTTGTTCTTCGTCTTCCTAAGTTTTCCCATATCACCCCTGCCCTCAAAACCCTTCACTGGCTCCCCGTTCATTTCAGGTCCCAGTTCAAACTTGCTTGTTTGGCCTTTCGGGCGCACGCCCGCTCCGCTCCTCTTTTCATTAATTCGCTGATCTCCTCTCACGCCCCTAGTCGCTCTCTCCGGTCTTCCTCCCTCTCTCTTCTTCACGTCCCCCGCTTCCGCAAATCCCGCACTGGTGGCACCCGCTTCTCTGTGCGGGCTCCTCAGATTTGGAACACTCTCCCTCTTTCTATTCGCTCCATCCCCATTTTTTCTCACTTTCGCAAAGCTCTTAAAACTTTCTTCTTTCTTCAGGCTTTTCCTGGCTAAATTCCCTTCCGTGCCCTCTTGGTAGATATGGATGTGATCCTCAGCGCCAGGAAGCCGCTTGGCCGCAGTGCGCTCTATAGGTTATTTTTTCATTTCATTTCATTTCATTAGCCACCACCCTGAGGACCACTCAGAGGGTTGCTTGCCGACTATTAGAACCTCTGTTTTGTTACCATTAAGCTCTATGCAGCTAGAGTTCATCCACAGAGCCACTTCTGCCAGGCAGTACCTAAAACACATTGCAGATCCTCCTTTGTCCTGAGCATGAGTGATGATCAACCGGCATAAGACACCATGGTGGCATTGTGTTTGTTGCCTACATCTGCCAGGGGGCACATACAGATGTTAAACATCGTGGCTATTAGTGTAGAGCCTTCGGGCACCACCTGGGACAGAGGCAAAACCTACGAAGCCAAAAGTGTCTGATCCACTTGGAAGGTGCGTTCCTGAAGGAAGAATGCCAGTCACTTCAGTGCAGAGGAGCACACACCACAATTACAGAGCCGTTGCAGCAGAAGGCCATGGAAAAATTTGTCAAATGTCACTTTAAGTCCAACATAATCAGAGCGGCAGTGTGGCCCTGGTCCACAACAGATCTAAGAGACTGAGTATCTTGATAAATCAGGAGTAATGCAACGCAGCACAGATCTCTGCGTTGCATTACTCTGCCCTGAGAAGGCATTGCATGGGTGTTGCGTGGGTGTTCCCATGCAACTCCCATGGACTTTGATGTATTCCTAGATTTACCATCACTGGTAGACCTGGAAATGCACATAAACACAAATACGCCATCTCAGGGGAGGTATGACAAGGAGAAATATCTTTATTTCTCCTTGTTACTTCCTCTTTCTACATGTGCTGCATTCTGGAGCACACATGGCAAAAGGAATGTGCCTCAGGGGTTGTTTTGTGCAGGAAGGTAACCCATTTTGCACATAAACAATCCTGCATGCAGCGCAGGCATCCTTGCACCATGGTGCAAGAGTGCCTGCACAGGCATCAGGCAGCCCATTGTGCGCCAGTGCTGGGGAAAGGACAGGAATGTGCCATATTTGAATAAATACGGTTCATTCCTGCCCTTTCCCTGTAATGCAGCACAGCAAGCTGACATGCTGCGCTGCGAAGAGTTACTTTCACATAAATATGGCCCTTAATATCTATTTTTTTATTTGGATTGTTTTGGCCTTAGGCAAGGAAGTTGTTGTGGGAGAAGCTTGCAATATTGTAGAACATGTTTCCATGAACAGAACAACTTGCCAATTAGGTCCTGTCTGGAGCGAATGTGTTATAGAGTGCCTCAGGGTTGATTGAGTGTTATTTGGACATAGTTTGAAACTGAGGCACAGAGCCTGGAATATGTCAAAGTCAACTGTGATGCTGAAAGTAGCATAGACAGATGTTCTGCCTTTTCCCTCTAGATATATGGGCATCACTTTTGGTGGGTAGTAGGTAAAAAAAGCTCTCGGGCCTTGATGTTGTTGTTTGGTCTCCTACATCTTTTTGAGCAAAACGTGAAGGACGGTTCTGAAAAGTTTTTGGAACTTCATAATCAGGTAATAGGTATTCGTCTGTGTATAAAAGTTGATCCTTAAAGTTGTTGTGGGTTGAAGCAGTCGGGTTCTGATTACATGTGATATAGAGGCTGGTGGTTAGAAAGGACCTAACCTAAGACTTCTGCCATTGTCCTTGTGAGGAGAGATGTTCTATTTGCTAAGGTTATTTCTATGGGCAGTCTAGTTTTTTATTAGTTGGAGAAAAGAAAAATGGTCAGTGCCACTGGGGTCTCCAGATGATATTGAGTGGGAAGTAGGGAAAGACCAGCCAAGCCAGAGTCTGGTAGAGAGGAAGAGGCACAGGTTGAGTGGACCAGAGGACCAGTAGTCTCCCTGTGTGATGGCGATGTTGTATATAGTGTATGTGGTTCATCCAGTGCGTGGGCAATGGCTGCTTGAGAAGGATGATGCTTTGCAGTATAGTCCATTGGAAAGGTGAAGCGCAGACCTACTGCCGTTCCTCACTGTCTTGGATAAGAATGGTATGGGCTCCAGAGGAAAGGGCCTTGCAGGAGGCTCTCCCTTCACTTTGGTCAATGCTCCAATATAGTGAGGGATGCCCGGTGAGCCTCCAGTATCTGGAATACAGTCATAATATTAGATAAGGCAAATGAGCTCACTGGTGTCAGGCTGTGGTCTGGTAGGCTCTACAAGTGGGGCAAAGAGGGGGGTGTCCTCCAGTAGCTAAATGTTTCAGAAAGTACACACCCATCTTCCAGCCACCTTGTGGCAATTTGAAGAACTGGGTTTCAATGGATACTTAAAAGTCCAACTGTTTAGGGGATCAATGAAGCAGTATACTTGACTTGATGTCACATGGGTGCTGGGTCATCATTGTAGAAGTGTCGGCAGTGCGCCCTGTTTATTTAAGGCACTTTTGGTGTTTATCCTTTTTCATGGATGGAGGGAGGAAAGGACATAGGAGGGAGGTGGGTGCATTCTGTGACCTGCTACATAGGAATATTTCCTGATAAGTGCTGCTAGGTAATGAGGTGGTCGTGGTGCATCCTCAGTATTGTATATAAAACATCTCATAGAATCTTGCCTAGTGCCCACAGGAATCTACATCCTCTTTCTTCCATTTGACCATGGCTTGTCAGATTCGAGAAGTTCTTTTATACCTAAAAATATGTGTGGGGTAGTAACATGGGGCTAGTTTCTGTAAATACCAGACACTTGGCAAACAAGCTTCTCGATAAGTGTATAGTTATTTATTCGTATCTAATGGGCAGATGTATCAAGATACCATTTTGCGATTCCTAAATAGCGATGTTTAAGGAATCGCTATTTAGAAATCGCAAAATGGAATGTATGAAAAAAATCGCTATTTTTGTGCGATTCCTTACACTTCCTTATTTGCGAATTCGCATTTTGCGAATTCGCAAATAAGGAATAATTTCCCATGCATTCCTATGGGCCAGGAGGTCCATAGGAATGATTTTGAAGTCATTCTCAAATTGCGAATTCGCAATTTGCTAATCGCAATTTGAGAATTATTTCAAGGGTGCAGGGTTGTCTGAAAGACACCCTGTTGCACCCCTGAAATGTACATATATGTGCATATGGCGCACATACATGCCCCATGGGCATGTGTGCGCGTCACATGCCACCTTAAAAAATGCAAATTTGTGCTCTTGTTGAGGACTTCGCAAATTACCATCAACTACAAGTCGGTGGTAATTTGCGATTCCTTAACCAAAATTCGCAAAAGAAAAATGCTTCTTACATAGCATTTAAGGAATCGCAAAATTTGCGATTCCTTAAATGCTATGGCAAATTAAGGAATCGCAAATCTTTGCGATTTCTTAATTTGCTAATTTTTGATACATTCAAAAACAGGTAAAAAGACCATTTGCGATTCGCAAAGGTCGAAATTCGGCGAATTTCGGCCTTTGCGAGTCGCAAAACGCTTGATACATCTGCCCCTAGGTGTTTTGTCCGCTGTGGTTGCCGCACAAGTTTCACTTAATTCGTTTTTTTCTAGGCTAATAAAACAGTAAACTTATGACAGAAAAATGTGTTTCCAGTTAATCGCCATCCATAAAGGGAATGTGAATAAATAGTGCTATGTCTATTAAAACCCACACAATGGTGTTGAAAGCAATTGTCTTAAATTTATTTTCAAACATTATGTCGAAGGCAAAGTCAGACATAATCCTATTGAAACTACCTGAACTGTAGTTTAGAAATACTATAGCCAACCACTCATAAGAATGTAATAAATTAATCATTCTAATTGTGAACAAGTATGACTTTTAAAGAGACACATGTAAGTAATTATAAATTGTTCTGACCCTGTTAAAGACGCCATCATGTTCAGGTGTATGACGGACCCATGCATTTCTTTGTGGGGTAAATATTTGATACTCAATGTAAAGCTAAGTTCCATACACTTAGCAGAGGCAGAGTTTGGACTAATGGAAATGGAAACTTTTTTGTGAGGCTCTCGGTGACCCGCCACGCCGGGACTGCTACCATCAGATAGAGACCCGGGTTAGGCACTACACAACACTGTGAGATGGCAGAATGGTGTGTGCACCATCTGTCACTTTCCTGAACCCGGGGCTCCAAGACATCACAGGATTCAGGTGCATAATCCACAAACCCCACTCTTGGCTCTTATATGTAGACCCTCACTACACTGCTGCGAAGGAAAAAAGTGGGTGGAGTACTACAGGTCACAGACCTGAGGGAATGGCCACAAGCGCTGGCTGCTAACTTAAGAAAGCATCTCGAACATGCCACAGCAAGGAAGGTGAGGTACCTCCCACAGCCATTGGGTTAGTGCAGGACCAGGGAATTAAACTGGAATGCTATACCGAGCCCTATGAGGGGGTAAGGACATCACTCATCTAGAGGTGCATTCTCCTGCTACCCTTCGGCTCCCTTGCCCATCTGATTGATTTAATGTGCCTAATAAGCTTTGAACCTGATTTGAAAGTATATACACACTTCATAATGCAGGGTTGGTAGAGACTTCATGGCCACCTTAAATTACTCACCCACTGAGCACCCAGCTACCTTTTAATTGGCAACTCTACATAAACCTGCAAAGTACAGATGATAGCAAAAAGGAAGGCAACAAGGACAAAGGGCGCTCAGCTGTAAGTATGGCTAAATTATGATTTCAAAATTATTATACAACAGACTGCTGCAAGACTGGAAGGAAGGTTACCAAACTTCCTTAAGTAATCTCGGAAAATCCAAGATAAAAAACTAAATTCAGATTCCTGTCGAGCAATCAAAATTCTATTGCTGTATATCTCAGCAACAACGAAACAATTATAAAGACCCAATAAATCAAAAGTATGAAAAATTATAAACACTTTCTCAACTCGTAAAGTATTGAAGCACCAGGATCAATGTCCATACAAGGGCTTTCATGCACCAGATTCAAAGTACATCAATCCAAAGTAAAGTAGGAAATTTCAATCCAAAGTTCTGTTCTGTCTCACGAGTTCTTTATTCACTCGAAGTATTCCAAAGTTCCACGTTAATAAATTTCAAATCAAAATTTCAAGATTCACAACTTCCAATGTGCATCAGCACGAGCCAACACGTGTTTCGTTGGGCAATTATCAATGCCAACCAACTTCATCAGGGCTGCAAGCCAAAATAATACAGTATGAGCTCAAGTATATACTACAGATTATAGGTTCAATTTAAGAGAAGTTAAGTAAAGTTACAAAAAATCACCACCTAGGTGAGAGCATAAACACAGCACCCTCATAATAGTGACAAGTCTTATGTACGTTAAGTGGATCCCAGTGTAAAAACATAACACACAGAAAAAACATTCTGTCCTTGTGCCAAATTCATTCCACCTAATTATATTACCTTCATCCATTAATTTTTGTCCTTTAATCTCTAGCAGTTTCGAGCTCTAATTTGGCTCTGCAAGCATCAATTCCTGGAATGATATAGGGAGGCTCTAAGCAATGTCACCACAATCATCAAGGACCATATTATTTCGGTCCATGAACATCAGTTTAAGCAATGCACGACCATTATAAATTATAATAGGAAAGCTATTCCCAATATCTCAAGTAATAATATTCACAACTTCTAAAAACGATAAATATCAAAGTATACCTCTCTCCGTTCTCACTCGCGTCAATATCTGATGCGATAGATTATCTCACGTTCGTCAATCTGTCAGAAGGGATCAGAACATGCCTCTATTATTTATCTTACTGTGTGTAAGAGACAATAGCCGTACTACTAATTCGCCATACTCTCTCTTACCTAATCTTTCACCCGTTAGACATCCCGCACTCTCGTTCCGAGATGAGTCCGGTATACAGGGTCTGTCAAAGAAGGGCCACTTATTACGGATCTCCTATCAGTAAACATTCTTAGTATAAATAGCGGTACAGAAGTTAACTCTTACCTATATCCCTCTTCCGTAATGTACTTAGCGGTGGCTCCTCGTGTATCAACGATCGGTGTGTGTAGTAACCGCCATCTTTCTAAAGTAGTACCACGTAAGGTGCTGCCGGGCCAACTTAAAATAACAAATGACAGCCGCCATCTTTAAACATGTTCGTTAAACACGTTTATCTATTGCAATATATTTTTATTTTCCCATTATATTAGACATAAAAATATATAAATATAACTAAAACAGGCATTACGACATTATTTCTCGATATGCCAAAATGTCCCAAGTATTCAATGTATATTGTCTTGGATCGCGGTGGCCAGTTTCCTACCGCCATCTTGGGACGGGTAGTATTAGCGAGAGAGAGGTATAAGGTCGCTAGGCCAAAGTGCCATGTTATTATAGTTAATTCTAGACAGGGTTCACAATTCTGTGCAATACAGAAGTTATATTGAATTCCACAAAGTGTAAATAAACTAAATTAGTTATATGATCGATATGCCGAATTATCACAAAGGTGTAACGTGGATCGCGTAGGTCAGTTTCCCCCGCCATCTTGGAACGGCTAGTGTTTTCACTATTCTATGGAACGAAAATCATATCACTAACTACATAATCAAAGTAAATTATTAATTATTAACACCATAAAGAGGGAACAAATTAATGCTGAGAGTTTTACTAAAGTACAATGTTATTATTATGTATTATAATTCAATTAAGAAAGGGATCACGATTCTGTACAATTTAGAAGTATCATCAAATTCAGTTAATACGTATTGAATTCCGCAAAGTGTAAATTAACTTGATTAGTTATGTGGTGACAGAGTGTTGAGCGTCCCGCGTCATTCCTATGTTAAAAACTGATAGAATTCAAGCATTATCAGTCATAAGGGGTCATGGCGTATGCATTTGAAGTACCCAGGTTTCATTAGATGATAATAATTACAATTGTAGCACTATGTTAACACCATACGTAAACAGACAAGAGCCAAATCAAGTATTGTTACACAATAAACTTGATTATTCTCCTAAGAAATATTGAAGTTCTGTATCAATATTAAGTCCTTCTTCTACAGCCCGAAGAACCATAATCCAGCGTGCCTCTCTTCGTCTTAATTTCAGTGTTCTATCTCCTCCACGTTTATCAAGTACCACCTGTTCAATACCATGGAATGAGAATTTATGATTCTCCTTATCATTGCTGTTTTGTATAGAATGTGACGCTATCGGATATCTCGTATCTCCATTCTTGAGTGCCCGATAGTGCTCCACCATCCTATCTTTTAGCCTCCTTACAGTGCTCCCTACGTAAATTTTTCCGCAGGCACAGGCAATGACATAAATCACAAAATTAGAGTCACAATTGATAAAGGTATCTATGTAATGAGTACCTGTATCATTATATTCAAATGTCAAAACTTTCCTCCGTGCCCACCAACATGAACTACAGTTGCCACAGTAATGGAAGCCTTTAGGGCGAGCACGTAACCATTCACTGTATCCTGGGTGAACACTGGGTTTAGGGTAACTCGGGCTGACAATATTAGCAATCGTCATTCCTTTTCTAAAGGTAATACTTGGATTATCTTTAAGATAAGGTTTAAGATCTTTATCAGCATAGAGCATATGCCAGTATTTTTTCATAATACCAAAAATCTTATTACTCCCCACACCAAAATTCGTTATCATTCTGATAGTCTGGTTATCAGTAACCGTATCCCTCTTAATTTTAGATTTAAGAGTCACTGATCGTTCGAGTTTATGTACCCTATTCACAGCCTGATTAATGACCCTATTCGAGTAACCTCTATTCTTAAACCTCATCTTCATATCCCTAATGTTTTTGTCAAAGTCAGTATCTCTGGAGCAATTTCGTCTAGCTCTAATCATTTCCCCATATGGGATAGAGTTGATCTGGCTCTTAGGGTGGCAGCTGTCCGCTCGTAAGAGAGAATTACAACTAGTCTCTTTACGAAACATACGACTGTTGAGTTTCTTACCCTCCACAAATAATTCAATATCAAGGAAGGTTAGCTTCACTTTGTCATAATGTGTGGTAAATGACATATTAAGGTCATTTGTATTAAGAAATTCCAAGAACATCTTCAATTCATCAGTAGTGCCTCTCCAGAATAACAAACAGTCGTCAATGAACCTTCCCCAGTAGTATATATGGTCTATCCATTGACTGCCCCTTGGGCCCCAAATCCACTCCGCCTCCAACCTCCCCATGAAGAGGTTCGCGCGTACAGATGATGTAAGCAGTGAGGTGAAATGTCTACAAAGAAATATATAGGCGCTTGACATTGAAGGCACACTGCTTAGCATACAGATGGCTCATCACAACTAAGCTTGGGCGGATTTTGCGGATTCGCAATCCGCGAATTTGTGGATTTGCGAATTTGCGGATTGCTAAAATCCGCAAAATCCTGCAATTCTCGCGGATTTGCGTATTTTTTTGGGGGGGGTGTGTTCGCACGGGTTTCTGCAAGTTCGCGAGGGTTTTGTACAATTTTGCAAATTGCGAACTTACTTGTCGGGTCGCCAGTTTTGCGAACTTGTTGTTTCTATGTGCCTAGCCTGTTAGCAAGGCTTTCTTCATCACTGCCACCCTCTGTCACCACTGGCACTCTCTTTGGTCACCCATGCCACCCTCTGGCTCACCCATGTCACCCTCTGTGTCATCACAGCACCCTCTGGTTCACCAGTGTACATTATTGGGGCAAAGCAAAGCACTGCCATCCTCTGTCAACACTGGCACTCTGGTTCACCCATGCCACCCTCTGGCTGGCACACCCATGCCACCCTCGGTGTCATCACAGCACCCTCTGATTGACTAGTGAGTGTACAATACATTATTGTGGCAAAGCCAAGCACACCTGCTAAGTGCTTTAAGTTTTGCCAAACAACAACACCTGCCCTGCCCCAACTGACATTAATGAAGGCTGGCACCTGCTTGTCTGCTCCCTTTCCTTTTTGTTGCAATAACAGGATGCAATGGCATACTTGTAACTATTCTGTGACTGTCAGAGCAGGGTCACACAATAGTTGCAAGTAGGCAACCGGATTCTGGAGGGCCCCTTCAGGAAGCACTACAGGTAAATGGTTACAAATGATGAGCTCGAACTTTTGCACCTGCTCGTTGGTTTTGCTTTTGCAAAACTCGTTTTTCGGTAATTTCGCCCTATTCGCGAGGCGCGGCGTCGTGCGAAATCGACCGTGGAAGCCGCGAACTCGTGCGAGTTACCCCAAGGTTGAGTATGGGCGCCGCCATTTTGTTTGCGTGATGTATTTCCGTTTCCGCCCGCTATGTGTAATCTCGCGCAATGAGCGCCTTGGGAATGCAAGTTCGCACGAGTTCGCGAGAGAAATCGCGTGCGAACTTACTTACACGCACGTATTCGGGCCGCCATCTTGTTTTTCATTTATGTGTCTGGGCATGGTGTTTCTATCCTCTGTATATCTCTGCCATCCTTTGCTTGTTTTAATATTTTTTTGATCTATTTAACTTTTTTTCTATCCCTCTATTTTTCTAGATCTATATTTTTGTGTTTTAGGCTACTTTTGTTTACTTTTCAACTACTTTTTTAAACTTTTATTTCCTTCTTCCCTACTCTTATTCTTTTTCATTTTGTCTCTTCTTTACTGCTAACACCTGCCCAGAACATGGTCAAGACAGCTGTCAAGCTGCCCAAGACGGGCACCGCAGCCCTTGCCCGGCTCCCGTGTGGTCGCTTGAGGGCGGAAATGGTGGTGCCCAGGGAGATCTTTAGCCCTGAGGAGGTGGGGGCACTCGTTTTTTATGTGCAGCGCCGTCTCCCCAGGACCATCGCGGCAGGTGGTAGGATCGCTGCTGGTTATACCAACAGCCAGGAGCGACGGAAGCGGTGGGGGCAGGTGTGCCGGGCCCTTTTTAACATCACGGGGATCCAGCGCACCTACAATCAAGTGACCCACCGCTGGACCGATATCCTGGACCGGGAGTGCAACCTGCTAGACGTGCTGGGAGTGGAGGTCCCCGGGCTTGGTGAGTAGTAGTAGCAATTTTTTCATCACTCACTACTCTGTTTTTTCTCCTGCTCTGTGTGACTGTGTTATATTGCAAATGTTTGCTTTAACTTTTTTACAAAGAGCAATAATGCTGCTGATTACATTGATAGGAGAGGTAAATTAATATTTCAAAATCTTCTGTGCATTTCAGGTGCACTGTTCTCCTTCTCTGTGGCAGTGCCACTGCTTATTTGTTTTCTATTTTGTGTTCATTTAATTGGGCTGAGTAATGTATGAGTGTACTTTACAGAACTGCGTAATGCTAGACACAAAGGGGCAGATTTACAAGCCCCTTGTGCCACGTTTACGCTGCCTTACCTGACGCACAGCGACGTAAACGTGGCGCATCCCTGCGAGTCATGTACAACGTGATGCATCTAAGGAGAAGCGCCACGTTAAGGCCTGGGCCTGCGCCACAATGGGTGCGTTCCCACGCAGGGGGGGGGGTGGCGGTCAGGCAGCTGTGCGCCTCTCAAAAGTGCCTGCGTGAAATCTACAAGATTTAACGCAGGCACTTCCGCGACACTGCTACGTTAAATCTTTATGCCTGCTTGCTTGAAGCAGGCGTAAGGACTGATGCGGTATGTTGAGTATTGGGCAGCCCTGAGCATTGCTATAGTTGCATCGTGCCTGCGACGCGACTCTAGAGATGCGCCCCTCTTTTGTCACGAGATGCGTCACGCATCTGCCTACCCTTGCGCCAGGGTTTGCGGCGCATCTGCCGTGACGCAAGGTTAGTTTTGCGTTACGCATTTGTTCTGGTGCACATTTGGAGGTGTCCAGCTCAGAACTCGTAAGTATGCCCCTAAGTGTCAGATTAGCAATTACCTGCGCATCCCTGCAAAGTGTGCGGCACGCCAGCACCACCCATGGTGCGCCGTATTTACAATGCGGCACACCATGGTCCCAAAATGTCACCGAAGCGTTACGCATCGGTGCCGTAAAGGCGGCTCATTGATGGAGTTGCGTTGCAACGATGGCGCAGCTCCAGCAATGCTGCGTCAAGCCGTAAGTCTGCTTCATGGAGGCGCAGGGTTTCAGTGACGCATCATTGTCCTAAATGACTGATTGAAATTTTATATATTCCCCATAGCCACTTTTAGCATGCGTTCCTGCGCAGGAACGCCCTCCCTTGCGCTGGAACGCTCCCTTATGGCGCAGGGCTTTAGAATGGGATGCATCTCCCATATGCGTCACGTTGTTAATATACGCCACACCATGGCGCCTCTCTTGTTGTGGCGCTGTGTCACAAAAGTGACGCAAGAACGGAGCAAAAGAGCTGCAAGGGGCTTGTAAATCTGCCCCTAGAGTAGAGGCTCAGGTGCAGTCCTTCCTTTGTAGCCCTCTTTTTGGCTGAAATAGTTGGTTCTTGTTCTTTCTAAATGTTTGATTTGGTTGACAAGGACATCGACAAGCAGCAATCATCAATGTTTTCTGTTCATTCTTTCATGTTGTACGTCAGGTCCGCCCAGGGGCAAGCGGACAGAAAAAGCGGATGCAGTGGCTCCAAAGGAGGAGGATGCAGGCCAGGGCGGCGAGTGCTCCTTTGCTGGCCCCAGTAAGTTTTTATTTAAATATAGAGGACCTATTGTTGTCCAAGCGTTCCTAATTAAATTTTTTCGAAATAGTGTTTAGATAGGAGCAAAATCAATAATACTACTGTTGCAGGGACAATTCTCCACAAACCGAACTATGGACACCAAAGACCAGAGTAATAATATTTCAGAGTGGCGTGTTTGGCACACTGTATAAACCTGGTAGTGTCAGCGGAACGGACACGTCCTTGCAAAAATTGCAAAACCTTTCGCTCAGTCACTCTAGTCCGGAGGACCAAAAACCACAGAGTCTATTCAAGTTTAAAAGCTTTATTAAAAGTTAAAGTAAACACATATATTAAAATAAAGTTAGCTGGAAATGGAAAAGTGCTTGGTGCTGAGTTGATGAGTAATGGAACCCATTTCTTGTGGTCGAGCCGAGCTTTCACCTGGTTTGAAGTTGATGTTGCTCTTGTCCTTAGAAGTCCAGTTTCTGTCTGTTCAGAGAAAAATGGTGTGTGTTAAAATTAAGCAAGCATTCATCAATTGTGACAAAAAAGTGCAGCAAGACAACAGCCTTCCCTGGAAGGAGGGACATTTTTACTTTAGAGTAGAGTAGACAGTCAATTACTTTTTCTGTTGTTTTCACATTTCTTCATTCATAGACCAAATACTAGTGAGTGGTGTAATCTAACATTCTTAAATCTACTTTGTAGGTGGAACATCTGGTGGCGGGGCCAGCTCGGATGTGGTGGTGATCATTGACTCTGAGTCCGAGGATCACTCTGGGGAGGAGGCGGCGCAAGAGGAGTCGGACCAAGAAGTACAGACTGTGAGGAAGGAGACAGTGGCGGTGGCGAGTACAGGTAAGCTGGATCATGGTACTATCTGACTCTTAGATAGGATATGATGTGTATCCAGTGGTGGCTCAGTGACAAATTACAATATGGTAATTACAGCAGGCTGGGACCGACAGACAGATAGAGGCAGAGACAGAGAGAGAGAGCAAGACAGAAGGAGAGAGAGAGAGGGAGGGAGCCAGAGGGAGGGTGAGGGAGGGAGACAGAGAGAGAGAGACAGCGAGGTAGAGGGAGACACAGGGAGACATAAAGAGGGAGACAGAGAGAGAGAGAGAGAGAGGGAAACAGACATATCGCCTGGGCTTCTGCCAGATCTCTTTCATATGAAAGAGCATCAAACCAAGGATACAAGTGAGTTGTGGGAAGGGAAATGGTGATTCAAGCGCCCCCCCTTGCCCCTTCCCTGCGGACGCCCATGATACTGGCCTGAATAGTTTTGTACTGCGCTGGCTAGTTGCTAGTTGTACTGTGACACAACTTCCTGCTGAATTATTTTGTGTTAATCATATTCTTAAAGAGCATTGGTTACATATTATGTCTTTCTTTCTTCATATAGTTGGTAATACTAAAACCTCAAAACCGATGAGGAGTATGCTGGCTGTACTGGCCCGGCAACGGAGGCTGGAAGCAACTGTTGCCCAATATCGGCGGCTGGTGGAATTGGAGGGGGACGACACGCAGTCCAGTGCATCAACATCTGCATCCTCCTCCGTGACCCCACGTTCTGCCGGTAAGCGCAGTGCTCCAGCCAAACGGAGCCGTGCTGGCAGACGCCACCGCTAAGCAGCAAAGGCTGCACCTCACAGCAGTGTAAAGGCTCGCTTGCGCCGAGCACTCCGCAGAGTGTCCGACCTAGAGGCGGAGGTCCAGAAATGGAAAGACTATCAGAATGTGGTGGAGGGCCTCCGCTTAGATCACGCCACCCTCCAGGAGAAGTACGATGCCCTGGCCCAAAGGCATGATGCCCTGGAGGCCAAACTCAACACTGTGCATCCCTAGAGTGTCCCTTGCCCCTTTTTTAGAGACTTTTGGGGGGTGGGAATTGGGAGTTGGGTTTTTTGGGGACTTTTGAATGACTATTTATTTGTTGGGGTTAGGGAGGGTTTAGCGGGAGATTATTTTGTTAGGGATATAAAAATATACTTTTTCAAACTTTATCTGAGCATATCTGTTTTTTTACTACTTTTGAGCTTGGTGGGTGGTGGTTTTGCAGTAAGTTCATTTAACTGAACACTGTCATCGTGTTGGTTGACATGTAATAGGCCAAATGTTTTCCAAAGTAAATGCCTGTCACAGAGTTTGTTAATTCAAGAGCCCTAGGACTTTACTACTAGTACCACTGTCACTCTCTCGCCTCTCCTAACACTCCATTTACACTACCTCCCATCCAAACGCTTATCTTACCTGTAATTTGTGTTTGAGGGCTGGCTCCACCTGGAATTCACAGTGTCCTAAGGCGTTCTGCAGCAGGGCCCCAACTGGAGTTTCCCGGCGTGGATTTTCTGCAAAACAAAAGCAATCAACATTAGAAATATGGCAGCGGTGCTCACAGACCCCAAAATCCTAGAAGCCCCACAGACAGCACCCCTAAGACAGGCAAGCGAGCAATAATAACGCCTAAACGTTCACGTGTAATTGGCCAAATGTTTTCCAAAGTAAATGCCTGTCACAGAGTTTGTTAATTCAAGAGCCCTAGGACTTTACTACTAGTACCACTGTCACTCTCTCGCCTCTCCTAACACTCCATTTACACTACCTCCTATCCAAACGCTTATCTTACCTGTAATTTGTGTTTGAGGGCTGGCTCCACCTGGAATTCACAGTGTCCTAAGGCGTTCTGCAGCAGGGCCCCAACTGGAGTTTCCCGGCGTGGATTTTCTGCAAAACAAAAGCAATCAACATTAGAAATATGGCAGCGGTGCTCACAGACCCCAAAATCCTAGAAGCCCCACAGACAGCACCCCTAAGACAGGCAAGCGAGCAATAATAACGCCTAAACGTTCACGTGTAATAGGCCAAATGTTTTCCAAAGTAAATGCCTAACCAATTTCATCCCTTAATAGACCTTGCCAGCAATGGCCCAGCCAAGACCCGTAAACCCAAACGCAAAAAGGTCACACTTAGCAAAATTTATTTAAATGAGGACTCACTACTTCCAGACAGTCCCTCTTTAGGGGACTCGTCAACGTCAGTTTCTTCATTGTGCAGATTCCAGGCATCAGCATTACGGGAAATGGATAGGGTGAGTCTGGAGGAGGAGGATAGACGACCAGGACTGAGTTCTTGTCAACTAACTGTTGTGAACCTGAGGAATGCTGCGGCATCAAAATCAAGACAGTTCTGCTGATGGGCTTGTTGTTGCTTGTGATGGGGTGATTACAGTTTTGTTGTGAATGTGATCAAGCACTTGATAAAAAAAGAAAGACAGACACACAGGAATAAAAGTGAATAAGGACTAATGTTAAAGTTAATTAATTATTGACTCATTTTCAGAACTCGCTGTCAGGGAAGCAGAGCTCGTCCTCAAACTCTGCAAATTGAGTCGGTAGTACTTCTGGTAACTGAGGAGAACTTTCCTCAGGTAGGTCGGTGTCCTCGTCTTCTTCCTGCGTGCATTCTCGTACTTTGTAATCTGGTGGTATGAAGTGCTGGTTCATCTTTATCATGGTGAGCCGCTCCACATTTGCGGGCAAGAGGCGGGACCTTTTGCAAGTCACAATGCCACCAGCAGAACTAAAAACACGTTCTGAAGACACGCTTGCGAGTGGGCAAGACAAGTAATTGATAGCCAGGTTGGTGAGCTCTCGCCATATCTTTCTTTTCCCATGCCAATACGCCAATGGGTCCTCAGTAATATTGACCGCTGTTGAGTCATCCAGATAGGCCTGCACCATTGAAACAATGTTCTCCCGGATTCCTGTACTTTGCACTTCTGTGTCCTTTCTGGGACAAGGAAACCCTAGCTCACTTAGCCAATCCGCTTCAGACATATCGCCTGTGACTGGTGCAGATGATACGGTTGCTGGTGTGGTTAACGGCTCAGAGGAAAAGTCACTCACTTCTGTCACAGGCACAGATGCAGAAGTTTTTTTTTGGGACGCCTGATGGCCTGCTGATTCACTAGTAGTACTGTCTTCAAGTTCTCCTCTAGTTTCCTTCCGCTCTCTTTCAAAACGAATGGCTGACTGAGCTAGCCAACCTTTGTACTCTGTAACATTTGATGTTTCAAAAGGAATTATTACTTTGCCAAACAATGGCTTTTTGTAACGTGGATCCAGAATAGTAGCACAAATGTAGTGCTGTTGTTTCTTGATATTTACAAGCCGTTTATTGCTAACTAGGCGATGTAATAATCTCTGCGCCAACTCATATGCTTCATTCTTTCCAGCATCTTTTAATTCTGAAGACACCACCTTGACTTGGTGCTTGAGCTTCAGCAACAATGGGATAGCTTTGCTCAAAGAACAGTCCTCCCTGCTGACGTCACGCGTGAAGACCTCAAAAGGACGAAGCATGTCTGTCAGGCTTTTAACTAGCTGCCATTGCTCCACCGCTAGCATCATTTCTGTCGTATCACCACCCAGGTTGTAGAAATACTCATTGACTACTGGAAACAGCTCATGCAGACGCTCAAGCATGTAGAAGGTTGAGTTCCAACGTGTTGCCACCTCCTGGATAAGTGCTTTCACTGGCATTCTACGTACATTTTGCTGGCGCCTCAGCTCCTTCCGGGCCTTAAAAGAATGGTTGAAGTGTGTGCATATTCTTCTGCAGATGGTCAGTATTTGGTCGACTGCAAGTTCTTTTTTCAAGAACTTTTGCACGACAAGGTTCATACAGTGCGCCAAACACGGCACTCTGAAATAGTAACCGTTCTCCATGGCCTTAACTACATTGCTGCCATTATCAGTAGAAACATAACCAACCTTGCAATTTCTTGGGGGCAGCCATTGTGAGACCTTTTTGTTAAAGTCATCCAAAATGTTGACTGCAGTATGACTTTTCTCCATGCCAAACATGGCTAATGTTGCAAGTTTACGAGCACCCTTAAAAATCTCGACCAAGTCACCACCTGCATTTATCTGTTGTGCAACCCCAGAAAAGGAGACCCAGTGTGCAGTGATGCACATGTAATCAAGGGCTTGGCAACTGGTCCACATGTCTGTTGTCAGGTGTATAGTGTGAACTGCACTATATATATATATATATATATATAAATATATATATATATATATATATATATATATATATAAAATGCAAAGCTGCCCCAACCAACTCAAGCACCTCTTTATGTAGTGCTGGAACAGCAACCCTGGCAAAATAGAACCGGCTAGGAACCTTCCATTTAGGGGCCAGTGTTGCCACGAGTTCAAGAAAACCCACATTTTCGACAAACGAAAAAGGGAGAAGGTCCACCGCTAGCATTTTAGCCAGCTTAGTGTTATACAGGCGTACAGTTGGGTGGTTGCGTTGAAATTGCGCATCTGAGGAGAACATGGCTGAAATGGTGCGCTGGACAAATTTACTGGATGATGCTGATGCCTTCTTCGACCCACTTCTGCTCAGTGTTGACATTTTCCGCATTGGTGTGTCTCCCAGACTCTCAGTGTGCCTCCTATGTGTTCCGGAGGGTGTGGTGCTGCCAGGGGTACTGGGTGCAACCAGACAAATGTCTGACGCTTCTTCTACCTCCCCGTCATCTTCAGATGAAACACCTATTATGGGTATATTTTGGCCACTTGCCCTTTGGGATTGCTTTCCCTTGATGTTTGCTAGGTGCGCAAACCATTCGATAGCGTGCTTTCTTTGAAGATGACCTATCTGGCATCCGGTTCCATAGTTGGTACCAGTCTTACCACGGCTAACTCTAGTCTTACAAATGCAACAAACGGCTATGTTATCATACTTTGCATGGACACTAAAAAAGTTCCAAACTGGGGACTGGAAACTTCTGGTTTTGCCGCACGAGATGATACTGCCAATGCCAGATGAAGCAGTGGTGGATGAGCCTTGCAGACATCTACTGGGTTGTGCAATTATTGCAGCAACCCTACTTGAGGGAGTCGAGCTGGATGGAGTCCCCCTCTGGGGAGAAAATATGGGAGCTGTAGGTTTTGTTGAACTTGTTGTACTACTTGACTGCGTTGGTGGTGCTACCAGTGCCACGTCGCCAGGGTCACGCTCAGCATGACGTCGGGATAGGGTATAAATGTCTGTCTGCTGCATGGCCGGTGTGGCTGGAATGACGTGTGTGATGACTAGGTCATTGCTGTCATCCTGTTCAACAACATCAGAATGCACCACTTCATCAAGTCCGATGTTCGGATCCATAAGTATGAGCTTTCCGGGGCCCTTCCTTTTAACATTTGATACCTTTCGCAGCTCATGGTGTGCCTCCCTCTCAGACGTCGGAGATGGTTGCCAATCTAGATCCAGATCATCATCTGATGGAGCGGGGCTTGAAGAGGAACTTCTACACACACTCCTTGATCTTTTCCTTGGTGGGGAGCTGGGAGAAAATGAATCATCAGGAGGAATGCCTTCGTCTTCCTGACATGATACCCCGGCTCCAAAGTCAATTTCCTCCTGGGCCCCTACTTCTGGAAGAACAACCATTGTGGGCACTTGCACCGCTCCATGCGCCGCTACATGGGCCTCTTCACTGACCTCTACTTGCAACTCTCCATGGACCTCTCCTTCTCGGCCTTCTCCTTCTCGGCCTTCTCCTTCTCGGCCTTCTCCTTCTCGGCCTTCTCCTTCTCGGCTTTCTCCTTCTCGGCCTTCTCCTTCTCGGCCTTCTCCTTCTCGGACAGCTCCTTCTCGGACAGCTCCTTCTCGACAGCTCCTTCTCGGACAGCTCCTTGCGCATGTACTTGTGCTTGTACTAGTAGCCCATGCAGTTGTTGTTGCGGCTTTGGTTGTTGAATAGTACTTGTGAGATGAGTTACAACCTGTGTTGATGGTGTGCTGCTACTTTCTTGCGATGAGCCAACATCACTGGTCGTTGGTGATTGAACTACTAAACAGGCTACCTGTGCAGCACTCATGGTGGGCCTTTGCTTTTTCCCCCAAAATGTAGTGGTCGAGCCACCAGTCTCCTTGGTAAGTGGTGCCACTTGCTTCTTCTTCTCCTTAGTAGAGACATTTTTCTTGCAAGAGGAGCTACGGGCACCTCTTTTTGGAGCCATCTTCTTCAGATGTCGGAACAACAGGCCGCAGCAGGACTTCTTCCTGGCACTGATGCTCAACGATGATGCGGAGTTATTGACTTTGTGCACCTAAAAGCAAACGAAGACAGAGGAACATCAGTAAATATATGTTGCATATGTAGCGCTTCAATAAATAGTTTGCAAGTAGGCATTTATGAATACACACATGCACACCACACAATATGGAAATTTCAAAATTAGGATTTGCTAAATTTTTTGGAAACAGGAATTTAACATTGATCCAAGAGAGCACACACAGAGAGGGGTATAGTTTCATGTACCACTGACTCCCCCTGGGCTAAATGGGTGAAAGCAAGGCAAAATGGGTGCAGGCCTATGGTACAAAGCTCACTGCCTGCCTTCAAAATGGCCACTTGACCCCCATCCACATGGCCAGGACCATGCCTCAAAATGGCCCCCACCAACATAGCCAGCCCCCAACCCCTACTCCAAAAAATCAAAAAACACAACACCAATCAAATCACCACAATCCAATGCCATCCATCAAGTTTCAGAAGGTTTAGGCTGTCTGATGGTGGTTTTCTGGTGCAGAATTGCAATGTTTGCACTTTCGCGAGTGCGAGATTGTTGCTTCACGACGCGAACGTGGCGAAAAACGAGCAAAATCCGCAAACAGACGTATTCTGGCCTGGGCCCCCTGGGCATGATAAAATCACAGCACACTGGGTGCAGGCCTATGGCACAAAGCACCCAAACTGGCTTAAAAATGGCCGCCAGACCCCCACCCACACGGGACCAGGCAATAAAATGGCCCCCACCCACATAGCAAGCCCCCAACACCACCCCAAAAAGTCGTAAAACACACAAAAATCACAACAATCCAATGCCATCCATGCCCTGGCCAGAATAATGTTAAAATTAAAAAAAACAGTTGTATCATGCATGCACCCATAACTAAGCCTGGTAGTTTTCAATTCATGTGCAGAATTGTAATTTTTACAATTTCGCAAGTGCGAGATTGTTGCTGCGCGGGACGCGAGCAGTGCGAACACAGGCAAATTTTTTTTTATAAAATCCGATTTTCGGGTAATCCGCGGGAGTTCGAGGCCCCCTGGGCATAATGAAAGCAATCAGAGCAGACTGGGTGGGCATAGGGCACAAAGCACACTGCCTGACTTCAAAATGGCCGCTTGACCCCATCCACATGGCCAGGACCTGCAGGACCATGCCTCAAAATGGCCTCCCACACATAGCCAGCCCCCAAACCCACCCCAAAAAGTCGAAAAACACACACAAAAATCACCACAAACAAACAACATCAACTTATCAACTTACTTGTAAATCAAATTTCTAATCAAAAAGTAATCCAAAAGGCCTCAAAGCCAAATCTCCAGCAGCATCCACAAAAAGTAATCCTTCCCAGTCAAGATCGAATTCAAAGTGGCCAGGAAATGGACTAAGCAATGGGAGGAGCTTGCTGGACAGGAAGAGGAAGTTGGAGACTGGGTCACTTCCTTCACCCCTCCCCAATTGTATTTTTTGTAATTTCGTGAGTGCGAGATTGTTGCTGCCCGCGCCGCGGCCCGCGAGCAGTGCGAACACAAGCAAAAAATCCGCTGCGCGCGGATTTGCGTATTTTCGCCACATCCGCGAGAGTTCGCGGATTGCGGATTTACCGAAAATCCGAAAAATCCACGAGCGGAACGGATTTTGCGCCCATGGTTAATCACAACAGCCAAAGAAAAGTACTATACCAACACCATCAAAAAAGACACCAACAGAAGCAGAATGTTGTTCAAGACAATCAAGCACTGCATCAACCCCCTGCCAGACCCAACTAATCCTCTCTCCAAAGAAAAGTGCAATGCCATTAACCTCTTATTCAGTGAAAAAGGACAGAGATGTTGATGGCACCAAGCCTGCTTTAATTCTTACACCTATCCTTCACATAGAATCCCACAATGATCTGCGTTCAAAGTCCAATCCCTCCCAGATCTCATTGGCATATAAAACTATGTTACAAATTGGGTATCTAGTTGGCAGAGGATTGCTCTCTGTCCAAGTAGGGACCACAATACTAGTCAGGGTAAGCTAGATACACACTTTAAATTAACCTGTGCTTACCCTCTGGTAGGTTGGCACAGAGCAGGCAGGCTTAACTTAAGAGGCAATATGTAAAGTATTTGTACAAAACACACACACACGGTAACACAATGAAAGCACCACACAAAGACTCTACACATGTTTAGAAAAATAGAAAATATTTATCTCAGTATAACAAAACAAAAATGACAAAAATCCAATTAGTAGAAGTCCAGAGATGAATGTTTAAAGAATAAATGCAAAAGCAGTGCTTAGAAGTCAATGGCACTAAAAGGTTACTTGAGGTCACGAGGGACCAAGATAAATCCAAAGTTCAGGCCAACAGCGAAGGAATACAGGCCAGCTACGAGATTCTAACAGGTCCCTCTGAGTACCTTGGATGGAGAATTTAGAGACTGAGACAGTCACTAAGGACCTAATTACGAGTGTCTCATTAAATTTCAGTAGGTGGGACTTTTGCGGTGGAACAGTAGGTCCACAATTTGAAACACATATTAACTACCAGGAGATGTTCTAGATTTAAACAATCCTCAAGTATTGCCCTATTAAGCTTAGGCTCAGGATGAACCCAGATCAATGCTTTTATACTTTCTTTGTAGGATGTTGATCT
This sequence comes from Lissotriton helveticus, assembly GCF_964261635.1. Classification (NCBI taxonomy): domain Eukaryota; kingdom Metazoa; phylum Chordata; class Amphibia; order Caudata; family Salamandridae; genus Lissotriton; species Lissotriton helveticus. Next base: position 178,568,389 of record NC_136059.1, on the reverse strand, counting down.
TTCTGTTTTCATTGAGACTTTTACTGTGATTATGTGCTGCTTTTATGGATTTTTTGAATCCGAAATACAGATGAGGATTTTGTGGCCGAGGTCAAGGACTTGGTCCCTACAGATGACGAGTTCCTGATTAAGCCAGATTAATTCATTTCAGGAGGCATTGAAGTTTACTGATGAAAAATACACACTTGTAAAAATTGACTGAAATCTGAGAGCATCTTTGTAGCAGTCATCAGCGCCATTTCTTCAAGCACTGTGTCTTGAGCACAGCTCGCCTGATGTGCTATTGATTTGCCTTCTACTCCCCAACACTTCGTTTCATTTCTTTGTCTCCCACGTCCATCGCCCCTCCCACCCCTCAGTTCTCTGTACCTTGGATATGAAATGTGAAGGGAGCAGAGACCCGCTATTAAAACGTTGTCTGGGGTCCTGGAGTCGCGAGCGGTGCTGTCTGGCAGGGATAATGCATTGCAAATGCAGGCGGCGCGTGTATCACGGCCCCCAGCAGAGGAGAAATAACAGAAGAATCAGCTCTGAAGCCGGAGACAATGGAATGGCTTTGTTAGTTGTAATGTAACCGTCTAACACCAGCCCTTTTATTCTCTGGTTTTTATGAAGGTGGAAAATGTCACGACAATCAAGTCTATTCATAATGATATTCATGGCGCGCGCTCAAGACGAGACTTTGGAAGATGAGGCTTCCTCCCTCCTGCGGCAGGGTCACGCCGTGCGTCAAGGGGTCACCCATGCGAAGATCAATCGACTCCATTGTCAGAACGGTGAATGATATGGCGTATTTTTCGGGGGGGGGGGGGGGGGGGGCAGGGGGGGAGGATAAAAGCCCGCAACTCCGCCTGCGCTTAATCGCTTTTTCAGACTGGTGGTTTTCATGTGGCTAACCAAGACAGGAAACATCATTATCTAGACCTGCCAGCCTTAGGGTCGCCTTCCCCCAAATATTTCGGCATTCTCCCCACCTATTTTGCTGAAATGTGTTTTTGTTGCTTTTAGGACTCTGTGCACTTTACCACTACTAACCAGTGCTAAAGTGCTTGTGCTCTCTCCTTTTAAATAATATTGGGCTATACTCAATAGGCACATTTAATTTGCTTATAAGTCACTGGCGCCTGGTCCATAGGGGACGACGGGGCAGCGCCTCACTAGGTAAAACTGACTGCTCAGTGCTCAATAATAATCGGGCAGCAAGAAATGTAAGCAGATGAATTGCCAGCTTTGACAATTCGTCCGTTTACATTTATGCCCTTTGCTGGCAGCTGCTTCACAGCCTCAAGTGCGCATGAGTCAACAAGCGCACATGAGTCAACAAGCGCACAGCGCACGCATGAGAGCAGCAGGAGTCCAGACTCCGACTGTGCATCTGCGAGGGGCGCTTTTTATTTCAGCACCCGACTCCATTGACATTACATTAGGCATGCTGTGCATGCCTAGTGTAGTGCAGGAGTCTGGAGATGGGATCCTGCTCGGGCGGTGACGTACAGTTGCCACATGCCCAGTCAAATGTTAGGATACAGCCTAGTAGACGCCCCCAGTCGCATCGAGTCATGCCATTTGCCAGTCAAGAAAAAGAGCGGGGAGAAGTTAGTTTCACTGTGTGAGAGGAGATGTGCGTTATGCGACGCGGAACCGGCGGTGGAGATGCCTGGTAAGTTTGTTTTTAATTTATTCATTTAAATAACCGCCTCCCCCCTCCCCACGCGAACCACTCCCCTCCCCCAGTCATGCCGGCCGCGGCTGAGATTAAGGGTCCAGGGCTTTATTCGGGGCCTGGCTCTGACAGTGCACCTCCCCCTTGGCCTGGAGGGCTTGCTTGTGCCCCCCCCAGCCCCCCACGCTCTTTGGCCTCGTCCGCTCTCCGTTATCATCTTCACCAGCAATCTATGTATTGTTTTGGGCTTTTGGAAGTGCCTCATTCACTCTCCGGGGGTTTCTTGGCGCTAGACTTTTATCGCTGGAACCACGTTCACCTGGACGTCACTCCCCTCATCCTCTCATCCCGCATTGTCCCCTTCCTATATCCGGCCCACTCCTCCTGTATACCCCTCCGCCCCCTCCATCCCTGTTCACTCTTACCCCCCCCCGGTATCCCCAGCGGTGTAACGAAAATTGAGGGGGCCTCCCTGCAAGGTATGTAGAGGGGCCCCCTCCGGGCTCAATTAGGAGCTCTCTGGACAGATTGCAGTGCCGAGGGGGCCCCCTGGAGCTTCGGGCCCCCCCGCAGCCCACGCGTGCCTGTGTTACGCCCCTGGGTATCCCTCTCACTGTTCCCTCCGGTGTCCACATGTTATGTCCCCTCCTCTCCTCCATATCTGCCTCCACAACTCATATATGCCCCCCTCAGACTGCCATATCTGCCCCGTCTGAGTATCCTGTACCTCAGCCCCCCGTCTCCAGATTTCTGGCCCCGGGGCCTTTCCCCCCTCCAGACCCAGGGCCCTCACTCAGGTCCCCCCCCAGATCTCTGGCCCCGGGGCCCCCACTCCGAACCCCCCAGAGCCCAGACCCTCCTCCCCCTTCCCTCCCTGATCCCCTCTTAGAGCCTCGAGGCCCGCGCTGTTGTGCAGCGCCGTCTCCATGGCTGCGGGGGCGGTGGGGTGTCAGTGTGTGAATGCTCGGGGGCGCTCACCGGGGTGGCTGTCAGACTCTGCTGGGAGCCTTGAGTTCCTCAAGACGTGCGAATATCTCCACTGCTACTAAACCCCGCCACGTAACCCCCTGCATAGGACCTCCGAGGGTGGATACCCCAGGGGTGAGGAGTGTGTGTTCATAGAGAGCACAGGTGGCCAGACAAGCATTGGTTAGTATATGTGACCGGAAATGTTATTTTATGAGATTTCAGGGTAGCTGTGGGATTGGGCTTAGTTTAAATTGGGATGGGCTGCGGGGGGAGGGGGTTTAGAATGAAGGTAGAGACTCGCAGAGACAAGTGGTTCAGTGGTAGGGAAGGGCAGTCTTTGTGAAGCCCACCCACCATCGCTGTCGGCTGGTTTCAAGGAAGTTGTCAGACCCACCGGCCTTAAACTGTGCAGATTCTGCTCAGTACAGACTGATACCATAGAAATATTCACATTTTATGGCACAGACTACGTGATGCAGTACCACGCAAAATGCGCGCTGCTTTCAAAATGCACAAACAAAGGATTCTTCTGCCTCTGTGCAAGAGGCCACAGTGTCATATAAAATACTCAATAATAATAAAACAATTCACAATATTGATGTCATTTTGAAGAGGCTCGTTATATTTCTTTCACATTCTCATCATTTCAGAGCTGATGCATTTTCAAAATGATATGCAACAAAGCCATAATTGTTGCTTAGTTATTTTATGCAACTAACTACCATTCACAAAGCCAATAGTCCTGGCTTGTTACTTGTTATATTATGTAAAAGGATGCGTATGTAAGGACACGCTCACGGCAAATCACTCACCCCCAACTTTTTCGCCCCACCACTTTCAAAAGTCACCGGCCGCAACTGGTCCCTACTTAAGTGGGACTGCATGTACACAGAGCCTGAAAGTTAAATGGTACTAGTGTGCCTGCAGCCAGTAGCGTAACAGAACTGTGTGGCCCCCATGCAAAGTACATGCAGGGGATTCTCCACTCTCAGGACCAGTCCGAAGCTCTCTTGACAGGGGCCTGACAGAGGTGGCCTTTTGAGCTCGGGCCCCTCATACCGCAGGGGCTGTGGGGGCTTTTGTTACAACACTGCCTGCAGCACCTATTGTGCCACCGACTTAAGTAGCCTTTCAAAATGTCTCAAGCCTGCCGTTGCAGCTTGTGTGTAGTTTTAAACTGCCATTCCGACCAGACAATATAAACCTTTTGCCAGGCCTAAATATTTCTTTTTAATACTTATAAGTCACCCTAGGGTATGCCCTAAACAGCCCATATGGCAGGGTGAATTATATTTACAAAGTTGGATATGCACTTTTAAGTTTTATATGTCCTGGTAGTGAAGAACTTTTACATTCTTTTTCACTATTGCAACGTCTACCTCATCCGTAGGATAAAATTACTTTAGCTTACTACATTTAATATAACATTTGCTTGGTCCAAGTAGAAATGTGATCTGTGGTCTGATATTTGGTCATTTAGAATCCTCTCTAATGGTAATGTCGAATTTTAAGTTACAATTCTAAAGATGGCACTTTTAGAAAGTTGGCATTTTCTCTTCCTATACATATGGTGCCAGATATACGAAGCATTTTTGAGGTCACAAATGGCCCTATATCCAGAATCGGACCATTTGCCACCACAAAAATGCTTTTGGACATGTACAAACAACAAACTGTGATTCTACAGAATTGCAGTTTGGGTTTGTAAATCGGTATTTGGAAGCAGTGTCATTAGGGCGATTGAATTATGGTTGCAAAATATTCATTGTTTACTGACTACTAAAAGTTAGTGGTGACCATTCTCTAATTGGAGGGAGTCCCCATGAGAATGTTATAAAACAATGTGGCATATTTACAAGCCCTGTACGTCACCGGTGCATCAATCGTTTGACCCACCGTCATTTATTTTTATGCCATATTTACAAAGTGATGCATCTAGAGAGGTGCGTCACATATGAGAGACCTGCATCACAATGGATCTGCGCCTGAACCCGCTGTGCCAGGTAAGTATTAATAAATGGAAGGTAGGCATTCTGCGTAACTTTTATCACAATTCCGACAAAGGGATATTTACAAGTGTTTCGTGAACAGACACATCCTCTGGATGCGTTAGAATCCCTGCGCCTCACAAACACACACTTAGGAAATGACGCATGTGCTGTTGCAATAAAAGAGAAGCCTGGCAGAACAGTCTGCCATCAAAATTGACAACATGGACCTCCTAATCTTGCAGCTGGGAGGTGGACGGAGAAGACCACAACCACCACCAGCCAAAACACCGCAACCGCCCCACCTTCACTACCGCAAAGGCAGCGCAGGAGAAGGGAGCGCATCTACCGGTAAAGGACCACCCTCATTAGGCTCAGGGAGGAAGAGGTCATGACATATTATCACCTCAGGAGGGAGTCCATTGTGCGATTGCTACATCAGATTGAACCACGGCTACAGCCACCAACTGCCTGAGTCAGCAACATTCCACTGTAGGCCAAGCTCCTGGCAGTATTACACATGTTGGCCTCAGGCTCGTTCCAGACCACAACAGCATGAGTAGTAGGTGTATCCCAGGCATCGTTTCCCGCCTTCCTGGATGCCATAATCCAACTCACACCACAGTACCTTCATTTCCCAACACCCAACAGCTGCAGCTGGAGATCAAACATAGTTTTTATGCCATTGCAGGCTTCCCACGTGTTCTTGATGCTTTGGACTGCACGCATGTGCAAATGTTTGCTTCTGCTGCAATTGCCCATCTCTACCACAACAGAAAGCACACCCACTCAATAGATGTCCAGGATTGTGGACCATCAGGGACTCTTTACAAATATCCTGGCAAAATATCCCAGTAGTGTGCATGATGCATACATATTTCACCAGTGAATCATCAATGACCACTTCCAAAATGGACAATATGGCAATGATCTACTTGTAGGTAAGCAACATAAAAAATTCCTACACACCCATGATCAATTAGAATTGCTGGGCATCCGACACATCTCTGTGTCCATCAACGCGATAGGGCCATTAGCATGAGGCCAATGCTTAATACATGTGACACAACACATCTAAAAAAGCTCCCTAGTTGCACAAGTCAATACATGCAAATCCACTATGGCTGCCATAGACATTTTGAAAGGATCACAGTTGAGAATCGTTGAACAAAAAGCAGTATAACTTCACTGTGTGCAAGTGAGTGATGTCATGCGTGTTGATTTGAGTCAACAGGCCATTCCAATGGTTTGTCATGCATGTAATATAACCCACCACTGACCACTGTGCGTATATATTGACATATGCATCCGTAGGTGTAAGGCATGTTGGACCTCACACAATCAACATTGGACCCAACTACTGACCAAAGAGGTTAAAGCCCAAAGGATAACTCTCTCATCCAGTCTAAGAACACAACATATAGATGCAAGGTACATACACCAGATGTTGCAAGGATTTCTGCTCATACACAGAACTGTGCACAGAGACCTAGGACATTAGTGAATTGTGGTGTACCAGAAACTCACCTCAGTACCTAGAAACCCCAACCAGCTAGCAATCCGTGTCACATCAGCTATTCGTCCTATAGCAAAGTAACCAATGATTAGACAACCTAGAACATGCGACTTAGGACCATCTCAGGAATAGTGGGAAGTGAGAACACTCTTTGGCTATACTCTCATACCAGTCCACAACAGGAGTAAAAAAGCGACACGGTAAGGTTAAAATATTTATTTTAACGACGTGTTCTCATGCGCAGTATTTTGGTCAACATAAGCAGACATATGATTAAAAATAATATGGTCGGGGGGAGCTACGCTAGCAAACAAGATGGCCGCGTAGGCTCCCGGCTCCGCCGACCTCCGACTCCCGCCAGAAGATCCTGTTATTTATCCTGTTTTTGCGCCCTGCCTCCGTGTGTATGAACCTGACGAGAGGTTAATGGTGCACTCCCGAGATTTCTACCTGTTCGGTAGACGAAGATACGTAGAGTGGAAGTTTACGGCCTAGATCAGCTTGGAAGCCGGGGTCTCGAGTACTGGCCCATTCGGGTTTCAGTTCAACAACATCGGCTGTGGTGGTGTGATAGGGTCCGGTCTACCGAGGTGGAGGGTTTTTGTATCGATGTTGATGACGTTTGGCTGACATGGTGAAAGTCAAAGGAGGGGTGACGATTAACAATTAAAGCGGTGGATGGGGGTCCTGCCCGGTGGCCCGGTTACGGGCCCGCTGGTGTTCGCTGGGTTGGGATCTGCGCCTACGGTGGCAGACTCCGGATATTATTGAAACTACCGATAAGTCCCCCTCTGCAGTCGCCCGTTCCCTATCCGCCTGTCCCCCGCGGGGAGACCGAGCTCTCTGGGGGACGTAATCATGACCGACACCGAGCGAGGAGTGGTGGAACGGACCGAGAGTTACCCGTCACTACGAACTGTGTTGGCAGCCATAGGGTCACTTCATGTGTACGTCGAAGGCCGCATTCAGGAGATGATAGCGCGCTTGTCTGAAATTGTACGAATTGGACCGGACCCTACTCCACTACATAAACGGAAAGACTCGAGATACACAAGAATACAAGATGGCCACTTTGATGGAGGAAGCAGACCCCGTACTATGGGAGGTGTCGGAGCCTTTGACCAGGGCGATGAGAGCAAGCTCGATGCCACAAATGGATTGTCAGGCCTTCGATCGTTGCCGACTATGGAAGAACTATTTGATGTTCCCCTTCCGGAGACTTTTGATGAGAACTGTTATCGGATTGAAACTGCGTCACTCCCCTATACATCGGCGCCGCTAAGATGGCGGACGAAACAACGCTGGGAGTTCATAACGGGGAGGGGAGTCTCTGGACCTGACGGTGTTCTTAGCACTTTCGTTTCTCTGCTATGTCTTGATTTGATTTTTGCTACAGCTTCTTCGTGCTTGGACTATCCTGTGGAAGCAGCAGTTCGTCCGGAGGGGGCTCACACATCTGATCGGAAGGGTCAAGGATGTAATTGAGTGACTAGGTTTGACCTCAAGTATTGATGGACAGGGGGTTTGCTACAATGATGCTTTCGGAAGGCTGGGCGGTGTTTGAAGTTTTCCTTGTTGCTATACATATTTGTTGCCTGATAGATTTCTTGACCTCAATCTGGGGATTCTTGGTTCTGGCGGTGGGTGGGGGGACCGGGAGCCCATACGAATATGCCCTCCTCCATTTTCCTACTTTTATAGTAATTAGTTAGTTGGGGCGACAGGCACACTGCTAGTTGGGGTTAGGCGATAGCCTTATGCAGGGGTGCAGGGTGGGGGGATGGGTTTATTATTTTGTCTTCTTTTTTGTTTTTATGGTTTCTTTTTTGCATTCTCTTTCACTTTCCTTTTATAAGTATATTTGGTGAAATATCCTGACTCCGACTCTAATCTAGTATCTGGTGCTCATGCTTCCTTTATTATCCTGATGTGTGGGTGGGCATGCGCTTAGGGTTTACGCTTAGTGTGGATCGTGTATAGTACTGTTGCATATCCTGTTTTTCTAACACTACGTAAGCGTCTCAACCATTTCTCATTGCTAAGAATTTATCCTGTTACAACGCCTGTCCGCCTTATTTTATGTCTGAATGTATGGCACCTCATATGTCTATTTCCTTCTTTGTTTTGAAAATAATAAAAATAAATATAAAAAAATAATAATAATATGGTCAGCATGGTTACAACTCCATAAAATACAAAAGGAGAAATCATAGTACAATGATAGTGCAAACAAGTGATTTACAGCCTGATTCATGTACATGCCGTTTTGCGTGTCCCTAATAGCGAATCATAGCGATTCGCTATTGAGGACACGCAAAACGGCATTCATGTAGGAATTGCTACTTAAATAGCGATTCCTACATGTTCTTTATTTGCGAGTAGCAATTTGCTACTCGCAAATACTCCCCATTCATTCCTATGGGCCAAGAGGCCCATAGGAATGAATGGGGATTTGCGAGTAGCAATTTGCTACTCGCAACTAAGATAGCGATTTTAAGGGTGCCAGGGGTGTCCAAAGGACGCCCTGTAGCACCCCTAAAATGCACTTTTGGACAGGTGTTGCGCACACACATGTCCAAAGGACATGTGTGTGTGCTACATGCAACTTTGAAAAATGCTTTTAAAAGCATTTTTCTGAGTTTTTGCTATTTACCGACAGGTCTGACCTGTCGGTAAATAGCGGCCCCAAAAGTCCAAAATCGCTATTTTGTTTTGTGTCATGAATAGCATTTGAGGAATCTCTATTAGAGATTCCTTAAATGCCATTCCACGCAAATATGCGAATTCTTACATAGCGATTTTTGCATTTGGTATCATGAATACCAAATGCAAAAATCGCACTCGCAAAGGGCCAGATTCTCAGAATCTGGCCCTTTGCGAGTGCAATTTACCTACATGAATCAGGCTGATAGCGCCTAGTTTCAACACCCTCCCTATATTGGAACTATGTATTGTAAACTAAAGAAGGTCTCTTGAGCATGTTTTGGGGGACCCCATTACCTTTCCTCTCAGTAAGTATGAATTACATCTGGATCAGCAAGGCTCTCTGCATCCCTGGAATCTTCCAAGTGTGTGAAATTAGGGCAAGTGTGCTATGATAAAGGCGCCAGAATCTTGCTTCGCCCGCAGCTGCCAAAATGTTGTGTCTAGAATGTATTACACAGACATGCCGATAAACAGGCTGACATGTTATGATAACCTTGACGGCTCAGCACTCACTGTACAGACTGGGGGCATGATGTATGTCCAGAGATGTTGAAAAAAAAACTTTTCTCATGTGTAGAACTTCGTGAAAGCTAGCTTGCAATAACAACTATGCAGTGTTGTGTGCAAAAAGCAGCAAAAGGCAAAATGGTGTTTAAACTTATATAAGCCATGCTAACATAACTTGCACGCAAAAAGAGGCCCTAAACCATACTACACAGGTATCCGTCACTGAATAGCACCCAGTCAACATTGCATTCAGCAACTTAAAGTCAGCAACAAACCTTCCCCTGTTCAAAATTTCACATGAAACACAACAATGGAAGCAAGACGTGTCACAAACAATGGTCAACTGTATGCCAAACACATCATGTCAGTATAACACAAGTAATGTGGAAGAAAATCACAGCATACATAACATACACAAGATGGCATGTATTGGTAAGCCTGAGCAACAGTATTGACAGTTCTTCTTCTCACAGCTGGTCAAGGATATTGCTTACAGACATGGGTGATTACCCCATACGGACACCTCCAGACAGACCCTCAAAAGGCCTACAACCATGCACACAGCTGAAAACGCAACACAATAGGGAGAATCTCTGGCCTGCTTAAGGGCCGGTTTAGGTGTTTGGACTTATCTGGGGCAGGCTGCTCTACTCACCACAAATGGTATGTAAGATGACCCTAGTGTGTGCAATACTGCACAACATATGTGTGAACACTAATGTACCCTGAGATGAAGAACAACCTATGGAACTATTGGAGGATGAGGAGGATGAAGTGGAAGCAGATGGCAGAGTCATCATCCACACTGCTGCCAGGATACAGTGATGCACACGCATTGTCAATCATTTCTTCTCATGAACTATCTATTTTCAAATGGTCCAACAACCAACACCCACCTAAGGTTCACAATAAAATATTAAGTACATAAAAATGTGTTGCTCGTGTGTTTTTTTGTGACCAGGCCATGAGGCATCAACTGTATTAAATGACAAATGCTAGGAATTGGTCAAAATAGCAGGTAGTGAGATAGGAAGCTGATAAGCAACGTCAAAGCGTAACCAACAGTGCACAGTTTATTAGAATGGGAGGAGTAAAATTCTCCCACGTAAAGTGTCGTAGCAGCGTCACTAGGGGTGTGCGGGGGGTGCGGACCGCACCGGGTGTCACCCCATCATGGGGTGACACCAATCTGGTTACGCTGGCTGGCTCCGGCTCGCACTGCACAGTGGAGTGCAGCCTGAGCCTCAGCCTCACCCTCACCTCTGCTCTTCTGCTGCGAGTGCTGCTTTTTATTTCCAGTGCGGGGGGTGGCACCGAGCACAGCTTGGCACGAGTGCGCAAAACGACGCCCTTCGTATTCACCCACAGGAGGTGACTGAGGAAGATGATTGAGTGGACATGGGAGGGGGTAATAGGGTAAGGGGAGCAGCGTGAGGCATGCAAGGCAATGAGGGCATAGGGCGGTCAAAGAGCATGTGCATAATCCATTGGGCAGATCAAGAGACAGAGGTGATAAGGGCGTGGCTGCCTGCTACAGCAGTCATATAACATTGCCACTACAGGGTCGAGAGGAGGACAGAGTATTGGTGTAGGACACATTATTTGGGGTGTGAGGGAGAGTGGCAGAGTACTTCTGGCGATGGGTGCAGACTCGGAGCTTTTTCTAGGATGGGAGTTTGGTCCAGGTTTTCATGTATGGCTCACTGGTGAAATGGATTGGCCTTAGGTTGTCCCGATATTTTCAAACGAGGGGGCGCCAGCGCAGTTGAGGAACCAATAATACTGTTAAGATAGTTCCGTGAGTTAAGCTCTCTAAGGAGGCGTGGGTGGAAGCTTGAGGACATGTGTTTGATTACCAGATGGGCCCACTAGGCAAATCTGTAGTAGAAGGTGCCGTACAATAAAAAAGCAAGTTATATTTTTACGTGTTGTGGCTAATGGCGAAGCTGTGGAGAAAAGATGGACATGTAGAGATGGGAAGACGAGTCTGAACTAGAGAGGTAGAACAGGAGGCCAGTAGCAGGCGGTAATGTGGAGATCACTGTTTTTTGCCCCCAAAGCTGATACTTGTTCCTCTGCAAACCTTTCCACAGTTCCCTGTATTATGATGAGGATGGTGACCTGGCACATGAGTTTTATGAAGAAACAATAGTCACCAGAAATGGGAGGAAGCGAGCTAAGCTTAAAAGAATTCAGAAGAACCTGATCCCGCAGGTAACAATTTCTGTGTGTGTAGCGCCATCTGGATCATAGGAATGAAGTGCCCCTTTCCTTTTCCTCCATCCTTATCTCACTTCTTGGTATCTTTAGATTGGGAGCCCATTGTCCTTGATATTTCCTTGCTGCATCTTGGGTAGGAAACACGGCCTGATGACTTTAGATGGCCTGAATCCTTACTGCAGTAATTGGTATCTTCCTTTAAGTACTGCGTTGCTTTGATTGTAAATAGTTGTTCGTCTCCTGATCCGTGAGTATTTGTCTCACACCAAGCCTTAGGACTGCATGTCAATTTTGAATGATAAACATTTGTTTAAAGAAATTCATAGTATACAGGGCTTTAAGTGGGCCGGGTCTCACCGGGTCTGAGCACCGGCAGTTTTTTTTAGAAGGCCTCGAAATGGGTCTCTGTCGGGCTCTGTTTTGTGCCGTGGCACAGGAGGTCCGTTTTTTTATCGAGCGTTATAGGGGAAGGGAAATCCTTTAAAGAGTCATTTTCTCTCTGGATTTCTCTTCTCTTTTCAGAACTCAGGAGCAGCAACATTGTCGTGGTGTCACCAGGACTTTAGTGGAAGCTTTTTCAATATTATATACAAGCCATAGTTGCTGCTTATTTATCTTATGCAACTAACAACCACTGACAAAGCCAATAGCCCTGACTTGTTGTAGGTATGAGGTTGCTTGTTGTATCATATATCTGGATGCAAAGATAGAAACAGCAAAATACCAGTCGGGCGGCACACTATGTTATGCACAAACTTTTTGCTTACGTGTTTTTGAGCCACACCCTTAATTACATTGGCCATGCCCCCTTGAGAGATCCCCCAGTTTTTTCATCCCACTTAAGGCCCTTATAGTATACATAGTTAAGTGATAGAGCTCAGCAATGATCCTTGGATCTTATTTTGCGGGGGGGGGGGGGAGTTTATCCATCAAAGTAACTATCAATACCAGCCTCAGATGTCACCACTAGAAAGCAATAAAAAGGGCAGAACTAATCGCCATTCGCCTCTGGTGGTTTGGTTAAATGCAGGGCGTGGGGGGTCGGAATTGGTACTAAAGGTCACTGCATATCCCCGGCGGCACCACCATGATATCCAGGCACTAACTGTGTGCCAAACTCAAAACCCCCATTGAAATAGCAGCACCACGATGCCGTGTGAGGAGCTGGCCGGCGGTCAGGGCCTGTCTGCTTCGGTATCTGTAGCGTAGCCAGACAAGCTTGTAGCTTGAAGGAAACTTGTGGATGCTTTGACAATTTGGATGCTGAAATACTTGCGCAGACTCAGAGCGGAGGAGGTTCATGCGGTAAGTCGTGAGGGGGTGACACCATGAGTTACCCACACCGGGTGACACCAACCCTAGTGACCAAGCCAAAGTGACGCATTTGAACTAAGGATGACATAGCCCTAGGCCGTATGTCATGTTTCTGTCCCTAGAGTGACTTTTGCATAGTAAACAGCACACATTTGGAGGAAAGGTGATACTTCCTAAGCCTTACTTCACAAATCATCATTTAAAAAAGCCACGCATTCCTTAACAATTTCACGCTCGTATTGGAAGAGGTACTTTACCCATACAAAATGTGATGCTCTCTTTTGAAAAATGATGCGTCAAACATAACAGGCTTGCGTCTCTTGTAAAAATGTCTGAGTGCCTACTAAACGTAACGCTCCATATGGAAAAGATACGCTTCAACTACAAATGTCATGCATGCACTAAAATATTTGCAAAGTAGCAAAAAAGGGACACATCTGTATCAAGTGCATTGGACCAAAACCATGCTTCTAGTCAACGCATCCAAAACAGGGCAATGTCTGTGACCTAAATCTCCATAGCAACTTTTAATGGATGTTGCGTCCGACCGTTCTACACCGTGGACGCTTATATTCCCGGGAAATCCCCTCCTTGTACCTCGAGGTACCCGAGGCCTTTAAAACAAATGTATTCCCGCTTCATTATTGTCACGGGGTCAAGCCTGACCGACCCGCCGTCCACATCTTCCTCCACCTCCTCTTCCCAACCAATTCAGCACCTACATTCAATAACCCAGTCCTGATGATGATCCTAAATGACTAGGATAGAAGCGCCGTTGATATACAATTCATCTTCCGGCGCCTTAACTGTGGTCCACTAAAACTTTAAAATACTTGTCAAAATTCCTGTGAATAACTGACTGTGAACCATAAGTCCCTATGTACACATGTCCCCTTTTCACCTTGTGCCGTCGCTGTTTCTTCACTTGTCACCTGCGCCGTCCACCCCTGAGTGTCACGAGCACTTGTGTGCACAAAGTTTACGGGTTATCTATGTATTAATTGCTTACACTGCTGATACAACTGGTTCCAATTTTTCTTAAAATGTCTTACACCTTTAAATATATTATGCCTTGGGCACATTTAAACAAATTATGAGTCTCCCTACCGTTTTTTTTGCAATGTTTTGTACAGGCTTATTAACTAATTATCTTAATAATACCAGTTGAGACATTGTTGTTTTTTACTCTATGAAAGTTCAACCACATAAACAGTGCTGTAATGGTGGAGTGCAACATGTAGACAAAGCAAGAAGTGGATAGTACCTGCTGTTTTGACACTGGCACGGTTATGAACAAAATCCAAAGATATCACTGTACTGGAATTGGGTCTCATCCACATCCACTCCCTCTGATGTGTCTGTTGCCGGCTCTGTGGGGGCTGTTGTAGGTGCTGTAGTTGGATGAGATGAGGCACACACACAGCCGGGTCTGAGGACATGGAAGTCATGTCCTCAGCAGCATTTCCCTGTGCCAACAGGTAAAGCAGCACATCATTTAGGAGGGTATGCCAGTTTTTTAAGACAACTACAACATCTCAGTGGAAGGCAGCCATTGTGGCAATGTATGTATCTTGCTTCTGCTCCATGGACTTAAGGATGTCACGTGTATCCTCCAGCTGTTTGCCAACCTTGCTGGTGCCACTTTGGAAGGGCATCTGTTCATGCCTCTGCCTCATGACCCCAGTGATGCCATAGTCTTCATGCCCACATGCACCTCATTCACAAGCTCATGCATGAGTTCTACTGCACTCTCTCAGAAAACAAGTTGTATGTCCTCAGAGTCCAGTGGTGGTTGTGTGCTGGCAAGTGCACTTGTGTACGGCTCATCTAGAGACCCTCCTATGTTGGTGGCCCTCCCAGCAACCGGAGGAGGGGTCCATATGGAGTCCAGGATTTGGTGGATGGTATCCTGATCAAGGGTGGACGGGCTCTCCTCCTTGTCAGGAAATTCCAGTGGGTTAGACACCAGGGCACATGGTATAGGTGCATCCTCTGCAAAGAGCTGGGGATATGTTACTTCTGATTGCACAGGGATTTTGGGTTGGGTTGCCTCTACTACTTTCCAGGGGACAGATTTACAATTGATTGCTGTGGACCAACACAGTATGCCATCTTGAGGTGCCAACATACAGCATTACATACAGGGAAGGTATGCACTGTGTCTTTGTGACGTGTCCCACTAGTGTCCTTTACATCCTGTGCTGTAGAACATCCTGTGCTGTTATGTTAAATTAGTTTTATAAGGTGCACAGCTACCCAAAAAGTGTTTCCCAGCGCCAGCCTGAGGAATGGGAAAAAAGTAGCTGTATTATAGGTTGAACAGTCATGTCTTTAGACTTTTGCGGACGTTTGCAAAGCTTGTTTAATTGCGCAGGGATGCAGGAAGAGTGTTCCACAGAGTAGGGCCATGATAAGCAAAGGAGCAGCCACCCATCTGTGAGAGTTAAACCCTGGTAACCAAGAATTTTCCCTGAGTCGTGGAACGCAGCAGGCGTGTAGGTTGGTAAGGCTGGGCTAAGGCTTGCAGGTATTGGGGAGCAGTGCCGGACTTGATCTTAAACAAAAACCTCAATGCCTTGAACTTGACGTGGCTGTCCACCTTAAGCCAGTGGAGATCACGTAAATAGCTGGAGATGGAAGTAGTTTTGGGAATCTGACACAGTAGTCTGGACGGAGTGTTCTGTACCACCTGCAGTCTCCGTAGCACATCCTTGGTAGCCCCTAAATAAAGGATGTTACCATAGTCCAGTCTTGAGGTCACAAGCGCTTGGACTACGGTTCTTTGGGCGGAGCAGGGTAGCATCCAAACACTATTTTTAACCATTTCAGCATGGTAAAACAGGTAGCCACCACTTTTACTGCTTGCTGTGTCATAGACAGCTGATCATCAATAATAAAGCCCAGATTACGGACTTGTTTGGTGGGCTGGGGAGGGTCTCCCATTTCGGTAAGCCAGTGCTCGGGGCCCCATAGATCTTTATTTTTCCCCAAGATGAGGACCTCAGTCTTGTCGCCATTAGGTTTAGGCAGATTAGTTTGCATCCATCCGGCAATTTTTCTTAAGACGTCCTGAAGAACTGATAGATCAGATACCATCACTTTGGAAAGCGAGAAGATAATCTGGGTATCTTCCATGTATGAGAAAAGGAACAGCCCGGCCTCCTCTGCAATGAGCGCCAGAGGTTTGACGTAGATATTGAATATCAACGGGCTGAGAATAGAGACCTGAGGAACCCCATCAGGGAAAAAAGTGAGTTTTGGAAGTAGCAGCGGAAGAAAAGATTTGAAATGTACGAATGGTAAGAAAAGATGTCAACCAGTCCAGTGCTCAACTAGAAATACCAAAGGGAATTAAGGGATTTTATTAGCACGGTGTGAGACAGTGTGTCAAATGTGGCACTTAAATCAAGTAATATGAGGGTCGTTGTGTCCCCCATAGCCAAATGATGTCTCAGCATTTCCTTAACACCTGAAAAACTGACTCTGAATCCGGACTGGGAACCATGTAAGCAATCAGAGGATTCAACAAACTGGGTGAGTTGAGAATTTATATGCTTTTCCAAAATTTTTGAGTTAATCGGAAGTAAGGATATAGGCCTAAAGTTGGATGGCTGGGCAGGATCAGTGTTGGCCTTCTTTAAAAGCGGAAGGATCATAGCGTGCTTCCAGTCAGGCAGAACAATGGCTTCCTGTAAGGAGGCATTAAGAAGGTCCATAATTAATTTGAGAGAAGATGTTTCAAGTTTCTGCAACACCATGGTAGGTAAAAGGTCACGAGGGGAACCTGATTTGATGCTACCTAGGATTTTCTTAAGTAAATTAATATCTAGGAGCGACCAAAATTGCAATTTGTTGATGGGTTCTGCCTTAGCAATAGACTCAGGACTGGATTTTTGCTGTGTAGGCATGACTGTCTGAGAGCTACTAAGCATGGAATGAATATGCTTTACTTTGTTCACAAAATAATTAGTGAGTTCATCGCACTGTGATCTATCTAGGGCGGGGGGCGTGAGCTGAGTGTCTGAGCCCGATAATTTGTTAACCATTGTGAACAGAGTATGGGAGCAGTTCTGTGCATTGGAAATGGTGGATGCAATATAACTTGCACGAGCTGATTTACAAAGGGCTTGATATTCTTTTAACGTCTCGTTATATTTTAATTTGGAATCAGTTGCATAGTCTCTTCTCCACTGCCTTTCAATGACCTGCCATGCACCAACACAGGCACCCTTTCAGCATGATGCAAGGGTGCTTGCATTGCAGGGTTGATTGCTCTTGAGCATGAACAGACACCTTCCTGCACATAATGCAATAGTGAGAGGCTTTTTGCTCTTACTATGCCTGGTGCTGAATGCAGCACACATGGACTGATGATATGACAATATAATTATCTTTGTTGCTACTCAGCTGAGCCGCTTCTTGTGAGGCTTGGTCTTCTAACGCATTTTCATGTTTACTTATCATGTTCATTCAGCAAATGTGTCAAAACCCATAGGTGTTGGCTCAGAACACCTGGCCTCATTTACAAGCCCATTGCACTGCTGAAGCGCCACTTTTATTGACGCACCAGGAGTGCAATGCTCTTACAATGCCATGTAGAGTCACTCTCCGTGACTTTACATGGCTTTGTAAATATCTTTCCTTTTCACACATAACTCTACATAAAAGGGATTCTCGATGAGTGTTGCTGAATGTGTTCCCACCCAACATCCATGGAACTTGACGCATTCACAGATTTACTGACTTTTGTAAACCTGGAAATGCGTGCGAATCCGGCACCTCCCCAGGGGAGGCCTAAGGAGGTACAACGAGGATAAATACTTTTATTTCTCCTCATTTCATCCTCTTTCTATGCATGCTGTATTCTGCAGCACTTATAGAAAGAGAGAAAACACATGTAATGATTGTTTTTGTGCAGGAAACTCTCCCTTCCTGCACATACACAATCATCACCTTAGTGCAGGCACCCTTTCAAGATGACACAAGGGTGTCTGAACTGGCGCACGGCTGCTGTTTGCGTGCCGGCGCAGGGGAGAAGGACAGGAATGTGCCATATCTTCTTGATATGGCACATTCCTGCCATTTTATGTTGACACATGGCAGTGCAGCAGAAAAGGCTGGATGTGCTATGATGCATCAAAATATTGCAAATCAGGCCGACCCACTGTAATATTCATGGCATACCTCAGCATTACAGTGTGAGGAAACACTGCAACTTGCTCTGTGTTGCTTCACACCATATCTATACGGTGATGAAATAGTACCATGGTGGCTTTAGCTCCACTCTGCACCAACATTATATCTGCAAATGTCACATAACATTGGCGCACATGGGATTGTATACATAACCCATGCTGTGTTGTCAAAGTACATGTCATTTGCATAGTATTCTGATACTTGTAGATCTGGTTATTCATGTTGTACATTCAACAACGGGGGGCAGTTTACTAAGTTGGACATGGACTGGTGCTAGACTTCGCACATGGCAGTTATGGCCATGACGGAGCTTGATTGAGCTGTACAATATGTGATTGGCCAGTGTCAATTACTTTATGTGTTATTATACAGAACAAGAGCCAAATTCCAAACCATTGACCTGCCCACAGTGCACTGGAGCACTGGGACTTAGCTGGCGGCATTCAACAACATGCCCTTTTTTGCCCATATTTCCCCTTGTTGCGACTTACAAGGTGGCACTTCTTGTTTTTTTTGGGCTACATTGTCCCTTCCCAAGATTCCAGTCACTAACACATCTGGGTTGACAGCGGCCACACGCTCCTCAGGGCATACAACACTTCCTGATTGGCTGGGCTTCCTCCGATGGGTCAGCAATGCTGCTTGGAGATTTGTAGCTAATTTAGCCTTCGTTCTGCGATTATAATCGTACCAGCACTTCTTGCAGTTTTAGCTTGACCAACACTATTAATTTTCTGAACAAAGGACTGCCATATGGCCTCTTTCTCCATAGTATCAACGTGGAGCTCACAAACAGCTGATGTTGGTGGTCTGTGACCTCTGTGACCAGTATCTCATTTTCCTCCTCACTAAAGTTGGACTTCTTCCTCTATCCTTGGCTGTCTGCCTGGGCATATGGGTTGGTATTGGGGTTGTTAGATTGGTTGTCCTGAATGCTGCAATGTGCTCCCTGCTCCATTGCTGACTCAACTATAGCCCCCCAAATGTTTTTTTTGTACAATGCATCTTTTTTAAGTATTTTGTGCCGCTTGATGCAGTTTAAACTGTTGCGCCGGTGTTCAGCCCGCATTATGTGATGCAAGGCAGCCATCCATCACATTCTCCACAGTTGTGTCAGTATGACTTGCAGCTCTTTTGCGCCACTCATGTCATTTGTTTTTTACGGATCGCTCGTCATGCACCACAGTCTGCCAAATTGTAAATATGGCGCAAGTGTGGGGTTTTGGGATGTCATACGGCAGCGCATTACATCTTGATAGATTGCTGCGTTGTGGCAGTGATGCTTCACTTCTTATAAATAAGCCCCATTTTTTTAAGAGCAGGCAGTGGTCCTGACTCTTAAAGAATGTAACCTAAAGATTTTATTTTTTTCTTTTGAAATGCATTGCGTTTTCCTTCATTTAAATACAATCACATACATAGTGGTCTGCTGACCTAACAGGGCACCATCCCTGTGATGCCGGCAATCCTAGTGGGCCGCAAATTGCGACCTACCTCAATAAAATTCATGAGATAGGTCAATTTGCGACCCCTTAGGAATTGCTATTTTAAAATAAAAAGTTTTACACAACAGGATTAGCAATTTACTGATTGTGATTCGGATATAATGGCAGTTAGGAAAACGCTATTCTTAATGTTAGTATGTATGGCCCTTGGTGTCTGCAGCCTGTGTTGGGGGTCACATGACTAGGTGTAGTTGGCAGTTGGCCTTTGTGTATTTCTCCCAGACAGTGCCACAAACGGGGACTGGGTGTTGGCAGAATGGGCCATCTTAACAAGATGTGTGGGGGTGGATCCGCCACCTACCAGACCTGCACTTTTATAGGGGCTGCCTCCTGCACTCCCAAAGGACTTCACACTAGCCATCTTGGGGCCTGAGCAAGAGAAGGAAGAAAATTCCAGACACAGATGCTATGTTATGTTATGTTATAATGAATTTGTACCGCGCTCAAATACTCAAGAGTGTCCTGGCGCGCACAGTTACCAAAGCCTGATAGGAACAGAGAGTTAAATCGGCTGATTAAAAAGAAAAGTTTTAAGTTGTTTTTTAAAAAGTCTGAAGTCCTGGATATACCTTAGTTCCAAAGGAAGGGAATTCCAAGCTGAGGCTGCTTTAACGGAGAGCAACTGACCCCCCAGCGGCATCCTGCGGAAACGGGGGATCGCCATCCGTCGTTGGGTGGCCGAGCGCAAGGATCGGCTGGGGACATAGAAAGCAAAATGCTTCCTAATGTACCCTGGACCCAAACCGTGCGAGGCACTACGGGCCATGGTGAGAGCCTTAAATAGTACTCTGTGGGCCACCGGAAGCCAATGTAGATCACGTAGATGCTGTCTCACGCTTGACCTACCTGAGATGTTAAACAGAAGTCTAGCCGTGGCATTCTGTATGGTCTGTAATTTTTTTTGCAAATATCCCGGTATGCCAACGTACAGAGCATTGGCATAGTCAATGCGGGAGAGAATGAGAGCGCAGGCAACCATCTCCTTGGCAGACCTTGGAAGCATGGGAAAAAACCTTCTTAACGATTTAAGCGTGCCAAAGCAAACTCCAATGAGTTTCTTGATTTGCTCTAAGAACCGAAGGTCTTCTCCAAACCAGACCCCTACATTTTTTGCTGGGGTGCCCTCAGACTTGGGACGAGGGAAGTCTGGTGGCCACAAGGATTCTCTAAAGGCAGGCGGAAACTGACCATAAACAAGCATTAGAAATGCAATCGGGCTCGGATTTATTTGAGTTTGAGCTAATGGCATTGTAAATGCCAATGTATTGTTGCTATGTGTTATGGAGTGTGTTCATGTGGTGTGTACTGCCAGTGATCTCCTTGTGAGTGTGAGAATATTGCACCGTTACTGCCTGTGATGTCCTTCTTGTGAGTGTGAGAAGCTTGCACCTCTGCTGCCTGTGGTCTCCTTGTGAGTGTAAGGAGCTTGCACTGCTGCTGCCTGTGATGTCGTTCTTGTGAGTGGGAGAAGATTGCACCTCAGCTGCCTGTGGTCTCCTTGTGAGTGTAAGAAGCTTGCACAGCTGCTGCCTGTGATGTCCTACTCACTACTCTACTCTACTCACTACTCTACTCACTACTCTACTCACTACTCTGCACTCACTACTCACTACTCTACTCACTACTCTACTCACTACTCTGCACTCACTACTCACTACTCTACTCACTACTCTACTCACTACTCTACTCACTACTCTGCACTCACTACTCTGCACTCACTACTCTGCACTCACTACTCACTACTCTACTCACTACTCACTACTCTGCACTCTCTACTCACTACTCTACTCACTACTCTACTCACTACTCACTACTCTGCACTCACTACTCACTACTCTGCACTCACTACTCTACTCACTACTCTCCACTCACTACTCTACTCACTACTCACTACTCTACTTTCTACTCACTACTCTACTGTGTGCCTGTGGTGTGTATGTGTGTGCGTCAGTCACAGTCGGTGCAGGTAAGAACTCAGGGTGGGGAGGGTAGGTTGACAGACGATGGAATAGGACAAAATAAATAAATAAATAAATATAACTACTTAACTTGTGCTTGCCGCATTGCCGAGTAGGTGATGCGGCGAGCACAACTTAAGTGGTTTTCTTTTTTTAATTTTCCCTTACTCGTTGTTTGTCGACTTCCCCCTCCCCCGCCCCGGCTAACCGCTCTTACCTGCACCGGTCACGACTGGTGTGTGTTTGTGTGTGTGCATCTGTGTGTGGGCGTATCCCTGCAACAATGGATAGAACGAATGTGGCCCTCACACTTTACAGGAGACCCATTATTTATCAAGGTTTTGCGTCGCACTTGTGCCCTGCAAGGGAATGCTAGGGCGGTGCAAAACTGAAGGGAGACTTACCAAGCCACATGAGGCCGCTTTGCGTGGCCCTGCGTGGCTTGATACACTAGAGTAACGTGGCGCAGCACACTCAGAAAGAGGAAAATGCTTCGTAGAATTGCTTTTGTGCAGGAAGGTCCTGCCTTCAATGCGGGCACCCTTGCACCATGGTGTAAGGGCGCCCGCGTTGGCGCTAGGGAGCAGTTTGTGCGGCAGCTCAGGCTGAAAGCAGTAATGTGCCATACAATGTTAAATACAGCGCTTTCCTGCCTCTACCTTTCACGCAGCGCTGAGGCAGCTGCGTTACGTGGCTTGAAAAATGGATACATATGGGCCAGAGATATCCACACACAGTACATGTGGCCCTCGGGCTATGCACACGGTGTATGCAGGGATTGCCTTCCTCTTATGTGCACAGTGTTAGCACAGGGGTTCTCTGCTTTCCTTGGATTATGCACACCGAGTATACACAGAGGCCTACCTGGTCCTCGCGTTATGCAGAGTGCACGCGCATTGAATATCTCGCATTATGTATGGAGTGTACAAATGGGGCCATGAATCGCATGCACAGGGTGTATGCACCTCATTATGAGGGACGCGTGGGCGGTGTGCGCTTGTGTCTGTTGTCTTTATATTATGCACACAGTGTGCGTGCGTGCGCGTGCGTCCATGCTCGCGCATAACGATGCAGTATGCCCTCCATATACCCACGGCTTGCACGTGTATGAACCCAGGCAGTATACCCCTTCCTACTATTAAACCAGGCAGCACAAACATCGTATCTTGTAGCCCACGGATCACACTTTCCCCACCAAAAAGTGACGTCAAGGCGCCCTGGTGGGTGGGGGAACATTACTTGCTTAACAGCATCATCGGCAGAATTCGGTTTATATGCCCCCTTATGGGCCGCGTTCCAATCTTCCTGCCATGATGATAATCGCAGAGAGAGAAGGTATAAAATAAAACTGTGAGGAGACTCGAAATCGAGAAACTAATTCCTCAATAAGGCGGTATTTACGTGTAAATGAATGTTTTGCTCGAAAGAACGTCGTGTGTGCTTTAATCCCACATACAGTGTACCCACCCCACAGATACGTAATCCTAATCAATAAAAGGTTCAGCCAGGGGTTCAGAAGCAAGCAGGCTGTAAATAAACGAGTTTATAAAGTAATAATCCATAAACACACCCTCGAAATAGGCACTGCACGAAACCAAATCACAGATCACACATGGCAAAATAGTATGCGGGGCTGCTGGGACTGAAACACGTTACTCCCTGTTCCACATCACTTTTAAAGATGACTTAAAAGGCAAAATAAAACACCTTTCCACGCATCCATGTTAGAAAAGGGGCCCTGAATAAATGCCCAAAAGAGTCAAACACATAAGTGCAGAGACGCGTGTGTTTTCCAACGCGCCCGCGGCTGAGGCAGCTGAAGGCTTGGGATGTCACGCCCCAGTCCGTCCTTTCTTGATTCCACTTCAAGGCGCTTTATTTCACTTTCTGTAACTCGTGTTCCTTTATTTCTCGCTTGGAGGTTTTATATCCGCCTTTTCTCCTCCGTGTCCTGTTTTTTTCTCATCTTTTCTCTCTTTCTCCCCCTTTCGCTCGCTTGCTTCAAGTTAAAGTCTGATGGTGGGGTATCCTTTACGTAAGCGACCGGTGGAGTTACAGACTCTCGCAAATTTTAATTCAGGACTTTACTTGCATGTTCACGCAGTCGTGTTTCCAGCCAGAGTGAAGGGGTTAAAAAAGCAGAGCTTGAATTTCCCAAACACATCTAGTAAAACATTGTGTGAGTTGGAATAAAACTACTTGCCACTGTACATCAAATAGAATACAACAAAATGCAAATATATACTTTTATTGACGATAGTGAATTGAAAGACTTTCTGTGCCCGAAGCTTCCCTTCTTTATTAACGAACCTGAAGAAACACTTCGAGGCGCTCTTTTATCTGTTATTTCCGACGTCTTCCCCTTCAGAAGGCGCTCGGCGAGAAACCACCCTCTGCCCCTGCATTGTGTTTTATTTCATTTAAAAGCGAGGCCGATTCCTGTCGGAGTCGTTCAACAGTTTAATTTTTTTCCGCTCATTTCCCAAATGTATTTTTTGCTCTTCGTAAAAATGCGGCTCGCAGCACGGTGATTGTCAGTGCGCTGTTAATTTAACAGCAAGGCTTAAAGTATTGCTCAACTATAGAAATAATAATCTTATTAATAATTTCAAAGAAAAATTACTTTAAAAAATATTATATTCATAATAAAAACAAAACTAACAGCACTGACGTTAATGATGATTCGAACTTCTTTCCATTATCTCCGCCGTGAACGCGGCACCCTGACAGCTCCTAATTAAAATGAATGGACTGCCGTGCGCGAAAGGTAAATGTTAAACGCGCGCATGATACATGCAATGCAATGGTGAACGCGCTCGCACCATCTGGATTGCATTACACGGGCACTCTGACAGCTCCTAATTAAGATTAATCACTCTGCCGTGCTCGTTCGCGCACAGAATATGCCATGAAACTAACATCAATGACGGACGAAAAGTAAATATAGCCTATCACGTCAAGGCTACTAAATAGACAGCACAGCGAAGACGAATCACTAGGCAGATGCCATAAAACACTAAGGAATGTGTCTGGCCAGAGCCCTAGAGATACTTTTTTTTTCTTTAACATTAGGAGCTCGAAGCTCCGCCCCACTTCGTGCTGCGTAGGCCGAGCCCTAAAAAGGACCTCCGACTTGCCCTTGTTGCACTTTAGTTGGGCATGTGCAAGCCACTGAAACACCAACGCAAAACATTTCTGGGTAGTTTCTGTCGACAGGTCGGAGTCCTTCCAGGTAAATAGGAGCTGGGTGTCATCAGCATGGGCTACTATTTTAGCTCCCAGCTCCTCTGCCAGAAAAATTAGAGGAGTCAGATAGATATTAAAGACCACAGCGCTCAGGGTAGAACCCTGAGGGAGTCCAGTAGCCATCTTCCTGGCCGCCGACGAAAAAGGATGCATCCAGACCTGCTGAGTGTGTTCTTCCAAGAAGGATTTAATCCAATCCCAGATGGAGCCACCGATGCCAATATCTGATAGTCGAGTGAGATGGGCCACCGTATGGAAGGCAGCAGAGAGGTCGAGCAAAATCAAGGCCGCCCTGCCGCCCGCTTCCAGGCACTCCCCAATTGCCTCAGCAATTTCCACCAGGGCTGTCTCGGTGCTGTATGATGCCCTAAAACCGGATTGCGCCGGGTGGAGAGCACCAGATGTTTCAACATACGCCTCAAGCTGACGGAAAACCACCTTTTTGTAGACCTTAGTCAATGCCAGGAGGAGAGAGATGGGGCTATAGCTTGCAAGTTTAAGCGGATCTGAGAAAGGTTTTTTCAAAAGTGGCAAAAGCTTTGCCTGTTTCCAGATCAGAGGTACAGTGGCAGTCTGTAGAGATAAGTTGATAATCGTGTTTATCTCTGGATAGACCGTCTCGCAACCTCCACCAGAACTCTAGCAGGACAGGGGTCTGTCGGAGAGCCTGACTTAAGTGAATGGATGATGGTCAGTATCAGTACGTCAGACCCGGCTATGGGCAGAAACTTCATAAATGAAGAGGCCGATGGAGTAGGGGCAAGAGGCAGCATGAGGGAGGGAACCCTCGACACCCGAGAGTCCATCCCCAGGCTATATTGAATGTTCTGTATTTTTTCAATAAAAAACAAAGATAGCTCCTCACACCATTGCAATGAAGCTGGAGGAGCCGATTGTTCGGCACAGGGTGCCAAAAAGCTTCTCACAATGGAGAAAATCTCCTTACTGGTGTTATTAGCCTTGGCAATCTGCTCCACATAAAAACAGTTTTTTTGCCTCACCAATGGCTACATGGTATTCTCTCTGGGCTACGCGGAGAGCACTTTTGGCCATTGGACAATACTACTGACACCATTGTCGTT
Source organism: Lissotriton helveticus (assembly GCF_964261635.1). NCBI lineage: Eukaryota > Metazoa > Chordata > Amphibia > Caudata > Salamandridae > Lissotriton > Lissotriton helveticus. Next base: position 178,542,519 of record NC_136059.1, on the reverse strand, counting down.
CTAGTTTTTTGCAACCCAATTTAAGCACTCTAAGAGTACCAGAGAACCAGGGTTGGGATTGAATACGCCTTGATCTCCTATTAGAAAGGCAGAACACTTTGACCTCCTGAGGCGGAAGCCGGGAGAGTCTAGCTAGCGCTTTTTTAAAAATTGTATTACTGTGAATATAAAGTGATTTTAGACTTTATTTTACTACTTTGAGTGTGTATTGAAGGTGAATAACAACTTCCCTACCTCGACCCCCCTCTGCCACGGGATACTTTCTCGAGTTGAACGCCCTGCCCGGGGACACGCAGGCCACGCCCACCACCTGACAGGCCACGCCCCCTTTAGACGAACGAATGCTCAAATAGCGCGCCACTCCTAGCGCGAGGCAGAACACTTTGACCTCCTGAGGCGGAAGCCGGGAGAGTCTAGCTAGCGCTTTTTTAAAAATTGTATTACTGTGAATATAAAGTGATTTTAGACTTTATTTTACTACTTTGAGTGTGTATTGAAGGTGAATAACAACTTCCCTACCTCGACCCCCCTCTGCCACGGGATACTTTCTCGAGTTGAACGCCCTGCCCGGGGACACGCAGGCCACGCCCACCACCTGACAGGCCACGCCCCCTTTAGACGAACGAATGCTCAAATAGCGCGCCACTCCTAGCACGAAGTGTATGAAGGGGTCCCAGACAAGGAATACACAGAATATATAAAATCAACTGGATTTTCACACAATTATATAAGATCAAACACACAAAGTAACGGTTGACAGTGTTTTTATTTTCACTGAACCCACAAAACCATATAGTGGTTATATATTCACTAGTATTTATACACAAATGTCAAATGCGCCCACACAAGGGAGGGGAAAGGAGTGCAAGGGGAGGGGAAATGCTTCAATTAGTTAACATCACTAATTAGAAAAATCGTTAAGCACAAGTCCACAAATGAAACCATCATTGTCATTGATCTATGAATCGGAGATCAAGAGAAAATACATGTTTTACAAAACATTCCACATAACAGAGACTCCTGTAATGATTATTATTATCAATCTTGGGGTGAGGAGTTCGTTTAAGTAGAAAACGGTCTACGTTTCGACCCAGGGGTGTAGGATGATGGATCCTTACTCGCGGGTCTTCTTCAGGACGTGAGGGGGGTGTGGTGAAGGAAGCGGTGGGGCCGAGTCCTAAATATAATAGTAGAGAAATGCGCCATTACTGTTGCGGTCTCAAAAGAGTCCCGAAGTGCATAGATTAAAAAGGCCAGAGGGCCAATAAACAAGATACTAAGCGTAAGAGGGAAGTTAAGAGTTAAAAAGGAGGGTAGATGCACTGAGGGCAGGACAACAAATGATTACCTGGCACGCAGGTAGACAGGGCCAAAGGCCTACTGGGCGTGTTATGTCTCCAGACGCTGTCCAGTCCAAAATTATACTAGCGGTGTCTGAAAATATGGAGATAGTTCAGTACAATGCCACCAAACACATAGGGGGACCCGTTACAAAGCAAAAAAAGGGGGTAAAAGGCGTCAGGCGCCTACCTTGTATTTAAATGACTCACCCGTTCTAGGAGGTACAGCGGGTGAGATCCTTCAATTGCCAAAGAGTATTGTTAGAATTAACCAAGCGCTCGTCTACAAAACATTAAATGAAGAAATTGTGTCAAAAAACCAGAGCGCTGTATATGCAGGCAAAGCTAGCCTCGCATTATCAAAAGGACTGTGACTCACCCAAACAGGATGATGAATTTCTATCAACAAGGAGCAGGCACAGCGTGTCTCTATAAGGGCGGCGGATGACTCCGTGGTTTAGGCGTCCCCAGAATAAATCATCTAAAGGGATGAATTATGAAGGATTTGTAAGGCGATTGGGGCTCAAAGCAGTAAAATAAATAATAGCGGTGTCTGACAAAACCGGTACAGTCTCACCACACACATAGGGGCACACGTTACAAAGTAAAACGTGGAGCAATGGCGTCAGGCGCCTACCTTGTATTTAGTGGATCACCCGTTCTGCAATTACCAAAGATTAAAGTTGGAATGAAACCGGCCTCGTCTACAAAACATCAAATGGAGAATGTTGTCAAAAAAACGGTGCGCTGCATATGCAGGCTAGAGCTAAACTCGCATTGTCAAAACATTGTGACTCACCCGACAGGATAAAGAATTTCTATCAACATTCTCCATTTGATGTTTTGTAGACGAGGCCGGTTTCATTCCAACTTTAATCTTTGGTAATTGCAGAACGGGTGATCCACTGAATACAAGGTAGGCGCCTGACGCCATTGCTCCACGTTTTACTTTGTAACGTGTGCCCCTATGTGTGTGGTGAGACTGTACCGGTTTTGTCAGACACCGCTATTATTTATTTTACTGCTTTGAGCCCCAATCGCCTTACAAATCCTTCATAATTCCTCCCTTTAGATGATTTATTCTGGGGACGCCTAAACCACGGAGTCATCCGCCGCCCTTATAGAGACACGCTGTGCCTGCTCCTTGTTGATAGAAATTCATCATCCTGTTTGGGTGAGTCACAGTCCTTTTGATAATGCGAGGCTAGCTTTGCCTGCATATACAGCGCTCTGGTTTTTTGACACAATTTCTTCATTTAATGTTTTGTAGACGAGCGCTTGGTTAATTCTAACAATACTCTTTGGCAATTGAAGGATCTCACCCGCTGTACCTCCTAGAACGGGTGAGTCATTTAAATACAAGGTAGGCGCCTGACGCCTTTTACCCCCTTTTTTTGCTTTGTAACGGGTCCCCCTATGTGTTTGGTGGCATTGTACTGAACTATCTCCATATTTTCAGACACCGCTAGTATAATTTTGGACTGGACAGCGTCTGGAGACATAACACGCCCAGTAGGCCTTTGGCCCTGTCTACCTGCGTGCCAGGTAATCATTTGTTGTCCTGCCCTCAGTGCATCTACCCTCCTTTTTAACTCTTAACTTCCCTCTTACGCTTAGTATCTTGTTTATTGGCCCTCTGGCCTTTTTAATCTATGCACTTCGGGACTCTTTTGAGACCGCAACAGTAATTGCGCATTTCTCTACTATTATATTTAGGACTCGGCCCCACCGCTTCCTTCACCACACCCCCCTCACGTCCTGAAGAAGACCCGCGAGTAAGGATCCATCATCCTACACCCCTGGGTCGAAACGTAGACCGTTTTCTACTTAAACGAACTCCTCACCCCAAGATTGATAATAATAATCATTACAGGAGTCTCTGTTATGTGGAATGTTTTGTAAAACATGTATTTTCTCTTGATCTCCGATTCATAGATCAATGACAATGATGGTTTCATTTGTGGACTTGTGCTTAACGATTTTTCTAATTAGTGATGTTAACTAATTGAAGCATTTCCCCTCCCCTTGCACTCCTTTCCCCTCCCTTGTGTGGGCGCATTTGACATTTGTGTATAAATACTAGTGAATATATAACCACTATATGGTTTTGTGGGTTCAGTGAAAATAAAAACACTGTCAACCGTTACTTTGTGTGTTTGATCTTATATAATTGTGTGAAAATCCAGTTGATTTTATATATTCTGTGTATTCCTTGTCTGGGACCCCTTCATACACTTCAATTTATTACCCAGGTCCCACTGACTATATGGGTCGAACCCCTCTATTTACAATATACTCCTAGCACGAGGCAGAACACTTTGACCTCCTGAGGCGGAAGCCGGGAGAGTCTAGCTAGCGCTTTTTTAAAAATTGTATTACTGTGAATATAAAGTGATTTTAGACTTTTTTTTACTACTTTGAGTGTGTATTGAAGGTGAATAACAACTTTCCTACCTCGACCCCCCTCTGCCACGGGATACTTTCTCGAGTTGAACGCCCTGCCCGGGGACACGCATGCCACGCCCACCACCTGACAGGCCACGCCCTACCTCTGCCACTATTTATCATGTGTTTCCATCGGAGGCGCAGCGGACGGGCGCAGCGGGGGCGCCTAAGGCAAGCCCGTCTGCGCCCGTCCGCGACCAGACCGCGGCCGGGGCCAGATATGCTGCCGGTAGCAGAACACATGGTGGAAGGATAGCGTGGTCAGGTGAGGACCTTAAAGCGCTCGATCCCCCATCCAAATGCTGCCCTCACTCTACAGACCCTTTGACCTTCGAACCCCCCCAGATCTGTAACAACTGTGGGACAGCTATTGGCAGGGAGGCCTCCATGATACCCCCTAAGTACAAACCTCCACCCCAAACAAACCTTAGGGCAGGTCTACTTAACTGCAGATCCCTAGCCAAACATGCAGATGATGTCTGGCTTTTATTAGAAGAACAAGAATGGGATATCCTCTTTTTAACAGAAACATGGATCAAGGAGGACAACCTGACTTCCATTGCACTTGCAGTCCCTCCGGGATTTAAAATATGCCTCGCCAACCGCCCTGGGGAAAAAAGAGGCGGTGGTGTAGCCATTATTTTTAAAGAGCATTTAGTATTAACATCCTCAGCCCCCACTGCTATTCAAGGAATTGAAGGCCTTCACTTTTGCTTTCAAGTGAGCCCTCAGCTATCACTAGCAGGACTAGTGATATATCGCCCTCCGGTCGGCTCAGACCCCTCCCTAACCACCTTATTAGACACGATCATCCAGAGTTCGCTTCTTCACCCCCTTTTTATTGTGGTAGGTGATTTTAATATCCACATGGATAAACCTGACTGTGCCATGGCAGAACTGCTAAAAACCACGTTAAATATGGCCAGTCTCAGACTGATCAATGAGGGCCCTACACACACGGGGGGCCACACTATCGATCTCATCTTCTCTAATATTAAGAATGTGTTCTCTGAGACTCCTCTCCCTCTGATATGGTCAGACCACTTACTCGTCCCTTTTTCACTAAACATTGTGAATAACATTCCTGCTGCGAGTAAAAGCTACTACTTAAAGAGGCAATGGAAAAAACTGACCCCCGATACTATGTGCCCTGTCCTAGCGCAAACCTCCCCATCCTTGACAAATAATGCCAACACGGATGCTCAACTACTTAATGAATGGATCGGAAAGATGGTTTCCTCCATTGCCCCAGCCTCTCGGGCTCTATCAAAAAGAGACTCCCCCTCAGCTCCCTGGTTCTCACAGGAACTCAGGAATGAGAAAGCAGCCTGTAAAAAACTGGAGAGACTCTGGAGAGCAAGCTACGGTCTGGAAGAAAAAGCTAGGTATAAAGAAGCTTCCAAAAAATTCCGGAAAGCTATCAGAAAAAGTAAAAAGTGTTTCTATGCGGACTTGATTCTTCAGGCAGAACAGTCTAGCAAACAGGTCTTCAAAGTGGTACAATCTTTCTTCAAACCAAAATGCATTGAAAGAGAGGTTGTACCCACAGCTACGCTATGTGAGCAAATTTCAGAGTTTTTTGACCAAAAAATTAAGAAAGTATATGACTCCTTTGGTCCAATAATAAAAACTGTGAAGCAGGACTGAGCGAATAATGGTGGGCCAGAAGAGACCCTCACCCAGTTTATGCACATACCCCTGAATGAGGTAAGGCAGGAACTCATCCGCTGCAAATCCGGCTCCCCTGACGACCCCTGTCCAGCTAAACTATGGAGTGCCATAGCGGACTCGGTCGCCCCCACACTTCTAGGTATCTGGAACTCCTCCATCATGTCGGGCATATTCCCGGACATCTGGAAGCACGCTACTCTCCTACCCCTAAAGAAAAAACCTAATGGGGACCCAGATGACCTTACGAATCTCCGCCCTATATCTCTACTAGCTGCCCCGGGTAAAATGCTGGAAAAAGTTATACAGCGCCAACTGAGCAAATTTGTAGAAACCAACAACATTTTGCATGAAACTCAATCTGGCTTCCGCCCCGGCTTTAGCACAGAGACAGCGCTCATTGAAGTCGCCGAGTCTGTGAGGTGGTCGATGGATGCAGGAAACTCAGCAATGCTGGTACTCCTGGATCTGTCGGCCGCCTTCGATACGGTGGACCACGCCAGACTACTCAGCCGGCTGGCTGAGATAGGTATTCAGGACAGAGCGCTGGGGTGGATAAACTCCTACCTATCTCAGAGAACGCAGAAGGTGGCACTTGGAACGATTTCTTCTACACCTAAAACCCTCAGCTGTGGAGTCCCGCAGGGGTCGGCCCTCAGCCCCCTTTTGTTCAACATCTACCTGGCTCCTCTCTTTACGCTAATTGCCAACTGGGGCGTCAAGGCAATCTCATATGCCGACGACACCCAGTTGGTATTTCCTTACTCTGAGATGACGCAGGAGTCGTTCTCTAATTTTAAAGGGTGTCTCCAGGATATAGCATACTGGATGAACACTAATAAATTAAAACTTAATGCCAATAAAACCGAAGTCATCTTCTTCGGCAAGGGTCCCTCCCCCCCCCCAGAATTCTGGTGGCCAACGGAGATGGGCCCGCCCCCTCCACCCAGTCACTCGGCAAAAAATCTTGGTGTGAGATGGGATGATAACATGTCCTTCTCATCCCATATCCAACAAGTCGCCGGATGCTGCCTGAGTAAGCTGAGAAATCTCCGAAAAATCCTAAGACTCCTACCAGTGAGCTGCAGAAAAACGGTTGTCCATGCGACTGTCACCTCCCGACTGGATTATGCCAATGGTTTATACCTTGGCCTTCCAAAATACCTGACTCACAAGCTTCAGGTAGTTCAAAATGCGGCTGCGAGACTACTACTGCGAATCCCGTTCAAGCAGTCAGTCTCTCCGCATCTCCGAACCCTGCACTGGCTGCCAGTAGCCAACAGAATAAAATTCAAAGCTCTGACGCTGGCGTTCAGATCTCTGCATGGCTCTTGCCCACAATACCTGAAAAATCGCCTCCCAAGATACCTTCAAAGTCGCGCACTACGGTCCAACGACCGTGTCCAGCTGGCCGTCCCGCGCGCAAAAAAGGCCCGACTAGGCGGTCGGACCTTTTCAGCAAACGTCCCCGCTCTGTGGAACTCTGTGCCTCAAGCAATCCAACAGGCCCCGTCTGAACCCTGTTTTAAGAAATTACTTAAGTCCTGGCTATTCACCCAGCCACGCTAGCTTCCCTATTCTTTAGCCCAGGTCATTTGTGTTCTACTAGCGCCGGGACACCTCCTTGTGAGGTAGCTGTTCGCGCTGTATAAAATCCAGTATTATTATTATTATTATTATTTGGGAGTGGAGTCAACCCCTTGACTGATCCAGGTGGTAAAGCTAACAACCGCTCCTTCAAGATCATGGGCTGTGGACAGGCGTGAAAGTAGAAGGGCTTTAGAGAGGGCTGGGATGTCAATCTTCCGTATCGGCTTATTTTGAACCAAGGCTATAGATGAAGGAAACTGCACCATTATCCAGGAAAACCGGACCAAATAATGATCTGACCAAGTGACCTGAAGGGGGTCAGCGACAGACAAGGCAAAGTTGGAGCACACCAAATTGATCGTGTGTCCTCCTTTGTGAGAGGGAGACTTGATCCACTGGGTCAATTGTGCCAACTCGAACAAGTCTAGAAGTTTCTCCCCACTTTAAAGCTGGTTCCTGCTATAAATATTGGACCCTGATCGCCACTGATCAAATACTCCTGGGCTGCAGAACTCAGGACTTTTAGAGTGTCCCCAAGGGTCAGTTAACTGGGCACCTGTTCTAAGCAACAGGGATATAACAGGATCCTGATCAGCGGCTTTATTGGAACCGGTGCATACAATGCATTTTAACACCAGTCTGCGAATTGCCAGCAGAAGCGCGGTGGCTTCATCGGAAATGACACAGCACACCACACCTTGACACAGGACTTTACATCCCAGCACCTAATCAGCTCTTCACCACCACCAACCCAGCGTGTTGCATCTCAACGCAAGTCTCCATAACAGAGCCCCAGATTGGTGGCTTCCTTGACCTGATACAATACAAAGCATTTCAATGCCAGCATCGCAGCTCCTGATCGACAGCTTCAACAACACCGACCCAATGCGACACATCTTAATGCAGGACCACGACTCATATCTCATCCTTAACAGCACCTTGAGGGAGCTTGAGGTATGCTGATGCAGACTTCACATCTTGATTCCAACGGACACAAGGAACTATCTGAACGAGCCAAACTTGGGCCTGTGTCCAGCCTGAGCTCCATCGCAGGAACCCTGAACTTGTGACTTTGTCGTGATCCAGTGCAACCAAATAACCATAATTAGCACTATTTGTTTCTGTCTTAGACCCCAATCTTTCCCCCTTCCCTTCTGGTCCCCAGCCTCTGTGCTTGATATTTCCTCTATGGTGCATCTATCCATCCACAGATGTTCCTATGCTAGGTATCTTGTCGTTTCTTGTGGTGCCTCTTTTGGTATGAGGATTTCGTCTCACAATTAGTCTTCTCCATGCCCCTATCCTTTCTTTCCCTTGCAGGGCTAAGCTCTTGCTTTGGACCATTTACTTATGTCTTTCTTCCACCTGCCATGCAGTGGTGTAACTACTGCATCGCTATTTTGCTTTTTCCTAGCCCAAGGCCTAATTGATGAATCTGTTACCTATCTTTTTCAGTTTCAGGTCTTGGGGTACTCCTAATAAACTCTCTTTCTAGTCCTTTTTAAGTGTTCTGTGGCACCTTCTTAAAACATTTCAATGGTGGGGCAGCTCAATATTATGTGAAAAATAATGCACCAGAGTGATGGGGAATTTTAATACATAAGACCCTTTGCAAATCATTAAATGTGCATTTTGAGTTTAACATTTTCAAGGGCTGGATCTCATTTCTTGTGGTTAACTGGCTGCCTCAGGTTCTCATCAGTTCGCTATCAAGGTTTTGAAGTCTGTATTTATTCAGGACCAACAATGCTTTATAAAATCAGGTTACTAACATGCATCCATTTTCCAAAGAACATAGTAGCTATAATTTGGCATGTTTTTGACATTCTGTAGTATTAGTCCCCCTTGTATATCGTATAATCTTTGTAATAGCCCTGTATGTTCAATATATGGTTAGCCATGTTGTTCTGTCAAATTTGTTAGGTGCATCAGCTCTCGCTCATGAAAGCAAGTTCTTGCTGTAATTATGCGTGTTCTTCTCCAGGCTGCCAGCTGGCTAGTCCTGTATTACTCTAATTGTAATACATTTTAGTCAGAAAAGGAAGAAAACAAAACAAAATCAAACCTGAAAAAAATCATAATTGATTTCAAACTATCAATTATTACGATGATTAAAACATTACCCAATTTCATAAGTTCATGTTTTTCTTTGCTTTCCCTTCTTGCAAAAAGTCCGATAAAACATTTGAAAAAGCTCACTATCAAATTACTACATGTCTGATATCCATTTACAATTAACATTTAAACACATGACATTACTGCATTGACCTTTGTACAACGAGAACATGTCAACAAAAATGTTTCTGCAATTATTCAGATTGAGTTTTTTTTAATTATAATGAAACTAAAACTTGCTCTAAATCTGAATGACTATGTAGACAATTGGATTAGCCATTTTAGCAGGTCAGGTTGTAGAAAACTATCAAGATTCAAGATACAGTGGTCAACCTGCTTAGAAGGAGATAAAACTGATAATGCCATACAGTGTTGCCATAACTCTTTTGCGCTGGAGCTGCACATCCAACCTTTTCCTTTTATCATTTTGTGGAAACTGTTTAAAAAAACAAAGAATTCAAGCTTGATCATTCTCAGGTGTTGTACTGCTGAAAATATGTAAAGTAATGAACATAAGTGTAAGAATTCTGAACATATTTAGCTTTGGACAACCTCGTATTAATAGCCTACACCCTACAGTACTAACCAAAATGTTCTGTTAAGTTTTTTAACATTAACAATTACCAATACTAAGCCCATACTACCCACTTAACAGCTGACTATTACATTTATAAAATATTGGCAAAATACCACCCTCAAGCTCCTTCCCACATCATATCCAACTCTTCTCCCACCCCATTAATCATACACTCATTCTTAAATTACAATTTGTTTCCTATCAATACTGTCGGAAAACAAGGCAGTATCTGTGAGACCTGCACAAATAACATGTCTACATCTGTCCTTTACTGGGAAACAAACACCCAATGGCAGTGCCTGACTCTCAAAGGGTAGCGTTGCAGAGCAGTCTGAGGCTTACTCAAGGGAGGTGGTGTGGGCTAGTAACCTCCATTACAGGCGCGCAGCAATAACACTCAATAGTTGATTGTCCAGTCTGTACTTTGCTTTATAAAAGTAAGAATACATTTATTAAACACACAGTACTCAATACTATGCACCAATTTACAAATATACATAAGCTGTTGGAACTACTTTGTGACATTGCATAATATCTCCACTCCTCCCGCAGGCGGTTGGGGTCTAGTATCACGACTCCCATGTATTATTATTATTATTATTATTAGGTTTTTGTAAAGCGCGTAGTCACCCGAAAGTATCCCAGCGCTAAGATTCAAACAGACCAGAGGGTAGACCGGGGGGAGGTATGAAAGGAGGGAAATCAAGGAAACAGGTGCGTTTTCAGCCGCTTCCTGAATCGGAGATAGTCTGGTTCCTTCCTAAGGAAGTATACACATCCTCTTGCCCCCAAATGCAGTTAATTGAACAGAACCTGGAGCGAGGGCCCTGCGCACTGGCATCAACCCAGAGGCGACCCACCCCGTTACCTCAACAAGCATTTAAAATAGGTACACCTGCCCTGGTGACACACAACCTTGACTGAGCATTCCCTACTGAGCATGAAGTATACACCTCTACGTCTTAAGGGCTAACAGTCTGGGTTCTTCACCTAAGCGCAGCAGTAAGCATACATGTTTAAGCATCACTTTAGAATGACAGTACTCATCACGTTTGTTGGACATTAGAATGTGTTGCAATTACAGCCCCTGAAGGCATCACGGATGAAATCACAGGTTTAAACATATACAGTCGGACACCCTAGCAGGAATGGATGGCAACATAACCCCACTTTGTTTATGACATCACCTTACACAGGTATTTCACATTACACATGTGACCTTCAGTCCCACTAAAAGAAAAAACATGGTTAAACGCATTTGTGATGCAGTTACGCCTCTTCACCTCCAGGGAATGCCCTTCTCCAGACATCCCCAGCTCAGTTCTTCATCCCTTGGAGCACTTCTCACTACACCCCCAGCTGTAGAACAAATGTTTGAGCCCAGGAGGTGTTAAAAAGCTGGCTAAGCCCTTGAGGGGTTACTTCTTCCTAGTCCCCAGAGACACAGGGAGGGACTTCTCCTTGGCTGGTTGGGGGAACCTACATACTCCTGCAGCTCCCCCTTCACCTTTGTACACAACAGTGGTGGCCCCACCTTCCTGGGGCAACCACACACCGAAATAGACCAGTTTCCTTGCTGCCTGGCAAGGCATTATGGGACGCTCTGTCTTGTCTTGCTGCATATTATAGCAGCGGCTCTCCTGCTGCTCTGGGGAGTGCTGCGCTGCTCCCAGCGGCCTCCCGCCACTTCTCCCTTCTCAGTGGGGGGCCCTGTCCCACTCGTACCCCAAACTGAGTCATTCTGTGGCTCGGGGAGCCCATCCCCAGCCGCTCCTCTGGGTAGTGGGGGCCCGGTCCCCCCGCCGGCTGACCCCGCCAGCTCCCAGCCTGGCCAACACCCTCTCATGCTGCGGCGAGAGCCGGGTGCTCTATTCTGGTCTGCCCGCTCCAGACCTCGGGGGAGTGTCACAGCAATCCCCCTCCTTCTCCCAGCCACGTCGGGCCCGTAGTTGGGGGTCCTGGGCCCCCAGCGAATCTTCATGGGAGGGCACGATGGTGCTCTCCCTTCTCTTCGGGGCACAGATTTGGGGTCCCGTGCCCCTGACCACCTTCACGGGGGGATGCCCCCGAATTCTGCCTCCACGTTGGGGCACCAGGGTGGGCTCCTGGCTCCTGGCTCACTGCTTGCCCAGCACAACGGCGCTCCCCGGCTTTTCTACTTGCCTAAAGGGGGTTGCGCGATGGTGCGCCCCCCTCCTTTTCAGCCCCATGCTCCACTGCACAAGCATTTTCACGGGGAGCACGTAAACACTTCCCGGCTTCGGCGGGGTCCGGAGTTGGGACCCCGAGCCCCTCATCCCATTCCCAGGGGGGGGCGATTGCGCTCCCCTTCCTCCAACTTCGGCAGGGGCCAGGGTGGGATCCTGGCACCCAGCGGGGGCATTTTTCACAGGTGCTCCCCGACTTTTCTTCTTTTCTTCTTGTGGGGGAAGCCCCTGGGACCTGACCCACCCCGGGGACACATTATGGACTGGCAGTGGAGCCCCACGTGCTTTGTCATCTGTCCTTCTAGAGGTCAAAGGTTGCCTACCTTCCGGGGGGCATATCTCGGCACCCAGTGGTCCGATCTTCGAGATCTTGGTCTCTTCTTGCTCCTGGTGGTGCACCCCGGCCACTGGGAACACTTTCCATCACCCTCCTGGTCACCTGGATTGTGGATTCAGCAGGGTGCTATCTTCAATAGCTCCCTGTACCAGCCTTTCGCCTGGCTCTCCTGGGCCTCTCTTCTCCCTGCGCAGAGGCCCCTGCTTCTGCACACTGGCCCTGGTCTGGATTCTTCTCCTGGCACTATTCAGGATTTTGGAGCAGTCAGGGCGTTCCTGCTTCCAACTGCCCATTGTGCTTGGCTCCAGCACCCTCTGCCTCAGCAGACCTCACCTCAGAGAGAGCTTCTCTTCCTGTGCAAACACAAGTTTGGGGAGGGGCTGGCATGAAGACTCTGTTTGCCTTATCACACAGCGACACATCACTTCTCTGCCACTTCTCCCTCCTTCCTGCCCAGGCCTCTGGGTTGGTTCAAGATGGCGTCATCCAGGGTCTCCTGTCATATGGTGTCTGAAAGCCCGTTCCCCTGCGCTGCCTTCTCCCTTTTGCAGCCTGATGCCTAGCACCCGGTGACAGCTGCTGATGAATGAGCCTGTAGCCCCACCCATCTTCTCTTCTTTGGAGAGGAGGCCTTGGCTCTGGAAAGAAAGGTCATTAATTCAGCCTGCCAGGATAATCCCCAACCAGATCCTGGTTATGAGCTTAGTCACAGCAATATGACTTTGGACTCTGCAGAATACCTCTTCTCATACAAATTACAGAAGACTTTAGTGCGTGTCTGGAATTGGTAGGCCTTAGGAGAGTGAAACTAACACATGGGCTCCCCTTCACCACAGGAGAATAATGAAGTGCAACCAGTAAACCACACTGACTTTCCCTGGCATGTTTCTTCCCAGTGTATAAAGCCTATTCCATGTCACCACCCAATTCTGCATAAGTCCTGCCACACAATTCTCTTTGCTTCTGCTCCTGGGCTGCGCACGCTAGGAATCTCCCCTGAGCAGCCGGTACATGTGTGCACACGCATAGACACATGTGTCAGCATGTAACCAGCCCGGTGCCCCTTACTCCATCTGCTGCGCAGCGGCCTATTCAAGCTAGGGTGACACCAGTAAAATCCATATGCAGTCTCTTTCATTATGAGTTCACTGGGGGGGTGTCCCGACTTATGAGGCTCTCCCACAGTAAAAGCTCAACAAATAGGTGCTCAAAAAGTGAAAAATATGGGCCCGCCAGAGTGTAAGAACCACCTTTTAACAAATACATTGAAAAAAAACTCTATAGTTATTAGACTTGGCATCTTTGGTGTGGTTTCGCCTGACTTTTTGCCCCTACCGCCTATATTTTTGATGCTGTGCTGGATCTAATTTTTGCTGTCTTAGATGCTTTGGGCACTTTGGCACTGCTGAATAGTGTCAACGTCCAGGTAACCTGTGCATAAATTGCTGTTACAATTGGTTCTCCCTCATTGGCATATTTTATTTACTGGTAAGTCATTACTAAAGTATACTGAGTGTGCCTGGGACTGTAACTCAAATTCTACTAGTGGGCCTGCAGCACTGACTGTACCACTCACACGAGTATCGCTGTAAAGGTATCTCTGCCCTGCCACTGCAGTGTGTGTTTCCCCCTTTGTGAACTGCCATGTCGACCTGGTAAGCGCACCCACTTGCCAGGCCCTAACCTTCCGTTTTCTTACATGTAAGGCGCCCCTATGATAAGCCCACTGTACCCCACTGGGCAGGGTTCAGTGTATGTGAAAAGTAGGAGATGTACTGGTGTGTGTGACATGTTCTGATAGTGAAATACTGATAACTTCGTTTTTCACTATTGAAAGGCTATCTGCCCCATAGGATAGAATGTGAAATGCTTTGTAACATCTTACAAGTACAACTTATCACTGGGACAAGATAGAGAAATAAAGTTTAGGCTCTCTGAACTCAGAATTTAATAACACATCTTTTAGTAAAGATGGTTTTTAAATTGTGTGTTTGGAAATGTCACTTTTAGAAAGTAGGCATTTTTTTGTTTAACCTTTCTGTGTGTCTCTTCCTGTTTGTGAATTGACTGTCTGGTTTTGGAGTGACAGGGGCTGGGGATGTGCATTCACTGTAGACAGCCACGGGGGTTGAGGTGTGCCTGGCCCTTCCTGGATGCCTCAGAGCTGATATGAATTTGGTGTGTCTGCATTTAGAGTGGTGGAGGAGATTTCCTTGCACCTGAATAGGGCTGTCTCCCTTGCACAATGCTGTCTGAACCCCCTTTAGTCGTACTGCACCAGTGAGGACAGAACAGGTTTGGACTGGGCTCAGGGACCCTTGCACAGAGAGAACAAAGACATTTTGGGTTATAATTATTACACCTGAAACCCCAGACCTTTAGATGACTTCTGAACTGAAGATGAACCTTTGCTGAAGAAGAAGAGTTGAAGAGCTGTGAGGAGGAGTACTGCCCATTTGCTGTGTGCTGTGTGGGGTTGACCTGCAGTTGCTGTTTCCGCCAAGGAGAGGACAAAGACTGGAACTTTGCTCTGAACCGGCTTGGAGAAGATATCCAAGGGCTTTTGTGTGCTGTCCTCCTGTTCTGAAGTCTCAAGGACACAAAGACTTCACCCCCACCTCCCCCTGAACTCTGCTGCTGAGAGTTCTGACCTTCCAGGAGGTGCCTATTCCTGTTGTGGGCCTCTGGAGGTTGTTCCTGCTGTTGGGAGCTGGGAGAAACCCAAAGAACTGAAAAAATCGATGTACCACGCTTCTTGCGGCTGTTTTTCAGATGCAGCTCCGCTGTGCGAGAAGTATCTCCACGCATCGCTGCGCCACTGCCGAAACCGATGCAGCGCCTGTCTCTGCTGAAAGAACTGACACAACGAGGGATCACGGCTGAAGAAACTGACGCAGTGCCATTCGACAGGCTGCATCGACCGCCGTCGCATCCCATATTTACCCGCATCGCACCAGGGCGGCAAGTTTTTCCTGAAGCATCACCCACGGACCAAAATCGTCTTGAATTCTATGCATCTCTTCTCCTGCATGCAGCATAACTATCACATCGCCTCACCAAGGTCTCAGGAAGTGATGCATCTCTTTGTGTCTCCACGCCTCCCATCTCTGCGGCTGTTAGGCCTTGCAAATCTTGGTGCATCTACAGGTACTTTGTGAGAAATCAAGCATCCATAATTTTCTAGGGACCCAGTTGTTTGAAACCTTTTTAAAGTCATATTCTTATAACGTGTATGTTGGATTTTTGTTGTTTGGGTCTTGTTGAGTTTAGATAAAGATACTTTATTTTTCCAAACTGGTGTGGTGTCCATTTGTGGTGCTATCACTGTATTACTGTGGGTTTTGAGTACAAATGCTTTACACATTGCCTTTGGGATAAGTCTGTTTGCTCGTGCCAAGCTACCCATGGGGTGTGCAGGGTTTATCTAAAGTGTGTATCCCCCTTATCCTGACTAGAAGCCAGGGTCCCTATTAGGACAAAGGTACGTATCTCTGCCAACTAGGGTCACCATTTCTAACAGTAGTCTTCAATTTTGATCCCAAAATACTTAAATTATTGATAAACAGCCATTGCCAAAACTTTAGAAAAAAACCTGAAAATATCAAAATATTAGTTAAAGAACCGCTCCAGGGAATCCAAAAATTCAAGGAATGACGGTATATTTGTTAGTGGAGACACCTGACACATCTCTTTCTATGCAAACAGATATCTGTCCATGTTCACAATCCATTTTGAACACAATAGGTGTATTTGTCAGGGGAAACATCAACACTACCTTTCAAAAAAGCAAAGTGCCTCATCTCCATCCAATGATGTTCGCTCACATAAAAACCTGAAAAGTTCAAATTAACTGTTAAAGAAGTCTTCCTGTAAAATGTGGGAAAGAGGGTGAATTTCTCTGGGGAGACTCCCCAAACCACCCTTCCTAATCAAAGGACTCTATTTTCCACCGGTCACGGTATGCCCTAAATTGAGTAAACTGCAGAAAACAAAAGCAGAGAAAAACACAATAATTCCCAAACTAAAAGTCACACTTTTATTAACCAATACCCCTACTAAAAATACACACATCTTATATGTACCTTAAAAATCCTACATATGTGCAGTAGCATCACCCACCCTTTGTCCACTGGAACACTACATCTACTGAAGAAACAGATGCATAAATCAGCGATGTAAGAAAAAATGACAGGCAAGAAACTGGCTTATTGATTAAAGGGGGTGAAACCCCTACTCAAGCAACAACTACAATCCCTGGCAGGGTGAACCACTAATGTGAATAAACTAAATGGTGCTCAACACTGTGGTAGCTTGGTACAAAAGCAGTCAGGCTTACATTAGAGGCACTGTGTTAAGTATTTGTGCAGCACTCAAACAGTAATAAAGTGAAAACACAACACAATCTAACACCAATTTAGAAACAGAAAGAACATTTTAATAAATAAAATGACACACAAATCCAATAAGTAGAACTGGTGTTATACATTTTTAAGGCTCTTAGTATAAATTATTGCCTGGAAGTTCAAAGCGCTAACTGCGAGTATCTGGTCCGGCGAGACCGGGGCAAGGTCAAAAGTTAAGTCCGATCTTTATGGAGTACAGTTCATATACATAGGACAGATTAGGCCTGGTCTTGAGTTAACTTTGGGTTAGAATTAATTCTGAGAAAAAGTCTAGAAGGTTCAGCGGGGAAAGACAGCAGGCGAAGTCCAAGGAGGTGGGGTCCTCATCTGGGAATCACTGGATGAAGTCTTGGTGACGCCGTCGACGATGGTGAGGAAACGCTTCAGGTGGGAGAAGCCAGAATTCCAGGCCGAGGAGTATGTTGTCGTAGATTGGGAGCCCCTTGCTTTGCTGTCAAGCCCAGAGAGGTTTTTGGAAGTCGAAAAACTTCAGCAGGATGAAGCCAAAGAGAGTTCCACAAGGCTGAATATCATTGGTCATCGGTCCCGCTGAACAGGATTTGCTGCTGTGGAGAAGACGTAGCGGGAGCTACTGAGAACTCAGGCTGAGTGACAATAGACCTTCGACGGGGGCGATAAGGGTTCCCTCCAACAGAGCACAGGTTGTGGGTCAAGGTCTCTGGCGTTTGTTATGTCCCTGTAGCTCACACTGGAGGTCAGCCAACTAGCCTTAGAGCTGGTTCTTTTTCCTTCAAGTAGCAGAGCAGTATTTTGAAGCACAAGTCAAGCCTCGAGCAGTAGGGCAGACCCTCTGGAGTACAAGGCAGTTCAAAACAACAGTCGAGGAAGTGTAGAGGTGATGATAGAATCACCCTCCTTACTGGTCTATATAAACAACAGGATTCTATCAATGTGCATTAGTGAATAATTTTTAGTTTTTGTGATGAGCGTGGAACAAGGCTCTCTCTTGAGATGACAAGACGAGGGCACTATGTGCTTTTAAAATACCCCTCACACACTAAGAATCCCTTAGTGTCATGCTTCATCATGGGGGTCTTCCCGTCCCTCTATGGGGCGGGGCGTGCTGCGACCTACGAGCTACGTGGGAGCACTAATTGTTGTGACAGTAGGGTATGTGTGGTGCAGTGTAGATGATATCAGTGAAGTGTAGGGACCTATATATGTGAATGCAAAATTAAAATTTCCCTGGCTAGTAGAAAAATATTATTTTTTAACTTCTCTGGCTGGGAACATTAAAAAGGGGTTTTGTTGGTAGAGCTTCATATGCTTGCTACCTGGTCAACATGTTTCGTAAGCAGCCCCCTACTGCTTACTCATCAGGACCTCTGATGGTCCCTACTGAAAAAATACTCAATTTTGAATTCTAAATAGTATGCCTAAAGTCCTGCAACTAAGTAGCAAAAATCGGCTACCTAGTTTGGCTTCCGGGCTTGAGTGGGCCCAAGGTGAAGCGTAGAAAAAACGGACCTAATGTGGTCTCTGTAAAGGAAAGAGGGAGAAAAAAGGAATACAACAAACAAGTAAAATCAATGCTACATGAGTCTTTTCACATAGTTCTCAACGTCTGCATTCTTGCGAGGGTCACACTGTCATTGCGTGTGTGTCCCTGCATGACATAAGCATTAGTGTTTCGCTTAATGCGAGGAGAGAAAAGCTTAATACACTTTTCTAGGTGATTATGTTACTCATATTGGCATAATTAGTCATACGTTTTTTTCAACCACATTATACGTGGGCAAGTACAATACAACCGAGTCACACCCCCACAACCAACCACATTATACGTGGCCATGTCTCAATACAAACGAGTCACACCCCCAACAAAAGCGGACCATGGCCAGGGAGACACAAGTGCTTTCAATAATATTGGCGATGTAGTGGTTCAGGATTTAAAAGGAAAGGGAAAAGCGTTCTTTGTATCTCAATGCTTTGGTGGAAATGCAGATACATTTAAAAGAAAAAACCGTGTTCATCACGTGTGACTGAATAAAGCGTGCATACATACTGGTAAGACACATGTAGCGTGCCTCATGAGCTGGCAAGCGAAGAGTTTTCCACGCGGTAAACTGAAACAAAAACCGCATCCTTCAGTCATTTCATGATACTCGCAAGTTATTTTACCTTTGTAGTGTACGCGACCAAGTTTAGAAACTCATGGTCAGAGTCTTTTACTTACGTTACCACTTCTTAGAGCAATGCCTTAGTCATACCCTTGTGCCGCTCCGAGGGATAAGGTGGCCGTGTCTCTGCCGTCTTTTAACCTGAGTGAGAAACTGTGTGGTCATCTCTGACTCTGAATCGTATCGGCGGTATAGACTAGAGCGCTAACCCAAGATGGCCGCCGTTCATGGCATAGCAGTGTGAAAAAGACGTGCTAGTGGAATCTTTCTTCTATTTTTACGTCAAGTTTCTACATGCTGAAATTTAATTATTTACAATGATGAGGAAGACCAATGTTATTCATTGGGCCTAGGTTTGAAATACCTCGGTGATTTTCTCAACAGTGAGAAAGGGCGGTTCCTGCATGTACTGCATTGTCTAAGTTGGTTATGAGGAAGTACAAAGGCTAATCGTGGTACATTATTAAGAAACACATCGTCAATTTTCCAATGGTGAGCAATTGCAGATACTTGTACACACAGCTGGTTTTGGGCTAGTTATAGTCTAGGCAGTGCTCGGGAGGTGGTAATGCGTGAAACCTGCTCCTCATCGCGGGTTGTGATGTGACTTATATTATATGCAACCCCCAAATTAGGATGATGGCGAGCACACACTATAGATCTACCAATGGGATTTCGTCATTAAGGCCGGTTTTATTTGAGTTAATGCGGAACACCCATCTCTGTTCTTTCTCTAAGAGGCGTTCCTCATTGTCAACTGATTCAATTACTGTCCAAGTTATGTCTTCGGGTCTGTGACCGCTTTCCAGAAAATGAGTGGTCAGCTTGGTACTGGCTTTTTTGCATTTGATCATGCTCTTGTGTTCCCCTATTCTGGTCTTTATAGCCCTGCTAGTCATGCCAACGTATTTCAGGTGGCAAGGGCATGTGATGAGGTATACCACGTTTAGACTGTTACAGTTTGTGAAGCATCTCTGCTCCCAGGTAGTCCCGTTATGGAAGGTCAGTCTTGTGCTCCTTTTGGTTAAACAGCAGACTTTGCATTTACCACATGGGTGGTGCCCTCGTACAAAATGTGGGTTTTTATTGGAGTAGTTTTTTTCAGCTTTTGGTCTCGTGTGGACCAATATGTCCCTTATGCTCCGCCCCTTTCTGTGGGAAAAAATGGGTTTTGGTATCTGTAGGCCTCCACTGTTAAGGATCTTCCAATTCTTGTTCAAAATTCTGATGACCTGGTATTGGAGCTGGTATTGTATGTGGTTATACAAATAGGTCTCTGTTCCTCCTCTTTAGGTACCTTCTCTTCCAGAAGACTCTCTCTGCAGTTGTTTCTCGCCCTCTTATATGCCTGGTTAATAATTTTGTCCGGATATTGGCGGATTTCCAATTTTTTTCGGAGATCTTTGGACTGGAGTTTGAAATTCTCAATTTCTGTGCAATTCCTCCGAAAGCGCAGAAATTGGCCGTAGGGCAGATTGTCCCGCAGATGCTTAGGATGGAAGCTCTGGTACATCAAAAGGCAATTCTTTGAGGTACTTTTGAAATGGGTGGTGCTTAGTAGTCTACCATTCTTGGGAAAGAAGTTCAGGTCAAGGAATACGAGGTTACTGTTTGAGCTGGTGCTGGTAAACTTGAGGAAATCATCCTGTAGGTTCAGCCAGGTTAGAAATGGTTGAGAAGTTCTTTCATCTCCATCCCAGATGAAGAGGATATCATCGATGTACCTCTTCCAGGTCCTGATGTTGTCTCTAAAAGGATTCCTGGGGTTCAGTATTCTGGTTACCTCTAGGTGGTGCACGTAGAGACCAGCTATACTGGGAGCAAAGGTGCTCCTCATGCTGGTCCCGTGTTTCTGTAGGTATAAGGTACCATTGTATTAAAAAAAATTCTCCTTTAATGCCAGGGAGCAGCACTCCATAATCAGGTTTCTCGGTATTTGGTATTCCCAATCGTCTTCAAATAGGACATCTTCGATGATCGCGAGAGTTTCATTGTGTGGGAGACTGGTGCATAGGCTCTCCACATAGCAGCTAATTAGGAGCTGGGTTTCTGGATCAAATGTCAGGTCCTCTAGTAGGTTCAGTACATCTTTGGTATCTCTGAGGTAAGTGGAAGTCTGTTGAACCATCGGTCTAAGAAATGCGTCTGCGAACTTCGAAACTGGTTCCAGGACGGATCCAATCCCAGAAACAATGGGACGTCCCGGGGGGTTGTCTAGACGTTTATGTATCTTTGGTAGAGTATACATATAGGGGGTCTTGGGGTTCTTTTGGCATAGGAAATCACCTTCTTTCTTGGTGATCCAATTGTGGGCTAGTGCCTCCTCCACCATTGTGTTGATCTTAACCTTGATACTTTCAGTGGGGTCAGTGCGGAGAACTTCGTAGTTCCGTTGGTCCTGTAGGAGTCGCATACACTCGTTATCGTATTGTGTCTTAGTTTGTATCACCGTGGCCCCGCCCTTATCTGCTGGTTTTATTACCATTTCGCTGTTACTAATCAGTTCTTGTAATGCTTTGCGCTCCTCATTGGAAACATTCTGGAACACTTGTTTGTTCAACGGATCGAGTTCCTCAAGGTCTTTCATGACTGCTTTCTCAAAGGTAATGTGTTGTCCATTGGAGTAAATTTGGATTTTGGTTTCAATCCAGTGTCTCCTTGTTCGGTAGTGTTTTCTTTGTTTTTGAAGAAAACCTGGAGTTTCAGGCATCTCATAAATTCCTGTACTTCTTTACAGAGTAGGAACTTGTCCATGTTAGCAGTGGGGACATATCCTAAGCCCTTCTCCAATACTCTTTTCCGGGCTTCAGACAGTTCGATGTCTGTAAGGTTAACCACTAGGCTCATTTCCGGTTCTTCGATGCCCCTGTCATGCTCCTCATGGCCATTCTTGGAGGTTCCACTTCTCTGGTGTTCAAGTGTACGTTGGTTCCTCTCCAGTTTCTTCCTTTGTTCCGTCCTTGGCGCGTGCCTAAAAAAGACGTTTGGTCAAAATAGCCCTAGTCCAGTTGTTGGTTTCCCCATGGCGGGTCTTGCCCCTGTGGGTGTTGGAAGGGCAGTGAACCATACTGCTGTTGTGGATACATCATTTGTGGTGGATAGTTGTTCCCTCCTCTTGCACCACGGTAATTAGGGCGTCAGAAGTTTTGTCTTGCGCCTTGATGCCTAGGGCTTCTGCCCCTACTGGAGCCCGAACTGCTGGATTCCGCATCAGATGCTTCATCATCTGTGGCATTATCGTGTGATGGTCTATAGTCATCTTTAATGTAAGGGTAGATTTTTTCTTGTGTCCACCGGCTTGTGTCTTTTTTTAGTTTGTCGTATTTACTTAGTTTGAGTGATGTCTCAAAATCGTTAAGTGTTTTATTGAGTTCCTCTAGATGTTTTTTAAGATTTGCCGGAGATTCATAGCTTTTTAGCCGTACTTCAATAGCTTGTATCTCAACTTTGAGTTCTGATGCTATTCTACTGGCGGTTTTGATTATAAGTACAATCCAATCTCGTGTACATCGCCAGGAGATCTGTGACCAGTCGATTTTGAAGGTTTTGTCGTCCAAAAAGATGAATGATTCGTTGCGGACTATTAGACCCGATGGGGCTGTGTTCACTCTGAGATACTCGGACATAAGCAGTCCATGAATAGCGGTCTTAATCTGGGTTCTTCTCAGTTCCTCTAATTCATCACAATCATTATTGCTGGTGGATGGGCCAGCGGAGCTTAGACCCTCAAAGGTACCCAATGATGCCATGAGGTTGGAGATTTCCTCGTCGGTGAAGGTAAGGCCCAGGTTGGCCATTTCTAAATGTCTTTCCCTTTAATCCCAATCGTTGGGCGCTTCTCGGATGCAGATACACGGAGTGTGCTTGAGATGAAGTGTTCAACTGACTTCGCAGATGCACGCTGCCAGTAACTCCAAAACAACAGTCGAGGAAGTGTAGAGATGATGATAGAATCACCCTCCTTACTGGTCTATATAAACAACAGGATTCTATCAATGTGCATTAGTGAATAATTTTTAGTTTTTGTGATGAGCGTGGAACAAGGCTCTCTCTTGAGATGACAAGACGAGGGCACTATGTACTTTTAAAATACCCCTCACACACTAAGAATCCCTTAGTGTCATGCTTCATCATGGGGGTCTTCCCGTCCCTCTACGGGGCGCGGCGTGCTGCGACCTACGAGCTACGTGGGAGCACTAATTGTTGTGACAGTAGGCTATGTGTGGTGCAGTGTAGGTGATATCAGTGAAGTGTAGGGACCTATATATGTGAATGCAAAATTAAAAATTCCCTGGCTAGTAGAAAAATATTATTTATTAACTTCTCTGGCTGGGAACATTAAAAAGGGGTTTTGTTCGTAGAGCTTCTTATGCTTCCTACCTGGTCAACATGTTTTGTAAGCAGTCCCCTACTGCTTACTCATCAGGACCTCTGATGGTCCCTACTGAAAAAATACTCAATTTTGAATTCTAAAGAGTATGCCTAAAGCCCTACAACTAAGTAGCAAAAATCGGCTACATAGTTTGGCTTCCGGGCTTGAGTGGGCCCAAGGTGAAGCGTTGAAAAAACTGGGTGCACAGACATAATATCGACTCCACAATATCGAATGGCCAAAATATCGAGTTTTAAATATCGTTTGGAGAAAATATCGACAGGACAGAATATCGACAGCCAAAATATCGTTTTTAAGGTAAGTGAAGTAATATCGACTGTAAATAATATCGAAAGTAAAAAATATCTTTTTTTATATAATATGTAATTATTAATAGTGTTTTTATGTTATAACATGTGTGAAAAGTGTCATTTTATGTTATAATTATTTTTAATTAATGATTTTTTTTAAATTATTGTGTAAT
Source organism: Lissotriton helveticus (assembly GCF_964261635.1). Classification (NCBI taxonomy): domain Eukaryota; kingdom Metazoa; phylum Chordata; class Amphibia; order Caudata; family Salamandridae; genus Lissotriton; species Lissotriton helveticus. The sequence goes on along the minus strand of NC_136059.1, from coordinate 178,518,840 downwards.
TTTATTCTGTAGCGGGTTGTGGGTTTATAGGGGAATAGGGTGGGAAGTAATTTAATTATAATTAATTAAATATGTAAATTTATTAATTGGTAGTAATAATTAATTAATTGGTAATTAAATATTATATGTTAATTATTTAAAATGTAATTGGTAATTAATTTAATTTAATTGATTAATTGCTAATTATGTAAATTAAAATAATGTATTTCCTGTAGCGGGTTGTGGGTTTATAGGGGAATAGGGTGGGAAGTAATTTAATTATTATTTATTAAATATGTAAATGTATTAATTGGTAGTAATATTTAATTAATTGGTAATTAAATAATATTTGTTAATTAATTAAAATGTAATTGGTAATTAATTTAATTTAATTGATTAATTGCTAATTATGTTAAATTAAAGGGGTATTTTTAGGGTTCAGGGTCAGTTTTTAGTTTTTGGGTAAAGGGGTATTTTTAGGGTTCAGGGTCAGTTTTTAGTTTTTGGGTAAAGGGGTATTTTAAGGGTTCAGGGTCAGTTTTTAGTTTTTGGGTAAAGGGGTATTTTTAGGGTTCAGGGTCAGTTTTTAGTTTTTGGGTAAAGGGGTATTTTAAGGTTTCAGGGTCAGTTTTTAGTTTTTGGGTAAAGGGGTATTTTTAGGGTTCAGGGTCAGTTTTTAGTTTTTGGGTAAAGGGGTATTTTTAGGGTTCAGGGTCAGTTTTTAGTTTTTGGGTAAAGGGGTATTTTTAGGGTTCAGGGTCAGTTTTTAGTTTTTGGGTAAAGGGGTATTTTAAGGGTTCAGGGTCAGTTTTGGGTTTTTGGGTAAAGGGGTATTTTTAGGGTTCAGGGTCAGTTTTTGGTTTTTGGGTAAAGGGGTATTTTAAGGGTTCAGGGTCAGTTTTTAGTTTTTGGGTAAAGGGGTATTTTAAGGGTTCAGGGTCAGTTTTTAGTTTTTGGGTAAAGGGGTATTTTTAGGGTTCAGGGTCAGTTTTTAGTTTTTGGGTAAAGGGGTATTTTTAGGGTTCAGGGTCAGTTTGGGGTTTTTGGGTAAAGGGTTTTTTTAGGGTTCAGGGTCAGTTTTGGGTTTTTGGGTAAAGGGTTTTTTTAGGGTTGAGGGTCAGTTTTGGGGTACAGGGGTACAGGGGTACAGTGTAAAAATAAAGTAAAATTAAATTTACATTAATTTAATTTTATGAAATTAAATTAAATTATATTTAAATAATTTTAAATAATTTAAATTAAAAAAAATTATTATATACTTACCAATACTTACGTTGTAATGGTAGTGCGTTGTAAAAGTTGCGTTGTAACGTCATATATCCACTGTTGCACTCTTTGCAGTGGGAATAGTAATTTTTACTCTTTTGTATTTGTACGTTAATAATATTGGCTATTATTTAATTAAATTTTGTTACTATATATATATGTTTTAAGAAATATGATTAAAATAATATTATTTTTTTACTTTCATTAATTATTTAATTATTAAAAGTTATTTTAAGTATTGTTAATTATATTTTAGTAATTAATTTTTTATATTAATGTAATTAAACATTGTTTTTATTACAGTCGATATTTTTTACAACTATATTTTTGTTAACGATATTTTGTACTCGATATTTTTGTACTTACCTGTTTGTACATACAAACTCGATATTTTGGTTGTAGATATTTTCTCGTCGATATTTTGGGTAGTCGATATTTTGGTAGTCGATATTATTTCAGTGATCCAAAAAACTGACCTAATGTGGTCTCTGTAAAGGAAAGAGGGAGAAAAAAGGAATACAACATGTAAAATCAATGCTACATGAGTCTTTTCACATTGTTCTCAACGTCTGCATTCTTGTGAGGGTCACACTGTCATTGCGTGTGTGTCCCTCCATGACATAAGCGTTAGTGTTTCGCTTAATGCGAGGAGAGAAAAGCTTAATACACTTTTCTTGGTGATTATGATACTCGTATTGGCATAATTAGTCATACGGTTTTTTCAACCACATTATACGTGGGAAAGTAGATCTCAGAGCGCACACACACACATGTCTCAATACAACCGAGTCACACCCCCAACAAAAGCGGACCATGGCCAGGGAGACACAAGTGCTTTCACTGATAATGGCGATGTAGTGGTTCAGGATTTAAAATTAAAGGGAAAAGCGTTCTTTGTATCTCAATGCTTTGGTGGAAATGCAGATACATTTAAAAGAAAAAAAAACGTGTTCATCATGTGTGACTGAATAAAGCGTGCATACATACTGGTAAGACACATCTAGCGTGCCTCATGAGCTGGCAAGCGAAGGGTTTTCCACGGGGTAAACTGAAAAGAAAAACCGCATCCTTCAGTCATTTCATGATACTCGCAAGTTTTTTTACCTTTGTAGTGTACGCGACCAAGTTTAGAGACTCATGGTCAGAGTCTTTTACTTACGTTACCACTTCTTAGAGCAATGCCTTAGTCATACCCTTGTGCCGCTCCGAGGGATAAGGTGGCCATGTCTCTGCCGTCTTTTAACCTGAGTGAGAAACTGTGTGGTCTTCTCTGACTCTGAATCGTATCGGCGGTATAGACTAGAGCACTAACCCAAGATGGCCGCCGTTCATAGCATAGCAGTGTGAAAAAGACGTGCTAGTGGAATCTTTCTTCTATTTTTACGTCAAGTTTCTACGTGCTGAAATTTAATTATTTACAATGATGAGGAAGACCAATGTTATTCATTGGGCCTAGCTTTGAAATACCTCGGTGATTTTCTCAATAGTGAGAAAGGGCGGTTCCTGCATGTACTGCATTGTCTAAGTTGTTTATGAGGAAGTACAAAGGCTAATCGTGGTACATTATTAAGAAACACATCGTCAATTTTCCAATGGTGAGCAGTTGCAGATACTTGTACACACAGCTGGTTTTGGGCTAGTTGTAATCTAGGCAGTGCTCGGGAGGTGGTAATGCGTGAAACCTGCTCCTCATGGCGGGTTGTGATGTGACTTATATTATATGCAACCCCCAAATTAGGATGATGGCGAGCACACACTATAGTTGTCTCCATGAGATTTCGTCGTTAAGGCCGGTTTTATTTGAGTTAATGCGGAACACCCATCTCTGTTCTTTCTCTAAGAGGCGTTCTTCATTGTCAACTGATTCAATTACTGTCCAAGTTATGTCCTCGGGTCTGTGACCGCTTTCCAGAAAAGGAGTGGTCAGCTTGGTACTGGCTTTTTGCATTTGATCGTGCTCTTGTGTTCCCCTATTCTGGTCTTTATAGCCCTGCTAGTCATGCCAACGTATTCCAGGTGGCAAGGGCATGTGATGAGGTATACCACGTTTAGACTGTTACAGTTTGTGAAGCATCTCTGCTCCCAGATAGTCCCGTTCTAGAAGGTCAGTCTCTTGCTCCTTTTGGTTAAACAGCAGACTTTGCATTTTCCACATGGGTGGTGACCTTGTACAAAATTTTGGTTTTTATCGGAGTAGTTTTTTTCAGCTTTTGGTCTCGTGTGGACCAATATGTCCCTTATGGTCCGCCCTTTTCTGTGGGAAAAAATGGGTTTTGGTATCTGTAGGCCTCCACTGTTAAGGATCTTCCAATTCTTTTCAAAATTTTGGTGACCTGGTTGGAGCTGGTATTGTATGTGGTTATACAAATAGGTCTCTGTTCCTCCTATTTAGGTACCTTCTCTTCCATAAGACTCTCTCTGCAGTTGTTTCTCGCCCTCTTATATGCCCGGTTAATAATTTTGTCCGGATATTGGCGGATTTTCAATTTTTTTCGGAGATCTTTGGACTGGAGTTTGAAATTCTCAATTTCTGTGCAATTCCTCCGCAAGTGCAGAAATTGGCCGTAGGGCAGATTGTCCCGCTGATGCTTAAGATGGAAGCTCTGGTACATCAAAAGGCAATTCTTTTTGGTACTTTTGAAATGGGTGGTGGTCATTAGTCTACCATTCTTGGGGAAGATGTTCAGGTCAAGGAATACGAGGTTACTGTTTGAGCTGGTGCTGGTAAACTTGAGGAAATCATCCTGTAGGTTCAGCTAGGTTAGAAATTGTTGAGAAGTTCTTTCATCTCCATCCCAGATGATGAGGATATCATCGATGTACCTCTTCCAGGTCCTGATGTTGTCTCTGAAAGGATTCCTGGGGTTCTGTATTCTGGTTACCTCTAGGTGGTGCACGTAGAGAACAGCTATACTGGGAGCAAAGGTGCTCCCCATGCTGGTCCCGTGTTTCTGTAGGTATAAGGTTCCATTGTATTCAAACAAATTCTCCTTTAATGCCAGGGAGCAGCACTCCATAATCACGTTTCTCGGTGTTTGGTATTCCCAATCGTCTTCAAATAAGACATCTTCGATGATGGCAAGAGTTTCATTGTGTGGGAGACTGGTGTATAGGCTCTCCACTTCGCAGCTAAGTAGGAGCTGGGTTTCTGGATCAAATGTCAGGTCCTCTAGTAGGTTCAGTACATCTTTGGTATCTCTGAGGTAAGTGGATGTCCGTTGAACCATCGGTCTAAGAAATGCGTCTGCGAACTTCGAAACTGGTTCCAGGACGGATCCAATCCCAGAAACAATGGGACGTCCCGGGGGGTTGTCCAGACGTTTATGTATCTTTGGTAGACTATACATATAGGGGATCCTGGGGTTCTTTTGGCATAGGAAATAACCTTCTTTCTTGGTGATCCAATTGTGGGCTAGTGCCTCCTCCACCATTGTGTTGATCTTAACCTTGACACTTTCAGTGGGGTCGGTGCAGAGAACTTCGTAGTTCCGTTGGTCCTGTAGGAGTCGCATACACTCGTTATCGTATTGTGTCTTAGTTTGTATCACCGTGGCCCCGCCCTTATCTGCTGTTTTTTTTACCATTTCGCTGTTACTACTCAGTTCTTGTAATGCTTTGCGCTCCTCATTGGAAACATTATGGAACACTTGTTTTTTCAATGGATCGAGTTCTTCAAGGTCTTTCATGACTGCTTTCTCAAAGGTAAGAAGTTCGATGGGTAATGTGTTGTCCATTGGAGCGAATTTGGATTTTGGTTTCAATCCAGTGTCTCCTTGTTCGGTAGTGTTTTCTCTGTTTTTGAAGAAAACCTGGAGTTTCAGGCGTCTCATAAATTCCTGCACTTCTTTACAGAGTAGGAACTTGTCCATGTTAGCAGTGGGGACATATCCTAAGCCCTTCTCCAGTACTCTTTTCTGGGTTTCAGACAGTTCGATGTCTGTAAGGTTAACCACTAGGCTCATTTCCGGTTCTTCGATGCCCCTGTCATGCTCCTCGTGGCCATCCTTGGATGTTCCTCTTCTCCGGTGTTCCAGTGTACGTTGGTTCCTCTCCGGTTTCTTCCTTTGTTCCGTCCTTGGCGCGTGCCTAAAAAAGACGTTTGGTCGAAATAGCCATAGTCCTGTTGTTGGTATCCCCATGGCGGGTATTGCCCCTGTGGGTGTTGGAAGGGCAGTGGGCCATACTGCTGTTGTTGATACATCATTTGTGGTGGATAGTTGTTACATCCTCTTGCACCACGGTAATTAGGGCGTCGGAAGTTTTGTCTTGTGCCTTGATGCATAGGGCTTCTGCCCCTACTGGAGTCCGAACTGCTGGATCCCACATCAGATGCTTCATCATCTGTGGCATTATCGTGTGATGGTCTATAGTCATCTTTAATGTAAGGGTAGATTTTTTCTTGTGTCCACCGGCTTGTGTCTTTTTTTAGTTTGTCGTATTTACTTAGTTTGAGTGATGTCTCAAAATCATTGAGTGTTTTATTGAGTTCCTCTAGATGTTTTTTAAGATTTGCCAGAGATTCACAGCTTTTTAGCAATACTTCAATAGCTTGTATCTCAATTTAGACAATGCAGTACATGCAGGAACCGCCCTTTCTCACTATTGAGAAAATCACCGAGGTATTTCAAACCTAGGCCCAATGAATAACATTGGTCTTCCTCATCATTGTAAATAATTAAATTTCAGCATGTAGAAACTTGACGTAAAAATAGAAGAAAGATTCCACTAGCACGTCTTTTTCACACTGCTATGCCATGAACAGCGGCCATCTTGGGTTAGCGCTCTAGTCTATACCGCCGATACGATTCAGAGTCAGAGATGACCACACAGTTTCTCACGCAGCTTAAAAGACGGCAGAGACACGGCCATCTTATCCCTCGGAGCGGCACAAGGGTATGACTAAGGCATTGCTCTAAGAAGTGGTAATGTAAGTAAAAGACTCTGACCATGAGTCTCTAAACTTGGTCGCGTACACGACAAAGGTAAAATAACTTGCGAGTATCGTGAAATGACTGAAAGATGCGGTTTTTCTTTTCAGTTTATCGCGTGGAAAACCCTTCGCTTGCCAGCTCATGAGGCACGCTAGATGTGTCTTACCAGTATATATGCACGCTTTATTCAGTCACACGTGATAAACATGTTTTTTTTTTCTTTTAAATGTATCTGCATTTCCACCAAAGCATTGAGATACAAAGAGCGCTTTTCCCTTTTATTTTAAATCCTGAACCACTACATCGCCATTATCAGTGAAAGCACTTTTGTCTCCCTGGCCATGGTCAGCTTTTGTTGGGGGTGTGATTCGGTTGTATTGAGACATGTGTGTGTGCCCTCTGAGATCTACTTGCCCACGTATAATGTGGTTGAAAAAACCGTATGACTAATTATGCCAATAGGAGTAACATAATCACCAAGAAAAGTGTATTAAGCTTTTCTCTCCTCGCATTAAGCGAAACACTAACGCTTATGTCATGGAGGGACACACACGCAATGACAGTGTGACCCTCGCAAGAATGCAGACGTTGAGAACTATGTGAAAAGACTCATGTAGCATTGATTTGACATGTTTCTTGTATTCCTTTCTTCTCCTTCTTTCCTTTACAGAAACCACATTAGGTCAGTTTTTTCTACGCTTCACCTTGGTCCCACTCAAGCCCGGAAGCCAAACTAGGTAGCCGATTTTTGCTACTTAGTTGTAGGACTTTAGGCATACTATTTAGAATTCAAAATTGAGTATTTTTTCAGTAGGGACCATCAGAGGTCCTGATGAGTAAGCAGTAGGGTACTGCTTACGAAACATGTCGACCAGGTAGCAAGCATAAAAAGCTCTACCAACAAAACCCCTTTTTAATGTTCCCAGCCAGAGAAGTTAATAAATAATATTTTTCTACTATCCAGGGAATTTTTAATTTTGCATTCACATATATAGGTCCCTACACTTCACTGATATCACCTACACTGCACCAATCATAGCCTACTGTCACAACAATTAGTGCTCCCACGTAGCTCGTAGGTCGCAGCACGCCCCGCCCTGTAGAGGGACGGAAGACCCCCATGATGAATCATGACACTAAGGGATTCTTAGTGTGTGAGGGGTATTTTAAAAGCACATAGTGCCCTCGTCTTGTCATCTCAAGAGAGAGCCTTGTGCCACGCTCATCACAAAAACTAAAAGTTATTCGCTAATGCACATTGATAGAATCCTGTTGTTTATATTGTAGTAGGCAGTCCTTCAGATGTCTTTCACAGGTCCAGTAGTGCACTGATGAGTTGGTTCAGGAGGTCCAATATTTATACCTGCTGCCAGCCTTTGAAGTGGGGGTGATATCCTGACTAACCCCACATCTGGTTCTGGAAAGTTCTTCTGTTCCATTGCCAAGGCTCCAAGTAGTAGGGAGTGACAAAACATTGGTGTCAGGTTCCTTTGTGTGTTTGCTTGAGGCAGCCTCTGAAATCTAAGTGGGGCCGGGAAAGGTTCCATCCTGACATCTAGTCCCACTTTGTCTCACTTCTGGCAGGAATGCACAAGGGCTAACAGCTAAGATATTCACAGTCATGTGACCCAGGGACAGGTAGCAGACACCAAATGGTTAGGACAAGAAAATGCCAACTTTCTAAAAGTGGTACAAAAGGGGGTGGTAATGGACGGAGTATCTGAACCAATCAAACACTCACACCCAGTCAAAAGATCTGGGTTTAATCCATCACCGTTCTTTAGCCCACTCTGCCACCCCAGTTCAGACATGGCTATATGCAAATCAGTCTGACCCTGTGCCTCATGGGAACAGTCCAGCACGAACTGCCGGTCCTTGGAAGCTTGTTTCCGGTCCAGGGAAGACATGGCTTGGCAGTTCGGGCTGGACTGTTACCTTGAGGCACAGGGTCAGACTGATTTGCATATAGCCATGTCTGAACTGGGGTGGCAAAGTGGGCTAAAGAACGGTGATGGATTAAACCCAGATCTTTTGACTGGGTGTGAGTGTTTGATTGACTCAGATGCTCTATCCATCACCACCCCCTTTTGTACCGCTTTTGGCCGCCATAAGTGCGGCAGGGTATGCTCAGACGTGAGTCCCTTGCTCACTTTGCCACTGGATTCAAGCAAGCCGGGCTGAAGACGTCTGGAATGCCAGAAACCGGTCCTCGGAAGCTTGTTTCCGGTCCAGGGAAGACATGGCTTGGCAGTTCGGGCTGGACTGTTCCCATGAGGCACAGGGTCAGACTGATTTGCATATAGCCATGTCTGAACTGGGGTGGCAGAGTGGGCTAAAGAACGGTGATGGATTAAACCCAGATCTTTTGACTGGGTGTGAGTGTTTGATTGACTCAGATGCTCTATCCATCACCACCCCCTTTTGTACCGCTTTTGGCCGCCATAAGTGTAGCAGTATATGCTCAGACGTGAGTCCCTTGCTCACTTTGCCACTGGATTCAAGCAAACCGGGCTGAAGACGGCTGGAATGCCAGAAACCGGTCCTCGGAAGCTTGTTTCCGGTCCAGGGAAGACATGGCTTGGCAGTTCGGGCTGGACTGTTCCCATGAGGCACAGGGTCAGACTGATTTGCATATAGCCATGTCTGAACTGGGGTGGCAGAGTGGGCTAAAGAACGGTGATGGATTAAACCCAGATCTTTTGACTAGGTGTGAGTGTTTGATTGACTCAGATGCTCTATCCATCACCTCCCCCTTTTGTACAACTTTCTAAAAGTGGCAATTTCAGAATTGGGACTTAAAATCAGACTTAGGTAAATTCTTGAACTAGGCAAGAATATATGTGTGAGTATCTTTACCTGCCTACAAATTTGGAACATATTTACTTAGCATGCATAAAAGCGCGGGCCCAGATTTTCAAATAAATCATGCAATGCAGCACAACAAGTGAAGTTGCTGCACTGCTTGAAAGGGAGAATGCAAACAACAAGGTATTTCTCTGAAGAGTAAGGCAGGCCTCAATATTTATACCTGGTGCCAGCTTTTAATGTTAACATCCTAGCTACCTCCATATCTGGAACTGGAAAGTTCCTCTTTCCCCTGCAAGGCTCCAAATAGTCTGAGGTGAAAAAAGACTGGTGTCAAGTTAATTTGCTGCACTGTGTAAATGGGAGAGAGCATAACTGCTCCACATCTACTAAGAGGTGGCATTGTGATGCTCGCTCCCTGCACTTGTCGAAAGTCAGGAAAATGGTCAGGCGATTTAGTCGATGTTTCTTAAGTAATTTTGCCCGGCGTTTAAACGCCTCTAATACCTTATGAAGATTATCAATAAAGAGGCAGGCGCTGGAGACAGGAAGACAGGAAACACGTTTTATTCCGACGGAGCAGAACACATCAGATCGGACAACAAGGTATCGTCTCGAGGTGCTCTCTGACAGCCTCTCTGAGACCTTGGCCTTTTATACACTGGTTTACGACATGTGACCGTTCTTTATTACAATAAAGACATTGTGAAGTAACGAAAGATGACATCCCCGGTGCCCCCCCAGTTCCGGCTCATTCCAACACGTGGCTAGAGTAGGTTATCACGCAGCTGAGTGTTCCGCCGATTCCTTTGGAATATGTGCGCCTGATCGAATCTCAAGGGGTGGGGAAGCCATGATCAATAGTAGCGTCTTTTGAAAAGGGTCGAGTGCATACAGTAGTGGGCAATAAACTGTATCCTCAGGCCAAGGGATGACCAGCGGTCCGTACGGACAATCGGGCTCAGAGGAAGGGGTCATCAAAGGAGAGGTATTCATGGAAGAAAGGATCAGTGTGGAAAATCGAGCGTAGAGGGAGGGTTTATCAAAAGAGGGGTATTCATGGAAGGAAAGGAGGTGTTGGTCAGGCGCGGGGTGTGATTCCCAGAGGCAGAGTCATGCGGAAGAGGAGGATTCATGACTTGTGCATGTGAGCGCGGGGGCAGCCAGGGTGCATGGGGGATGCTTGCAGGGTCAGGGAAGTGCGCTGATGATCGATCGTGAACAGGGAGACCATGGTACCTAACATGGCCGTCGTGTATGTTCATACGTGGGTCTGAGGGATGGACAAGATGGCGCAGATGATGTTCAGTTCACGAACTAAAATTCCACAGTCCTCCCTTTTAACATGTCTCGCCAGCTTGTCAATTCGGATCTATCCCCATAAGACCACGTATTTCTATCTCATAGATGGGACTCATGTGCTCAGTTCTAAAGTCCAAAGTCTTAGGGCACATACAGTTGGAAATGAGTGAACACAAAGGTGGCAAACATTGAATACCTAAGCAACACCCACACAGTATCACGACTGGTATCAGTATAAATGTAAACAACCTCCAACCCCAGTCCTTCAAAATGTCCCAAAACCAACTTCCAAGCGACCATCCTTCTTGCTCCTGGTGAACCTCTGAGGATAGTCTGTGGAGGTGTTCGATTGCTTTGTAGACTGAAGGCGAGTTATCTGGCACGTAGGTGCAACAGCTGGAGCCGATGATGCGGCATGCTCCTCCACGGTCGGCCAGAACCACATCTAGGACAAGGCGGTTCTGAAGAGCCACCAGGCGGACTGTCTGGAGCTCAGCCGTGTTGTTAGCGAGGATGCCAGCCGTGATGTTAATGGTTGTTTCTACTGCCTGAGTCAGGTGTCGGATAGCACGGCTATTTGCCATTGGGCCTCACAGAGGAACAAGTCCCTTCACAGCATCCAGAAACTGTGCTCCGGTGGAGTCGGCTTGTCCAATGTCTCCGGCGCGCTTTTGCCGGTGATGGTAGGCAGGGGCCACATACGTGGGGGGGAGAATGAAGGCGATGTAGCACGTACCCCTCCAACCTTTCGGGAGCCAAGTATAAGCTTTGATGCCACAAACAAAGTACATATTCGGAGAGGCAACAAAGGAGGGGGGATCCACTGAGACCAATGTTCTGGTGATGCGGCAGGAACTGTGACCCACCAGCTGAGTTCCCTGGCCTTCGAGGCACACGAGACCTGTGACATTGATGACAGACAGGGCCACAGTCAGAGTGGCAGCCGTTCGCTTCCGCAGGTGGGAGAAGGTGGGTCTAGCTGGATTGTGGAGCACTTGCATTTCGACTCGTTCCTTTGCAGGGATGTTCATATGGAAGGCGGAAGCTGAGGTCACAGGACAAAAGGGGGCAGACGTCCTTCCTGTTTTGTTCAGCCAAAACCCATAGTAGAAGTGTGACACTGTTTGACCAGAAGCGGCGTTGTCCTTGTGGCTTTCCTGCAAGAGGATCAACCAGGCGAGGCAGGAGCCGTGAACTGAGAAAGGAGAAGGGATGAAGGGGATGGAGTGTCCAGTGGCATGCGGGAGCAACCCACAGATCCAGCAGTTCGTGGCATTTGCAGCAAGGTTGTGCTGGTGCAATAGTTGCACGAAGGAATTGTTCCAGAACTCCCTACGCCTTTCTCGGAGCTAAGGCGAAAGGGAAATCAGGTGATGCTCTTTCATGGTGGTTGGCTGTGCAGTGGTCAACAATATTTGATGAGCGGTTGTGCTGTCCTCCAAGATCCAGAAGGAAGTCATGAGGAGGAGGCAAAAGAGGAAGAGAATGAAGAAGGCGATTGTCTCTGATTTGTGCAAATTGTCAGTCTTTGGGTTCCTGTAGTGGGTATTTCCTGTTGCTTCCATCATCTTTTTGTCTGGCGCTTCCATCATCTTCTTATCTGGCGCTTCCATCATCTTCGAGGTGCTCGGTAGTGGGCAGAACCACAGACTTTGTTTAGCTTCTCTCCGGGTAACCCTTGGTTGTTTTTGGGCCACCGTTCTGAGATTTTTAACTTAGTCCGTGGTCTACTTAGCCGAAGCTCCCTCCTTTCGACGCAGGAAATACCCTTCCCGGGATGGCACAGTGGGATCAGGGAATTTTGCAAGTTCAAGTGCCTCTGTATCAGGATAGCAGTTCAGTGATGGCCGGTCTTTGTTCAGGAGCTCTTCTTGGGTGTCGACGTTTTCTGTCGTGGCCAGGGTCGAGGAGACCTTCTTGCAGTGGTGTGCGTGCAGCCAGTGCCTCTTCCCCTCTACTCGAAGAGCCGTCCGAGTGGTGATCAGTACTTGCCAGGGGCCCGTCCACCGGGGTTCCAGACTTTTTGCCCGTTGAAAATTCCGGACTAGAACATAATCTCCCGGTTGGATATCGTGACCGGGACCCCTGGAAGCATCGGGGATGGCCTGCTGCACCTGTTGATGAATGATAGACAGCGTTTTAGTTAATTTGCACAAATAATCTGACAGCAAGACGTCGGGGACGTCACGAATGGAGGTTGGTTTGGGGGCAGTCCAGAGGTTCATTGGTCGCCCGAACACAACCTCGTAGGGGGTCAAGTGGTGCTTAGTGGGGGTGGAGCGCATCGATAGCAATGCTAGTGGGAGGGCATCTGGCCACTTAAGCCCTGTGGTGGCCACTATTTTTGACAGTTTCAGTTTCAGTGTAGCATTGTGTCGCTCAACTAGGCCAGCGGATTGGGGGTGGAAGACCGCATGGAACCTCTGTTTTACCCCCAGCCCTTTCAAGATTAGTTGGATAACTTCAGCTATGAAGTGGGGGCCATTGTCGCTCCATAAAATTCGACAAAGGCCGTAGCGAGGGAAAAACTCTTTCAGTAGTACTTTGGCATTAGTCATGGCAGTGTTATCACGGGTTGGATAGGCTTCCACCCATTTGCTGAAGGCACATACAATGACTAATACGTACTTCAAGCCTTGGCATCTCTCCAGCTGGATGTAATCCATCTGGAGGACCTCAAAGGGGTGGTCGGGGATCCCAAACCCTCCCCGGGGTACTACAGTTCCTTTCCCAGGGTTGTGTTGTAGGCAGATAAGGCACTGCTGGATCAGGCGTTTGGCTGAGTCGGGGGTTTTGTTGTTGTGCCAGACTGTGGAAATGAGTTCAATCATGGGGGCAGAACCTATGTGTGCAGGGGAGTGTGCCATAGTCAGTATGGGGATCAAGTATGAGTCAGGCAGCAACCATTTGTTTGTGTCTTTTGTCCGCCAGCAGCCTTCATCGTCTTTCATTCCCACCCATGCCCATTCAGTCAGTTCGTGAGGTGTGCTGGCCGACTGGATGTCCCTAATCGTTTCCCTAGCGTCAGTCCATTTTCTGCTTGTGACCTGGTCACGTATATGCGTGTCGTCGTCCTATTCTCAGCTGTGGTTCGGGCAGTGATGTCGGCCAGTGCGTTTCCCTGTCCAACTAAGTCTGTCACCTTCTTGTGTGCCTGACATTTGATCACTGCTAATCGTTTGGGGAGGAGAACTGCTTCAATCAGGGCGGAGACTAGATCTCCGTGAAGGATGGGCGTGCCGTGGGACGTCAGGAATCCCCTTTCCCTCCACAAGAGCCCAAAATGATGAACCACCCCGAAGGCATATTGGCTGTCCGTGTAAATGTTAGCTGTGGTTCCTGCTGCTATGATACATGCTCGTGTGAGGGCAATTAGCTCTGCCGCCTGTGCGGATCGTTGCGTAATGCGGGCTGTTTCAACTACTGTTTGGGCTGTCGTCACCGCATAGGCAGCTGAAGTGGTGCCGTCTGGGAGTTTGATACAAGAGCCGTCTACCCATAGTTCTCCATCAGGGTCTGTAAAAGCAATGTCTCGAAGGTCAATTCTACTCCTGGTCTGTTCGTCCGTAAGGGTCACACAGTCGTGTATAGGGGGCACATCGGGGTCATTTTCAGGCAAGGGCAACAGTGTAGCAGGGTTCAAAGTTGTGCATCGCTTCAGAGTGATGTGGGGTGCAAGTAGTGTCAATTCGTACCCCGTCAGCCGCGCACTAGTCAGGTGTTGAGTCTTGGTCTGGTTCAAAAGGGTGTCAACTGCGTGGGGTACTAACACCGTGAGGGGGTTTGAAAGTACAATTCCCTCACTCTGACGGATAGAGACAGCAGCGGCGGCTACTGCTCGAAGGCAGGCAGGTAAAGCTCTGGCGACTGGGTCAAGAGTGGCAGAGAAGTAGGCACAAGGGCGTTGCTTGGAGCCGATGGGCTGAGTTAGAACAGACAATGCGCATCCCTCCCTTTCGTGAGTGAAGAGAGAGAAGGGCTTGGAATAATCTGGCGTTCCTAGGACAGGTGCCGAGCAAAGGGCATCCTGCAACTCCTTAAAGGACGCTTGGCATTCGGGGGTCCAAAGGAGTGGGAAGGGAACATCTTTGGCGAACAGGGAGAGCAGGGGCTTTATAATGAGACTGAAATTTGGTAACCATTGTCGGCAAAAGGAGGTAAGGCCCACCAATGAACGGACTTGCTTCTGTGTTTTTGGGATGGGGGTGTCTAGGATAGTTTGGATTCGGTCGGGCGTAAGTTTCCTACCTTCTTTGGACAGGAGATGGCCTAGGTATGTCACTTGAGGCTGGCAGAACTGCAGTTTCTTTTTGGAGACTTTGTGGCCATTCTCGGCAAGAAAGTGCAGGAGTTGGATAGTGGCTGTGATTGCAAGAGGAGTGGTGTCGGCCGCCAAAAGGATATCATCGACATATTGGATCAACACCACTCCATCTGGTAACTGGACGGCATCCAGCTGTCTTTTGAGGGCCTGGCTGTAAATGCTGGGACTTTCAGTGTAGCCCTGAGGAGCTCTACAAAATCGATACGAACGTTTTTTTAAGGTGAAGCCGAAGAGATAACGGCTGTCTGGATGGATGGGGATAGAGAAAAATGCATTCTTGAGATCAATAACGGTGAAGGTGGTGGCAGTGGACGGGACGAGGGTCAGAATGGTGGTGATGTCTGAGACTACGGGGTACTGTGGCACCACCACTTTGTTGACTTCCCGCAGGTCGATGATGAAGCGGTATGCTTTCTCATCTCCCTCACCTTGCTTCTTGACGATGGGTAGGATAGGGCTGTTGCAAATATTACTAACCACTTCCTCTACCACTCCTGCATCTACCAGGGATTGAATAATCGCTACCAATGCCTTCTCGCCTTCGGGCGATATCCGGTACTATGGGAGTTTCGGGAGTATTGCGTCTGGTCGAACAGTTATGTGCACAGGATCGATCATCATTCGTCCTACATCCGAGTCGTTTCTTGCCCATAGGTACAGGGGTAGGGTGTCGAGCAAAGATAGGTCAGTATCAGTTATAGAGTACATATGTCGTGCGGGGCAGGATCTGGACATGCTTGGGTTGTCGTACAGGATGACTCGGACTCCATCTGGGGAACACCTAATAGTAGCTCGGAAATGTTTTAGTAGATCAATACCCATAATGGCGTCAGGGGAGTTGGAGGAGAGCAGAAATGTTGTGTCCGTGGGGTTGTTTCCTAGGTCAAAGGAGATAGGTACAGACAGGGGGTTAGTGGAGGGCGTTCCATCGAAACCTATCGAGGTAATGTGTGAGCCAGACAAGGGTGCCCTTGGAATCAGTCGCTTTGATAATACACTACGTGTTGCTCCAGTGTCTACCAAGAATGGAGACTTTGTACCCAAGACCTTAGCGGTGACGTAAGGACCTTGCTGGTCAACACAGAGCTCGACTGGATCCCTCCCTTGCCCCTGGCAGTCCTATGCGAAGTCGGGGGTGTTCTCATTGTCAGATAGTTGGTACTGGTTCTGTCGAGGACGGTCAAATGTGTTCGATCTTCCTGGCCTGTCGTTGTTGGGGTAGTTTGCGTATCCCCGTCCCTGTCCTCTAGTCCTGGGGCCATTCATCATGTCCCTCGTTTCTTTATTTTTAATTAGTTCTAGAAGAGCCGGACATTGAGACTTCCAATGTTCGAATCCTCTGCAAAATGCACACTGATTATCTTCTATGTCCCTACGTCCAGAGTAGGGAGTGGGTGTGCGATCCTTTGGGGGTGGATTTCTAGGGGCGATTGATTGATAGCTCCCCCTGTGTAGTTCTTTCCCGACTGCCACCCCTTGTATCTGGGCTATCATTACCCTTTCTTTCAAATCTTTCTTCTTTCTCTCGGTTGCCCTATCATTCTCATTCTTTTGGTGTTCATAGTACTGAGCCATTTGGAGGATAGCGGCGGGTTTGGAGGCCCCCCAACTACTCTCGCTCGTTTGTAACTTTTGGGAAACCTCTTGTGACAGACCCTTTACGTAGTTTTGCACAAATAGGTGTTGTCCGGTAGCGGTGGTCATGTCTTGGCCATTGTAGTCGGAGAACACCGTTTCAAATCGGGAGAAGTATTCTGATACGTCTTCCTGGGGTTTCTGACGGCAAGCCGTGACTATTGACCAATCTACCTTTTTCTCTGGGATCAAGGTTTTTAGCTTCTGAACTATCTTGTCCGGAAGTTCCAGTATGTCTTTTATCGGTTTCCTTCCGGGCTCTCGTCGTCTATCTAGCTCACTGAGTTGATTCCAGGTATGTCCGAACAGATCTGTGTGTTTGGCTTTCCGGATTTGCTTCCACACGTCAGCTGGCAAACATAAGCCGAAAAACAAATCAATGTCAGCTAGAGTCATTATCGTTGAGCCCAAGGCTGTACCTAATTCAGTGTAAAATGCCGTCGGGTTCTTTCTTAAATCAGGCAAGGTTTGCCTAAAGGTTAAAATATCTTGCCGATCCCATGGTTGGTAAACCCAATTGTACACAACCCTTCCTTTTGCATTTGCGTGGTTGATATCGTCGTTTGTTCCCTGACCTCTTGGGGGAACCCAGTAGGGGGCGGCTTCTCTGATAGGCATCATAGTGTTGGCTACTTCTAATGGGGATTCAGCCGTTTCAGAGACTGTGATCTTGACCTCTGGTTTCTGTTCAGTGAGGTGGCGGAAGACCTCAAGCGTTTGCATGAAGAGGCCCGTCACATCATGCTCAGTCCCATCTCCAACATCGATCTTTCTATATAGAGCCGTCAGTTTAGCAGGACCCTTGGTTTGATACCTATCCTCATATGCGTTCAGGGTGTGGAAGCTGAACCGTAAAATGAAATGCCGTCTGTGGCTACCGGCATGTGAATTGTACATATCCATCGCATATTCTTCGCTCTCTTTCCGTTTTACCAGTGTCTTTGCTATCTTGTCAATCCCATCCCGCTCGTCTTTGCTCAACCTATTTGGTCTTGCCGTTAGCTGCTTGCTAGTCTCGAGTTCATCTGATGTTGTTACCGATGTGGCTGATGCGAAGGCCGTAAGAGCCGGGGCACTAGCGCTAGGGTCACCCTCACCCGCACTCAGAACTGGTAGGTGCTGTGCCAGTGGCTGGCAGGGGGCATAAGGAGTGGGCATGTAGATGATCGGAGGACCTAGCAGTAACTCGTCGTTTGCCCGTTGTTTGGAGGGCATTTCTGGGTAGAGCGTAGAGGGGGTCCTAACAGGGCATTGGCCTGTCGACCCTGATTCTTGCGTTTGTCTAACTTCCTCTCTCCTTCTTATCTCTTCATCTAGTTCCTTCGCTGCCAGGTGGGCTGCCTTTCGTAACTCTTTCCCTATTCTTACTTCTTCTCTTTTCCTTCGTTGCTCTGCTTCTTTGCGCCACATGCCGATACTATCGAGCATGGTGGGTGTTGCCTTATTTATTCTAACAGCTGCTTCTAGCGCTTTTATTTTATGATCATCAAAGGAACCTATCAGTGGCCACTGACTTTCAGGATCCTTTTTCGTATATTTACGTCATAACTTACTATAAGCTATAGCGACTAGTCCTTGCTTAGTAAACATGTCTTTATTAGGGGTGCCCTCCAATGGAGCTGGATGGTTCATCTCTAATAAGCGGTCCGGGTTGAACCAACTACCAATCAGTGGGGTGAAGACAGGCATGACAGATTACAACGGGGGACAAAGGTCCGCACTACCTATCCTTCACTGTTTGCAAAGACTAGACAGAATATGGCTATTCTACGTTATTTGCAAGCAGAGAACCTCAAAAGAACTATACTCCAAACAACCTATGTTCGGACAATCAATCAATGGGGAGAAAAAATAGGTACGACAGATTACAATGGGGGACAAAAGTCCGCGTTACCTACCCTTCACTATCTGCAAAGGGAGATAGAATATTCCTATTCCTCCCCGTTTGCAGGCAGCGAATATCTCAAAGAGCGACAATGCAAATACTAGTATTTCAAACAATCAAACAATCAATCAATTCGCAATTCGTCGTGTGTCACGACCTTACCCGGACCGTATGGACAGTTTCTTGTCTTCCGCTTCCAGCGCCCGATCGTCCTCTACTCTCTGCTGCTACCGTAGCACTTCCTGATGGTTCCCAGTCAGGACCGTAGATCACTCGGGAGAGGTCTGCTCGGAACCAGTGAAGTTCAGGTGATCGGCTGTCAGACGAGGGTCTATCGGACAGGAGCTCTTCCGATCGTTGCAGTCGTTCACTCTGTCGTTGGGACCTCTCCCACTGGATCCACGTGTCGCTGATGGGCCCCACACGTTGGTGGGGCGCCAATTGTCGAAAGTCAGGAAAATGGTCAGGCGATTTAGTCGATGTTTCTTAAGTAATTTTGCCCGGCGTTTAAACGCCTCTAATACCTTATGAAGATTATCAATAAAGAGGCAGGCGCTGGAGACAGGAAGACAGGAAACACGTTTTATTCCGACGGAGCAGAACACATCAGATCGGACAACAAGGTATCGTCTCGAGGTGCTCTCTGACAGCCTCTCTGAGACCTTGGCCTTTTATACACTGGTTTACGACATGTGACCGTTCTTTATTACAATAAAGACATTGTGAAGTAACGAAAGATGACATCCCCGGTGCCCCCCCAGTTCCGGCTCATTCCAACACGTGGCTACAGTAGGTTATCACGCAGCTGAGTGTTCCGCCGATTCCTTTGGAATATGTGCGCCTGATCGAATCTCAAGGGGTGGGGAAGCCATGATCAACAGTAGCGTCTTTTGAAAAGGGTCGAGTGCATACAGTAGTGGGCAATAAACTGTATCCTCAGGCCAAGGGATGACCAGCGGTCCGTACGGACAATCGGGCTCAGAGGAAGGGGTCATCAAAGGAGAGGTATTCATGGAAGAAAGGATCAGTGTGGATAATCGAGCGTAGAGGGAGGGTTTATCAAAAGAGGGGTATTCATGGAAGGAAAGGAGGTGTTGGTCAGGCGCGGGGTGTGATTCCCAGAGGCAGAGTCATGCGGAAGAGGAGGATTCATGACTTGTGCATGTGAGCGCGGGGGCAGCCAGGGTGCATGGGGGATGCTTGCAGGGTCAGGGAAGTGCGCTGATGATCGATCGTGAACAGGGAGACCATGGTACCTAAGATGGCCGTCGTGTATGTTCATACGTGGGTCTGAGGGATGGACAAGATGGCGCAGATGATGTTCAGTTCACAAACTAAAATTCCACACACTGTTACACTACTGGCGGTAATGCACTAACACAGGCATGTTTGCGCCACAGTACAGGGATGTCTGCATTGTAGTCACCATAGTTTTTGTACACAAGGGGTCCCTTCCTGTAGAAAAATGATGTTTTATAAAATTTTCCTCTTTGTTTTTGTGCTGCAGAATGCAGCACACATGCAGTGGAAAAACAAGGTGAAACAAAAACATTTCTCCTCGTAAAGCTTACCAAAGAGAGACGCAGGATTTTGGTGCCAATACTTGTGGACACAGATACAGATTTGTGTCAAAACCCTGGGTGGTTGCATGGGAACATGCAGGCGCTACCAACAGAATGCTCCTTGATGCAAAATAACACAAGGCAGCGCATTGTGCTGTGATGCATTACTTTGGGTTGCAATCCAATGCAAATCACTATTTGCGCTGGAATGTAAATCCCACTAGTATAATCCGTTGTGTCTGCCTTAAAAACAGTAACACAATCCCAAAGTGAAGTCTTTGTAAATCCAGGCATCAATTCCTTGTCACAGCTGCACAAGTGTTAGTACAGTTTGGCCCACATTAGCATATTACATATGTTCCTTAACTCATTCTGAGTTATTATTCACTGCTTTGGAAATGTGAAATTTGATCAGGGTATCTATTAATAATAAAGTACAGACTTGCAGCTCACACCTAGATCTGATGAGTGGGTGCGTGAAATGGACAGCAGTTTCTGTTGCAATAATGAAGTTGTAGTTCTAAGGCTCCAATGCAGGCTTACAGAACACCAAAAGGGGCATTTTTCTGGAGTGAGGTAGTCACTCAGATAAATCTGTTACCTGGTTTCACCACAGCCCAGTCACAGCTTTTAAAGTTATGTGAAAATTGTCAGATAAGCAATAAATTGAATATATAATAGGTTGAAACAGATTTAATTAGTCCTATAAGCATTAAACTTTGTAATGAAAGTGTTTAGAACCTTTCCAACTGGGAGAAGTGTGGCGCCGCAGCCAGGGCGACTGACACTGGACCCTGGGGTCATGGTTTGATCCCCGGGTCCGGCGGCAGGGGTCTGCCCAGCACCATGTGACTCTGGGCAATAGCTTGCTTAATCTTCCCAACGGCCCCCAGCGCCGAGATACGCCTTCAGGGGTGATTTGTGCGCTATATAAGTACTGGATTTAAATGTTTTATTTTTGTGTAGCTGATGTCCGAAATTAAGAGGGAATACCTTTGTAGCCTGTTAAAAAGTCCTGATTGTAGATATGAGAGCACAAATGAAACCAAAGGCATGGATTTGACTTGTTGTTGTCATATGCATAGCATGGAGAGGTGGTATATGTATTGAGGTGGAATCTGAAAATGATTTTGGTGCTAATGGTGAAGTAATCGTTACTTGATATAGGGCTTTTCTTATAATAATAAAAAAGACAGGATTTGAGTAAGTCCCACCGCAAGTGAATGGAAAAATATCAAATAGTGTTCACATACTTCTTCACTGTGTCATAAACTATACCCTCTAAAATCTGAATTTCCTTTTTCATAGAGTAACCATGAAACTGGAAACTCAAGGAAAGACAGAGATACATTATTACAGATAGGTGACATCTGGGTTGGCTTGGAGCACTTTAAATATCTTCTGTCACCACAAGCTGCACTGCGCCATGTGCCAGGGGATGCAACTGGTATGTTCAATTACTTTCTGAGCCCCTGTAGTACTTTGCTGTTACACACGGGGCTGCAGGCGCTTGTGCGGCGTCCTCTGTAATACAGACAGCCCCCGGAGCGGCATGTGCGCTGGTCTGATTCTGATTCCAGGAGGCAGTCTACTCATGGGGTGCGGCTTCATGAAAGTGAAGAAACACTTTGCCGCTGTGCCCAAAGAAGGTATGTGACCAAGGCCGGACTGAGAACCAACCGCACTCTTTGCCAACAAAAACCCAGGGGCCCAAAACCGGCCCCCACCCTTGTGGCGCACCGGGGATTGCCCGGTGCCCGCAACGGCCAGTTCGGGCCTGTATGTGACAGGGCATCATTAAGGTAACGCACAGATGGTACGCCCCTCAACAGGTCAAGCTGAAATGAAGACAGCTGTTCAATGACTCCCCAGTGTCCACCTGCAGCTGGGTGGAGCCTCTCACTGCACTTTCCCTCTGGGGCATCTCTGCCCAGATGCAGCTCACGTTTCCGCCTGCACAGTGGAAGGTGGACCAATAGCTTCAAACAACCGGCCCATATTTCACTAATGCTCTGTTGCAAGCGTAGGTTCAGGTTCATGACTGCTCTGGGAGCAGCGCGTTTGTTGTGATACAGTACATTCACCTTTGGCAGTAATTACCGTTGATTTATATGTCTCACTTGTACAATTTACTCCGTTCTTAGCCCTTTCCTTCTTGACTGGTTTTCTCTTTCACTGAATGCCCCTGGCTCCATAGGCATCTTGTTATCCTTGCTTGGTTGAGCTTCTTACCTTACCTAAGGGCTTCGATGTGTGTATTTTCCTGGCTTCAGTTACTTGCACTTAGTGAGTGCCACCTGGAGTTGCTGAACTATGGCATTCCAGACTGGCAGTCACTGGGTCACATATTGCACAAATTAACAACCACTAGAACATACATTGTTGTGGATAGTTTCAAGAAGACAGAAGCTAGAATAACTTTGACAACATAAACCTGCGGCTAATTGGTTTTCCACATTTATTTAACAGATGGCATGCTTACTGTTGCAGCATAAATGGCTTAATATAATAAAATAATAGATAAACAACAGCAGTATTGCAGTACAAATAAACACATGAAATAGGTAATTATCGGGAAAAAATGGGTGCATAAAAACCGTAAGCATTTATTAAACAAAACACACCCAATTTGACATCACATATTATCACTTTTGGATGAATCGTGCATATTATCAATTATTAAATGTCACTTTCATGGTTCCGCATTTTTCAAAGACTTTGAATCTCCTTATAATCCTAAAAATACCTGTACCTCCCTTTACCACTGCCTACCCAATACCCTACATTACCCATAGATCCCCCTATATCGCTCCTGATTCCTAAACCTAAAATATACCGTTGAATATGATTGGTGAGGTTTTGACAAAGTCAATAGGTCTCTTCTATAAATCTTGAGTTGCTCACCGCCTAATAAAGACAAAAGGCCTGCCTTTTTCTATTTATATATTTTAAAAAATGGGGGTTGGGTGCCCACAGGCACTGAGTGGCCAGGCCATACATCAACCCCACATTGCGCATTGCCGAAGGTTGCCACGCTGTGGGTTTGGCACAGAGCCAGTCCACAGACCCGGCCCTGCGCCCCACCCCCACCACATATGGCCAAAGGTCATGCTCGGGAGGGGGTTAGGTGCCTGTGGAGGTTTAGGAACAGGACCTGGCTGCGGACCAGGCCCTGCACTCAACCCCATGTTGCGCACGGCCAAAGCCTGTGCACGGCGGGGGAGTTGGGCGCCTGGGGGGATTGTGCAGTATTGGACTTCTGACGTGATGTTCAACAAAATCGAAATTCATTGAAAAAAATAAAGAATAAAGGGATAATATAGTCAGGAATCGTAATAACATCATATTTTACCTAAAACAAAATTTAGAAATTCATTGAAAAAACATAAAGGTTAAATGAATGCAATGTCAGTTAAATCATAACATTTCAATGAAATCAAACCACTGAAATTCACCAGTTTTGGGTATGAAGTACAGATAACTCTACCCTGAACTAACTATAACTTGTGCCCTCACCATGCACTGCTACTTACTTCACATATTTCTTCAGTCATCATGACATGTCCTATGACTTCATTGATAACATCGCTGCAAACTCTGAGATCACATCATTGATCACAACACTGCATGGCGGGGATGCTAGTTACAGTTACTTTAGGGCACTTGAGATAACTATAACTGGTGAATTTCAGTGGTTTCGTAAATTTAAAACATTGTGGGCCTCATTTACAAGTTTTTGACGCAGGGCAGCACTGCAGGTCACTTTGCTGCGCTGACCTGTGTCAAAAGAAAAGGGCAGGAAGGCACCATAGCTAAGAGATACAGCACATTCCTGTCTTCTTTTACTGGACTGGTGCACAAATGGCTGCCTTTCACCAACTCAGGCACCCTTGGACCACTGTCAATGGGTGTCCGCATTGAAGAAATGATTTTCGGATCTGGTGGCTCAGTGGACTAATGCATCCACTGCAGGCGCCTGTGTTTGACTGCATGGTCACAGGTTCAAATCCCGGTAGAGTTGGGTAGCAATTAACATCTGTTATTCAGCACCAAGATGCCTCCGGTTCAACGTGTGCTTTATAAATGTTACGTAGGAATTATTGTTTTTGTGCAGGAAGAGACACCTTCTGCACAAAAATAATCAATTGAAATGTTTTCCTCTTCCTATGTGTGCAGCACAATGTGGCACACATAGAAAGAAGAAAAAAAGAGGAGAAGCAAAGTCATTTCTCCTCATTACGCCTCCTCTGGGGAGGTGCACGGTTTTGACGCATTCCCAGATTCACGCTGTGTTGTAAATCTGGGTTTGTGTCAAAATCCATGGACGTTGTGTGGGAACACCCATTGCAATGCCAATGGCATACCTCCCTAACACAGTGTGAGGCAACACAGCGACTTGCACTGTGTTGCCTTGCACCATGTCCACATGGCCTTGAAAAGCCACGCAGGGTGGATTTACGTGGTCCCGTAGATATAGTTCTGATTAAGTTTTGGGTTTGCTGGTGACTGAATGGTCTGGGGTACATTAGACAGGTCAACCAGGAGATTTCAGCAAACAGCACACTTAAAAAGTAAAAAAATAAAAAAAATAAAGTAGTGATTGACATGTAAGCATACATCATTTTAACGAGCTCACTGTTTAATATAGATTGCCCTGGCTGACTTGCACATGGTGGCACAGTGTGTAAGGTATCTGGTCAACCCAAGGAAGCCAATCACTTCCTTGGGTTAAGGACAAATCAGAAACAGAGGGAAAGGAACCTCATGGCGAACATAGCAGCTTAAATGGACCTATGAAACAAGGGTGGCATCATTGTCAGTGGGTGCGACCAAATGTGTACTTTACATCTTGATACAAGCAGGGCCGGCTTTAGCACTGGTTGTGCCCAGTGCGACAATGTTTTTTGGCACCCCCCCAATGACCACCTCCGCCGCGGATTCCCTCCCTACTACACTTTAACAGTCTCCATAACCACTCTCTCTCAGATGCATTTGCACTGTACATAATGCACACACTACACAGAGACTATCAATCATAGGTGTGCAAATCAGTTTATAGGCCATGTTACATAAGACAAAGGATAACAAGGGGTCAATTCACATGTCATCTATACAGGTAGGCAGTATAGTTGAAGAGCACTTGGTCTGGAGAAGCACAAACTCTGAATTTAAAATGTAACACAATGGATTGGGGCTCTCTTTAATGACAAGAACAGATTTGTACCCAAGTGAACCCTTTTCACAACATTAGAATAATGAAAGTCTGGGGAAAAACCCATATGTTCTAATCTATACCTTGAAGTCCGCCAGCAGTTCTTTGACGACAGTTATTAGCTCACTGACAAACGGGGTAACCCACTGACCTGTTTACGTTGCATTCACTTTGTGATCTGCATACATTTTCTGTGCAGCAGTCATATCAACCCTCTGCACTACCTAACCAAGAATAACAACTTCCTCGAGTCAAAACTTCTATTAGATAAAATACCGATCTCGCCTAGAAGAACATTAATCACGGAGTTTTATTGACATTTTAATTGATGTCTGAACACTGCTAGAGGCCAGGAACGCGGACGCAGGTGCATTTACGCCCCTGTGCGGAGTCAGCAACCGGTGCAGAGGCACTGGCCCTCGATACAAGAGGGGTCATTTCAACATTAGTACAAATACCCCTCATGTAGTGACCCACCAGTCACTTTGAGCCATTCGGAAGTCTACATTTTTGTTACAGAAATAGAAGGCACGCCTTAAAAAGGCAGTTAAGGAGCTGCTGGGTATTTGCATAAATGCTGAAGAGAGATATCACAAATTTCAGTACAAATTTGTGGTCATTTGAAAGGTGCTTACCTTTCAATTAAAGTTTAGCTTCTTGACACCCTCATGGTATTTGAGCAGGGGCCAAATCTACTTTGGAGCATTCAGTGCCCATTATTTAACAGCTAAGCAGGAGTGACCTTATTGCTCAGAGTACCTTGGTTGGCAAAGCTAAAAAAATATTCAAGGGTTTCGGCAACGGCCCTGTCTGCAGCATCACCTCCAAACTTTTTGCCTTTCTCCTTCCCTTTTTGCTGAACTGTTTTTTTTGTGGCTTTCGGTCTCTGGGCACTTTACCACTGTTAACCAGTGCTAAGGTTCATGTGCTCTCTCCCAAAATCATGGTAACATTGGCTAACCACAATTGGCCTCTTTAATGTACTTATAAGTCCCTGGTAAAGTGTACTACATGTGCCCAGGGCCTGTAAATTAATGCAATCCCTAAGGTAGGCCCTAGGTAGCCCATAGGGCAGGGTGCATAGTAATTAAAAGGTAGGTCATGTACTTTTCAGTTTTACATGTGCTGGTAGTGAAAAACTCCCAAATTCGTTTCGTCAGTACTGTGAGACTGTTATGTCCGTCTTTATTTCCACCTCATGGTCATCATGGTCAGGGACAGAGGAGAGAGGAGCATGCTGATCAAGCTGGTGGTTGACCTGTTGATGTACACTTCGAATAAAGCACTTTGCAAGCATATTGTGTGAGCTTACATTATAATAGAGGCCAACTAGCGACTTGAGGTGGTTGCCGAGAGTCAGGGAAAGCGAATTTTGCACATTTGTTTTAAACTTGTATAAAGCTATTTTAAAATAACATTTGCATTACGAATGTCATGTTTGAAACGAAGGAAGACTGAAACCTCGTTTTTTACTTAGCCCTATTTTAAAATTATTTTAAAATTACATTTGCATCACGAATTTCATGTTTGAAACAAAGGAAGACTGAAACCTCGTTTTTTACTTAGCACATATCCTGTACCTTGGCGCACTCCCCACGAGGTCTACACGATCCTAGGTAGCCGATTTGGGGCTCCAGGACCGTCGAAGTAGACACTCGAGCTCCTGGTGCATAGGCGCCATTTTGGGTGAGGAACGCTCGGCGCTCTAGTGTTGCGGGCGATTTGGGCCGGGCACTACAAAATGTCCCCCCTAAAGCGGACGCGCAGCCAGGCAGTGCCTTGGGCCTGGTACTCTGATCCCTGACCCACATAATACTAATACGTATTCCAGGGAGTCCCTACTCCAAATGAACCAACTCTTAACGCCCCAATGTACCCATTCTATTATATTAACAGGTCCGGAATATCATTGTTCACACTGCTCATATAACCTCACAGTCCCCAAGCCCGGTCCTCCTGACAAGAAGGTCCTTAACATGGCTCTATTAAACTGCCGCTCCTTGCCCGGACACGCCCACGAAGTATACATGCTCTTAGAAGATCGAAAAATGGAGATACTATTTCTTACAGAAACCTGGCTGGCATCGGACTCTGTGTCGGATGTAGTCCAGGCATTGCCCCCAGGCTATCTGATAAAGAATTTGGATCGAGCCAAAGGAAGAGGAGGAGGAATTGCGATAATCCACAGGGATAATCTTAGCTGTCGGTTGCATGGCAGTCCCCTCCTCGACTGTGAAAACGTGCAATTCTCAATCCAAATCTCCCCTTGTAAATCCCTTTCGGGGATTCTCATTTATCGCCCCCCGGGAACAATGGGACAATTTTGTAGCTCTCTAGTGGAAACCTCAATAACCTTGGCAGGCACACTCCCTAACTTCATGATATTAGGAGACTTAAACATACATTTTACGAAGAGTGGAGACACCCTCGCTTCTGAACTTCTACTGGACTTAGAGGCGCTCCAGCTATTCCTAGGGAGTGATCTCCCCACACACGAACTGGGACACTTGCTTGACCCACTTTTTTCTAACATTGTGGACCTGATAGTGGCACCTCCCATCCCGATACCATGGTCTGACCATAGGCTTATTCCGTTCAGTTGGTTGATCCCTGCGATCCCCCCTCCTAGACGGATAAGCGGGAAGCCAACACGCCCTTGGGCCAAACTTGAGTCGGAAAAATGGAAGCAGACGCTAGTGGATACGATGCCTACCATGAAAACGGATCCCATAGAGCTGACACCTTGTTCTCCTCATGGATAGAATCCTCCCTGAATACAACTCTACCAAAAAAAAACTCCCAGAAAACCAGGTTTACTAAAGAAATCCGTGAATGCAAAACACTCTGTAAAAAGGCGGAAAGATTCTGGAGGAAGGACTACGACCCAGTTAGTAAGACGACGTACAAATTGGCAATTTAAAAATACAAAAAAGCCCTGAAAGTGGCAAAAGTAGTCTTCTTTGAGGAAAAAATAAACACAGCCGCCAACTCCGCCAGAGAAACATACCAAATAGTAAGGTCACTCCTCAAAACCCCCGAGCCTCTCCACTTTGTGGACCCCTCGGATCACCGCTGCAATGAGCTAGCAAAATTCTTCAATCAGAAGATCCAAAACATCGTGAAACAGCTTCCACCTTGCACCCCTAGCGATTCTTCTGACACTGCTCTACCGGATACGCAGGCCCTGGGGAAAGGACTGGAGATGTTTGTCCCTTTCACGGAGGACACGTTGGCATCCATCTTCCAGTCAATAAAGAGCGGCTCCCCGCAGGACCCGGCCCAGATGAAGGCCCTAAAATTGGTGGCCCCCACTATCCTTGCGCCTCTGATGAAGGTGATTAATTCATCCTTGGCACAGGGTATTGTTCCACCAAATTGGAAGAAGGCGGTGGTGAAGGCCTTATTGAAGAAACCGAACCTCGATCCTATGGACTTCAATAATTATAGACCAATTTCTCTTCTCCCAAGCACCAGCAAGGTGACAGAAAAATTCATCAATGGGCAGTTGTCCAACTACCTCGAATCGAGGGGACTACTGAAACCTTCTCAAACAGGTTTCAGGCCGGGCCAGGGTACTGAGACGGCTATGGTCGCGGTTGTTGAAGAGGCCAGGAAGATCATCGATGTAGGAGGATCAGTGGCAGTGGTCCTCCTTGACCTGAGCGTGGCCTTCGACACCGTGAACCATAGTACGTTGGTCCAACGGCTTAAGGATGTGGGAATCTCTGGATCGGCACTTGCATGGCTGAAATCCTTTCTGCACAGCCGATCATATCAGGTGGCGGAAGGCAATTACATTTCTGAGGTTACCCCAATACGTTGTGGAGTGCCGCAGGGCTCATCATTGAGCCCTACGCTATTCAACGTATACATGTCCCCACTGGAGAAAATTGTAACCCCTTATGGGATTAAATTACTGACATACGCTGATGACACTCAGCTCATTGTGTCTCTCAGCCAACAGAATAATGTGGTCACTGATCTGTACTCGTGTCTGGGTCAGATAACCAGCTGGATGAATCAATCCCAGTTAAAACTTAATGGGGAAAAAACTGAAATAATGGTCATGGGTAATCAGTCCCTTTTCCATCCGGAGACTTTGTGGCCCCCATGCATGGGTCCCCCTCCGACTCCAAAGTCAGACATTAAAAGCCTAGGGATATGGCTGGATCAAGGGCTTACACTTGAAACTCAAGTAAGGAAAATGGCAGGAGTCTGCTTTGGACTGCTCCGTACCTCCCGAAAAATCCTTCCCCTGCTTCCGGTTCAGTCCAGGAAGCTCCTAGTTCAGGGATTAATATTGGCAAGACTTGACTATGGAAATGCCCTTTACTTGGGTGTGCCCAAGAAAGTGACGACTAGACTACAAATGGCGCAGAACCGGATTCTAACGGGCACCAACAACCGATGCTCTGCTAAACCGGCTCTTCGGGCTCTCCATTGGCTGCCAATATGTAAAAGAGTGCAGTTTAAGGCCCTTTGTTTGACCCACAAAATCCTGAACGGCAAAGCCCCACCCATCCTCAAAGATCTCATCGTCCCCTACATCACCAATAGGACACTTCGTTCCACGAATGC